>NC_023166.2:8795064-10045064 GCF_000231095.2 Oryza brachyantha
CGCTTGCCTCCTCACAGCCGCTGCGAGCCCCACCGTTGACGCCGCGCCCCTCTCCTAGCCGCCGCCAAGCCCGGCGAGCCCCTTCTTGCCGCCGGCGCCGCGTGCCCCTCCAATCGGCCGTGAGCCCCGCCGCCGACGCCCCCTCCCAGCCGCCACCGACCCACCGACGCAGCCCCCTTTCCAGTGCTCAGATTGAGAAATTGCCACTCCATAGTCCATACATCTCTCCATTCTCTCTCTAGTTGCAACATGGTAAATTTGTCATCTATAATTTCGGGAATTCAATTTTTTTAACTGTATATATTTGACAACTAACTGTCTCCATAACTTCTATCCAAAAAGAGAGACAGCCAGTTTATTCAATTAAAAAAACAGGGGCAAATACAAAATCCCTAAAAAGAGGGGTCAAAGCAATATTAGATTTTAAAATATGGGCAAGAACAAAATTGTCCCTTTTGTTACATATATATTGTTTAGTTTTTTCATCTAAACACCCTGAAGATGGCCTGTCAGATAGTATAGATATACGGCCTCGATCGTGGCTGATTGCGAAGGGATCGGAAACAAAAAAGAACTGCAAAGATGGCTGCAATTAACAGATGCATATTTCATCACCTATCGATCAGTGCCTTTAATTTTTGTTAGTTTCTGCAGCTTTCTCCATGCATGTAGCTTATCTTAGCATTTTGCTGCTGTGCTGCCTCCTGGGCCTTTGAAACCCGCGGCTCAATTTTTCGCTTCTCATTATGTTTATAAACTGAAATTTAATTTTTTAATTTTAAATTTAAAGTTGATTTTAAGGGTTTTTCATTATATGTTATTTTTCAGCCTCTAATGTAGATCATTAAGGATATATATATAAAAGTTTTATTCATAAATTACTTTTTATTTATTAATATACTTTTAAAATACCAAACAATCGTTTCTCTCTCTCTCAAAAGTCTCGAGTGGGTCTGTGGGGGAAAAAGTTGTAAAGCTGCGTGCGTGCAGGCATGCATGCTAGCTTGGGTTGGGAGCACGCGTGGGCGGTGTTTGGGCCCATGTGGGTCACCGGGTTGTGGGCCCTCGTGTCTGGGTCGACTGATCTTCTGCTTTTATCGCTCTTTACCGGAAGAGTTTAACTGTGTTCGTCGGGTTTGCGAGAGGGAGCAAATTTATCGTCATATGTATGTAAGAGTGGTAAAAAAATAATCTTTTAGGCTTTGGCAAAGTAAACTTATAAGCGCTCTCTTTTAGGTTTTTAAAAGAAAAGGACAAACAATAAACTTTTATATACGTGTTTATAGCGATTTAAAAGTCAAGGCTATAAAATAAATTTTGGCAAAAAAAATCTCAAAATCAACTCTAAATTTAAGATTAATAATTTAAATTTAGACATTAAGTATAAAAAAAATCAAAAGATAAGGATGATTGTGCGTTGGTAGTTTTTTCATGTTACTTCCGTCTATGGATCTAGTTTCTTACGGTTGTCATAGCAATGTGAATAATTGCTTTTTTCCAAAACTGACAAGGGTGCCACTCAAACGACAGTTTTAAAATCATTTTTTAAAATTTCTAGATGAGTTTTGCGTGATGATTTTAACCAGTAATAAATTTATTATTATCCTAATAATACACGGCCCCATTCAACGTTTATATGTTTGGAACGAACGAAGTACATGCGATAGTGGCCCTCGATGAAATGTATCGCCCTTTCACTGACCAGGATATGGGTAACGCATTTCATTGCTTTGATGGAGGAAGGAGGTGCACGATATGATGTATACTAGTACCGGCATAACGCCGTATAGATATATAGATAGACTTCATATATATATGATTATCTATTCCATAATATATACTTGATATATATATTAATACCTCCATTTTATAATTAATGAATTTTAGTATTACCAAGATATCTATATATGCTAAAAAATCTGAAC
This sequence comes from Oryza brachyantha, assembly GCF_000231095.2. Classification (NCBI taxonomy): domain Eukaryota; kingdom Viridiplantae; phylum Streptophyta; class Magnoliopsida; order Poales; family Poaceae; genus Oryza; species Oryza brachyantha. Next base: position 8,796,990 of record NC_023166.2, read on the forward strand.
ATATATATCAGCAATATCCGCACTCATGTGAAACGGAGCAGTGGTAATGATGGGTGGTGGTGAATTTGCCACCTGCCCCACCACCAACTCCCTCCTATTTTTTAAAAAGAAAAATAATTGAGACCTATAAATAAAATTGTTTTTATTAACTCTATTTTCCTATCATGCTAATAATATTTTTAATAAAATCATGTTGCAAAGCATGAGTAATATGTTTGTATATTAATCAATAGATAAATCTAAAATTAGTAAAAAATCATATAATATGAAATAGAGATAATGCCGTAAATAGTGTTATCGTTATTAAATTAGAGTGCCGCATACATGTCATCTCGGACCGGTTTCAGAAGGTTGGTATGGCAGGTGGTGGTTTTATGGAGAGAACTATATGAGTTAATTTATCATGAACAATAGAAATTCCTACGATTTGAAGAACCTATGATGTTGAATATCTATACTCTTCTACAAAGAAGGCAATGGTGTTGTACATGTTTTACCAACTACTCTATATACTTTAATATTTTAAAAATAGTCTTGCATATTGGTTCTATCTTATTTCATCTCTAAACACAAGTTTATTATGCAAACACATTACCAATCTACCAGGTCATTTTTTTTCTAAAATCTCACAATTGATTTGTTCCAAACAATTAGCATATGTATAACATATTGTATGTGTACTTTCCATTATTTCAGCCAAGAGTTTGAGCTTTACTGGCTATTGTATACTCTTGGAAGTACATAATTCTCTTCTCACTTTTACATAATAACTATGCATTACTTGTAAGAAAAATCATTATACACAAATTTTAACAAAAAAGAACCATATAACTATTGGATATATGTATGTTAGGAAGTTGGGTATATATATATGGTCTCCTCATATTAGTTTAGTGCATAAACAGTAAGGCATTTCCCCATTTTTCATACATATGTGAATGAGAGGAGTAATTCAATTATCAAAAAAGATGTTGATTAGGTTTAGCCATGTGGCTTTCTAAGTAGGTTTAAGGACGAGTTTGAGTAAAATTAAACCAAAAGGACTAAAATGGATAGATCGAAACATCGAGAACCAAAGTGATCCTTATGTAAAATTTGAAGCACCAATTTAACCATATATTAACCCTTTCTTTTTCATCTAGAAACAAGTGGTTTTATTTTCAGTACTATATATCTGTTTTAAAAGTAAGATGTTAGGTACGTGGATTAATTTGGCCAAATATTTATCTAGATTCATCCTCACCTAATTTATTTTATGTTATATATTTCTTATGATATTTTTTTAGCGATATAAACAATTGAATTAACTAATAATACCTCTGTTCCAAAATAAGTTCATTTTTTATTTTTTTATACAATGTTTTGACTCTTCGTCTTATTTGAAACTTTTTGGCGATTAGTCGAATAGGACGAATAGTCAAATGTTGGATGCATAAATCAAAAAATAAAGTTATTATGGAACTGGGTAGTATGAACTTAAAAAATATAAATACATGATACTATTTTTATTATAAAAACTTAGAAAAACACCATTTCATCCTGCAGAAGAAGTACGCGTGGAAAACCAGGGGAGAAAAAAAATCTGGGAAAAGAATAAAAGGACGGAGGGGGTAGATCAGATGATGCGGTGTCATGTCGGCGCCACGTACAGTGCCGTTGACCTGGCGCGGACTTTGTTGAGCGTGGATGGATGGATCGATCCGCCTGTCGGGAAGGAAGGAAGGAAGGATTTGATCCAACTTGCATGCTCGTAAAACGTACACATGCATATATCGATCCGTGCAGGCCTTCCTCGAGTCCTCTCAACCACAGTGGTTTCGTCCTGGATTATTCTCCTCTCTTCGAATAACAACAACAGGAAGAGTAGTTTCTACTTCTTCTTCTTTCTTTCTTTCGTCCTCCCCAATGGATGGGACCTGTATAGGTAATATGGAGTATTTTGTTATTCCAATTTACACTATATATAAATGCATCAATGGATATAAGCTGGATCCACAAATCATATCCAATAGCCTTCCCTCTCTCATCAGAGAGCAAAGAGAGAGGAGAAAGAGAATATATTTTAATTCATATGGGTAGTCTAATAGCTAAAAGGTAGCTAATCTATTTTATTTCCTAATACTCTTCCATAATGTTAAGGTAGCCTATATAAAGTTATAAAGACAGCTTTTGGCTCATATTGTGGATGCTCTTATCCGTACTCTCCGTTTTCCACGCACACGCTTCTCGGACTGCTAATCCATTTTTAAGTTTTTGTAGCTAATGATTAATTAATCATATGCTAATCCTGTTATGTTTTCTACACCGGGTACTGACCAATCTAAGGCTAGTCGCAATGCATAGTTTTATGTCATATTTACCAAGACGGTAAACTAAGTAACCAAGACAGATGAGTTTCATGGGATTAAACTCCTCTCTTATCTCATGAAACTCCCTTAATGACCCTGCCAAGTCAACAATTTTGTTGATGTGACATTCTATTTAATGTGCATGACACATATGAAATATACATTGAGCTTGGCCTAAGGAACGTGACTGCGTTTTTACATGGGTTTTGTATCTAGCACGCAAAACGTAACAACGGATTAGCATATGATTAATTAATTATTAGCTAAAAAAACTTGAAAAATAGATTGCTATAATTTTTTAAATCAACTTTCCTATATAACTTTTTTTTTGCAAAATTCATATTATTTAGCAGTTTAGGAAACATGCGATTAAAAAGAGAAAAATCTAGATTAGTTAACTTGGGTAGAGAATAGGAAATAAAATCGACTTCATGACCGCATTCTCAAAATCGTGTATAAGTCATATTAATATCAAATGCTCCGTACGTCCTAAAAATACTGTAATTCTGTGATTCAAGAATATTTGTGCCAGAACGAGTGACGTATTAGGCCATTCTCAATGGCCCTTTCACTTTGCATTAATTAGTTGCCAGATCAGATTTTTGAGAACATGGCAAGAATTTAATTAGGAAAAAGAAGAGAACTTTTTCATCCGAGTGAAAGGCTTATGGCGTTGTTTTGAAGCAATTGAAAGCCAAATAAAGTCTATCGAGGCCAAACATTTCTTTCATCTAAATCTCGTGCGGGGTTCACCTCCTGTTTTACTCTCATCTAGCAATTTAATGGTCTATCAAATCTATGAAACTGTGAATAAAAGATATCACCGAGAGATGTCATTTTATTGAACAAAACTGATAGCTGACGTGCCACATTTAAAACCCGTAAAATGAAAGAGACCCCACTTAATTCAAATTTCTATGCGTCTTACCTTTAACCATCCTCTGCCTAGCCCCCAACGACCCCACCTTGAGTGATGTGCATTTACATCATTTTTCTTCATGCTGATTTGTCTTTTGAATGCAATAGGTGTATCTCAATATATATATATATTGCACATGGACAGTATGTATGTTCTAATTAAGGGCTCCAATCACACACACAATAATGCTAGCTGGACCCATGCATGTAGCTGTATACACACGCTACATATATATGTCCCTTGTTGCTGCATATATACTTGCACGCATATGTGTGTTGGACGATCAGAGTCAGCGATCGAGCTGAGTCACATGCACGCACGCACACCCTCCCAAAAGCCTCAATCGTCTGGGACGACAGCTGTGATCGATACATGTACCACACACGTGAGAAAAAAGAAGCTTTAGTTACATGGGCCATCCATCCATGTGTGTGTATATTGCATGGACACGATGGAACGAACTATCGGAATTTTGTGATTGAACTCCTACAGCCACTAGCATCCCTCAACCCATGGATGGTGGGCACTGCAATGCGTTGTTCATGACTGCCTTCTTTTTTTTATCTGATTATTTCTCGAACTTTACACGTAGATTTCTCAAATGATTAAACGGTGTATTTTTAGAAAAAAATAAATTCATCGTGAATAGTTTGATTTTGTAGATTTTTTGTTTTGTTATAGTTAATATCATTGTTTATATTATAAAATAGTTATAAAAAGTCAGTTAATCTTTCGTCCACGTCGATCAAATGAACACATTCCTATCAGTTAGTTTTTGATGGTGTCTATCACCTGACTAAGAAAGAGTGAAAATTTTCATCATCTGCTTGTTAGCTTATCAACCACAGGTGTATTAAAATTTAAAACTTAATTTTGGAGTTAATTTTAGTTTTCTCATCAAATTTTACTTTCTAACATTGGCATTTGAACTGTTAATAGCACATACATAAATTTCTTTGTTCATTTTCTCTAACTAATAACAAACCGTAGCTCAAACGAACAAAGCTGAAGGACAGACAAAATTTCACGTGAAAATAAATAGTTCTATGAAACATGAGTTTGTCCATATATATTTGTGTTTATCTGGTCATGCCTGCATGCAACTAATGTACGTATATTGAATTTATTTTTGTTCGTTTATACATGCTGATTTTCTGCTCCCTGGCTTTGTTGTCCCGTGAGCCTCATTTTTTTGGTTGTATTAATTGTTTCTTGAGTTTTGTCCATGCGTAGTACTAGCTAGGTGTTGAGTGGTCGTCAATCCTAGCTAATAATTATGTTGCTGAATACCGATGTGTGGCCCCGTTAAACAGAAGAATATAATGCCATGGTTGTTTCATTTTTTTTTTCAAGTTATAATTAGCTTCAGCATTTGCATAATGTGTGCAACAGTGATGACACAATTATCTCAAATAAATGATCCCATATAATCACTAAATTGCCAATAGTTTAGGACCATATGACTTGCGCAGGAAGGTGAGCACTTGCTTATAAACCGGCATGCCGATGCACTGGTTCGTTCTTCGAGACTTTCAATCAAATTGGGATGATATAGATAAGATTTTGGTTTCTCCTTAGCTAGATGACACGCACCAATCGAGAAATGGTCTAAGTTTGTATTTCTTAAAAAGTTTCACACAGGTCCCTGGCGGTCTAGTTTTTGTTTAATAGACTAATAGATGAATCCCTGGAGGTAATATTTGCCTTACAGAAAAGCCCTTGGAGCATCTTTCTACAACCCTCCGGTTTCATTACAAACTAATGACAGAAAATTCTTATATTACAGATGAGCCCCTGAAGCATTCTGGCTTAAGGTTTTCATACAAACAAGTCCTTTGTTCTATTGCATCATAGATTAACAAACATACTATTAGTACATATGCTTGTCCGAGTGCGGGTGAATATACTCCTACAACCATCGCTGGACCTAACATAAGGGGTTAATATCCTATATAGTACTACACATAAGGCCCATCCACTCTATATCCACATGTCAGTGAACGGTACATTAAATGATCTCATCTCATATAAGAGATGATGACTCTTATCGTTTCGCTTATTAGAGGAAAAACGAAAACGTGTTTCTGCAAACGAAAACTAATTTATATTTAAAACTTTTATATATATGTCCATAGCGACTCAAAAACAAAATGTGTAAAATAAACCATAATAAAAAAACCACAAAATCAAGTGCAAAATTAAGTTCTAAAATTCAAATTTTTGGCTTATAAACAGTTGCAACTGCGAAATCAATTTCGTTAGGAGCCGATGATGCTAGTGCACAATGTCCATTTCGGTAGTGTCGATGACCGCTATTTGTCACATAATACCGTGGTAAATTTAATAATTTGACACATTAAATTAATTATCATAGTATCTAATACTGACAAATCATTAAACGGAGCAGCAGTAATAAAGACGGTAGCAATGGAAGTTGCACAGTGGAGCAAGCGTCACCTTTTTGTTTTGCGAGAGAGAATCGAACAACCGTGACTTGAATGGGCCCCGCAATTGGGCCGACGGCCTTGGGCGTGGGCCGTGGGCTGACGGCCCGAAGCGGACGGGCCGAGTTTAAGGCCGCCGGTATAACCCCCCTTCCCCTCCGCCGGCGACGACGACGACGCGGTACTCCTCCCAGCTCGCTTCCTCCCTCCCTCCCGAGCGCGGCCGGCGCCTCCCCGCGCGGTTGCTCTACCACCGCCGACCGCCGCTTCCCAGCAACCACTCCGAGAAATGCCATTGGTAAAATAATCTACTCTTTTCTCCGTCGCGCAACCCCATCCCCTCGATAATTTTGGGTTTATCCAGTTGATGATAGTAATAGAATGCCGCTTCCCATTGTTTCGGGGTCAAATATACAGTTTCCTCTTGATCAGTTTCGGTAATTTTCCGCTGAATCAGTTCCCCCTCGATAATTTTCCGCTTAATTTTGGGTGAAATATACAGTTTCCGCTTGATCAGTTTCGGTAATTTTCCGCTGAATCAGTTTCCCCTCGATAATTTTCCGCTTAATTTTGCGCGTACAGTTTCCGCTTGATCAGTTTCGGTAATTTTCCGCTGAATCAGTCTCCCCTCGATAATTTTCCGCTTAATTTTGGGTGAAATATACAGTTTCCGCTTGATCAGTTTCGGTAATTTTCCGCTGAATCAGTCTCCCCTCGATAATTTTCCGCTTAATTTCGGGGTGAAATATACAGTTTCGGGCTGTTGCTCATACCTCATAGGAAACCAGGAGGGAGGCATTGCATTCTATAGACATGTTTAGGGGAGCTTTTCCTAGCTGCCGCTTTTCTTATAAGCTGCTTTTGTTAGAAGCTGCCTCAAACGGTTCACAACTTCTGAGAATCTATAGTTACAGATTTTGAAAAATAAACTAAGAATCCAGAATCGGGAGAAGCTGGGTTTAAGAGTTTTTCCAGATTATCGAAAGCTGACTACCAAGCAGCTACTTCTCAGAATCTAAAACTCCCTAAACAGACCCTATGCATTATCAGATGTCGTTTTCTGGGAGTAAATTTCACATTGGGAAACCAGTTGATAATTGCTATTTTCGTTAACAAAAGAACTTAATCAAACGTTTGTGTTGATTTTTTTTCGGAAGTTTAGGTGGTAGGAGACAGTGAAGTCTTCGAGGATGTGTACGAGCAAACCAAGTCTGCGCTGGGCTGGTTATCCACAAAAGCCCACATGTTACCAACATTGTGGTGCCTTCGTGCTTTGCGGACAAGATGGATACTGGAACATTCTATGTTTCCTTCTTTGATGGGACTACAGGATGTACCTGGAGAAACGACGACGGTAGGCTCAGTCGTGGGGACTTGCACATACTTTTTGTCACTGTCACGAGTGGCGAATGGACAGAATCAACGCCGGGCAAACTTGGAGAAGCAGAGGGTGAGATCGTGCTTACCATAGTGCCTAAGGTGGTGAAGAAATCCCACATGCATAGGACTTTTGTTAGCCAGATAATGTACGTTAAGCAACTGTTTTTTTCATTAAGTTCATTTTGATTGTCATATTAGCTTTTGTTTTGAAAATTTCTCCTGACTGTCTTATTTCGTGTGTAGTTCACAGCGTAGCACGTGTATGAATGAATATCTGAAGATGGTAAACACGAATCTTTTTTCATTCACGCTGCCTCTGAGGATTCATGATGTTCTTGGTTCATCTGTCTTCAACATGGAAGGAAAATGGGCCGGGTATGTCACTCATCATCCTACTACCTCTGCTGGCATGCGGTTTGGAATGAGAGGAGATGACTTCCAGCACACTCTGCCCAAATGGATGGGAGAGAAGCAGTGGGAGGTAAACTGGTGGGGTGTTTATTATGGCCGTAACTCATGCCGTATCATTTTTTTTTCTCAGTGTACTGTTTGATTATGCAGGATATTATCCAGCCTTATGTAGAGCACGAACTTTACCTAGAATCTATATTTGACTGGCAATAGGATGCTGACAGAAGGTAAAATTATGCTTTCTTTACTGTGTGTATATAGAACGAATACTGTTGCATGAAAAATTGAAAATGTTAGCTATTTTATAGCGTATAATTTAAAACAAGCACCTTATCATTGTGCATGAAAATGAATGATATCTAAGAGTGGTATTTTCCTTGCAAATTTGTATAAATTTCTCTTTTGCATAGAGATAGCTGTAATTTAGGATACTTTAATCATATTTATTGCTGCAGGTTAATATATTTAAATTGAACAAAATTAATATGAACAACCAACCCATATTTATTGCTTTTCCTAACATGAAACATGTACAAAACACGAATACTATACTACCTTGTGCCTTCTGTGGTTTTGCAAATTGTGTGGGTTTAAGCTGCAATTTTCTTTCATGAAACACTGACTTGAAAGTTGGAAGCCTAATTGATCTGCGAAGTTGTACAAATGCATCTATAAGATCTCTATTCCCTCCAGAATCTAAGCTGTCACTACTTTTCCTTCCTGCCTACCAAGTAAGGAAATGAGATGTCAATCACCCTATCTTTTTACTTCTGCTTATGCTTATAAGCCAAAATTTGAACATTCAACCTTAAATTTAGATTAAATTTAGAGTTTATTTTGGGGTTTTTTCACCAAAGTTTATTTTTCAGTTTTGACTTTTAGATCGCTAAGGTACATACATAAAAGTTTTATTAACAAATTATTTTTCGTTTGCAAATATGTTTGGTTTTTTCAACAATCACCCTCATTAATGCAAACAATCCAATTATATCCTCAATTTTTTTTCTAGTTAAGTGGGTTTTCTTTTTACCAGAACCCTTCACGGCTGCACAATCTATCTGTCGTAATCTTGATTTTAAACTGTTTTTGCTGAACTGATTGTGATTTGAGTTTGCTTGTACAATGGCACATACCATGTTTGATTGTTGAACCATACATAGGCCTTCATAGTTTGGCATTTTTAAAGAAAAAGTGAAACATCATATTTGCAAACGAAAAATAATTTATGAATAAAATTATATATACATGTTCTTAGTGATCTAAAAGCAAAGGCTGAAAAATAAACTATGATGAAAAATCCCCAAACTTAACTCCAAATTTAAGTTTTAAAATTAAATTTTGGCTTATAAGCAAAAGCGAAAAGATGAGGCTGATATTCATTATGGTTGTGTTTTGTTTCATTCACTGTGGATAGTGAAAATATCATCTCATGAAAATAATTTTAGCAATTGTATCTTAGATCTTGTAGTTTCTTTGTTGTTATCTTTTATGCCTTGTCTAGCAGCCTATTTGTTAGTTGAAAAAACAAATGGATGAGCTGTTTAATTCTAGTTTAGGTAAAGTTAGTGGATGAAACTCATTAGTATTTCATAATGTACATTTTAATATTTGCAGAGCTTTTTATATACATTTTTCTTGCTGGATGGTTAGTCACTTGAGATGACCATCTAATTTGTCTGGTAGTTTTTCTTGTTAGTGTTCAGTTATGAGGACATGTGTTGTGATCATTGCCACCTTCGAGAACAAGTTACAGTAACTTATATCCATACATTGTCCAAATGTTTTCTGTTTTGTCTAATATTCAGGCCATGGACATAATTTTGGGCACTTGCTTTTGGATTTCACACGGGCAGAAGGATGCTGGTTCTGTTTCATTTCACTAATCAGCAGACAGTTGCTCTTCACCCTGATTTTGTACAGGAGTATAGCAGTCATTACAGGCTTGAAATTTACTGTGCAACGTTTACCTTTTTGAGAGCTGGTGCACGGTAACTTGGATTGTTGATGTGGTCAGAGTTGTTCACATCCAAGTGAAATATTTGGCTTAGAAGAGATTACCCCATTAAGGTGTAGCTAATTGCAGAACTTTTGTCCGATTTAGTCGGCTCAGTTTTGTTTTCTTAGACAAATGCGGTTGGCATATCTTCAAAACTGAATTTCTCCTAAAAAGAATAAATCAGGCCGATAAACAGAGAAAGCGAACGCCCACCTCTACAGATGCGGAGCGGATTCTCTAACTTTCCACTGAAAAGTTAGAGAGCTACGGTGCGGTGACTTTGGATCAATTGATCTGAAGACAACGCGCACGGGCGATCGCTACAGTACCAACAAACAGGACACATGCTACAGTATCAATAAACAGTGTACAATTTAGCCATCAAATCTCTTGATATTAAAACCAGTTAAATATATATTGATATCTACATATAAATTCAAATTAAGATAACTATTTTATATTAAAAAAATTAATAACATATTATAAAATCAGTAGCAAAGCATTGGGTAGTATAACGAAAAAAGAAGACGGTGTTCTATGGTTAATTTTTTTAACTTTTGGTATTGTTTTTTTCTCAAAACTTCACTACTGTGGTGTCCCCCAGCTAGTTTCGCAAAACAATGATGTCTTGTAACAAAATTTTCCAAACTGAAAACATACAAACGAATGGAGCATAATGGACTAGAAATCCAAAATTCTAGGAATAGTGCCTATAGTTTGATCAAACGTGTTCGCGGGGAAAGAGCGCAAGCGAACACACGCTTATTATACATTCAGGCAGTCGGTATGATTCGACTTACAGAGCTCACGGTAAACCCTTAAGTCACTTGCACATATAGTGCATCCATAGATATCATGATCTAACGCACATTAGTTACATGTACTCATACCAACACTATAAATATTTTTAAACCAATTTATATTAATAAATTAATTTATAAGACAATTATTCATCACAAAATATTAATCATGGCTACGATCTTACATATGCGTGACATATTTGTCTTTCGGCCCGTGACAGCTAAGCAATACCACGGTAGTGTAGACCAAAATAATTAGGGTGATCAAAACTAACCCCTTATTTTTTTTCCGCTCATGCTTATGCCTATAAGTTAAAATTTGTATATTCAACTTTAACATTAAAGTTGATTTTGATGTTTTTTGCCGTTGTTTATTTTTTTCAGTCTTAGCTTTTAAATCACTAATAAAACATATATAAAAGTTTTATTTATAAATTAATATGTTTGGGCTTGTTCGTTTAGAAGGGGACTGGGGCCGCGTTAACTTACCCCTGAACGAAAAACGGAGTAATAGATTAGTACATAATTAATTAATTATTAATTATTAAAAAAAATATAAAAATAAATTAATATGTTTTTTAAAACAACTTTTATATAGAAAATTTTAAAAAAGGTACATCATTTAATGGTTCGGGAAACGCGCGCTAGAAAACGAGTTAACTTAGTGGGCAGGCCGATCGCGGCCTGGGTGGGATTGAGCCTCTATCCCCATGGGATATCCTGACCTGGAACAAAATTCTGTTGCGGCCCATATGTCCTCCACGAAGCAAGCAGGATAATCGCTTGTGGCAAGAGACCTCCTTCCTCGGTGGAGCGAGCAGGAAAACCGTCAGTTCCCTCCCCTTTTTGGTTAGTTCTCCCCTCCTCTTTGAGTTTGACCTTTTTTTTTTTCTCAGATCCAGTTGAGAATTGGAAGAAGAGGAGGAATATAAGATGATTGGGTCGATAGGTAGAAGAAGAAGAAGAAGAAGATGCAGAGAGGTTTTTTCATCAGGCAAATTCTTGCCGACCAACCTCCAGAATTGGATTATTCACTTTTTAAACACGGTGATATCTAGTTAACCATGTTGCTGAGAGCTTCTTCTGGGATGCGAAAATTATAATTTATTACCGCATTCAATTCTTCGTGAAATGAAGAATATCTTATAACAAATATTTTACTGGGCTATGCTTTTGCTGATTGTGTGTACTTATAGGGTACATGTACAGAAAATTATCTGGTACCTAGGACCTGTACTTCAAAATTTCAGGTCATAGAACTATTATTTGATTAACTGGTATGTAGATTTTCGTAGTAGGATTTAAGATGCTTCTTGGTATTAGTTATATGATATTTTAAGGAGATTTTGGTCTAGTGCTACACATTACAACAGTACAGCACTTTGGTGTTTAGTTCTTATGAACTCTTTTGGTCAGCGTTGCCTTTTTCTACTAGTCACTAATGCATGGTTCTTAGCTAATTGAACATTATAATCGTTGCTAAAATTAAAAAAACAATTATAATTGTAGCTGATTTTCGTCGCTTCTTTGACATTCTTACTAAATATCTTTTTTATGAATTGAGGCACTTCTTGCTTAGGTTCTTGAAACTGATTAGGGTGGATTCTTGAGCAGTCACACCGTCAACAGCATCATGGCAAATATCAGGTACTAATTTCGCCACTAAGATGTCATGCTATTGTCAATAAAAAATAATATTCATCTTCATTTATTACTTAGTAATCCTTGTGTGATTTATTTTTTATTAGAGCTACTACATGTGTAAACACAAACAGTATTAGGTAGGCTAGAATTGTTCACAGTATAGTTGCTTAGCTAATAAGTTCCAGTAATCAGTAGTATCTAGTAGCTACTGCCTTCTGAATGATGGCCTCTAGGTGTAGTCAATTTTGATTTTGTTTCTCATTACACTAATTTTGTCTAGGTTAAATTTTCTTACAACACCATAGGTAAAGCTGACAAATATTACACAACAAGTGACTGTTATTAGGTCACTCCATATGATTATTATCTGAACAATTTGTGTATGACAATACAAACCATCTAAGAATCACTGTTGGACAAAATGGAAAGTTGAAATTATCATTTTCCAAATGCTCATTGCTATGATGATTGGTTGGCAAAATTGCTTGTAATCAATATTTTGTCAAGTAATTTGGCATTTGTTCTCACTATGAACTATTGTACGTGCAGGTACATTTTTATTACAGAAGGCCAATTGATCATTACATACTACTCCTAAGATAGCCAGACCAGTTAAATACTACTCCTAAGTTAACTTGAGGTTGTGGCAGTTTGTAAGGGCATTACGTTGAGACAATGGATACTTTACCTATGATAGTTAATAATTAAGCATCAAGATGCAGATTTTACTTAGTTTAACGATATTTCATAGCTATGAATGGGGCACTGCAATGGCTTGTTTACTCTATAAACTTGTGGTAATACAATATTGTTGCCTGAACTTTGTTAAATACTCCATCGGTTTTATAACGTAAGATATTTAGTTTTTTCTTATAGTGTTTGACTATTCGTCTTATTTAAAAAATTATGGAAATATTATTTATTTTGCTTGTGGTTTACTTTATTATCAAAAGGACTCTAAGCACAGCTTGTCATTTTTTATATTTATACTAAATTTTTAGATAAAACGAATGGTTAAACGTTGCAATAAAAAAAAGTCAAATATATAAACGGATGCAGTATGCTTACATAATTTCTGGCATATGCTTTCATGCTAAATCAGTAGTACTAGTTCTTGCAGTGATCGAATGATTCACATGCAAAATTGTTGTTTTCTGTTTCTGGTTGTTGCTTTTATATCCTTTTGTCCATATGCTTTCCGCGTAAGCTTTGGAACTAGCAATAATTTTATTATTATTTTATCTCACTGCAGTTACATAATAATGTGTGTATTGTTGTTTCAAGATGGTTGTGCTTGTGCAGATTTTCTTGGTTCTCATTTTTGCTTATCTTATTTTTTTAAAAAAAATCATATCATACTATTTTTTCTTTTTTATTATTTCAAAACGGTTGAAATAGCTTTTTGTTCAAATTTGAATTGTGCTCCCTGACCGTGTAAGCTGTTGACACATGCTAACATAGCGCTAGTCTAAACCGTGAGCTAATCAAACAAGTCACTGCAGCAGCGTGATCAGTTTCCGTCAAGGGAATCAATTCCACCGATTGATTACAGCAACGGGATCAATTCCACCCAGGGATCAATTCCACGGAGGGGATTTGGTGGTCAAACCGGGATCAACCCATTCCCCCATTGCCTGGCCACTTTTAGTTAGCAAAAATTTTTGGGAGGAATATCACGTCAACACGTATGGTCATACATTTAAAATATTAAACATAGTCTAATTACAAAGCAAATTTTAGATTCTGCCTAGAAACCGCGAGACGAATTTTTTGAGCCTAATTAATTTGTCATTAGCATATGTTGGTTACTGTAGCACTTATGGCTAATCATGTTTCCTATAACTGTGTAATTAGTTTTAGTGCTCATGTATATTTAATGTTTTATTTAGGTGTTCAAAGATTCGATGTGATATTTTTAAGAGAAGTTTTTGGAAACTAAACAGTGCATTATTTCACGCATGTGAAATCCCCCCACGTACCCAAAAAGGCCTAAAGAATCTTGGCATATGCAATGCACCATGCAAAGGCCTGAGGCAACGAGACGGCAGCGACGTTTTAATTTTAGAGGATGCATTGTTGCTTGCAAAGACTCGGTGAAGTAGCTCTTCCTTTCCGAGAGAAATGGTAAATGGATGTGCTACTATTAATAAGATGGATAATGCAAATTCATATGCAAGCTCTGTGAACACAAATATTTTGGTAACATATATTTCATAATATAAGATATTTAACTTTTTTTTACAACGTTTGACCATTCGTTTTATTCAAAATATTATTACAAATATAAAAAATAGCAAGTCGTGCTTAAAGTTCTTTTGATAATAAAGTAATTCACAAGCAAAATAAATGATATTTTCATTTTTAAATAAGACACATGATTAAACATTGCAAGCAAAACAACCAAACATCTTATATTGTGAAACGAGGGAGTAAGTCAGTCAAATATTGGTAGCAAACCAAACAATACACTTTAATATATATTTTGAAATGACAATACTTTGACATGGCAAAGTTTGGTTTCATATTTTAAAAAAGGCACCTAAATTAGCCGCACCAAATTCTCATCGCTTTAATTTAGTTCAACTACTTTATTTTCAACTACCGAGTAATGTTTTCGGAAGTTTTGATGCATGAGAAAAACATACTGAAAATCATAGTAAAAGGATATGTAGCCTAGTGATTAATGATCTAAGTAGCACCTAATGTTTTGGGTTAATTACTAAATTTTGACTTTAGATAAGAATACCTTTCTCTAACTCTAAGAAAATATTTAAAACCACATAGGAGTGCGGAGTAATAAATAATCTGTAGTGCTACTCCACAAGTACTGCGCTCATGTAGAAACAGTCCTGCAGAGAATCAGTTGCCCGTGGGCCGGGGAGATCGGCTGAGAGCAAACAAATTTCATATCTTCGTTGTTTGGCCGGATGTTGAGAGTGATTTTCGGACGCGAATAAAAAAATAAATTTCATATCTCATCTTAGATTTGCTTATATTTTTAAACTATTGAACGGTTTTTAAAAACAAATTATATGAAATATTGTCATCTTGTTTATAAAGTAAATTTTTAAGTTTATATTAGTCAATTTTCTTATTTGTACCGTTAAATAGCTGTTAAAGAATCATATAAGTTGTTTATCTATACTACTGTAAAAGTATTAGTGGTGATGAATCTGCCACCTACCCATCACCAACTCTCTCTTATTTTTCAAAAGAAAAAATAACTTAGACATATATATCAAACCATCTTATTAACTCTACTTTAATAATATACTAATAATTTTTTAATAAGATCACGTTGTAACGCATGGGTAATATGCTAGTATAAACAAAATTAAAAGTTACATCACCAATTAAAACTTTGCCACCAAACAAAACAACAAAAGCTAATAGATATGATTCAATGCAGACCAACACGTTGTGCTCCTGTAGTAAAAGCTCGGTTCGGCAGGCGTACGTGCATACTGGGGCTTGTAGTGAAACTCTCTCTTTCATTACATTGGTCTTTCCAGTATTATCTATATTTATGCTAATAAATATATATAAATTATATATATTTATTTATAAATAAATTTATATAATACTAAAAAAACTTACTATACCAAACGGAGGTAGTACTATTTACCACAGTTGTTGCAGCTTGCAGTGCTTGCTAGCTGCTACCCGTCTTTACATGTACATGTACTTGCCAAGGCTGCACAATGCACTAGCTTCGATCGGTAGCGAGCGAGCGATGGCGGCGGCGGCGTCGGTAGTTCGCGTGTACAGGACCAACACGTCGTGGCCACGGGCTTCGTGTGCTACTCGTCTCCCCGGCTCTGCCTGGCCATGACGACCGCGGACGCCGTCACGGCCCGCGAGTTCGCCTACGCCGTCGCCTTCGCCGGCGCCGGCGGCCGCACGGTCGAGGCCTGGGTGCAGCACGCCGACGAAACCGCCAACCTGGCCCTGCTCGCCTTTGTTCCCGACCGCTCCTGCCCAGCCGCGCTGCAGTTCGCCGCCGCCGACGGCGACGCCGACCTCACAGCCGGCGCCGTCGAGGTGCCTGCGTTCTACGCCAAGGAAAGGGGACTCGTCGTTCTTCGCCCCGGCATTTTTCGTGGCCACATTGTGTACCTACGAACCCCCCACGCACTCACGACAGTAGCATCTAATTTTTCTATACAAAGAAAATCTTATATACTATTGTCGAAAAAATTCTAATATTTATTTAGTTGTATTAGTGTATATTGATCATATTATTAGTTAAAAATAAAAATATTATATAACTTATGACATGTATAAGATCTTAATAATTTTTATTACGAGTTCTTCACTGTTTACCGTAGAATGTATATATATACATATAAGGATTTGATCTGATCGAGCTAGCTACATCCACATATATATATATGCTTTACTGTTGATTCGCAGAGGAGATGCAGTGCTCGAGGGAGGCGTCCACTGCATCAGGTGTGATTACACAGCGGCAGCTGGGGTAGAAGGAGCTCCTGTCATCAAGGACGGTAGGGTCATTGGGGTGCACATCCGGAGCGAGGGAATGCTCCAAGTCGCCGCATCCGTGACTACTGTTTTCAACACTGTGGAAAAAAAATTAATTTTTCGGTTTTCGTATCCAACATTCGATCGTCCGTCTTATTTGAAAAATTTTTAGAAAATTAGAAAAAAATTAGTCATCCATGATTTATCATCTAATAAAAACAAAAATATCAATCGTAAATTTTTTTTAATAAGACAAAGAGTCAAAAATTATAGTAAAAATTGAAAAATTAGTTTATTTTGGGACGGAGGCAGTAGTCCCGTAAGACTTCGAACAGATTTGAATTTTTTTTTAATAAAAAACACGTATATATATTGCCTTGCTGAGCATGCATGCATGCTGCTTTGCTTTGCTTAATTTGATTTTTGATCTGCACTTTAATTAGGCTCTGACAGTTTATACCGTGTGCTTTTTAAAATTTGTTAGAACAATGCTGGGTTTGATGAGGCACTAGAAATGATTGCTGATGCTTTTGAATGAAGTACACGAGCGCACGTACGGCATCAAGCAGGTACGTTATGTTAACCAAAAAGCAGGTAGGTTAATTAGTATTGTTTTGAGTTGCATTTTAACCGGGTTAATTAATTACCTAATAACCCAAACACATATAAATTAGATACGCATGGATCATATCTAAATTCATCTCCTATTTAAGTAACGTGTGCGTCTCAATATATTGATTTTCCGTTCCAATTCCATGATTATTATTATTATATATGTTTCCTTGGGGTACTTAACTAGGTTGTCATGATCGATCATCCAGTTCATATATATGTTTCTTTTTTTCCCCTCGGATCTTCTATGAAGCGAACGAAAGGAGGACAAGATGCACCCCTGTAAGGGCAGTAGTTGTTATGTGTATCGAATAAATTTGTGTAATTTAGGTAATTCGTGAGATCCTGTTCTACTAATATGATGTACGACTGTTTGTAGTTTGTGAGACCTTGTGCACTAGTATGGTGCATGGGTGTGTTGAGTACATGCACTAATATGAACTTTAATGACGTCCGTGAACTTTTATCCGTTGGTGAATTTTAAATATTCGGGCTGTGGATATGAATTTGATGTGCTACAGCGTCAGTACAACATTGTTAGAATCTTTTGAACATAAAGATCTTCTCTTTTATACAAAAGTTAAAAATAATGTAAAATATATGAAACCCATTTGGTTCGATCTTGGAATATAAGGGCCACAGACCCATCCATCTAATGGCAACTCTCCTGAGTACCAGTAGAAAAATGGTATTTTTATAGTTTGTTAATTATTTGATCAGCAGTATTTTATAATTTTATTTTTTTGCGATAAAGATCACAATAAAAAGGACAATATTATCCCTTCAGATTTGTTAGTATAGTTTAATCATAATCGTTGAACGAAAATAAATCAAAAGTATGGATTACATTATACTATTATTAGTAAAATGTACCGCCTGCAGTCTTCTTATTGCGACAATGACTGGAGAGTCTTGTCACTGCGGTGGTGAGCCTGTAAATAAACGAGACTTGAAAGTCATCTTTTCGCTTATAAGATAACATTTAAATATGATTGATACTCTCTTTGTTTTATACTATATAACGTATTATTTATTTGTTTGTGTTTATATATATATATATATATTCTACTCCTAGATGTAGCTGCTTCTTTTATGTCTAAGTTGTAGAAATAGCTCCATAAATATTTCTGCTCTCACCCAACAGGAAATATAGACGTCACTCGTATGAATGATACAACTATATGTATATAGTGTGTATTTTCTATTAAATGAGAGCAAAAATATTTATGAAGATTTCTGCACCTTAGACGTAAAAGGATTAGAGACTTATATATATACATATAAATGTATACACATAAAATAAACAAATAAGCTTTACACATAAAAAGTAAAAAAAAAGCTGTTTACGCCTTTTCGGACCAGATCCCATCAAACACACACAAACCAATCCATTAGGCACATTTAAATCGTTAGGCCTCGTTCCCCGGCCCACCACGAGGGAGCAAGGCCCGGAAAGATAGGGTTCCCGGCCCAATACAGCCCAAACCCTAGAGAAATCATCACCACACCAGTGGAACGCCGCCTGCAAAACGCAAGGAACCGCCTCAACCGTTGGCGGTCGCCGCCGTCCTCCACTTCGGCCGGCGCCCCCCCGCCCCCTTCCACGTCCGCCGGCGCCGGCGAGGGCACCTCTCTATACAACTCCACCGGCGCCGTGGTCTCCCTCCAACTCCGACGACAACGCCATCAGCAGGTACATTATGTGCCGCCGATCTCATCCTCCATGTTTCTTGGATCAGTGCTTCCCTAACGGTCACGCAAGAAAGACTGGTCTCTCGTTGCTGTTTGCGGTCGATCTGTTTTTTTGTTTTTGTTTTTGTGGAGTGAATCTAACCATACATGCAGTGCTCATTATGGACATATGTTAATCTTATCCTAATCCAGCGATTAAACAAGTGCTCAACCTCTAATTATATCTCTGTAACATGCATGTGTGTATGGGACTTAACCATCATGCTTTAGCTAGATGTTTCTTGGTGATTGCTTCAGTTAATTGTTAATCCAATCCATGGGAGATTAGAGGTTGCTAGTTTAGCTAGAGCCATAGAGGTAGACCGGACACACGATGGTTTGAATGGGGGCATTAGAATATAAATCTCTGTCTCCAATAGGGAGATCGTTCTTAACCAAGTGGAGAGATTCAACTTAGTTTAATTTGGGCCTATCAAGTGTCAAGATGTCATATTTGCACTAATCAGCTTCTGAAGGTGTGCTTTTGATGTAATATTTAAGTACGACTCCTACTGTGGAGTTAAGTATTCGTATACAGAAAGTTTCAAAAAAAGTATTCGTATACAGAAAGTATACCCCTTTTTTTGTTCTAGACTAAACGTCGACCAAATTGCTGGCATTGACCGAAGTTTTAACGATGCCTTTACTTCCTAGCAAAATAATGAAATGGCCCTCTGGTCAGCCTCTTTTTAAAAGTTACTGCAATGATTTAATTTCAGCTTCAATATTATGTTCTTTCTGCCCTTGTGGAAGGTGGGATCCTCTTCCCACTGTTAGTCATGGTGAAAGGAAACAAAACTCTGCTTGTATGGCAGAAATTTGTGTTTAAGTTCCTTGTAGTGTCCTAGAAACTATCCTTCCAAATTTATTTCTACTTCTTTGCACATGGATTTTGTGAGGTATTGAACATTTTATGGAGCTTTCTTACCTGGGGCATCCTGTGGAGCTTTCCAGTGGAACCATAGGCTCATCACTAATAAGTGTCAAATTGTTATAGTCATGAAATTTAGAAATGCCCTTTACATAGAGCGACAGACACTTCAATTATCTAAAAAAGACATGACACTTTCTCTAAGCATTTACTGTTTCTCATGAGATTGTGATCTTCTGAACAATACTGAGGTAAAAAGAAAACTGTTAGAAAATTGCACTTTAGTTTGTTGCTGTTAGAAAACTGAACTACTACGTCCCAAGCAATGCTCTTGTTAGTTCCGAGTAGTACTGAGGTAAAAAGGAAAACTATTAAAACCATGAGAATCATGGTATGGGGATTGCAACTTTTGGTATTACAATATTTTTGGAATATTTGGTACGGAATGTAAATTGCCACCTATAGTTTTGGCATGAAATACATAGGACAATAAAATGGTTTGTTAGTAATAGCTATTACTTAATACTGTTGCTGTACTACTCTGCAGGTAAGAAAGATGTTGACACCAGAGCATCTTACAACCAAGCGCAAGCAAACAGGCGAGGACACACGATGCTCGATTGAAAACCAAAATGGTTGTGAAAAAGGAGACCTGATACCAGGTGAGTCACTAATACCCAGGGTTTGTGTTATCGCGGAGGCCTCCGAAACCGCCGCCCGGCGAAATACGATTATCGCGGTTTTTCCGTGGTTTTTGATGGTTTCTCGCCACGATAATCATGGTTTCCGCGGCGGCAGTACCGTCGGTTTCGGCTACACTGTTAATACCACGTTGTGCATGCCAGTTCCTCTTCTTTTTATTTTTTCGCTGCAAGTATTTACAGTGTACTGCTGTGTAACACTCACAATTGTTTAATTGTACATCGTTTCTTTCATTATCTAGGATCCATCTGTTCGGATATTGTATCTGAAGCCGGAAGTGGTAACAGGAGTAAATCTGGTAATAGTTCCTCAAGTGAACTCAACCAGTATTTGTTTAGAGTAATACTCCATCAATGTGTTGTCTCCCTTGCTTCATTCATTGGTAACTACAGTATATGCTATGCCATGTGGTTTTCATTTTCGACATCCTTACTTAATTTGACAGTAGCTGATGGTTGAAAGTATTATCATATGTGGAAGGTACCATGTTATTCAGTTGTACAGGCATGTTCATCCCACCTGAGTCAGATGATGATCCAACAAGTATTCTTACTTCAGCAAGTTTGATTAGATCTTCTGTCGATGAAAGCAAGATACTTGATAACTTGACGGTTGGTTATTGCTAACTTCTCTGTATTTCTTCTACTTGCTTATTTTGATGGTAGGAAACGTAATCATCTTATACACCTCTTGTTGGTTAATCAATTGTTGCAGATTAAAGTGCGCCTTCAAAATCATCTAGTTGTCATTGGATGGTTGGACCATTATGATTTGAAGCATGATCTTGCTGTTGTCAACATTGAGTGTCTGCGTCCTTTTCGCGCAGCAACTATTGATTCCAGATCTCAGTTGCAATCTGAGTCCAACATTAAGGCCGTAGCTGTGGGCCGATGTTTCAACTCAGGCATGTTAACAACAACAAGTGTGATGGAGATTTCCAGACTACGTGATGAACTTGACATGGTGAGCTGTTGGTCCTCTTTACTTTTCCACATGGTGGAAATAACTAATTTGCATTACTTTCATATATGCACTGAACTATATTTTTCACTTGTGATTACTTTTGTTTGTCCTGCATATCTTTCTTCATATTTCACTTCAATTTCATGTTAGGCATTTCTTGGAGGTCCCGTTCTTGGTTCTAAATGTGGGAGGATTGCTGGAATAAGCTGTCATGGAGGCAAAATGGCTGTACTTCTACCACTGGACAAAGTTATTGAATGCTTGAAGCGGTTTGGAATTATGTTGGTATTTCTGGACTTTTAATATCTGTTTGTGTGATTAGCTTATCCATGCTTGTCTGCCCGCTGTCATATCCTGCATCCCACCGCTCTTATTTGAACTTGTTTAGACTTGTCCCACTCTTACTTGAACTTATTTAGACTTTTAAGGTATCATGAGTTTATCCTAATCAGTGTTCTTAGGTCTGTGAAGGGTTGGGAGCACAGAGAAGAAAGAAATTGAATTAGGGGAACCTGTAGGCTACGCAAATATCCTATGCATTCCTAATTCCCGCACGCTCGCTGGCTCTGTCACCATCACCATTGTATCCTTCCCTCCCCTCAACTGGAGGGGGTCGGTGGCAGAGCTCCATATGTGATCGTAGGGGCGAATGCACGATTGAAGGTCTGTAGGCTGTGGAGGTCCTTGGGGCTTAGGAGCCATTGGGTTGTATTGGGCTTCAGTTGGCTAGTTGGCTGACTGCTTGTGGTTGCTGCCCACAGAAGCTCCTATTCTTGACTAATATAGGTGTGTGTATGGCACCCCTTTCCCAGGCTTACTGGTTTGCCTCAAGTGCCCTAGGGGATAAGCGGGGTTTAGATCACCATGGCCTTGATTTCCAAGGAAAGCCTGATTTTGAGAACGTGAACATGAGCAGTACACTGAACACCCACACAATCTCAATTTGACAGAGAGAGACTAAGCACTTGTTTTGATCCATGAAGAGATGAGTTGCTACCTCGAGGTGTTAACTTAGCTCCATGCCAAGAAATAAGCACAGCCTTCTAGCCATTATGTCGATGATTATGCAGAGCTCTTAAGGCTGCTAGGTTACCTGGATACAACTGTTCCGCAAAAGAACATGGCACTAATGTATACCCTAGGTTCCCAGCACCTTTTGATCAATACCGAAACTATGACATATCTATAAATGCATCTAATGGACAGCTAGTTATTTTGGTATGAATTTGTCTCTTAATAGTGTTTCTACTTGTTTTGTATGTGACTATTTGTCTGTAGAGCCCAATTAAATACTGGTACTTACCTTAACAACTGTTCTCTTACCACCTGCCATGTTGGCATGCATTCTAGACTAGATTACCAATCTTGTTGAATTGTTGAAGCTAATACATCTTCCTAAGTGAAAATGTGTTGAATTCTTCTCCCAAACCACAATACTAACCCTGTATATTAGGTGTTATTTTTGTCTATTATCTTCACTTGTGAAATATATGTAATCTTACCCCTATGTCATGATTCACTTTGTGTTTGATCTTCAACATATCATCCTTCTGTGGATTTACCATGGGATGTTTTGTATGGTCTTTGCAGGACTGGCAGTACTAAAGGGGGCCATGGTACTAAAACCCCCAAATGTGAGATAAGAAGAGATTACCATACTGGACAGTTAATTTAATTTGTTACATATTCATCTTAGGGATTACATATATTCACTTGTTTATTTACCTTTTGCATCTGACGTCGATTTTTTCTGTGCAGTTGCAAAAAACCACAACTTCTATGACCCGTGTCCAAGACGTGGTACGTAATTTCTCCCGGTTTTCATGTGTACCCCCATATGTTGCCCGTTTTGAGAGCTGTATTCAAGTGACCTTTATATCATGTTTATTTAAACAGGTGGGTTCTAGGACCATGTTTGGCGCGAGTCGTTTGAAGAGAAATTTGAGGGTGATATCTGGAGTGAACTCAGCAAAGAACTTCCTTCAGCTTTCTCTGAATGTGTTGTCGCGCTTGCATCATTTGATGGTGAGTATATTGCGATATGCAATTGTACTTTAGTGTTTATATTATTATCAGATTTATAACTAATCACTAAATTATTATCTATGTAGAAGATGGAATGCTTTTTGCTTGCACAGGCATATTTATAAACCATTACCCTGCAAGAATTCTGACTTCAGCAAGTCTAGTTAGAAATTATGATAACAAAAGCAAGATTGATGATACCTTGAAGGTTAGTATTGGTATTTTTAATCTTTTTTTTGCTCCTTATTTATATTCATTTATGATACTTGTTAACTCTCATCTTGTCATTGCAGATTGAAGTGCGCCTTCAAAATAAAAGCTGTGTCGCGGCAACCCTGAAGCACTATGATTTACGTTATAATGTTGCTGTTGTTGACATGATCTGTTTCCGCAGTCCTTACGCAATAGAACTTAAGAAAGCTATTCATTTGGCCCCGGACATTGATGTAGTGGCTGTAGGATGTTGCTTCGAAGGTTGCAAGTTAATGGCTACAAAGGGGATGTTGGTTGATGGACGAAGCAAACTGGATTGCAAAGCCCTTGGGGTCTCCACATGTAAAATCACCAAGGTGTTTTGTGCTGATGCCCCTTTTTATATCGTGCAAAATAATTATCTAATGAAATATGAGTAGTAGTCTGTTGAACTATTTGTATTAAAAATATCTTTTCTGTGTCTCTTGCCTTGTGTTTACTTTATTTGTTTTAGTTTGTTAGGCTGGGATTGGAGGGCCTCTCATTGATAATCGTCAGAATTTTATTGGCATGAATTTTTATGATAAAGAAGAAACTCCATTCCTATCAAGGAAACAAATCCAGGAGATCTTAAGGCAATTCGATTCAGAAAGGTATGTCTTCTACAATCTTGTGAATCTTGCACCTTCCTGAAACTATTTGAACATTACATAGGCTCAATATTGTTTGGACAAATGTCTGTCACATGGTTTTTTGATGTTGCTCTTGTATATACTCTCTCTGGTTAAAAATATTAGTCGTTTAGGACAAGATTTAGTCAGACTTGTTAAATTCCAAAAAATCCATAATTTCTTAAAGGCTTAGTTTAATTACCCAGGACAAATGATACATATAGATTCTTCTCGAAAAGTACCATCATAATATCATTAACTTATTATATTTTATAAATTTATTTTAACACAAATTTATTTGACAGAATTTTAGAAATTTAACCAAATCTTATCCTAAATTTTAGAATTTTAGAAATTTTTGACTGGAGAGAGTATCTTATTATTTAGCTAACTGGAGCACGTACTGACGGTTATAGTCGTGGCTTGTTCAGTGGTGTTGGACCCCATTAAGCTTCTAAATCATTTTGGTTAAAATTTTTATTATGTTTTTATTGTCTGATGTTTTTGTAGGTAGTTTTAATGTTTTGTATATGAAAATTGTATTCGATGTTTCTGTAGGCATAGTGCTGCTAAGACTATCGACAGAGGTGACCCATACAGGTTTGGGTTCATACTATCTTTTTCTTGCATTGCTTGTGAAAATTTTGTCAAATGATACAAGTCTTCTTTTCTGCAAAATTGCTCATGACAGATGGCCTGTGCCCGATCCAGCTAGATATTGATATTATCGTTCACATCTTCTGAAGTGAGGCGTTCTGTGGAGAGGCAGGGTTGTAATTAATTGGTATTTGGCTGGCCTACTTGTTTTTACTTGTGCATGCATGTGAATATTACATATTCCGAAAGTATTGGACTTTATACATACTAAATCTGACCCATCCTTCTTGATACATGCATGTGAATGGTACCATCGAGTGGTAAATTTGACTCATGCTTTGGAGTAATTTATGTCAATTCCTGATTGATACAAGTAACTATACCAACCAACCTTGCGGCCCTTCTTCGGAGCATTGGACCCTCTGCAATTTTTTATTTAACACAGTTAATTTTTTGGTTTACATTTGATCATTTGTCTTATTCAATAAGTTTACATAGTTATTAATTATGTTGTTATGGTTTGATTTATTACTGAATACACTTTTAAACATGACTTATAATTTTATAAATTTACACAATTTTGGATAATATAAACGGTCAAACGCATACTCAAACTAAACATTGTTAAATAATAAAAAACCACCTATGGGAGGGCTGCCTGATGGCTGCTCACACCGTCCGTGCGGGTTGAGTTTGTACCTATCTTTTTTGGGGTCGGTTGAATCTGGATGATATTTCTCTCTAAAGTCCAACTTATCTTATCCATCTCTAAACCAAACAACCTCAAGGTGAGTCCGCTCTAACCCGGTCCATTCCAAACCACCAATCAAACACTTCATTTTAAGGATCTTGAACCATTCCTCTCACACAAAAGAAGCCAAAAGGGCATGCACCCTAAACTGAAGGACATGCACATATCAAGCCAAAATATGCACCAATGTAGAATGGTACGGTCATCTCCACCGAAATGGGGATAAACTTAGAGACATGGTTTGGTGATCGGTGTAACATCCTTGAGGAGGTTGATACATGATCAGTGCAGTCAAGAACACAGCAGATCTCAAGGTAGTGGTTTGGCAGCACCATGTGAAAATTAAAGTTTGTTAGTTATTCATAAAAAATATTATTCTAGCTCCATATAAGGGTACATGTGAGCTGATGTGATCAAAACATCTGAATGATGGTGTTTGCTGGTAGCATTCAAGGAGTAAATGTGAGCTAATATGATCAAAACATCTTAAATGATGGTGTGCATTGCTCCCTCCGTCGCATATTGGCTTATTAAGTGCATTTTTAGGAATCTTTAACAAATTAATGTGAGAAAAATGATTCAAATAACCCTCATTATATGAGAGAGGCCGGTTGTTCGGGGCAATGTAGGAAAAATGTTTTAATTTATAGTGGTTGGAGGGGAAAAGGTACTACTTCAATACATTTATTGTGGTAAACAATAAATTAACTAAAAAGCTAAAAATTTAGAGACGTGAGAGGATCATCAAAAATTCAAGAATCGTGTGCATAAAAACCGAAAAATATCAGCGTTTTTAGTTGTGCATGTGTGATGGCCGGACTGATGCAAAATCCTTGGCAAACTCTAGGCTGACATTTTTCTCCGGCCAGCCACGTACCTAGTTCGTACGTACGTGGCTTCTGAATAGTGACGAAAGTACATAACACAGATTGAACGCTATTACACGTACTAGAAGTTTTTTTATAATGCTCTTACAACCAAAGCTGTTGGCCATTTAGGACTTGTTTAGTTCCTAAAAAGTTTCTCAAAAACAATACATCGAATCTTTGAACATCTAAATAAAACATTAATTATAGATAAACTAAAAAACTAATTGCACAGTTATGTAAGAAATCACGAGACGAATTTTTTAAGACTAATTAGTGCATGATTAGCCATAAGTGCTACAGTAACCAACATGGGCTAATGACGGATTAATTAGACTCAAAAGATTCGTCTCGTGGTTTTTAGGCGGAATCTGAAATTTGTTTTGTAATTAGACTACGTTTAATACTTCGAATGTGTGGTTAAAAACTTGATGTGATGTTTTTGCAAAAAAAATTTGCAAACTAAACAACCCCTTAATTCACCGATATGAGAGTCAGAGAATCCAGATTTTCACACACCATACACAACATCGTTTTAAGAGTTTTGTAAGAAAAATATTATGTATAGGCTTTTTTTTCACCCAAAATCACCCAAACAAAGAACTCCATCCGTCCGTAAGCAACTTAGAATTTTAATGCGTAGAAATACGTACATTTTCTCAATTATGTGCTTAGAACGGTGTAGTGGAAAACGGCTGATTCGGGGGCTGTTTAACCGGTGATGGCAGGAAAAGCGTCGTGTATCTATCCTATCCTATAGTGTATAAACTTGATTTACTTATTGAACAAATTCAACGGCTAAAACCATTTGCATCAAATCAGACAGTCCATGTTTCATCTACCCTTCTCCTATTTGAAGTCCCAGGGAGACAGCCTAGAGGAGGATGAATTGGTGTCCTGAAAAACAACGGATTTAGCCTCCTAACTAGGGTTGGCAACGGCGTAGGGCGGGGCCGGGGATGGCAAGAACGTTCTCGCCCATGTCCCCTAAAAATCATCCCAGGCCTTGAACACTATTTTGAGGAAAAAAACGTTCCCCGCCCCCATCCGCGATAGATCCCCAGCCCCGACCGGGGACCCAGTGGCCCTAAAAAAAGTTGAAGACGCTAACCTAGTGGCCGGAGCCAGAGAAGACGGCGGCGTGCGGGTGACAGAGAGGGTGGTGACACGGGCGGCGAAGATGATGGTGTGGACTACCGAGGGGTGCGAGCGACGGAGATGGCGGTGCGGGTGGCGGAGGCACACAGGCATGTGGGTCGCAGCCACCAAACTCGCCACATCGAGGGCAGGGGTTGGCATCTCTGCCGCCGCCAGCTGCCTTATCTGTGCATGTAAAGAGGGAGAGATGAGAGAGGAGGCTGAAAAGTTAGGGTTTTACCTAAGAGGTGGGCTTTGGGGCTTCACGTTACAACATTTTTTAAAGTCTGAAATAGCTTCCGGAGGCCCCGTGGGTTACCCGTAGGGGTAAATCCTCCCTTGTCCTCGTCCCTCAGTTCAAACCGAGGCTCGACCCCGGCTCTCCGCGGGGCTAAATTGCCCCCTCTAACGTCCCCGTAGGCATGCCGACCTGCCCCCGTGGGGAAATTTCCATCCCTACTCCCAATGTCCAGCTAGTGAGCGCAAAATCATCAATTATGTAGGCATCCATTTGCCGCTTTTACAGTTGGCATTTTAAGGCCAAGCATGTGATTGTCTCCAAAACAATCAGGGAGAGGGTTGAAAGGGCTTTCTCTATCTAATGGAGAGGAGAGAGAAAGCACATCTATTTTTATTTTATTGTTATTTTCTATTTACCTAGGAGCACACCAGAACTATTTTATGTGACTTAAATTTTTTCAAAGTTCTATCCGAAGGGTTTTCAAAGCTTCTTGCTTAAAAACACAACCTTGCGTGCGAAATTTTGCTATTAGAAAATTTTGCTATTCTAATTCGCCGAACCCAACAAAGCGGAGAGAAATAGATGCAACTTTTTCTATAAATGTTTGTGGATGAAGGACACTAAAATCACGCCTTTTGAATCTCGGGTGATTTTGTAGGCGCCACATGCCCCGGCTTAAAACGTCCTTCTACTGGGCAGCAAGGGGGCCGTCTACGAAATACCCAAACCCCTAACCCCCTCTCGCTTGTTTTGTGCATGAGAAATTTGCTATTACGCCATTATCAAAGATGGGTTTGGTCTTTTTTGTCATTTCAGATTTGAGTTTCGCCACAATGTCATTGTCAAACGAGGTCACTCTGCCGGCTTGCCATTTTCTCCATTCCTTGTAATTTGAAAATGATTTTCTCTTTTTTATGCATTATATGACTATTTTGCCCCCGAGGTACTCGTTGGTAGTGGTTACGACGGCGCCCAGGCTAACCCCTAGTCCTACGATGCCATTCTCTATGTGTTGTTCATCAAGATGTCATGGTTCCACAAGACACATTCCATGCCCATCACTGGCCCGCACCGCACGCCGATGGACATGCTCGGTGTCGACGTTGTTCGAGTAGGGCCCCGTCGTGTCCGCGGGGTGAACCAGAACGCACACGATCGAAATGCGATTTGTGAAACAAGAGCCGGCGAGCGACGTGGTCACACTACTGGAGGCACTAGGGACCGCAGGACCATATGTCAGACTTGGCGTCATCGTAACCGCCGCCAGCGAGCAACTCGGGGGGCAAAATAGTCATACAACAAAAAAAAGCTTTTCAAATCGTGAGAAATGGAGAAAATGGCAAACCAACAGAGTTACCTCGTTTAATAATTGCATTTTAGCGAAACCCAAATCCAAAATGACAAAATAGATGAAACTCACATTTGACAGTTGCAAAATAGCACATTTCTCTTTGTGCTTTCGAATATGGCTAGGGATGAAAACAACTTGGAAACAGACGGAAACCACCTCTACCAATTCTGTTTTCATATTTTTTGGAAAACGGAAACCCGGATACGAAAATAGAATCGGGAAATATCAAAAATGATAATGAAACGAATATGGAGCGGACCAAATACGATATCGAAAATTTACCAAAATATAAAAATACCTCAAAATAAGTATGTAAATTTTTTCTAAAACAACCTATCAACTTTTCAAAGTAACCAATGGACGTAGAGAGGCACCGGGGGGCCGGTGGCTGAAGGAATCTAAAGGTATCGCTAGGGCTGTCGGCGTCGGTGGCCGATGCTGGCGTCGGGGGCCAGTGGCTGGAGGGAGGCCTAGAGGAGGCGTCGGGGGCCAGTGGCTGGAGGGAGGCCTAGAGGAGGCGACGGGGATCTCGCCGGCGCCCGGGCTGGCAGGGGCGGCACAAATTTGGAAGGTGATGGGGGCTGGAAGCGGGCGGCGACGCCGGCGCTAGCACCACTTGCACGCACATGCGGCAACAACCTCCACTCCTCCAGCCTGCACGCACGGCCGGTGCTAGCACAACCCGCTGGCTGCTTGTCCTGCTGGAGACTGACGGCTAGGTTTAGCTGGTCAGGGACTCCAGGTTTGGCCAGCCTAGCCGATTGGGCCACTTTCATTATTTCATATGATGTTACTATTTGGATATCCGAAAAATTTTCCAGAAAGTTTTCGACTGATTTCGCGTTCGGCGGATAGTACTCTTATCGTATTCGGTACGTTTTTGAAAAAAATTCCGATTCTGATACCATTTTAGAATATTTCTGAAAAAATTTTGTCCGATTGGTTCCGTTTCCAAAAACAGGTCCAGATTTAGGGAAAAATTCCAATCCATTTTTAACCCAGGGCACCATGACAGGGGATAAAAACACACGTCTATACGGGCAGTATGTGGCGTCTGTCACCCTTCATCTAAGGACGTTGACGGTTTCCCGTCAATGTTTGATACATCAAATTTTACGCTTAGTCAGTGAGCGTTTTATATTTTGCGCCATTGGCTAGTCGTTGGGAGGCTAGGATTTGCAGTGTTTTGAGACAAACTTTTTAACATTTTAATAAAAAAATATAAAAACATTCCCTCAAATTTTGCAGCACAGCAAAGCCCGAGAAACGGGCCGGGCCGGACCTGACTTGTTGAACAGAAAAACCCGAGATCGATATCGATGGTACTACTACGAGTATTTTGTTACGTGGGAGTTGTGCTTCGCGCGCGTCTCGCTCTCGCCTCCTCTCATCTCATGCCGGCGAGGGGGCCGGTTAGGGTTTAAACGCCGCCGCCGACAGCCGTCCCCTCCGCCGCCATTCCAAGAGGCTTCTCTCCTCCCACGCCCGTCGCCTGCTAATTAAGGTCTCGGCTAATCGCTCGTCAGCCGCGGGCCGACATCGGCTGCCCACGAGATCTCTAGAGCCACCCGCCGGCTGGACCCCTCGCCTGGAGGGAGCCGATTCCAAGGTTGGCCCTCCTGATTGCTTAGTTGGATCGGTGTGTGTGTGTGCGCGCCCTAGCCGTGCTCATGATCCGCTCTTCTTTTGTTTTCCTTTTGTCGTGTCATGGCGATGGCGTGTGTCAATCTCGTCTTATTTTGAACTGCATGTGTCTGTTCAGGTTAGCCTGCGTCTACTCTTTCTTTTTATTGTATATATATATGTGCCCTTGTTACATCGTCGAGTTGATTTGTGATGTTGTAATTGGGTCCTAAACCAGCCGATATACGATCGGAGAAATTTATTTTGATTTTTACACGCCCTCGTCAATTTCAGGGTAAGAAAGATGTTGACAGCAGAGCATATTACAACCAAGCTCAAGCTAGTAGGCGAGGAGGACACAGGATGGTTGATTGGAAACCAAAATGGTTGTGAAAAAGGAGACCCGGTGCCAGGTGAGTCACTAACACTACGGTTTGTGTTACGGAGGCCTCCGAAACCGCCGCCACGTTGCGGAGCACGATTATCGTGGTTTTTGACGGTTTCTCGTCGTGGTAATCGCGGATTCTGCGGCGGCGACGCCGTCGGTTTCGGCAACGCTGCTAATACCACGTTATGCATGCCAGTTCCTCTTTTTATTTATTCACCACAAGTTTTTACAGTGTACTGCTGTATAACACTCACAAATGTTTAATTGTACATTGTTTCTTTAATTATCTAGGATCCATCTGTTCTGAAATTGCATCTGAAGCTGGAACTGGTAACAGGAGTAAACCTGCTGATAGTTCCTCAAGTGAACTCAACCAGTATTTGTTTAGAGTAATACTCCATCAATGTGTTGTCTCCCTTGCTTCATTCATTGGTAACTACAGTATATGCTATGCCATATGGTCTTTGTTTTCCACATCCCTATTTAATTTGGCAGTAGCTGATGGTTGAAAGTATTATCATCTGTAGAAGGCACCATGTTATTCAGCTGTACAGGCATGTTCATCCCGCCTGAGTCAGATGATGATCCTACAAGTATTCTTACTTCAGCAAGTTTGATTAGATCTTCTGTCGATGAAAGCAAGATAATTGATAACTTGACAGTTGGTTATTGCTAACTTCTCTGTACTTCTTCTATTTGCTTATTTTGACTGAAATAACGTAATCATCTTGTACACCTCTTCTTGCTTAATCGGTTGTTGTAGATTAAAGTGCGCCTTCAAAATGATCTAGTTGTCATTGGATCGTGGACCATTATGATTTGAAGTATGATCTTGCCATTGTCAACATTGAGCGTCTGCGTCCTTTTCGTGCAGCAACTCTTGATTCCAGTTGTCAGTTGCAATCTGAGTCCAACATTAAGGCCATAGCTGTGGGGCGGTGTTTCAACTCAGGCATGTTAACAGCAACAAGTATGATAGAGATTTCCAGACTACGTGATGAACTTGACATGGTGAGCTGTTGGTCCTCTTTACTTTTCTACGTGGTGGAGATAACTAATTTGCATTACTTTGATATATGCACTGAATTATATCTTTCACCTGTGATTACTTTTGTTTGTCCTGCGTAACTTTCTTCATATGCCACTTCAATTTCGTGTTAGGCATTTCTTGGAGGTCCCGTTCTTGGTTCTAAATGTGGGAGGATTGCTGGGATGACCTGTCATGGAGGCAAAATGGCTGTACTTCTACCACTGGACAAAATTATTGAATGTTTGAAGCGTCTTGGAATTATGTTGGTATTTCTGCACTTTTAATATCTGTTTGTGTGATTAGCTTTTCCATGCTTATCTGTTCACTGGCATATCCTGCATCCCACCGCTCTTATTTGAACTTGTCCCACTCTTACTTGAACTTAGACTTTTAAGGCATCATGAGTTTATCCTAATCAGTGTTCTTAGGGCTGTGAAAGGGTTGGGAGCTCAAAGAAGAAAGAAATTGAATTAGGGGAACCTGTAGGCTACGCAAATATCCTCTGCACTCCTGATTTCACGCTCTCTGGCTCTGTCACCTTCACCATTATATCTTTCCCTCCCCTCAACTGGAGGGGTCCGGCAATGGGCGGACAGAGAAGATCGCGTCGGGGTCGGTGGCAGAGCTCCATATGTGATAGTAGGGGGCGAATGCACGATTGAAGGGAGGTCCTTCGGGCTTAGGAGCCATTTGGTTGTATTGGGCTTCAGTTGGCTAATGGGCTGACTACTTGTGGTTGCTGCCCACAGAAGTTCCTATTCTTGCCTAATATACGTGTATGTATGGCATCCCACTTGCCAGGCTTACCGGTTTGCCTCAAGTGCCCTAGGGGATAAGAGGGGTGTAGATCACCATGGCCTTGTTTCCAAGGAAAGCCTGATTTTGAGAAAGTGAGCATAAGCGCTAGACTAAATACCCACACAAACTCAATTTGACAAAGATAGACTGAGCACTTGTTTTGATCCACGAAGAGTTGAGTTGCTACCTCGAGGTGTCAACTTAGCTATTCGCTGAGAAATAAGCACAACCTTCTACCCATTATGTCAACGATTATATAGAGCTCTTGTGCTAGGTTACCTGGATATGACCATTCCGCAAAAGAACATGGCACTAATGTATCCATCCTACCAGCTTTTGATCAATACCGAAATCATAACATTTCTATAAATGTGCCTAATGGATAGCTAGTTGTTTTGGTATGAATTTGTCTCTTAATGGTGTTTCTACTTGTTTTGCATTTTTTCTTTTCGGGATACTTGTTTTGTATTTGACCGTTTATCTGTAGAGCCCAATTAAATACTGATACTTACCTGAATAGTTGTTCCCTTACCACCTACCATGTTGGCATGCATTCTAGACTAGATTACCAATCTTGTTGAGGTGTTGAAGCTAATAAATCTTCCTAAGTGAAAATATGTTCAATTTTTTCTCCCAAACCACAATAGTAACCATGGAACATCTATTTCATCCCTGTATATTAGGTGTTATTTTTGTCTATTATCTTCACTTGTGATTATCTGTAATCTTACCCCTATATGAAGATTCAATTTGTGTTTGGCTTTAAGCTATCATCCTTCTGTGGATTTACCATGGCATGTTTTGTATGGTCTTTGCAGGACTGGCAGTATTAAAGGGGGCAATGGTACTAAAACACCCAAATGTAAGATAAGAAAATATTACCATACTGTATTTGTTACATGTTCATCTTAGGGATTACATATATTCACTTATTTATTCACCTTTTTGCATATGATATCGATTTTTCTGTGAAGTTCCAATAAACCGCAACTTTTATGGCCCGTCTCCAAGACGTGGTATGTAATTCCTCCCGGTTTTCCAGTGTACCCCATATGTTGTCCGCTTTGAGAGCTGTATTCAAGTGACCTTTGTATCATGTTTATTTAAACAGGTGGGTTCTCGGAATTGATTTGGTGCAAGTCGTTTGAAGAGAAATTTGAGGGTGATATCTGGAGCGAACTCAGCAAAGAACTTCCTTCAGCTTTGTCTGAATGTGTTGTTGCGCTTGCATCATTTGATGGTGAGTATATTGCGCTATGCAATTGTACTTTGGTGTTTTGTTTTTTTATCAAATTTATAACTAATCACTAAATTATTATCTGTGTAGAGGATGGAATGCATTTTGCTTGCACAGGCATATTTATAGACCGTTACCCTGCAAGAATTCTGACTTCAGCAAGTCTAGTTAGAAATTATCACAACAAAAGCAAGATTGATGATAACTTGAAGGTTAGTATTGGTATTTTTAATCATTGTTTGCTCCTTATTTATGTCATATATGATACTTGTTAACTCTCATCTTGTCATTGTAGATTGAAGTCTGCCTTCAAAATAAAAGCCGTGTGATAGCGACACTGAAGCACTATGATTTGTGTTATAATGTTGCTGTTGTTGAAATGATATGTTTCCGCAGTCCTTATGCAATAGAACTTAAGAAAGCTATTCGTTTGACCTCGGGCATTGATGTAGTGGCTGTAGGATGTTGCTTCAAAGGTTGCAAGTTAATGGCTACAAAGGGGGTGTTGGTTGATGGACTAAGCAAACTGGATTGCAGAGCTCTTGGTGTCTCCACATGTAAAATCACCAAGGTATTTTGTGCTGATGCCCCTTTGACATTGTGCAAAATAATTACCTAATGAAATATGAATAGTAGTCTGTTGAACTATTTGTATTAAAAATATGTTTTCTGAGTCTCGTGCCTGGTGTTTACTCTATTTGTTCTTTGTTTGCTAGGCTGGGATTGGAGGACCTCTTATTGATAATTGTCGGAATTTTATTGGCATGAATTTTTATGACAAAGAAGAAACTCCATTCCTACCAAGGGAACAAATCCAGGAGGTCTTGAGGCAATTCGATTCAGAAGAGTATGTCTTCTACAATCTTGTGGATCTTGCACCTTCTTGAAACTATTCAAACATTACATAGGCTCAATATTGTTTCGACAAATGTTTGTGACATGTTTTTTTTTTTGCTGTTGCTCTTGTATATACTCAATCCGGTCAAATAAAAATTATAACTTATGACAAGATTTGGTCAAACTTATTAAATTCTGACCAATCCATAATTCTTAAATGCTTGGTTTAAATCTTTAAATACAAAACAAATGATACATATAAATTCTTCTTAAAAAGTACTATCATAATATCATAAGCTTATTATATTTTATAAATTTATTTTAACACAAAATTGTTTGTTAGAATTTTATAAATTTGATAAAATCTTATGCTAAATGATAAATATTTTTGACCGGAGGGAGTATCTTATTATTTAGCTAACTGGAGCACATATTGACGGTTATAGTGTAGCTTATTCAGTGGTGCTGGACCCCATTAGGCTGCTAAATCATTCTGATTAATTGTTTTATTATTTTGTTTACTATCTGATGATTTTGTAGGTAGTTCTACTATTTTGTAAAATCAAATTTTATTCGATGTTTTGTAGGCATAATGCTGCTAAGACTATCGACAGAGGTGATCCATACAGGTTTGGGTTCATACTATCTGCTTATTGCATTGTTTGTGGAAATTTTGTCAACTGATACAAGTTTTCTTTTCTGCAAAATTGCTCATGACAGATGGCCTGTGCCCGATCCAGCTAGATATTGATATTAGCGTTCACATCTTCTGAAGTGGGGTGTTTTGTGGAGAGGCAGGGTTGTAATTAATTAGTATTTGGCTGGCCTACTGGTTTTTTACTTGTGCCCTCTATTCCAAAAGTTTTGGACTTTATACATACTAAATTTGACCCCATCCTTGCTGATACATGCATGTGAATGGTACCATCGAGTGGTAAATTTGACCCATGCTTTGGAGTAATTTATGTCAATTCCTGATTGATACATGGAATTATACCAACCTTTAGGCCCTTCTTCGGAGCACTGGACCCTGTAATTTTTTATTTAACACAGATGACTTTAGGTTCTACTTTTAACTATTCATATTATTCAATAACTTTACATAATTATTAATTATTTTGTTATGATTTAATTTATTTATTATGGAATACACTTTAGCATGATTTATAATTTTGCATATTTATATATAAATTTTGATAAGACGAATGATCAAACGTATATCGAAAAGTAAGTGGTGTTAATTGATAAAATTTTTATTTATAAAATATCTTTATTCACAAATATATTATTTAAATTTTTTTCTCGGCAAACAATCGCCCTCTTAGCAACTCTAGGTTGGCCCTTTTCGCCGGCTGGCCACGTGCCTAGATCGTATGTACGCGCCTTCTTAATAGTGACGGAAGTATACATAACACAGATTGAACGCTATTGCACGTACTAGAAGATTTTTATAATATTCTTACAAACAAAGCTGTTACCCATTTAATTCACCCGATACGAGAGTTAGAGAAATTCCAGATTTTCTCACACCATATCGCAAGTTCGCAACAACGTTTTAACAGTTTTATAAAAAAAAAAAATCATGTATATGCTTTTTTCACCCAAAATCACCCAAGAGTAGGAATTTTAATGCTAAATACGTACATTTTCCTAATTATGTGGTTCGAAATAATTTACAATTTATTAACAATAGAGAAAACTTATATAAATAGTATTAAGGTAATCTCAAAATACTCGTATATTAAAACGGAGGGAATACTTAGGTGGTGTAGTAAATCATTTGACGTGAACCTTATTAAATGGGGGTGTCATACTCGTATCTGAGCCCACCTGGCGGCGAAGAGTGACCAGGCCCGGCCCGGATAAAGCGGCTGCGTTTTTCCTGTACTACTAAACAATGTTTTTTTAAATATATATATATATAATTTTATTAAATCTTGCTTTTAAAAATAGATTTTAAACTTTATAGCATGTAATTCGGTCATTACACCATTAAATATCTACTATTAAATAGCCATGCTTGGCTATGAATCATATGTATGCTAGTATTGTTTGAGACAATTTGTATTTATAAAAATAAAAATAATATATAGCTGTTTTGTAATATTTTATATATAAAAGAAGAGTTGGTAAACAATATACTACCTCTGTATTTTTATTTACCGTCGTTGATTTAAGTCTATGTTTGACCATCCATTTTACCCAAAAAATTATATAATTCTATTTTAATTTGTTGTGGTTTGATTTATTACTAAGAGCATTCCATCCTATCAGCTCATTCAAATTTAATTATTTATATTGTTATTTAGATATTTGGATAACTATCTAAAATAGATCCTATTTGTGTAAGTCACCACTTCAATAATACATTCGTATTACATCTTTCATATATATTTATTAGTAATATTTTGTAACCATATCCTGACGTGTTTTTACTGCTCTCTACTATTAAGATTAAGATTAGCTGATGATATACGGAGTAAGGAGGAAGAAACTTCAACTTTTTAATATAGAGGATGCTTATTTTTAAAGGATGAGATGCATTATCTACTGAAACATCTTTTATCTCTTGACAGTACTTTAAAAAAAAAACTTTAAGCTTGACCTATATATCGACATACAAATTTATCTAAGATAAATAATAAAACATGATTTAAAAAAGTCAAGAACGTTAAATATAAAAACCCAATAGATCTGGTGGCACTGTGCAGAAACTGCCAGGGGCACGATGATTATCGTGATAACAATAATTATCGTGACAAAAAGAACTGTTCAAAAAACAAAACAATCACGTTCCACTTGACGGCGGTTTCGAAGTTGTCCGTGGTAGCGTAAACCAGGGTGCCACCACGGCTACCAAACAGTCCAAGCGTACGCCCTCTCCAAAGTCCCTATTGTCACGCCACCACCAACGGGCCCACCGGGCCCACCAACCCCATCCCTCACACTGACCGCTGGGCCCCGCCCGACCGGCGCACGAAGATCCCATCCCCTCCCGTCTCTCCTCCGCGCGTGGCACGAATCTTGCCGCATCGTCCACCCAACTCCCTCCCATCCCCTACCCTACCCGGGATACTGACAGGTGGGGCCCCGGTATATTCGGAGCCCACTCCGTTCTCGCGGGCATTTTAACCGACCGCGACGGGCGCCGCTATCCTGATGACAGGTGGGCCCATAGGTGTTCCCCCCGGAATCTCGCGGGTTTCGGGGCCCCACATGTAATCCTGACGTGTAGAGTACAGCAGGGTGCAAAATGGACTAATCCACTTCGGATTATAATTGATTAAATTATTCGGTATTAATAACAACCTCATCGTCTACCTCTCACCACACGCGAAAAAGACGAATTTTTTTCGAGAAAAAAAAATCTCGGAGGTGAGGTGAGGTGAGGAGAGGAGAGAGTAGGTTGGGGGGTCGGAGAGGCATTGCCGGCGGCGGCGGCGGCGGCTGATGGGGTCGGTGGCGGACGAGGCGGAGATCACGGGGCCCCTCCTCGCCGGTCAAGGCGATGGCGGCGGCGGTGCCACCGCGGGGCCGCCGGCGGCGGCGGCGGAGAGGGTGCCGCCGTGGAGGGAGCAGGTGACGGTGCGCGGGATCGTGGTGAGCGCGATCCTCGGGGTGCTCTTCTGCCTCATCACCCACAAGCTCAACCTCACGGTCGGGGTCATCCCGTCTCTCAACGTCTCCGCGGGGCTGCTCGGCTACTTCCTGCTCCGGTCGTGGACGGCGGTGCTCGGGGGGCTCGGCGTCGTCACCGAGCCCTTCACCAAGCAGGAGAACACCGTCATCCAGACCTGCGTCGTCGCCTGCTACGGCCTCGCCTTCAGCGGTATGTGTGGGGGAATCCGAGCCTTTGCTTGCGTAGGTGGAGATGCGGTTCCGCCGTCTCTCTTTTGACCGCCCGAGCTGTGAGCTGTCGTACCTCTTTCTCTTTCTTTAGTGTATTGCTCAGATGGAACAAAAAATATAGATTTAGTTAAAGTTGTCCTAAATATAGAGTTAGTATTGATTGTGTATAGTTAGCATTAAGGACATAATTTTAGTTGGTATTGAACTATTGATGGGTATAGTTAGTATTGATGAGTAAATTTCATCGTGTTATGTGGGATTTTGATGTTTGTGTGTTCAAAATCTATGTGCTGGAGTTCTGACCATATATAAAGGTCGGACTTTGTTTGTCATGTTTTAGTTTCAGGTGCCGTGAAAATGCTTTTAATTTGTGTTCTGCTGTAGTCTGTTAAATGTGGCTAGATTACGTTGAGTTGTCAAAAAGTGATACTCCCTCCATCCGCAATTGATAAGCGCAAGCAATTTGAAAAGAAAAAAAAAATCCACAAATGATAAGCACAATTGAATGTCTTGCATGCAAAATGTTTGCATGTGGAGAAAGACGATGTGTCTGCTCGGTTGCATGCATAATCAACAGGCTCAATGTGTACATGCGGCCGATGTATTTTCAGCTGGATTCACGTGGAGATGATGCGGCGGCCGTGAAGCGAGGTCTCGAGATGGCATGAGCAGAGCATGCAGGGAGGCATCACTGCATAGATTTTCTTTGTCTTGGTCTTGGAGCCTAGATGAAATACGCTTATCAATTGTGGAAGGAGGGAATATAACTTTAGAAGACAGTTCTTCTTTTTTTTTCAATTTACCAGTTTATGAGTGCTGCTCTTGGTGTGAAGTTGTGGTTCCCTTGTGCAGGTAGCATATATTCAGAGAGAAAGTCTTAAGTTTTGCGTCATAAATTTATAATATATATGTGTCACTGTAGCGTAGTGTCGGATGCTGTAGTCGATCCTTTCATGCTGAATTCATATTATGATTGCTATTTCTTTGTTGACGCAGGGGGCTTTGGGTCATATATTCTTGCAATGGATCAGAAAACATATGAGCTTATTGGGACAGATTATCCTGGTAACAGGGCTATTGATGTTAAGAATCCTTCATTGGGTTGGATGATCGGGTTCATGTTTGTTGTTAGCTTTCTTGGACTATTTAGTCTTGTTGCACTCCGCAAGGTATTCATACTCATATCTTGGAAACATGTATCATTATTATGTTTATCTGAATAGATGTTCCTTTTCAATGAAATACTTATTTGTTTAATTAATATCATAAACTAAGGTATGTTTTTATTGGTGCTTGTTAGGTCATGGTAATTGATTACAAGTTGACTTATCCCAGTGGAACTGCAACAGCTATGCTGATAAATAGCTTCCACACTACCAGCGGGGCTGAGCTTGCAGAGTAAGATAAAGATAAGCGCTGTTCTATAATTTTGTACATAATGATCAGATGAGCATGAAAGATTTTGTACAAAATAAAATATATGTGCATTGCAGGCATTCATTGTTCAATTTACATTTTCTTACTATGTGTACAATAATATATTATAACCTAGGATTCTCACCTTTTCACGACCGTGTCCATGCCTAATCAGTCAATCAACTGAGATGTAATAAATATAGGTATGGCTTTAGAATGTCAATGCATTGTAAATACTGAATAATAGAAAGAATGGTTGCTGTGCTCCTTTACTCTTTGTACAAGTGGAGCTATCTTTTACCATCGATTATCTATTTTTAGTTGCATCTCGCAACCATCAACTGGTCATCTTTCAATTATGTGGGTGCCATATAAATCTAATTGATGTTGTTTATACATATAAAAGTGTCAATTATTAACTTCCTAATGCTATTTTTAAAATAGCTTTTGCCCAATAAATGCATTTTCATCTGTCGATAAATCTAGCCTCATACAGTAGTAATGTAGTATACCTGAACTGAATTTTGCATCAGTATGATTGGGTGATGCGCAATACATTCTTTTTATACTTTACATGAAGCAATATGAATTAGATGTGTTGATCACAAGATTTCATATATATGTCTATTTATCTGCCAGCCACTTCCCGATGTCTCAGTTTTATTTTGCCAGTTACTTCCTTTGACTTTAGACTAGGAATTCAGCCACTATTTGAGCCTGATACATATCTATACATCTTGTAAAGTTCATCCCCTTAAGTGTAATTTCTAAGTCTCTCTTCTCACATGAAGCCTAGGCTTGAGATGGTTGATCTAAGGTGCAAAGTAGATAATATACTTTACTTTGTTGAAGTCACATTAAATTTTTTTTATGTTTCTTTATAAAGACATTAAGATAAGTTGACTAGGCATAAAAATGTCCACCCTAACCTTGTGCTTACCTCATGTTTAGAATTTCATCATGCCAGTTTCCTTCAGCAATGCACTGGCTTCTACACAATCACTTTGCCTAGAAGTTATGCATCATTTGTACAGCGCATGCAGATGATTTATATGTTTGCAAAATTGGCAAATTGCAATGACCTGTCATGTCTTTATATTGTTTCTTTATCAGTTGATAGTAGAGTTTTCATTTACTGCAGTTTGTGAATTTAACCACACTATCTTTTTATGGTTGCAGAAAGCAAGTTAGCTGTCTTGGAAAGTATTTAAGCATTAGTTTTCTCTGGAACTGCTTCAAGTGGTTCTTCAGTGGTGTTGGAGACTCCTGTGGCTTCGACAATTTCCCATCTCTGGGACTTGAAGCATTTAAGAACTCGTAAGTTTGCAGTTACTATGCTTTCCTATTTTTCCTTCAAAACTCACTAGATAGCTAAAGTAACTTCCTATAGTTTGCCTTATCAAATGAGACAGCCTGTCCCGTAACCTGCAAACTTACCTGTTCCACTTTTGTAGGTTTTATTTTGATTTCAGTCCAACCTATATTGGATGTGGTCTTATATGCCCACATATTGTTAACTGCTCCACGCTTCTTGGAGCTATCATATCTTGGGGTTTCCTTTGGCCATATATATCTACAAAAGCCGGGGATTGGTATCCAGCTAACTTAGGAAGCAATGACTTCAAAGGGCTGTATGGATACAAGGTATTCTGCCATAAGATTTTTTTTTAATTTTTTTGTGTCATGATTATATTTAAATTCAGTGTGCATCCCTGCATCTTGTCAATCCATCAATACTGTTCTTTTCTTGATAGATCTATGATGAAATTATGACCAAAAATTTTCATAGAAGATAATCACTTCTTACCTCTTCATACTTTACAAACCCACTAAATCTGAATAAATGGTAGCTGCTGATGTGAACATGGGAGTAATACTGGCATTTTTCTTACTGTTATGCATTTATGGGTGCACATAGTGACATAGTGATGGTGATGTTGTGAACCCCAAGATGGAATTACTGGAAAAAAATGTCTATACCAAAGAACATACAGATGGTACACTGAGTGAACTTTAAGGAAATGTTATTTGGGTTCATATACTGATCAGTCTTTGTGACTTGCTCAGCAAATACTCTAATTCTGCCGCTGCCATCCAGGTATTTATATCCGTATCTGTGATACTTGGAGATGGTCTTTATAATCTCATCAAGATCATCTATGCTACTATCAAGGAAATAATGAATGCACAATCGAAGCAAGGAAAACTTCCCCTTGTGCAGGTTCAGGATGGTAAAGCCATGTTCTTTCCGTATGGTGCTTATCAAATATAAATCATAATGGCATACCATGAATCTGAGATCTGATTTTTTTTTTCTATTTCATTCTTTCAGGTGATGAAGGTTCTAAATTATCAGCTGAGGAGAAGTTTCGGAATGAGACATTTTTAAATGACAGAATTCCATCATGGCTAGCAGGATCAGGTTATGTCGGCCTTGCAGCAATCTCAACTGCAACTGTACCGATGATCTTCCCACAGGTCAAGTGGTACCTCGTCCTCTGCGCCTATGTGGTAGCTCCCCTGCTTGCCTTCTGCAATTCGTATGGTGCTGGCCTCACAGACTGGAACCTGTCTTCCACCTATGGAAAGATAGGCCTTTTCATCTTTGCCTCCTTGGTTGGCCGGAATGGCGGCGTGATCGCCGGCCTAGCAGCCTGCGGTGTTATGATGTCCATCGTATCCACCGCTGCCGACCTCATGCAAGACTTCAGAACTGGTTACCTGACCCTCTCTTCGCCGAGGTCCATGTTTGTGTCGCAGCTGATCGGGACTGCCCTTGGCTGCGTCATTGCTCCTCTGACCTTCTGGCTCTACTGGACCGCGTTCGATATCGGCAACCCTGATGGCATGTTCAAGGCTCCATATGCCGTCATCTTCCGAGAGATGTCGATCCTCGGCGTCGAAGGATTCTCGGCGCTTCCCCAGCACTGCCTGTCCATCTGCTATGGCTTCTTTGCTGCGGCTGTGGTGATCAACCTCCTCCGGGACGTCACCCCAAAGAGCGTCTCCAAGTTCATCCCGCTCCCGATGGCCATGGCCATTCCTTTCTACATCGGAGCGTACTTCGCGATCGACATGTTTGTCGGCACGGTCATCCTGTTCGTCTGGGAGAGGGTGAACCGCAAGGAATCTGAGGACTTTGCAGGTGCAATCGCATCCGGTTTGATCTGCGGCGATGGGATCTGGAGCGTTCCTTCTGCGGTACTGTCCATCCTGAGGATCGACCCGCCGATCTGCATGTACTTCAAGCCATCCCTTTCCAGCTGAAGAAGATTGGAGCGAAATCTGCTGTTTTGTTTGGTTTGGATGCCAGGATAGAACAGAATGGCGCGTGTATATATATTTAGTCTGTGTAAATTAGACTGCGCAAAAAGTGCAGTAGCTTTGTTCATTCTGTTGGTGTTTGACTCTGCTTATGATTCATGCTTTGCTGTACAAATAAGAAAGTGTCCATACAAATTTGATTAAATGTTTTGCTTTCCAAAATTTGATTAAATATAAAACAGCTCCACATCAGACCTGATGTGGAGGTGTTTCTGTTTTGCTAATCCTCTTTGTGTAAAAAAAAAGATCAAACCACTACTAGTCTCCTGTGTAGATGGCAGGAGACGCCAGAAAAGGTGAACTTATGCACAATTTTCCCATTAAGAGATGATGTCAATGGAGGATTTGTAATTTGTTACTTCCTTCTGTACTTAAATGTAAGGGATAAGGGTAAATATGTACAAACACCAATCTTATCTAAATCCTTTATATATTATGATTATATTAGGACGGATGCAGGGAGTAGTATACATATGATTAAATTTGTATACTGTTTGTCACGGTCCTTATCTTTTGTCATTTTGTCAAAAAGACAAACGACATATTTATAATTGAAAAATAATTTATAAAATTTTTATATATGTGTTCTGGTTATCTTAAAAAATGTTGAAAAATAAACTACGATGAAAATGAATAAAATCAACTGTAAATTTAAGATTGAAAATTTAAATTTTGGTTTATAAGCATAAGCTGTAATTCTAACTATTTCACGTTTCCACTTATGGAAAAAAGATTTTAGAAGTCTCTTAATGTGGTATTTTTATCTCATATTGTTTCTAATAATGAAATAAAATCTTTCTTAAAATGCGTAGTTTTGTCATATTCTACGGAATTGAACGGTGTTCTGTATGTACTGAGATTTTTATGAGTTTATACGAAAGTCTAGGGTCTCAATAAGTCTGGGCAATAATATTCGAAATCCTAAACAACAAAGTTTCAAATATTTGAAAATTTGAGGGGTCGTTTTTTTGGAATTTTTTAGAAAATAAATCAAACATCATATTTGTAAATAAAAGATAATTTATAAATAAATTTTTTATATACATGGTTTCTAGTGACCTAGAAGCAAAGGCTAACGAATAAGCTACGACGAAAGAAATTCTCAAAATCAACTTTAAATTAAATGTTAAAAATTTAAATTTTGGTTTAAAATTTCATAAAAGCACATGTTTTGGGGCATCCCTAACATAGCCAAAACATGATTGAAGCATGAATATGGGGTTTTATAAATTAATTTGCC
The DNA here is from genome assembly GCF_000231095.2 of Oryza brachyantha. NCBI lineage: Eukaryota > Viridiplantae > Streptophyta > Magnoliopsida > Poales > Poaceae > Oryza > Oryza brachyantha. Next base: position 8,841,866 of record NC_023166.2, read on the forward strand.
GCAAAACTTGTGGTAAATAGTAAAAACTGCCACTTTGTGTTACGACTGACTCAAAATGTGTGGTGAAGTAAAATTCACTCTATACACGCAGACATAAGCGAAAAGATCACCATCCTGTAGCTTGTCTTTTCGGCTTATAACTCAAAATTTATTTCGTCTTGGACTTTTTAAACTAAGTGTATTTTCAAGCATAATTTTTATACCGCTAATTATTTTTTATTTAAAAATATCATCTATGCAATCACCTCGCGTGATATAGGCTCCATAGTAGGAATAAGCGAAACCATTTTTTTTAAAAATATAATTTTTAAGTAAAACTTTTATATATTATCTATAGCGGTAAAATAAACCATAATAAAAATACCATAAAATTAAGTTCAAAATTAAATTTTAAATTTTAAATTTTAATTTATAAAGGCATGTTCAAAGGTAGAGTCTAGTATCCACTCTTACCTCGTCTACCTCAGTAATTCTAATTTATTTTATTAGCGTACAAAGCTAAAGTCATTGATACAATAAACTATGTTTTTATTATTCATCTTTTCTTTTAATCTATCTAAAAAAATTTAAATATATATTAAAAATCGACTTTAAACTATTGTCATACGTAACAACCGTTTTTCAATCTCCTCCGCTCTCTTTCTTCCATCATGCTAGCAATTTGCATACGTGACTGTTCTAGAGTCGGCTAATAAACAGTTAGTTATACATGCTCTAAGCAGTTGAAGGCAAGCAGCGCGACTCCTCGCCCCGTCGGCGATGACGCCGCCGGAGATCTCGCCGGCGGCGGCGCCATCTCCTTCTTCTCCTCACCCCCTCGCGTCCCCGCTCCTCCTTCCTCCGCGGGGCCGCGACTCCGCCTCGCCCACTCCTCCCCCGCCGCCGCCATGGCGGGAGCAGCTCACCGTCCGCGGCGTCGCCGTCGCGGCGGTCGTGGGGTCGCTTCTGTGCGTGGTCATCCACCGCCTCAATCTCACCGTTGGCGTCATCCCGGCGCTCAACGTCGCGTCGGGCCTCCTCGCCTTCTTCCTCGCCACGGCGTGGCGGGCCGCCGCCGGGAGGCTAGGGCTCGGCCGCGGGGCCCCGTTCACCAGGCAGGAGAACACCGTCATCCAGACCTGCGCCATCGCCTGCGGTAGCCTGGCGTTCAGCGGTGCGCGTCTCCCCGCTCACTCCTCAGTGCTCGCTCCCCATGAATCTTATTCGCTAGCTCGAGAGAAGGCCTTGTTACCTTCATTCTCCCATATCTTCTAAGACAATCTTGTGAGTTATTTTGTTGCTTAGGAGACTGCAAAATCTTATATTTTAGAGTGATTTTGCTACTTAGGATGTTGCAAAAAGTTTATATTTTAGAGTGATTTTGTGAGGTATTACTACGAATTGGATGAGTTTTCTAGTGTAGTAGTACTAGTTTTGGCTGCTGCATTTTACAACGGATATGCAGGGTATAATTACAGAGAATGTGCTCTTCCTTGTTAGGGTGCTCGTCGTCGTATATCTTTGCGATGGACAGGAAGACATATGAGCTCGTTGGGCCAGACTATCCAGGTAACCGCGCGGAGGACATCAGAAATCCTTCTCTTAGCTGGATGATTAGTTTCATGTTCCTCATTGGTCTCATTGGCCCATTTAGCATCGTCATGCTGCGAAAGGTATAATTTTTACCTGTGTAGAAATCTCTGCAAATGAAATATAAGGAAAGGATAGCATCGAATAATCCACTCTATGATCTCTACCTGTTGTTGCTACAAAGCATGCTCATACACGTTACCCTGTACATTCTAGTGCTTTGTGAAGATGCCACAATAGAACTTTGACCTCTTAGGCCTTTGCTACATTGTGCGATTCTAAATTCTATTTATTAGTAATCAGGGCATTCAGTATACTATTGCAGGTAATGGTAATTGATTATAAGCTCGCATTCCCTGGTGGGACTGCAACAGCTTTAATGATCAATAGCTTGCATGGAAAAGCAGAAGCTGATCTTGCAGGGTAAGGCAATGGGTACTCAAGAAAGTTTTTAGAATAGGGCATCATTTCTTTTACACTTTATTTTTGCAAGTATGTTTTCATTCTACATTGGAGAACAGGTCATGCGAATATGTATGACGTGTCATTCATGACACATGATTTCTGAATCCTCTAACCTAGTGTTTGGCGCAAAATCATGCAAACTTGTCTCTGCTGCCTCTAGAATTCTAGATATGGGGAACCAGGCATTGCTTACTTGGCTAGCATACCCATCGTGCACGCAACCCACCTGGGTTCGATCCTAAGTGATCGCATAACCTGGGTGTCCCACCAGTGGATGTAGAAGCCATGTCTTATCCCATTTCAAAAAGAAAAATATAATTTTAGATATGGCTACATATTTATGCAAAGAAAACATATTTGCTTAATTGGAATTTGGAAATACTTCTTCACTGCACACTGTTCCACCTCCACTGTTCATACTGGGTCTGTTTTCAGTCATATCCAATTGGAGTAGAACAGATCTACAGAATCCAAATGCAAAGATGTTTTGTAGTTTATAGATATTCCTTAGGTCTAACTTAGTTTCTCCATTGTCAAATCAATTTAAGTGCCAGTCAGTCAGGCACCACTTATAAACCACTGGCCAAGAACATTTGAATTAATATGCGCAGATAAGAACTTTTAGTATTTGAGCCTGAATTCTTTTACACTAGCGACAAAACAAAGTACCATTTCCGTTCACAAATATAATGAATTATAAGTTGTTTAGTAGAGTTTTAAGGTTGAGGTGAAATTACTTTGATCATGTCTGTGGGAATTTACTTGATTGGGAAAGATGATGCCTACCGATGCAAGTGCAACTACTAGCACTAGTAGCAACAAAATTCAGTGGTTGGTGGGGGAAGTAGTACTCCAAAATTCTTTATATTTATGGATGGAGGGGAACTATTTATACTCAAAAAAGTTTGGTGCATGTTTGTTGTATAAAATGATGCTCTAATCAGTTCTTTAGCCATTTCCCCTGTTTTACACCTGTTATTCCATTGTTTTGCAGAAGGAAAGTTCATTGTCTTGTCAAGTATTTGGGTCTTAGTTTTTTCTGGAGCTTCTTTAAGTGGTTCTTCAGTGGTGTTGGTGATTCTTGTGGGTTTGACAATCTCCCATCATTTGGAATTGAAGCTTTTAAGAACACGTATGTTCTCAATATCATTTTTTCTCTATTCTCCTCGACTAACTGTTGACGTGACTGTCCTCAATTGCTTGGTTAGTGGCAATAAGCTAGGATGATGCTTGTTGGATGCTCTTATTATTGCTAGCTGTTATATCTACCATTTATTTGTAATATCACATTTTTTTTCACCAGGGATATCTGTGATCACCAGACTCACTACTCTTTTAGATAATATTTACAACTCAGATGGACTAATTCATTTTAAACATTTCTAGAAAAAACAATTGAAGAATTCCTTATGTGCATACTTGATTGTTCAATTTATTGCTGCACTGTACTAGTTTTGTTTTTGAAAACAAAAAGGAAGGTGCATTATCAATGAGTCAATGACTCTTGTCTGCCATATGATATAATCATGCACATTTTCTGGTGAATATCCCATATCTCAAAAAACTAAGTATGACTTACTTGCCTGAAGTTGTCTTATATGCTGGCAGGTTTTATTTCAATTTTAATCCTAGTTATGTTGGGTATGGTCTTATTTCCCCCCATATTGTCAACTGCTCTGTTTTTCTTGGGTCAGTGATATCTTGGGGTTTTCTTTGGCCATTTATTGCTAAGCAAGCTGGTGATTGGTACCCAGATAACCTTAGTAGCACCGACTTCAGAGGCCTATATGGGTATAAGGTACATCTATTTATTCTCATATCCATTAAATTGATGATGGTTCTATCTGAGTCAGTTTTGCTAGCTGCATCTGCAACTACTGTTAAAAGTTCAAAATCATTCACTGTATCTCTTTGAAAAGATTATCCTGGCAACCAAGATTCCTACTGCTAGTAGTCAGTGCAACTGCAGTAATACGGGCTGCAAAGAATCCTTTTTGCATTGATCTATTTGGCGACTTTGCAAATTAAAAAATTGTGGAAATGATAATACTTGGTTTTCTCAAAATTGTGTTATATCCCCACAGGTTTTCATAGCGATTTCTGTCATACTTGGTGATGGCCTCTACAACTTGCTAAAAATATTTCTTATTATTGCAAAGGAAATATGTAATGCACAATCAAAACAATGTGACTTGCCTCTTCATGATCTACTTCAAGGTAACATCAATTATTGCTTCTGGCGTTTCTTCCCACTAATTCAAAAGTTTTACACTATTCCGCTTTTACATTGCATATATTTTCGTGCAGAATATCATCATTAATTTATCCTAGCTTTTAGCACTGAAATTGTTGGTTGGTATTTTTCAGATGATGACAATTCCAGACAATTAGTGGATGAGAAACTTCAAACCGAGATATTCCTTAAAGACAGCATACCTACTTGGCTTGTGGTTTCAGGTTACATTGTACTTTCAGTAATATCTACTGTGGCTGTGCCGATCATATTTCCCCAGATGAAGTGGTATTTTGTCCTTGCCTGCTACCTCCTTGCTCCTGCCATTGCTTTCTGCAACTCATATGGGATGGGCCTCACAAACTTGAACCTTGCACCCACCTATGGCAAGATTGCCCTCTTCGTGTTTGCCTCACTTGTTGGCAGCGATGGTGGCGTCATTGCAGGCCTTGCAGCATGTGGCATAATCATGTCAGTCGTCTGCTCTGCAGCGGATCTCATGCAGGACTTCAAGAGCAGCTACCTCACCCTCTCCTCACCTCGTTCAATGTTTGTTTCCCAGATGATCGGTGTCGCCCTTGGATGCATCATCGCTCCACTCACACTGTGGCTCTTCTGGACTGCCTTCGACATCGGTGACCCCGATGGCGAGTACAAGGCTCCATTCGCTGTCATCTTTAGGGAGATGGCCATTATTGGCATCGAAGGCTTCGCGGCGCTGCCAAAGCACTGCCTTGAGATCTGTTGTGTGTTCTTCTTGGCTGCACTGATCATCAGCCTCCTGAAGGATGTTACACCAAACCATGTCTCCTATTTTATCCCCATTCCGATGGCGATGGCCGTGCCATTCTACATTGGTGCGTATTTCGGTGTGGACATGTTCATAGGGACTCTGATCTTGTTCGCTTGGCAGAAGATAAACCAGAGAGAGGCTGACGACTATGCGGTTGCAGTTGCGTCTGGCTTGATCTGTGGAGATGGGGTTTGGAGCATTCCAGCTGCTGTTCTGTCCATCCTGAGAGTTGATCCACCGATCTGCATGTCCTTCAGGCCATCTGCAGTTTCTGTGTGATATGATGGATCAAAGCTTCAGTCAAGCAGCCAAGGTAATGTGCTTGTACAGCTTATAGTTGCGTCTCTGTAAATGCATTCAACACAGGCATTTAGGAGAGATTTTATTTGTTGTTTATTGTATGGTTTCATATTCATTACACTGCTTGTTAGCAACCAACAGCAACATTTACATATTGTTCATGTAAATTCCAATGTAGAGAACAGCGCAGACTGATTAATACATTTGATCAATAATTGCACAAGTGTACTGAATGAGGAACAACTCACAACACTAGCTTACACTTATTTTGAACCATGGGACTCCAGGAAACATCCATTGCTTCAACCTTAGATCACAATCACACCGATAGTTACCTAACTTATTCCACAAACACAATCACACAATATAGTATTCACCGTTTCACTGCCAACTGACTTGTAACTATCTGCAGCATGCTTTTTAATGGATGAATTGACTTGTAACTCTTATTTATTTCGAGATCTCTTCAACATGAGAAGACGCTCTGCTACTTCTGTCATCTCTGGCCTTTTATCCACATCAAGATCTAGGCATTCCACAGCAATATCTAGGATCTTATTAAGAAACTCCAAATCTTTTGGTTCTAAAATTTCCTTGTCAAACAGCTCAGTTGCCCCCTTCTGAGTTTTGTGAGCATCAAGAAAAGCTTTAACCAAGCTGTTGTTGTCAGAATGCCTGGCCTTTTTCCGGCTAATAAGCTCCAAGAGCACAACTCCAAAACAGTAGACATCACTCTTATCAGTTAACAGGCCTGTTTGCAGATATACTGGATCCATGTAACTCATGTCACCAATGACAGAATTGGTATGCTGTTTCTCTACAGCAATCAGCCTTGATATACCAAAGTCAGATATCTTTGGTACAAAATTATCATCCAATAGTATATTGGCTGGTTTAACATCACCATGTAAGATTATATTACTGGTTTTTGAATGCATGTAAGCTAGGCCTTCTGCTGACTCTGCAGCTATATTTAAACGTGCATTCAAATCTAACGGAACTTGGCTGCTTCCATGAAGAATATCATCGAGGCTACCTTTGGAGAGGAACTCATATACCAGCATTGGGATATCAACTTCTAGGCAACAACCTATGAGCCTGACGATGTTCTTGTGGATCACTTGAGATTGGATGATGACTTCATTTGCAAATTGCTCGACATCTGTCACATTGCCACTAAAAATGGGCTTCTTTACTGCAACTAGTTGATTGTCAAGAAATCCTTTGTAAACTTCACCAAAGCCACCTTTTCCAATAAAATTATTACTTTTCAAGATAGGCTTGAGATCCTCTTTTTTGTAAATCTTTATCATTTTTGCCTTCTCAAGAGTAGGTCCTCCATTTTTTACAAAAAAATCTTCCATCTTCCTTCTCTCTTTCTGGAGAAGGACAAGGAACACAAAGAATGCGGCGACAAGAAGTCCAAGTATTGAACCTATATGGAGAACAAATGAATTGTATCATTTCTAGTATTGGCATAGACACCATTTTTTTGGGCAATGAAAAATCAATCCAACTTCTACAGTTACTAGAATTATATGCACTACAGAAGTATACTGTGGCAACAATGCAATACACTACTAGGAAATTATCTATTGCCAGACAATAAAAATCATGGCAATATATGATAAGTTTTCTTGTAGTATGAAAGGAATGCGACTAAACCTAGCTCATCAAAATACCCAATTTCTAACAATTAGGGCAAAATTGAATTGCTTAACACTACAATTAGGCTTTTCTTTTGAAAATTACTGTCAGACCCTTTTAGTGCTAAATCAATCAATTAGGGCGTTTAAACCCTCGCAAAATTTCAGGTATCATCATCCGACATTTTCTGAAGATCTTTTGCACAAGCCAAGGGTATTAGATATCTTCACAAACCAACCAAACCCGATAATTCCTACTTATTCCCTCCATTCCAAAACAAATCAACTTTTCAGTTTTTAAATATAATATTTAACTCTTTGTCTTATTTAAAATATATGATTAATAATTTTATTTTTATTAGATGATAAAATATGAATAGTACTTTATGTGTGACTAATTTTTTTAAAATTTCTTAAAATTTTTTCAAATAAGACGAATGGTCAAATGTTCGAGACAAAAACCGAAAAGTTGGTTTTTTTTTTAAGGGAGTAAATTGCAACTTTTGCACTGAGCCCACATTTCTTCCAAATTTCTCTTTTGACAAAAAAAAAACACTTAGAATTTGGTAAATTTCATCCCCTAAGCCCTCATTAGGGTCTCTAGAATTTTCTTTCACATTCAGAACCTGCTAAAGCCATTTTCAAACAATCTCAATTCTATAATTTCCTAGAACTTTTCAGAAACTTTCAAAACCTTGTGTACCCATAGTTTTTCACCCCGAAACTAGTAGCATCTATTGGAAGCAGCATGATTATCCATCCATCCGAAAGAAGAAAAAAATGCTCCCTTTATCTTAATATAAATGTATTTTTAATACGGTTCAGGTAAATTAGTCGTAAAAAGAATGATTTAAATATCACTCATTAAATAAGGAGATTGTATAGGGTGAGAGGTAGGTAGAGGTTAAATAGATAGAAATTTAAATATGAGGTGATTGATTAGACATAGTACTTCATAATTATACTTTTTATGAGATAAATTTAAATTTTAAAAATGCACTTAAACGAAGGTGGTAGAAGGGAGTGGAAGCATCCAATTCAGGGGCAAGGAACACCCCCATTTACCTGATGCATCGACTCTTTTTTTCCTCCTATGTCTGATTGACGTGTTTTTTTATTGCAATTGATCTCTCTGATTGATATTTTTTGTTTTTCTGATTTATTTTTCTTATTTTTTCTTCGATTATATCTCGAAATTTTTTACCCGTGAGAGACAATTCTTTCTTTTTTTTTCTCTTACAGAAACAGTGTATGATACCTTCATATGTTTCTATTGAAAAACTCCTTGTCCAATCCAAAATATCATTATTTTTTTCTCTTATTTTACTTCAATTAATATGAGATTTTAAAATAGAGTCAAACATGGTATAAAAAAAAATTAAACAAAACATGCTATCCACGTGTCCGTGTCCCATGGTGCCAGTGCCACCACCTCTCCTCACACTAATCCTCCCAGTGTCCGATTCCAAAATTCACGTTGTTTCCTTTTTTTTTCCTTATCTTATAGAACGTCAGTTGATTTTCCAGTATTCACGTTCTTTCCAAAATCATTATCTTTTCTTTTTTTTCTCTTATTTTCCTTCGATTAATGTGGGATTTTCTAGCCCACGAGTAAACGTGGTGTCTTCTTTTTCTGTTACTTTATATATATAATTGATATGATTTGCCGATAGCAATCAAGACACTGGAAAAAAATAAAAATTTTAGAACAATCTTTTATTAACTGAAAGAATTACTAGGAGTTTAGGCAAGTTGGCCTTGACCATATTTCTTATGATTTCATAGTTCTTTTAAAATTTATTATATCATGCATTAAATATTATATTTTACACAATACATAGAAGTTGCTAGTTTTTTTTATGTTGCGAGTTTGGATAAGGAAATTCCATACTCATAATATTGGTTGATAGAGAAGACCTTGGCACGAGTGATATTGGGTGGAGAATGATCCTTTATATAAGGGTATAATATAAGTTTGAAAACTTGTTGTCATCTATTTCTATTATGATGTATCTTTGTACTGATCACAACTTTAGTACACCCAATTTAAACGAATATCTTAGTTTTGTATTCTATATTCTCATGGACGAGTTGTAGCGTGTAGATGTATGAATTTCACGGAATGTCATATATCGGATTTTTTTATAGTAATTCCACCATGATAGTGTAATAAGATTATAGTCAACTTAGAGGCAACACAGTTATCACTATGTTGGGAAAAAGTTAAGAAATATGAACTGTGAAAAATAGTATATTCTCTAACTAGGCTACATATTTAGATAGAACATGAAATCTTGTTGGTGAAAAGTTGCGAGAAGCTATATATGGGTAAAGTAGTACCTCGCTGCATTCTAAAATATGGATATCCACTCATTAATTATTAGATTGAAACTTACATTCCTGACAGGAAAATGACCTTTAAGAGAATCTGGTCCGTGGATAGGTGGAATATAGCTTTTCATAAAATAAAGATATTTTTCCTATAAATCTATTTTACAAAAAATATTCTTAACTTAGATATCATTTCAACTTCTTTTTCCTCTAACTTACCGAGTACAACTTGTACTCACCTCCTTTCTCTATTTCCTTTTGCCTTCCAATCATATCTTTCAACTTGGGCTAGATGATGTGTTTTATCTGGTCATGTCCTTAGATGCCACAAGAACCAGACAAACCTTTCAACATATATATAGTCCAAAGATGAAGGTTTTGAGGGCAAGGAGATTGTAGGACTATGCCTACAAAGTAGTGCTTATGTAAATTAGGTTTGAAACACTAGAAGTGTCCGTGTTAGAGTTGGGCTTATAATAAATAATGCCCATTCCTAATGTAAAAACCTAGTTATGGAATAAAGAAGATGGTTATGTGTTACTTCTGACTACTTTCTGCCGCAACACTTTGTTAGAATTACTATACGTAAAAATATTTTATGTAATAATCCGTTAGATCACAGTGTCATACTAAATCAATGGAGCATGTCGCCGAATAGTTACAAAAGCATATGCAGATCCACGTTAATTTGACGTATGAATTGCCAACTTGCCCTGCGTGAGAAATTAAGTTGCCAATACAAATGCATACTTAATTTAAGATATTTGTTAGATTTCAGGTGTCTGAAAATTTGCAAATTTTAATTCACTTAAAATTGCAGTGCTACGCAATATACTCCTCGAATGGTTTGATAATCAGCCAGCAATAATGTGCATATTATTGAATCCTTGAAAAACATTTTACCAAAAAAACCCAATACTATCCCACACGAAGTTCAACGAGATGATCAAGTCTTCAAACTCGATAACATATAAGAAACTTTCAGCCTATGCAGCAAAGCTTTGAATTATTATTATTTTTTTAAAATGCAACGACTGCATGTGGATATGCACACCTGGATGTGAACCCCAGTACGTGTGCATGAAGATCATGTGCGCACATCTCATGCAATTAAATCAAGTGCACAGAAAAGATGGTCGATGCTAGTGTTTTTTACGGGAAAAGAAAAACAGGATGGCCCATGCTAGCTTACCCACAGCAATCTTCGCAGGTAGAGGAAATTTCTCTGTGCATGTTCCTGATTTGCCATCACCTCTCAATCCGGATTTGCATGGACAATCATAGCCTCCTGGGGTATTCTTGCAGATTCCACCACTCGAACAAGGATATATGTCCTGAAGCTCAGGATGCTTGATTCGGAGAGCACACTCGTCGATGTCTGCATATATAATATATATATAGAGCAAAGACAAATAAATTTAGCTAATTAGGTATTATACCCATGCTTTGCTACGGATAAAAGAAAATATAGAGAAAATAAAAATATATTTTCCTAGATTTGTAAAATATATTATATAAGTAGATAGTAAGGCAGATTCAAATACCATCACCTTTATTCCCTTGTTTTGGTGTTTATTAATTTTAAGACAGTATTTTTCTATTTTATATTATAAGACTTTCTATTCTTGTTTAGATTCATATGTGTGCTAATTAATTTAAACATATATATTAATATATGAATGAATATGGATAAACATAGAAAGTCTTATATAATATGGAGGGGGGTGGGGGACGCACCTTGGCATCCATTCGATATGTAAGGGTTCCCGTCGTACCCGTGGTGGCACTTGCAGATGTAGCCCGGCCCGTTGGTTACGTTGACGCAGAAGCTGTTGCTGCTGACACAAGCATGGCCCTGTCCCTGCGGTGGGCAAAGGTCATCCCTGATGGCGAAGTCCGCGAGCAGAGGGACGCCCCGCGGGTACTTGTGAAGCAAGGCGAAGCCATGGAAGTCCGGCGTCGAGAAGTTGTACCAGCCCCTCTCCGCCACCATGCCGTAGGAGCAGGAGTTGGGCTCGATGCCCGGGTAGGGGGACGTCTGCACGAGGAAGACGGAGACGGAGTTGAGGTTCTCCTTCACCGTCACCTCGCAGCACCCTTCGCCCGAGCAAGACCCGTTCCGTCCCATGTTCGAGGCCTCCAGCCGCACGCTGCACGATTTCATGTAGCCCGAGCCGCGCAGCGACTGCGTGAGCTTGGCGTCGAAGCTCCAGCCGATGGCCGTGGCGACGTTGCGAGTCGACAGGAGGTACGGCCCGCTCAGGTAGGTCTGCTGGCCCCTGACCCAAATGAAAGTCTCGTTGATGCTGCAGTCGAGGCTGATGTCGCCGTGGGTTCGTACAAGGCCTTCCGAGAGGGATATGCCTAGGATCTCGAGTGGCAAGAACTGCTCAATTTCTTGTATCTCCTGGCCTGCCAGGGTGTACCAGTCGCGAGTCTCCTGGGTAGGACCGTAATTGCCTGGAGACCATGGCCCCTTTGCGAAGAAGAGGCGAGGCGGCTGGAACGTATGGTTGCATTCAACCTCAAAGCCTAGACGAAAGCAGCCCCTGTTCATGCCGAATGGGAAAGGCACGCTGATGTTGCCGCACTTGTCAAGGCATCCAGGAAGTCCGATCGGTGCTTCTTGTTCATAGCTGCAGGAGGCTCCTGCTGCCAGCATCAGGCTCAGGATGATAAGCACCGGCACTCGTCGTCGTAACGACATCTCGGTCCAGGATGGGATCAACATTATATTGTCCTGTGTTAGAGAATGCTTTAATTAGAGGAACAAGTAGTCCATATTAATTGCACGCACTTAATTATCAACTCCACTAATGGCAACAAATTATTGCATCTATGGTCGCGGCTACTTAAAAAACGTTACAGGGGACGCTGTTATATGTGTTTTTGGATCATTTAAAACCGACCTATATGTTGATTTTTCTGCTCTCCCCAAACCCAAAATTAAAAAGCGGCACATATAAGTTGCTATGTATGCCGGTTCTTAGTAAAAAAGGCACATAAGAGGCCGGCCCAACATAGAGACTACGTAAAAAACTGGCATAAAAGTCGCACGGATAGAGGCCTATCCTAAGAGCATCCTAATAATTTTTTTATCCCATCATCTATCCTAAAAATATATGTTGAAGGGTAAAATTAGTGTTCCAACAGAACATCTATTTCATCCTCTATTTTAGATGTCCTCTATATCAGGAGAGAGAATATATATATTTAGATATTCTCTATCCATCATCTAAAACTCAATTGTCCCCACTTTGGCCACTATGAGTCTATGTAACATAAAACAAATGCATGGTAGTTACATGTATCAATAAAAATAATAGACTAGAATATAGATGCTATAATATGGATGATCTGTTAGAGCACACATATATATAGAGGATAAAATTATTTTAGATGATCATCCAAACTAAGATATAGAGACCAAATTTAGATGAGCTGTTGGGGATACTCTAACACCCTACCCTCTCCTCCCTTCTCCAACTACCACCGACACCTATCTCTTCTCTACCTACCTCCACCTATCCTGTCAAGTGTCAACGATGAGGATGCATCACTATTACAGATACTCTAAAACAGTATAGGAATTCTAATAGTCTGATGAAATAGTTGGAGAGAGTATAATAGACTTTTTCATTAAACTACTGCCAATCATGTATTTGAAAAGTGAATCCAAGTAACTAAGAATTCAAAATTTGGTCGGTAAAGGGACTAAGACAACCATTTTACTTACCGGTTTTGTTAAATAACCTAAAGTTATTTATATTTGGAACTGAACGAGTATAACGGTACATAAGCAAAAGTTGTAAGACGTGACATAGATTTTGCAACATGGCGATATTACGAAGGTATGGAAGCCATTTTCTAACATTCGGTGCGCATTCCCTGGTGATGATATGCTAAATGTTTAGGTGGACAGAGAGAGAGAGTAGATGTAATGAAGTAATTTGCACCTTGATTTTTCAGTCTGTCTTCCTTGCCCTTTGTCTCTACTCTGGTGCTCTTGTCGCCTCCCCGTTTTCTTGGTTGTGCTTGATCCACTTCGCTGGTTATATAGTGGTGGTGGCGTTGATGATTGGATAACCACAATTAGGCTGATTTTTAAAAGAAAAATAAATGAGGACGTCAGGTAAGCAAGCATTTGATTTTTCAATCCTTCGGTTTTGCTTGTCTAGCTAAAGGTCGTTCCTCATGTCTAGTCAACGTTAATTAAAGTGCGTACCTTCCTAATTTAATAAAAACATGTTGCGCTCTCACTGTCTTTACAAATAAGTAATAATATAGCCAACGTGCTGGCTACAAGACTTTTTATAGTTTTCTCTTAGCTCACCCATATACTAGTTAGCTCTTCATCATTAATGCAGGACCCACATGTCACTCTCATAGAGTTTCTTGGTTCTTGTGCCCAAGCTGGCTACAAGCTAACAGCATGTTTGCACTCTCTCTCATCCTCTTTCTCCTCCACATAAGCATATAGCCAGCTTATAGCTTGCTATTAAACTTGCTCTAAGTTGCCCTCCAACTTCACCTCTCCCTTTTTATTTTCCAATGAAAGAGGGGCAGATTAATAATTTAAAATGACGACCTACATTTGATATGGTATTAACTTGGCTCATTGGTTGTAGGCCTGTAGCTAGCTAAGCTTCATTCTTATAACAGAACTTACCAAGAAAGCTTCCTGCATCATCATTACACGGTACTTAATTACCTACGTTTACCTTTTCTTAAAAGATACAAGGTATCAGAAGCAAATCCAACAACTCATATATCCCATCATGCTTCAATATATCATCATCCCATCGTACAAAAATAAAGGGTCATCCAAATTAGAAAGAGACCTTCTAAATTTGGATGCCCTCTCGTCTCCGTCCATATTTCAATATCAAATCACAAGAAAAGAGAGCAATATCAACATAAGATTAGATGGTTGTAAAATATTAATAAAATATACATGAATGATGCAAAATAGATATTCTGTTGAAGTGATGCATGGTATAAATAGATAATCTATTTCGGATGATCATTCAAATGATAATATATATGATGATGAAATTTAGATAAGCGGTTGGGTTTGCTCTTATACCACCATTTTGGGCCATATTTTGGTATTTTGTAGATTTATATGTATATATTCTACTTACTCCTTTTTTTAGGTTTAATTAGATCTATATCATTATAAATTTACGAGTTTAGAAAAATACTATTACAATTCACCAAATTATAGATATGCCATTACAATTCCTACTCTATCTTAAATATGCCATTTTCTACGCCGTAAACAATACTGGACCCACATGCAGTCCACTGTATTTCCGTATCGTCCGAAATGCCCCTATCTCAACATCTCTGACACGTGGGCCTGTCTTTCCTTTCTTCTCCTCCTCGACGGACTTGAGCCCCGATGCCGCCGGCCAGCTACGTCGCTCCGTCATCCCCTTCCCACGCTTCAACACACTTTCCTCTCTTCTTCTACCACTCAGCGCACGCCCCACGCACCCAGCTGGAGCGTGAGAGGAGGAGGAGGGGGAGGAGTGGTGCTCGCTCGCGCTTGAGGGCAGAGCGGCGCTGACAGTGTGTGTACCGTCGGCAAGCGCCGCTTGTTGAGGGGGGAGGCGGGGAGACGGTGGTGTGGTGCTGCGGCGGCGGAAGGTAGAAGCGGCGCGGCACGCTCGCCAGATCTACGGCCCCGCCGGAGAGGGGCGGCCATTCCCGTCGGGGGGAAGCGAGGACTCACGGAGCGGGGGCGATCTCCGACGCCTCGATGTAGTACAGGCGTATGACGAAGCTCCCATCGATCGTCAAGACGTTGACCTGCCGCTCGCCGATCGACGGGGTGAACGCCTTGTCGAGGGAGACGCGGTACGACGGCGGACGGGCAGAACACGGAGCGGTCGTGGTTCGGCCTGGCTCCGGCGGCGAGCTCACCTGATGTATAATCTTGTAGCTAACTTGTTTTTGCTTTAGTCAAATAAGTAAGCTTGACTTGCGCTGTGTTCGCAAGAAAGTTTCAGAACGTAGAATTAGTCCGTCAGTCTTAGTTTTGTTTCTGTTTTTCGGTGATTAAGTCGTAGCTGAAGTTCTGCGAGGATCGACCGTGGGATGGCGCGGTCCAGTCAGATCTGAGTGGGATTTTTGGAAGTTTTAGTTGTAACTAACTCCTGGAGTTTGGAGTATTAATAACAACAGCAAGATGAACCAAAAAGTTGCCACTTACGCAGCACAAAATTTTCTGTGTGTCATCGTTGTATGTTCTTCGGTTACTGTTCCAAAACTTTCAATCTTCAGAAAGCAGAGGACCAGAGCAGCAGCTGATAGGTTAGACACATGAAAATTACAACAATCCCGGACCCGGACCGCGCGAGCTCGGACCACGCGCTGACGAGCAAGCTGAGGCCGCTCCCGTCCACCACGACGTGGTTGGTGCCCCACGCCACGGTGAAGCCGCCGCAGGGGAACGACACCACCTGCAGCGACAGCGCCACGTCGCCGGCGTAGGGTCCCTCTGCCATTCCCACCTGCGCCACATGTCAGCAAGGTCGCCGCTCGAGGATGCGGCAGCCTCCCTCGTCGCCGCGGGGCCGGATCCGCCCGCCTCCGGCGCCTTCCGCTTCCCCACCGACTGCGCAGCGTCGTCGCCGCTCGAGGACTTGCTCCGGAGAGGCCGCGGGCTCGGGCGCTCGTGGTCGCTGCCACCGGAGTTGCTGGATCCCTCGCCGGCGAGCTCCGGACTCCTCCCAAAAGCACGCGCCGACGGGCGCCGCCGTGGACTCGGGGCTAGGCGGAGAGATGAGGCTAGGCTGTGTGGGAGGGCCCACGCAGCAGGGAGCGGGAGACAGGGGTATTTTAGGCAATACGAAATTAGATTGGCCGTGGGTCCAATGGTCTCCATGCCGTATAAAATGGAAAGTTTGTAATGGCATCTATACAAATACAGAAATTGTGATGCTATTTTTCTAAACTGGTATATTTTTAATGGCATAGATTTAATTAATCTTTTTTATGACATTGGTTAGTTCAAACCAATGTCATATATTTAAACATGGAGGGAGTAATAAATATCTATATATATATATATATATATATATATATATATATATATATATATATATATACATTGTTGAATATATATATAGAAAACAAAACATTGAAACAGATAGAGTACGTGATATTACACCTAGGAAAATGACAAATTAAACAAACACAAGACCCGTTCACAAGTCACAATTGGTGTTTAAGTACGATATAATCCTCAAGTCAACGGCAGGAGACAGTACGTACGTTACCGTTGTATATAACACAACCTTACGTAAAACTCTCAGCGTCATCGGACCCAAATTAAGCGAGCAGATTTTATAGGTACAGCGCGCGCGTGCACCCGATAGTACGTACTAATCAGTGACCCCCCGTTTTACTGAAAAAGGACACCATATATTCGAAAGGGCACCACGCCGCATAAACCCTCCTGCGCGTGCCTTTCCGAAGGACATTTCAAAGAACGAGCAGAGCTCATGTGTTTTTCCTTCTATGTGCCAACACATAGCCTTAATTTTCCTTGCTAGGCTGACCTGGAGCCCTTGACAAATCAATTACAGAGACAAGTCAGATGATAAGAGTAATAACATAGGAAGGTACTACCTTCTCTCATAATAACTTTTGATCATTCGTCTTATTTAAAAAATTTGTATAAAAACTTAAAAATTAGTCACACATAAAGTATTATTTATGTTTTATCATCTAGTGAAAATAAAAATATTAATTACAAAAGAATTTTAAATAAAACGAAGAGTCAAAACATTTTATCAAAAAACTGAAAAATAATATTTTTTTTGGACGGAGGTAGTAATAGGTTGCATACTCAAATCCAATGAAGAAAGGAAGAGTAAAAAAATTGATCAGATTAAATTAGAATGTATCAACGAGTAGAGTAAAAGCAGAACTTTTACGTGTAGGTTTGCATCCCCTCGATTCATATATCTATATAAGATTGATGAAAAAAAAATGCACAAACAACCATCAAAACCACCAAAATCAAGCTACATCTTGGGACCCAGAATCAGCGGCAGATTTACCACCGAGGCTAGGAGGGCTTCAGCCCCTCCTACCCGGTCGGCACCGTTGAAGCCCTCCAACAAAATTTTTTTATTACTAAAGAGAATAAGGGTTGAAAGTAGACATTAACCGTTCATGTATCTTTACTCTCTTTCGTCTAGCCTCTTTCAATATTTTTTCTGCATCCGTCGCTGCCCAGAATCCTTTTAGTTGCAAGGTTATGTACAATACATCACAAATTTAATCTGCCTTTCTAATACTGCATTAGACAATAAAAAAGAGGACAAGAACTTGTAAGTTATGTTTAATCTTAAACATATATAAAAAGTTACTTCCTGGAAACATATAAGTTACTTTTGACATTTTGCTAAACATACTTCCAGAACTCTTAAAAACTTTACTTCTACCATGAGAAAAGATTATATTGCAAATTTTGAATCTCTTACATGATTACTTGTATATGTTTTCAAACATATACCTGAAATATGTACAGTTACTCTTAGAAATATGTAGGTTAATCTTAAGGTTTATTAAGTAAATCTGCAAAGTCCTACAAAAATCTGTATCTTCTACAATGACAGAAAAAATTATGCTGGCAAACACATATTAGCTACAATTTTGACCAGCATGTAAATTAGCTTTCATTCATTCCTATCCCCATGATATATTTTACGTTGTGCAAAAGTTACTTCCAGTGCTACATGAAATTACTTAGGATGTGTTTGGTTGGCTGGACTTCTCTGGATGAGAGATGGTCGTCCAGTATTTTGATGTGTTTAGTTCGCGAGCGAAGCTGGATAGGGTGGTACAGGAGAAGAATATTCTATGAAGATACTGGTTGGGTGTATCCGGTCAAATTGGTTCGATGAGCTCATCCACCTTCAGTAACAGTGTTTATTAGTGATTGTTTAGTGATAATTAACGTGATTTGTTATTAATTAGTAATTAACAAGTTTAAATTAGCGTTAATTAGTGATGATATATATATTTCATTGTTAATT
Source organism: Oryza brachyantha (assembly GCF_000231095.2). NCBI lineage: Eukaryota > Viridiplantae > Streptophyta > Magnoliopsida > Poales > Poaceae > Oryza > Oryza brachyantha. The sequence continues at coordinate 8,860,256 of NC_023166.2, forward strand.
TATACTAATTAGGATAATATTTATGTTAATTAATTATTATTATTATTTATTAGCAATTAAATATGCTCATCACATCCATCCTCATCCATCCAACCAACCAAAACATTAGATCGTCTCATCCATCCAACCAAACATAAATCTGGTTCACCATATATGGGATGTGAAAAGAGAGATATAGATGGAGCCGACCGGAAGAAACGAGAATAATAGATTCGGTCTCGGTTCGAATACCGAAGAGACCGATGCCTCCCTCCACGGGTCTTAGAGCACCTTCAGTGCTTAGTGGGGTGCTTAACAACATGATTAAGCTAAACACTATAATTAAGATACTTACGTGTAGTGCTTAATTTAATTATGTTGTTAAGCACGTCAGTATGCAATAACCATTGGAGGTGTCCTACAGTAACCACTCTACCCCTCCCGAGACCGCCCATCTTCCAAAAAAAAAAATAGCGGTGTGCCAGGCCGAAGGGGCCATACCATCAGCCCATCTAACTCGCCCCACCCGATCCAGGAAAAAACCCGATCCAGAAAAAGCCGGTCAAAAAAAACTAACTCGCCCCGCCCGTCCAGCAGTTTAGCCCGTGTTTGGTAGCTGATCTCAAAATCAAGCATTTGATGGATAGCAAATGTGACTAGTGGATGAGAAACTTCAAACCGAGATATTCCTTAAAGACAGCATACCTACTTGGCTTGTGGTTTCAGGTTACATTGTACTTTCAGTAATATCTACTGTGGCTGTGCCGATCATATTTCCCCAGCTGAAGTGGTATTTTGTCCTTGCCTGCTACCTCCTTGCTCCTGCCATTGCTTTCTGCAACTCATATGGGATGGGCCTCACAAACTTGAACCTTGCACCCACCTATGGCAAGATTGCCCTCTTCGTGTTTTCCTCGCTTGTCGGCAGCGATGGTGGCGTCATTGCAGGCCTTGCAGCATGTGGCATAATCATGTCGATCGTCTGCTCTGCAGCGGATCTCATGCAGGATTTCAAGAGCAGCTACCTCACCCTCTCCTCGCCTCGTTCATTGTTCGTTTTCCAGATGATCTGTGTCGCCATTGGATGCATCATCGCTCCACTCGCGCTGTGGCTCTTCTGGACCGCCTTCGACATCGGTGACCCCGATGGCGAGTACAAGGCTCCATTCGCCGTCATCTTTAGGGAGATGGCCATCATCGGCATCGAGGGCTTCGCGGCGCTGCCAAAGCACTGCCTCGAGATCTGCTGCGTGTTCTTCCTGGCTGCACTGATCGTCAGCCTCCTGAAGGATGCTACGCCAAGCCATGTCTCCAGTTTTATCCCCATTCCGATGGCGATGGCCGTGCCGTTCTACATTGGCGCCTACTTCGGTGTGGACATGTTCATGGGGACTCTGATCTTGTTCGCTTGGCAGAAGATGAACCGGAGAGAGGCCGACGGCTACGCGGTCGCTGCTGCGTCCGGCTTGATCTGTGGAGATAGGGTTTGGAGCATCCCAGCTGCTGTTCTGTCCATCCTGAGAGTTGATCCACCGATCTGCATGAACTTCAGGCCAACTTCAGCTTCCGTGTGAGAGGAATGGATCAGCTTCCGTGCCAAGGTCATGCTTTTGCATGACTGATTGTTGCTGTTGGGTCACTCATACAATGTAGATTAGTGTAGTTCGTCGTTTCTTCTTCGGTGTACAATTGTGAAGAGCATGGGCCATTAGAATTGTCCCTATTGAGCAGAATGAAGCGATGTGTTGTACATGTAAATACACCCACAGGCCTTTTCTCCAATTGTTTCAGATCTCCGGCCTTCTCTAGTTTGTAAGTAAACATTTTTTTTCCAATAAAATTTACGTATCGTTCCATAAGAAGTAATAGTTAAACAATAGTAGTATGTTTTTAAATCTAATTCTACAGAAGTACTTATAAAAACGATGCTCACAGACTCACAGATAAATTGCTTATTAGAATTTGCTATGACTAAGAATTGCTATCAGATTTTACACAAACCGTACATTTATCTTGAATGGGTTTTTTTACCATTCTTAAAAAGTACCTCAAAATAATAATAATTTTAGTACAAATTTTTGGTACCACATCTTAAGATATTTTTTTTTAAGAATGATAAAAAAACTCTTATCAAATTGCTTATTTGGGTTAGCAACATTATGAATGTGTGGCTGTTTGCCGCTGTCACTACCTGTGTTCAAACCAGGTTCCATAATTTCAAACGGAAATTTCAGGTTTAATAGGTCATATGACGTGTTTCCGGGTGATTTTTTTGTAAAAATAGAAAATAACTGTTTAAATTCAAAAGGTATTCATTTGAGATTTCTTTATTTTCAAGAAATTCTGGTCCTCCAAGTGTCTGTGCATTCGATACATAGTGAAAACATGTTGAAAAAACCGGTTTTATTCTCCCTAGATACAATATATTTATATTTTCCGAGTGTTATGTCTCAGAACAGTAATCTGTTCGGCCAAAAATATTTATACTTTAGGAAAAGATTTAATCGAACTTTAAAATTCTGACAACTATTTATTATTAAAATAAATTTATAAAATCAAATAAATTTAGGATATTATAACTTAAGGAATATATATATATATTATTTATTTTGTATCTAAACTAAACATTTAAGAGATAATTGATGATTAAAATATTAAAAATTTGATCGAATCTTATCCTCCCTTCAAGTACTTTTGACTTGAGGGAGTACGATGTTTGCCCTATAAATTTAGGCTACAATTATCTCGAGACCGGAAGTAATACCAGGTTATAACTTCTAGTAAAAAATATTTACAGTTTAGGATAAAATTTAGTTAAATTTAATTATCCTAAATGATAAATTCTGATGGTGGGAGTACCATCCTTTAATCTTGTCGCACAAAAGATCGCATTTTATTTAGATTAATTCGTTGGTTCGCAGCCCGATCTGATCTGATCAAACATCGACACCTGTTTGTGCGTAGACTGTAGAAGCTCACAGCTGACAGCTTCGCCGTGCTCGTCTCGAAACACAGCGCCACGTGTTCCAACGCCCGTGACGTGTCACGCTTGCATGCTCATGCAGTGGCACTTCTCCCGCACTCGCGAGCGAGCTGCACAGTGCAGCATCAGCAGCAGCATCACGACGACGAAGAAGAAGAGATCGAAGGAGGAAACCGACGGACTGACTGACTGACTGCGGCGCCATGGAGACGCTGAGCATGCTCAAGGTCGGGTACACCCTGCTGCGGAGCGAGACGCCGGCGACGGACCTCGTCAACGCCTTCATGGACTGGGCGGCGCGCCGCTCGCTGCTCCTCCTCGCCGTCTTCATGCCGCCCTACTGCGCCTACAGGCTCGCCTCCTCCGCGCTCGCCGCCGCCGCGCCCGAGGACGTCGCCGGAAAGGTCGCCCTCGTCACGGGGGCCTCCTCGGGCATCGGCGAGCAGGTCGCGTACCGGTACGCGAGGAGAGGGGCCAGGCTCGCGCTGGTGGCGAGGAGGGAGGCCAGCCTGCGGGAAGTCGCCGCCAGGGCTCGGGAGCTCGGCTCCCCCGACGTGCTCGTCGTCCCCGGCGACGTCGCGAGGCCCGACGACTGCCGGCGGTTCGTCCAGGCCACGGTCGAACACTTCGGCCGCCGTAAGTCGTTTCTTTTGAATGTGTTTTTGCCTGAATTCACAGACCATCTTGACCTGGCCTGCATATATTTGCCTGAATTTCACAGTCTCAATTTATCTTTTTTTTTCTGGTGTTCATGCAGTGGATCATCTTGTGAACAATGCTGGCTTGGCCAACGTGTGCTGGTTCGAGGATGTGCCGGATGTAGCTAATTTCAAGCAAGTTTTGGTACTACTCCCTCCGTTTCATAATACATACAAGATGTTTTGTTTTATTGTCTGTTTTATAATATATTCATAATGTAAGATGTATTGTTTCGTTTTATAATATAAGATGTTGTCCGTTTTATAATATATTCATAATGTAAGATGTATTGTTCGTTTTATAGTTTTATAATATAAAATGTTTGATCATCCGTGTTATTTTTATATTTATACTAAATTTTTAAATAAGAGGAATTATCGAATGTTGTAACTATACAAGTCGAACATAAATAGTATTATTCTGCTCCATAATTCAACCGAGCCAATGAATCGAAGTTTTTGTCTATATAAATCTTTGCAGTTTCAAGTACGAATTTACCATGTTACCATTTTCCATTGAGAAACGCATGTATGTTCAGAGATCCATGTGGCAAGAACTTGTTCTTGTTCGACTGAGCTAATGTACTCTACTTGTTCATGGCTGCTGCAGGATGTGAACTTCTGGGGCACAGTTCACCCGACACACGCCGCCCTCCCCCATCTCAGGGAGAGCGGCGGCAAGATCTTCGTGAACTCGTCGGCGGCGGCGGAGCTCGCCATGCCAAGGATGAGCTTCTACAATGTTCAGTGACTGATCGCATGAACTCAGACTAAAACCATTCGCCATGGACAGCAGCACTAGACGTGAACTCTGTCTATATGCATGTCTCAGGCGAGCAAGGCCGCCGTCCTCAGCTTCGCCGAGACGCTGCGGGTGGAGCTCCACGGCGAGGTCGGCGTGACGGTGGCGACGCCAGGGTGGGTCGAGTCGGAGATGACGAAGGGGAAGCACCTGTCCGGCCATGGCGCAGTCGAGGTCGACCAAGACGTGAGGGATGTGAGTACCAAATCTGTATAAAATTCACTCGCCGTTGAGAGATTTTGAGTTCGTGTTGGTGGTGCACTGGCACTGCAGGCTCAGGTGGGGGTGTTCCCGGTGGAGCGCGGCGAGCGGTGCGCGGAGGCGATCGTCGACGCGGTCGCGCGCGGGCGGCGGCGGGTCACCGTGCCGGCGTGGTACAGGGCGCTGTTCCTGTGGCGGGCGGTGGCGCCGGAGGTGGCGGGCGCCTGCCAGCGCCTGTTCTACCGGCGGAGCTCCGGCGGCGGCGGCCCGATGAGGGCGAGGAGGGCGCTGGAGGCCACCGGCGCCAAGGCCGTGCTGCAGCCGCCGTCGCTGCGCAGCCCGGAGATCAAGATGGAGTAGTCGACGACGACGACGAAGGCGGTGGCTTCTTGCATGCTGCTGGCTGCACGTTTGATGCTGGGGGAAAAGAATAAAATGTGGTTAAAAATATGTACGCGCCTGTAGTATCTATCTGCTTGTAATGTGAAATATTTTGTATTTAAGATTACAAGTAAATTTCATCTAAATTTTACTTTTGCTCATCTTTTGTAATGTTACTAGCTAAACACATCATTTCGCTTACTCCTATAAAAAACCAAAAGACGGGCACACTTGACGCCAGGACGAGACGGTAGTTTTTCCGAAATTTTTTTCTCACCTCCTTGCGAAAATATCAATGCAAGCCGAAGATCCGTAAACCTAAAATGCCAAAATACGTCAATAATTATATTTACCTATTCAGACGTACATAATTTACAACTTACCACTGTTGCCCAAAGATTTCCCTAACATCTTGACCCTCTAACAGCTGCTTTCCTCTAACAGCTGCTTTCAGTGATGGACGAAACATCTATCATGACTTCATTAATCTTTAGAATGTACTGGTCTGACTTCTGAGATGTTGATCTCAGATCTCTAACAGCTTTGTGCTGGTAGTGATAGTCGACATATTCACCAACAGTGAGACGTTTGTAGTGACATGTACCGGCCCAGTTTCTGAGATACTGTTAGGGGTAGGGTTTGTTGTTTTTAGAGGGGAGTGTGTGCGTACTGTGAGCGTCGCGTTCGTTGTGTTTTTAAAATAACATACCTGGGACCTCACTGTAAAATAAAAAAAAATATTCCGAGCTTAACGGAAAATGTGTGCAAGCGGCGGGGCGAGCTCAGCGGCAGCCCGCGTGTCCATCCACGTGGCGGCGCACCCCTCCACGTGTCGCGTCTCCGCCTCGGGCGCCACATATAGCGCCGCGCTTCTTCCGACTCCCTGCCACTCCACGGCGCCAGAGACGACCGATCGCAGCCATGGCGGCGACGGCGCAGCTGGCGGGCAGGCTCGCCGGAGCGGCGCTGCGGGTGGCGCTCGCGGCGGCGCTGGCGCTGCTCCTCCCGGCCTACCGCGTCTACAGGCTCACGGCCTCCCTCCTCGGCGCGCTCTTGCACGAGGACGACGTCGCCGGCAAGGTCGTCCTCATCACCGGCGCCTCCTCCGGCATCGGCGAGGTCCAAAATTTTCAAGAACCAGCACTTGGTTTTGTTGCACTTCTTTTTGGCGCGTAATTTATAAATATAGTATAGCATCTGGCTTACGAGTACGCGAGGAGGGGAGCGTACCTGGCGCTGGTGGCGAGGAGAGAGGAGAGCCTCCGGGAGGTCGGCGACGCGGCGGCGGCGCTCGGCTCGCCGGGCGTCCTCGTCACGCCGGCCGACGTCTCCAGCCCCGACGACTGCCGCAAGTTCGTGGACGACACCATCCGCTACTTCGGTAGATGTAAGAATTCACATTAGCCATGCACCTGACTAACCAGCTGATTAGTAGTTCTAAAATAAAATTAATGAGCTGGGCTTAATTTCTTAAACAAACTCGTTTTTTTTATTTGCAGTGGATCACCTGGTGAACAATGCGGCGATCTGGCAGGTTGGCAAGTTCGAAGAGGTTACCGATGTCAATCACTTCAGAAAACTGATGGTTCGTTCGATAGGTCTATTTGGTTCGAAGGATTTTCCGAGAAAAAATAGAGAAATATTTGGTTTGAAGGATTTCTGAGAAAAAATTAAGGAATTAAATTGTTTTCTCTAAAATTTTAATAAAATTCCGGGAAGAAACCCTCGGTAAGCTCAATTTCCCCCACGAAATTGGGTTGGGGGGTGGCTATTTTGATTTGAGTCTTAATTGATGACTGTTGTTGCACTAACCACTAATCAGGACATCAACTTTTGGGGCCACGTGTATCCAACCCGGTACGCCATCCCTCACCTGAAGAAGACCCATGGCCGCATCGTCGGCGTCACCTCCAACTCGTCCTACATCTTCATACCAAGAAACACCTTCTACAATGTAATACATTACTGCCGTGTTCGGCAAGCCGGCTAAGTAAACTTATATAACTCGTTTTTCACGCGGACGTTTTTTGAACAGCTAAACGGTGTATTTTTTAAAAAAATTTTATAAAATTTTTTTTTAGAAAATCATATTAATCTATTATATTTTTTAATAATTAATAATTAATTAATTATGTAGTAATATTTTATAAGTTAACTTATACCAATCACGCCGAGCGGTCTACGTGTACTCTGCACTCAGATTATACCCTCAAATTCTTATCATGGGATCGGCTTTGCTAACGCACGGCTGGTGTGTATATATGCCGCAGGCAAGCAAGGCGGCGGTGCTCAATTTCTACGACACGCTGAGGATGGAGCTCGCCGGCGACGTCGCCGTAACCGAGGTCGTCCCCGGGGTGGTCGAGTCGGAGATCACCAAGGGGAAGATGCTCACCAAGGACGGCGCCATGGCAGTAGACCAAGCCGAGAGAGACGTACGTCCCTCCCGTCTTGCGCAGCACGTACCCTCTATGTTTTCGCTTTTTTTTTCTCTAAGCTAAAATTTAGAATTTTGAACTTAAATTTTGAGTTGATTTAGGTTTTTTTTCCAGTGTATTTTACAACCTTAAGACTTTTAATTTTAGATCATCGAGAATAAATATATAAACGTTTTTTTTGTCGTGTGGCTTTCAATCACACAAAGCATTGTGATCATCTTCTTTACCTGAGCGTACTTGAGAATTGTGATGATGAAACCATTCACCAGGCGATCCTGGGAACGGCGCCGGCGGAGCGCGCCGGCGACTTCGCGAGGGCGGCGGTGCGGGGCGCGTGCCGGGGGCAGAGGCACGTGTTCGAGCCACGGTGGTACAGGGCGGCGTACCTGCTGAGGGTGTGCCTCCCGGAGGCCCTGGAGTGGAGCGCCCGGCTGCTGGCGGTGAGGCGCGTCGGCCCGGCGACGACGGACACGGTGGGCCGGTGGCTCCTCGGCCTGCCCGGCCAGCGCTGGCTCGCCCAGCCGGCGTCGCTCCGGTCGCCGGAGATCAAGGCGCGGTGAGGAGGGCCGGACCCCCGGGATTATTATTGCAGGGTTTGTGCATCGCTGTTGTCCCCTGCAGGGTTACAATAAATACATGGATTCCTTTTGGTGATCTTTCTGTAATAATGAGTACCTAGATGTTTATGTACGTATTTAAAAAGTTTATGTTAAACCGCGTGATATGGTTTCAGTCGAAACAGTTGCGATATCCGGAGCCTTTGATGTTTCTGCATGGACGAAAATTCTGCTACCTTTTCCAAATCTGCTGTAAAAAATGTTGCAATAAACGGTGTTTAGCACTAATAAGCAATGCCACGGGTCGTCATTTTCTTCTAACCACCTCCTCCATTCTACAGTTGATGAACTTCTAGCATTTTGAAATAGTAGCATTTTGAAACAGGGGCTGTCTATATATCACGTCCACCTCCTGTCATTCAAATTTTGTAGATGCTTTAAGATTCGTGCAAATCCTAAACCCTAACTTTGCCCCAACCCCTGTCATTTAAATTTTGTACCATCGGATATGCTTTAAAATTCGTGCAAACCCTAAACCCTAATTTTGCCCCAACCCCCGTGCATCAAACCCTAAACCCTAACTTTGCCCCAACCCCCATGCGTCCCTGATCCCCCACGCCTTCGCCACCCTATCCCTGCGCCGCTACCCGCCTCGCCGGCTGATCGATAGGAATTAACGGGACCGACGAGCCCTCCTCCCCGATGAGCCTCCTCCTACTCCCCGCTCTCCCTTCCGTTCTCTCTTTCTTCTTAGGGCGGTGACGACGAGATGCCTTGCTCTGCTGCCGGATCCGTCACCACTGGCTGCCGCCACCTAATCTCACGTCTGCTTTGCCCCTGCCGCCAACACCAACCCACCGCCCTCCTCCATCCCGGTGGCACCCTCACCGCCCACCGGAGTCCACCGCGTCCACGGTCATCCCTCTAAGCCTCGAGGAAACCCCCTCTTTCCCAACCCCAAACCCTAACCCGTATGCTCCCTGCCAGAGTTGAGGGTGTCACCGACGCCGAAGAAGGGGAGCCCACCGGAGTTGGAGAGAAGCCCATGCACGAATCTTGGCACGCATCCAATGGTTCAAAATCTGTAAGATTTTATCCTCAAATTTCATTCGAATGAGATATAGCAATTCCGTTTGCAATATCCTATCCACATACTACTAAAAGAAAGATCCTATTCACCTCATATTTAGCAAGGGTTACGAATAAACAACGCATGTGAGCCTACGTAAGACTTTCCATCATTGGTAAATACGAGGATTTGAATCTAGCAATTGATTGAAGTGATATATTTACAAAAGAAAAATATTTAGTTTTTTCATGAAAAAACCTAGCAGTATATTGTCAAAAGAAAAATAATTCATGAATAACTTTTATATACGTATTTTTAACTATCTAAAACCTAAGGCTAAAAATAAACTTTATAAAAACTATAAAATTAACTCTAAATTTAAGATTAAAAATTTAAATATTTACTTATAAACCAAATCAGAACAAAACGAAGGGGGTAAGAGTAGGTACAATAGTAGACTATAAGCAGCTATTAATATATTTTAAGAAGATGAGAGACAAACAGCAGCTACGGATTTGTAGCCAACTACAGCACAAACTGTAAGACATATGTGTATGATATATAGGATCAAATATTAATTGTGTGATATATGTTCATAGATAACTATTGTGTGAATTGACTATTAAATTGACTATAGACGATTTGGAGTATCAAACACGATACCTCATCAGTATCAGATCTAATACCAAAAACGAGATGATTCCGACAAGATATCGAACATGATACTTTATTAGTACCAGATCTGATATTAGAACAAGATAATTTTAACCAGGTATCAAACATGTTACCTTATTAGTATCAGATATGATACCACACTAACCAAATGATACTAATACAGTAACATTTGATACTCGGTTAATACCATCCAAAAGTCGTCGAATCCTCGTCATCATTATCGTTGTCGTCGCCGGCTGTTCTCGGCCGCCACCACAGTCGACGTCGCTTTGGAATTAATTTTGCTTCTACTTAAGAGCTAAAATTTAAATTTTCAAAATTAAATTTAGAATTAATTTTGAAGTTGTTTCATTACAGTTTATGTTGTTTTTTATTTTAGATCGACAAGAACATGTATATAAAAATTTTTATTTATAAATTATTTTTTATTTGCATAATACGTCGTTTCACTTTTTTTGAGAGAAAAGCCAAGTGCTGACCCAGCCGTACTTATAGTACCTCATCAGAAGGAGTATACATGACACTGCTAGAGTTGAGGGTAGCTACTAACCAGGACATGATAAAAACACTTGGTCTTTAACAATGTTTCGCATGGCATCTGAGGGGAAAATAGCCATCGTAGCAGAGAGATCTCTTGATGTAGAGAAAGGCAAGTTTGGTGCCATACCCGTCGATTACCGATTTCGTTTTTCGATGGCCACCCTTTTGCCCACCACATGTTTGTCCAAATGTCTTCCAGCTTCTCTGCATCCCGTTACTCAATCCTCCAGCTTCTCTGCATACCGCTGCAACTGCTGCTCGAGAAGAGTACATCATAAGGACCTAGCTAACAAAATGGAGACATAATATTGAGCCAAGTGCATATACCCAAAAAAAGGAGCCGAGAAACAGAGCCGCTGAATGCTGGAACAGAGTACCTCTCAGTCTCAGATGCACCTGGCTTGGCATATAAAGGCCACAATCGTATGACTGATCTTATCTTCTGCAAAGAGTGTCAGAGAAGCTGAACGATATATTCATGGAGTGGTATCCATAAAATCCAGACTTCGCATGTAGCCTTGACCAGAAAATGTCTTCACCCTCCGAAGGAGCAGCCATGCATCAGAACTTGAACAACCTTTATTCATCTCGCGTACAATAGGAACAGAAGAGTTTCTGTTCAACTCAATAAGCATTATGCCCTATAATCGAGGGAAGTGGAGCTCAAAACACATCTCATATTTCAAAATGCTACGGACAAAACTAAACGCCTAAAATTCCATGTAATGAAATGATATTGATGTACTCGCAGGAGAATTCTAATGGTTCAGGCATGGTACGGAAGTAACTGAAAACTTCATATATGAATAATGCAAGCAGTCCATCAAAAAGAGCCGACAGCAATTATATCAACCATGCAAGTTTGCAAGGGTTTATGAGCTTTGCTTAATCGAAATAGCTTGTTGGGCTTATGAGCTATAAGATGATCAGATTTGGCTTTCTTCAAGAATAAGCAACAACAAATAGGTTCTGTGTGCTGGTATTATTAATATCCTTAACAAATAATTTCTTAAAAAACTCTAAATCATTCATTTAAATTCTAAAGCCTGAGATAGTATTATTAGCATTCTTTCCAAAGCCTGAGATAGTATTATTAGCATTCTTTCAATTTCAATTCGCTAAAGTATGTCTATCTCTATGCCCACCTATGTTATCTGAACAAGGAAAAATGAAGAATCTTTTATGAAATAGCTCAACATAGTCGTCTATTCCTGTTTCAATAGGACAAAGAAAGATTATGTATTCACTTTTGTATACGGTGCTCAACTAGTATGGTTGATGAGCACCCGCAATTAGAATGCAAGTTTTTACCAATGCAATAATGTCACAATGAGAACAGGCACAAGAATATGTGAGCAATAAACTGACCTCAAAGTTCATCAGAAAATGCTCAAATCCTTTCATAGCTTTTCTTATATTTGCTTGTGCTGGGCCACCAGAAGAAATAGCAGCTGCAACCTCCTCAGTGGAATGACCAATCATGTTCCGTACAATCTATCAAACAGAACAGCAGAACACATGATGATGCAACAAGGTAAGGTCGCAATCACAAGCATACTAGGATAAATTACTCATACAAACAGATTTACTCACATCACGGTCAACAAAGGCCTCTGTAATAAAACTTCCATCATCTATGTAGACATAAAGATCATATCGCATGCATTGCTTGTATTGGAACTGTTTGACCGAAGTGATCAAACCCTGTAACAGTTGTCATTAATCAAGTTTACTCATTTCCATATGTTATACAAAAATAATATGAGTGGAAGAGAACATTCCAGCATTCTTGAGCCACTCAAAACTACTTTGGTCAAACTGAAAAACATGGAACTGATGCAGTTTAAGTACTCCAAAAACAATTTTGGTCAACAAACCCATTCAGAAATAAACAATTAATGTACTAAGAAGCAAACAAACCTTAATTTTTACTTGAATATATGGAATTGTATCCTGTTGAACACCCCAATCAGCTAACATGTTGAATATGTAAGTAAAAGGTTTTTCATTTTCACCACGTAGACTGATAGGATGTTCAATGTTATTGATCCCGTCATCCACGCCTGAAGATCGTGTGGCTTCCACACTGTTTCTGCCAGTATTTCCAACACCATGTGGCCCAAGTCGGGAATCATATCCAGAAGGGGTAGACGCAGAAAACTCCCTTTTGGTCCCAGTAAAAGCAGTAACAGGGTCCTGCATGGCGATATCTTGGACACGTTGCATTTGTTCATGTACATTGTTAGCCACAGAGGAAGGCTCAGCATATTCGTCTACCATAGCTCGTGTAGTTCCACTAATGCTGTATTGGGCATTATTTCTATAAGAAATAGATGCAGAAGCTTCTTTGTTGTGCCTATTAAGAGAAGTAGATTGGCCCTGCATGCTGATTTCTTGGACATGACGGCTTTGCCCTTGGGCAGTGCTTTCTACAACATGATGGTTAAAATTATTGGCCACCATAGGTCGTGTAGTTCCACCAGCCTGAGAAGCATGGGAAGCATTGCCTGTAAATTGAAATTTTGGGATCACGATACATGATGAAGCATATTATATAAAACTGAGGATTTATAATGTTAATCCCATTTACTTTGGCTAAGCACAGTGCGTCAATACCACATGAATGGGGAATGTAAAATTTCTACCAGGTAGGCTACTAAGAGGGCTTGTTGCAGCAATCATGACCAAACTAGCCCAACTTAGCATGGAAAGGCGATCGATGAAAAAACCATACATGTTATGGGAATGCTCGGAACAATAGGACATACACCTAATATTAGAATATATGGAGGAGCACATCAGCTAGGAAGCTAACTCAGTGGCTATTATGCTGCTGGAGTAAACAAATTTATAGGTGTAAAAGATCTATCCACAGAATAGTTTCAATAAGCAAATAAAGTAATCAACTTAAAGTGAAAAAATGCATGGACTATTGAAGTTGACTGCTTCCCTGTGAGTTGGGATGGGTGTTATAAGCAAAGCAGACAGTACTCATTTATAATTTAGTTCATTATTTCTAAGAATAAAAGCTAACCTGCCACACAGTTGATCTAACAATGAAATCCAAATAATACCTGATCCTGTTGGATGAGGGGTATCCACTGTTCTTGGCATTGAGGTTCCTTGCTCGGCATCATTTGTAACATTGACATTAGTTGGCCAGGCTGCTAGAGTGGCTCTCGATGACAATGGTAATCCACCTTGTTTCCTGCACATGAACAGTTGTAACTTGTGAACAAACAAGTGTCTTGTCAAGAAATGTTATATATACATTGAGAAACAAAATTCTCACATGCAGCTGACTGGATAAATGTGAACATTGAGTATTAGTTTTGTTTAAACTTAGAAGGTAACTAAATTCCATGAAATTGAAAGGAAATAGAAGGTAAAGAAAGTTCTGTTGTTCATAAAGGCCACAAACACAGATCCTAAACAGGCACATTTGCATTTGAAAATATCTGATTTATCCAACTACTAGGAGATTCAAAAGAATAACCTTCAAGTCGTTGCTTAAAATCAAGCGTGAAGCATGTATTGCAATGAAACGCCATGTACGTAAATCTGCCGGATCATAATGCACAACATATACCTTTTGCCACGTGGTGGTTTGTTTACTTCCACGACAAGCCTATTACGTGCTTCTTCCAGTTCGTCATCGACACCCCCAAGTATCTCAATAACCTCCGGTACCAGCATAAAAAGGCCTCTCCTTATGTGCACATTTCTTATAACAATCTGAGATGTGCTGACAGGTTATGAGTTATTGATAAAAAAAATAGCCAAATGGAAATTGTACCTTATAATTACACACTATTTTGCATTATCGTTTACCATTTCTTAAGATAAAAGTATATTGAAAAGGCAGGGAGTCTAAGAGTCTAACAGAGCACCAGTGGCCATGGTAGTTACTATCTAGTAGGGAGAAGCCATGGTTTTGTGATCATTGGTTGCTACATTGAAAGCTAATGAATGCATCTAACTATGTCTGCATAAAAAATGTCACTGATAATCTATAAACCAGCAGGAGCATTGGAGCAAGAACTATCTGAGGAAAAATGAGCAGAGCAAACAATGACCTTAAAACCAGCAGGAGCAAGAACTTCCAGATCTTTGATTGGCCTGTATTCCATTCCATATATGCGTTGGATCCCATCTGTCATTAATAACTTTAAACATCTTTTGGGCCCCGCATGTGCATCGCGATATCTTTCCCTTAAAGGAGCTGACAAGTTGGCAATTTCATCAACCTTAAAAACTTAAGAGTCAGACCACAGGGAGAAAAGGAAAACCCCAGAACATGTTATCTGAATATATGTGCATAACTGAGATAATGTACAGTTAGGGTATGCTAAAGTTAAAAAAAATGAATACGGAATGAAACTAGTGCATGTCTGTATGGAGATTGGAAATGGAACATACAAGACATATATGGGCATCAGTTATAGAAAAGAAATACACAGCAACTGACAACCATTTTTCTTGAAACAATGAGTAAGCAATTCAATATCAATAGTCAAAGAGAATGATGTCATAGCCCATTGGATGTCATATGTGTGATCAAAATCGAGTTTACTTCAGCGTTATACAACATTTCTGCTACGAAATTGAGCATTCCTGGCACAACTGATAAGTTGATATACAAAAAGGAGAGACACAGCAAAGCTTTCGACTATGGTGAGTTTCAGATGAACAATGAACCACTGAACTAAAATAAAATAAACATCATCGTTCTCAAGTTTGAAGCATATATTTATTTACTGAAAAAAAAACTAGCAGACATTTGGTGTGAAATTTCATAGATAGCACAAATATGCCGCACAAGGCGGCACCGCAGCAGTGGATACGGGGGAACCTACAGCTGAATAAACCTGGAGCATTCCAAGTAGAGAAGACGAATAAACCTGGAGCACGAAGGGGCCATCAAGGACGGCGCAGTGCATGCTCCCAACGCCCTCCGGGAGCACGCCGGCGCCACACGCGTTCATGTCGGCGAATAGGAACTGCTCGAAGCACCGCCTGGCCTTCGCCTCCACGCTGCCGAGGCTGTAGAACCCTGGGACCCCCGCGGCGCAGGACTCCAGCCACTCCGGACGCAGCCGCAGCCCGAGCCCCCTCAGGAACTCGCCCACCGGCCGCAGCGGCCCGCTCATCGCAGACGGCGGAATTGGGGACGGCGTCGGTGCTCGGGCCGGAAATGGAGCCGGAGCTGGGGATGGGGCCACCGGTGGAGTATGGGTCGGGGTTGGGGTTCGGGCCGGAAGAGGGGCCGCTGGCGGGGGAGCGGAGGCTGGGGTTGTGGTCGGCGTCGGCGTCGGCGTCCGCACCGGAGGCGGGGGAGGCGGCGGGGAGAGGTCCTCGGGGGCGTCGACGAAGGGGGAGTCCCCATCGGGGTCCTCGATCTCCTCGAGCTCCTCCTCGTCTGAAATCTCAATGGGAGGGGAAGGGGGAGGCGAGGACGGGAAGGGGGGCTGTACGGGTAGGGGTCTAGGGTCTAGCGGCGAGGTCCGTCCAGCCCCGCCGCTACCGCTCGCGACGGAGACGGACGCCGAGGCGGAGGCGGGGGTGGCCGCATCGTCGTCGTCGGAGTCGGAGGTGACGATTAGGTTTCGGCGCCGCATTTTTTTTGGATTTTTTGATCGGTATTCGTGGTTTCCCTCCAAAATTTGGAAATTGCGAGGGGAGGAGGGGTTTTGGGAGGAAGAGGAAGAAGCCGCGCGTTGGGGATGACATGTGGGTCCCAGTCGTCAGTGAGGAATTTGGGCCCCGAGATGGGCTTTGTGTTATGGCCCAAAAGAAAACATGATATGTTACCAGGCCATATAAGGTTGCATGGACGAGCTGGGCTTTTTGTATGTTTGGGCTCAAATTGACCATTGCTTTCTAGGCTTTTGTCTGTTTGATTGATTAAATCATCCGGAATTTAATTTTTTGTAGGATAGTAAACCAGATGAGATTTCTTTGAAATGCTAACCCATCATTTTTTTAGAATACCCCCACATACATATGTTTTTTTGGCATAGTATGATATTAAACCAAATACTGTTATCCAACCTCTACGTCCATACTCATTAAAAACTTGGCAATGCCCATTGTCATGGAACCTGCACACTCAGGACTGACATGAGCTCTCGCACTTGCAGAAAATTATTTTTCAATGTTACATGACATATCCATCGATATAGATGCTCTGTTTAGTTCAAAAAAAATTTCTCAGAAACATCACATCGAATTTTTAGACATTAAATATACATGAACATTAAAATTAATTACACCGTTATTAGAGAAATCGTGAGATGAATCTTTTGACCCTAATTAAGACATGATTAGCCATAAGTGCTAAATTAACCAACATATGCTAATGATAGATTAATAAGACTCAAAGGATCCGTCTCGCAGTTTTCAGGCGAAATCTGAAATTTGTTTTTTCATTCGTGTCCGAAAACCCTTTCGACATCTGATCAAACATTCAATTTAATCTTTTTTTCAAAAAATTTTGGTGACTAAACAATTCCAGAGACGTCTGTTATTTTTGGTTACATGGTCAATACTTAATATATGTGCTGCCGTGGGTGTCGGAGGTTGTTTTCCAATAAGCCTTAGGTATTTTAGCAGGTAGGTGAGCGTCTGTAGTCCAACGGTTAGGATAATTGCCTTCCAAGCAATAGACCCGGGTTCGACTCCCGGCAGACGCACGTTTCTAAGTATTTTTTTGTTGTTTTGGACTGTTTTTGCTTGTGTTTTTGTGTGGTTTGGGTGTTCTTTTTCACGCGAGGGTGACGAATGACACAGATGTGCTTTTGCTGCTGGCTGCTGCAGCTCTGCAAGACTGCAAGCAACTGAACTGCACCTCCGTGTTTTTTTTTTTGCCCCCGCGTCGTTTCACGGGAATTTTTACATTTTAGGCTTAAAAATTTATTTTACAAGTAGATCTTTAAAAAACTTAATTGCATAAATGGATATTTTTGACCACGCTAAAGTTATTGGCGTCGTCGTTTTATAGGACGACATCAATGATATTTATACCATCCTCCAAATAATAATGTTGTGTTCATCTTGGCCAGAGGACGACGCTAATAACGTTGATACGGTTAAAAAGATTTATTTATAAAATAAGTTTTTCAAAAAACTAGAATATCAAAATTACACTCGTTTCATTCATTCATTTATCAATTTATCAATGGATCCAATTCATTATATCTGGTCAGGCAAGCCATCGGCCACCGCTCGCTGGCGGCCTCGCCTCGCGCGAGGTATGACATATCCTCCGCGGACAAAGCGATGCATGCTCCTCATCGCTTCTTCCTCAGCTCGATAGATCCATCCGGCCGTGAGATTGATTTTATCCTCTTTTTTGGCTTTCTTTTTTCAGCTATATGGCCACATGGGGGAATATGGATGGAACAATGCATCCACGGTTGGGGTCGGCGGCAGCGGCGGCGACGTGATAAGACTTACGAGGGGTGCTTTCCAAGGGACTAATGTATTTTTTTTCCGTATGCACGTCTTTTAAGGTGTTGTTTTGTTGTCAAAATTTTTTTAAGTAAAAACATCACATCGAACGTTTGACTGAATGTCGGAAGGGATTTTCGGACACGAATGAAAAAATGAATTTCACGGCTAGCCTAGAAACCGTGACACGAATCTTTTGAGCCTAATTAATTCGTCATTAGCACATGTTGGTTACTGTAGCACTTATGGTTAATCATAGACTAATTAGACTCAAAAGATTCGTCTCAAGATTTCTTACGTAACTGTGTAATCAGTTTTTTAGTTCATCTATATTTAATGCTTTATTTAGGTGTCCAAAAATTCGATGTGATGTTTTTGGAAAAAACAAATTGGGAACTAAACAAGGCCTAAATTGCTACTTCCACTGTTCTACAATGTAAGAGCAAGTTTAATAATATAGCCAACTATTATCTCCAATTTATCTATATAATCTAATAACTAATTCATACAATAGGTAACTACAAAAAATTAATATATGGTCCCACATGTCATACACATGTTTTGTCTGGGAGCCCGCGTGCAGCTGGCTATAAATTAGTGGCTCACCTCTCTTTTCTCTCCCCTCTTGTCTCTTTAAAATATGCGTGTAGCTGGCTTATAGCTTGCTATTGTACCTGATTTATATGAATACTAATGAATATAGACACATATATAAATTATATATATTCATTAATTGATAAATTTACGCAAGACTAGAAAGTCTTACAATTTGAAACGGATGTAGTAAATGGTATATTTTTTTGTTAGAAAAGTTTATATGAAAGTTATTAAAAATCATATTATTCTATTTTTTTAAGTCTAAAATAGATAATACTTAATTACATGCTAATGATGTTTCACGTTTTGTGTGTCCTGATTAGGTACGTCCGCACCTGCTGCTGCGAACGAGCCCGACATGTGACATATGACTTTGCCATGTTGTACTTGCGTGCGTGTAAAATTTTGTCATTTAATTATCCTAATTTTTTGACAAAATACTTGTTAATTCTTGAAAACGAGCAAATTTAAAGAATGTTCTATAATATCAACATGTTCGGTATACTAATTGGTGAATGGTGAATATTTGGCTCCCTCCCACCTCCTTCCCCAAACATGAAAAACTCATAATCGGAAAATTTTGCATCGTGTATCTATTGATCGAAAGTGGTAGGAATAATAGATCAAGGCACAAGATTTAACATGGAAAATCCTCTCTAAAATAGAGAGAAAAAACCACGGGAGATAAATCAAACTAATAACAGATTACAGGTACGAGGGTGGTCTATATTTTTAGCATTGAATAGGACTAGCACTAAGATTAAGACTACTACTACGACTAAGATTAGGATATTTGAGTCATAACCTAACAGAAAGTATATACATAAATTAAGATGTGAGAGATATCCATGATAACAGTGCTTTATTTAAGAAAAAAATTGTTACAGTATATGAAAAACCCGCTAGTTAGTTAAATAAAGACTTATGGGGAAGATTTTGTCGTTGCGAAGGTAGGTCGGTCGGTTTGGAGAAGTTTTAGATTTTGAGAAATAGATGTTTGGCAGTTAACTTCTGAGAATCTGAAAAACTCTGAAACTCATCTTCTCCCACTTCTACCTTTTTAGTTTATTTTTCAGAATCAGTAAATACAAATTCTTAGAAACCGTGAACTGTTTAAGATAGATTCTCACAGAAACGGCCGCCAGCAAAGCCGTAGTTAGAAAAAACTTGCCAAATATGCCCTTCGTCAAAGTATAGGGGGCGCGCGATTCATGCTTTTCACTTGTTTGGTCTGTAGTTAAGAGCACTAATTAGTCCCAGTGATTTGGACAAATGGTGAATTAATTAACTCCAACCAGCGAGATTAATCCACCCTTGTGTGCTCCCCTGGGTCCAACAGGGCGGGCAGGTCGATCAATCTCCCAGTCTCGGCGTGCTGGTGTGAAACCTCTCCACTTTCAACACTTGAAAAGTCAAACAGAAGCAAAGATATTTCCATCGGCAAGAGATATCCTACGTGGACGTTCACATCAGATGCATACGGATCAATACCCTGTCCATTTTTAAATTTAGTATTTCTGACTTTTAGATTTACGATTAATATTTGCCTTATTTATTTTTTATAAATATATAAAATTATAAATCATGTTTAAAGTGTATTACATAATAAAATAAGTTAGAATAGAATAATTAATAGTTATATATTTTTAATAATATAAATAATTAAACGTAGATCCCATTAAATAAGAAAATCAAAGGTAGTACCCAATACGCGAAAGGTATCGATGCATAGTCAGAGCAATCCTTTTCTGACAAGTATGCAACTGATCGGGCCACAACCAAAATCTGAAATTTAAAACTAAAAAAAATTAATTTTAAAACTCATCTTTTTTAAGTTAGTTTTCGTGTTTTAATCATATTCTAATGTATATCCAACCAAGAATAAATAGTATTAATACACATATAAAAATATGCTTATCCATGACACTTTTATGGTTCTGTTTATACTATTACGGTTTATCAGCCGTAGTTTAATTAGCTGATCGGATTCCATAGTTAACTACTTTTTGTACTACGTCGCCGTTGACTTTTAGGTCCACGTTTGACCATTCGTCTTATTCAAAAAAAATTATATAATTATTAATTATTTTGTTATAATATAATTTATTATTATAGAAACTTTAATTATGTATTATAATTTTACATATTTGGATATAAATTTTAAATAAGACGAATGGTCAAATATGATTCTAAAAGTCAAACTGTACCATACATAAAAATTAAAAATATAGAGGGAGTATGTCAAAGTTGCTGAGATTCTCGACCACAACCAGCTATGCACGGGAAGTAAAGTATCTCACCTCTAACTAGCTGCCTTGGCAAGTAAGCAAGAAAATTCACACGTCAGATTAACCGACCATCTTCACTAAGCACAAAAAAGTAGCTACCATTAGTGGCCCAAGCAACATCTGAAAGCCACTATGAACTAGCACTCTTGCAAGAGATTAGTTAACTATATACTGCTAAAAGTGATTAATTAACTTCAATCAATCAACACACATTAGCACCGAAATTAATTACCACAAGCAAGTGATTAATTAAGCAGCTCATCACTGTCGCCACTGCTCCAACTTGGACACAGCTACTCCCTCCATTCCATAATATAAGGCACAATCACCACTAACCCGAACACTAAAAAAGAGTTATGACTATCTTGCATGTAAGCATGCATGTAATGTGATTGGATGTTTTGATGATGAAAAATGTGTTAGTTAATGCATATTCGCATGCACGCCTAATATTATGGGACAAAGAAAAAAAAGTGGTTATGCCTTATATTATGGAATGGAGGGAGTACTACTCTACTCTTCTAGCAGCAGATAGGTAGATCGAGACGATATATGTTTATACATATATGTATATGTATATGTATATACATATGTATGCACACCGATCAAACAAAATAATCTCTTTCAGCGAGAGACGACATGCCCATCGACAATGAGACCCCTGTGGCGTCTTCAGTGTTCTCTAGGATTTACCGATCAGTCTTCAGAGGTGTTCATAGGAGGAGCTTACGCGCGTGAGTTCTTAGGAGAGAGTTGGCATGCGTTATGAGCGTTTGTTGTATACTGAGTTCTCATTAAAAAAATAATCTCCTCTTTTTCTTTTCTTTTTACTTTTCTTTTTTTTTCTCTCCCAACATATATATCTCAAGCTCCGTTTCGTGCTTATCCCCAAGGACCCGTGTCCGTGTCCGTCGCTCTCAGGTTCCCAACCCATGCACCGTGACCGTGGCAGCAACATCGTGGATCGATCGATCGAGAACGAGGGGATTGCTTTTGGGGTACTCGTTCGTGGAGACATGTGTGTTTCACCCGATCTGGTGTGGATGATGGCGGATGTGGACACGGATACGAATCGACCGATAGATCGTGCGTGTGGATTCTATTGTAAACCGTTGTTATCGCCGTCGCCATCGTCGGTGGTCTAGCCTGAGCGAGATCCTAAGAATGGTGCACGATGGAATCATCTCTGCTGGTGGGTGTGGGCTTGTGGCGGCGGATAATGGAGGCACGGCGAGGAGGCGGACACGTTCGTCACCGGGCCACGGCACATGTACTTTTGTATTTATGCTGTGATCTTCCTTAGGGTTTGTATGCCACCGTGGCAGCTAGCTAAGCATTTGAACATCCTAATGTATATGAAAAGCGTGTGCTTTTTTGTGTTTCTTCTTCTTTTTGATTATCTCGTGGTGTGTCTAGATGGGCACATAAGCGTGCATAAAATTAATCTGTCCACGGGATCGTTGCGGAGTGGGATAGTTTGTAGTGACCATAAATATGAAATTCAATAATATAAATAGGGAGAGTATTTTAACGTATTGGTGTGATATGTCATCTAAATAGTTATAATTTTTTTAAAAAAATTAGTAAAATTGATTAATATGTGATATATCATTTTATAAACGCACAAGTTTAAATATAGTTTAAAGTTTTGCAGATAAACATATTAAGCAGTGACTAGTTCATGTATCTCATTGTTAAATTTATTTTTTCTCACAACTAGTAGAAGTCATGATATAACATGTATGTTTTTAGAATGGTACCAAGAATATCAATCTATCTTATTCTTTTCTCGAATACGCAAAAGATTTACACATCAATATATTAGAAGAAAAAAAGAGTTGATATACATCGCATACGGCCAGACCGACCTCCAGCAGAGACCCCCAAGAGAAACAACCCGATGGGGGAGCTAAAGTGCTAAGAGCTAATTTCTCAAAAAAACACCCCCATAAAAACATTTATTAAATTTTATACCTTTATCCAAAAGCCTACGGGATGGTCTTTTCATTAGCTCCACGCAAGCAACGCGTGGCCTGCAGACGCCTACATGGACGAGTGCCACCACACACGGCCTTGCGAGTCCCTCTCTCACACATAGTCTGTTTGGAAGAGCTTTAGCTTCTGAGAAGCAGTTGCTTGGTAGCCAGCTTTTGAGAATCTGGAAAAGCTCCTAAACATAGCTTCTCCAGCTTCTGGATTCTCATTTTATTTTTCAGAATCTGTAACTACATATTCTTAGAAGTTGTGGATCGTTTGGGGTAGTTTTTAGAAGAAACAGCTTTTGGGAAAAACTACACTGGGAGAAGCTCCCAAACATGCCCACAGTCTCCCTCCATGCGTGTACACGGACACGTCAGCAGGTGGGGCCACAGCATCGCGTGTGCATGGTCCATGGACCGATGGAGATGAGCATATCCGTTAATTGTTCCGAGGAATAATAATAAGACTTGTGGTTTGCGAACAGTGACCCTTGGACCTCCAATGGGCCTCCAAACTCTCCTCCAAGAACCGCCGTGTCACAGCTTCACACCCATGGAAAAAGGGGCATAGGTTGCCATGCCAACGAGCAGGTTTGGGCAATCGTTGGTGCTATGTCAAACGGCGTATTTCGCGGTAGAAAAATGGTTTGTGGTACAAAAAAGTTTATATATAAACAATGCGTTCTTAGCGTTTTAAACGAGCCTGCTGGAATATGGGTTACGATAAAAGCTCCAAAATTAGTTCTGAGATTAAGTTTTAGAGCTTTAATTTTGGTTGTGGGGTATTTATTTTTGGTGGAAAAACAAATGACATTTTTTCAAATCAAAAGTTATCTGTGGAAAAAACTTTTACATACGTGTTCTCGGCAATCTAAATGTCAATACTGAAAAATAAACTACCATGAAGAAACCATAAAATCTACTCCAAATTTAAAGTTAAAAAAAATTTAGATTTATAAGCGCAATCAAAAACGAAAAGACGGCTATATACGAGTGGCCAGCTGCATGTGGTGGGGGTGGAATTAATATGCCACGCATGGCAAGGAAAATCAAAAATAATCACCAGAAACGAATTAGGCGTTCTTTGTTAGAAATGTATGCCAGGTCTTTAATGCTTCTCAACTAAAAAGTAGTTAGAAACGATGAAAATTGATACTCCGTCCGGTTCCATAATTCAGTCATGTCGTTTTGACAAATATATTTTCAAAATTTTAAAGCTTTGACTATAAATAAATTTTAAAATATTTAGTTTAAAAACACTAGTACCATACATATAAATAAGTCATAGAAGTATGTTAATAAAACTAAGTATTTATTTTCTTTTTATATAATAGTTTATCAATCAGATATATATTTAGAAAACCATGTCATTATCCAAAATGACAAGAATTACGAAACTGAATGATTTGTCTGACTATTATAGATGAAGGGTTGTTTGAGATTATTAGTTAAGAGCCTAATTGAGCGAGCTTCTAGCCTCAGCAACTTTCTCCTTCGGTTGCTATAAAATCTAAAAGGTTAAATTGTGCCCAAATATGGTAGACTATGCAATGGCCAGATATTTAACCTTCTTCTCATTTTAACCATATCAAAAATACAAACTAAGCTAGAGGGATAGAAACTAGATAATTCGATGGATAATCCTGTCAATCCAGTAAGGCAAAATTAGCCAAGAATTAAGATCTCAGTGATAACATGCATGGAAGTAGTTGGAGACCACTGGATCATGCCCAGCCACACACACATACGGAGTACTAACCTTGTGCCACAGCGACCATACCAGGATCAGCTGACGTGGCAGCGCCTTGTATGAATAAAACCGGCTCTCTTATCCACTCTCTTATCCCCTAAATGGATAAAGCGATCAAGGGTAGCTTAGAGAAGATGAGAAGGGACATATTCCTCTTTTTTCCAGACAAAATTGCAACAGGTGCTAGTGGTATCATATTTTTAATTAATGTGTTTGTGATTCCAATTATTATGAGGGCACAAGAGACTTTAATTGTGTATAGACATCATCAATATTTTATATATATATATATATATATATATATATATATATATTATATATATATATATAGCTCCATGCCTCCATCATATACACATCATCTCATCTCCTAGGTATATATAAACATATTTTGGATTAGACACAAGTGATTAGAAGGGACTGCCAGTGTCATTTATTCTAACTAGTAATAATCATAGACACTGAGTTAATTAATTACCTAAACTCTTTAGAAATTTATTAGGATTAAACTCTCAGCAAAATCGAGAGAGTTTCCAAGAAAATATGGATCGATAAAACCACTTTAAAAAAGCTTGTAAGCACTGTCAAGTAGGTAAGTCAGTATTTCACAGAGGTATGGATAAGAGAAATTAAGGAGAAATGGACTTTGCACAGCTCGAAAACAAATCTGAGTATCTGCACCAAATCTGGGTTATCCGAATAATTAATAATCTCTTCATGTGTATGTGCTTATCATCATGTAACAATTTTTTATTTATATTATATGCGCACATGTTTAATCATAGAGAATAATTACTAAGAAGTTAATATTTAATTAATTATTGGGCCTCTTGAAATCCGATGTGCTTCTTAATTTTTATCATTTGCAAATTGTTCTGAAAAATCTTATCCTTACAAACTAACCTTCTCACGTGTCAAAATTTAACTAATACCTTTGCATTATCAAATTTTATAACGCTTGATGCTGTCATGTGATTTGGCCACTTAGGCTACTCCTTCTTGCCTCTTGTGCTTTTGATCTGGGGCTCTTTTTTTTTTTCTGTCCTGTTAATATATCACTTGGCCTCTTGCGCATTTGATACCAAAAAATCATTAATTCGTACTAACACCTCATTTAATCAGATAACCATTTGAGAGAAGGCAAGCAGGTACAAAAGATAGCAAGTACCACTCCAGCAATCCATACTTTTTTATCTGCTAGTATGTCACAAGAGAAGATCATATCTTAATTTGAGAAGAAAAGTATTGCTGCTTACTAGAAGAATTCAATTCAGACTGAAGATTAGGAGGGGTACTAATAATGTCTAATTGGGAGATTTAGGTTTTGTTCAGTTTGCAATTTTTTTTTTGCAAAAACATCACATCGGATATACGGACACACATTTGAAGTATTAAACGTAGTCTAATTATAAAATAAATTACAGATTCTACCAATAAACTGCAAGATGAATCTTTTGAGCCTAATTAATCTGTCATTAACACATATAAGTTACAGTAGCACTTATACTAATCACATAGTAATTAGTCTTAAAAGATTCGTCTCACGATTTTCCCCATAACTGTATAATTAGTTTTAATATTCATATATATTTAATGTTCTATTTAATTATAAGAAAATCGATACGATATTTTTAAGAAACCTTCTCAGAACTAAACATGACCTTACTGATGTTTTTTATATTATCCGTTGCTTTCTCGGCGCTACTACTCCTAGCTAACTGACCCTAATGATTGCGTAAAATAAAGGGTTTTCTCCCTCCTCCGGCTCCGCGTGAAAGGTGACGTATTCGTGACGTAGTGGTTGGATAGATACGGCAGAGACGACATTGGTAAATGCTTGTTCATTTTCGTCAACTTTGGAAAATGCAACCAATTTGAACCTCTTGTGATAATACCTGAATTTACCCCCTTTATAATAGGGCAATCTTTTGTTTTACTAAATCTGCAATATAGTTTGGAGTAGTTTCATTTTCTACTCGATAATTGCATAGAAGATACGTATACGCACGCTCTGTTATGCTCTCCTCGTCTTTTCACTTGTACTTATAAGCTAAAATCTTAATTTTACACTTAATTTTAGAGTTGATTATTTTTTTAGTTTTATTAAGGTTACCAAGGCCGCGTTCGGCAATAAGAACTACTAACTCATATTTCTTCATTTTCTATGCGAATCTTTTCCAAACTGCTTGGTATAATTTTTACAAAAAGTTATATATGAAAGTTGCTTAAAAAATCCATATTAATCCATTTCTCTAAATTTTTATAGTTAAAAATTAATTAATCTCATACTAATCAGTTTCTATGTTTTTTCACCGGTTAATAAACCAACGGCCAAACAGGGCCTAAGAACGTATATATATAATTTTGGATTAACTAGAAACATGCCATTATAAATTTGCTAGTTTTGAAATATGCTATTACTATTCGACTAATTATAAGAATGTCATTATAATTTTAGAACTATTCGAAATATGTTACTCCATACCCCTTCAGTGTATTTTTAAAATAATTTAGACCATAATACCCCTATACTGCTCACTGTGTCCTTGATATGTGCAAAGGGTGATATGGTCCAAGAATGTCATATCTGAAATAGTTCTAAAATCATAATGACATCCTTACCATTAGGGAAAATGTAATGACATATTTCAAAACTAGCAAATTTACAGTGACATGAATCTAATTAACCCTATAATTTTTATCTATAAATTATTTTTTAATTATTAATAAGCAATTTTGTCTATGCTCCTAAAAAGAAAAGATGAGGCCCTTGTACATTTACCTAGCCATGAGTATGCCTCGTAACACAGACTCTGAGTTGGTTGCTGGAGACAGGGATGACCTCCGTTAATTGCTCGATCGGTCACAGACTCTTTCATCGTCTTCCTTGGCTTTGCGTCATTGTCCCCTTTGTTTTCCACTCCTACTATTTTAACCACTTGTCTAAACTATAACACTTGGTGACAGAAACCGGTTTGAAGTGAGAACATGCTTTACTGGGTGATCGGTGATCTAAATAAAACCTTTAAAAAGAAAAGCCAACGATGTGTAATTCGTCATTTAAAAGAGAGAGAAAAAAAACGAATTACATAAATAAACTATCTAACGAGTATGAATTACACTCCTCTCTAACCTAAAAATTAGATATTTTCACCTCAACTGATAATACAGGACGTAGAACTCACTCCAATGACTTTGAGGCCGGTTTTGGTTTAGATTAACACGCAGATATTCAAAAACCGTTACATATACTAATCTAAACAAAAACTGGCCTCAAAACTATTCAAGACGGTTCTCCGTCTGGTATTGTCAGTTAAGGATGGAAAATGGCCGATTTTTAGGTCAGGACGTAATTCGTATTCACCAAATAGTTTAGCGATGTAATTCAAATTTTTTTTCACTTTAAAATATTAGTAGCTACAACGGAGTTGGACACTACAAAGTGTGCACATGTTTGGAAAACTCAGCACAAATGGCCAAAGCAACAGACAATCCCTGTCTTGCACTAAAGATGAATTTTGAAAACAGCATTTGAATAGAGAAGTAATTGCTGTTACATTAACTGGCCAGTTGACAATTCAATTAGCAGTAATCAATCAAGCTATATTACTACTAGTCGTAGTACTAAAAAGGGCAGGGTCATTGTCAGTTAGCTCAGCATGCTGTCGGGCCGGGGCGTGCCTGCTGATGAAGCATCGCCAAAGCATATAACTAAACCCTAAAAATATACAGCTTTGTCGGCCGACGCCACGTCAGCAACCCCGTCAATTAAGCCAGAGCTCGCTATGACTTTAGTTGACTTCAGCCGGCTGTCTCTCTAATCTGGGAAGCCCCTTCTCTAAACAAAAATTAAGGTTAACTTCCCCTAAGTGAAATTATTGCATTAGGAAATAATTAAATTATGGTTCTGTTGGTTTCCTCCGTCCCAAAATAAATGACTAATTTAGCACGTTTGATAAATTAGTGCTACTCAAGTAAAACAATCTACATACCCCTATTATTAACTATTTTAACCATAATTTATTAACTATTATTTAACCATTTTGGTAATAGAAATATATGCTAATGCTACCCCAAAAAAAAAAGGTGAAATAATTGGCCATGCCCTTAATTTTAGAACAAATTTTTTTGACTGGGGCGGAGGGAGTGGCTAATTCCAATATTTAGGGTTCTTTTAAAATTCAAGAATGAACAAATCAAAATAGAAATAACACAAGATTTTGATAGAAATGCAAGCGTAAACTAAAAGATCGCAAAACACACAAAAGAAATAGAAATGGTCACTTAAATTAATGGATTACATGAAAAACCCAGCGATCAGATCAGATATAGAGTTAAAGGAATTTCATAAGAGGATAGAGCTCTTACTAACTTTCTCCAAAATATATTTGCATTCTTTTATTTCTTAGAAATTTCATAGGATTTAGAAAATCCCAATCCTTTATTTTAAAGGACTATATAGGGAAATTTTCTATAGGATTTGAATATTAAGAATATTCATTCACAAATCCTTTCATTCAAATGGGCGTTTAAATTTTGTTTCATAATAATATAGCTACTTCTCTTTTTGTTCCTTTGTTTCAATGCTCTCATTAAAATTTTATTTCTCTCATATAAACCACCACAAAATATCTCTTATTTAATTTTACCTTTCGACTTAGTGTCATGAAAAAACTTAGGAATTTTATATTTTGGGACATATAGATCGATTAACTAGTTTCCAATTATTGAAAATTGTTTGTGCACGTGGTAATCACTAATCAGTCGTAGGTGATCGTGATCCAGCAAGAAGAGAAGAGAATATTTCACTTTTAGTTGTGATCTCATCAGCATCAAAACGTAGAAAATCAGAAACCGTCCACGTGTCTAAAAGTCTTGGCAATAACAACATAAATGTTTTGTCAGATAGCTGCTGTTAATTAATTAGTGCTGGGCTTGGGAGTTGCTCGAACGTTATTTTCGTGGACTGTTTAATTAGCTTGATGGATCTATCATGCCTAGCTAGATAAGGAAATGGCTTCGATCCTCTCCTAAAACATAACAAAAGTAGGCATGGCAAACCAACGCCAGTTAGGTCATGTTTGTAACGCAGAAATTTGGATATATATAATTTAATACTCCCTTAATTTTATAATGTAGGGGTTTCTAATCTTGTCTAGATTTTTATAAATATTAATGAATTTAGACACGTACAGTAAACATGTAAATTAGTTAATAGGGATGAATTTAAACATGTCAAAAAATCTTAAAATACTACACGAAGGGAGTAGAAGATAATTTGATTCCAAACATCAATAATGGAGATCTTTTTTCACGGGTCATGGGCTAAAACACTAAAAAAAAAAAGGGTTCCCACGAAACCACCTTTGGATTGTTGTTGATGTTTCTATCCTTGCCTATTATCTTTTGGGTCTAACAGTAAGGCCCTTTTAAAACAAAGGATTGTAAAAAGGATTGTAAAAACGAAGAGATGTAAGTAATAAAATAGAGATTTTTTTACGAACTAGAAACATGGTATTTTTTTTGGGGACAGAGGAGTAGGATTTTAAAAAACGCAAGGATTGCATGAAGAAACACATAGGAACGACCGTTTCATATGATAAGAGAAAAACCACATAATTAAATTAGAGGAGAGATAATGCCTCAATGGAAAGCTTCCGACAGGTTGGAGCTCCTGTTAATTTGCACCAAAATCTCTCCATCTTAAACCATTCCATAGGAATTTCGTAGAATTCTATAAATCCTAACTCTTTGTTTCAAATGATCAGACAGTAAATTTTACTATAGGAACCCAATCTTTCAAATTTACTATGTTTTTCCTACAAATTGAGGCCCCCCTAGAAGAGATTCATATTTATTGATTTTCAATTTTGATATTTGTCATGACATCAGAAGGTAATATAAATTCAAATCAAAATCTGTGTTAGCTGTCAGGTTCAAAACCCTCCTAAACACACCATGTGAGATGAGGTCTTCTCCGGTGCATTATACTGATAGTATCGACACTGTTGATCTATTTTTATCGGATACTGTGATTAGATTATACTACCAACAATATTAGGTGTAGTAAAAATTTTAAGGGGTAATATCATCCTTTTTTTATTGTGATCTTTATTAGAAAAAAACAAAATTATAAAATACTACTAATCAATTAATTAACAAAGTACAAAAATACATTTTTCAATCAATGACTGAGATTAGTTCTACTGCTAGTATAACACTACCAGTAAAATACACCGGAGAGGGACCCACGAGAGATACATGAACAAATATTTCATGCTGGTGTTAAGCATCGGTTCCGTTCTTTTTTTTGTGTATAATTATGATGGACAAATACAGGGGCCTTCTGTTGTTCCCCTGGATGATGATGATGATGATGATGATGAGAAGAAATACCTGGAAGGGCCCTGAAGATATGATTCAGTTGCACCATCAAATGTTTTACCTTAGAAGAAAAGGAAAGAGGATCCCTGTGCCAAAATGGACATGAATGATCCAGGCCGGTCGAATGTTGTTAAATTTCTCTCTCTAGCATCTACACGTGTTCATGCGTCAGTTAACTCTCGAAGCTTAAACCCATCCGTCGATGATGCTGTCAGGTTACTGTAGGCCTTTCCACGCGTGAAGCTCTCGTCCACTTAACACCTCAGGTCCGTATCAAACGATCACATCTCCCCTTAGGGCACTAACTAGAAAACCACATTAATTAATAATTAGAGTGGAAATTTGATTATTTTTTTCATCGTGCAGGCTTAACTTTACTTGTATATTATTTTAATGGGACCGACTACAGTGTATTTTATTGGCAGTAGAATTTAATTCATATCGTTGATCTATTTTTATCGGATAGTTGTGATTAAATTATACTACCAATAATATTAGGTGTACTAGAAATTTGAAGGGTAATATTATCATTTTTGTTGTGATCTTTATTGTAAAAAATTACAAAATTTAGCAATTAACAAAATACAAAATAACATTTTTCTATGTAGTAAAGTGCACCAAAGAGTGGCCCTATTTTAAGAGGTAGAAAATTACACGTTCTTTTAGTGGAAAAAAAAAGCTTAGTACACTCTGAGTAACTGCACATACAGATTACAACATCAGTTAGTTCAGGTGTGAATGGTCTATAATTTAATTCGATCCCTTTGCAAATCGGTGTTTAACAATATTTATGATCCAGTTGCTGAAAGATGACATAAATCCCTTGCCATCCGGTGCAAGCTTAATTAGTACGACAAGAAGCTAGCTAATCAAGTTTCAATTGGATCAGACATAAAAAAAATGATTCAATTCAGGTCAGAAAAATCGTTAAAGATGGCCACTTGTACGACCTAGATTTGACTCATTATAGCCTAGACAATAAACCCCACTGTTTATCTCCAAACTAGCTTGTTGCTTCAGCTTAATTAATCCATCATCAGTTCATCACTCATCAGCCGGCCAGATGACTGAAAAAAAATTATATAAATATGAAAAAGTAGCCAGTCGATCATCAGTATTATCTAATTAATTGTATCACCAAGATAACTAATATATCTTGCTTAATCGTGCAAGTTAATTAACTTGGAACCTGAGAGAGAGAGAGAGAGACGACGCCTGTGTCAAATCGACCGATCTTATATGATTTTTCTGATTGCCTTTTGGACATTTGGTGGGTGCTTTGTTTGATGGTATCTTGCTCTTTTTTTTCACTTGATGAAAGGAGATAGCTTGGCTTTATTTATTTGGCACTATCTTGGTATGGAAATCGTGTTAATCGTGTTGCAAATTAATATTCAATATTCAAGTTTTTTTTCTGTCAAAAAGAAAATGATTGTTGAGTGAGTTATACTAAAAGATCAGGGATAACTTCTAGCACAATTAAGAGCATCCTAACAGCTCATCTAAATTTGGTCATCCATATCTTCATTTGGATGATCATTTAAAATAGTTTCAGCCTTCATATCTCTTTGTACTTCACCAGTTCATCCATATATGACATCCTCTATATCTATTTGGAGGATAGAGAGATCATCCAAATATGAAGTTTCTCTCTTAATATGGAATATGGATGATATCCAAAAATAGATGATATGATAGTCGTTCTGTTGGAGCTCATCTTACAGTTTTCATCATCTATTTTTAGGATGAAGCATAGGATAGATGAGCTGTTGGGGATGCTCTAAGATCTGAAACCTGATTTTCTGTTGTGATTCACTCACATAAATATACAACTTGGATAGGGTATTTCGTAAAATGGAAGAGGCTTTATTCTGAGTATAATTTTACAGTTCGTAGCGTTTCCTAATTCTGTGTCCCAGAGAATATATATTTGCGCAAATAAAAAATGGCAACGAGAAATAAATCTTAGTTCAAATTTGAAACACGGGAAGACCGATCTCCTTGTTTTTTTTTGCGAGAAATGATGACGTTTGTGTAAATTTTCAGTCAAATTAAATCATGTAAAGTCCGTATGTTACAAATGCGGTCCTACGTACAAACAATGTAAAAACAAGCTCTTCCTTGTATAAGGAAAAAAGTTCTTTTTTCTAAGCAAATGTCAAATTCATCAAATTTTCTTTCAAAATAAAATTAGCAACCAAACTAGGGGTTGATCATTTGACTTTCTCAAAAAAAGCCAAAAGATATATTTGTGAAAAAAATTATTAATAACTTATATATATATATATATATATATATATATATATATGCGCGCGCGCTTTTACCGATCTAAAAGAAAACACTAAAAAACCAAAATGAAAAAGAAAATAAAATCAATACTAAATTTAAAGGTAAAATTTAAATTTTAGCTTAGAAGTGTAAACAGAAACGAAAAGACGAGACTGTAGCACTAGCACTGAAACAAATCAAAAAAGAGGAAGACAAAAACTCTAAATTAACTCTAAATTTAAAAGTTAAATTTTGACTTATAAATATAAGTAGAAGCGAAAACATATCACTGTTAGTACTAACAGTGAAACAAACAAAAATAATGAAGAGAAGAGAGGAGAAAAAAAAAGTACAGCAGCTGGCTGAGCCGCCAAAGCAGTGCACCGAATTTCAGAGATTAATAATACAATGGTCGTCGCCGTCAACCAAAACCTTCTCCTTGCTTCCACTGCACAAAGAGAAGGAAAAGAAAAAAAAAACACAAAAGAAAGCCAAGTAGGCATCCGGGTGGGGCCAGGCCAGCCGACCTGATCGTTGTGTTTGTGCCCATTCGCTTTGCTTCCTTCGTTGTGCTGTGCTCCACGTTTGTGCCGGTCAAGCATGTGCGTGGAAGGTGGCCGTCCAGCTAACCCTGCCTTTTGGGCCAATAGGATCGTGTGTGTGGGTGTGACAGAAAGAAGGCGCCAAAATTACCTGGCTTCTCGGCTTTTCCAAAAGCTAAATGGAGAATAGTTAAGCAAACTCAGGTCTACGCGTGGTACAGCACACACTCGTCTTTTTCGTTTCGTGTTTATAAGCTGGAATTTAAATTTTTATCTTTAATTTAGAGCTGATTTTTGATGTTTTTATCATAATTTTTTAGCTATAACTTTAGATCACGAAGAACATGTATATAAAAGTTTTTATTTATAAATTATTATTTTTTTGGCAAGTATGCGGTTACAATCATCCTGCAGTTGTGTGAGATTCAATGGTGAATTTTGGATTATAAACCTTTAGATACGGATCAAACATGCCTCACTCACAAACCTTGTCGAGTTGTTGCACTAGATTGCTTGGGTGATACAACGTTGTACGACAAATTTCACTCCATTCGTAATTGCTGCACTCAATCCCTTGTAGCCCTATCTTTTCTCTCCTATTTATGCTTATAAGCCAAAATTTAAATTTTTAATTTTAAATTCAGAGTAGATCTTGGGATTTTTTTATCGTAGTTTATTTTTCATCTCTGCTTTTAGATCGCCAAGCGGACATATACAAAAATTTTATTTATAAATTATTTTTCGCTTGTAAATTAAAATATATCATGTTATTTTTTTAAGAAAAAAACCAAACAATCACCTCACTAGTTTGTATGTTTTCATATGATAGTATGTTATTGTACTGGTAGCACAGTTACTTTGTTTTCTAACCCAAGGTTGCTTTTTGTTGGTCATATACCTCGCAAGTATAGCTCGTGGTACTAATGAATCTGATGCATAGGAAATACAATGGCAGCTTAAAACCATGAGTATGTGCTGGACAAAAACACACACACACACCATGAGTTGTGGTTCAAAAGGCAGGGAAAGCATGCATTCAACTAGTGTAGATGGCACCTCCCTTTTTTGGCTCATCACAGTTGATCAATACAGTAGCCACATCAGACAGTACACTGGAATAGACTTGCTCAACCACAACAAAAGGAAAGGAAAGATTAAACAATGGGCTTGTGCATTGTTTTTTTATTAAAAAAATGCCATGAAACTCTGCTTTATTTCTCTTTCTAATGGATAGATCAACTATCCTATGGCAGTGGCTAGACCTAAGATGATATTGTATCTACAGCACCAAGTGATTTTTACAGCTGGCTCTCTTGTAATAACCACTTCATTGTTGAATAGTAGAAAATCACAGTACTTTTTGTCTGGGCTCTAAGTCAGAACAAGATGACCGGAACAGTGCTAAACACTTGGACTCCATAGAAAAGTGTTTTTTTATCTTAAATGTTTCCGTCATCCCTTAAAATATGTGTTATAATTATCAAATCTATCAAATCTATTTTTTAAGTAACAATTCAACTCCATGTATATTTTAAAAGGCAAAGTGAAAATGACGGCTTTCCTCCCTCCTCTTATCAATGTCACCCTCTCCTCTCAACTGAAATAGAAGAGGCGACGACAGCGCCGATGGCCTCCATAGTCACTAAATTTTAAAGCATCTATATTTTTAACTCCATGACATCAGTTTCCACCCTTATGGTACACTACTATGCTCCTATAACAATAACTTGCTGTCTATCATTTGACTTTTTTTATTTTTTATATAGCACTTAAATGACTAAAGTATGATGATAGACTATTTCTAAACATTATCGAACCCTAAACTTACATAAACCACCGACAGCTATTGTTTTGTTGCAAGCAAGAAATACTAGGAGATAGGCAACAATGATTTTTATGCCGTGTAATCCATGCCATCAACCTTCCCAAGAGGTGGTATTAATGTATTTGGAACCATATAAATTTATTTCATGAAAAACTGCATATTAGATTTATTGTCATAGTATCATATCATATCATGGTGTAAAACAATGAAATGTACTAATCAAAACCCATGTCCCAAAGAGAACCAACACGAAAAAACAAACACAGAGAGAACAGACAGTCTTTCACCCCTTTTGACCACCCAAAATTACCCCATAACGATAATCAAAGCCATATTCGAAAGACTCAAAAAACTAAAACAGCATGTAGGAAATATTACAGGTTATCTTTTGACTTTGACTTTAGGTTAACCCAAAATTTAAATTCTCGATCTTAAATTTAGAGTTGATTTTAAAGTTTTTTTGCCAAAGTTTATTTTCTAACTTTAGCTTTTAAATGGCTACGAACACGTATATAAAAATTTTATTTATAAATTATTTTCTATTTATAAATAGACCATTTAGCCTTTTTTCCCCTAAACACCATAAAGATGACCCTATCAGTGTCTTTCGAAACCTTGACGATAATAAGCCATCATCTCAAAAGAAGGCACGTGAGGTGCGAACCAATTACTATCTCCGTTTCATAACGTAAGATGTTTGACTTTTTAATGATAACGTTTGACCATTTGTCTTATTTAAAAATTTAGTACAAATATAAAAAATGATAAGTCATGCTTAAAATTTGTCTGAAGTAAGTCACGAGCAAAATAAATGATATTTCTATAATTTTTTGAATAAAACAAATGGTTAAACATTACAAAGAAAAAAAAGTCAAACATCTTATATTATGATCTTATATTATGAAGGGAGTAATAACTTAAAAGAAATACTAACAGAAATCCAAATTTTGGGTAACCAATTCACCTGTCCAAATCCAGAACAGGAGAAGAAGAGTAGAGTAGCAGCATTTTCCTCTTCTCTCGTCTTCCTCGCACACAGATAAAAGGAGCCCAGCTCGAGGCCTTTCCGGTTGCCTTGTCCGGTCCAGGCCAGCACACCCAACGAACTCCTCCTCCTCCTCGCCACCACCACCAGTGGCAGCGGCAGTGGCAGTGCAGTAGCTCTCTCTGCTCAGCTCTGTTCTTGGCTTGCTTGGGCATGTGGAGGTAGCGAGCGAGCTGAGCTTTGCTGCGGCCGCTGCTGGGTTGGAGGAGCTAACCATGGCTATGGCGGCGGCGGTGGCGGCGGCGGGCCGCGTGGACGCGCAGGACGAGTATGCGAAGCTGGTGCGGGGGATGAACCCGCCCAGGGTGGTGATCGACAACGAGGCCTCCGGCGACGCCACGGTCATCCGGGTGGACAGCGTCAGCAGCCACGGCACGCTCCTCGCCGTCGTCCAGGTCATCGCCGACCTCGACCTCGTCATCCGCAAGGCCTACTTCTCCTCCGACGGCAGCTGGTTCATGGACGGTCAGCTCCCCCCCTTCCCTTCCCTTCCCTTCCCATCGCCGCCGTTTCTTTGCTTGGGCTCTGAATTCTGACCGGATGATTTGGGAAACCTGCAGTGTTCAACGTCACCGACCGCGACGGCAACAAGGTTCTTGATGAAGAAACCATCTCGTACATCCAAACGGTAGTGATTTGTTGATGAAATCTCTCATGGTTTCTTGGTTGGATTTGGGGGATTGATTTGTCGGATTGATGGGGGGTTGCAGACGCTGGAGGCGGAAGACTGCTACTACCCGGAGGTGCGCAACACGGTGGGGATCGTGCCGGCGGAGGAGTACACGGTGATCGAGCTAACCGGCACCGACCGCCCCGGGCTGCTGTCCGAAGTGTGCGCGGTGCTGGCCGCCATGCGCTGCGCGGTGCGGAGCGCCGAGCTGTGGACGCACAACACCCGCGTCGCGGCCGTCGTCCACGTCACCGATGACGGCGGCGCCGGCGGCGGGGCCATCGGGGACGAGGCCCGCATCGCCGACATCAGCGCCCGCCTCGGGAACCTCCTGCGCGGCCAGAGCGACGTGCGCGCCGCGGCGTCGGCGGGCGGGCTCACGCACAAGGAGCGCCGCCTCCACCAGATGATGTTCGAGGACCGCGACTACGACGGCGTCGCCGCCGCCGCCGCCGCCACGGCCTCGCGGCGGCGGACGGAGGTGTCCGTGACGCCGTGCGCCGAGCGCGGGTACACCGCGGTGGTGGTGCGGTGCCGCGACCGGCCCAAGCTGCTGTTCGACACGGTGTGCACCATCACCGACATGCAGTACGTCATCCACCACGGCACGGTGAGCAGCGAGCCCGGCGGCGGCGCGTACCAGGAGTACTACATCCGGCACGTCGACGGCCGCCCCGTCCGCTCGGAGGCGGAGCGGCAGCGCGTGGTGCAGTGCCTCGAGGCCGCCATCGAGCGCCGCACCGCCGACGGCCTCGCGCTCGAGGTCCGCACCTGCGACCGCGCCGGCCTGCTCTCCGACGTCACCCGTATCTTCCGGGAGAACGGCCTCACCATCCGCCGCGCCGAGATCTCCTCCGACGGCGGCGAGGCCGTGGACACGTTCTACCTATCGGACCCGCAGGGCCACCCCGTGGAGGCCAAGACGATCGAGGCCATCCGCGCGCAGATCGGCGAGGCCACGCTGCGGGTGAAGCACAACCCCTTCGCCGACGCCGCCGGCGACAGGACGAGAGGCGGCGGCGCCACCGACGACGTCGCCGGCTCGACGGCGTTCCTCTTCGGCAACCTCTTCAAATTCTACCGGCCGTTCCAGAATTTCAGCCTCATCAAGCTCTACTCGTAAATTAATTAATTCCACCATGCTGGGTTAATTAATTAGCTGTAAATAATTAATTAGTCACATGTTTTTCTTTTTAGCATTCACTGTAAATATGATTTCAGAATTCGTATGACGATGACGAAGATGAATAGATGATGATGTAGGCAGCATGTAAATAGGTTTACAGATGGTACAAAAATTAGGAAAAAAAATGGTAGTTTAAGGTTTAGGTCATCAGAAGAAAACAAAATTGTAGGATCAGTGTTCATCAGTGTACTCTGGAATTGGGGAACACAGTCTCTGTAAATACTGCATCTTCTTGTACATGTATTCATATTCTTGTGGGGGAAAGAAAGAAAGAAAAAAATACTTGTAAATATTTCATATTTTCATAAGAATTTTTAGTTTTGCCGACCTCGAAAGTTCTCGATTTTTGCAAGATTTTTAGCTGCTTCATATATGCAAAATGAGTACCACGAGTATGACACGTCGAGGAGGGAATCGAATAGCGAAACTATCCTGGCATCGATGTCGATCAATCAAGGCTAAACACGTGCGTGCTAGTAATAGGACAACGCCAATTGAGTTTCGGGTGTGATCTTTTAGCTTTTTCATAAAAAAATAAAATGACATGTTTACAGATGAAAAATAATTTATGAATAAAAACTATATATATGTTTCGTTGAAAAATAAACTACGATTAAAATAACTCTAAAATTTACTCTAAATTTAAAGCTTGAGATTTAAAGTTTTAGCTTATATGCGAAAAAGAAACAAAAAGATGCGTAGAATCGTACGTTTAAAAAGGACGTGGTACTAGAACACGAGCGATGCAAAGTCTGCATAGATTGAGTCATTGAGTATGATGATATGAACAAGTTGAGCAAAGCAACAGGTCGCAAAGGGACAAAAAGCCGTGGAAAGGTTAGGCACAGCCCAATGTCTTTGCAAATGAGGCTGGAATC
This sequence comes from Oryza brachyantha, assembly GCF_000231095.2. Classification (NCBI taxonomy): domain Eukaryota; kingdom Viridiplantae; phylum Streptophyta; class Magnoliopsida; order Poales; family Poaceae; genus Oryza; species Oryza brachyantha. The sequence goes on from NC_023166.2 coordinate 8,899,437, forward strand.
ATGGAACAATCAGAAAATCGAATTAATTGGGAATCGCAGTCAATGAAATGGAAAACTCAATTCCAAGAAGGAACAGGTTCTTTTTCTTCTTCTTCTTTTTAAGTCTTAATTTGACGATCACGTTCTATTCTCCCACGAGGTTGATCCCATCCGTTCGAGCTTTTTTTTATTCTCAGGATGTTTTTTTTTTCAATCTTGCCATGCTTAATTTCTCATGCTGTTGTTTTAATTTCACTTGTGATGGGTTGTTTGGTTTGAGGAATCAAACAGTGTGACTCGTCTTGAGATTTTTTTCCTCTTTAAATATGATGTAAAAATGACTCTAATCCTCTTTTTTTTTTGAATTTGGTATATGCTTTTGAGGAATAGGGTGAAGATCGAGAGGTTAACAAACTTAGGATCAATGGTTACTTGAGTCGAATTATGGTTTTCGGTTTTGTTCTCTTTGTTTATAAATATCACTCTCCAAAGTTTAATATATCGTAGAGTATTCTCCTACTGTTCATGAATATAAAAATTTTTAATTGACCTATCTCAATTTTTCAAACCATACGTATTGGAATTCAACCCTCGGCTGCCAAAATTTCATCAAATCAACTTTATTGTGCCAAAATTTGATAGGGCCAAAACTTTGGCGGGGGTATAAATCCAATCAAAAACAGCCCTCACTATCGATCGCAAAAAGGGCCCAACACTGTTCAAAACCTACTGTCTGATTACCGGCCCATAGAGAAGCAATTTTTTTCAGCCCAACGAGTAAAAATATTTCTGCGCTGTATTTTGGCCCAAATTCCTGTCTTTCTCAGTGGACTGACTGCAATACACATCATATAAAATCCTTAGGTTCTCCCCTCCACTATCTCGAAGCACCGTTTACTATTCATCCTCTCGTACCGCCACGTCATCTCAAAAATCAGACCCATCCATTCAGGGCCAGTTCAATCACCCACGTCCCTTGCTGCGTCGTACGTTTCTCGAGCAGCACCTGGCTGGACGTGCTAGTACTATCGTATTGCAACTGCAGATTATTTCTAAAATAATTTAAACTTTATGCAATGTTGCTATATATAAGGGTATCTTAGTAATTTGTGAAAAATATTAGAAGAATATTATAGTAATAGTTACCCAACTTTTCGTGTGTTCAGTGGGGATTTCGATTGAACGAGTATGGGAAATGAATGCATGCTCAGTACTATCCGTGCTATGTGTAATGTCAACGTATTTGCCCAAATCCATCCCTTCCTATTTTATACTGCTTCCATTTCATATTACAAAGTTTTCGGGCTTTATCAAGATTCTACATATATAATACATATATATATATATATATATGTTTGTTTTAAAGTAAAATAAATGAATATTTTTTAATTTAATTAAGTAGAAGATCAAGTCAATTAACAGTCTCGAATCGTTTGTGCTAACCGTACATGTCTAATGTATAAGGTATTAAGGTGAAAGACAATATGGGTCGTCGATTGTATTTGTCTTTAAGCACAACAAAATACTATCAGCCCAGCGCAAGCCCTGTACGGTGGATTTTCGTTACGCCCGTACCAAAATTTAAATTTCTAACCATAAATTTAATTAGATCTTAGTAAGCCTTGGATTTTATAAATTATTTTCTATTTGCAAGTTTGTCATTTGAAATATATTATCTACAAATAAACAATCACCCCCTACAAAACACCCACACGTTACTCAAAGTACAAAACGAAATGTTTTTAAAAAATTCTATATAAAACTTAATCATCTTATATTTGTAAAGCAGAATAACCTTGTACTCCCTCCATCTCAGATTATAAGAGATTTTAACTTTCTGTTTATAATGTTTGACTAGTCGTCTTATTAAAAGTATTATTTATTTTACTTATTTTTTATTTTTTACTAAAAGTAGTTTAAATATTACTTATAAATTTTTATATTAATAATAAATTTTTAAATAAGATGAATGATCAACAATTATAAGTAAATAGTGAGGATCGCATAATTATGGCACGGAGGCCGCAGTAACTAAATTCATCATTTATATCATTGAATATAACTTAAAAAAATAAGATTATTTTCATCCGATTAAAGAAAACGTCGCGTGCTGGGTGTGGCGCGGAGAGAGAGAGAGAGAGAGAGAGGGGGACACGTACGGCCACCCGCCCACCCGCCACCACCACTCCTTCAAATCCTCAATGGCAGCGGCGGCGTGCCGCTTCCTCTGCTCCCCCGTCGCCGCCGCCACCTCCCCGCTCTCCCCCGCCACCGCATCCGCCACGACCACGAGGAGGCATCTGCTGCTCCTCTCGTCAACCTTCACGGCCGCCGCCGCCGCCATGGAGGGTTCGGCGGCCGCCGGTGGCGGTGCCTTCGCTTCCGGCAAGGGAACCGCCGCCGCCGTCGTCGACTCCCACCTCCACGTCTGGGCCTCCCCCCAGCAGGTCCGCGGCTAGCGCCCCCGCCCCCCTCCCCACTCCTTGTCGATTACACATGCCCCCAAAACTCCTTTGGGTGATTGCTGGGTTGGTTCACGCGGTGGTCGGTGTTGTTGATCATGAGCAGGCGGCGGACAAGCACCCCTACTTCCCCGGGCAGGAGCCGGCGCTCCGTGGCGATATCGACTTCTTGCTCGAGGTTCCGCCCCCCTAATCCCTTCCCTATGCAACAGCACAAAATCTCTCCACAAAATTGGGGCCAAATCATGGCAAACCGATCGATAGCCTAGTGCACGGTCTGGATATGCTTTACCTGTTTCTTGTGCGGTTGATTTGGCGCTTGATTTTGGTAGGGGAAACGAAAGGAGAATTTGTGTGTTCACAGTTTCCCACGGATGTGCTCTATTCCCTGTCATGAGCAGAATCTGAATGTCACTTACCTGCTGCCATGCTGATTCTAGCATAAATGGAGAAAAAACAAGCATCCATTTTGCTGTTGTTCATCAGAAAACGGTTTGGATTAACATGCTGGGATTAGCAGTAGATTAGCCTGTGTGGATATAGTAATTAATTAATTAAAACATATGTAGTTTAACTCTTTTCACCTTTTCTCTAGTGCATGGACGAAGCCGGAGTGGATGGAGCTCTCATTGTTCAACCTATTAATCATATGTTTGATCACTCATTAGTTACTAGGTAAAAGTTGCTTCGATCCATCTGAGCTGATCATACTTATATGATTTTACCTGTAAAATTGTTTAGTTACAGGATTCCTCCTCTGATATTTTGTCGAAACATTATGTGAATGCGTATGCCAACACAATAAACTAGGCTATAATTTGTTATGATTTCGTTTTCTGTTGTAGCGTGTTGAAGAAATACCCATCCAAATTCATCGGCTGCTGTCTCGCTAATCCTGCAGATGATGGAAGCGGAATTAAACAGCTTGAACATCTAATTGTACAAGTACGTACCTCGGAATTAACCAAACCTGAAACTGACCCAAGTTACATTTTGCCATTTTGGTGTATGATTCATTTTTCTTCTCACTAGGAAAAATATCGTGCTATACGGTTCAACCCAAGCTTGTGGCCATCAGGTCAAAAGGTTTGCAGATGGGCATTTTCATGTACTTTTGAGTGTTGATTTACGATAATACATGGTTCAGCACACACACACACACACACAAAAACTCATTGTTTTAGATGACAAATGAGGTTGGAAGGTCATTATTTGCTAAGGCTGGAGAACTTGGAGCCCCAGTTGGAATCATGGTGATGAAGGTAAAATATATGCCTTTGCTGCAATTAATTACAATGTGCGAAACACATGTTATTCTTAGTGTACTCACAATGTGCAAGTGTGCATTGTAGTTTATGATTTCGAAATTTGGATGAAGTTTTGCTAGTGCCAAAATGCCAATGGGGGCAAAAGGAGTTTGCCAACAAAGTGCAGACTGGTTTCGGAATAACTGCTGAAAGCAATAACTTCTATAATTAATATTGTCAATAATTTGCATTTCTGCGTGTGTAGCTGTAAGTAGATGGTTATCACATTTGCATCAGTCAGGCCCTGGAATGACATAGCTAATGAACAGAAATATGTAATTCTTTTGTATCGAGGCTGAAACAATGCCCAAAGTCTGAAATGTTCTCCTTTAGAATGCAGTTAGTGCCACAAATGGTGTTTTAGCACTAGCAAGACAATCCAAAAAAGCAAAACTACATTGTAACACTTGCATGTTGATGCTGTAAGTACACTAAAGATCATCTGCTTTTTCCACCACTGAGGGCCTGACGTACTCTAGAAAACACAAGTGAATTATACATCTTCTATTTCGTGATTGCCCATCTATTAACTCATGGTCTTTGCACATGCAGGGAATCAGTTCATATATTCAGGAGATAGAGGAGCTCTGCACAGATTATCCAAAAACTATTGTTATTTTCGACCATATGGCTTTCTGCAAGCCACCAACGTAAGCCTTTTGATTTGCTTCTCCTAAATTGCAGTATTTGTAATCCTTACTAAGTAGTTCCTGTCTGTATTAATGTCATTTCCATTGAAACTCAGGAACACCGAAGAAGAGAAGGCATTCGCTTCATTTCTAAACCTAGCCAGATTCCCTCAGGTACTACATCAAAACAATTCTAAATGGGTTTTTTTTACCATTATTGAAAAGTATCTTAAGGTACCAAAAATTTTAATACAAAATTTTGGTATCTCAAGATACAATGTATCTCAACGTACTAAACTTTTACACTAGAAATTATGGTATCTCGAGTTATTTTTTTATTTTTTCATGGATGGTAAAAAAGCTCATTCCAAATTATTGGCTTATCTAAATATACTCTAACTATTTGTATGCAATTCTGTCATGGTCACAAGTGCAGAAATCCCATCTCGATGAACTTGGCCCATCAGTATAATCTCAAAAAAAAAAAAAACCCCTTCTGAGAAGATATTTACTGCAAAATTAAACTATTTTTGGTACTTGTTGAAGCCTGCATTCTTTGGTTTCCTTTACCAAGTTAACACTGAGGTTTAGTACCAAAATGAGCTAAATGATATTGATGTGATATTTTTTCCTAATCAATTGTGCTAGTCGATGACAGTATGTACAAGAAGATTTTCAGCTACATTTGGAATCAGTTCTTCTATTTGATATGTTATGCTTACACTGATGCTGTGATTCATGGCTTGAACAGATTTACGTGAAATATAGTGCTCTCTTTCGTATCTCAAGAGAGGCATATCCATATGAGGACACAGCTCAGCTTCTTTCCCGTGTGATCTCCAGCTATGGAGCCAATCGAATAATGTGGGGAAGGTAATTAATAGATCAACTGGGACCTTATTTTAAGAGCTTTTTTACCATCCTAATAAGAAGTCCCAAAAAATATTTCATTGAGAAGAAGTGTTTTTAGTCCTAAAAAAACCAATAACCAGCCCATACTCTTTACTCCCAGTATAAATCTGTTATGGGTACGAGCATATGATGCCTGGCATTTCTGCAAACCTCACCACCAGTATAAACTGTTTATGCTCTGCACATGTATTTTGCAGCGACTTCCCCTTTGTTGTTCCTGAATGTGGCTACAAAGGGGCAAAGGAGGCAATCTCACATGTTGCTAGCAAGATACCTGTTTCCTCATCAGATTTGGAATGGATCTTGGGCAAAACAGCGACCCAACTGTTCCAAGGTGCATGGGTTACTGCATGATAGAGGTGTTCATTCATTGGCCAGGGTAAGGTGTAGCTTTTATTGGTCAGTAAATATTTTTGCAATGGGCCAGGGTGAAAATGATTGTTGTATGAGAGGAGAACCGAGTTGCAAATCATGCCGATGGATGGCATCATCCTTGGAATGAATCTTGGGGCAAAATTAGCAGTGAATCAACTGTTCCAAGGTGCATGCATGGGTTACTGTTGCAAAGCTCATGAGGAAAAGCATTCCTCGGTTCATTTGGATAATTGATACTCGTTTGTTTCAGTAAGGTATTAAATGTTTATATAGAATAGCTCGTCGCATTGCAAATCTTTGTGCGCTCAAATGTTCAGAACTCTACAGTTCCACTGCAAAAACAAAATGCATACATCGAAAATTATCTCAGGAAAAAGACGAGGTCAATTCTAGTCCATATTCTCTGTTTCTATAATGTTAAAGATCCGTTTGGAATTAAAATGTCGCCAAAAATTTCTCCCCTTATTGTGTGTTATAATATATCAATTGAAAAGTTCCAGCCGAGATACAACTGCCAGCTGGGAAAATTATCAGGATGAAAAAAATAAGAAGAATATAAATTGAAGTAACGCGATCCAGACAAACGCATGAACTAGCGTAATCGATATCTATGAAGTTATAAGTACTTTTTTTACAGCAATAAGAAAACACATAGATATTAAATGCAATCTCCAATTGTTACCTACTGATACTCACGGTTTACAATGTGGTACCAACATTTGCTGGTGGCCAAATATATGGCCGTATATTTGGAAATTATACCAACAGAAAAATATTCTACGTACGGCTGGTACTTGCTACTCCTTTCTATTTCAAATGTGGGTCATTTCAGAATTTTCTATCCTTATCTAAATGTAAATTAATTATCTCGTGCATAAATAAAGTATCAAGAACCAGATAAGGTCATTTTAACAACTTTCTAAATTCGCATGTACAACGACAAAATGATCTGCATTTACAACTATAGGAAATTAGAGGAAGTAGTGTGTTTCCATATAAATATGCATGCATATATTGGTTCACCACTTTGACACCGTTGCAACAATAAAAGCAATACAAAAGTGGAATCCTCCTTGCATTCCATGTTATAGCTTCTCATTAAATTACAACCAACGTTTGTTGTAATATATAATTTTTCTTCTATTTTTTACCATTGACGGTGAGCGTTATTTGATCACTCGTTCTAAGCCAACCCCTTTTCATATTTCATATAAGCCGTTGGCAGTTCTACATAGGCTAGCTTATATATATCGACAAGCTATTGTGTATATAAAATAAAATCGTCGACAACATTCATCCTAAATGCGACATGTTACGTGTCACTCGTAGATGCTTATGGTTACATGTTGCATGCCACTCATAGATGCTTATGGTTTACAATACAGATACAGTGCCAACACATCAACATTTTTACGTTCAACTTATACCTTTCAAATTCCTACTTAATAAATGATAATATAAACGTAATATACCATATAATTTTATTCTATAGCCATAAGAAATTAGATTAAGATCATATGATGTTACTTCTCTCCAACACGATCAATGACACGTGGACTCGGAAGATATGAAACCACATGACCTCTAACGTGGCTAATGACATACGGACCTAGGAGACGTGGGATCCACGTGTCAACGATCATATCACGATGAGAAGCACGTAGGACTAACCAGGTCATAAGAAACCCTTCACCATAAGAGTCAAACATTTTCTCTCTCTTTCGTGATTCTCACATTTATATTACCACCAGTTTTGTTAACTGGTATCTACCTACAGTTGAGTAAATGAACGATAATATAAATATGTGATACCATGTAATTTTTTTTATTTTATGGTCTAAAGAAATCGGATTGGGATCGTCAACTCTGACATGTTGACCAGAGAGATGTGAGACCCATGTATCGGTAACCATGTCACAGCAGAAAGCACCTAAGAGTACCCGCGTCACAAGAAACCACTTAACCATAAGAGTCAAACTTTTTTTTTAATCTCTCTTTCGTGATTCTCACGTGTATATTACCACCGGTGTTATCAACTGGACGCCGCATTGTATTCCTTGAGACACTCGCGACCAAAAATTAATCCAAGAGAAAAAGAGAGAGAGATGGAGGAGAAGGGGGGGTGAGCGAGAGAGCCAGGTGCCCTTGCTGTTGGCCCCCGCGGACTACCAGCGACAACTCCGCGCCGTCGCCCTAAGGCGGTGAATGGACGAGGAGGCGGCGGCGGCGAGGGCTGGACAGGCGCCGCAGACTCCGGCTGTGCGCCATCCGCCGACCATCTTCCGGCAGCAGCAGCAGCAGCAAGGATGCGGGGACGGGCGCGGCGCCAGGGCATGGGCAGGAGCGGGAGCGGGAGCGGCGCCGGGCGCGGCCGCGGCCCCGCAGGATCAGGGCGCCGGCTTCGGCGGCGCCGGGGCCGGGGCGGCGGCGGCGTCGTCGCTGCGGGGGATGGTGGCGGAGACGGAGACGGAGGAGGAGGCGCGGGCGAGGGAGCGCGCGGCGTGCCAGATCGCGCACGAGGACGCGACCAGGGCCTGCAACCCGGACTTCACGACGCCGTTCGCCTCCGTGGAGGATGCCATCATCAGGTACGCCGGTTGATCTTCTCCTCCTCCGTCGTCTCCCCCTCCCTCTCGCTGCGACCTTCCGTAGCGGTAAACCTTTTCTTTAGGGTTTATCGGATTAGTTCTTCGCCGCGGTGAACAACAAACCAAGATCGATCTCCCGTTTGCCCTTACCACTCGCAATAGATCGAGTTGCGTGCCGCAAGATTTCATCGCCAATCTGATCATTCGTGCAGTCCATATGATTCTTCAGATATCTGCATTCTCTCAAAAGGGGATTACGCAGACAAAATCGAACTGCTGCAACCTTCTTCCCCGCTTCCAGATCAATCAATCAATCCACGAACAGTACTAGCACGAAAACTTTAGACAATCTGGGTTGGTTCAGAGCTTCCCTATCTGATGGATGAACAGAGAAAAGGGCATGATCATCATCGTTAATCTTCCCTTTCATGTTATTTTGACGAAACTGTTTCTGGAATCTAATGTTTGGTTCACAATGCATTTGATTCATGTCCTTGATTAACCATACTGATCACTTGTTGTTTAGGATTAATCTGACAATCTTTGGCAGAATAATTTCTGTAACAACACCTTGGAATTATGTTACTCGTTTGACCATCAAGACAGTTGTTCTATGTTATATCTGCACCAATGATCATGACGTAACTGATAATCTTTAGTACTTTTCCTATTTCTTCACACTGTTGATGAAAGAACAGATTGAAAGTTCATATCGAATTTTGCTGCCAATCTCTGAATACACTGAAAAAAAATCCATAAGTGCATGGATTGATTTGTCTTTCAGGTTGCTTCCATACCACGTGTTCGCGGAGTACGAGGACGACGAGATCTACGTGGAGGACGAGCCGCCGGTGAAGAACAAGTCGAGCGTGCAGGAGTGGGACGAGAGGCAGGAGGACGAGGCGACCCGCATGGCCAAGAGGTTCGAGAAGTATGTGCTGGGCTTCAACTTCGTCGTCCGGAAGCTCGCCGCCACCCACTCCGAGGAGCGGCTCCTGGTGAATAACCTCCTGCTCGCCGACGAGCAGCAGCGGTCGGAGCGCGTCCGCGCCGCCGTCCGGCAGCAGCAGGTGGCGGCACTCCAGCAGCAGCAGCAGCACCGGATGCTGATGCAGCAGGCTGCACTGCAGAAGCAGCAGCAGGAGGCGGCGGCGGCGGCGGCACGGCAGCAGCAGCAACAGGTGGTGGAGCAGCGGCGGAAGCAGCAACAGATGGCGGCGAAGCGGCGGAAGCAGCAACAGGTGGCGGAGCAGCAGCGGCGGAAGCAGCAACAGATGGCGGAGCAGCAGCAGCGGCAGCAGCAGCAGCAACAGATGGCGGAGCAGCAGCAGCAACAGATGGCGGAGCAGCAGCGGCAGCAGCAGCAGCAACAGATGGCGGAGCAGCAGCAGCAACAACAGATGGTGGAGCAGCAGAGGCGGCGGCGGAGGGTGGAGCCGGAGGGGAAGATCGTCGGCGGCGTCAGGATACCGCCGTGGATCGCGCAGCCCATCGACCCCGACACGCTGCTCACGACCGCGCTGGTGCAGGGGGGCCGCGAAGGCTTCAAGACCTGCTTGAAGCACCTGCTGCAGGAGCAGAAGCGGCGGAGGGAGGAGGACTGGTGGTACTGTCGGGCTCACCGGCCGTCCGCGAGGCAGCCTCCGCCGCCTCCGCCGCCGCCACCGCCGCCGCCGCCGCCGGTGCCGCCCGAGCCACTCATCGAGAACGAGTAGGAGAAATGCATTTGCTCGCGCGCGTCGTGATTCGTGCCAGACCGCCGCTTGATCTGGATCATACTCTTTTGCTGCTTGTGAATTTTGTTGACCTGGTTCTTCACTTGAAGTTAACGTTTACCAAACCAAAGTTTGGTTTCTGGAATCTGTTTTTTTTTCTCTTTTTTGAACGGATGTGATTTGAGGATGATGGTCTGAACTTGCGAATTATAGATGCATTTTGAATTCATATTTCATATTGTTTTCCAGTGCTTTGCAGTAACCTTTTTTGTTTTGAACTCACTAGTCCAGATAGTTCCAGCAAGGACCAGATCAAACTAAGGGATGACAACTGGTCCAGATGGCCAAAATCTCAGCCCACTTATGTATATGCAGATATGCTTGCCCTTCAATTTCTTTTACACTTGAATTGACTACCTTTTGTTCTTTTGACTCTATGTGGAACTTTCGCAACACAAAGTATGATATTTTTAAACGGGCAATTGCTCTATTGACCTATTTTTAAGTCTAACTAACCAAATAAACCTATTTTTTCCACTTTGTTTATTTGACCCTTGTTTTAAAAAATTAAACAGCTGTCTGATCCTATTCCGTTGATCATTATTGACGATGTTAATACAACCAAAAAAGTACCACTAAGGCCCTTGCTCATTTAACCTTGCTTTATTATGTAAATTGGGATAGAATTTGTCATTTGTAAATATATGCACAGAATTGAATTGTTTCAAATTTATGTGATATGTTACGGAGAAATTTGAATTATATTTTTGAGCATTCAAATTTGTGCAAAACATATCAAATATATTTTAAATAATTCAAATTTCTCCGTAATGTATCACATATATTTCAAATATTATATTTCCTTACACATAGTTACAAATGAACAAATTCTACCTCAATAAACGTCACAAAACAGGGTTAAATAAGCAAGGGCATCAGGGTCAAATAGTCAAATAGTTTGTATTTATAAACTTTATGTTAACACCGTCAGCAAAGGTTAATGGAATAGGTTTAGACGGCTGGCTTGTTTTTGAAAAGAAACTCAAATGAGCAAACTGAAAAAGATATAGTCATTTTGTTTGTTAGGCTTCAAAACATGTTGATAGAGCAATTGTCCCTTTTTTTATGTTTTTAAACTCACGGTCAGGAACATGTTTCCACATGTTTTCTTTTCCTTTTCTTGTACTCTATGGCTCTAAACTTGATACGAACAATCTTGGTACCTATAATGTTTTATATACAAACTTTCTATATAAAAATTTTATATATACAAAATATTTAGGTAGATTTTTCTGTACTAAAACTTTGTCCTATTTTTTTTCTAATATATCATTTCAATATAAATATTTTCCTATTGTATACTTTATATCATTTTTTTACAGAACCATAGATTTCTGAATGTAAACGACATAAACATTTTTCCTATAAATACATTACTTTATATAGATAAAACATATCGAAGCACGCACGTGGATGATTGGACGGTAGGGCGCACCATGAGGTTCCTATGCTAACAAATCAATAACTGTAAAAGTAAAAGTAAAGTAAATGTGATCGATTCGTTCACGCTCATGTATTAGCCTTTTTTTTTAATCTCTTGAAGTTCTTCAAATGGGAATGAATTCACGTACATACATGTGACAAGTGAGCATCAATCATTAGCTAACCATCATTAGCGCTTCAAGACTTTTATTAGAAAACAATAAATAAACAAGGTATGTTAATAGTTTGAAACTTTGAGTTGAAAGTTCAGTACATTTTTTAAATTTGAAATAAAACTTTCAATTGAAAAAAATCTCTATTACAGAAGTTTACATTGAGCATCATTTATATTTTACATATTTTCATACAAAGTTTGAACAAAATGAATAATCAAATATAGATTCAAAAGCCAATAATATCAAATAAAAGACGGAGAGAGGACTCACTCAGTTTTGTATTCTACTCCTGTCGTATTTTAATAGAAGATACTGTTATCTTTTTGGCACCTGTTTAACCATTTATCTTATATATTAAAAAAACTTATGTAATTATCATATATTCATGTTATGACAACATTTATTACTAAATGTATTTTAATTATAGCTTACATTTGTGACATATTTATAGATAATTTTGAATAAGATGAATAATTAAATGTATCGAAAAAACCGACGATGTCATCTCCTAATTGCAGAGGAAAACACTTTTGATTTGTATTAAGTTAAAAAAGATTATTGAAATAGTACCTTCATCCCAAAATGGTAGTATTTTTTTGGATTGTTTAGTAGATGTTAATATTGAGAAGAAAATGATGTAGCTAGCGTCCTCTAATAAACGAGCAATGGACAAACGTGAAAGAGTAGTGGGATAAATGAAAATAATTCTGAAAAGGATTGAAATTTAAGAATGCCTACATTTTATAACGAAGGGATTACCTGTTTAGTCTATTTTCCAATTACGTGATTCTCACATTCATATTAGTATATATATCCTGGACTACGCATTGTATCTCTGCATCTCACAATAGAAAAATTAACCCAAGAAAAAAAAAAGGAGAGAGAGACTCAGAGACGGGAGGAGATGGCGCCGGAGGAGGAGGAGGAGGAGGAGGAGGAGGAGACGGAGACGGAGCAGGTGCCAATGCTGTCAGCCACCGCGGAGGTCCAAGACGGAGCAGGTACCATGTTCGCGCGGCTCCGTCCCCAGCACGCGCAGCAGCAGTGTCCGCAGCCGACGGTCTTCGCGCGGCCGCCGCAGCAGGAGGGGTTCGGGTACGGGGGTGGCGACGTCGCTGGAGCGGTGGCGGGGCCGCGTCTCGCCATGCATCAGCAGCAGGAGAGGCAGGAGCCGACGATCCTCGCGCCACTGCAGCAGCAGGAGGAGGAGGAGGAGGAGGAGGAGGAGGAGGAGGAGGAGGGGGTCGGCGTAGGGAACGGGGCGCCAGGCGCGAGAGCCGCGGCCGCGGTGGTGCCGCCTTCGCCTCGGGGTATGGCGGCGGCCTCACGTCACGCCGCGCCGCGTCACGATGAGGGCGTTGGCTTCGGCGGGGCCGGGGCTGGAGCGGCGGCGGCAGCAGAGGAGGAGGAGGCGCGGGCGAGGAAGCGCTCGGCGGAGCAGATCGCGCACGAGGACGCGACCGGGGACTGCAACCCGGACTCCAACACGCCGTTCGCCTCCGTCGAGGACGCCATCAGCAGGTAAATGCGCCCTGCCGCCGATTGATCTTCCCTCCTCCTCCATTACCCAGCTCTCCGCCGCGCGCCGCCTATCGTTGCTGCAACCGACCTTGATCGATCTCTCGTTACTACTTGCGATCAACTTGTGGGTTGCAACATTTCGCATTTTCGCTCTTACTTTAAGGTTTTGGTGCAGCGAATTCATGGAGTTCAATATGAGTTAGATATTTGCATTCTCTGAAATGGGGATATAGATTGTGCAGAGAATCGAATTGGAGCAACCTCGTACTGCTTACAAATCAACCAATCCACGAACAATTCTAACATGAGCGTTCAATTTTTCAGAATTGTGCACAGGGTTAGTTGATTAGTTCAGGATTTCACTGTGATGGATGAACAGGGAAAAGGGCAAGATCAGCAGCTTTAATTTTGCTTTTCATGTTATTCTGGCGAAATGTTTATGGGACAATATTTGGTTAGCTTCATATACTGAGCACGGTGCATTCGATAACGGAGGGCAGTGATCCTTGATATATTATACTCATCAGGAGTCTATATATGATCAATTTGACAATCTTTGATGGTATAATTTTTGTATGCAAAATTACAGTATGTAGCTAATATTTCAGCATATAAACTTGTGTTGTCATATCTGCACCAGTAACCATGATGTAGATCAAAATCTTTAATAGCACTTTGCCAGGACTGATGTTGTAGTGTATCCCAACGAAATTTCACATTGAATTTGGCTGCTAATCTCTGAAACCCGAATTGCGCCAAGAGGTTAGCTTCTTTCATCTTGCTAACACACCGAAAAGTTCACATCCCGCGAGTACATGCACAGTATAATTAACATGCACTGATTTGCCTTCAGGTTGTTTCCGTACTATGCGGAGGACCTGCCAGAAGGAGTGCAGTGGGAGGAGAGCCAGAAGGCCGAGGCGACCCGCATGGCTGGGGAGCTCGATGAGCTGGTGCAGATGTTCAACGTCACCGTCCGGAACCTCGCCGCCTCCCGCGCCGAGGAGCGGCTCATGATGGAAAACCTCCGACTCGATTACACGCGGCAGAAGGCGGAGTGCGTCCGCGACATGGTCCAGCGGTGGCAACGCGCGCCTGAGCATGAACGTGCAGAGATGCAGAGGCAGCTCATGCTGCATCGGCAACGCCGCCGACGCGCGCCTGAGCAGCCAGCAGCGCTGCAAGGGCAACTCATGCTGGAAGAGCAGCAAGTGGCGGCCATGCAGCAGATGCAGCGGCAGCAGCTGCAGCAAAAGATGATGCGGTCGCCGCCGCAGCAGATGGTGGTGCAACAGCAACATCCGCAACAGATGCAGCAGCAGCTCATGCTGGACGAGCAGCAAGTGGCGGGCATGCAGCAGATGCAGCGGCAACAGCTGCAGCAACAGATGATGCGGTCGCCGCCGCAGCAGATGGTGATGCAACAGCAACAGCGGCAACAGATGCAGCAGCAGCAGATGGTGGTGCAACAGCAACAGCAGCAGCAGCAGGAGGAGGTGGCGGAGTCGTCGCCGCACGCGCATGGGCCGGCGATCATGCAGCAGCAGGGCCAGGGGCAAGTCGGTGGTGACGGCGGCGGCGGCGGCGGCACGCTTCCGTGGTCCGCTTACCTGGCGGCGGCAACAACTCTTATGGACGCGTGGATCAATACGAACGGCGGCGGCGGCAGCGGCACGCTTCATTTGTCCGCTTTCCTGGCGGCGGCAGATACTCTTCTGGACGCGTGGGAGAACGGGGCCGGACCCGAATCCTTCGACGCCCTCGTGGACGAGATGCAGCAGCGGCTCTACCAGGCCACGCCGCCGACGGTTGCGGTGCCGGACAGCGGCGGCGGCACGCCTCCGTGGTCCGCTTACTTGGAGGCGGCGGATGCTATTCTGGACATGTGGGACAGTTGGGTTGGACACCGAATCCGTCGACGCCCGCTTGCACGAGCTGCTCCGGTAGATCCGCGGTGAGTCGAGCCGGGCGCGGGAGGAGAGGGGGTAGGCGGACGGCGCGGCCGACGCGACGACGTGATGACTGATGACGCCGACGCAGTGGGAAGGAGCAGGGAGGGGTGGTGCATTCCGACGACATTGCTGGGGCTTCGAGATTCGTGCGAGACTTCGATCTGAGTAAGTATGATCGATCATGCGACTCTCCCGTCTTTGTTAAACTTGGATTGGGAGAGCTGAGCACTTAGCACTTTATTAGCAGCATGCGAATTTGTGAACCTGATTCCTCATTCTTCAAGTAACAACACCAAAGTTTGGTTTCTAAAATACTCGTTGTTTTTTTTGCTTTTAACTAATGTGGTTTCAAATCTAAATTTTTTTTGTTGATTTAGCTTGAGCTTTATCCATGCATGATTTATGTGTAAAAATTTGCCCCCTCCAACCAAAGTAAATTACAACCGTTCATTCACTGCTAATGAAATGGTCTGAGCAACTGTTTTGGTAACCTAGGGGTGTTGTTTCCCCCCACTTTTTTAGTCACTGTTACATCGAATATTTGGATACTAATGATAAGTATTAAATAAAGACTATTAATAAAACTCACCCCATACTCTAGACTATTTTATGAGACGAATCTGTTGAGCCTAATTAGTTTATGATTAGCGAATGTAATGCTATAGTAAAAATTTACTAATTATGGATTAATTAGGCTTAAAAAATTTGTCTAATAAAATAGCCTTTATTTATGTGATTAATTTTGTCATCAGTCTATATTTAATACTCCTAATTAACGTCCAAACATCCGATGTGATAAGGTACTTAAAAAAAAGTTTCTGGATCCAAACAGCTACCTAGTTTTCTTCGGAAAAAGAATGAAACAACATCAGGTGTCTTACTATTACCACAAACCTGGTTTGTTTAGAAAAAGAACGAAGCAACATTGGGTGTGGGAAGAGCAGCGTCCCGTTAGCAGCATCTGAGGGAAAAAATAGCCAAGGGTATAGGTGTCAATTCATATGGTAAAATAGTGAAAAGAAAAATGAAATAGATTAATAAAGGGAAAATGTTAGTGAATCAAGCAACACAATGTTTAGAGTGTGATTTAATCAAAACAATATTTAAAGTGTCGTCTTTAGAATGTCAATAGGGCAATTTTCTCCTCAAAGAGCGTCCTAATCATTAGGAAAGCACGGTCATAGCTACTATTCAAAATGATTTTCTGAACCCTTCTAATGTAAGTAAATAAGTAGAATTTGACGATAGCGACAGTCCTTCAGATTCGAAGGATCAATCAACTTTGTTCAGAAAATTGACAGTGATAGACTGTTTACTGGTGTACTTATGACGGGGAACGCAGCATCAATCAAGTGCAAATCGAGTTGACAAATTCTAAACTGATACGAAGTGGACTTGACACGGAAAAACAACCAACTTCTTCCTCCAGAAACATCATGTATGTGTATATTGTACATCATATAGAAACATTTTGTTGGGTAAAACAGACAAGCAACCGAACGACAACTATTTTCCCTAGCCGCAGAGGGACGAACTCTCTGTAGTATCTAGCTTACAATTACAATACAATCTCACAACACATGGGTCTCCCTTCTCTGACACCAGATTTTCTTCAATCTCCTCTCCAGTCGTCTCTCTGCGTAATTTTCCCCGACATACAAATTATTGTCAACGGAGTTGACTTTGAACCTTCATAGTATGGTACATGAGCAGCGAGTGGTCTTAGGCAACTTGTTGGTCTTCTTGTCTGCCACAAACAAAAAGGAACAGAGAAAACAGAATCCAGGCTTCATCAGATTTTAGCATGTGCTGTTGACAATTGAAACTGCAACATGTGTAACTTTGCTGTCCATATTTCTAGAATCATTACCTCAGTGTTTATTGACTGAAATACTAAAACAGAATATTTCATGCTTTATGTAAATGAGGATTCTTAGTAAACAGTGGGTCATCAAAGTTGAACTAGCTCAGGAGGGCAAAGTACAGAGCAAGAACACTACTAAGAAGTAACCAAGAGGACAATACTAATATCGGGCTAGAAGAGGGGATCCATACTTGAAGTTATTCAATAATATCGGGCTAGAAGAGGGGAGCCATGAATCTTCCATCCCAACCAAGCTGCACTACAGTTTACCTGAGTCCTTGAAGTTATTCAATAATACACGGGGTCCTATCGCGTAATCTTATTCTTATTTAGTCTCTAAAATAAAAACCTAAGTGTTCCATATATCAAAAACATGAAGCAAGAGTTCAATGAAAAAAAAATCACACTTAGTTCTTTAAAAAAATATATCACATATACAATTTTATTTTTATCTATAGTAAGGCCATGTGCATTTAGCTAGTATTGCTTACAGTAGCAAAATAATATTTTGGCCAAGGCATACTTTTGAGTCCTGGATGCTAGTGTTCACAAAATAAACCAGCACTGCTATACGTACGACGATTTAAATAAACATGCTATTTCAAGTTATGACCAATGCAGGTAGGACCATTTCTTTGGTCTCATATTCTATAATACAACACTAGCTGACTTATTTCCTGCACAATTGCATGTGCCTAGATTATAGTTTAATATTTAGATGAGTTGGCTTATAGTTATCGAGAGAATTTACTTCAGAATTCCTATGAACATTAAATTGCTGGTTTAATGTTGTTTGTTCAGAATTCCAGCTATTCGTATATTGCATTTTACATGGATTCTTCTTTAGGGCTCCTTTGGAACACAGAAATCATAGGATTTTCACAGGAAGCAGTTCAATACCTCAAAATTCCTCCAAACCAAATAGGCTATTAACGTTTTAATCCAGCATTGAATTTGAATTGTACCTTTAATATTTATGAACATGGAACAGCACCACAACAAACAAGCATGGTAAATTTATACGCTTAGAGGGTTGAGAGCAACTGTGTGGGATCCTTTTTACCTTATTTTATTGCGTAACAATAACAGCATTCATGGTGATATATCCAGATATTTGACAAATCTGACATTCTGATATAGTCGTGTGCTTCAAGACAGGCAGTTTATTGCCGATTTTGGCAAATTCCATCTGTCGCGGTTACTAGGGAATCAACCAGAAAAACAAAACATATGACCTGGCAGGAGAAGCCCTAGGAACAGCTTTTTGACACCAATGGGCAATCTCAGCATTTTAACTATGTACAGGGTAGCTGGAGCTTACTTAGCTGACTCTTGAAGAATAGAAAACTATGCAATGAGCACATTCAATTTTAATAGCATCTAATTGATATCTTAAGAAGAAAAAATTACTTCAGGAAGTCTATTGAACTCCAACTTTTGCTGACAGATTTGGTAAAATATAAATTACAGAAAAAACATATCAGAGTAAGCTAGAGAAACAATTGATACTTTGTTTTTATGATTGTAATTAACAAAAGCTATAAATCTAAACTATGTCAAACAGTCCAAGATACAGAATGCTATGAGGTTATAGCTCACCAGGTTTTGATTTGGCTGATGATGGCTGCACAACAACGTGCATTGTGATAGCAGTGCTTGGAAGATCACCAAAAGGTGCTCTGCACTGCGCAATGTTCTTGTCGTTTTCTAGAATTTTTCCTCCACTTATCAGTTTGACATCATTAGCAGTCTTTGGGACAATTGTTTTATCTACAACAGAATCATTGCATAAATTAGAAGTGTCACACAAATATCAGAAGATAGAACTATTCTTTAACAATTTCAAAAAAACATTATGAACATGTGTCTAGCAATACAAGATATTGGAGATTTGGTATGCATAAGTAATCAATATAAATTCCAGAGCGAAGGATATTAGAAAAAATGTATTACACGAAACTGAAATGAAAGAAGTAACACAGAAAGAGTAAATCTTTACTAAAACACTGTCAATGAAACAAAGACAATATGGAGTCCCAAATCATCAATAAACACCAAAGGGTATGAGAGCGATATATTTTCAGGCTCATAAAAAAACTGCCTACGCTAGCTAATCCAAGTTGGATGCCTTACTATTCAACTGTTTGGTTGATCCATCATGCCACAAAATACAAGCCTTGAGAACAGGAGTGCATTAAATCAAGACAAATGACTTCTTTTCCACAGGATAAATGCGTACTCATTAAGTCATCTTTCAACCCCTAACAACAGAGTAGAGCATATGGCGTGCTCTCTTTCCTCTGGTGTGGATGTGACGGGGATTTGATGAGAATAGGATAGCTGCCAATAATGCAATATGTAACCTTAGCCTGAACACCATGAGTTTTCTTAGAGCTTTGTGTGTTGCAAAGCCTCATTTCCTCCCTATTCTGCTCTCTACAGGCTACTCTGAAGCTGACCTCTTGGATTCTCCATAAGAACACTCTTGAGCACCGTGGCTACCTCAGATGCTGGCGTGTCTCATTTTTCAAGCTCCAGAAGCCTTTCTCCTCTATCAACATCAACCTAAAGTAAAATGATGCAACCATGCATGTTCAGGGAGACCAAGTGAATAGTTGCACATTTTCATGAAGTGGAGATTCCCTTGCATAACTATTTATCGCTGATCAGCCAGTTTTGTTGAGAGGATCAGAATAAGATGTATTGCTAATTAAAACTAAATCCCAGCCTAATCCCCCCTCACGCATCATAAACACATTACCAAATCTTCATTACAAATATAGTCCCTATCGCAACCAAACATCCCACCAGCCAATTCCATTTAGGTATCATAGACCATCATGGATCATAAACATTAAATACCACCAACATAACCCTCCATTTAGAATATTAAAAATAAATTTGCTAATAATAGGTGCACCTCTCCATGCTTTACCCCCCAGATCACTCCAACCATGCAGATGTTAGTCACTACTCACTACACTAGGCAAGCAAATCTAACGAAACAAGAAACTCTCTCTCTCTCTCTCGCCTAAGTCAAAAGGCTTTACTCCTCCAATCTCCTAGCTGTCGCGAAGAAGAGTCAAGAGGCTCCGCTACGGAATTCGGCAACCGCGGATCACGCGGGGGGCATACCAACACTACAGCCACGGGCGAGAGCGCGGAGCCCCAGCGGGAGCGGGAGGGGAAATCGGGGCAGCGGCATCAACCTTTGGGCCAGTCGGCGACGACGCGGTCCTTGAGGGCGGCGACGGTGGTGGCGACGGCGTTGCAGCGGACGGGGCCGATGTCGGAGCCGTCGAAGAGGCGGAACTTCACCTCCACCTCCTCGTCCGCCTCCGCGCCGCCCCTCTCCTCCCCCTCTCTCGTCCCCTCCGCGACCTTCCCCTCCGCCATCTCCTGGCCTCCTCCTCCTCCTCCCCCTCCCACCCCAACCAAACTGGCGGCCGCCGCCCCCCCCCCCCTCCCGCCCACCGCTTCACGGCGCAGCTCCGAGCGGCGGGAGGAGGTCACGAGCTCGACGGCGGGTGGGGAAGGGATAGGGTTCGCTCCCGCTCGCGTGCTAGGGTTTGGTGGGAGGGCGAGGGGGGGAGGAAGGTAGGAGAGGAGGAAGGAGGAAGAGGAAGGAGAGCTTCTTTGCAAGGCAGGAGGAATTTCTCTTTCCACTTTTTTTTCTCTCTCTAAAGCAGGGGCCTTTATGCTATTAAAATTAAGCGTAAGCGGCTCTTTTGTATTGTCTCGATTCATTGGTGGCTGACACGCTTAGTACAAGATTCGATCAAATTTTATAAATTAATTCTTCGATTAGATTGTATGAAATTATTCTGATAGATGGCCGATGGCTGAAATTGTAAGGGTTAACAAAATCTTTTCTTAAATAACAGTAATTAGTGGCATCAGGTGAGTAATTGATTTTACTACAAAATGAGGGAAATTGACTTTTTTTTCTCTTGATGTGGTGTTGTTACTTATACAATGATAGTATATATATATATATATATATATATATATATATATATATATATATATATATATATATACAGGCAGGTCTATTTGTTACAACTAGTTACGATTACGGCATGAATGTAATATGTGACAAAAAAATTTGAAATAATTAGCTCTTTTTAAAATGGTTGGTTTTACTTGTGGTTGAACACCCTGCAAATCAGCCAGATAAGCTACAAACTTTTTGGCTGAGAACACTTCAATGTGCAGAGAAAGTGACCTAAAAGTTTGTTGGCTGCAAACTTCAGTGTCTGCTTCTAACTTCCAAAAGTATTTTGGCACTTTTGTAAATGGACCTTTTGGGCTGATATCCTTTGCAGAATATAGATGTTGGGCCGGGCTGCCACAGATGCTCTAGCCAGTAAAACTGGCCTGTCAGCTTAACTGGGCCGGTACGCTTGATTTTTTTATGGACTCACATCATGTTCTTGATTATTTATGGAAATGATACAATGTTGATAGTGGTTTATCTCATGGTATGTAGGTACCGTACTTGTTGATTATTTTTTTTGGGAGTCCGAACAACACATTTATAAATAAAAATTAATTTATAAATACTACTTTATATGTCTTATCGATCTAAAATCAAAGGCTAGAAAATAAACTACGATAAAACCCTTCAAATTTACTTTAAATTTGTGGTTTGAAAATTTAGACTTGGCTTATAAGCATAAGCAAAAACGAAAAAATATGACTGCGAGTATCTTAATAGAAAAACTAAGGTGAAGTACGAAACCATGCACCGGTTGTTCTCTAAAACTAAAACTTATGTACTCCCTCTATATTTTTTATATGATGCCGTTAACTTTTAGGTCCACGTTTGATCATTCGTCTTATTAAAAAAATTATATAATTATTAATTATTTTGTTATAATATGATTTATTATTATAGAAACTTTAATTATGCATTATAATTTTGCATATTTGGATATAAATTTTGAATAAGATAGAATGGTCAAACGCGATTCTAAAAGTCAACGGTGTCATCTATAATAAAAATATGGAGGGAATATACTGTTAGACAATTTTTATTTTTCGGTAAAAACCTATGAAGTTTACAGGGACTGTCTGTGTATCATTCTAATGTTTTAAGGCCTCATATCTGCTCAAGTTTCGACCGTTGGATCGAAATCCAACTGTTCCGATCTCCTAGTTCCCTCCTCTTGACGAAGCACAGTTGAGCCCAATTTAACACGAACTTAATTCTGTGAGGCATTTGGAAATAATGCAACACTGATAGTGGTTTTTCGTTCGATGTTTTCGGCTTTTCCTGAAAAAAGTACTTTGGGTTGTACCAATTCAAACGTTTTAATTTAACTAACTTCTAAAAAAAGTACATTAACATTTTCAATCCAATATAAATATATCATAAAATTATACTTAATGTTGGATTTTATGAAAGTAAATTGTTGTAGAGCTATCATGTTTTTATATATATTTGGTTAATTAATAGAAACAGGTTTAACTTATAATAAACCTAAAACATATTTTTTACAATATTAACAACAACTATGATCCAGGAGCTCTAAAAATTACGCATATCATCTATAGCCAGTTTAGCAGTCCACTTATACAATAATCTAGTTATATATGAATATTGTATCGCTTGGACTAATTCTCTCATACAAAGCTCATTAAAGTTCATGCCGGAGCTAGCGACAAATCCAAAGCTATTTTTTCTCTCCCATCTCGTGTCTTTGTCACCTAAACACAAATCTGATACTCCCTCCGTCCCAAAAAGAACCAATTCTTCGGTTTCTGTGTCCAACGTTTGACCATCCGTCTTATTTAAAAAATTTTCAGGAAATTAGAAAAAAATTAGTCACACGTAAAGTACTATTCATGATTTATCATCTAATAAAAACAAAAATATCAATCGCAAAATTTTTTTAATAAGATGAAGAGTTAAAAATTATAGATAAAAAGTGAAAAATTAGTTTATTTTGGGACGGAGGGAGTATGTCTTAACACCCACACATATTACCTTATCGTACTAAGTTACAAAATCAAGGGACATTTCTTTTGATGTTTGAGAGGATATTTTTTTGCAGCCGTTCTTTTCTATTTAGCCGTAAATACTCGCCATGCATACAGTACGCGCGCTAGGTAGACCGAGGTCGATCAGTCTCTTGCTACCTTTTCCTTTGTTTACTGCACGCAATTTTTGTTCGCCCCCCAGCTTGAGCCAGATCTATACTCCATCCATCCCTAAATATTTAACGTTGTTTGACTAATCGTCTTATTAAAAAGAATTACATAACTATTAATTATTTTTATATCATTTCACTGTATTGTTAAATATATATACTTTTATGTATATATAGTTTTACATATTTGAAAAAAAAATTAAATAAGACAAATAGTCAAACATATATAAAAAAGTCAACAGCGTTAAATATTTAGGGATGGAGGTAGTAATATTGATGGAACAAAATGATTGATCAAGCTCCCATCTGAAAGACAATGCAGGCAATGGATTAGAAAACCCTTCAAATTGGGGTAGCCCATCATCTCTAGCTCTATCATTCTACTTTAGTTTTTTTAGGCTAAATCTAATGCATTAGCCATTAAACATGGAGAAGCTGTCTGTCCTTGCAAGGAGAAAACAAAGAGCCTGCCTCTAGCTAGGGCAACCATATTTATGCCTTTTCCCTTAATTAAACAACAAAGAGCTCTTTTTTTCCCTCATTTACCTTAATTAAACACCATACTTATATATGGTCCCTAATATTGGAGAGGAACACATCAACTTCATGCTAGGGCACAGGATAATGTGGCTGCAGGGCCCACTTGAGCATGAGTGATGTCACACAGGAACAGACACTACTGCATGCATGCCTATGTCACTGTGGCCAATATAATGTGTAGTGCTGATTTGATTTGGTTCTTCTAGACACACATGATGCTCATATGATTGTGAGTGAGTGTAGTGGCTGACCGTTGTTGGACTTTGCAGTACTGTTTGTTTGCTTCAATGACTTTGTTCCCTGTGGGATGAGCAATGCTTCCCATGGGAATTGGCTAACATGCATTCTAAAAATACCCTCGAGAGTGAATTGCATTATCAAAATTGCACGTAAGTGTTAAATAATTAAAAGACTCGATAACTATATCATTGCACTATTCTTGACTGTACAATGTGTATTATTCAACCTAATGTCAAACATCATTAATGGGCTTGTTAAAATCCTTAGACCTCAATCACTAGATTAACAAATTATCAGCTAAGTCTATATATAAGTCGATCCGATAAAAACTATAATAACCATAATAGGGACAAAAACCAGTGGAGACGATGAAAGAGATGTCGATATGTGGCCGTGTCATGCATTGGAGAGAAAGGAGGAAATGATTACATGGAAGGAGGGCATGTCCCCAAGACTCATAGATCTAGCTACATGTGATAAATTGATAATTTACTTTTTTTTTAAAAAAAAAGCAAGGAAGCACGTGGGTACACTCTATCCCCTATAAACACCTTCAATATATCCGATGGCATATCTTAATCACCAAACGACATGCTGTCGACAATGTCTACCACTGAAAAAGTAATTATCCACAAATAAGGGCTCTCAGACCAGATTGGAGACTTAAACTCTGGCAAACATGTTTCATAAGGAACCTAAGCCATAAAGGTTATGTTCGGTTGTGCCTCTATCTTATCCAGATTATCTCGTTTTTTGCGTGCACGCTTCCCGAACTGCTAAGCGATATGTTTTGTACGAAATTTTTTTTAGGAAAGTTGCTTTAAAATACCATATTAATCTATTTTTATTTTTTTATAATTAATAATTAATCTAGATATCAAGAAAAGCTAGAAAAGATTTTCTAGTTTCTAACTTGTGACTTCTAGTTTATTTTCTTAATTATATAGTTATACATTCTCAGAATTTAAATAAGAATATATACTGATTAGAGGGTTAGAAATTCTAAGAAAGATGCATCAACTAAAACCTACCCAAACAGAGCTTAAGCATATGTTTTATTTGGGGACGAGATGAGATGGTACCCATCTATGTTTTTACGATGGGATGATCCCAACTATTCGTTTGGCACAAGAAATAGGATGGTTCTACTTTTTAAGGATGGCCCGTGTATCTTTGAGAGAGAAAGTGGGTTGGATTGGTTTCAAAAATTTTGATGGAAAAGGTCAACGCAGATCTTGAATGAATACTCACTTTTAGTGATGGCTTTGTCCCACTCATCCTCAAAACAACTTCTTCAAAATGATTGCCATGTTCCAACTAGAAGGATAATAGGACTACTTGGCTTGTTAATGTTGAAAGGCTCTTGAAGCTCGTTAATAAGTTATACCATTTAAATCATCTATGTAATTTATAAATTTATCACTATCATATATTAACATAGGAATAAA
The DNA here is from genome assembly GCF_000231095.2 of Oryza brachyantha. NCBI lineage: Eukaryota > Viridiplantae > Streptophyta > Magnoliopsida > Poales > Poaceae > Oryza > Oryza brachyantha. The sequence goes on from NC_023166.2 coordinate 8,924,779, forward strand.
CACTAATTAACAAAACATTCACTATATATAATATATATAATAGTTTTGATGCGATTATTCTTAAATATATATAAATATTACTAATGAATTAGTCCAACAAGCAGCTCACCAGATGGCTCAAAAACTCACGGGCTAAAAACCTAGCCAGCTCACCTCAACTGATTAAGGCATCACAGTCAAAAATAGTCCTTATAGCCCTATATAGGCTACTTTAGTATTTTGAAACGGATATTAGAAAATAAAATATGATATACTAATTTTAGTTATATGGACTATCCATATAAATTAAAATGTGTTATCTCTCTCCTCTCCTCTCCTTTTCCTCTCTAGTGAGAGAGTTAGCACTATTTGATATGATTTATTTGTTAGGACGTGGGTCATAGATTATATCTATTGCTATCTTTATACATGGTGCAAATTGAAATAGCAAAAAACCCACTTATATATGAGCCCTATCATTATGGACTACTCATTCTGTATACATGAGGATGCCCTTAAGGGTACAAGTTCGATGAATTCTCAAGCCACAATCTCGTTACCCGTAGTACCAAACACTTCTATCTTATCCTTTAAGCAGGAGGATTGTTACAGTATCTTCTAGTAAGGGCAGTCCCAATGGTATATTAATGGTAGTTTCAATCAACATTAAATAGCTTGACACATAAGTAAAATGATGACATGACAACATAATTAATGAAGAAAGATACGAAAAAACTTAGAAATGATTTTCTGATGAAAAAACTGAAGTCTTCTCTTCATCCAATGCACTAAGAAACTATGAATTCATCACTAGGGAGAAAACACAGTTTCTAGTAAGCATGTGTCATGCTCACCATTGGTGAAAGAATATATAGTTAGAAGAGAAAGAGAAAATAATTATTACTCAAAGACACCTCCATTATAAAATGTTTCTATAAATAATTTCTTACACTATGATAAATATGACAGTTTCATGCATTGAGACTATCCTAACCAGTGGATTGTTAAGCATCCTTAAAAAAAGAGGTGGACGGGTATGCAGGAGGCCGCAAAGAAATGAACGGAGGCTGCCGGAAGCGGATCGATCGATCATCTCGTCTTTAACGAGGAAGACATACGCAGAACGTAACTCAAGATTATCTTTATTTCTAGAGTTTTTATTGGACTCTATTATCTCTAATCTAACTGTATGTATCTGTATCCCTCACAGCCTGGACCACCGGCGGGCGGCGAAGTAGGTCATCAGTCAATGGACATCGCGTCAGCCTCGGGACGCTGCCCGATCCACGCATCCTCGCATGCCTGCTCACCCGGCCCACCACCACCGTCAGCCGGCCGGCCGGCAAAAGATAAAAACCACCGGCACGCAGCAGCAGCAACGAGAACCACCCATGGCGGGCGGCCGGCCTGCCGGCAGCGTGCGTGCCGCGCCTCCGGCTTTTCTTCCTCGCCTCGGGCGCCGCATGATCAGCTGCATGGGAGCCGATCGCATGCAGATTGCAGCAGGTGGCTGCAGCAGGCAAAGGTAGCGCCTAGCTTTTACTTCTTTCTTTTTTCCCTCTCCCGATCGCTTTCTCTGCATGCGTCGGTCGACGGCGGCGACGACGACGACGAGGAGCATGGTGGCAGCGGCAGGCAGGAGACCAGCAGACAAGCACGCCCTGACGCCCTCGTGCTCTCTCCCTCCGTCCTCAAAAGAATGCAGTTGTTCCACGATCATTCGTTTTATTTTAAATTCTTTATTTTTATAATACTAATTGTTTCCATTTGCTATTTACCAAACGTTTGATTTTTTGTTCTTCTGTTAAACACGTATGTAATATATGGAGGCTAGGGGAGGCCGTGCATGAGGTTTTTAACTTGTGCGCATGTCTTTAGATTACCATCCAATCACTAGATTTAATTGATGAGATTAAAATTTTCAAACATTTGATCACTAAACAAACCCATATTATTAATTCATGTGTAATTATATATTTTTTAAAAATATATTATTTTTAAAATAATAGGGATAATCAAACGGTGGACCCAAAAATCCACACCTACATATAAATTGGGACAGTAGCTAGCTCTGCATGTGATTAATCCCCAGAATCATGGCCAGGACGTACATACGTACGTACGCACCGGCCGGTCGATTGTTTAGTACTACTAGTGTACAAATTGAAGTTTACTATACTACTCCCGAGTGTATTGTTCCATCTTTGATATACAAGATCACTTTGTTTACGTGCTTAGGTAGTTAGTTACTCCATACGATCACCTGATTTGTGCACGCAGTATCAGTGGTGGGCTGCTAGTATTGTTTGTTTATTGTTGCCCGCTTTACTTGGCATGTGTGTTTATCTGTATTATTTTAAATGTTTTTAGCAGTGATAGCAGTGAATTTGTCACTCCCATCGTTTTCTATTGTTTTTCTGAAATTATTCTGATAGTGTGAAATAGTCAATATTTGGTTCAAACAAAGTGATATTAATATAGTTGATAAAAAAAATTCCTATAACAGTTTGTAATACATTTCCATAACAAAGCATGGGTATTTTACTGGTGCACGGTATATATCTATTCCTTAGAAGCAGAGTTGTCTTGCATCCTCTTCCCTCTAATGCAGCGTGCTTATGCATGCGCAACCATGAAAATAACTAGTTGGATCCAATAATTTAAATCATTACCACAGAACATATATACATACCATTTGTGTCAGGTATCCGATACCGTAAGACCAATCCTAATACATAACACTAGTTATATCCTATATGTTATTAATAAACTATGTACTATTATAATGTAAACACTACTAATTCACATAGAATTTAATGTTATTTACCTCTTATTATGTCTTAGGTGTTGCATCTCACTTGTCACGTCATTTTGTACCCTATGTGTCAACTTATTTAACACAAATCCCGACATGTCATTTATATGAGAGGTACACATCTAATTTATCCATGTAAACAATTCATCAAATATAATGTGACATATACAATATATCACATCTATACTACCTCTATTTCACTAATTTCAACCATTGATTAGCTAATATGTTCTTTCTATTTCACCTTTTTTTTTAGAGATTGTGTAGAGGTTATCCCTTGCATGAGGGGTGGGTCATTCCATCTCCCCTCTTCCCTCTTTTATATCTCACCATTTAATCCTACATGTCATCTTGGTGTTTGTGTTAAGCGGTTTATAGTATTTACTCTCATCCAAAGAGTAAGATTGCCTAAATATTTACTCTCATCCAAGGAGTAGTCGGAAGTAGTGTACTAGAGGTCATCACCTCTGGTGCCAACAAAGCATCCTTTGGCATCACCTTTGATAGGAAAAAAAACACATGGACAAGCAAAGGCACCAACTTTGTACTATGTTACAAGAAAGTAAGATTTGTGTTGTCAACCAAGGTACAAAAGCATATATAGCACAATTACGAAGCTTAATATTTTATGATTTACACTGATGAATAGAGATCAACATAAAAAATAAAAGTTAATAGAATAGATATTCTTAACCTCACACAAGGAGGGGTTTGGGTGGGGGCAGGGAGGGATACACAAAAGTATAAGCCCTTTGACATACTACCGTGTATTGGACAAGGTTTAAAATAGCATGTAAAATTTAACGTATAACCATAGGATTTGGGACTAACTGAAATGGAAAGAGCCATTCTAGTTAATGAGAGCCAAGTTAATGAGAGGCATAGATCTATAGAACTTTTGGTGCTTGTATTGTAATTAAGGGAACCAATAACATGCATGCATGTGTGGTAGAATGGGACTGTCTATAACTCTATGTTATAGAGTATGGCGCTACATTTTATACTCATGACCAAGACAAATTTGTATAGTTTTAGTATAGTGTAATATCAAACTGGCCATATAATCAAGTGCATTTTAATTAAGAGAAATTATAAGTATGTTTTATAATTGATGATAAATTGCTCTAGAAAATTGCCACCGATGAACTCTAACTTTTATCTATATCTATGCTCTTATAAAATGAGTAGCGGTGATAGTGGGTGGTGGTGAATCTGTCACTTACTCTACCTCTAACTGGAAAAATAACTGAGACATATATAACAAACCATTTTTATTGTTATATTTTAATAACATGCATGCTAATGATATTTTCTTAATAAAATTTCATTACAACGTATGGATAATATACTGGTACAACAAACAATCAAGAAACAACAAGAATTAATTATCATAGGATCCTAGCCGTATACCCAAACCCTAGCACCACACTACCACATCATCCCTCAAGACCGTAGGCTAGATAAATGGATACATGTGTCGTGTATGAGCGCCATGCATGACGTGGCCGGCCACCATGGGCAAAGGGGGTGCCGTTTGCTGCTGCTATACACGCACGCATGGAAAGGATGCGCATGCATGTGCATGCAAAGGATGGAAAAACAAGTACGAGAGGGCACAGGGACGAAAATCCAGCGAGAGATATGTTATCACCTGCATCTAGCTATTCCTCCGTCTTATATTATAATATCTTCTCAGTTCTAATCTTATGTAGATTTAACTATGGAGGTAAACTATTTATATGAAGATGCTATCGTACGATATTTCATTATGGAACATGATGATTTTTACGATGTATCAAACATGATATACCCAATCAGTACCAGATCTTATACAGCACCGGTAACATCTAGTACCACGACTGTATCAGATAATACTCGGTTGATACCAACTGATACTGATGTGATATCAACTGATACATTATCGGTAAAGACTAATAACAAGACGATAGCAACATTACTCGTTAAGAATGATACTCTATAATATAAACGATACATTGAAATATCTAAATTGTAATAAAATAAATTTACTAAAAATTGAAAAAAAAATTAAATCCAGTTAACGGATTTAGCGGTTGCTAGTACTAATAAACCATCACATGCAGCATGTGCTGTGCACATATTATTCTGGTATTTTTATTTAACTTATAAAGAAAAATAAAAATAAAACCCAAACATGGTTATATGGTCCTAGCTGCATGCTTCCCTAATTGAATCAGTCTGAGATACAAGGATAGCGTGAATAGATACGTGCACCATAATTAATAAAGCCAATAGTGGCATATATAGTAAAGAGGTTGTATTGGTTATCATATATAGAGTCTTGGCGATGTGCATAGTGCGCCTGTATGGATGAAAAGTATACGTGCGATTGCAAAATTTTGTATGGATGAAAATATACATTTGGATAGGACCACTTCGTACCGTTGGTGGACAATGGAACGGTGTACCTCTTCAAATCATCTCCATTTCAATTAAGGTATTTGCTTTCATAAATGAAATTAGATCAGATCAAAATATCTTATACTATATCACTGGAGAACGGAGTCAGCACGTAGCACACATGTACGCTGATAAAAGAGGAACAATGTTGTACATACGAATGAAATCGTACGATACGTGTACGATTTTTGATGCCGTCACCGTGATTTGCCGCTGCGCCCTGATCCGCGCCGTTACGCTACGCGTGCTGCCGTTAGTCGTAACGCATAACACTGCTCGATAAAAGAGATGGATCGATCATACCGGCGAGCATGCAGTCACGCGAGCAAGTACAACACACCTGCCGGCTGGCCTTCACATCCGTCCATCGGTTGGGCCGCCCGAGCCAGCAACGTATACAGACCGATCGCTTTTTTCCCGTGCGGATCGCTCGATCGGCCCCCGCTCGCTTTAATATCTATCTCGATCGATCAGACGACGGGGAGGGGAGGGGAGGGGAGGCGCGGCATGCAGGCGATCGATCGGACGGCCGTGGAGCGCCCGATGAGCCCCTCGACCTCGGGATGTGTAGCCTACCCGGCCCAAAGTGGTAAGCTGAACTCCGGCCGTCGTCGCTGGCTTTGACGAAAAGCTCCGAGAGGTCTCGTACGTCTAAGAGCAAGTCTAATAATTTAGCCTGCTCCTGGCTGTAAGCGTATGCCATGTCATATACAGCCTGCTATACAGCTAACTCATACAACAAGCTGCAGCACAGATTACAATCATTTAATGTTCACATGTACACATACATCTGTTGTGATCACATCTTTGTGACCAGATATATGTGCTCATTTAACTAAAAAACAAATATGCACGTCCATACTATTTTACTAAACAACATAATAAAAGAAACAATACCAGATGGATGATAAATTTCAAGCAACAATCCAAATAAGTTCGCTGGCACACAGACCATTAACTAAAAGCAATACTAGACAAGTTTGTTGGCGCACAGGTCATCATTTACTAAACAAGCAATACTAAACGACAATGATAGAACCATGAAGCCAAAGTTGATAAGTGATCTTCGGTAGAATGCAGCACGCAGCTCGTTTGCGCCAAAAGTGACAACACTGCAAGCATAATAGTGCGAAAGTTAAAATATGAGTCCTAAAAATTAGATAGAAAAGTTTATGTCTATGGACAGGTGTGGATCAAATATTTTGAAGAGAACATCTTCAGAATTTTAGAGTGGATACCTGCAAATAGCATCTGCAGCTTCTAGCACGCCATGCCCAGTCCAGACCAAGGATATGCTGAAGCATCAACGCCAGGAGCTGCCCACCAATGGCCTTGAGCCGACGAGCTTGCCATGCTCGGTTGTTGTACGACTGTTAGCCAGCATGGTGCCGAGGAGGGATGCATCGACTGCGGTGGGCGAGGCAGGCACCATACACCAGATCCAAACATGGAAGCGATGGACGGCGGAGGAGCAGGATGAGTCGTTGCGGGCTAACCAGACTGAACTAGCGACGACGGAATCCTCATGGGCGCTGGCGCAGAAGCTCTCTTGGACCTCCCACTCATCTCACCGGTTGTTGGATATGACGGCTAGGGTTTGGGAGAGGTGACAATTGGGGAAGATTTGGGGCTTAAATCCTTCGATTTAGCGCACGAGGAATCGATTTTGCGCGGGAGGAATCGATTTGGCGGCAAGGGCATGGTGGATTTGGCGCCGGGAAGGGGAAGGGGAGCACAGGATCGGGAAGAAATTGATACGGGAGATAGAACGTCGGCTTCTCGCTGGGTGCGGGCTGGAAGGAGGTGTTTTCCCTCGTATGATGCGCTACAGCCGGGCGAAGAGGATGTAATCTCTCTGCTTACGTGGCTGTATTTAGATGACATGGACCCCTCTCCGCCGACTTGCAGTTGGTTATAATACTTGCTCTAAGCACTGCTTTAATCACATCACACTTGGTTATTACTTACCAAACGTAGCGCCTCCCGGCAGAGCCCACTATTGATTCTAATAAAATTCACATCAGCACAAAACCTGATTTTATAATGGCACGTTAAAGATATAGTTAGGTGTGAATTCTTCGTTAATATAATGAAATATTTTTATTACATTACTTTTCTATTTATCCACCATGGTACAACAAAATTTCCTTTAATAAATGCTAACAGTCGACTCTGAATCGTTGTCATGCATAACAATGACTTTTCTTTCTTTTTATTTCTCTTTTCTCCATGTCACCATTTACTTGCATGGCCATCAGTAGAGTTAGTTAATAAACATCTTTGTATGTGCTCTTATAAATGCAGGTAATAGGTATTTAACCATGGCGGTAAAATGGCTACATTGGTGATCGATGATGATGTTAACGATTTACTTTTACCAAGATACAGAGCAACCACCATGTTTTTTACGTCGCAGTTCAATTTTAACTATTTGAATTACTTGTGGGTGCCCTGAATAAAGTGAGTTAAGTTTTACCTATTTTCAATCAAATTTTAATTTACTAAAGCATGAATACAAACCAGTAAACGTGAGTTAATTTTTAACTAAACAACCAATGTATTGTTCAATTAGTGGGCAGTCACTTTTGAGTTAATTTTTGACTCAACATGCAACACTATGCTACCTGCGAAGCCAGTTATTTTTTAACTCATACTGGATATCGCAAAACACGATATACGACATGCTTGTTTGAGTGAGTTATTTTTTAACTCTATCACCCATCACGCAACGTTATAAATAGGAATGGCGGTGGCGGCAGTGTCATCATTGTGGGGGTTAGACTCAGACACCGGTGAGTGTTTCTTAGGCCTCGTTTAGTTCCTAAATTTTTTTTCCAAAAACATCACATCGAAATTTTTGACACCTAAATAAAGCATTAAACATAGATGAACCATAAAACTAATTGCACAGTTATGTAAGAAATCTGGAGACGAATATTTTGAGCCTAATTAGTCCACGATTAACCATAAGTGCTACAGTAACCAACATGTGCTAATGACGGATTAATTAGGCTCAAAAGATTCGTCTTGCGGTTTCTAGGCTAGCCGTGAAATTCGTTTTTTCATTCGTGTCCAAAAACCCCTTCCGACATCCAGTCAAACATTTAACGTGACACTTCTCCTAAAAATTTTCTCAATCTAAACACCACCTTAGGATTGTCGAGTTTGATGTCTGGCTTGTTGATCAAGGACGGACTTGCGAAGGAGCAGGTGGTTGAGCGATGGCTCTAGCTCCGGCGGCTTGGGCTCGCAGGAGAGGAGACAACATAATGAACTGGGCATGCGGTAGAGGAGACGACGGAACGACTTGGGCTCGGACAATGACATGGCCGCTGACAACGCATACTACTTCCTCAGCCGGAGGAGATTCCACCATCGTCTAGCTGAGATCATTTAGTCTCCTCCACCTCCACCGGTGCCACCTCTTGCCCGGCCACCCTTCACCGCCATTCTAAACCCCACACACTCGCACATGCCGACATGATCGAAGGATGAAGCTGAAGCGACAGACATGGTCTCTCGCTGGAGATCGAAGAGCATGTTCGCCGGGAGCATCGACACTGCGGAGCACCTACCTAGCTGCGAGGAGGAACTCCAAGTCAGCGCCAGTGGCTCTTCGAGGAGAACGACAGTGGCAGACAAGTGTGTGGCGACGGAGGAGGATGATCGATGGCGGTGCCGTGGTGATGATGGAGAAGTCGTCCCTTGTTTGACATGTGTTAATGTAATTTGTGACTGAATGTTGTTTGTATGTTTCATTTGTGAATGTGAATGGGAAAGTTTCTTCTAGGGGAGGAGCTATGGTTTCTTGAAATTTATTTTATTTTTCAAAAAAAATATTTACAAGAAAATGACTTAATATATTATATATCTCTTTTTACCAGCGATTAAGTTAAGCGGCACACTTACCAAGATGTCCATTACATAGGCAGTTGACCGACCGCCTGCAAAGAAGCCTATATATCTTCTAACAAGATGGATGCTACAACCGTCTACGTAATCCTATTTTGATAGCTTGCTTAGATCTTAAGCCCATCCTTTTATTTTTGTTTATGCTTATACGTAAAATTTTGAATTTTTACTTTAAATTTATAGTTGATTTTAAGGTTTTTTCATCGAAGTTTACTTCCAGTATCAACTGAAATACATATATAAAATTTTATTCACAGATTATTTTTTATTTACAAATACGTTGAAAAAGTCGAACAACCACCGCTCTTCCATGCTACAACTGTATGGATTCCACAACGACCAACGTACATATCTAAATATCTAATTGTTCATACGGTAGGACATACAGTAGCAATTTAAAATTTTCCCGACAAGGCCATTGGTCGTCATGATCACGCCCACACGCATTACCTGCCCGTGCCTCTCACAAATAATTTTGGGCGCCCTGCACTCGTATGCATGCATGGCCATGCAGCAATTTCAACCCCATTGATACGTGTTATTGATAATATATAATAATATAGGGAAGATGTACTATTATATACGAATGCATGCTTGGCATAAATTAAAACAGCATCAACTAGCTTACTGCTTACACATCAAATTAATCTACACGTACGGCCTACATAACCCACTCCATAACCCGAGAGATCACGCAGCTAGAGATAGAGAGCACTGCGTCCAAGATTAATGATGGCCGACTAGCTAGTTAGTTCATGGAATCCTCTTGCTCTGTTTACTCTATGTAGAAAATTAATCCATCTCACCTTAATTAAGTAATTCAGATATGCATAGAGCACATCTCATCCTATCTTATTTATGCATGGCTAGCTGACCTCTTGGCAATTGACGTCGTGGGGTGATCGATCATTTGGCTTAATTAGGGAAATAAAAATCAAATGACATATTTATAAATAAAAAATAACTTATGAATAGAATGTTTATATAAGGGTTCTCAGCGATCTAAAAGCCAATTCAAGGCTAAAACAAACTACGATAAAAAAACCCCCTCAAAATCTGCTGTAAAGTTAAGATTGAAAATTCAAATTTTGCCTTATAAGCACAAGTAAAAGCAAAAAAAAAAATCATCAGACCAGCCAGTTTGTAAATTAAGCAGCACCCAATTTAGTGCTATTATATCGCGTATGCCCTTGTTTATATATGAGTGGTTAAGATAGATAAGTTGTTAAATTTTGTGAAAAAAATTTGCTAGAAGCTACAATGGTGGAGCAAGTGACGTCTTGTAGCACGGGTGACTAAGATATGTGTGCTAGCCATGTATAACTTTTTATATGTATTGTGATATTTAATACAGTGAAAACGCCGGTAACGGAGCCCGGACAGTCATCTGACCTAACCGGAAGGTGGCTCTGCCACTGAGAAGCTACTATACTTTGAAACGGACGAATTAGCCAGCTAGCTTGCCGGCCAGTCCACATAGAGTCGTAGATGGATATGGAATTATGTAGTGGAAACAAAAGCCATTAAATCCTTTGACAAATCAAAATTGTAGCGACGATGCTTCCCTTTTGTACATTGACAAGGAGAGAAATATATGGCTGTTTGTTCCCAAAAGAAGTCCTGCTTGTGTGCGGAAGGTACCATCCACGACCAGCAGGGAGACAAAAGTAGGCTCTCACTTGTCTCAATTAAACTCTAGGTGATATGCATCAAGTATTTGCCATCCAAAATATAGGATATTTGTCCCCAGATACATTAGGGCATGAACAATGCACCTACGTCGCGAGTGGATGTAGCTCTCCATGTAGGCACAATGTTACTGGTGGGGAAGGGTAGTTTCATTGGGATCCTTATATCCTCTTCATGCCACTATCTTCTTGTCAAAAAAGAAGTGAAGCAACAACCGGTGACTGACTTCGATGCCACGAGCCCACAAGCTCCATTCGCCGCACCGTCCGAACTCCGCCAGCAGCCGCGCCTGCTCCGCTCCTCCTTCCTCCGCCCCCTCCTCCGAGCTTCACCCACGACTGCCTTCACTGCCCGCCGCGGCAGCCTCGATCGACCTGCGCTCTGCCTGCCCCGGCCACCTGCGCCTAGACCCGACGACCGCCGTCATCGCCTGACCGCCGCCGCCACCTCCTGATCTGCACCGTCGTCGCCCGGATGACGACGCCAACACCGCTGGACCCACGGCCGCCAGAGCCACGCCGGCCCGCCACGCCGCCGTCTAGATCTTGATTTGGAGGGGAGGGAAAAAATGAGGGGAGGGGAAAGGGGAAAGTGAAAAGGGAGGGGAGGGGGAAGTTGGTGCTAGTTTTCTGTAGTTGAGAGGTTGGATATAAAAGTTTGGACCTATATATAAATAGGTAAAATATAGGGGCTGACTTAAAAAATTGAGGCTACTCAACGATGCTTCATGCACTGTGAAATAACTACTTTTTAGATAAGTGGTCCAATCCTACGTGGAGCACAAGTCTACTCGTTTGAGATACGCTACATTGTTCATGCCTTTAGAGCACAATCTCTCTGTATATGAAGCTCTGGACATGTAATCTAGCTTTTTCGTAGAAATAATGAACAGGTTGGAAGTAATTTTTGGAGTTCATTGGGATATTTAATAATTAGCAATTATGCGACATATGCATGCATGCACTATGTCGTGTGCCTTGTTCAAAGGGCACACTAGCCTGGATGGAGTAGAAGCTAATCAGGAAAGCGATAGGGATGATTATTTATAGTACTAGTTAACTAATAGGTACTCTCATTAACTTTGCCAAAAGTTCAAATCCAAGATTTCAGGGGCATGTTTGATATGTCTATAAATCGTATGGCCACGTATATCTCACCGGATATATCTCACCGGATGCCGAATAAAAATACTCAACCAAAAAAAAATCTCTAAATCCTAGATTCTTGATCACTTCTATCATCTTCAAACTACAGAGGTCGTTTATATTAAGGGATGAATGTAGTATCATGATTAAGTTAGAAATTACTTGTTTCATTTCCATGAAAGGATAGATATATATGTTAATTAGTAAAAAAAGATAATGATAGTAAAGAAAAAACCAATCATTATACAAATTGATAATATTCCTATTTTGACTGGCTGACACAAGAAACTTCCAGATGGACCATTTCTTTAAAAAAAAAAAGGAAAACAACTCCGAGTAGAATATACATACACATATATGCCACAGTACAAGGCATATTATAATATTCACTCTTGACCTGCAAATAAAGCTCATCAAGTTGTAGTTCACGGCTGAAAAGAAAAGCAAAAGTAATCCTTTTTTATATAAAAAAACTGTCCCATAAAATTACCAAAACACCCTTGGCACTTCACTATATAGAACCACCTCTTGCTCTTGCTGCTGAGCTCGCCAACCCTAATTAGCTCTCACAAAGCACACGATTACGCCGAGCTAGCTAGCTAGCTAGTGGTTAGCTAGGCGAGCGAGCGGCGACAATGCAGTACGGCGCGGCGGCGGAGCAGCCGTGGTACATGCCGGCGGCGATGGCGGCGCCGGTGGTGGTGGCCGAGACGGCGGCGGAGCGCGTGGAGCGGCTGGCGTCGGAGAGCGCGGTGGTGGTGTTCAGCGTGAGCAGCTGCTGCATGTGCCACGCCGTGAAGCGCCTCTTCTGCGGCATGGGCGTCCATCCGACGGTGCACGAGCTGGACCTCGACCCGCGCGGCCGCGAGCTGGAGCGCGCGCTCGCGCGCCTCGCCGCCGGCGGCGGGGGCGGCGGCGGCGCCGCCGCCCCCCCCGTCGTGCCCGTCGTGTTCATCGGCGGCAAGCTGGTCGGCGCCATGGACCGCGTCATGGCCGCGCACATCAACGGCTCCCTCGTGCCGCTGCTCAAGGAGGCCGGCGCGCTCTGGCTCTGAGCTAGCTAGCCGCGCGCCGGCGGGCTGCCGGAGCTGGCCGCCGCCGCGGGTAGCCGCCGTAGGGTAGATTTTTGTGGCCGGCGTGAGTGTGTGTGAGAGAGAGGTCGGTGTATCTTTTTTTTTTGCTGCACTGCCTCCGCCATGTGTGCGCGTGTGAGGAGAGCTACTATTTAGTACGTGCCTGCACGCTTGCTTACACCTAGTAGCTAGTGTACTGCTTCATTTTTCTTCTATTAATTCTGTCAGTTTGGCTTGCTTTCTTGAGAGATTTCCTTAATTGATTTCATGTTCTTTTCTGACTTCGATTAATTCCATCCCCTGGCCAAGCACCAATTTTCGCAGGTGGATGGCCACCACATATTTGCGAACGAAAAATAGTCTATAAATAAAAATTTTATATACGTGTTCTTAGCGATCTAAAAGTTAAGGTTAAAACATAAGTTGCAATAAAGTAAACCTCAAATCATCTCTAAATTTAAGGTTGAAAATTCAATTTTTTGCTTATAAGCATAAATAGAAGCGAAAACACAAGGACAATATATTTTGCATATGATATAATTGGAGTTTTGGATGTCCAATCCTCTGCATTGCATTACCGTTATAGTACCATTTAAATGTCTGTGGCTAACGGTACTGATTGGACCAACCAGAGATGCTAATACTAGCCCACTTAACAGATGTAGCATATGTACTATGTAGCGCACATATATAAATTAAAGCACAAAGGCGAAATGAAGCTAATGTTTTTTTTGAGATGATTAATTTTATAAGGCCAAGTGGGCTATGTTGCTGGGTCGTGGTCGGTGCATGCCTTAGCTCGCGAGGTCAGAGTGCAGTTTCGGCCGGGGGCCAAGCTAAGCTAAGCTCTCTCAGTCTCAGCTCCTTTTTGGGGCAGCATGCATGCATGCATCTTTTTGCATGAGGAGCTCATCTTTATGCTTTGCTCGAGACAACTAACTTTACACTGTTTGCATTGCTTCCCCCTGTGTGCATGTCTGCCTGCTTGCTGCTTGTTGCTTAGTTTGGTTAGGGCAGTTCTAATGGTATATTAATGATGATTTCTATTTTTATTAAATAGCTTATCACATAAGTAAAACAGTGGCATGGCAACGTAATTAATAAAGAAAGAGAAGGAAAAATTTAGAAATGGTTTCCTCACGAAGAAATCAAGTCTTTTCTTCACCCAATACACCAAGAAACTATGAATTCACCATTGGAGAGAAACTACTAGTTTTTAAGGGACATATGTCACGCTCACCATTGGAGGAATAATATAGAGTTAGGAGAGAGAAAGAGAAAACGTTTATTATTCGAAGACATCTCCATTGTGAAAAAGGGTTTCCGTAGATGATTTCTTATACTACGGCAACCGTGTCAATTTCTTCTATGGGACTGTCCTTAGGCCAGTCTCAATGCTAAGTTTCACTACACAGTTATCCAAACAGCTAACTCGATAAAACGATGCATAAAATAACTACTCATAGTGCAACGTTGTATTGTACCATTTCCAAAGCTAAATAAAATATTTAATTACTGCTGAAAGTTTGACTGTATGCAGAGAGTGTTTGATTGCATGAAATGTCTCAAGTCCCTCAATGTAATTTTCACTGCGTTACTGAGGACTTGGTAATGGTGCCCAAATGTTTTATGACCATGAAACTAATTTTCTCTCTCTTCTCATAGTTTCATGCCAATATTCTTTTTTGTGCTGATGTGTCACCTAATTAATGTGCATGACACGTCCATAAAACCTCCATTACAAGCCAATTATAATCTTAAGTAGATGAGAGAGAAAATAAAAAATGAAAAATCTTGAGTTCTTGACTCTTATGCAAGAGTTAGCTTTGCATATATATACTCAAGGGCAGATACATTACATACATATACGTGAGACAAAAGAGATAAGAGGAAAATACTAAAGCTATAATCTATTATACAGGTTATATTGCCTGGATCAGAGATGAAATAAGAAAATTATTGACTCACGTGTAAGAGTTAGCTCTATATATGTTTTAGGGTAGATGCATTAATTACATATATAAGTGAGAAAGGAGATATGAGAAAAATATTAAAGCTAATCTTATAGCTAATACATATATTATACATATTAGATCTAGTTATATATGAATTTATAGCAAGCAGTTGGTTCTACCATTAAATTTGCTCTTAACTTACCTTCTTTACTAAAGTGTACAGTTGGGCTCATCTAAAATTAATTCTAGGGTGTAAGGTAGTACGGACGCCAGCAATATCTATGCATGAGAGGGAAAAGTTACGAGGCCAATTGCTGGATAGACACGATCGATCGAGTTCCTAGCTAGCTTATTATTATTATTATTATTATTATTATTATTATTATTATTATTATTATTATTATTATTATTCGGATTACATATAAAAAACACGGGCGCACGCGCGTCATCATAAACGCAACGTTGCCAGCATATACACGCTTTCAAAGAGGCGGGGACTACACAGCTAGCCAAAAACAAGCCTAAACTTAGCTAATAAAAATACTATTGAAAACTTAATTATATGTACGTAATATTTTAACATATCAATAGCTAAAATTGATTGGTATATACACGTTCAGTGATACATGAATGGTTCCATCTTATTCATATTTATAAGTACAAGGAGCAACGCTATATGTACGACGCGCGTCGTACTAGCCGTCTACGACCGACTGGTCCGCAGCGCGCACGGCGTTGCTTCCGTCTGCGGCCGCGCGCGCCGTCCGTGTCGTACGTGGATCGTACGAGGCGCATCGTACGTGAATTATTTCCGTTTTATAAGTCTTTGTCCATGATATATATGTTATGCTGAAGACCACGTCAGAAGCTAGAGTGGATTACTTCTTATGAGGGATCTGGAGCAACCATATACTCTCTTTAGTAAATACACGAATAGATAACCGTCTTGTTCATGGGAATTTTTCTTATTTTTTACTACTTCTAGTTGACTAGTTCAATAATTCATGTTGTTTTTTATAAGATTGTGGTCAAAATTTTAAACTTTGATTGACAATGACTTTTAAAATATTTAGTACGAAGAAACTAGAACAGGTTGTATATATGAGTCTTAAAAGTAATGTAATAAAAAATAAATATTTGTTTCTTATATATTATAATAGAAAACGACAGTTAAAAGTAGATTTTGAAGACCGTGTCATTGTTCAAAATGACATGAACTATTAAACTGGAGGGAGCACGTAGTCAACTAAACTGGCACAAATAATTGCCTAAAACTTCATGTGAAGTTTTAAAATGACACAAAATATAACTTTATTACACTTTTAATTTTGACCGTTATTTATTTCCTTATTATGTTACTAGCCCAGGATATGTGTATACGTTTCTCTATATTAGAGTATTTTTATTTTATGTTGGTAGACACACCAAATGCCTTTTTCCACCAAAACTACATGTGAGTTGTCGATGTTGAGTTTGTGGGTTGAAAATTTATAATTTATAGAAACAACAACCAAAGAAAAAACGGTTGCTTGATGCATTCCAACGATTAAAAATGCAGATGGGCTTAGCTTAGCTTGTTAACAAAAATTGTAGGCCCAGATTGTATAGATCTACCCTCGTAGTTAGTTAATTAGCCAGGCCTGCTCTCCCTCAAATACATGGATCAGAAAGGCCTGGGCTGCTGCCAAACATGGCCCACAAAGGCCTGGTCTGTTTGTTCTCTTGTAACTTGGAAGTCCAGAAAGTTAGATGCCCCTACTCATCTTCCTTTTTCTTTCTTTAAATTCATCCCAGCATAAAACTATACTACTTATTATATGTATATTGGAAGTTTTGTTTTTCCAGATGAAAATGTTGTCACTTGCAGAATTGTTATCGAAATTACTTCACGATCATTACCTGTACTCCTATAAAAAGGAGTAAATCTGCCACCCACTCACCACCAATTCTCTTCTATTTTTAAGAGAAAAAATAACAAAGTCCTATATATCAAACCATTTTTATTAACTCTAATTTAAAACAATGCTAATGATATTTTCTACTAAAATCTCATTACAATATGTTAGTATTCTGAATTTTTTTTTGCCGGCATGGATCAGAGAGGGATAAGACGGTGATTGTTTGGCTTTTTCTTTGATATATTTGCAAACAAAAAAATAATTTGTAAATAGAATTTTGTTCTTAGCAATCTAAAAGGCAAGTCTGAAAATAAATTATGATAAAAACTCTAAAATTAAGGTTAAAAATTTAATTTTTGGCTTACAAATTAAATTAAAATTTTAATTTGTGGCGCCACCGTGTCATGCCACGTCAGCGGAAGGAGCGGGTTGAAACCTGTTTGGACCTATATGACGCCCCCGGACAAGTTTGGAGACCTAAAAATACATTTTGAGAGTTCAGGAACCTAGATAACACATGCACGCAAGCTTATGACCGCCGGTGCACGAGTTATATGGTAACTTGTAAAACATGATGTTTGTTTAGTTATTTGTAATATATTTTCATGATTGATGACTTGACTATATAGATGGTGTGTTCTTTTTATCTCATTACTGATCCAGATTTTTTCTTTTTTTTGCATGCTTTCCAAAATACTAAATTATGTATTATTTTTGAAGAAAATATATAAGAAAGTTGTTTTAAACTTTCTTATTAATATAATTTTCAAGTTTTCTACAGTTAATAATTAATTAAAAAAGTGTTAATCCATTACTATATTTTTTCGCCGGTTATGATACCTACATAAGAACATGACCTAAGTTGTCTATTAGACCGTTTAGTAATCAATTAGGATAACATCTTTCTTTTCTATTTTCTTCCTTCCACGGCATAAAAAACTCTTATACGGTAGTTTCTCCAAGACGGTAACATCGTGTCATCATTACTCATGCTCTAAATAAGACCACACATTTGCATCGTTCTAACAACATTGTTAACATCCCAACAGCGCTTTCAACTCTACTCCATCTAATTAACCACAGTTGACACTTCTAATCACCTACCACAGCCTGCAAATACCTGCAGCCCCATCTCCATCCGGCACATGCTTTGTTTGCAATCCTATCTCACACCCACGGTTTTCTTAACCTGCTGCGCACGCACAAATACAACTTTGTCCACCCATGAAATCACCCACTAAAAAAAAAATCTTCCCCAATCTTTATAATAACTGCTACCGTGGTTTCTTTTATTTGACATCGTTAACTTTTAAATCTCTGGTTGACTATTTATTTTATTGAAAAAAATATATTTTTATTAATTACTTTATTATGATTTAATTTTATTACTAAAGACGATCTAATCACGACTTATATTTTTATGTATTTATATAAAAAATTTGAATAAGACGAACGATTAAACCTAGATTAAAAAGGCTCAAATAAAAAAATCAGGTGGATTAAATTATCTGATTCAGATTTCTTCCCCAATTTTCTTTCTCACTGACATAAATGTTAGCAAGATCACAAATCACAGAGGGATTAATTAAATTAATCATAATATAATAATCACCTTTGAAATGACAAGGAAGTCCTACCCTCCTCCCTCTCTCCAGTGGTAGCAGCAGTGCTTTGCCTTCCCTCTCTCGCCCTTTTCTTACCAACCCCAAGAAGCAAGCTTTTTTTTCCCTCGTTAAAGACGAGCTCGGGGGCACGACGACGACGACTCCACTCCACCGGCCGCGGAGGGCGGGAGCCCACCACCACGACTGATCCACGCCGGCGGCTGCGGGTTGCGTGGAGGGCGAGGTAGCGGGGCAGGCGCGCGCGCGGAGGAGGAGGAGGAGTGAGGGGTGTGGAAATGCGGGTTCTTGGCGCGGCGGGGCGGCGGTGAGTTTGGTTTGGTTTGGTTTGGTCTGCCTTGGGTTGGGCGGCGGCGGCTAGCGAGACGAAGGCGATGGGCTGCTTCCCGTGCTTCGATTCGAGGCTGGAGGAGGAGGAGGAGGTGTGCTACCGGAAGGGGGCGGGAGGTGGCGGCAATGGGGCGGCGGCGTCGTCCTCCGGCGTCGGTGGCGGCGGCGGCGGCGGCGGAGGAGGAGGAGGAGGAGGTGGAGGTGGTGGTGGTGGTGGCGGCTGGGAGGGGACTTCCACGGCGGCGCCGCGCGTCGAGAGGATCTCCGCCGCCGCAGGTGCGTGCTTGCGTCGGCCGCCCCCGCTCCCCATCGTTTTGTTGGTTGGTAGGATCGGATCCGCGCGTGCTAGCTCGTGGTTTTGATTCTCTGCTACTCTTCTAGTCTCATCTTCTTGTTTGTTAACGATGAACGTACTGGTTGATCGTTTGTGATGGGATATTGATGCAAAAGTCCGGGGAAAAAAAGTTTCATTTTGTGAGCGAGCGCTTTAGATCCCTGAGAAATAGAGGTGGTCTGGACTAGCTCGGCAACCTTTCGAGATGACTGCTCAATGGATTATACGCAGAATTCTTGTTTCAGGGTTAGTCCATTGAGTTGCTTTTGCCATCATTGTGTGGATACGCGCAGGGGCCTGCAGATCAGGGAAAGGCAATGCCACCGTGAAGGAGCTCTCAGCTCTCAAGGACGCCAATGGCAATGTCATCTCCGCGCAGACGTTCACCTTCCGCCAGCTCGCCGCCGCGACGAGGAACTTCAGGGAGGAGTGCTTCATCGGGGAAGGAGGGTTTGGACGCGTTTACAAGGGACGCCTGGACGGCACTGGCCAGGTAAAAACTCCTCCTTTTCTTTTTTTGGGTCGGCTTTGACGTTTTCTTGCTCCTTGCTGTTGAAGTGGTACTGAATTTGCTTGGTTGTACTGAAAGGCGCCATTGATTTGCCTAGGACATTCGAGGAAATCAGTGTTTGCACTTGGGTGAGAGGGATCCCCACAAGGGGAAAAAGTCCATGCCGTCCAATTATGCTAGCAGATCCAATTTATGCTGGCCTCCTCAATTGTGAATAGTGTTTAGACTGTTCGTAGGCCCTTTTCGTTTATTGAATCGAACAGGATTAATCGCATGAAACAGCTGATGCATGCCCTTTTTGAAATTAATATTTAATTGTTGTAAATCATAATTCACAAAATTATGAGATGAGCTGCAATACTTCTGTAGCTGAAAAGTTGTCGATGCATCCTTGTGCAGGTTGTTGCTATAAAACAGCTCAATAGGGATGGTACTCAAGGGAACAAAGAATTTCTAGTGGAAGTTCTGATGCTCAGTTTGCTGCATCATCAGAACCTTGTTAACTTGGTTGGCTATTGTGCTGATGGAGATCAACGCCTTCTTGTGTACGAGTACATGCCCCTTGGATCATTGGAGGATCATTTGCATGGTAAGACTGCTCTTTGGTTATTTATGTTGTTCTGGTGCATAGTAATGTTTCTGTGTGAGTACTGCACAAATCTGTGTTACCTGTTGTTCCTCACATGTTTGTTGGAGCATGTTGTCAATCTGCCATGCTGTCTGTCCCGCATCTGTCTGTTATTCACTTCATCCATGTGCATGGTTCTTGCCATGAGACATTTTTCTCTCCCAGCTCTGAAGTCTTTTTGTCCATTCAATGGTGTATAATGTGCAGACGTACAGTGTCCAGTAGGGTTTTTCGCATGATAGAGCGTGCCCCTTTTGGGGATCCATAGGATTTATAACTACCCCGCTTACTGGAGCATTTTACCTAACCACAGTTCCCACCTTTCTCTTTTCTCTTGTGCTGCCTAATTATAGTAGGATGAACTGTTCATATCTGTACAATGATTCTTCAGACAGCGTACTGTTATCTCAACTTTTTGAGACATGTTTCGCAGCATAATGTTCTTTTCTTGGCAATTCCCCAGTAGAGCAAATCAGGAAACTCTTGTCCTTTTTCTGGTTTGGCTATTAGGCCTGTATTCGGAGGTGGATTCCATGTGCATGTATGCATTTTTATTAGCAGCCAAAGTTGCATACTGTTATGTCAACATTATGCATTTTGAACAAAATCAGACTAGTCAAACATGATGCACCGCCTTAGAATTCCCCAAATAAATCATAGATGAAGACATAAAGTATGTAAACTTACACATCTTTAATTTCAAATTCATTTTAGACGTAGAGATACAAAAGAAAAGGAGCAAAGGACAGACAGCACTGCCGGCCTACCACTGCATACTTTCAAAGCCATGCTGAATGCTTGTCTTTTTTGTGTCTTGACATCTAGAGTAATTTTGGAAGCGAATTTTCGCAGTTTACTTTTTGTGTGCTAATGTAAGATTCTTTTGTAATATTTGAAATATCGCATCATGTTGTATTTGCTAAGTGGGACACCAGGTCCCTTTAGGCACCTAGAACTGGGCTGACTTTAGTAATGGTGATGTATGCAACAAGTCCTAACCACTAATTTGCCTTTTGTAAGATGCATGTCCTTTTCACAAGTAATAAAGAATTTAGCCATGAAATGTTAATTTTAACTCTGTTACCTACTCGGTGGCCTTTAGTTTTACTGCCTTGATAGATGGTTTGAAATGTAATTGGAGCAATTACTAGGGATGCAAGGTTGCTCACTCATGGGTAGCCATTGACCAACACCATTCAACTAATAAAGTTCACTTTTCCTACTTATTAGCTCATGCTTGTTATGAAACAAGAATAAAGCAAATCAAACACCTTGGGTTGAACGGTACCCATGGGTCAACGCACTTGCATCCCAATCAATTACTGCTACGTAACAATCTATCGAAGCACCCGTTCAGTTGCTTATTTGAACAGAAGGATAGTGTACATTGCTAAATTGGTGAAAATTGCACTGTCTATTTTGGGGGACCAGAGAATAACTAGTCAGCCATGGTACTAATTGTATCCTGGCAAAGAAAGTACATTGTTGAACTATAAACTTGATACACTTATGGGAATATTGTGCCCAGAAAGTACATTGTTGAACTATAAAATTTCTACATATCTAGCTATGCAACAGTATGCTGGGTACCTTTTCTTTTGGAAGAGCACTCAATCGATACATGAGTGCTGGGTCAGTGTTGGTAAGGGGAACCAGTGGTCTTTAACAAGTGTTGCAAGTACAAAACTAGAAATCAGTAGGTTTTCAAACTTTTTGCGAAAGATGTGTTTGTATGACACTTTTTAAACCTTTTCCCAAGTGATTGTGCACGTGTACTAATACTTTGAGCAGTGAAAATATTTTTAATTTGCTGAATTAATTTTCACCTGTGTGAAATACTTGGTGCAGATCTCCCTCCTGATAAGGTTCCCTTGGATTGGAACACTAGGATGAAAATCGCTGCAGGTGCAGCTAAAGGTCTGGAGTACCTTCATGACAAGGCTCAACCACCAGTTATATATAGGGACTTCAAGTCATCAAATATTCTATTGGGCGAGGGTTTCCATCCAAAGCTATCAGACTTTGGTCTTGCAAAATTGGGCCCTGTTGGTGACAAGTCTCATGTCTCTACACGTGTGATGGGAACATATGGATATTGTGCTCCAGAATATGCTATGACAGGACAGCTTACAGTTAAATCGGATGTTTATAGCTTCGGAGTAGTCCTGCTTGAGTTGATTACTGGCCGGAAGGCCATCGACAGTACCAGACCAAATGTAGAACAAAACCTCGTCTCATGGGTAAGCTATGGTTTTGGTAATCATAAATGTCATAAATCATGGTTTTTCTTCTTTCTATGAGCAGCATCTGATTATCTTGTGGCATTTTCATGTATTGAGATCAGCTGTCACTTTCTTCAAAATATTTCTTTATTGGAAAACTGGATATCTAATCATTATGGGAGATAAATGTAAGATGGGTGCATCTAGTAATAGCTATTTGTATCTCTGTTTGTAGACAATGTGATAGGATCACGATACAATATATCTTCTCCACACTACATTGTGCTGGAGCTGATGTGCAAGCCTTGACTATAATTTTTTGCTGTATTATGCCTTCTATTAGTTCTGTTTACACATCTTGCGAATGTCCATGATTAGTTGTTCTACTATGCTCTATAATGGTAGTAGAATTAATCTAGTCTGTTTATCTTTTCTAATCCAATGGATCAAATCTATTTATACTACCACATAAACTACTGGTAGTAAAATATTTTTATCTAATTGCAGTAGAAATCTAAATCAATGGCCGAGATTATTCTCTATAGTGGTAGAGAGCACCGTAGTCAAACTTGTCCATAATAGATTGCTTGCATGTACTCGTGTATTTGATGGTTAATGTTCAGGGAAAGTAATGATCATTTGGTATTTTCTGTGCAATGGTTTTTTCTGTTTTTTTTAAATCAATTGATTGAATGTGGTAATCAATAATCACATTGTTAATTTGCAGGCGCGGCCTCTTTTCAACGACAGGCGGAAGCTCCCAAAGATGGCTGACCCAGGGCTGGAGGGACGATATCCGATGCGCGGCCTTTACCAAGCGCTTGCAGTGGCATCAATGTGCATTCAGTCGGAGGCTGCGTCCCGCCCGCTCATCGCCGATGTCGTGACCGCCCTCTCCTACCTGGCATCCCAGAAGTACGATCCCAACGCGACGCCATCCTCAAAGAAGGTTGGAGGAGGTGGTGGCGGTTGCGAGGGCGGCAGGGCGGCGCTGTCCAGGAACGACGAGGCGGGCAGCTCTGGCCACAAGTCGCCGTCAAGCAAGGACTCCCCCAGGGGGCCGGGGCCAGGGCCAGGGCCGCTCCCGGGGATCCTCAACGACAGGGAGAGGATGGTGGCGGAGGCGAGGATGTGGGGCGAGAACTGGCGGGAGAAGAGGCGCGCCGCCACCACCGGCAACAGCAGCAGCGCCCAGGGGAGCCTGGACTCCCCTACCGAAACCGGCTAAAGCTGGGACACCATACCCACAAGAAGAAGCAGTGCCATCATGGATCGGCATTGTTGCTGGTGAGTTCATCATTTCGTGGTATGATTTGGGTTAGAGCTGAAAACGAACTGGGTGGTGGTTTCTTTCGTTTTCGTTTTTGATTACCGATGGATGGTGTTAGGATGTAAATTTGTAGCGGTGAAAACAACAGGAAGGAGGGGTGGAGAAGAGAGGGGAAGAATTTGGGTGCTCTGTACTGGAATGTCATTGTGCCTGTAAATTCTCGGAAAAATTTTGCATCAACGAAGAACAAATTTGGACACGAGTTTGCTGAACTGTACTGGTGGTAGAGCTGATACAGATGTTGTCGGTGAGTTTCGCTCTGGCTAATGTCGTCGTCGTCAGTCAGTCAGTCAGTCAGTCATTCAGTCAGAAGCCCTTGCCGCGGCAGTAGGTCCGGCGGCTGCGCTCGCCGGTGTCCTCGTCGGCGGTGGTGAAGAGGAAGCTGAGCACCGTCAGGACAGTGGCAGGCACATGGTTGAGAGGTTTGGTATTCGAAACGGTAAGAGGTCGGGTATTCGAAAAGTTAAGGACTAAGAAATTTTTTTATATCTAAAATTTCAATAATTGGCTTGTATAATATCGAACACTTAACGATTATATGATAACTATATATCATACATAACAAAAATTAAGCATAACGTCATATTTTTTATGGAATTGGTCGTAACATAAAATTATTAAACATATGAATCATGTAAAGAATAAAAAATGATGAAATGATTAGAATCCTTACGATTTAGAGGACAACTTGGAAACACTTTGTGTTTTGAAAATAAGTTATGAGTCTTATGACGTTGTTATCCTTTACAGCATAAGTCGGGCTTGGACATGCAGGCAGACAGAGGGCGGTTGGGCTGGGCCGTCCCGGCCCGTAAAATGGGCCGCCTCGTGGGCCTATTAGGCATAGGAGAGGAGTTGGGAGGACGTGTCTGCCTGCCCGAATTAAGGCTGGGCCGAACAGGTTTCACTGCTGGGCCTAAGGCGGTCGAAACTTTGAACGCCCGGAACGACGTCGCCGTCGAACCCGACCGGACCGGTGCGGTCCGATTCTGCACCGTTCTAGTACGTTAATTGGGTTTGATTTCCATATCATCGTAATTAAGAGCTTCTTAAAATTAAGGTGGTTAGCGACTTCATACACGAACACGGTAAATTTTTTAGATGAATTTGTGTTGGTGTTGCCCTCCCAAAAAAACGTAAACATTCAAAGGCTTTTTATTTTTTTCATCCAGCTACGTTGCGGTCGGTTCGGTTCACAACCATAAATATTTATGATCCTCTGCACATATGTCAAATAGTATTATACATACAATACTAATTTGAACTCTTTGATGTCGTGGCCTTTCGATACTAATTTGAACTCTTTGATGTCGTGGGCTTTTGACTCATTTGAAAGCGGCGCCAGGTCCATGATTTGACACCACACCGGACATATTTAGACAATCGTTACAACAGCTTGCAGCATCCTAGTAAGTTATCCGAGTCTTTCTTCTTCTTTTTTTCCTCCCCTTATCGTCCTCACCAACATCTCGTGGGATTATTATTGATGGCATTTTATAAATGAAAAATAATTTATGAATAAACTTTTTATATATGTTCTTAGATCAAACAACAAATGCTAAAAAATAAACTATGATAAATGGTCTCAAAATTAACTCTAAATTTAGTGTTAAGAATTAAATTTTTGGTATATAATTATAAGCAGAAATAAAAACATGAGTGTTATTCTTGAGGTCTCCTAAGAAACCTAGGCCATGTTCGGCAAGAAGGTGGATAAGTTAACTTGTCCGGTACAGAAAATATAGTAATATATTAGTACATGATTATTTAATTATTAATTATTAAAAATATATAATATATTAGTATGTTTTTTAAATAACTCTTCTATAGAAAATTTTTGCAAAAAATACATCGTTTAGCAGTTCGAAAATCGAATCGTGCGCGTAGAAAAAAAGGGAGCTAGGTTAACTTATCACCCCGGTGGAACGTGGCCCTAGTCTATAAAAAAACCAGAGACATGAAACCTTGGTCGTTTGCTCGCCTTCATGTGATGTTTGATTACAAAAAAACTAGAGTATTTTGTGTACTTGGTCCAATCTGGGTTTGAAATAACACCACACTTGTCGTTGTGCCATTTGTTTACTCGTTCTAATTCTAAATAAGTGAGCATTTATTTGACTACTTAGTTCCTACGGCCAACCCTTGTTAAGAATTCCCTACAAGCCTGTTAATTTCACTTGCCTAAGCTTTAGCCCTAATTCGGCTATGTTTTGTAAAACACTAACCAAAATTGATGTGAATTCTCCAAAAGGTGGATGGACCGAAATGAATACTACTCTCTCCGTTTCATAATGTAAGACTTTTTAGTCTTGGCTATTTTTATATGGATGGTAATAAATCTATATATATATATTATATACATTCATCCATTGATGAATTTAGAAAATGTTAAAAAGTCTTACAATATAAAACAGAGATAGTATCTGACAACTAAACCTAAGTTTGGAGTAGTTTTATTTTCTAGTATGTATTTTAGATCGCTAACGATACATGTATATATAAAAGTTTTATTCATAAATTCTATTATTTGTAAAAGCCAAACAATCACTCCTAAGGCTTTGTTCGTTTCAACAATTCAACTCAGGTTTCCCCTTATTTTCTGTAAGCATATTTTCAGAACTAGTAAATAGCGTTATGTGTAAAAGTTTTCTATATAAGAGCTTGTTTTTTAAAAGAAAAAAACACATTTGTTAAGTTTGTAATAATTGATTCATATGCTGTGAGATTTTCCATCCGTTTATATTATAAGACCTCCTAGCATTGACTAGATTTATATGAATTATAATAAATTTAGATACATATAGAAATTATATACGTGGATCATTAAACGAAACTAAGCAAAAAATAGAAAATCTTAACATATAAAGCGAACAGAGTAATTGATTATTTATATGTTGATGACTTATCTCATTTTACACGTCGCTAAAAATACCGACGGTTCCGGAGCAACACATGAAATATGAAGACTTTGTGGTGGTTGGTAAGTAAAAGTTTGCAACACAAAAAATATCAAGACTTCTTTTTCTAGTCCTGGTCATATCAAATATTTATGACACAAGAAATATAAAAAATCAATGCAGTAGTACCATGCTACCATCCAGGTGTGGTCAAAGGAAGAGAACGGTCAGCCCAAACAAATAAATGAACACGTGGAAAAAGGAAAGAGAGAGGGAGGAAGCACAACTGGACAAATAATTCAGGTTGTGGTCAAAGGAAGAGAACGGTCAGCCCTGTTTAGATCCAAAAATTTTTTTCCAGAAGTATAACATCGAATCTTTAGACATCTAAATAAAATATTAAATATATATGAATATTAAAATTAATTACACGGGTATGGGGGAAATCGTGTGACGAATCTTTTAAGCCTAATTAGGACATGATTAGTTATAAATGCTACAGTGACCACATGTGTAAATGACGGATTTATTAGACGCAAAAGATTCGTCTCGTGGTTTTCAGGCAGAATCTGAAATTTGTTTTTTCATTTGTGTCAGAAAACCACTTCTAACATCCGATCGAACGTTTGACGTGACCGTTTTACCAAAAATTTTTGGCAACTAAACAACTTGTAAATGAACCCCTCCCGCATTCCCGCCCTCCGAGCATCTGCACTAGTGTGTCCACCGTCGGCTCCTTGTTATTTTTCCCTTTTAAAGGAATAAAATCGTGAGACCTCTAGAACCACACCTTATCATTATTCTCTAATTCTTCGGAAGGAGAAATAACCACGGAAAATAACTTAGAGATGATATGTGTACAGGAAATGGTAGTAACCCGGTGTTAACGATGATTTTAATTAATTAAATTCCGTTGGAACTCACGGTAACAAGAACAAAAGCAATGGCTACCAAAACGGCATATTTACAGAACAGTTTGTACGTAAAAAAAATTATATACATATGTCTCTAATGATTTTAAAGTAAATTTAATAAATAGACTACGATAAAATCTTTAAATTAACATTTACAAATTCAAAATTTTGACTTACCAGCCTCTTGTCCTCCTAAAAGCATCTCTAACAGCATGACCAAATGGCTGGCCAAGCAAAAATTTTGCAATTTTGACTATAATATCCACTCCAACAGACTTATCAACTGGATGGTCAAACTGGCCTCTCCACTTGTTAAAATTGACCAACCAAACTAGAGTTGTCATTTGTGGGCCCACCCCACCTCTCCATCCTTCCTCCTAGTCCCTCACCAGCTGTCGCTCGGCCAAGCCACCGCCAGTGTCGCCGGCATCCGGCCAACCTCCTCCCGCCGCGCCCGCCTCCTACCACCCCATCTCACTCCTTCGAGCAGACGTACTGACGATGACGATGACTCCACGCGACGTCGCCACCGCACCGGTCGACGGCGACGAGGTCTCCTTCCGGCGCTCCTACCACCTCGGCCGACGACGGCGCCGCCGCCGCCTGGCCGAAGACGTCCGATTTCCTCCGCGCGACGCTGCCGCTGCCACCCCGGTCTCCTCCGCGTCACGCCGCCGCTTGCCTCTACCGGGCCTGAGGAAGAAGAGAGAAAGAAATAGAGAAAGAGAGAGAACGAAGGAGAGAAAGAGATTGAGGGAGAATGAGAGAGAAGATGATAACATGTAGGACCCAGTAGACTCGAAATATAGATGACCGAATAAAATAGAGAATGACTAATAGGTATTTGGAGAGTCCAGTTTAGACTGTCGGTTAGAGATGCTCTCGGATACCAAAAGATAGGGTGGAAAACTGTGCAGCCAAGGCACTGTCAGGTGGGCCCACCTTAGTGGAGGAGGAAGCGACCAGACGACGCGCCCTCCATTCCAGTGCTTTACGTTACTACACCCCTCTTCTTCTCCCGCAAGTCGGACACACAAGAAGGGAAAAAGGCCAAATCCTAGGAAAACAGAAGAGAGGAGAGAAAAGAAAAAATCAAATCAAATCCTTTTTTTTCTCCCATTTCTCCCCTTTACACGGTGACGAAGGTGGTGGTGGTCTCCCTCTCCCACTTTCTTCCCCCCGCCGCCGCCGCGAGGCATCCCGGCGAATGGCGTCCCGCATCGCCGCCTCCCGCCTCCTCCGCCGCTCCAACGCCGTAACTCTCTCTCTCTCTCTCTCTCTCTACCCCCGCTGGCGTGAGGTTCCGTGATTCGCCCCCTCCGACAATTTTTTCTTCTTCTTCTTCTGTTGGGTCTTCCTCTTGTGTCTGGGAGGAGGGGAGGAGACGGGAAGCTAGGGTTTACGAGGTGCTGCGGTGGCCTGATTCGGCGGACGACTTTTTCTTCTTCCCCTCGTCGCCGGGTTCATGTTTCGACGGGGGATTTGGGATTTTTTTTGGGGGGGTCGCGTCGGGTGAGGTTGCCCCCTGATGTGCGGGGGGTGGTCGATGGATGGATGCACGATTGCGCGCCATGCGCGATCCGGGGAGGAGGGACAGGAATTCGTGGTGTCTCGCCTTAGGATTAGGGTTCCAGGTTTTACTGTGCGCTCCTGCTGTGTGAAAAGTTGCAATTCAGTTATGAGTTGTTTCTATTTTTCCCCGCTTGTTCTGTGTTTTAAGGGCAATATGCTGATTAAATGCGATCTATACTTTTCACTCTGGGTTATGCCATTACCGGGTCAATGTATATGGAGTACAGACTCGTGGTAGCCTCCAATTTTGATATGAATATGCTGATTAAGTGTACAGTTTATGCGACGAACTTAACAGTACTATTATATGCACATTGACATGTAAAATGATTTCGCATCTATGTCATTGAACGGTCAAGCAAAGCTTAGTGTTAGCCAAGTTTGAAATGTACTTTGCTCATCAAAGTATAAGGGGATCATTGTCTTGTTTATGCTAAACCAGAAAAGCTTTAAAATTTGACCAGTCAACCTGTCTATGTTACTGGTACTATCTTCCACTTTGGTTATATGGAAACAGTTTACCCACAGTTCTTGCAATTGTTTTCACATGTGTGGGTATACAGAATGTACGATAATGTGTTTATTTTATATGAAATATAAAGTATGCCATCTATTACTTCATGTTTGCTAATTGAGTTTCTTGCTAATTATACTGATTGCTTCACTCTTAATGAAATTGGTTGGCCTGGTCTGGGCTTTCCCGGCAAAAAATAATTATACTGATTGACTTGCAGACTTTAGGCCTTCTCAGGAGTTATACACATGCCAGGAACTACAGCAGTCAACTTTCAGGTTAGTAGTTGACATCTTAATTGATTGTTAGTGATTTCTAGCTTTGGCTCTAATATCTGGTTGTTTTTTTTTCAGCTCTTATTCCAATTGGTTCCCAGAACTCCAATCTGACAAGGTAATTACTATATGTATAGTTCTTTATATGCTGTAAAGATATATTTGGGCCCCTTAGCCTGTGAGTTTTGAAATACTGTCATGTACTAAACGATTCGTCTGGTTGAATCTCTTTCAGAAGACATTACTACTTGCCAAATGTCTCTCAGTACCAACTTTGGAGTAGGTCATTTGCATCGGACAGTGGTAAGCTACACCACCTTTTTATTGGGCACAGAATGCTTTATAAAATCGTCCCTGGCTCCCTGCCCTTATCATCTCCTTTTTATTTATCTAGGAGACAAGGTGGAAGCTGTTGTTCCTTTCATGGGCGAATCTGTAACTGATGGAACCCTTGCTAACTTCTTGAAGAGTATGACACTCCCTTCGTGCAATCGCACACATCAGGTTTATTCTCTAACAATTGACCTTTTTTTAATACAGAACCTGGTGACAGAGTTGAGGCTGATGAGCCCATAGCACAGATTGAAACTGATAAGGTGCAGTTTTTCAGTCACTTTCTGGTGTTGTCTAAATAGACATGCAATTTAGCACTGATGGGTGGCCTTTTAAAATAGTGCATTGCCTTTCTATATTCCAGGTTACTATAGATGTTGCTAGTCCAGAAGCTGGTGTTATTGAAAAGGTGAAAAATATTCATCCTTTCAACTTCCTTGGCTGCTTTTGTCACCATATTTCACCCCTAAGCTGTTTTTGTGACCATCCCTTGGTTTCCAGTTTATTGCTAGTGAAGGCGATACCGTTACTCCAGGCACCAAAGTTGCTATCATATCAAAGTCTGCGGCACCAACTGAAACACATGTTGCTCCATCTGAGGATGCAACCCCAAAAGAAACCCCTCCACCCAAAGCTGAGGAGAAAAAACCAAAAGTGGAAGAGAAATCACCAAAAGTAGAACCTCCCAAGATGCAAGCACCTAAGCCTCTGCCACCGAAAACCTCCCCTACAGAACCACAGCTCCCTCCAAAAGAAAGGGAACGGAGGGTAAGGCCAAATTTCATCAACAAAAGGTCATGTTGAGTTTGTTTTACAGGAACAAGTATATATTTAACCATTTTAATTTGCAGGTGCCGATGCCAAGGCTCAGGAAGCGTATTGCAAACCGTTTGAAGGATTCACAAAATACGTTTGCAATGCTGACCACATTTAATGAAGTTGACATGTAAGTAAACATGATGTCTTAGGTTCCTTCCTAACTGCCTTTATTTTTTTTTTCTTTATCACGCAAATGTATATGGTTTGAGATGGTGACATTTGCCCCCTGATTTTGAGGAGTTTCATAATATTTGCCCAGCATTCAGGCCGTTAGCAATGTAATGTATCGGGGTATTGAGTACAGGATTTTCTAATCACCACAGTTCGCAATTTATCATAAACTCAATAAGGTGTAACAGTACCTGCAGACCTAATCTGTGCACTATCACAGATAAAATGCTCATGTTTCACTAAAAGAAAAAAAACTTGGTATATAAGCATTCGTTTGAGACTGTTTTACTTTCGTTTACCTAGAAACTTTAGAATCTTGCACGGTGTACTACTAGTTCTATAAAAGCGGTTGGACATGCTGTTCTGTTTTTTCCCCTTAAGCCCCGTTTGAAAGTGATGAAGATTTTGGATTATCTGATTTCTGTGATAGTAATTTGAGGGTATAAACAATGGAATTAACTACTACAAAGTTAAAATTTTGCTTTACAAAGGTTAGATGAAGAACACAGCCTTACAGCAAGTATAATAAGGGTGAGTGTGCTAGCTATAAGCATGCCACATAGGCTTGGATGTCTAGGTGGAGGAGAGAGAGATTTAGTGGGCTACTAAATAGTAGCCAGCTGCACGTGAGCTCCAAGAAAATAAGGCCCGCCACTAATGCATGTGATAAGCCACTATGTGTAAATAGGAGGGTATGGTTGAAAATATTAATAAAATATCTCTTGTTTATTGTGTCAATAGCCAACCATTATATGCTCTATATATATAATTAGCTTTAGATGATCTGACATATGTATGTAGCTAGCAGTTGTCTATACTATTGAACATTTAAATTTGCTCTTACTATTGGATATTGCAATGCAGGACCAATTTGATGAAGCTGCGGTCTGATTATAAGGACGAGTTTGTCACCAAGCACGGTGTCAAATTGGGTCTGATGTCCTGCTTTGTCAAGGTGCTGATCAATCGTGTGTACCTCTGAACAATTGCTTCGTAATTTTACTAAGATATTTAATGTGCTCATTCTATTTGCGCCGGCAGGCTGCTGTTACAGC
Source organism: Oryza brachyantha (assembly GCF_000231095.2). Classification (NCBI taxonomy): domain Eukaryota; kingdom Viridiplantae; phylum Streptophyta; class Magnoliopsida; order Poales; family Poaceae; genus Oryza; species Oryza brachyantha. The sequence goes on from NC_023166.2 coordinate 8,957,211, forward strand.
ACTTCAAAACCAACCAATTGTCAATGCTGTCATTGATGGTGATGACATCATATACAGAGACTATGTTGACATCAGTGTTGCTGTTGGTACTTCCAAGGTAACTTGATACATGCCATTGTCTTGTATTTGTCTGACAATCCTCCTCTCATGTTTGGTTATAAAATACGCATGTAATTATGTCATGTTGATTTCTGTTTTAGGGTCTTGTGGTGCCTGTTATCCGTGATGCTGATAACATGAACTTCGCGGACATTGAGAAAGGGATAAACACCCTTGCAAAGAAGGCTACTGAGGGGGCACTCTCAATTGATGAGATGGCAGGAGGAACATTCACCATCTCTAATGGTGGTGTTTATGGAAGTCTTATCAGCACACCTATCATCAACCCCCCACAGGTCCTGCTTGTCACTTTGCTACTTGCAAAATTATCTGCATTGGTTTGATAATCATTCATCTGACATGATGTATATCTAATGCAGTCAGCAATTCTTGGTATGCACTCCATTGTACAACGCCCTGTGGTTGTGGACGGCAACATTCTCGCGAGGCCGATGATGTACCTCGCGCTGACCTACGACCACAGGCTGATCGATGGCAGAGAAGCGGTTTACTTCCTGCGCCGCATCAAGGACGTGGTTGAAGACCCACGGCGGTTGCTGCTCGACATATAGCTTGTTGCGCCACCAATCCCAGCCTAGAGCTGCTTTTGTGCTTCGTATGGAAATAATACTGCAAATTTTTGACTGATACAAGAGTTGCTTTCTGAGAACGACGAAATTTGAGTTGAGGATACCGTGAAGGTGTCTCTCTGACAATTATAGACGAGAGCACCGCATCCGAATCTTAATCTTATATCAGCGCTTATTCCATTTTGGGATGTACTTCCCTAAACAATTTCCTTTTAGTTTCCATGCAAGAGCAATAGATCATGGTTTTTTTTCCCACCTTTATGATTCGATCTTGTGATCTGTCGTGCCTTCTACACGGTTCTGTTTGCTGTTTATGTCGAGTGAGTTCGTTAATTTGCGTCCGTAGAGGTGATCGATTGCAGTTTGGTAGGTTCTTCAGGCTTTCTGGCTCGAGGGGAGTTTGCAGCAAAGTGACTCGAACTCGATCTGACCTGTTTGCCGTTTCTTTTCTTTTATTATATCTTCCAACTTGGTTGAGATGAAATGGAGAGATGGTATGAGTTGAAATGAAACAGCTTGAATAGAACAAACGAAATTGCTACAGTTTTACTCCGTCTCCCATCTTCTGCTTTTGTTTTCTCCCAAATGATACAGTCGTGGGATCAATTTTTCAATTTCATCATTCATTCCCCCCTCCGATTCTTAATCTTTTTTTTCTTTGCCTCCATCTTTAAAAAAAATATTTCTTCCACTTCTTTTTCTTGGCCTATCTTATCTAAAATAACTCGTGTTTTCCAGCAAATGGAGAAACTTAACAAAAGAGCCAGTCATTAACATTCCAAGAGAGAATATAGTCAACAGCCAGGCATCAACATTCGAAGAGAAGATGTGACCATGCCAAGCAGAAGATAGTTAACACTATAGTCAAGGTATATTTGGTTAGATAAGTTGCAGTGAAAAAAATGCAGTCATGTATGTCATATGTTTTTCCTATCAACAGAAACTTAGTAGATGAGAAACGAAAGGGAGAAGAAAAAAAGTTATGCTGCTTCAGGGAGCGCAAAATGGAATCCACATGGAGCTGCTTTCAGCAAGGGAGAGCTACAAAATACAGGCCTAACAACACAGTATGAACGGCTTTCAGCAGGATGCTACTTCCATTCGAGAAGTATACAACAATCTAACACCAATCACATTCTCTCACAAAGAGGATCAGACAATGATTTACCAAAATGCCAGCCGGCGTAGTTCAGACCCTAACACTACCCTTTTACCTTTCTGCCTTTCATGGGTTTTGTCCCAATGCTGCCGCAAAATAAACTATTGATAATTTGAACGGTATTTTCAAAAACTTAAATGCGCCGGGGATCTGACAAGGTGCAGATTTGGGATAGACAAGCCACCAAACTGAAGCCTCAGATTGTCATCAAATCTTCAATCCTTGACCTGCAAAACGGAGCCCATTAGCGCTTCAAGTTTCCTTTAACAGGGAAATCAGTTTCATTTGGTTGGGTACATCTCAATCTAAACACAATAAATAATAGTAGCAAACAACACTAAGGAAATCCAATGAGTTTCTGATAGCTTGTATGCGCATTATGCCATTTGTCCATTTGGCATCCTTAGAGCTAAACCACCACTGGGTAACTGGAGCAGTTGATAAGATGTATAATAATACAAGTAAAAGCATCCAAGATTCCAAGTGTATTAGCACATTTTACTCTATAAAGATATTGGACATTGGACAAGATAAACATATAGTGTATCACAGTACATATACTTTGACAAGATTCTCGTATCAGTCTATTCTGACTTATCAGCCAATACAGATTGCAAAGCTACTGGCAAGATCTATTGTAGTGTAAGAATATATTCCTTGTAAATATCACACTAAAAGATTCTGAGACAAACTATTTGGTGATAAGTTTCTTTTTTTTCCATGCCAACTGTTGCTTAGTACATAGCAGCTTACATACAGCATGGTTAAAAGGAAGACATTTGTAAAACAATCCAGAAGTCTGCCTGGAGCTGGTTCCCATTAGCATACAGATGTCTCTTATTTCCATGTATAATATAAACATAAAATAAGAATTTATACATGCACCCCCCACAATTATTGTTTCTCAATTGGATCAAGATTCACAATTTAAATTATATATTCCAGTTGCTGCTTTTCGAAAAACTTGCATGGCCTATGTATCCGCAACATTCCTTGCCATGAACTAGTTGACGCAAAATTAACTAGAGCTTATAATGTATAATAAGCAACAGAAAAGGCAGTTTCAAACATTATCATGAACCATAACTCATTTCCAAATAAAGTAGAGCATACCTCATTGTGAAACATCAGAATCTCTAAAGGTATCATTCCTTGCATCATTGTCTTCAGAGGGGCACTCTACATTTGATGAGAGAGATGAACTAGAAGACAAAGCTTTATGAATTTCAACAGATGCCTTCGCAGTTGCAGCAGTTTGCATGGATTCACTGTGAGGCTTCTTAGTTGTACCGGATTTGACTGTGGATGAGATTTTTCCAACAGGAATTGACGAATCAGATGGCATGTTTTGAGTTTGACTGGAGAAACTTGAGGTCCTGGCAGGAATTGACATTTTCTGGAATCTAGAATGGTTACTCGAACCAGGAGAGGCTGTTAACCACATAAATCGTAGTGTATGCCCTTTACAAGATTTGCCACCAATAAATGCTTTCTCGGCAGATGATCGTGTTGTATAAGTCACACAAGCTGAGCAACTCAGAGAAGGTTTTAAGGTAGCATCATTGTTGTAGGCTTCAGTATCTTCCAGAACAACAGACGAAAGTTCCCCAAATGACATGAAATGATCTTTCAAGACAGATTCCTGTAAACGTAGTAATTGACATCATAACTAAAGGAAACAACTTTTAATCAAGCACATCAACAGAAAAACACAAAATGCAACAGAATCAATCAACACAAGAAATAACAGAGAGATACAGAGACATTTATCTTCTTTGGACATCTTTCTCTGGAAATAAAAGGTTTTAGTATTAACATGAAAAAAAATATGTCCATACAGATTTCTTGTATGAATTAGTGGCACACAGATGCTGAGATGCAATACTAAGTGTAACCAGATCGGCACGTCACTAGACATAGCACTTTTAGACTGACTTATGAATTCACCACGTAAATAATATTTCCACGCGTCATGAAAACATGTCATTTTGGACATTAGCATGGGCTTCAAATGCAACTTTGACCACTAATTTCTATTGTAATTATATTCATAAAACCTGAAAATATAAAATTGGCATGTTTTCATTACAGGAGGAAGTAGTGCAGAATATTAGCAGTTGAAGTCTTGCAGACGTAAATGCTTGAAAAATCCATAATCAAAGAATGAGCAAAGAAATTGCCATTATGTTTAACCAGATTAGAATAAACAAATAACCATGCCTATTGCAATAGGTTTAAGAGTGCAGCGGTATACAAATTTTACAGTAGGTGATGAAGTTAAAGGGTGAGAGCTAAACTGCCAAGAATGAAACAGAATACTTCCAATATAAGCAGTAGAGGGATCACTATTAGTTCAGAAATGTAAATCATACATCGACAAAGTACACACTAAGGTTGAGTGCTGCCATTCATTATATGGAAGGATGCCAGAAATTCAGAAATGGTTGGTGTTCATTCATTCACAAAATGAGGAATAGTCTTGACATACTAATGTGATTTGGATACTTTTGAATTGCATATATGACAATGATATTATTACTTCTCTTGATTATTTAATGACAGGGAAGGACATTACACTTACATCTGCGATTTCAGGTGGCAAAGGTGGAAGGATTCGAAATGACGTGGTTCGATTGTCAAGCTTAAACCTACTCTGTGATGGTGCTAACAGAGGACTTGTCTGCTTAGCAGCTACAGCAGATTTCTGTGCAGATGTTGCAGAAGGTTTGTGAGCAGATGAAGCCAGCTCTCCAGAAGTTCTCTTTTGCAGTGTACCAGCAACGTCTTGATGCCCTTCTGTCCTGGTGTTCATGGACTTTGAATCAGTAGTACTCTGTACATCATTAGAAACTTCTTTTCCACCACCCTCTGCCTGTTTGGCTGAAGTTGCTAAGCCCTTCTGCAAAATTGCTGTTTACTCATTAGAAGCCAGAAATTACAACAGCAAAAAAAAAAGTAATAAAGTAGAGTCTACCATCAACAGTCAATCTTTCAGAAATTACAACAGCAAAAGAAAAAAAAGCAATAGACAAGCAAAGTCTAGTATCGACTCAATCTACCCACTAACCAATGGAAAATAAGCTCCACCGATAACATGAGTAATAAAATGAACAATACTGAATCAACCAACTCCTGGAAAACATTACATACTTGCTTTGCCAGTCTCTCTAACTGTCGACGGAATTCATCACGCTTCTGAGCTAAGATCTCCTGCTTTTTACGGAGTTCTTCCAAGAGTTCAAGACTTTCTTGCCTTTTTGAGTCAGGAGGTACTGATTTTACACTATTTGCAGATAGCATTTTAGGAACTGTACCATGACCTGATGCTTCAGCAGAAGATCCAGAACTAGCCCTTGGAGTTGCAGATTGAAGATTTTCCTTGCCTCTGTTGGAAGAGGATGGCTGAGGTGGGACAGAATTGGCCAGGGGTGTGGTCACATGGGAAGATTTTGCTGGGATTCTGCCCTCTCCCTCATCAGGGATCCTATCTCTATTGGCCCACCATAACTTTATAAAGCGGTTTCCCATTACAGCATCTGGAGCTTTAAGGGCAGCTTCAGCCTCTTCTCTTTTAGAGAATTGGATGAAAGCTTTTTCACTGTTAGATGGAATATAGATATCTATCACTTGTCCAAATTTCTGGAAGTGTGAAAGAAGGGCCTCCCATCTATTGCTTTCTAGAGGAATGCCATTTACATAAAGTGTACGGGATGCTTTATGAGAAGCCCGATTACTTTGGCGGCCCATATCTCCAAATATTCTTGAATTGGATTGACCATTGGTGTCTTTAGCAGAAGCAGGATTGACATGGACAGTGCTAGGAGTCATCTCATCATAACTTTCATTCCTTTTGTTTCCAGTGGCACTAGTTGAAGTAGCATTAGCTGTCTTGCCAGGCCCTTGTTTCTTTGATGCTATTCGTCCCCAAACAGAAGATTTTGAGTTCTGTGAGCTATCAGCTGCAAAAACCTGGTTCCCCTGCTCCCGCACTGCTTCATAGCCTGAGGATTCAGCATTCCATACTCCATCATTATGTGCAAAACCAGCACAAGATGCATCAGGGTGTTCACTGTTCCATAGAGGCTGATCAGGATCATATACATCAGCATCAGAAACAGAAACAGCTGAAGTAGTGGTTCCGTTTAGCTTCAGTACATCATTTGTCACACCAGACTTGATGTCTTTTGCAGGAACACCTTTGCTGCCACCAAGGCTTGATGTGTTCACAGGTGCAGCTCCCGCTTCATTTTGGATTCCCAGTCCTTGAGTATTTGGAACTGCGACAGGAAGATTGAACTGCGACAGACTCTGCAAAATATTTTAAGAAATCATTCTATTAAACCTCAATAATTTGACATAAGAAAAAAAGTTATCTGGCAAACCATGACCACAGGAACCTTGCCTCATAACGCATAAGCATTGTATATCAAATCTATCTTTTCAGCTAACTTGAAGTTAAAAATATAATAAACAATATGCAGCATCAAATGAAATAAGCATACTACGGTTGAATCGTATTGCCATATAAAGATAACTTGACAACATGTTAAGAACATTTAGTAGCAGCTCAAATCATCACTAATAAAACTGCACTCACAGAACCCCTCTCAAGGCTACAATAATGCTTGCACAAAAAGGGCACTAGTGAGTAGTGACTGAAAACATATGAAGCAATAAATCAAACCATATTCATATTGCATAAACCTCACTCTTAGAATGATATGATGGAAGTTGAAATGCTCAGAAATGATGAAATATGACTGTACTGAAAATACAGGATACAATGCAGAAAGGTATATGCAGATCAAAAATATACAGACCTGCATGTCTTCAACAACAATTCTATTCAGACCATGCTCCATGGGACACATATCCCCTCTCAAACAAAATCCACGCTCCTCGAAGTCTCTACAACGCTGACGAGGCATGCCAAGATCAATTAAAGGAGATATTGCAGGCTGGATAGGGCCTTGAATTCCAAGTGGGTGAATTGGATCCAACATTCCATTAGGCATTCCAGGCATAAATCCATATGGACCCCACGAACCATTTTGTGCACTACCACCACCTGGCAATGCAGCACCCATAAATAAGTTAGGATGTGTTGGTGGTCCTTGAGAGGCCATCTGTGATGCAAAGTCAATCATGTCAAGTGTGTTAAATCTTGGTTCATGCTGAGTCCAGGGTGCACCATTCCTTCCTCTTCCCCGTGTCATAGGAGGGCGAGGAGCCACAGAAGATGATGAATCAGAACGGAAAGGTTGGTTCACCCGAGGTCCCCGACTATGAGCCCCTGCTCCAGGGCGCCTCTTGAATTTAGGTAAGAAATCTTTCTGTGCTTCCCCATGTGAATCAGCTCCACCAGAAATTTTCTGCCTTTTCTTCAGAAGACCTCCTGGAGATTGCTCAGTGTTCTCATCAAAAGATTGAGGTCTCGCCTCCCGCTTCCGGTGCTTGTGGTTACGATCATCGTCGTCGTCATCGCTTATTTCAAAGTCTTCATTGTCTGTAGCAGCTTCAGAATTTGATGAATTATTTTCGTCCTTTGGTGAAGGTACTTCTATTTTTTCAGCATCAAATGCAGGAGATGAAGACTCTTTAATCATCTTCAAGTTTCCCAAGCCCACAACAAACTTTACATCTAGATTTTACTCGCTATCTTGACCAAATAATGTAGATCACCCCCTATTGTCAACACATATAGAAGTAAAATTAATGATGAGCAACAGAAAAGAAAGCCAATCATAAGTGGAAAAAAAGGACAAAATGACTTTGCAATATACTATTGTAGAATGATAAAAATGGCAAAATAAAGTGTCAACGCAGTGCCCTTTTCCCTTTCAAATTACTACCGCTGAAAGAGAACAGTATGTCTCTAGTGTACAAAGCTCACTTGAACCAGTGATGTAATTATGACTTACGAGAAAGAAACAGGCCAAGCCCATGAAGCCAGGCATCATATTTAGGTAAAGGTGGAAGATATTTTAGGTCAGGGCTCATTGCCATGACTACATTGTTTTTGTTATAAACCCTTCAGCACCAAGAACAAAGAGCGCTGTGGGACGATTATATTCAAACCTTCCTACTTTTGATTAATAAAGTCATATTTGTAAGAAGTTTTTCATTCAAGGAATGCCCTTTTATATTTGTTGCATACTTCCTCCATCCCTAGACGACTGTAGTTTTAGCTAGTCAAAGGCAAACTAAGTAGGAGATTAAAAGATAGCGCCCTTCATTAATGTGTAGAGAAAACGATGAGAAAACAAGGAGGGGGTACTATCAGTCCAGTAGCTAAAACGAGAAGAAAAGGTTAGGTAACATTAAAGAGGTATAGTGGACCCCAGTCTAAAATACACTCTTTGTGTGGCAAATTCTTAGGCTAAAACTACACTCTTTTAGGGACGAAGGGAGTAGAATTAAAAATCCTGACAACATTTCCGAACAAACAAACCAATATTTAGACCTGTTGTCCAGAATAAGCTATTCCTGAATCAATCCAATCCCATATTATCCATACAAAAAGTCATCTGTAATGTATAACGTGACAACCGTTCAGACTTCAAATATGGTAAAAGCAAAACAAGAAACAATAGGTCAGATACCCTATGTGAACATTGGTGTTATTTCACAAAATTAAGGGGGCGGAAATGCTAACATGAATCTGAGGCATTAAAATAGCGCCAATCAGGTCTAGGTGAACATCTAATTCTCCTGACCAAAGAAACTAATTAATAGCTAACAGCCTTACAATGCGCTTCACTACAAACCTTATATCCCCTCTATAGTGCCGACTAAATAGCGCCAAAGCGAGCACACTGACAATACGGGAATGTGACCTTCTCCGACTCAAGGGAGCACGCTCCTGCAATCCGATGACAGCAATAAGCTCTACAACTACAGGGCAGAGCCTAACGGGTGCGGCACCGAGGTTCAGCTGAACCCTCACATGGGGGCAGGGGGGGGGGGGAGGGGGGAGCAAAATCTCCTCCAAAACAAACACCACTATCCGCACGCATCATAGAGAAGGAAATCGGGACGAAACGGGGATGGGCTAATCGCAACCAATCCAGCTCCCGATGGATCTCCAACCCACGCGTCGCCGGCCCCGTGAGGCGGAGCGGCAGAAGAGGGGTGGGGGGGGGGCTCCGAGCGAGGGGCGAATACCTTCAATTCGATTGGAGACGGGGAGACGCTCCGCCGGCGCGGGCCGGCCCGGCCGGGAGATGAAGAGGGCCCGCGCGCAGGCAGAGGGGCGGGGCCGGGAAGGGAGAGGAGCGCCTGCGCCTGCTCGCCGGTGGCCGCGCGAGGCGAGGCCCGCGGCCGCCTCCGCCGGAGAGGGAGAAGACGAGAGTTGAGGCGAGGCGAGGCGAGGGTTTCCTTGGCGAAAAGAGAGTAGGGAGGCAAGAGGCGAGGGAAGGTTGTGAGTATTTTGGTCGTCTATTCTCTCTCCCTCTTATTTGCAGAAGTTTGTATCATATATGCTCCATTTGCCACATGTTACTTTGTTCATTTTTTTTTCATATGATACCATTAACTTTTGAATTTACGTTTGATCGTTTATTTTATTTAAAAATTATATTTAAATATGTAAAATTATAAAGCATATTTAAAGTTTCTACATTAATAGATCATATTATAATAAAGTAATTAATAGTTATATAAATTTTGAATAAGACAAAAGGTCAAACGTAGACCTAAAAGTCAATGGCGTCATATAAAAAAATATGGAGGTAGTATAATTTTTTTTAAATTAGTCTAGATTTATTAATGTATTAACGTATATGTTTTATATATGTGTGTCTATATTTATTAGCATACAAATTAACGTACAAAAGAACAAAAAGTCTTATAATGTATAATGAATGAAATATAATAAATTAATGATACTCTATAAATAAAAGTATATTTTTAAAAGTTGCGTAAGGTTTTTGTGAAAATGATTTCCTCTCTGTAACTTTTGATACGTCTTTTGGAAGTTCGAGAAGCGTGTATAGGGAAAAGGAGTAAATCTGGCTTTAGTTAACCCACCGAACTAACGCAGCCTATGTTAGGTCATGGTGTACGTATATGTCACGCACCAAATACATATGATGAACAAACTTGTTGTTTTTGATAGAAATAAGACGTCATGAGTTACAGTCTAGTGAAGGTACGTGGCATGGCATGGCATGGCATACTAATATGGTAAGGATATAGGGAGGTTAGGAGACTGAGAAAACCCATTATTATAGACTTGATGAGAACGGTTCACTATAAGAAATTAGACAGGCTTATCGGCAAGATAATATAAAGGTATAATCGCCATGTTAGAGAAAGGGCCTAGGGAAATGGGCGAAGAACATGTTTTTTATCATTAGTATTATTTCTAATATATATATGGCCAGTAGAAATAGAACTTTTTAGGGATGTATAATGAATTGGTATCTATATTTAATTCATGGGGTTTCGTTGAGTTATCGTCCTAAGATACCGTGTATAATGAATTTAGGATAATAATTTTATATAGTTAAATGTTTCTTGTATATATCATATATGGTCCTAGTGGCAGTGGCGGAAGGAGGATGAGGCGGTTGTGTTGTTAGAGGTAGGAGTAATGGTGCGCGCCAATTAACTCCCGCGCCTTTATAGTAAATGGCATGGTGGATAATTTTGTTGCAATTTTAATGCTATTATTAAAATTCCCACCCACAAAGCTTTAAAATAGTCTCCGTCGTATCGTGGTTCGTAAGAGCATGTTCAAAGATAGAGTCTACTATCGACTCTTATCTCGTCCACGTCAACAATACTAACTTATTTTATAAGTGTGCATATAAAGGGAGAGTTAGATATGTTTTCTTCGTTAATACAACAAAAACATTTTAATTACTCTTCTTTCCTTTTAATCTATCATATGCATCCTTAAATAAATAAATCTTAAGAGTCGACTCTAAGTTATTGCCACGCATAACAACTATTTTTCTCTCTCATTCGCTCTCTTTCCTCTATGTTAGCAAAATTGCATACGTGGCATTTAAGAGGATCAGCTAATAAACACCGTTGTACGTGCCCTAAGGCATATGAATTGAGTTTTTAAAACCAATAAGTGGCTTGCTTGTCTTTACTTCTTGGTCAATACACTATCTAGAAGGGGAAAAAAGAGAGAAATGCAATTAGGCTCCATTTGTTTGTGCTTAAAAATCGATTTAGGGCACATACAAAGGTGTATATTAGTTGACTCTCTCACTCGTAAGCAAATTTGGTGACATAGAGAAAAGAGAGGAAAAGAGAGAGAAAAGTCGTTGCCATGCATAACAACAACTTAGAGTCGACTCTTATCATTTATTAAAGAAAACTTTCTTGCGTGAGGGTGAATAAAAAAGAAACTAGCATAATAAAAAATATTTTATTAAAACCATATCTATTATACCTATGTATTATAAAATAAGTCCTTGTTGCTGACTTGGATCAGATAATAATTGATAATTGGCTCTATCTTTGAACATGCCTTTATCAGCCAAGGTAGAAACTAAGACAAACAACTTCTCGCTGTGTTTTTTTAAGCCAAAAGCTTTGTTCAAGTAGCCTTTTCAGTCTATTGGAAGTAGAGATGGAACAACATTAAACTTAAAGCTTTAAATTCACCGGCTTTTAACCATATAAAATAAAAAGTCAGCTTAAAGCTTAAACCAATCGGCCTAAATCAAAACAAAGAGGATCTTACTTATGATTACAATTTAAATTATGTTATTGCTATAAAACGCAATCAGATAATCTCACGACCATTGTTGGTTAAACCTTGACTCTAGAAGATGAGAGAGAGGGAGAGGGCAGTAAATATACCAAGAGGCTGGTAACTGAACAAGAATAGCATTGCATATTAATTTTGTAGAAATGACTACAGGCTAAGAATCCAACTTTATGTATCAACCACGATACTCTTGTCATTTAATTAGTATAATGTATATTACAAATTTTTGACATGCTAGATAATGATACTCTAACATAATATGATTTTGCTAGCTCACTGCTGCATCTGTAGCAGTACCTTGAGCATTGTTTTCCAAATTGACGAATGACGACCAGACAGGGACAATGAAACCATAGCATCACAAATTTTGCTTCTAGGAAGGCTGCTAGGGGCCATCATCGGCCTTTGCTGGCTGCACTGTCGAATGGGCCTGTTTCAAGCAGACTGGGCCTGAATTTGGGCCTGTCCGGGAAAAGCTCAAACATAGAAACATACATTGAAGGAGCATTTCCACGAGGTTAACCAAATTTTACTAGCCAATGGTTAGAGAGAAAAAAAAAAGACTAATCATATTTCTCATACACTTTAATCTGACTTATTCTTCCATCTTGTCCAAAGAATCCAGCAGATGATCGACGTCCGGGGTAACAACCGCACGCTTGCTGATCTCTCCCAGGGCGCACAGGTGCTTTTCTCTGGTGTTAATTGCCGCAACCTCCTGGGAAAACTTGCAATCTGAACCCGGAGAGACCTGCACAGGGTGGTTTCAGTTTAGATAATAGCATGGAGCCATGGAAAACATGAAGATAGAATGCTGAGGCATAAGAGTATTGATACTCACATCAAAGAGTAAATCGTTGATCTTCATCTTCACTTTACCGCTCTTATATACAAGTATCTTGCCGATGAAACCTCCTGGAAGCTCTTTGAGCCTAGAGCCAACGAGTGATGATGGTCTTGTTACTGGATCTTTATGTGTCAGCTTGGAGCCTGTGTTTTTAGGTTTAGCATCTGCCCCAGCGCCTGTGTCTTTCTCAGCAACTGAGTCTGGTTGCTTTGGTAATGGAAGAGATGTAGGCATTTGGAAGAAAAACAGTTGTGGTTCGTCTGACCGGTCCTGTCAAATGTCAATACATCAATCAGCAAAACGGATTTGTTTTTAGAACTAGCCTCCAGTTACTAAAAATGAAAAACGATGAACTTAAACAACAGGACATACCATTAATCCAAGTTCTTCTGCTGCGGTTAATTCACCATCTTGGTCTCTGGTGGAAGAAGACTCTCCAAACTCCTCTTCATTAAGAATTTCTGGATTATGGATAGAAGAGACATAAGGTTTGGTTGAAGAAAAAGATTGTACCAGTAGCCTGAAAGGACCAACAAGATACCAGGATCTCCAGAATAGGGTCTCCTCAGTGGGAGAGTAACAGGATAGTTACTGTGAGAATAGTCCTGTGAAAGAAAAGGAATCAAATAAATAGACTGAAAAACAAATCCACATTAGTGAACTCGGTATCTCCACTCACCCATGGCTCGACATAGTCTTTTGGTAATTTAGAAGCTGATCCATCTGAATATGCATGTAAACAAAGCTTGTCAATATCCCAACAGAGCAACCCGTACAGTACTCAGGATTATGTGTCTTTACAAAAGACAAGCTAAAAATATAGCATTGGAGATAAATTTCTTAATACCTGCTGAGGTTCTTGGCATAGGAAATGATCTTGCATATGATGAGTTCCCCTGTCCAAATGCAACTTGCGTATGCATTTCTATAATCACAACAAAGCAGGACATCAGTAGCAAATAGGCATGTAAATCAAGGGATAAGGCCAACATCATCAGAAATACTCTAATATATTCATGGCACTTTTTACTACACAAAATAATCCAGATTAGGCAGAATCAACAAAATGCTATGTTGCTGCAGCCTCTGCACAGAGCATTTCTCAGGCATTCCAATGCATGAAGCATTGACTTATACTGGTTAGAACAGGGTGAAAACCAAATCACACTGTTCTATCTAGCTAGCATTTTACTTACAGCAGATTTTCATCCTCAGATACAAGTGGACCACATACTTGTACATTTCCAACTAAGAAACCACTTGCAATTGTACAGCAGATATAGTTCAAGGGTCAGTGTATAAGTTGAAAAGAAAAGGTATGCATTGCCTAGTAGATAAAGATTGGTCATTGGTCACACGATAAACATACTTAAGTGGCTATCTGAATTTGCAAATTCCATGGAGCAATGAAAAATCAGCCATGCATACTCAATTTCTTGATAACATGAACTGTAGTTGCAGGCCGAAATTTTGGAAACTCTAAAATGAAGCATGTTTTGCAATACACAAACAACTGATAAACCAATAATGGGAGGAAGTGGGCACTGAGCATGCCCACAGAGTACAAATTGCACATATACGAGATTGTTATGATATCTTATAAATTGGAAAGAATGGAATGGGGGTAGCAATTAGCTTCTCTTACCCTTTTTCTCGATCTTAACTTTTCTCGCAAAGGGATCTATGCTCTGCAAATTGCAAACTGATTAAAGATTTTTCAAACACCAAACAAGACTTAATTAACAAACTATCTTTGGTGTACAGTAACAGATGATAAATCACAAGAAGTGAACACCTGCGATGTCTTGAGTTTCATCAGCAATTCTTTATCTACGGTTTCATCCTTGCTTTCGTCAGCCGGCTTCCTGTTGAATTACACAACTCTCATTCGACAACACAGAATCTACTGTTGTAGATAATCTCCAATGGAAGATATCACAGCATTAGTAAAGAAAATGTGGAGTGAATTACATACGTTTTCGGGATGACCTTTGGAGGTTTCTTAGGACGAACCTTGGGTGCAAATTTAAGCCCTCCCTTATGTCGGAAAGAAAATATAAATTACAGAGAAGATAAGCACCAATGGCCAAATGAATCATTCGGGAACAAATGAGTAGACACCAACCAACCTTGCGAGGGGGTGGAAGGGAGCCATCTGTTTCCTTTTTCACTTTACCCTTGTTATCCATTATAGATAAGAAAAAAGAAGCACAAATCCTGCAAAAATAGAACAGCAGCAAACGAGGTGATCTGGCTTAGATTTATTTACATAATGGCAGGAAATCAATCATCCATTCTTTTCATCAATAAAAAGACTGCCATTGGGAGTTCGTCGTCAGACACTTCTTTCATTAACGAAAAAAGAACTTCTACTAGAATTCATTGACAAAAAAAACTGCTATTGGGAGTTCATCGTGCATGCATCACTGCAACAAAATAATCTCGGAAGCCCAATCAGATGCTCTGATTGGAAAATCAACGTGAGACCCAATGGATCTGTAAATCTCCATGCCACACTGAACACCGTACTGTGGTGAACAGCGAAGGTCCTAGTCGACCGGTAAGGATGGGGGAGAGGAGTTCCCGGCGAGGGGAGGGAGGCGGCCCGATGCAGAGGCGGGAGGCGAGACGACGAGTAGTGCAGGGCAGTGAAAATATTTGTGTATGTTTTCTAGTACAAACTAAGTCCAACAATAGAAAAACTGAACCAAACATTGCATGGAAGAGGATATGATCAGTTTAATTAGTAGCTTTTATTTCAAAGAATAAATATGTACATACTATTATATATATATATATATATATGCTTACATCTATAAGGAATATTCCACTACTTTTGAATATCATAGCAAAAGCAAGTAATCTTCCATTATTTCCCCTATTAAAATAAAGGTACGCTTCCATGCATGTTTTTCCTATAATCAGCACACGATGTCAACCGTGTTTTTACATTTAGTGAACATCAGTGCCATGTGCAAGTAATTGATTATACTGGAAACTAGTAAGCGCCCTGCATGCCATGCATTTTGTTAGTAGGTAGACACCCTGCACTATACTGGAAACTATCAAGTCAAGGACATTAGGACAAGTGCAAATCTCAAAGGCACAATGGTGCATCACTGTATTAATGTGACTGGATTTGCATAAGAAGGCACTGATAGTTTCGATTATCATCTGAACTTTGCTATACTGGATGATACAATGTTTCACAACCCAGATGAAACTAATCGAATCATATACCAATACCTGCATGGAAAAGTCGTAATCTGATATGGAAACCATATTTCATAACCCACTGTGTTGATTAGTTCAATTTCATTATTCTATTCCTGTAAATTTCATTTAACAGTTCACAACCCCATTTATCAAGTGAAGATTTCCATTATAATGTGCCAAAAAGATAACATATTGTTTTTACACGCAACCAAACAGAAAAATCTTGTTTCCAACTAGTGCTACAATGGTTGTTCATATGTTCAATACACAGGCAAACACAAAAGGGGGAAATCTGCATTGACAGTACCTCTAGTGGGGCAGACAACGGCGCTGGCGCTCGTGCTTTCAACAAACGGCGGCGGCGGCGACACTGTCTTCGGGCGGAAGAGAAGCCTGGCCGGCGGCGGGCGTTAGAGACAGCCCGGCGACGCCGCGCGGGAGAGGGAGGGACGTGGGCCGACGGCGCCGTGCAGGAGGAGGGAGGGACGGGAGCCAACGGCGCCGCGCGGGAGGGACGTGGGTCGACGGCGCTCGGGAGAGTCGTCTGCGGTGGGTCGGCGGAGCTCGGAAGAGGCCGGCGGCAGCGCTCCACCCTAACCCTAGAAACGCGGGGAATTTAACTTTTTCTTTTTTTTGCCGCTCGTGCTATGAATAAAAACAAGATTTGTCACGTCTACATGTGGGTCCTTATCTTATCACCACTCGGTTCGGTTAGAGTGACAAGAACATATGTTAGGGAAGGAGACCTGTTGATGAACAGGGTATATCAGTGGTATGGTGGATGATTTTTAATAAAAAAACAAGGGTATTTTACTGTCTAGTTGGTTGGATTTAGGTGTGGGAAACTCGTTTTTGTGTGATTTCACATGTCTGTTAACATCAAAAGTTGACCCGATAACGTGTCACACATGAAGATCTGGGAGTTATTATAAGACCGTTCCAGTGCAGAACCTCAATTCTTATAATGCGCGGGCGTGACATTCAGTTTGATCCTGCAACTGATAAAATAAATAGTAAATCGGCTATCGAGCCGATAGGTAACTGAGAAACTAGCCAATCGGATATTGCTGTAGCAGTATTTAGCCAATAGGCTGATCGAGATCGGCTGACAATCCGATAAAGATATACTGAATAATAATTAAATAATCGATAAATCATGTGTTACGATCGACCAAAATCAATTAACATGGAAATCTCCTAAGCCGATGCAACACAAAATAATTATTGATCTAAATAAGTCAAGCCGATTGGTGTAAAAGAATGCAGTAAGGCAATCGACTATTCTACTGATGTAAATATAATAAACATGTAGATCGATAAAGATCATCGGCTATAAATAACTGGCAAACGACCAAGATCTATAAATATCTAGCATAGATTACTAAGAATAATCATAGAAGATCGGACCAAACCGAGACAGTTCAAGGTTATGCCTAGCAATGCTAGGATAGATACTAAATAGATCTAGATTGCTATCAAGTCGATGAGCTGATGACTGATAACTTATCGGCTGGTACTCCAATAAAACAATAAGCAAGATACGTCGATATGATATAAACTATTTGATAGATGCAATCTAATAGATCGGACCGAACCAAGGCAGTATCAAATAGAATATGTCAAATAGCAAATATCAAACCAACGTAAAGCACTCAAAGTGGTCGAACAAATCAACCCAGGATATAGAAGTAACCTAAGCTGAAACTGATGTGATAAAGCAACCGTACAAGCAAATCAGAAGATCGGACCAAACCGAGACAATTCTAATCTAGCCGATACAATACCGTGGCCGACGGAACGTAGGACTTACACCTCCACTGGAGATCGAGACAATGCATCCCCATGTCAAGTGCCAAGTTCTGTCGATGTTGAAACCTCAGTGAAGAGTGTGGCGATGCGCCGAGAGTAATTAATCTATATTATGTAGAAGTAGATGGTTTACAATGACCCCGGACATACATATTTATATACATGGGTGGATACGAGTCCATACCGGACATGACACATGACTCCTAATAGATAAAATGAAATAACTAATACGGTATTGTTTCCTAATAGATAAGAAAACAAACAGGTATCGATCGAACTCTAACTCTCTTAGAGATAAAGCAAAAATCCTAAATTAATTCTAATTAACAGATAAAATGTTACACAGACTCTGTTTATCTTTCGAATATATCTGCATGCTTCTAAACCAACCGGACTTCTTTTCCAATCCAATTCAAACTCTACCGGCTGAATCCGAGTCGTTTTCCACCTTTTCTTCAGTCCGATTGTCTTTCTTTCTTGTCCGATTCGGTCACTATTCCTAAACGATCCTCTCTCACGGTTATTTCCAAATTCTAGCTTTAACAATGCCCTGTGTAAAAAATATGAATAGTTTCTTTTGATTCACATGAGAAATTGAATTTTTTTTGGCATTTGGATGTGATTTCATCTATTCTTCTTAGAATCAAGGACAAGAATATTTGCGAAACAGGTCCTTAGAGTCGTTAGGAGGCTAATAAATCTAGATTCGTATAGATAGCTAAAAAGTCTTATAGTATGAAATAGAGACAGAAGGAAACAAAATTACATAAGTATATTTTTTTAAACAAAATCTTAAATATGCATAGCAATATAGGGATAAAAATAAAAAAAATCCTGAGTAAGGCTAAAAGGTACTTTTATCGCGGACTTAACACCGTTACTATTGTCCATCCGAAAGAGGGACAAAGTGTGGCTTTAGTCCAAAAAACTGTGGCAAAAAAATGAAAACCCTCATAAATAGGGACGACATCAATACTAGTTATGAAAACAAGGATATGAACGAAATTGCTTCTAGTATAAAATATGTATGTAATGTTGGAATTAGACTGCAGGCCTTAGCTAATGAGAAATAGTTCCTGAGAAAATCTCAAAAGTCCACCTCATTAAAGGCATGCACGTGGAGTTTATTTCCACTTTAATTATTTTAGAAGTTGGAGACTTCCTTAGAAGAAGAGTGGTATCCTAGACATTTTAGTAATGGTGTGAGAGAGAACTATATAATAACATGCGCTCGGGTAACACACTACCCCATTTGAAGTCTAGTAGAAATATGGTTTAGACTTATCTGGCCCATAGGTGAATGTGTAGTGTTGGTTTAGTAGCACCTTAAAAGTTTAGTTGAGCAAATATCTGCTTATAATATTATATGTTCCAATCATGATATCTTCGGTTTAACCCTTTTACATAAAGCGAGGACGAAAGAATAAACATGATACTATGTGAACATGTTTCACTCAATTTATAAAGCAGACTAATACGGATTTTAGAGACAATGTGTTACAGCTCGCTTGACCTGACCTAGCACAAGTGGCGCGTGCATGCGACATGCACGTGAATGATCTACTAAAACTGGCTACTTGTGGTACTGTATATGTGCGTAGAGTCCAGATATGTTAAACGTGACTTGTCTGATTTAATTACAAGTTGTTGAAATAATTTATACATCTTGATCTCTCTATAAATACCGAGTGGAGCCTCCACGCAACGTACACGAAAAAACATCTAGGGTTGGAGAGCGGGTCTCAGGAACCGTCGTCTTTGACATACTGCACTAGAAGTCTAGGAGAGGGGTTCTTAGAAAGCACTATGTGCAACTGCTTCAACACGGCTAGTCTTCTCTTCAGCTGTAGTGCGACATCACTAAAGTGTGTTGCTGCGCTAGGCTCGTGCTACAACTGTTGCACACGCTCCACTTTGGAACACGATTACGAACCATCGCTACATTTCAGTTTCTTATATTCTATATATTCACGCGCAGTGCCTTAATTTACATATCAAGATCGTATCGGATGGTTCCGTTCTTTTTTTCGATTGAAATGAATTAAATCTACATCAACTTATATTTTCAACATGTAAAGCTGAATTTGTTCTCACTTGTTGCAACATACATACCTTTCTTTTCTAGTAAATTACTAAAACTAAGAGCTAGTTTACAAATACAAAGTATACGATTGCTCTTCATGCATGATTCGTGTATTCATAAGCCTAGCTTCGTGGGCTAGTAGTGCAGTGCATTGTTTTTTCCCATGGGAAGAACGTGCCTAACATATTCATGATCTGGCTTAGGATTAATTGCTTGCACTTGCTAATGGTCTCGTCCGTTAATCATGTCGAGTGGACTTGTGGACCGTGGATTCGATTTAATTTAGAGCCATTCGTTCGTGTGGTCAAGCCTTCTGGGCTACTCCCTCCTGTAAAAAATTAAGCATTTCTAGGTACCATGGAGATGTTAAAAATTTTGTTTTAATCACTTCATCGATCAAATTTTAAATTGATTAGATTTATTTTTAAGCATTTAATCGGCTATAAAAATCATTGAAATAATTGAAACAATGAAAATCGTAGTGTAGAAATGTTTATGTGATGATATAAAATTTGAATCTCAGTAATGTAGAGGAAGTACTTGTGGCAGTAAATTAATCTGGGTGAAACGAATAAGACCTACTCTCTCTGTAAAAAAAACCCCGAATTTCCTGCTTTAATATGCACATAGCGTGTATCTAAATTTAAAATTAGAAGTTAATCTTTTTATGGAGGGAGTAAACCTTTTCCTATCCAAATGTCTAAGTGAATTATCCAGAACGCAATTGCCCCGACAATGACATGAAAATAAGCTAGGAGTTCGTCGAATTGGAGCAAAAATTTCTCAGCTGCTTCATCGCACAAACAGCTTCTGCTTTCTGTTACCTACCTACAACGGAGGAGGTGATTGTTTTGCTTTCTCACCGAAAAAACCAAATGAATTATTTATAAATAAAGGTAATTTATAAATAAAATTTTTATGTATATATTCTTAGCGATCTAAAAGTTAAGTTTGGAAAAAAATTCGTAAAAATTAACTTTAAATTTAAGATTAAAAAATAATCAAAATTTTACCTTATAAACATGAGCAGAAACGACTTTTGAACGACTATGTGATTCTGTCTCTCCTTACACAGTTCACACAAACGCTATCTCTGTTCTATCTCGTATTTTAATGTTTAATGTCATTGATTTTTTAAATTATAAATTATTTATCTTCTTTAGATTTTTAATAATAAAATAAATCATAACAAATAAATGATAAATAAATAATAATTGTATATTTTAAAATAAGATGAATCGTTCAAAAAAATTAACCGTGTGTAACATAAAATAATAAAGGGAGTTATATGTCCTTATTGTTTGGTGTTTTGTCTGACAATATATTTATAAATAAAAAATAATTAAATAAAATTTTTATTTATGTATCTTAATGATTTAAAAGCAAGTTTTAAAAATAAACTATAAAATTAACTCTCAATTTAAAGTCTAAAAATTTAAATTTTAACTTATAAACACAAACAAAAGCAAACATTGAACCTTAGTGCAGTTTTTTAGACGCTTGCATTTATTCCTTTTCCGTCTCGTCCTCCTCGCTATCTCATTTTTCTCACCGTTTTTCCATGGGCCACGCCTGTTTCGTTTTGGTCAAACATGAAACATGGACCGGATTAACCAGATATTAGTATTAATTTCTATTCCCGATAGAAAAAAGAAAAAAATTGAATAAATAAAACGCAACTGGTACTACTATTAGTACTTGCAGCGAGCAAGCAGCGGGAGGAAGACGACGACCAGACTCGAGGCTGGCTGGAGAAGCCAAGACCCAAGATGGCATAAAGGAAGGGCACGCACGACCTCGCCGAATTCTCTCTCCTCCATTCTTGGTCTCGCGAAATCCATCCAGACGCCAAGAACCAAAAAGCCCCGGCCTTTTTTTCTCTTTCTCCCTCCCTTCCTCTTCGAGTCGTCGGAGCCGAGGAGGAGGTATCGTTTCTTCGGTGTTCTTGATTTGATTTGATTGATTGGGGTTGAGAGGAGGCGAGATGAAATCGCCATTGCGGAAGTTCCGGGGCTTCGGCCTCCACCACCACCACCACCACCACCACAGGGAGAGGAAGGATCTCCGCCCGCCGCCAGCCAAGCTCGACGAGCTCGCCTACGCCGCCCAGGTTTCTCTTGCTTTCTTCTTCTGGTTCATTGTATTTTTTTCTCTTTCTGGATGCGACCGCGCGCCAAAATCGGATCGCGGGGGGTTTTGCCCGATCGAAAAGCCGCGATCTTTCTCTTTTGCTGCTGGTTTGTTCGTCGGATTTCCTTTGGGGGCGCCGCTGTGATTGCAGCGGTTTGTTCTTAGCCCTGGTGTCTGTTTGCGATTGGATGCATGAACAGGAACTCCCGTTCATTTTTCTCTGAAATTTCACTCGGAGGTAAAATTCCATGAAAATAAATTGTTTGACCTTACTTCCTTTCGATATGTTATTACCGGTTACTGTTATTGTTATTATTGCCACAGGTTATATGATGTATGGTATGGAGCGTGTGAAAGTTGATTGCTTTTGTGTGTCGTTGTGGTTATTAGAAGAGTTTGTTTTCTGTGAGCCGGCTGTTGCTGGTCAAAGTCTACGGAAGGAAGCTTTGATTGGTGAACGTTTCTGTCTGGAAATGGTCTCAAGTCAGCAATTCAAAGTCATTGCAAAGGAAGAAATGCTTTGTCTATGTTAGCATTGGCCGTCGGGTTCGTTTAGTCAAGATCATCATGAAAATTACGTTATTGTATTTTTACGAGAACTCAGTCATGTCAGCATATTCCACTTCAGCCGCAGTCCTGCTGCTAGCCTGCTACTCCATTTCGGAGTGGGATCTGCTATTCCATTGATGATGCAATTTAAATCTTCATTAAGAAATTGTGGCTAGTTGAACTTTGGATAGTGATTCTAGTCCTGTTTAAGGCTTTGTCTGGAAACACGTGTATTAGTTCTGTAAAAAGTCTTCTGGTCCATTCCGTTGTTTAATGTTTTGGGGCTAGTAACCAGTAACCATTGCTTGAGAGTTGAGACTTTGTCTTATTGAGGATAATGATGGAGAAGATTAGAATATGATCATACAGCAAATATAAATAAAGGTAGGGCAGTTTTTTTACTTTGTTTATGGATACTGTTTTTTACGGACCATAGTGCATGTTGCTATCAAGCAGTGGATTTTGTTACAGTACTTCGATGTACTATAGCCTTTTCTTTTATAATGTATTCTAATTGATGCACCAAACTCATAACAGATAGAATTGCTTGTTTGCTTTTTTCGTCGTCACCAAATGTTACCTCACTAACAAGTGGAAAAGATTATTGATCTGACGTAGTAAGAGCTTTATGGTACATATTTTTATGCCTTGTTTTTATAACTTATGTTCTTTTTTTTCCTTTACAGGAAATGGAGGAAATGAGGAATTGTTATGACAGCTTGCTTTCAGCTGCAGCTGCAACAACAAACAGTGTATATGGTAGTTAATGATCTTTTCACACGTGAAGTTACATTTCTAATAAACAACAGTGCCTCCATTGTTACAATGGAATAGCTTATTGCCTTATTCATGTAATAGTGTCATAATTAGTTGCAACCAAAAACATGCAGAGTTTGCAGAAGCTATGGAGGAAATGGGAACTTGCTTACTTGAGAAAACTGCATTGAATTATGATGATGATGACAATGGTGAGTTGTTTGGGTCTATACACGTATAAGATATGGAAGCTTGTAGGACAGCAATTATTGTTAACGGTGTTGGTAGGGGAGTACATTTCTAGACATAAAGTTGGTCTGACATGCTTCCATGCTTCTGTTTTTCCTTTGAAATTGCGATGTTGTTCATTAAAATCATGTAATGCAGAATTCCTGTGTTGTTTCCTTAGTTATAGAAATATTTGGTCTCTGTTGCTGTATTTATTTGGTTTTACACTTTTACCTTCAGGTAGAGTGCTGATGATGCTAGGAAAGGCCCAATTTGAACTGCAGAAGTTTGTCGATAGCTATGTAAATTTCTTTGCTACTCTTATAAAATTGTACTGAAATTTAGTCTATTACCTGTTTGTAGGCTTTGTTAAGCCTGACTATATGTGGTTGGTGTTTTCAGCGTACGAATATCATAAGCACCATCACGAACCCATCAGAGTCACTTCTCAAAGAGTTACAAGTCGTAGAGGTTTGATCTCTTTCAGTTTTCCCCAGACCCTTGCTAAGAATTGGATGTTATGAATGTTCACATTCAAGCAAGATTATTGCTAACTTGATTTGATGCCATATATATATTCTTATGGTTGTTTCTGAGTAAAAAATGAGTTACATTCCTTTTGCTTAAATTTGTGATTTTTATGATATGGTGTCATTTACATTGCATTCTTACTGATGCAGGAAATGAAGGAACTCTGTGATCATAAAAGGTATATAAATTAACTTGAATTTTATCACATGTATCTTGCTTCTGTGGTTTCTTCTAAATGCTATCATATTCTTTTGGGCTTCAGACAGGAATATGAATCCATGCGGGCAGCCTATAGAGAGAAAGGACGGGCAAGACATTCCAAAACCGAAGCATTATCCTCGGAACAACTGCAAGCTTATTTTCTTGAGTACCAAGAGGATTCAGCTTTGTTTATATTTCGCTTGAAATCATTGAAGCAAGGTCAATTCCGTAGTATTTTAACACAGGCTGCTCGCCATCATTCTGCTCAGGTACTTTTAACACTACTTCACATAAAACTAATATTGACTCACATACAGTAGCATGCACTTACCATCATTTGGACTTTTAGTTGAGTTTTTTCAGGCGAGGGTTGAAATATCTAGAGGCTCTGGAACCTCATGTAAAAGCAGTTGCTGAGGAACAGCACATTGACTACCCCTTAAATGGACTAGATGATGACACTGATAATGATGAGTGCAGCTCTTACCAGGGCAATCAAAGTGATGACAGTGAGTTAAGTTTTGACTATGAGATAAACAACAGGGTTAAGGAGTTTCCTGCTTCCAGAAGTTCAATGGATGTAAGTCATCCTTTTTCCATCTGATCCCTTATTTTGCAGTTTATCTTTATTTACTCAAACCTTAATCCAATCTCACTCATTTTTGCTAAATTAGCATGTAAAAATATGTAATTTGTCCAATTTAAGCACCCTGTGAAGAATATTCATGCGCGGGTCATTCCTCGTCCCTTTTTCTTACAGTGTGCTAAGTCAGTTTAGCAAGCGCTTGCAGGTCTTCTTGGTGTGAGCTGTGAGTGTAAGGTTGGGTTTAGTGCAATTTTGACAATTTGACTTGATGAATTACATGTTGATAGTACAGTGATTATGGAAACTTCTTTTAGATTTCACGCTAATGGTCAGCAAACTAAAGATACTTTTCCTGTTACAAACATATTTAAAATTAAATAGTTATGTTTTAAATCTTACTGTTATAACCCTCAACTACTGGATACAGTAGCACTGGAATTTAGTGTAAATTGGGGAGAAATAATTTGATTTTTTCTGAAAGAGTAGAACTAGAGAATGGGGGCAGACGAGCCAAGGGAGAGCAAGGTGGTAATTCTGATATGGGTCATCCCTCTCTTGCCAATTTGCTTATGCATCCTTTTATGTGCAATCCCACTTGACCTGCATTCGACATAGTTTACACTGGCAAGGGTGCAAGACCCAAATTCTTCTGAAAGACTGGCCTGATTCCAGCACTTGTCACATCCATGGCTCTATGGCAGTTGGTCACCAGTATATTCCAATTTTGTGTTTCAATAAAAAAAATATTCATGTTCTATCTCCTATGCTCCTTGTTTTGTTATCATCTAAATTTGAAACAACCTATATATTCTCTCTGTAGTTGGATCAGGCATGTTCCCCAGAACGTCTAAAGGAACAAAAACAGGTAATCTTCAGCTCGTAGTTATGTTATGCACATAATTCTTGCTAATGAGTCTAATCTTATGCATATTGCAAAGCATTATCCAGGTCAGCATATAGAAAGAGCATGTCCTGCACTGGATATGATTATCTTAATTGATCGTTTCCATATTCAACGAATCTCTTAACTTTTTTTTTGTTCCTTTAATACCCTACTAATGTTTTCATTATTCTATTTGGTATATAACTTGGTTGAAATGTAGTTTCGTCTGGAACTTTCTGTGCGATAAAAGTCTCGCTTGGCAGTATATTTCCATATCTATAATGAGATACCTCTGTTCGTATGATCAGTCTATGGATGTGATTGACATGGTTAAAAACAGGCCTTCAACTAATTAAGGGACTCCGAAATGTATTACCAATAGATAGAACCAGTATGTTCAGATGTCTGGATTTACTAATCTTGGACTGTGGCCAACATCTTCAGACAACTGATTTATAAACAAAAGAGGGGTCTTGCGTGCAGCTAGATAGATCCTACCACAGCAGAGATCACCAGAAAACCAAGCAGCACAATATTATTCGAGCGTTATGTAAATATTTCAATCCTCACTTTGTTGTTAGCTTCTTGCCCAGCCATACCAATTATCAGGACAGGTGAAGTGCCAGCCTACATGCACACTGCTTACCTTGCTTGAGCTCTGCATATCAGGTGGCTTGCCTGATACATAACATATTATGTTGGGCATGCTTATATTAAGTAGCGATGGCAATAAAGTTGATAACTGCATACCTTGTTCATTACCACTGGGTAGTGAGTACATCCATACCTTGATTATTGCTACTGGATGGGTCCACATCTGCAGTTATTGTTTATTGTGTATATGTGTATGGAAGCTTCCAGTAATTATTTATGGAAGCCTACAAGTTATTTATCAATTTAGTGTCTCACTAGTGTTGCCTGTTGACTGGAGTATACCCTAAAAAGATCTGCTTGTTTATAATTGTAAAAAAATGTGATTCCTCCCATTATTTTGACATAATATATTTTTGCTGGAGCACATTGATCTGAACTTATTCAGTTATTTGTTTTAAGATCTTTGCTTCGATGGTTCTAGTCCTAGTTTGATATTTCATACCTCTGTTATTTTCTTATTTATGATGCTGCATCACGAGCGTATCCTCAAGTGTTTTGAAATGGTATTTGTTTACAGGAACATGTCGAACAAATAAATACCGATTTTGCAGCTCCTCGACTGAAGCAGGAGATTGGCACCCAATCAGCACCAATTTCTGCTGACAATGTGTTCGATCCATCTACAAGGTTTTGGAAAATGAATCTGCCAAACAGAACAAATTATTCGTACAAGCTCCCGACACCAGCTGATGACAAGGACTCCACTTCAGCACACACCCATAGGTCCCCTCATTCAGATCAACCAGAAAGTAAATCTCATGTGGCAGAAAATTTATGGCATTCCTCCCCATTGATCAAAGGTTTTAAGCCAAACTCCATGTCCAGTGGACCTGTTAAGATGCCATCAAGTACTGAAGGGATATCATCACCACTAGTTTATCCCTACGCTACTTCAGATTTTAAGAAAATGAAGAGGGAAGCGTTTTCTGGTCCAATCCCAAGCAAAGCAGGATTAAACAAGCCCTCGTTTTCTGCTACTGATCTCAGGTCATCAATGAACTATCCTCGTGCGATGTCAACAAAATCATATGGGCCAGTCTGGCAGTCTGTGGCTCCAAAAGTTACCCCTAGGATCACTTCACTCCCAACAACATCACCCAGAATAAGTGAGCTACATGAACTGCCAAGGCCTCCAGCAAATGTAGGTACTGCCCGTCCTGGTTTGGTTGGATATTCTGGTCCTCTGGTATCAAGGCGGCAGGTGCCCAATGTACCAACCCGAGCCTCACCACCATCGCAAACAGCATCACCACTTCCACGACCACCTGCTGCCATGACACGCAGTTATTCTATACCTTCAAATAGCCAAAGAACACCCATTCTTACCGTGAATAAGTTGTTGGAAGCTAGGCATAGCAGAGAAAGTAGCGAAGTTTCCTCTCCCCCACTAACACCTATATCTTTGGCTGATGTTTCCCGCAGGCCAACAGCAGAAAAAGTTGTTGAAAACACAAGGATAAAAGGTAAGTTTCTACTGATAAATAGTGTTTTTTATCATATTCTCCACAATCATGGCAGCTTGCCTATAATCCCCAAAGAGTTTGTTTTCTTTCCAGTTTTGATGGAAATCAATTGTCAATGATTTTGTGATTCATATTCATGTATGATGCCTGTTTGCAACTTAGAGAATTTTCTTTCAAACATTTGTTTTTACAACAAGAACATAACAAGAAAAGAGAAGCAAATTAATTAGGGACTGTTATATTATGTATTAGGTGCATTGTCATATTAAGTTTGCATCTCACAAAAAATATATTTTACTCTGCAAACCTTTGACATGTAACCGTGTAAATAGCAGCACTCTGCATTGCCTTCTTTGCATTGTTAGTACCAACTTCATCATCTTTGAGCTTTTAGGCAAAGCATTTATCTGAGAAAGATCATAGTATTGATTCTGTCTTGCTATTTCGAAAACCCAAGCACTCTTCAATCGCCATTTGGCAGACATATTCCATATCTACTGTTACCAATACTAATAAAAACTATTTATGATACAATATTAACTATTTTCTCAACTTTGATTGCAGAAACCATGTGAACACTTGCACAGCCAAATCTTCAGTGGCCATAGGCAATTTTGTATGTAATTATTTGTGCATTCTAGATTTCTCTCTGTAATTCTATGTTTTCTTATGAAGGAAAAAAGTTGAAATAAAGGTGCAACTGGTTGGAAGCTTTTTTGTTTCTTTGGCTGGCTTATCTGACCAACTTATGGATTTAGTCTATCTGACTATTAGTTTACCGTCACTCATTAATCAATATTCTCATCTTTTGGACTGCTGATCTGAACTATATCGGCACTGTAAATGTACCTTTACCATTTTCATTGTTTGAAGAAGAAACCATTTGTTTTTCCCTATGTATTTTGAGGACAAAAAGAGCAATGTCGAAATTGTATATATTGAGTTTGAGCTGTGCTAATATATGTGTAAAATTCTCTGATCTAATTGCGCTCCTAAAAAGTGGAGCATAATGTTCAAGGCAAATGAGTTTGACATTCTAATTTAAGATGACCACATTCTAATTTAAGTTTGACATTCTAATTCAAGTGCTCTTCGTCTTTTTGTTATGCCATGGAAGCTGGGACCCAAGATGGTGAAGATCATTCATTTCTGGTATTCCTTAAAATTTAGCAACACATGAATTTTTTTTTCATGAAAATAACTGTACAGAGACAAAGAAAGGCAGAAGATTTAGCCTGATATTTCAACTTGAATGATGATCTTCCCTGCTAGATGTACAAAATTGATCTTCAGTTTTATGAAATTTAAAATAGAAAGTCAGTCCCAACTTTCCTGCATGAATTTGTCAAGAAAGAACAGTGTTGAATCACTCCATGCAAAGTTTTGAGATTCTCCATCCAAATTCTCCAACAATTTACACGATTATTCTTGATGGACACATGCAAAAGATGAGAATTTGCACAAACTTGTATAAAGTCAACTACCCTTTGCAAACCTGGTAGGCCAAGATTCTCTTCGAAAAGGCGAAAATAGTGATTTCAGAAAGCAAAGCAATGAACTGCATGCCTAAACTCTGAACAGCTGGAGATTAACAAGAGCATCTTTTAACCAAATATAAGCAATCTTATGAGTTATTAACCCTCACCATTTCACTTCTTATGCTTATAAACTAAAATTTAAAATTTTCAAACTTATATTCATAAATTATTTTTTGGTTGCAAATATGCCGCCAAAAGATCACCCTCATTGATCTTGATACATTCAGATGAATGCCGCTAGCAGAGTAAGCCGACCAGCCGCAATTTTGTTGCTGATTGCAAGTCAAGCTCAAACTGAAAGGAGAGCATAAAAAAAAGTTTAGATAGTGGTGCATGACCTGACTGATCTCATCAGAAAAGCATAACTGACTCAAGGAGATGAATTCCTTCCCAATGATCGGGAGCCTCGTTTTTTCGCTTTTACTTATAAAGCAAAATCTAAATTAACCTTAATTTTAGAGTAAACTTTGAGGTTTATATGTCGTATTTTATTTTACAACATTAGCTTCTAGATCATTAAATACACGCATATAAAAGTTTTATTCATAAATTATTTTTTATTTGCAAATATGTAGTTTGAATTTTTCCTAGAAAAAAAAAGCCAAACTACGACCCTACGACACTGTCCATATTGGATACCAAGATCTCCCTCTGATTGTGCGAATCGCTGCGTATATTTGAGAAGGGTGGCTCTACGTACCCAGCAATGAAGTTTTTTTTTTTGTTTTCCTCAGAAATGGAAAATGGAGGCGACACCCAGCTGGTCCTGTGCTGTTTCTCTGCAACTGTACAAGTGTACCTCGCCTTTCAACTCAAAATGTACATGAGCTAGGCGCCTAACTGAATATATTCTGATACTACTGAAAAAAAAATGTTTTGTTGATTTTACAACAGTCGTACCAAATTACCAACCGGCCATAGGGTTGTCCTCGCTTATTCAGTATGCTCTTCCGGTTTTTAATAGATGATAGCATTAATTTTTAGCTATATGTTTGATAATATGTCTTATTATATTTTTTTATAAATATATAAAAATACAAGTCATGCATAAAATATATTTATTGGTAAACCAAACCACAATAAAATAAATAATAATTACGTAAAACTTTTAAACAAATATCAAATGATTTAAAATTTTTAAACCATATGATACCACGAGAATGTGATTCCATGTAGTCTCACACGATAGTTGCGCCGGCGAGTTACCATGGCTAGACAGCGACACGAGACGCAGCAAAGCTAGGAAGTGCGGCGGCGCACAGCGCGGAGGAGATGTGAACATTAACTATACCCATACGGTATACCGTACGCTAGCGCAGTTCTCGTCTAATTATTGGTACAAAGGCCAGATTTCTATCCATTATCTAAAAACATATATATAGCAGGGAAATAATTTTGGAGTGAGCGATAGATCGATCGATGTCAGGTGAGGCGCTGGACGCGGACGATGCGGGCGAGCTCCTCGCGCACCGACACCAGCAGCACGAACGCCTCCCGCTCCCCCTCCACGTCCACCACGTGCTGCACCGTGCCGCCGGCGCGGTATCGCTCGCCGCGCCCGAGCGGCCGCACGCCGCCACCGTCGGCCGCCGAGACCACCTCCGCCACCTCCTGCTTCGTCCCCTCCCCCTCCCCCTCCCGCTCCCGCGCCGTCGTCACCGTCAGCAGCAGCGGCGCCATCCCGGGCCCCGGGCAGAACTCCACGCACCGCAGCAGCGCGCCGCCGCGGCAGACCGTCATCTCGTCCGCCACCGGGTACAGCCTCCCGTCCATCAGCACGCGCTCCCGCCGGTCGTCGTCGTCGGCGTCCTCCAGCTCACCGGTGGCGGCGCTGCGGTAGTAGTCCTCGGGCCGCAGAGCGAGCAGCTTCCCCTGGTGCTCGACGAAGTCGCGCGTGCCGCCGCCCACCCCAGCGCGCCACCGCGTCAGCTGCGCGGCGTAAGGGCCCGCCATGATCGCAGCTCTCGATCTGATCGCGTCTCTCCGCTCCGCTCGTCGGCGCCGGCCAACGTACGCGCGCGCGCGCCTGAGTATATGCATGGGAGGCCAGGGCATGCATGCGATGCGAGCTCGTGTCGGAATCGGACAGTACGTGGGTCAATCCGAGTCCGAGTTCTACTCCTGTTCCGTACTACAGTAGGAAGTAGGAATTCTTAGGAACGAGATCCCTGCAGTATGGTACTGCATGGGGGCTACGGTAGCGTGTATTTGATATATTTTGCCACCGTACGATCGAAATAAATAGATAAGATTTAATGCTAGCTACAGTATTTGATATAATAATGAACTGTATTTTACATGTACTAATGCTAAAATATTTAAACACGATTCATGACATTTATTTACTGTTTCTCTCATATGAATAGTATCTCTCGGCATTGCAGCAGGGGTCCGGTCTTGTTGGGAATTACTCCCTCTCTTTGTCAAATGCTAATCACTGACACAACACTTGTTTATTTTGACAGTCACACAAATAACAAGTACGCACACGAGAAGCAATATTTTTTAATCCTTAATGCAACCTAAAATTATCTCGCTCAATACCAAATGGCAAGCTTGACTTTATTTTATTTTTTTGACAGAAATGATCAATGGCTTCATAAAGAAAAGAAAAGAAAAGAAAAGAAAAGAAAAGATCAATTAATGGTCAGCCCCACGACTATGACGAGATTTGTCAAAATCTTTAGTCAAATGCGAAGTTGCTGCTCTAAATAAGCTCAAAACAGAATATGCAATATATATTAATTCCCTGTTACTAAAAAAATAATTGCTGCTGTATTGGGGCAGTTTAGCAAGATGCACAGGCCAAATTCCGTAATCACGTGACGTTACGCGGACTTCAAATTAAGGGGTGATTGTTTAGTTCTCTTACCCAAAAAAAAAAGCTAAACACCATATTGGAAATTATATATATATTTTTAGCGACCTAAAATCCAATGCTATAAATTTTGATGAAAAATTTCTTAAAATTTACTATAAATTTAAAATTAAAATTAAAATTTTAATATATAAATATAAATAGAAGCGAAAAGATAAAGTTACTAGTTATCATGCTTGGTGCGTGGTGAGAGGTGATGTCTCGCTGGGCCTCTGCTCCCGTGGGCCGCGTGCCTGCGCCTGCCCATGCGACCTCAAGCCGGCCTATTTCCGCTGAGCCGCGTGCCACCTTGACAACGCATGCGACCTCAATACTTCTTTTTATAATAAGTAGAGGTAAGATACCTAGCTTAAAAAACCATAGGTGAAAAAGATAAAAAAACATGGTATAACTTAAAAACCACATGTATTTTAGAGGGGAAAAAGAGATATATTCTACCTGTTAACGTTAGATTTTAGCAAATAGTTGTTATGGATTGAAACACGGTTGAAGACCGAATCGGATAGGAAGGCTCGAATCGGTTGGAGACAGGAAAACTAGGTGCGATGTGGTTGCAGCTGATAGAGTCCAGATCGAACGAGGATGGGAGTCTGATTGGGCCAAAGTTTAGAGATATGTTCAGTATTTAACTGTGAAGTTCGTGTAGATTAATTAGGATTTATTTTAAAGTTTGTTTAGGATTCTGTTATTTAATTAGAGTTCGGATAATGTAAAGGTGGTTAGTATCGAATTCTTATCCGGTTAGGTTAGTTATTTCCCGAGGCTATAAATATAGGTGCTTGGGGTCCTCGTAAAATATCTCCAAATCAATTCAACTTGGCGCATCGCCTCGAATCCTTGACTTGCTTGAGCTTTCGGCGCGAGGTTCGTCAGCTTCGCAATGTAAGTTCTAGTTTGTCAAAACCCGTCGATCAATTAAGACAGAACTGTCTCGGTTAAGTTCGATCTTCTGCTTAGTTAATCGGTGGGCTGAGCTCTATCATTATTTTAATCTGTTTTAGCTTAAAGTAGTGGTAGTCGTCGATCAGGTCCTCGTAAGTTCTTCTGTTTGATCTGTTCGCATGAATCTTGCTAGTCTGATTGTCTCAGTTCGGTCCGATCAATTAGATTTGCTAGGATCATGTTATCAGATTGGATTGGGGGCTTGCAAGGGCCTATTGCTGGAGTTTTAGTCAACAGTATCTTGAATAATTCATTGATTAGCTAATTAAACTCGTTGATCTTCACGTTTCTATGTTTATATCATGCAAAACTACATACTGTCTCGGTTAAGTCTGATCTATGCATGTTTGGTATGATCTGTTCATAGGAATCTATCCGATCGACTGAGTTTAATAGATTAGTTGATGGATTATGTTGTTTTGCTATCTTATTATTTACATGCCATAATATTCATCTGATGTTATGCATGGTTATACTTAGATCTATATTGTCTCGATTAGGTTCGATCTTCTAGATCTGGTATGGGCATACGTGTCATTGGTTGTTATTGTTTTATGTTGGTAATTAACGTAGCATTCCAGTTTATATTCAATTCTATGTCTAGTCCCGTATCGGCTGAAACTCCCTGTGTGATAAGTTCTGCGATGGTCCGATCAGCCGATTAATCCTCAGACTGTCTCAGTTTGGTCCGATCTCTTAAGATTAATTGGTTGGTTGAGACATTCAGTATTTATCTTGCTCGTGATTAAGCCGATTGGGCACATTTATAATTAGAACCATGAAATTCCTATAAAGCCGGTCGATTAGTCTATCGGCTAGGGTCCTGGAACGGTATCGGCTATTCGGCCGATAGCGACTTCGGGGTTAACTGTTTTCCATGTTATATCTTGTCAGTTACATGATCAAACTGACTGGCACACCCAGTATTTCTAAGAATTAGGTCCTGCATTGGAATGGTCTAAGATTGATTCCCAGGCCTACGTGTGTGATCGTTGATTGTTATTTTCAGCATCAACACTACCCTGAGTGTT
Source organism: Oryza brachyantha (assembly GCF_000231095.2). Lineage (NCBI taxonomy): Eukaryota > Viridiplantae > Streptophyta > Magnoliopsida > Poales > Poaceae > Oryza > Oryza brachyantha. The sequence continues at coordinate 8,991,111 of NC_023166.2, forward strand.
GGATTATATGTCAAATAATACCAAATGCTTTGGATTCAAATCATGTATATCATTTAACTTTGTGAGACTGGTGTGTAGAGAGAGGTGTAGCCCCATATCACTAATATTCATGACATAAGTTTAGTTGAAAGTCAGAGGATGCTTGTAGGGTATATTTGGTTCTCATACTTAGTTTTTTTAGGTTTTCATAATATTTTAACTAACTTGCATAAGATTTAGCTAACAAATATAGAGTACCGCTTTAGCTAACATGAGACAAGTCTGTCATATTTTATTATGTTATTAACATTTGGTCACTATATATAGAAGAGAAAATATTGTCACAAGTGTGAACAAACCAAACCCCGCACATAATTTGATCAAATTTGACTAACTTGAAGTTTTTCAAGCTTAGGGCATGTACAACGCCTCCATTAGAGACGACACTTTTATAAAACAAACCCTGCTTTGCCCAGGAGACGATGGTGCCGTTGCCTCATCTGCAGACGACAGCAACTCATGCTCCAAGAAAGAATAAATGACTTTAGCTATGTTGTATAGCTTGTAGACAATAAATTTTTAATATTTTATTTATAGTTGATCTTAACTACATAAACACATTAAATAACTTATAGACAATGAAATAGACTCTAGGTTGTATGACCTGTCTTTTTAATTGTCTATATGATAGATTCGAGATGCTTAGAGACAACTACTGTATGTGGATTGAACATGCCCTTAGACAATTTGTGGTTGCCTAATAAACAACCCCCTTCCTCTCATTGGAGTGCACCTCATGCATGCATCGTTAATTCTCTCTGTTCCCCTAGGCCCTACTTGCACATGCAATGATGATTATAAAGCAGATATGCATGGTATATGTGCACATGTAACAACTGTATCAACAAGATTTAAATGACAACCATACCATTGTATTTGTTGCAAGCAATTAAATCTTTATGACAAAATCAAACATAATTATATTCTAATAAAAGTTATGTTTCAATGTTAAGATTTGATGTTTCATACACAAAAAGTGAATGTTTCAAATGGAAATTTAGTATATTGCATAGTTGATTTTTTTTCAATTGCAATGGACCTTTTTTAATGTTATATGGTATTGTTTGAATGTTTCAACAAATGTTTTATGATGTTTCACGAATTCATTTGTAAATGTCGCACATTATGTTCTTTATATGTTATAGGAATTATTTTGTGATGTTTCCATAATTACTAATCTATGTTTTATGTATGATACATAAGTATTATAAGTAGGAATCTATCTCTATATTTTTGCTAGAAATATAATCATATGAGCTATTGCTGTAAACATTTCATTACAATTGATTCAGTTGTTTTAATCCAAACACAAATCAAATAAATAATTTAGTTGAGGAAATCTATACTCAATTTAAAAAAGGGAATGGTGGTGGCAGTGAATCTCCACTCACCTTATCATTTATAGGTATTATACATGTGTATATGGATACCTTATCATTTACAATTACGTTGTCTTTTTTATATTAGATCTACTAGCCAATGCCTAGGGTGCTGTAGATGCTTTGTCATTTACGATCACGAGGGACACATTTTATTACTTCATCGATATGTATTTCCAGTCATACGATATTTTTATAGCAAGGGGGGCATTTACTATTTCATATTAACTCATTTACACACTATGAGTGAAGATTTGGTGGAAAGGCCGCAACACAATAAAACTCATGATAGGACATGACTTGTGTCACTAACACAAGGGTACGCCGCTTCCACTCTTCTAGTCTCGCTCCTTATCGTTGGAGTCCTTGCATGCAATGAATTGAAGGGGTATCCCCATCTCTTATCATGCTCTACTAAGGTTTTAGGATTTGTTAGAAGTAAAGACTTTAGATATTTGCGTTAAAGATTTATGTTTATTAGGTAGTTCGGTGTTTATTTTTCATGCACGACTATCATGGACTTAGGACTGCATATATAGAGTTTTGTCTTTGGTTTTTCTATATAAGCGCATACAAAACTGACATTCAAGTTGATCCCAATAGGATGTCACTTTTTTCAGGAAACTTTTGCTGATAAATGTTTAATCCCTACATGTGACTATGTGTTCAACCATGTTTGTTTTCAAGTATAATGTTTGACTTTACAAGACTAGAGATATAATTACTATTTGGCAATAATAGTACCTATTCATTAAAAATGTTGAAACCATTCATTCTAGAATAAGAACATTTCCAGTAGATACTCTATCTAGTCCTCCATCTTAAAAATAAAATATGTGGAGGATGTTGCTCCAGCATATACCTCCAAAAATATAGCAATATCCATATTAGAGAGAGATACTACATATTTAGATGTTCTCTCTCTCTTCACTCTGTATCTCAAAATCCAATCTCAAGAGGAGAGAGCAATAACAATGTAAGATGTGGTTGCAAAATTTAATAAAAAATATATGTGGAGGATGTAATATGGATGTTCTGTTGGAGTGATAACTAATATGGAGAGAGAATCCATTTTAGATGATAATCCAAATAGCGATATGGATGATCGAATTTAGATGAGCTATTGGGAATGCTCTAAGTAACTAATGCCATCTATGAGTAATCACTTCTGGACTATTTGAATAACTAGTTCTAATTCTATTGTCGGAGATAATTTCATGCAATGACAACAATGCAAGGATTAATCCAAATTATTATCTTTGAATTGATGGGAAGTGGTGTCTAGTGATACAATCAACATGTAGCTAAATTAGATAATAGCATTTCCATCAAAGCGAACAAGGTTGCCAGTACCACATTGTGGGCAAACATTAGTTTGCTTAGGTACCATAAAGAATACATGACATATGCAACACCCAACGACAACATTTGAGTAAGGGACGCTAGCACTAGAACCACCATCACTCACATCATCATCATTATCACTCTCGTCATCAGTCGTCCCCAGAATTGAAGAGAGTGCAGGAGAGAGCACTGATGTAGGTGTGTAGACGCTATAATCGCTGCTCTCTTCATCATATAGATCTTCGCTCCCATAGGTGTCTTCATCTTCACTGGAATCAAAGAGATCAATGGAATTGAATGCCATGTCTCCCATTCCCACGGTGGAATCAAAGAGATTGGAGGATGTGTATGAGTGAGACATCCATGGGGCATGGGAGACATGACCGGCCTACATGAAAAAATAGTCATAAACACAAGGCTAGGAATTTACATTAGGTATTTGATCATGCACACAAAAAGGTTGTAACATGAATGCACATGCCTATACATGATATAAACTATCACCCTAAAAAAATTGTAAAATGTGCATAACATTTATCATTAAAAAAGTCATGACACTTGTATTCCCACTACTGATGTAAGTGGTAAGTACACAATATCTAATATGGAGGAGAACACATCTTGTGTCTAGTACATTATTTTCTAAAATATGAAACAACGAAAGTAATATTGAAACCTTCACAAGTGAACTCTCTAGTAGAACAACAACCATAAAAATATGTGCATACGAACCTCACTATCATAGGGTTGATCCTGCTGCAGGGTTGGTGGCACCTCGGAGCTAGAGTTCTCTGCACGCAGATCCATGCTTCCAATGTTTGCTTCTCCTTCCTCACCTACAGTTCCCGCTGGTCCTTCCCTGTTCTGTTGTTGCAGCCAGGCAGCAACCATCTCCAAGGTAATGGCAGCCATGAAGAACCACAATGGACAAGGAGATTTGGTATGGGTTGGCAAGACATGGGATTTATAGCAAGTTTCCTTTGTTCCAAATAGGTTACAAATAATTCATAGCTAAAATATTAAATAGCGTTAGTTGAAAATTTTATTTTGCTAGCATGTCGTAACGTAAATTTGATGGCGAGTTAAATGAAATGTTTTTCATCTATAAAGCCATGGAGTTATATTAAGTTTTCTTTGTTCCAAATAGGTTACAAATAATTTAGAGCTAAAATATCAAATATCGTTAGTTGAAATATTTATTTGCCAGGCATATCGTAACGTAAATTTGATGGCGAGCTACTAATCAAATCTTCTTCATCTAAAAAAAAAGGCACGAGTTTGTAGCAAGTTTTCTTTGTTTCAAATAGGTTACAGATAGTTTATAGCTAAAATATCAAATAGAATTAGTTGAAACATTTATTTGCTAAGCATATCGTAATGTAAATTTGATGGTTAGCTACTAATCAAATCTTTTTCATCTAAAAAAGGCACGGGTTTGTAGCAAGTTTTCTTTGTTCCAAATAGGTTACAAATAGTTTATAGCTAAAATATCAAATAACATTAGTTCAAATATTTATTTAATTTGCTAGGCATATCCTAACGTAAATTTGATGACGGGCTACTAATAAAATCTTTTTGATCTAAAAAAGGCACAAACCTATCTATTAGTTGCGGTTACAATTGATCTACGTTATTTTTTAAGTGATGCCAACTTGAGATTGTACTAAGTTTGGCTACAACTAGACTATCAAGATCGATATGTTGGTTGCGGTTACGATTGATCTATGTTCTTTTTTTAAGTGATGCCAACTTGAGATTGTACCAAGTTTTTTTTTTAAGTGATGCCAACTTGAGATTGTACCAAGTTTGGCTACAGCTACACTATTAAATGCTAGAGTTGAAAATTAATTCACTATGGTCTGTGCAAGCTTAAATTTGGCTTCATCTCTAACATTTGTTTACTTAAGTCATGTGCTCCAAGTAGTTTTTCCCAACATACAAGAAGCCGAGTAAGTAGGCATGAGTGATAAATTTTGCTTAACATGCAAGAAACTTGACATGATATTGCCCAATACTAGCTAGTGTGATAGCCTGAGACAATCCAAAATAATTGACAAGAGGGAAAAAGAAATGGGCAAGCTAGATGGATTGCTTGTGGCCTTAGGCCCATTGTAGCAATATGACAGTAGATAGTAATAAGCAACACATAGCAAAGTTTAGATCCATTTAATTTCTAGAGAAGGTTGAGTAGTTTATAAGGTGGAAAGCCCACGTAATAGTAACACTCCGGTTTGAACCTTTTGCGTAAAGCGAGAAAGAATGAAAACGCAAATGCTCTTGTGCATGTGTGGTCCAACAAAAATTATGTTAGACCTAAAACATTTTTGGGCCATTGCATTACATAGCTCTTGGATTAGAATGACCGACTTTCGATTGCTAAATTACTAAGGGGTTGTTTAGATGGGGCTAAACTTTTTAGCCCCATGTCACATCAGATGTTTGGACACTAATTTGAAGTATTAAACATAGACTAATAAAAAAACTAATTTCATAAATGAGTGGTAATCCATGAGACAGATTTTTTAAGCATAATTATCATAATTAGAGCATGTTTACTGTAGCATCATATAGGCTAATCATGGATTAATAGTCTACATTTACTATTTATAATAAACGTCCAAACATTCGATGGGACAAGAGACTAAAAATAAGTGCTTGTCCTAAACACCACCTAGATTTCTGGAAGAGGGCATTCGAGAATAAATGGTTGGGGATATACGACCATGCCTATGAGCTAGGTGCCATGCTACCCAGCTTAGCATGGCAGCATGTGCCACTCCCACGTAGTAAATCCATGTTGGTAGTCACATATTACGCTTCTCCAGCATACCAACTCTTGTCATCCCTATGCATGTATCATGTCAAAGTTATGTTTGTAGAACTGGGCTGCTTAACTTGGAATGGGAAAATTTGAAAAAAACTAAATGAATTCATTCTTAAAGTATTATTAAAATGTTTTAGAAACCTAACATATTGTCTGTTCTCCGCTATGGTGGAAATCTCAAAGTATATACATACGAAGTCAAACTAAAAATATCTTAAATACAATATATATATATATATATATATATATATATATATATATATATATATATATATATATATATATATATATATATATGACTAAAGGAATGACCAACAATAATTTACACATGTACACGTTACAAATTTTTAACAAAAAATGGTTATGCAACTAACAACCATTGCAACCACATGTCTACCAATATTAGATCGTAGAAACATCTTAAGTAGGTAGGTATATGCTTCGCATTTATGGTTACCCTTTGATCTTGGACCCTGATTGTATAACAATTTTCATGTAAACCTAAAAATTTCCCACAAAATTAAGAAAACAAAATTTTGAATTTCGGTTCTTGAGTTTTGCCTAGCAGAGGTGGAGGTCAAGGAGGCGGCCGTCAAGGATAGGTCTAGCCATGCCGGCGTGCCTGCTCATCTTTCGAGTATGAACTCTATGGATCAAGACAAGAAAAGAATCAGGTGGTGGTTGTTTAGGATAGCGTGTAAAATTTGGGCATAAAAATTCTTCCAATTCAGCCTCCCAATGCAGATCCCATTATAGTGAAGCCCAATGGGTGGCAACCAATTACGGAGGGCTGCCACCCCAGATCCTCCGTTGAGATAGTACATATCACTTACATGCAGTTCCGTGTAATTCCACTGGTATCCGTGGTTGTGACGGTGGCAATGACCCACAAGTGCCACCTCTAAGACCGAGTTCGGCATGGAAGGAGATAAGGGTTAGTTAGCCAGTACGGTTACTGGAAAACGTAATAATAGATTAGTATATGATTAATTAATTATTAATTATTAAAAAATATAAAATAGATTAATATAATTTTTTAAAGCAACTTTCCTACATACAATTTTCACGAAAAATACACGTTTAGCAGTTCGGGAAGCATGCACACGGAAAACAAGAGGATATAGATAAGATAACTTACCTGGGTTGCCAAACGGGGCCTAAGACGTCGTCAGCAACGAAGTTATCGTGTGTTGATGCACTAACAAAGATGGGAAGGGAAGGGTTGAGGTGGGCAGACATGCATGTTCGCAAGGGATGGCAGCGAAGGTTAGATCCATCGATAGAGGCCTCCGCCAGCGCAAGAGGAGGTGGAGGAGGCTTAGACACCACCCTTTGGCGCTGGACTAGTGGTTCTTGACTCGGCACGATTTAAATTTCACAAAATTTTAGTGTCACGAAGTAGGCACAAATAGTTGTTTTAGCACGGCAGATTTGTAATGGCATGGATCCGGTTAATATTCTGATGGAAACATTTGGGAATAAATGCCCCTCTCAACTCGGTGCATATGGCTAGGCATGTAGTTTGTCACATTCTTTCCTTCATATCAGCTTATTTGCCTCTTTTCTCTTCTCCCTCGTCTCAGTGCAATGCAGGTGGATAGATAGATAGGCACATGGCAACAACACTACGATACTTCACAGATGGAATAACAAGAAGTAAGTTTTCATTTTCCGCCTACGAATGAAAGAAAACATGCAACTTTTCTTGACAAAAGAGAGATCTAGGGAGAAAAAAGAAGAAAGAGACATCACGTAAACTGTGAAGTCATGAACCGCCCAAGACATGGTAGCAGCTGGGTGCTAGTATGCGACACACAAGACTTTGTTTCTTTTATCCTTCCACAAAACGAGAGAGAGAGAGAGACACAGAGAGAGAGAGAGAGAGAGAGAGAGCATGAACGACAGCAGGCAAGGTTCATGGGATTCGTACTCATCACAAGGCAAGATCAATCTTTTTTTTCCCATGATCATTTGATCAAATTGTTCTTCGGGTCTCTTGCAACTTGGTCTGCTACTTGCCTGCATGGCCTTTTGGAAATCATCTTGATTTACTTGATATTTTTTTTCTGGCAAGTACTTCATGTGGATTGCGAATTCAGTCTGTTGGGGAGCATATTTGATCATTGTTTCTCAAGTTTAGCTGGAGTTACTTTCATTTCTCGGCTAAATTTGATATCTTTTTACCATTTCCTTTTTCATACTCCAGTCTCCTTGTAGTTTCTTTCTGCTGCTTCCAGAGAGGTAGCCTCAGGCTTCAACAGTAGTGCTAAAATCACACTCATTTTTTTCTCTTTCCATAAATCCTTGTCATGAAACTAAAGTTTTTGCCTTATTTTTCTGAACTTGAAACAAATTTAATTTGCAGTACACAACTTGTACCCATACCCTCAGCCAAGGGTGTATCCACCACCACCGGTTTCAGAGGGCCATGGCTACCAGACCTACTTCAGTGAAGAGAACCCTTCTCATGGCTGGTCACAGCAGCAATCAGCTGCACCATCAGATGGACCTTACAACTATGGCTACCATGATGATCCAGATTGCCTCACTTTCCTGAGAGGATGGTATGCTTAAAACTGACTGCTCCTTGCATATAATTAACTTGATGCATGTGATTTTTCATCATCTGAAATCTGTTCTTCTGCCGCTGCTGCTGCAACTTTTGTGCACTGTGGTTGCTAGTCTTTTGAGAGATGACATGGTAAAGTTAATTGGCGTGTGCTTAACCGGTTTCTTTCTTGTGGCTGCAGCTTGGCAGGGCTCTGCTGCTGCTGCTTGCTGGAGCAATGCTGCTACTAGTGACACCATCAAGCCAAGAGCCCAAGAATATGAGATCTATCAGCTAGCTATGGATGCGCTTCAGCTGGATATATATATAACTTGTTGGATGTAATTTGTATGGTAGGTTGTGTTTATCTGTTTATGTGTATGGTACTCCCTCTAGTCACAAATAAAAGTTGCTTTGTATTTTTTTTTGAAGTCAATAAGACACAACTTTGACCAAATAACTATTTTGAAAAAAAATCCAAAAATAGTCGCATATGTATAATATTATGAATTTTTTGTCATGACAAATTTAGCTATACCACTTTCATTTTTTATATTATGGATAGAAATATGGCCTTTATATCCATAAATGGATATACACGGCCAAAGTTTACATAAGTGCATACAATCCAAATCTCATAGTTGAGATACACAAAGCAAGATCAGGAGGCTTCGATTTGTGGACCGGGCACCACTATTTGCGGCAAGACTTTCTGTCAGGATTCCGGGTAGGCTTCCTGATAACGGATAATTGAAGCAGTGCTGACCATACAGACCATACTGGGAAGGTGATCGTCCCAATTGAAGGAACGGGGCTACCAGTATGTCAAGTTTTTCGGATCCAAAGCATCTAATCTATGCAAGCCTTTATTCGAGAAGCCACTCTTTGGAGACGCCTTGACATAAAACCTTTGGAAAAGATAATATCCCCTACGCGGCATGCCAAATGTCGAGTTATGATATCCCTACTATAGTGTTCGGTAGACTTATGTTATCTGGTGCAAATGATATTTATAGATATAATAGGAGAAAAGCATAGAGTTTATTTTGGTTCAGGCCCCCAAGGTGGGTAATAGCCCTCATCCGGTAGTGGAATCATACCAAGTACGCAATTTGAGGTGTGTCTACCTAGCCTACAAACTAACCTTGTTAACAAGACGGAAGTTGTAATCGGTCATATCTTTTAGCGACTTGGCTCAGTATGTTTTATGTTTTCTGTACTTTTATGTTTTCTGTACTTTTAAGGTTGATTGCTCCATCCCGCGTCCTCATGGGAGACATTTATATTTATACCATGGGATGACCCCTCCTTCAATTAGAACTTAGAGCATCCTTACGTATATGGGCACAGGATACTCGGCAACCTTTCTTACCCGGTTAACTTGTTCTTATTGGATCCATATCCATAATTGATGGTTGCCTTCCGTACAAAATTATGAATGTCGTAATATCGATACCGATGCCCATAATTGCAGGGTATGGGAAGGCTACGCTAGCACAGATCAAAATTTTCTACCACATAAAACAAGAACTACTGTTGTTATAGATCACGGAATTACCACTAGACGCGCAGATGCAACGGAGGTAGACGAAGCGCGTTTTCATTTTCTTCCTACGATACTTCCTACGATACTGCACGGATGGAATAACTAGAAGTTTTCATTTTCTTCCTACAAAGGAAAGAAAACATGCAACTTTTCTTCACAAAAGAGAGATCTAGGGAGGAGAAAGAAGAGACATGAACCGCCCAAGACATGGTAGCAGCTGGGTGCCCAGCTAGTATACGACACAGAAGACATTGTTTCTTGAATCCTTCATAAAACGAGAGAGAGTGAGAGAGCGCGCGCGCTACATTTTGAATTTCATCACTGAATGGCTGTATAGATCCAGGGATTTTTTTAATATATTTAATACTTCTAATTAGTGTCCAAACATTTGATGTGACATGGACAAAAAAAAAAAAGTCGGAGGAAAACAAACAGGGTCTCAAAGTAGCGGAACCCTGAAGATTGCAAACAGATATGTGCCACTTCGTCCATAAGGTGGAGAATATTACAAAGTGGATTCATCCTAAGCACGGTGGATCCTGAATAGTTAAGTATCATCACAGGTGTGGGCATCTGGGACGACGACGAACAAAATAAACTAGCTTCTTTGCTCAGGTCCTTTTGATCTTCGAGAACGTACCGGTCTCTGAAAAATAGGTGCTCTGAGTTCCACTTCCAAGCAGATTCCCGTGGGCCTGTGGATTTGACAACTCTATTCCCTGAAGGATAAAACAATAATTGAGTATTAGAAAGACAAGATCACGAGCTGTGAAAATAAAAGTGAAATTAGAAAAAACCACTCGCAGCTATTGCAATTATGTGATAATGCAGACGAATATAATATCTGATAAAGCATAGTGACATAAAATTCGCGAAAGCTGTGCAGCAGCCAGCAGCGTAGCCAAGTAATACACCAAACACAAGGTTGATGATGGCTCCAAAGCAGCAAAATTTAGAACCGTTCTACTAGTGAAGATATGATTACAAGAAACATGTACTACCTTTTCCATGACCAGGTCAAAACAATTAAAGGTCAAGCATACCGTTTATTTATCTTGAAACAAACGAGATATGGCTAAAAAAGCTTTTAAACTTACCTGAACTGGTGTAAATGCCAAACTAGAAGTCAGCCCCGATGTTGCACCACTGCTACCATAGCTCTTCTCCTTGAATCTGATATCAGACAGCAATATGAAATCAAAGTGATCTTGCGGCAGTCATATTGATTTACAAATATTCGAAACATGGATACTGTGGCAGATTACACACAGAATTAGAGACATTATGGCAGCACTCATACCAGTGCCTAAGGATTACTGCAACTGTTAAGTATCATTGCATCCCATTTCTTTAGAGTTAAAGGGAATAAGCGGGACAGTTTCATGATGGTAGTGAACTCCCATATTCATTTTACATTCTAGAACAAGATGTCAGGTCACAAATTGAAACCAAAGAAGCAAATTGGAGAAGCAAAATTGCATACTTCTTGGCAACTTTTGCAGCAAGTTTGCTTGGTGCAGTTGACACGCGTAGCTTTCCGCTTCCTGCCTGTCCAAGCATGCCATAACCTTCTCCTAAACCATCACCTGATGACACCAATATTTGATTAGTTAACAATTAAATCTCGTTTCCATGCTAATTTATGGTGAAACAAAACAAATAAAACAGCTTCAAATGGTGATGCCAGTAATGACCTAGTGAGCTCTCTTCTGGTACACCAAACTGCATTCGGTTAGCAAGCTTCATCATATCAGTCTGTGCATATCTGCAGGATCAAGTTCCAACTTCATGTCAAAATAAAACACTAGGAATTACTACCTCCATCTCAGCATACTTCTATCGTTGTAGTTCAAATTTGAACTACAATGATGAAGTATTTTGAGACAGAGGCAATAACTATTAGTAGAACACACAAATAAATAAGGGAATGTTTGGTTGAATATGGCTTGCCTTTCTTTCATTTTTCGAAGCCGACGACCACCTCTCTTCTTTTTAGGCTCAAAGTCTGGAACAGGAAGTGGTTTTGGAAGCTTTGCGGGAGGTGGTTCTTGCCACTTCTCAATCTTCTTACGGATTTCTTCTAACAAGCTACGCCCAGCTTTTCCGGTTGGATCACCTCTGATTGAATCGATCCTTGCTGCTAGAGTTGACTTTGCAGCTATAAGTCTGCAAGCACGAGTCCTCAGAGCTGGTGGGGTGCTCTGGAATACATCAGTTTGTTCAAGATAGCCAACACGAAACTGAGATGTAGCAGTCGAAAAACCAGCAAGATTTTTCCTCTTAGCACCAAGTAACTGAACATTACAAGCAGGCATTTTTGCAAGCGCTCCCAAACCACCAGCAGTTCCCATCAACTTCGAGGCAACAGCGCTGCCAACAATGGCAGACAGGTTTGGTGCAATGTAACCCATTCTGCTCTCTACAAATTCAAGTACCTTCTTCTTTGCAGCATCAAGAGTAAGGGCTCTCTCACATGCTTCAATAGTTTTTACCAAGTTCTCCTCAGAAAGAGGCTTCCCACTTGTTGTTGATGCTGTTACTGAGATTACCATTATAATTGCAGAAGGTAAAAGCCCTTCCAGATCTACAAGTGTTAAATCCATCTCATTTCCAATCTTCTGGACAACACGAGCATAATCAATCGGATGATGAACTAGGGATTCCAGTTCAGGAAACTTCAGCCTATACTTGTCACGTATGAAGTTATGGATTATAATTATCTCATTCTCAATATCTACTGATAAAGCATTGCAATCAACAATTAGCTGGTATTCTGGATCTTCCTCCAGGATGGACCCTTGATTGGAAAAGTCTGTACCTTTCTGAAGTGCATCTTCAACTTTCTGCAAACAGACAGTGACACTGTTAATTGTCGCGCATGGAAAGGATTAGTACCTCCATCTCAAAATATAGCTACTTATAGGATTCAAATTTGTCTCAAAATGCAACTAGCTCTCCACCTACCTCCTCACCTCAACTAATCATAACCATTTCTCATTTAATTTATTTACCTACTTTCTCATCTCAATTGATCACAACCATTCCTCACCTCAACCTTAATCCCCCCGAAAGAATCACATAAGTAATACTTTTAGATGGAGGGAGCAGTTACCTAAAAATATAAATGAACAGTCCCTTGTAGAATAAAATTCAAAAGGATTGTACTTTTGTCACAAAGCTTAACACTGAGCACAGTAAAACATATTTTGGACCATAAAACACACCCATTAATGTTTAAGTGCAAATAGCCTTGTTGAGACAATAGGGCTTCAAATCAGAAAAAAAGAACTAGTAGAAATAAGTCAAACAAGCCAGAGAAAGAGGAGATTTATGAGTTTGATCGCATACATGCATTATGTCATTGTAACGTTGTGCCTTCTGAAGCTTTGAAACACTATCAAGGTCATCATAATTAAGAGACTCAAGGTCAGGCATATCATCATCACCAATCTCTTCCATACCCACTGCTTCAGCATTTTCTTCCTCCTGAATTTTTTATGATTAGTTTGCAAATTCTCAATAAATCAATCATTGTAATCTGTAGCATCATAGTAACTGAAACCAACTCACAGGATATGCTTCATTGTCTGACAGTTCATCAAGATCCGCTAAGAAAGAATCAGCAAGGCTTGCCTGTAAAATGGCACTGATTAGATAAATGAAACACATCGCACAGAACCGCATAATAGAAAAAAAAATGCATAACCAGAACCAAATGTCAAAGTAGCATGCTTGCACATGCTACTTTACAGGACCTGAAATGAATTTATGAAATATGAACTCACCATGATCTTAGGCTCTAAGAGAGTCTTTCCAGCAGCAGCAGATCTCCAAATGTAGACCTAGAAAGAGAAATCACAAAATTAACTCTTATTTTTCTACACTTCACCTGCCATGTTTGGTTTTTCTGTACTGTCATTCGTGAGCAGGATATCAGATTGGTGCACCTCAATGTTTTGGAAGATAGTAACATTCAAAACACAAAATATTGGGGAATTGCAACTGAAGTGCCGTAATACCAGTCTAGCGCAAACATGGAGACGCTTCCACTGTCGAAACCTACCTACCTACCTACCTACCTACCTACCTACCTACCTACCTACCTACAGTCCTGGGATGCCAGAAGGCTTCGAAGCGCCACAAATCTAGAACGGTAACATCAAATGAATGTTTGGTGTTGGATTAGCATTTCCCAACAAAATAAACAGGGAAACTTATGTTTATATCTCACCAATACTTCGCTGCAAAGGATTTCAACAGACGGAGGGCGGCCAGCGGGACAGACGGAGGTCGACGGGCGGAGGAGGGCGACTGCAGGAGAAGGGGGCGGCGGAGGAGGGCGAGCGGCAGAGGAGGGCGACGAGGGGAGGAGGGCGCGACGGGCGGAGGAGAGCGACCGGCGGGAGGACGGCGCGGCGAGCGCAGCGAGGACGACCCGAGCGCGCGCAGCGAGGCCCCAAACCCTAGCGAAGCAGCGAGGGGGAGCAGAAGCCAGAGAGCCAGCTGCTTCTCTCTCGCCCGCCCGCCCGCCCTAGCACGGGACGCCGCGCCGAAGCTCGTCGCGGGGCTGGCTTACGCGCCCCGAGAGGAGGCGGCGAGGCGGACTCTGCGGCGGGGCACGGGGACGCCGGACGGCGGGGCGGTGCGGTGGCGGACCAACAAATCTGCTCGAGTTCGGGCCGGAATTTCGTGAAGGGGTCGCACCGGCGCTGCCAGGGAAGGGCGGTGCCGCGGCCGCGGTGGAGTCAGGTTCCGATCCTGACCTTTCGCTTCGCATCCGACGTCTCGGATGCAGTCACAGGTTTTGGTGTGGGGACGTGGACTTCTTGGGGATTTTGGTCAGGCTCAGGCCCAGCCCAGCTTATCAGTAGCCCTAGGAAAAGGCCCAGCTGAAAAATGCACAATTAAGTCCACGAATCATCCTGCTTCGGTGCACAGCCAAGATCCAAAAAAGAAAGAGAAAACAAAAACAACAATAAAACAAAAGAATTCTTTACCCCAAATGTATCAATACATCTCATTCTTCCTCATGCAGGGAGATAAGGCCAAATTTTAAAATGGTAAGGTCTAGTGATAGGTAAGACACTGACATTTCTGATATTCGGTTGCTTCGCGTCAAACGCCAGAGTTCTCTTTCGGTCTTTTCTCACCAACAGGACGACTAGAAGCACGCTGAGCTGCTGGCGCTAGTCGAATTATTATTGTATTGCTTCTGTGGTTCTGATAGGCGGATACAGGTTCGGAATGAAACGTCCGATGAGAAGAAAACGGAGCCACGCACGCTATGCGCTCCACCCACGCTTGTGCACGCCGCAGTCCTAGAGTGCTGCTCGATGTCTCGATCTACCCGGCCCCGCTTCACCGGTTAGGTCACGGTCATACCACCCAAATTTATCTCGTATAGTCGTGGACTTGACTTCGCCATAAAAAAACGTGGCGCCATCGGGGAGGCGGTGAGCGAGTGCATCCGCGATCCCCTCCGATCGCCTCGCCTCGCGCTTGGTGAAAAAAGCGGATGAGCCGATGAGCGCGACCGACCCTGAGATTCATCGGAGTCGGCAACGCACCGAGCCACCCGCGCTTCGCCAAAAGATCCTAGACAGATGTTGCGCCTGCGCCTAGATGTCGTTGTACGGCCTCTCGGCCAATAGTTGTCGGCCGCCTCCACGGCCGCGCGCACGCGAAAGAATCTCGTGGCCACGCGCGTTCTCGCTCGCAGTGGCTCGCACACCAGGCGTGACAAAATAATGCTGCCCACGCAGGGTTTTTGGCATGGCCGGCTTGACATGTCATTGTCAGTTAATTACAATCAGTTAATTACATATATATGTATATATGTATATATATATATATGGTACCAATCAGTTAATTACACTGCAGGCCGAGATAAACCATGGACATCTCAGATCATCTGAGTATTTCACACGAACTAAATCCTTTATACAGAGATAGCAGCAGGAACCATAAAACATTCCGCACTCAAACGGACGTAAATGAGCGGAGGCATCAATTCAATCATAATGGGCATATACCGGGACGATATACTGCTATAGTGCTACTACAGCCTGATCTAATCGGCTGGGCCTCCCTTGGCCCAGAAACTTGGCCCTTGCCGTTCGCTCGCCCATGAAAAAAGTCCATCAAAGATCCTAAAAACTTACATACGAGTCTAACCTTAATTGGAATCGGAATATAGAAATGGATAATCCGTCATAAAATGGTCCGTCGATGGTATTGAGTTAGTATTTGTCTGATTTTGCCGATGTGACGTTCGATGGGTCCCACATATCAAAGTTTTTTTTTTCCTTCTCTTCCTTCCTCTCCTCTCTCCTCTTCTCTTGTCGTGGGGCTAGAGCGGCCGGCAGCAGGGGCAGGCGAGCTGGGACGCGACCGCACAGTCGACGGGCGGTGACGCAGGCTAGGGTAGACGGCGGTGGGTGAGCGGTGGCGACGATGGTGGCAGACGGGCTGGGGCGGATGGCGGTGGGCGAGCGATGGCGACAGCGAGGGTGGGCAGAGGATGGCGGATGGCGGTGGGAGGGAAGCGGTGGGGGCCGACGGGGCAGATGGCGGTGGGAGGGTAGCAATGGGCGCCCGTACATGTGTACGCCCGCCGTGGGCGAATTCCGGTCCATTCATGCAAATGCTCGTACAGAATTGTACTGCTAGCAGTATGCAGAATTTCTATACAGTAGCCCAAACTTGCATCCTTGCTAGTGCTGCCAACACTAGAACCACCTTCCTGCGCCAATTATTGATGCTTACGAGAAAAATGAAATTTAAAAATGAAAACATCAGAGCCCCAAAGCTGTTTTCGCAAGGGAGAGAGAGACTAATGGATACTCCCTCCGTCCCAAAATAAACCAATCTTTCCCTCCGTCCCAAAATAAACCAATCTTTCACTTTTTACCTGTAATCTTTGGCTCTTCGTTTATTTAATTTTTTTTTATGATTGATATTTTTGATTTTATTAGATGATAAATCATAAATAGTACTTTACGTGTGACTAATTTTTTTCTAATTTTCTAAAAATTTTTCAAATAAGATGATGGGCACAAAAACCGAAGAATTGGTTTTTTTTTTGGGCAGAGGGAGTAGGGTCGAGGCAGAAATTATTCCGTGCACTGCATGCATTCACAGGAGCAAAAGAGGAGAGAAACTAATCATCGTCCCCGAAACGTCCCGGTCAGGAGGCTTGGAAAAGAAAAATACATGAGCATTACAACCAACAGCAGCACAATCCGCTGTGGCAATGCCAAAAGCAAATGGCAGTGGGTTCTACATATTACGAGGTAAAAAGAAAAAATAAAGAACAAGAGAAAAAAAAAAAGGACGAGCTAACATGATGGATTTGGTGCTCCTGAGCTTGCTGAGAATTTGCACAGGATAGGAGTAAGGCTCTGGTCGGTATGGCATGGACCAAACGGGGCTAAAAAAGTTGCAGTGCAGGGGAGGAGATGATGGATGATGATCCCAGACCAGATGCTCCAGGATAAGGGAAGGTGGGGGGAGGCTGCACACCAATGTGGCTTTTTTTTCTTTCCTGACCCTGCAAAGGAGAGGAGACACTTGAGGAGCTTACCACTGTTGCCGCGGCCCAGCCTTGCCTCCTCCCCGATTCCGCCGACCATCTGCAAGAGCAATCGAGTGGGTAAGAGAGGGGGGGGGGGGGGGGGGGGGGGGGAATCGTGTTAGATGGCAAAGCGTCCTTATCCCGAACTGAGTGGTAACAATCGCGTTGACTAGAACTTAGGATCTTTGAGTAGCTATGATCTGTACCAGGGAAAGAAACAAAAAGAGTGGATAAAGTTTTAGGCAGGAAAAAAGGGTTTGCTCAAAGCATCATGTTGCAAGTACTATTATACCCAGTCAATCCTTTCAGGAATCAGCCTTAATTTAGACTTTGGATTTTATCATAGCAGAAGCTTCCTCATGCAGAATTGATTTTGGATGTTCTTGAGAAAAAAGTTAAAGATCGGATACATTCAAGATAGACTATGATCTTGCAAAAATATAGAAGCTATGAAATAATTCATATAATCTCACTTTGGAACTAAAAAGTTCTATCCATCCACAGGACGAGCTACAAGAGTCTCTGAGTACTAGTTTTCATCGTGCAGGCAGTGATCAAAATAATGCAGGTTCAGACAACACTGGTACTAACAGACTAGCAGTGAACTGCGGGCAAACTCATCAACCATAGAAAGGTATTTTGAAAATAATATATTGAAAGGGTTACCTTATGGAATAAGAGGATACCATGCTACTCAGCTAGCTCTATAGGATTTTAACAAAATTTGGTGCATCATCCCTCGCTCCAGCAGTTGTGCGGTACACATATAATTTCTCCACTTTAGGCAGTTCTCCATGGTTTTCTTCCATTTCATTGCTACCATCCCGCTCATTTATGACCTCAACATTGAGCATCGGCATCTTTGATGCAAGGACTTGGCACCCCTTCAATGTGACATTGCAAGATGACATCCAAAGGGATCGCATTGTCTCGTACCTGGCAAAATTGCCCAAGAGTGCAGCATCACCAAACGGGCTATCTCTTATCTCCAGTTTCCTTAGATTCTTGCATCCATTCATAACATGCATCATACCCTTATCACTATCACCAGCAAATGCTATAGAAAGCATCTCAAGTTGTTTTGCATATTTTCCAATATACATGAAAACTTTGTCCGTGAGAAGACCAGATATTGACAACCGCTGTAGTCCCTTGCACTCACGAACAATAGCGCCAAAGCCCTCATCTAACGGTTGGTTGGTCACAACGTCAGGCTTCCCAGGCTCAAGAATACAAAGTCTGAACCGTGTGAAGTTTGGGCAGTTCTTAGCAACAGTAACTAGTGCAGCATTAGTCATTTGGTGACAGAAGTACAGTAATGAGTTAAGCTTTGGACAGCCCAAGGAGACTGCAACAAGTCCCTCTTCTGTCACTGCAGAAAAACCAGCAACATAGAAATCTGATGGAAATACCCTGAGTTCTTGCAAGTCTTTGCAACTGGAGGCCACCACTTGCAACCCTTTGTCTGAGATACAATCCAGTACCTACAAATATAAAGGACAAACACCATTACTTGCTTGATCTAACCAAAGGGCAACAACAAGTTCAAACCAACAGGGGAACTCACCCAAAGGCGTTGGAGCTTCACACAGCGGCTGATCATTTTTGTAAGGTCAGAAGCATCAAGGGTGGGAGCATAGCTCAAGTTTAATCCTGTTAGTTGCACGCACAGGGGGTAGATAAAAGACAGGCAAGCAGGAGAAGCGTCCCAAAATCCTGACAAACTCCTCAACATTTTGCATTTCTCTAGTGCACTGGTAAGCTTAAAATAGGACTCAGTTTGGAAATCATCTGTCAAATTCCCTGTCCCCAAGTCCTCCAAATTAGGGGTGCGCATTAGTATCTTTGCAAGTGTATCTACTGATACAGATCGATTCAGCCTTAAACTACGCAGGTTTGGGGACCTGCTAACAAGTCTCTCCAATGAACCAGCATTAACCTCCCCTTTGATGCAGGCAAAATTCAAGGAAACAAGTGATGTGCAGGAATCAGGGAAGCAGGAGAGCCACCTAGGCCCTCGATCCTCCACTTCATTTTCCTGCAAATCCAACTCCCTCAGAAGCCTAGACAACAGAAAGACAAGAAAACAATTGTCAGTATGTAAGCCATAAAATGAGCACAACATTGTAACTGTAACTAACTAAAACCAAAACTGTAGTACATTATTGAACAATCGAAACAGAATTTGTATCCAATCCTAGCAAGCAGTCCAGTTGATTCAATATAGAACACCAAAACAACAATCATCGTAGAGGAAACCCAATGATGGAGGTGGTAACAATCACGTGCAGTTCAATTTAGAACTGGTCGTGCAAGTAAGAACATAATGAAACATCTAAAAGATAAAATGCCTTGGTGTAATGTAACAGAAAGTTCGAACAGAACACAGAAACTAGAAAATTCCAAGCGCAACCTGATCCTTCAAAACACTGGAAAAGCCTCCCCTCTGTTCTATGATCTGCAAGAACTTGTAGCTAAAAGATATATAAGAAATTCAACTGATTCAAAATCGATCCTTTCAACTCCTAACTGCAGAGACAATAGTTCTTGGCACAAGTTTTGAACACTACCACACAGATAACCACTGAACAGTACGCAAGCACAAACTGCATTGCCAAACCAGAGAGAAAAAGAAAATGAGTAAACTTGTAGCAGCTGAAACAACAAAGCCAGAATCACTCACTTGCAGTGGCTTGCGATCGCAGCTAGCCCGTCGGTGCTGAACCCCTCGCAGCTGATGAGGACAAGAGCCCTGAACCGCGGGAACGAGCGAGCCAGCAGCTCGAGGCTCTCGTCGGACACGACCATCCTCTTCATCCGCAGCTCCTCCAGGGCGGCGCAGCCCCTGGCGGCGGCCTCGATCCACGGCGCCGCGTAGCCGCCCCAGTCCGGCGGCACGAGGTTGAAGTCCGCGAAGTGCGGCTTCCCCTTGACCGTCAGCGCCCGCACGTTCGGGAACCGCAGCGCCACCCGCTCCGCGCGCACGGCGTAGCAGTTCCCCACGAAGACGCTGCGGCGGCTCAGCCTCTCGATCTCGTACCACACCTTGCACACGAGCGACGCGGTGTTCCGGTCGCGCTGCGCCGGCAGGAAGCTGAAGATGTGCTCCACCACCTCCTCGGGGAAGTACGTCATGGCGCCTTCCCCCCCGACGGCCACCACCACCACCTTGCTGCTCGAGCTACCACACGACGGGATCTGCTGCTCCCTCCTCCTCCACGGCTCCTCCAGGTTTATGCAGGCTACACAAACAAGCAAGAAACGCCGCTACGGATCACCTCGTCCACCACCACCACCACGAGGAAACCCTAGCTAGCCAAGAACAAGCAATGCTCTCTTGGGCACGTAGCAGCATGAAGACATTCACTTTGACAGTTTGACTTCCCCTTGCAGAGACGCGACGACGATGTGGCTAGGGGCAAAGAGGGGAAGAATGGCTTCCAGATCTGGAAGCGCCGGAGCTTCCCGAGGGAGCAGCACCAACAGCCTTCCAGATTTGGACATGAGAGCTCCCCCGAGCTACCTCAAAATGGGGGGACGGACCAAAACGAGGAAGAAGGATTGCGACCCTCCTTCCTTCCCTCCCTCCCTCCCCACACCGGAAACCTGCAAAAGATCCACCCTCCTCGCCGTCAGCTCCCGCGAGAGAAACGGACACACAGAACGGCAGGAACGCCAAGAGCGAGGCCTACCCACGCGCCCCGCCTTAGATCCACGCAGCCGAAGCCGCCAGATCTAACCCATAGACCAACCCCCCGCCGCCGCCGCCGCCACCCACCTCCTCCCCGCGGCGCGGAGATCACGCGCCGCCGCCGCCTGCCACGCGCAGACCCGAGTAGAAGCCGAGGAATAGTAACCCCCCGCGCGCGTGACGGGGGGAGGGACAGGAGAGACGGCGGATGCCCGAGGAGAGGAGAGGAGAGGAGAGCGAGGCGGGCGGGCCGCCCTCCGAGGACACCACTAGCGGCGGCTGAGGCGGAGTGCAGTGAGAGGAGGAGAGCGAGCTCAAGATGCTTCGTCTCTCTCGCTGGCCGGAGAAGAAGCAGGAGGTGGAGGAGGAGGTGAACCGGGGTAATAATGGGGGCGTGGACCGGGCCGGACCGGTCGGACCGGGGGCGAGGGCGAGGCGCGGTCGGGGCCGGGCCGGACCGGACGGGGGGCGCATGTGTCCCTATCCACCGGCTCCGGATAAGATGTGAGGGTGTCAGAAAAGGCGCGGCAATTGCTACGCGCACGCTTATGACCACTAACTCTTCATTTCTCTTTATAACGGTTGATTAAAATTTAAATTTAGAGTTGATTTTAGAATTTCGTCATGTTTTATTTTCTATCATTTTTATTGGATAGTTAAGAATACGTACATAAAATTTTTATTAATAAATTATTTTTTGTTTATAAATATATCATTTGTCAAACGGTCGCCCCTATTTGACTTTTCTATGTATTATTATTGATTATTTTCCGTTTGTGTCAAAAATAGCTTCATTTTCACCCATTATGTGCATACCAATATAAAAAAAACTAAAATGTCCTCTATTTTATCAAATCATAATACATTATCTTCTACTCTATCTTTTTTTACTGATTTTTTCACTACTTTTCACAAGTTATGATATAATGATTGTCCAAACATAAATTTATTTTGGGGCAAACAAGAATGAGAATAATGAACTAATTTTGGGATGGAGATAGTATACGGCAATTGTGACTAAACTAAAATGTAGTTTTGTTTGAAACTAGGATTTGTTATATCTAAAAAGGTAGCTTTGTTCTAAAGGGGTATCAAACAACTTATTAGCAACGCAGAACGACAAACCGGTTAGCGAGTATTAATATTAAAAAAGTTTGCAAACTAAATTCATTTAATTTGTAAAACAATTGTTATAGATTAATTGAGTATACTGTTTAACTATTTAAAAACATGCTAGCGGAAATCAAGTAAGCACCCAATTTGAACAATATTTAGAACAGAGTTTGAGCTAGTTTTGTTTTCTTTGCTCAAAACTAGTATTAACATTGTGGTTGGTATGCTTATTAAGTCCACAACGGCCGCGTTCGGTAGGAGGGAAGAGGTGGGTTAGTTATCCGGCGCGAACGTAGTAATAAATTAGTACATTATTAATTATTAAAAGATATAAAATAGATTAATATGATTTTTAAAACAATTTTTCTATAAAAAATTTTCATAAAAAATACGTTGTTTAGCAGTTGGGGAAACATGCATGTGGAAAACGAAGGAGCTTATATATTTTGCCACCATGTGCTGAACGCGGCAACGGCTTATTAGCAATAAAAGATAATATATTGATAAAAATTTTACATATCCGCCCTTGGCAATTTAAAAGTTTAATTTTTTTGCTTATGTTTAATTTATAAGCTTAAAGGTAATCGATGGAGTATTAGAAGTTGGTTTTTAGAAGAGGTACAAACATGGTTTGCAAATATGCAAATGAAACATTTCCATGTCATTTGCAGAGAAAACATTGGTTACGTCGATGGTAGATGGAGTGAAAGAAATAAGAGGGGGCGTAAGCTTTTACTCCAATATTACACTATACGTTTATATCAATAATTTTCAATCAAAACAAAAAAAATTGTTCTGTTTTGTCGACTAATCCTTTAACATTTATGTTAGCATACTACATTTTATTCACACCGTTAATGTATAGGACATGCGGAGATAGGGGTAAGGATGGGGGTGCCCCCAAGCAAATTTGGGCGTCCACAGGGGAAAGGAAAGCAAAAGCATCCTGTCATATCCCTTGCCTGTGGCGACGTGCAACGGCGCATACGGAGCTACCCCTACGACTACAATATACAACTACCATATATAGTATAGTGGTAGCTGTGTACAGTACAAGTACTAGTATATCGTACCCTTGCATCTCCAATACTCCTACCACTCTACTCTACTACTACACGTACTCCCTCCCTCCGTTAAAAAAACCAACTTTTTGATTTTTATGTCGAATGTTTAACTATTCGTCTTATTTGAAAAAAATTTAAGAAATTTTAATAAATTACTCATACATAAAATATTATTCATGTTTTATCATCTAATAAAAATAAAATTATTAATTAAAATAATTTGAATAAAACGAAAAGTCAAATATTATACCTAAAAACTGAAATGTTAATTTATTTTAGAACGGGAGTATACTGGTGCTAACTCAACTGCTGCGGGTGGTGCTTGCTGATTGCTTGGATGAGTTTTTGGGGTGTCCGGAACGGGTCATATCATATGTTTGATATTTAATATAAATATTAAACGTAACTAACTATAAAACTAATTAAAAAATAAGAGCTAATTTGCGTGAAATTTTTTAAGACTGCTTAATCTATAATTAGAACATATTTATTATAATATCACATAGACTAATTATGGATTAATTAGACTAAATAGATTCGTCTAGTCCAAAATTATAAATGTGTTTTATAATTAATAGTCTACATTTACTATCTAATAAGTTTTAGTCCTAGTCTCAAACACCCTCTTTGTCAGGTGTTCTTTTCGGCTATTAATTGAGAAACGAGAAACGTGACTAACATAAGTATTAAAAATTTTAAAATAGATTTATTTGGTATTTTAAAGAAACTTATATAAAAGAAATTTCATACGAAACATATCGTTTAGCGATTTGACAAAATAATAGCTTATTATATTATTGGGCAGTTTAGAATATGACCATAATCTATCGAAGTCAGAACCTCTTTCAAATATCGCTTGGCTTCTGATAATATGGAATGAGAAAATGCTAAAAATAAATTAGAAGCTATAAGACAAGAAAAGGCCCAAATTTTCCAAATTGTATAAGAAGACCAAATAATTCATAGAATCTTAGGGGTGATTGTTTGACTTATTATATGAAAAAAATCAAACGACATATTTGTAAATAAAAAATAACTTATAAATAAAACTTTTATATATGAGTTCTCATCAATTTAAAAGCTAGGACTGGAAAATAAACTATGATAACAAACTTTAAAATCTATCCTAAATTTAAGATAAAAAATTTAAATTTTAGCATATAAATATAAATATAAAAAAAAGACATGGTCGTTAAGCTGTGTCATCGTTGCCAGCGTGCATGCGCGCAGAAAATATCGTTGTCACCGTCTTTTTCATTTGGTTTTCAGTACTACTAGTGTAGGAGCAGTAGAGATTAGGCCCTGGTGAGCTCCTAAAGATTGTCTACTAAAAACATCGAATCTTCGGACTTAAACACACATGAAACGAAAACTAATTGCACAGCTATGTGAGAAATCGTTAGACGAATCTTTTCAGCTTAATTAGTTCATAATTAGTTATAAGTGATAAAGTAACCTACATTCTACGTACGCTAATGACAGATTAATTAGACTCAAAAGATTCGTCTCGCGGTTTCTACGTGAGCTGTGAAATTCGTTTTTTCCTTTGCGTCTGAAAACTCTTTCCGACATCTGTTCAAACGTTCGATTTGACTAGCAAAAATTTTTATTTTGCCATCTAAATGCAGCCTTAGAGAAGGAAGGAAGGGAGGAAATTTTTTATTAAATAAACCTTTTTAGCAACTAATTTTATTACTAAACTACCGGACAAGATTTTTCTAAAACTGAACATTTTGGCCACGTCATTGTTGGTGGCATGGCAAGACAACGCTGCCCGCAGCCTAGTCAGTATGGCATGGCGTAACAGTCATGCCACGTCAATGTCAGTGGCATGTCAAGACAATGCTGCCACACCACCGATAATGACGTGGCAAGCCGTTTTGCCACGCTAATGTTGGTGGCATGACCAATTGGTTTATACGGTGAAAATATTTTCTTCAAAGGTTTAGTAATAAAATTATTTATTAAAAAGTTTTAAAAATAAAAGAAAATTCGGAAGGGAGGGAGAAAGAAGAGCAGCCGCGAATAATAAATCGCTAGATTGATCGGATGTAAAATGAGCTCACCCCACCCCTACACACCGTCAACCCTTTTCAAGCCGGACGGAGAGAGAGGGGTGGTGGTGGTCAGCATCATCCACCACCACCACCGGCCAGGGTCATCCACCTTCCTTCCTGCCTCTACTTAAAAAATAAGCTCATTTTTAGTTTTTATATGATATTTGATTATTCATCTTGTTTAATTTTTTTATAATTACGGTTTTTTTTTGTTGTTATTAGCTCATAAAACACGAGCAATACTTTACGTGCGACGTGAAAATCACTCCTTGGTGCATTTGACCAGGTCAGGTAAGGTGTGATCGTTTGACTTTTTTTAAAAGAAAAATAATTGCAAACGGTGTATTTGTAAATGGAAAATAATTTATGAATAAGGCTTTTATGTATGTGTTCTGATTGATCTGAAATCGAAGACCGAAAAAATATATGATTTTAAGAATTTTTCTAGCTTGAACATCTAGAAAAATAGGACTTTCGATCGGTCGATAGAATTTATAAGGCAAATACTATAACAGAAGTTTATTCACTTGATTGTTTTGCAGACGGAGTTACTTGCACGCATTAACCTTTTACCTTGGTGGCATCCATGAACATACAAGGGGTTTATCTTATCATCTCGCTTATTTAGTGAAAAACCAAACAACCTATTACAAACAAAAAAAAAGTTGCGCATAAAATTTTTATATATGTGTTCTATGCTATCTAAAAAACAAGACGAGAAAATAAACCACAATGAAAAAAATATCATAGTCTATTCTAAATTTAAGACTAAAAATTTAAATTCCGGTCAATAAATATAAGCGGAAGAAAAAAAAAAGACAGGACTGGCATAACGCAAGACAAGTGTCATCGCCTCCTTGATTAACTTCGAACTAAAAAGTCTTGCACGGACAATTCAATACTTGCACGTACGGTTTCTTCTATTTGCAAGCGATGCCTTTGTTCCTGAATTATATGGAAATGGAAGTACTGCAATTTAAAACTTTTCTAATATTGTCTAAATTTATTCATTGATAAATATATATAATTTATATATGTATCTAGTGAATGCTAGAAACTCTTACGTTGCGAAGCGGAGGGAGTATCAAATTCTAGATAGCTACAGTACTAGCTAGCAAATCCCTTGTAACCTTGTTCCAAACAGATGCCAACACTATCAAAATCTCGTGAAGAACGACAGATGATAACTATTAAGATCTCGTACCAAAAAGATCCAAAACATCGTAATCATTTAGCTGCTCCTAGTGACATGTATAACTATATTTTGCGACTCCTGTTTTTTTAATTAAGATTTATGCGTGAAACAATGCACATGTACACACACTATATACAGCCACACGATCATAACCACACCGAGGTAAGATACTCTCAACCATATCGGTGACGATGAGAGATACATATGTAAAATCACGTATTATTCCTAGATTATTTTTCAGCTTTTATATGCCATGCTTTTTGCGAAAAATATTTATATAAAAGTTCATCATCTTATATTTTTAGAGTAAATTTTTAATTTTATAATATTTAGTTTTATTGTCTATATCATTAAATAACTATGAAAATATTAAATAATTTTTCATCACCAAAATAATACCGCCAGGGGAAAATGTTCGACACTGGTTAGTTTAAAAATAAACTGGCGAATGTCAAAAAAGAAAAAAAAGGAGGGAGTAGATTAATTTCTGTCGATAGAATAGCCGTACGTGCTAGCATAATTGTGGATGCTAGGGTTTTAACATGATCCCCATTAAAATTGGTTTATATTCCTCCAATATTTTTGTGGCCTTGGAAGGTCATTTTCCGATCGATTTGGCATTGGGTACGTTGTAGTAATACGCACCGCAAAAATTTGCACACCATGTGTTTCTATCAGATGCTGAGGTAACAGATTGGGACAGGAGAGACAATGACTTTAGTCGTAAAAATTCCTTCTTGTAGTTGTCACGCAAAGGAATAGTGTACACAACATCACAACAAATTGTACACATTTTACAAACGACTAAAAGTTATAAAAAAATCAAGCTAGTTTACAGATAGTTTACATAACAGATTGGGCCTGTTTACGGGAGCTTCCCCTAGCTGCAACTTTTCTCAAAAGCTGCAGTTAACAGAAGCTACCCCAAACGAATTATAATTGCAGATTCTGGAAAATAAACTAAGAAGCCAAAAGCTGGAGAACCTGAGTTTCAAAGCTTTTCTAGATTCTTAAAAGGCTGGCTACCAAACAGCCACTTGTCGGAATCTAAAGCTCTCTAAACAAGCCCATTAATATACAAGCATGAAGAGCCATACAATTAATGAATTGGTTAAGAATTGTTATGATCGGTTAAGATGAGCAGGTATATGAAAAATAGCTATAACGTTTTAGGACAAATGATGTGTGGCAAAAAATAACTTCATTTCATGACGGGTGGAGTGTCGAAATCTTAGAGCTTTCAATATGAATAATTTCTACCATATTTACTTTAGAAGCAACACACATAAATCTTTGAGCTAATTTAATAAAATCTTATATTTGTTGATATTTTTATTCATGTTATAATAGAAATAATGATCGGGCCTATTCGTTTTAAAGGATTTGCAAAGAAAAAGTGTAGAAATATGAAATCATGTGAAATGTATACTGTACTAATTTTGTTTTAAAGGAATGCACCCACGGAAAACTATGGAAACATTTCCTATCTCTCTCCACTATTGGGGGCAAAACATAGGAAAAAAAAGAATTCACTCCAACCTCATTTTTACAACGCTCAATCCCATAGGTTTGCATATGAATTCCTATCTTATTCCTGTATTTTTCATATTCCTATGATCTAGAAATCTATTAACCAGATAAGCCCACAAAGTTATTTCTTAAGCCGGTGTTCCAATTAACCTAAAACAATATAAGCACAGTAGAAGAGGGAGTGCTAGTTAACCTAAAGTACTATCATCCAACTAACCTAAAGTACTATCCACCAACCATGCATGGATGCACATACATACGTACGTACATACAGGGGCCTCGGATTCCCTGTAGATTATATATAAACCTCGTCCCAAATTAACTAATTAACCAATTCGGCAGCGTGATTAGAATACCAAAAGCTCCTCGTGGGCGCATGTGATTAGGGCACCACCCCCCCCCCCCCCCTAATGCCAGCACTGCTTGACAAGGATGATTTTGCAAAGCAATTTCTACTACAACCCTCTCTCTCTCTCTCTCTACACATAGCTAGCTAGGTGAGTAATTAATTAATTAATTAATTAGCATCACTAGTTAATTGATTGATTAGCTGGTGTGGGGAAATGTCTGATGGCCCTCTGAGTGTACCAAAGGGCTCTTTGCTCCTTGTTGCTGTCAGCACATTTTTGTCTCTAGTGTTTGCTAATGCGTACGAACATTAATTTGCCAGAATATTTTCTCGTGGTTAGGCGTGTACGTTTTCACTCATGAGCTAGCTAGCTAACTACTCCATGTGTAGGTAAGCAAATCATTTTAATGAATTTTTTCTTCTTTGTGGTAACATTCATGCAGGAATATAAGTAGTACTCATAGTACGGTGGAACTTAATTAATTATCATGGTATTTTTTCTCTTTTTTAAATAAAAAAAAAGAAAAAATGATATTGGTTGAGTACCCATACGAGTTTCACGTAAATCTGTGAGACATGGATGGCGTCAAACTATTTAAAATCATGATAAATACTCTATTTCATTATTGGCAGTTTGGTACACATGAAAAATCTCCTCTTACAAACAGGGGCAGGTCTAGCATGGGGACGACGTAGCTCGAGCCTTCACTGCTCTGTTAAAGTTATTGGAGTCTTCGTGAAGACCCTCTAAAATTTTATGGCAATGATCAATAGAAAGGAGGACTAAACTCTATCTAATTTCTTTAGACCCCCTAATCTCGTTGGCTAAATCTGTCACCGCTTACAAATTGCATAAATAGAGCCATATATATGCTTCTTAGCTAGTGATCAGTTATGCAACTTCCATGCATCCATGTGAAGCATGTCAAAGATACTGATGAGCAAACAAGCAAAGGTTAACAGAGAGAAGGGAGAATATGTAGGAGGCCGGCAAAGTGGCACCTAAGTGGAGAGCAACGTACCATGAGCATTAAGATAATTGTGCATTTGCAACTAACCTAGGGGGAGATCCTAGTATAGATCCACATCACACTACTCTCTCTCTCTCTCTCTACCTGACTATAACTACTCTCTCTAGGTCATTTGATGGAGTAAAGCAAGAACCTTTATTTCCCTTCAAAGAATTAACAAAGAAAAAGATTCTGTCTCTGACACCCCTTAACCAATCAGTTGCAGAGCTCAAAAAAAGCTTCAGATGGGGGAGCATGAAAAGGTACTACTGCATGCTGCTTCGAATATCGGCGCATACTCGTTACAAAATGCAATTACTTCTAGAATTTAAATATTATATCAAATCATAATTATTTTTATTACTATTTATAATACTATTTATTGCATTCATTATTTTTGATCCAAAAATCTTTCTCCTCATATATCTATATGTTTCGTATTTATTAAGAGGCATTACAATCATTCTTTCTAACCTTATTTTCTGCTACAAAATCTAGAAATATTTATATTTTAGGGCAGAGGTACGCACCCCGTGATATTCCAAAAATGAGAGAATGTTTGGTCTATTGCCACAAACACTCAATAACACAAATCAGATGGAATTTGGAAGGTATGTAGAAAACCATATCAGTCGAATATGCTCCCTCAAAATCTTGATAGCCAATGGAGAAGAATGTGAATGCAAAGCAGTGGGTTTACCTTTTTTTTTAATTTTATTTCGAGGATATGCACGACAACTTGGAATCTTGCATTTATCTTGGGCTCTATCTAGATTGATAGTGTAACCACAACAGGTTGGATACAAAAAAAGTGGAAAAAGTTAAATATTTTTGGAATTAATTTCCTGCATGCACGGAAGAATTATCTGGTTAGAGATAGAAGCCATAATTTTGTTTTGAAATACAAACATTTCTAAGATTTACAATTTATTCCACTTTATAAGTATTTTTATGGGACTGATTCTGAAATATAGAAATTTATACATTTTTAACCAATCAGGTGCTTGAAAGGGGAATCTAAGTAATTCAAAATTTGATCATGGATACGACTGAAAGAAAAAAAATTCCTTAACATTTCCAGCTATCCATTTAGCGGCCTTGAACAACATTCTAGCTGATGGACTTGAATATGAGAGAACTTTGGGAAAGTGCAAAATTTTTATCTAGCCCATTGAAGGAGCTTAGCTTAGTTGGTTCGATTCCTTGTGGAGGCAAAGCCTATGTTCTTCTTAATACAAATTCAACCTAGTTCCTCCTAAGTTGATACCTTTCTATATATTAATTAAGGTAAATAAAAAAACACTGATATAAAATGTAAACATATCGAAATCATGCATAAATATTGGAGCAAGGTGGATAGATGATAAAGTGGGTGCATAGAGTTCATAGTACCCACATCCAACATTATTATGCACTTAGATCAGTTGCACACCATGCTAATAACAAAACTGATAAAAACATCCATATGCATATACAATGTGAACACCATCAAGGAAAATCATGAGCTAGCTAGCTAGCCCCCCAACAGATAAAAATGTTGGCATGATCCATCATATCATCACAGGGCTAATTGCATGCATACATACATAGATCCATGCATCATCACACACCCTCCCCTTCCAGCTCAACTTCCTTGAATGCACATCAAAAACAGATGACATTTATACCAACACACATTCTAGGTACCACTGCAGAGAGATGCATTCATCCATCCCCTTTCACTGATGAGAAGAAATGGATGACTACCTCTGATGGCTGAAGCCAAGCATGCCATATTGCCAAGGGGGGATGGAGAACTTATTCTCTGTAGACCCGGTTCCAATCATGTGTGGGGAGCAAGAGGACCACCACACCCCAATGAAGAGAAAAGGAAGGGCAAAAGCTTTACTCATCTGGTCCAAGCTCAGCTACTACCAATCAACCAAGCATATATATATTTATATATACATGGCATGTTTGAGGGAGCTTTTGGCAGCTGCAGCTTCTTACAAAATCTCTAGAAGTAGGAAGCTTGCCCAAACAGCTAGTACTCAACTTCTAAGAATCAAGGATCGAAGAATACAGAGAAAATGAACTAGAAGCTGGGAAAACTAGCTTTTCAAGATTATAAGAAGCTAGCTTCTCACCAACTATTTTTCAGAATCTTAAGCTTCCCCAAACAGACCCATACACACACATAACATACATATATATATATATATATATATACATATCATGTTGATGCATGCATGGAAGGCCACACAAAAGAGGGAAGAAAAAAAACTTTGGAATAATGGATGGATGGATAGATGGATGGACTGATGGATAGAGGCTTATCACCTAGCAACACATGGCAGGGGCCCTATGCAAATAATGCCGGTTTATTGGGAATAAATGGCAGAGCCAAAGCTATATGGTAGCTTATGGCCGGCCTTCATGCATGATGCAACCATGAAAAAAAAGATGACTCATGTTACATAATAGAACTGCATCCCTTATTTAATATAAAGGGATTCCATGAATAAATATGGATGTTTAAAGGATGATGGGAGGATTTGTTCGTTTGGTTACAATATTCTCCCAAATTTAACCATGAATTTTCTTCTGTGTAATTGCTACAATTTTCTTTTTACACCTCGGCCTCAATGTGCTAAGTTAGAACCATATATACCTTAGACAAGATTTGGTATTTAACCATGAATTTTTGAGAGTGAACCAAAATATGACCTAATTAATACAGCCAGCACATGCAAGATTTGTTCATGTTTGCACACTAAGAAGCCACTAATGCAAGCAGGAAGAATTGACTACATGGACCTGGCCTTGGCTGGAAAGGGCTAGAGGCCAAGGAGATGTGGTGTTTGGACATATACATTGTGACTAGCAGAATGCCCGTTATGGGATTAGAGCACATGGCCATATAAAAGGTGTCACACCATCTATTAATCTCTATCTATGCCATTGTGGCTGCATGCAACTTCCACATTCCTATTTTTATCTATTTTGGTATTTATATTTGTTGCTGCTTAGGGATGGTGATTGACTGGTTAGTGTGAAAATGAGCGAAGGAGAGTGGTCCTATTAGTCAGAATTTTGACTGAGTTAATGGTAAGATGATGGTAGATTCACTGCTCAGCACTGTCACAACTACTTTTTAAAGATATATAGATGAGGGATAATCACCGGGCCCCTTTAGTGTGTGATCAGGACATGAGCATGTATGGTGCTTGGCACCTCTGTCTTTTAGCTTTTACTTATGCTTATAAGCCAAAATTTAAATTTTTAATCTTAAACTTGGAATTAATTTTGAGGCTTTTTTACTGTAGTTTATTTTTAGCGTTGGTTTTTAGATCGTTAAAAACACGTATATATGAATTTTATTTATAAATTATTTTTTATTTATAATTATGCCATTTGACTTTTTCCTTTAAAAATTGAAAAGATGAGGGCCTTCTTTAATTAATGCTGGAGTGCAGCGTCATCAGCACCATGGCTCAACATCTAATCATGTGGTGACATTGCCCTTCCACTGTCAACTAGAGATGGTGGGGGCACTTAGTTTTGAGTCAACTACTAAAAGTTATTAGTTTGGTCTCTGTCCGTCTATCTAGCATGTATTGTTGTAGAAGCAATTGGATTAGTGACTAAAACTATTTGAGAAACATAGACGGGATATATCTCTGTGCGTGTGTGTATATATATATATCCATTGTTTTTCTAGATTGTTCTTTATTATTCTTTATTATCAATGCGATGAAATAGATCCTCTGCAATCTGCATTGGAGGTCTTAAGCAGAGGATTTATAGCAGAGGGTATTGAGGATGTATATAAACCGTTGGATTGAATATGGTTCGCTCTATATCTAATCTGTTTTACTTTTACCCAACAAAACCTTTGGACTGAAGATGTATATCAAACCAGAGTTCATATCATCTGCAGTACCCATTTGATGAGATAAGGAAAAATTATAAGGATACCGTTATAATTTTATAAAATTAGAGATATGTCATCCTAACTCACATGTCATTGATTCATACGGGTCTCACATATCATTGAGATACCAATGACATATCTCCAACTTTATAAAATTATAATGACACATTTGCAAATTTCCCGACGATTATACCAACCTCGCCATTGGCAGAGGAGTAGAAAAATCCACAACGGATAAATACGGAACAGTGGTACATCGCCGTCTTCTCTGTCTAATGAAATGAACCAACCATGACTTGACAAGGCAGAAACAGAGGCAGATTTCAAACATACAGTGCTACATGCCAATGCTCCTTTTTCTTTTTATCCTCAAAGAAAATACAATAAGCACAGGCTTCAAAACTCTCTTTTGTGCGAGAGAGGTAGGTCATGAACTAATATCTTAGTATAAATCTATAGTTAACTGTTATATAAATCAACTATTAAATCAGTTATGATGTGTTGGTTTTAGAGCTAATAGTTGTCTATATTATTGATCTTTGCTTTAACTAGAAAATTAACGGTCCCCGGTAACTGAACTGATCACGGTTCAACCATGATCACAGCAGAATGAATCGTTGCTGTAGAATATCTGGTGACATTTGTTAATTGGTATGCACGTATGTGTACATGATACGTTTCCCATTAAAGGAGTTCAAATAACCTTAACGATGCTGAAAATCATGATGAGAGAACTCTAACGATTATAGAATGTTAGGCAGTTAGGTTATCCAAGACCCATCTCAAAGCATAACATCTAGCACCAGTAACCCCTATTTTCTTCAGGCTCATCTTTTCACTTCTGCTCATGCTTATAAACCAAAATATGAAGATTGATCTTAAGTTTTTTTTACCAGACTTTATTTTCAGCATTTACTTTTAGATCACTAAGAACATAAATATAAAAGTTTTATCCATAAATTATTTTTACTTTGCAAATACGACATTTTACATTTCCCTCGCAAAAGCTAAACGAAGAAAACAAAACATCACATTAGTAAAAGTGTTAATTGGTTCTCAACCCAAAATGACCCCTCAAAAAAAAAGAAGAAGATCATGACTCCCATCTTTTGAACAACACACGTCAGATATTTTTCTATCCCCTGTAGATCGTGTTTCAATCATCTATTCATCTGTGCTCAGTACAGCACCAAGAAAGAACTTTATTCATGCATGGTCCCAACTTAGCAATCAGCAATGGATGGAAGCACATCAACCCATTGAGTGGTCAATAGCAAAGTTGGATTTGGATGCATATTAATTACCCACTACTAGCAACTAACATACATATGGCAGTGACCCAGAAAAAAAAACTATATATGCAATGTTCATTAGCAAAAACAAGTACTGTAGCTGTTTGATCATTTCAGAATTTTACTGCAACATCTCTAAAATGAGAGGCTGGTGATGGCATGGCTCTTGTGACCATGTTTAGGGTTTTCTTTGGGGTGGAGGTTTTTGGAGGAATTTCATGGAAATTAAACCAACTAATTTCGAGTAAAAATGCTATAAAATTCCTACTTTCCAAACAAGCCCTTAGGTTTTCATGAGATCTTTAGGTAGTTCAAATGGGAGTCGGTGTAGCTGTCTAGATGATTGTATTGCTCTTCATAGCTACAGGATATATGTATAATTTTCCATGGCCTACACTTATGTAAATGTGGTTGCTGGATGATAAGATATTGTTTAATGCCATACAGTTGTCTAGATTCAAGGATAATTTTTAACACTCCGAACTTAGAGTCTATTTATTTGGATACGTCACAAAAGTGCATGTTTAGTGCCAGTAAAGATGAATCTTCGTGTTAAGAATCAACTATATTGTTTCAAATTATAGGATGGCCACGAATTAAACTAAGAGTCACCTTATTGTTGCTAGCCATATTTACTATCCATATAGACTTGTTTTCAGGAACAGAAAGGTATGCAAAGTGGACAACTGTCCAGTGTTTAGAGCCATCAATTTGGAAAAAAAAATGCAAAATAAGGTGAAAAGGGGATATAATCATTCAAACCAAGTAGAGGTTTAAGCAAAGAGGTCAGACAAATAATACACAAATAAGTACAGCCGCAAATCGAATAATACATAAACTATAAGGTGACAAGAGAATTTCCCATGCCTAGCCTAAGACTAGCATAGACAGGGAAAAAATGTTACTGAGAAAAAAAAAACAGAAGTTCAAAGTGGGTAATGACATGGCATAAGCATATAGGGATCAATTGACTTATGTCCAATGCATGTAGTGCTGCTATATTGTCATTGTTTAAGCAAGTAAACGGGCAACAGTATTTGGAAGGAGGTAAAGAAGTTTGACCCTTGTTGAGAAAAAAAAGCAATTGGTGGATGGTGGGGGCTAGGCAAATAATCATGAAAATCAATTTTGTGATGGCAACTTCATGATAAACACAAACTGATTCCATACTGCAGTTTCTTCTGCTGTGATTAGTCAAAATACTTCAGTAATTCAACACTGAGTTAATCAAACGATAGCCTTTTTTATTTTCTAAACATTTTTAATAAATAATTTTATTACCGAACCTCGAGAGAAAATATTTCCACCAGATGAACCTTTTGGTCACGCCAGTGTTGGTGGCGTGGTAAGACAAACGTTGCCACACAGTGTGGTTGGCATGGCAGGCTTGTGGCAAGACAATGCTGCCACGCCACCGACAATGGCGTTGCGTGGCAGCGTTATTTTGCCACGCCAATGTTGATGGTGTGGCTAAAAGGTTTATCCAGTGAAAATATTCTCTCCTGAGGTTTAGTAATAAATTATTTATTAAAAAAGTTTTAAAGATAAAAAAATTCGCAAAAAACATACTAGTAGGTTTTTAGTTCTTGTGTGATGAATGCCTAAAAATGATGCATTGATAATCAACAAGGCAGTATGAGATGTTGTAAATGTCCACCAAATCATGCTAAAATGGGGCACCAGAATGTATTTTGCATGTTTCTCAAAGAAACTTCCTAATTTAGTTATAGTGTCGATCGCAATTCACAAGGCAAAAGAAAAAAATAAGGTCCAAAACTGTCAATTGAGGAGATTGATTTGGGGGACTAAAGCTGTATATGGTCCCAAAGACCATATGAGTGGATTACAAGATATGAGAAGACACATATACCCTTTAACACAAACAGCTCGATAGAAACCAGCTATCAAGTATAACCAAAGCACCTCAGCAGACCAATTCAAAGAATGGTGCCTGAACAACTGCTCACATGCCTGTATCAGAATGTGCAGCTACAGCACAGGAAATTCAAACCAGCTATCAGAATGTTAACATATATACTTCTAGCATAAGTTACAACAGGGTAAAATTGAAATGAGCACACAATTAGAAAACCTAGATTTATGCAGTTATGCTTTCAAATATGAATTATTCAGCAAAAGAAAGTTTTGGAGTCACATTTCTTTCTGGGAAGCTGTTATTTGCTCAAGGTAGAAGCACAAAATCTGCATGTCTGAACTCTGAACCACATGTTACTTCCGTTCAGGAGAATGTTGACACATAGGAAACATTGTAGTATGATCTACAAATGCATTTTACAGTAGCAAGTTCAAGCGTTCAATGCCAGTGATATGCATCAGTTGCAAAACAGAAGGCAATATATATGATGATGGATTGAGCATACTGATCCAGGCTGATGGTTTCATAGACATGCAATTCATATAGATCTCAACTTTTTCTCATATCAAAATGAAGTCCAAATCCCACGTGAGGGCTCATCTCATGTAAGAAAACATCCACTGCCGAGTCTATACCTTAGCCACATATGCACTTGGTACTTTCACAGTCAAAACTCACTTGGGTGTTGACTCTTCCTGAGAATCCACCAACCCTACTTCGGGTGCGTTCGCAGCTGACCACTAAGGCTAATTTTACCTCTTCTTCTATGCACATACCTTTTAAACTGCTAAAACATTATGTATTTTGAAAAAATAATTTACATAAAAGTTGCTCTAAAAATCATATTAATTTATTTTTAAGTTTACAATAGTTAATAGTTAATTAATCATATACTAATGACTTTTCTTATTTTACATGGGCTGGCATCTGCGAATGTGGCCCTCTTGGTCTCATAAGAGCAAGTTCAATAGTATAGCCAACCACTAGCTCTAATTCATCTATAGTCAATATAATAGTCAATTTATACAATAGCTACCTACAAAACATATACTATCATGTCTCACCTGTCATACACACATTGTATCTTGGAGTTCGTACTACAGCTGACTACAAATCTATAGCTCACTACTCTTCTCCCTTCTCTCTTATCTTTTTAAAATATGTTTAGAGCTGGCTTATAACCTGCTATTATACCTGCTCTAACTCCCAGGTCAATGTCTACCGGCTCTCATACTGACAATTATGATCAGACATATAATAAGCACTGCCTTTCTATTTCCCGTCTTAGCATTGCTTGACCAAGTTCTAATCAAAGAAAGCCTTGAGTTAGCCAAGCTTGGCTTGGAATCCTTGGATCACTTGAGTGCTGATTATTTTCAAGCCTTGTGAAGCTTGTTTGAGCTTATGCTGAGGTAAGTTCTAAGACCTCAAAAGGGATAGAATGTACTACCGAGCTTAAATGCAGCTACCTTTAGGCCCTGCCCTCCAAAAAGATTGTGCAAGACCTTGGATGTGTTCCTTTTCAGCTTTTAGATAAAAGATTATCTAATTTTTGAGATAGATATTTAATAACGTAAACTATGAAATTAGCTATTACAAAGTTAAAAATATATTCTCGAAAAGTAAAATGACGAACTTTTATATAAATACTTTTACAAAGATATACGATTTGGTAGTTTGGAAAATATGCATGCAAAAGCTGAGAAAAATTCAGAGTAAAGAACGCAGCCCTTCTGTTTAGAATTGTGTCCTGATGCAAATCTGCTGTATGCCTATATTGTTCTGATGTTTGCGAGGAGGGAAAGAGATAGAGACTAGAGAGGATAAATGGGCTCAACAATCAGTGGTTTGACCCATCAAGCAGTTGGATCATGCACACCGTTGGGTCCCATCCCCTGTGACGGAACTGAAAAGCAGGATGCTGTTCTGGGGGATTGAGATCACATGCAGTCACATTGGAGATAAGATAAGAACTGCATGTAGTCTTGGCCATATATTTTGTCTATCGACAGTCCATATTTGAATCTATAGTACCTAAACTATAATACAAGTGCAATACTTTCTTTTAGTTCAACAGTATCTTGGATGATCCGAATATCGGGTTTACATCAGGCGATCATAGCATGACTCCATAAGTTACGGTCACACTAGGGACTGTATCCATGTTCTAGAGATCAACTAGGTCATTGATCCTCCTTCAAAACACCTTGGTGGGTCCAAAATAAGGTATTATGTTTTATTCCTTAATATATCATAGGGGTAAAAGTGGATAGGATGTTTTTCGATCTGATTCGCTCCAAGTCCGAACAAACTATGCATATCGTAAGTATTTTATAAAATCTAATGGATTAGGACAATTTCAGTCTTACATAGCGACGCCGAGCCATCCAATCTATTCTAGTTAGTTACACTACATTAACTAACTTTACCGTGTTCACACAAGCCATATGTTTTTTTTAATTTACCACATGGTCTAATAGCAGCCATCAACTAATTAGACACACGTGGCCTTACTCTACTAGAAATATACTACTGAAATCCCAGGGAGACAACCTAGAGGGGGTGAATAGGTATCCTAAAAATTCTTTTAAATTACAGCGGTCAGTAGGGCCGGACCGTCCGATCGGGGTTCTCGAGTTGAGTTGAGAGCTCTGGACGGACAGTCCGGGTACGAACACCGGACCGTCCGGTCAGTGAAAGGAGGAATTTTTAAATCCTCCTTTCTCAATGAAGTTCCTGCGAACATGCTGTGTTTGTGTGCAAGAGATGAACGTAGAAAGATTACAAGAACATCAAGAGCCCGAGAAACTCACAAAGATAAACACAAGAGATTTTATTCCGAAATTTGGATCTTTTGATCCTACTCTCCGTTGAGGCGTTTCTACAAGCGGAATATCTCTCGATCCTTTCGCTCTCTTGGCTTCGTCCCACAAGGCCAACGTGGGTCTTCGGATTCACACCTAGGTGCTAGCAAACCCTTGATCAACCAGCAAGGTCAAATCAAGACGCTTCGCCTAGCCCTAGGTTGCAACCCGCTCTAGTCGACAGCCTTCTATGAAGAAGCACAAGAATCCACTAGAAAACTTACCTATTTCCTTGCGAAGGTTAGGTACGGACCTTCACAAACTTGATCCCGGGCAATCCACAAAGCTTGGAGGCTCGCGGACGATGCCTTTCCGTCTAGGAGCACGAACTCCATGAGTAACAGGCCATCACGTCTCCACATGCATCCATACCACTCAAGATCACTCACTAATCCCTAATCTCACAAACCTAGGCTTGATACTTGCATTAATCACTCTAGGATGTGTTTGGATTAGTGGGGGAGGCTTGGTAGGGGCTAGAACTGATCTAGGAATCCTAGAGTTTGAACTGAAAGCCTCACCAACTGTTAGAATCCCGAGGTGGATTATATAGGGTTGTCAAACGTCAGCTAGCCGATAGAAAAGTTATATGGGCCAGACTATCCGACCAACACTTAGGTTTAAGCTGTGAACAGGGGCTGGACTGTCTGGTCCTGATCGGACTGGTCCACCTTCTTTGAAATTTCACTAAACTAAGCCTCTCACTCTCGTGACTCACTCAAGGATGCATGTAGCGACTTAGTAACCCCTCTTAATAGTACAAATTGTCCTACAACTCAAAAACGAAAAAGAAAACATCTTTGACTGTTCTTGACTCCATACGACTTTCACCTTTTGGATCTCTCGCTTTAAACATGTTCGCACACTCCATACATGAGTCAAATTGTCTACTTCTCTGCAATCACAAATCGTTAGCGCACATATGCTGACTAGAATTGTCATTAATTATCCAAAACACGTTTTAGGGGCTAGATGCAATTTCAACTACTGCTATCAAGCAAATTAGAACCACATATGCTTCGAATACAATTTTCTCTTAAACTACTCATCCGATCTACGATTCGATTACACGATTGTGTTCGTAACAATTAAATCTTTATAACAAAATCTCACATGATTATATTTTGATGAAAAATTATAAATTGCAGTACTTGCTGCCAAGGTTCAAAAGTCATTTTCAGACTAACTGAACCAGGTAGTTTGTTTTCCTTGGATTGTTCTAAAACTCCTACGAAGCTTTTCTCTATGGTTTTGTCGAATTTCTGGAATTCTAAACTCCGATGAAGCTCTTCAAATTCCACTGATTAAAAGGACAAAAAGACCATAGGAGAACTGCATCATGTCAGTGCAGGGTTAAATTAACTAATGAGAAAGTTAACAGTCACCTGGAACTGGAACTAATGTATACAAAAGGGATGTTAGCTGTTCAACCATGATCACCACTGACAACTCTTGAATCACAAAATGTACTAGTCGATCCCTTTTAGGGGTTGAAATAACCTTAATGCTGCTGAAAATCATGGTGACAGAGCTCTAACGACTACAGAAGGTTGGGCAATTAGACTCTCCAAGACCATCTCAAAGGAAACATGTCCCTCCCTTGCAGGCAGAGGATAGTATCTAGAACCGGCAACCACCCTTTTCTCCCTGCAAAAAATAAATCAGCATATTATTAAGTAAAGTGTTTATTGGCTTTCTGCCTAAAATGACCAAAAGGGTGCATGACTCCTATCTTTTGAAGAACACGTCATGGAGATATTCTTTTTATCTGTAGATCTTGTTTCAATCATGTGCTTAGTAGAGCACCAAGAAATTTTTTTATTCATGTATGGTCCCAACTTAGCAATCAACAATGGTTGGAAGCACATCAACTGTTGAGTGGTCAGTAGCAGCCTAGCAGGGTTGGATTTGGAAGCATATTAATTTGCCACTACTAGCAACACATGGCAGGGACCCAGATAATTATGCTCTATGCAGTTCTTTGGAAAAGAAACACGTAGGTGCTTGATCGTTTCAGATATTACTGAAACATCTATCACCCTCATCTTTTCGCTTCTACTTTATGCTTATAAGCCAAAATTTGGATTTTTATCTTAAATTTGGAGTCGATTTTAGAGTTTTTCATGGTAGTTTAATTTCCAGCAAAGAACAAATATATAAAAGTTTTATTCACAAATCATTTTCTGTTTGCAAATACACTGCCTAAAAAAAGCCAAACAATCACCTTCTATATCTATATCTCTAATACTAAAAATGGAGAAACTGGTGTTGTTATGCTATTTGTGGCCATGTTTGTGATACTAGGATCCTTGGCTACTTCAAATGGGAGTTAGTCTTTATAGCCATCGGATGTAGGTAAACTATTCCATTGCCTACACATATGTAACCGTGGTAGCTGGTTGATACGATATGGTTAACATATGACATATAATTGTCTAGATCTAAGGAAATTATTATTCCCTTATTAGAACTAGAATACAAAATGCAGGCACAGTGCTAGTAAAGATGAACACCCCTATTGAATCAACTAAAGTTATTTCAGATCACAGGCTTACCAACAATTAAACCAAGGATATGCCAGAGTTAATAATTTTCACTGTAGATGGTGATAGCTTATCTTAGTTTGCCATGATATGATCATCTAGATTTTAGAAAATGTTAGCAATCAAATGCTATAATACTCCTTTCACCTTGAGCGGTTTTCACCAACAAAATGTAAGATGTCTCTAATATCTACATGATTTGTGCTAGCCCTATTGACAGTAGACGTAGAGTCTAAATGGATGCATGGTAATTTCAGGAGCAGGGAGACGTGACAAGTTGACAACTCAATGTGTACTATTTAGACAAGTTTACATTTGATCCCTCAACTATGGCCTTGGTTTGGTTTTAGCCCCTTATGAAACTGTTCGCTGTTAGCCCCTTGGTGAAAATTATGGTGGATTTTGGTGATGTAGTGCCATGTGGCATCCTAGTTAGCCATTAAAAACATTTTTCATCACTATCGGTCCATGTGGACTTCACAAAGGCGCCATGTCATCTAAAACCACCATGGTCTTGACCGGGAGATCAAAAGTGAACGATTTCCAGAATTTAGGGACCGAAAGTGAAAGGTTTCATAGTTAAGGGACCAAAACTGAACAAAGGCTATAGTTAAGGGACCAAATATGTACTTTTCTCCAATTTAGATCCATCGATTGATGGAAAGTTGCAAAACAAACTGAAGACTGAAAAAAAACTAAACTAGAGGTTTGAGGACAGGCCAATAATACCGATATACTGATATTTTATATAGCATACATCAGTTCAGATAGATACCAAACATCAGTTCAA
The DNA here is from genome assembly GCF_000231095.2 of Oryza brachyantha. NCBI lineage: Eukaryota > Viridiplantae > Streptophyta > Magnoliopsida > Poales > Poaceae > Oryza > Oryza brachyantha. The sequence continues at coordinate 9,033,651 of NC_023166.2, forward strand.
ATAGATAACAAGAATTTCAGACCTAGCCTAAAATTAGAAGGCACGGAAAAACATGGTACCCAGGAAAAAGAACTTCAAGGTGGGTCATGAAATGGCACCAGCATATAGGAATGGCTGGGCTCATGTCCAATGCATGTGGTGATATATGCTCATTGTCTATGCAAGTAGCAGACAACAGTATTTGGAAGGTGATAAAGAGGTTTGAACCTTGTTGGGCAAAAGTAGTTAGTAAATGGTGGGGGCTGAGCAAAATAATCATGAAATTTGACATGTAAAGAATGTAGGTGTCAACTTCACAAAAAACACATTGATCCTAAACTGCAGTTGCTGCTATTTCGAGTAATCAACTACTTTAGTAATTCAACTATAGCTACAAACAAGAACCAAAAATAGTAGTTTTTAGTTCTTGTGTGCTGAATGCATGAATGATGAATGACATGCTGACAATCAATAAAGCAGCATGTTAATAGTGTAAATGTCTCAAAGGAGAACATTGCAAACCACCCAAGCATGTTTACAAGGGTCACTAGAATGTATTTTGCATGTTTCTCAATGAAAAATCCTAATATACATCTAATGCAGTTGGTATCTCACAAGGCAAAAGAAGAACAGTACAAACAGATCAATAGCAAAAGCTATCAAGTATCAACTCATGTAACCAAGCACCACAGCAGATAGCGGTTCAAAGAGTGGTGAGTGAAAAAATATTGACAATCTTGTATTGAAATGTGCAGCACAAGAAATGACTTTCTGGCATAAGTAACATGGTAAAATTAAAACTGAGCATGTAAAAAGTTCATTTTGAAAACATTAATTGATGCTTTCAAAATATGTTATGCAGCCTGCAAATATAAACAATGGAAACAACATTTCTTTCTGGGAAAAAGGCTTGAAAAAACTCATAATTTGATGATGGAAGCTGTTATCTATTTCAGGTAGAAGCTCAACATATGCATGTCTACACCATATGTTCTAAAAATGCATTTTACAGAATCAAAGTTCAAGTATTCAATGCATATTACAACATCGTTATCCAGGTTTGTGTTTTTATTGACAGGCAATACAGATCTAAACTTTTTCTCAGCTCAAAATCAAGTCGAAATCCCACCTAAGTCAAGCCCAGTGGTAACAGGCTCATTGTATGTAAGAAAGTAAACACCCATTCCCCAATCTATTACTTAGCCACATATGCACTTGGCACTTCTGCAGTAGAAACCCGCATGCACTTTTCCGAGACACTCTCCAAACATCTCTCCCTCACCAACATACTTGGCTGGTGACCTGTCCCTGGCACTCCAACCCACTTCCTGGTCTCTCCTAAAGTCACAACTCTCAAGTTCAATCTACTGGCTCTCAGAATGACAAATCAGACAACACATGTAATACCTTTCTATTCTCCGTTCTCAACCAAGTCCTAAAGAAAGCCTTGAGTTTTCTCAGAAGGCTTGAGATGGTCAATTTTTGAATTTTGAATTGATTAGGTTATCTTTCTAAGTATCCGATTGACTCTGGAATCATTCGAATGATTGAAATAATGGGAATCAGCGCAGAAATGCTTATACTGTAGTAGAAAATTTGAATCCTAGAAATGCTTACATTTAGGAACTGAGTAATAATCAACACACGTGTCAATGAAAAAAAATTCAAATAAAATAGTACAAGCAACATAATACACAAATAACAAAAGGATTTGTCAACACAATCTCAAGGACAATTTATCAAGAACCTAGATCCTATAGTATTGGTTCCCATTCGTAGTGCTCAAATGCCAAATGACAGTATGAGACTATCTGGCATAGCTTGTTCAATATCCAGTCTGACTTAATAAAGGGGAAAAAAACTTAAAACTACTCAAATTAGTAAAGCTATAATAGCTATTCTTATATGATATTCTGATCAAAGGATTACAATCCAAGCAAACACCAAAAACATGTTATACCATCAAAAGTAAGAAATAAAAAGATATATGCATATGCAAGGAATCAAATCACTATAAAGTAACATACTAAGGCCCTGTTCGGATGGAAGGGCATAAGTTAACTTATAAGTGGCACGGAAAACGTAGTAATAGATTAGTATATGATTAATTAATTATTAATTATTAAAAAAATATAAAATAGATTAATATGATTTTTTAAAACAACTTTTCTATAGAATTTTTTTGCAAAAAATACACGTTTTAGCAGTTCGGGAAGCATGCGCGCAGAAAACGAGGGTGGGTTAGTTAACTTGTCTGCATAGCCGAACGCGGCCTAAGAATATATACTTCAAGATTACTTGATTTAAAAGGGAATCTATTTGAACAATCCAAAGGATGAAAATGCACGAGGACTAACTGTAAGATCCTACGGCAAACAAATATAGAAGAAAACAATGAAAACAAAACACAAACTTAGGATAACTGGACAACTACAGGCCTACCATAGGCATATAATTTAAACATCAATTCAAAGATGCAATACAGGGTCATCATAGGAAAAATTTACAAATCTCCACAATATAAACTCATTCAATAACAGCAGCGCACCTGCTTCAACCTTAAACTTGTTCGCACATGCACCTTTAGGGTGTGATATGTGCAAAAATTACCTGAGGATCAGGTTTAGGGATCGATTCACCCACAGGGTTCTACACTTAGTGCTGGCATTGTGCTAGTTCGCAACTTTAGATACTAAAAAGAGGCCTGACAGAATCCATCCACCACAGACCCAAAAGATGCAATCAGGAAGGCATTGTCCAATTGCAATTCGAAAGCCAAGTACAAACATTTCTACCAGACACAAACAAGGCGCATTCACATTCACACATAAGAAGCACAATGCAGATGCACATCCATGTGATAAACATGGCACAAACAAACCTATAAATTAGACACAGTATGAGAATATTAAGGAAAATGATTTTTTTGTAAATATGAGAACTAAACCGGCGAAATGGATCTAATCAGCACAGCATTGCAGTACGTGTAACAAGGAGCGGTAGATGAAGGGATGGATTAAGGCATTACCCTCTTTAGTGAGGCTGCTCCCCTGCGAGCCTAATCGCTGTCCTCCCCGTCCACGTCCTCGTCCTCGACGAGACCCATGTCGACGTCGGCGTCCTCGTCCTCGTCCTCGTCGTCCTCCGCGGCCTCCTCGGGCGGCAACAGGTAGGCCCCGGGCTGCGGCGGCGCGCGGCGGCGGGTCCTCGAGGGGAGGATGTTGTTGAGGTCGACCTCCGCGAGCGGGTCCTCGCAGAATCCGTCGTCGCTGTCGTCCCCATCGCCGCCTCCTCCTCCTCCTTCCTCCTCGTCGTCGCTGCTCTCCTCGCCGCCGCCGCCGCCCTCCTCATCCTCCTCCTCCTCCACCACCATCTTCCCCTTCCCCTTGTCCGCCGCACGGGCCCTGGCCGCTGCTTCCGCGGCCTCCTCGTCGGCGTCGGGGCGGGCGGCCTTGGGGGGCGGATCGAGGCCCGTGGCCTCGGCGTCGGGCTTCCGCTTGGCCGGGGAGGGCGCGGGCTCCGTGGCGGGCGCGGGCTGGTGCTCGCCGTCGGCGGCCGCCATCGCGGAGGAGAGCTAGGGTTCTAGAGACGCACGCACGCAGCAGCGGAGCGAGGAGGAAGATCGCGTTGCGCCGTGTTGTTCGCGAGGGAGATGGGCTTTCGCTGGGGTGGTTTCTGGTGGGCCCGGCCCACCGGTTTGGCGGAGCTTCTCTTTGCCGCCCCAGCTTCACGATCTCTAGAAGACTAGAAGTCAAAAGCTATTCTAAACAATCCTCAGTTTCTACGAATTTAGAGTTGTACAATCTAAAATATGAAGACTAAAAGTCAGCATCTAGGAAATTCAGCTTTTTCAAGATTCTAATAAGTTGGCTTCTTATCAGCTGCTTCTCAGAATCTTGAGCTTCCAAGGAAGATGAAACATGGAATATTAAATATTGATAGGTTTTATTTTAGCTATTAGATCATATAATAATATAATTAACTACTATTAAAAACATGAGAAAAGGCTTAAAAAAGAACACCGCCTATCAATTAGCGCTCGTGCAGTTCTTGCTATATCATTATCACCCTTCAAACAATGTCCTCTGAAATCATTCGGTGGTGTTTGCTACTGGATAATTTGAAATTACTAGTTGGGTCCCCATATGTTGCCATCGGAAAAATATGCATCAATATCAAATTACACATATTAAAATAGTGTTGAATTACCATTTAAGTGTAAGGCCGCGTTCGGCACACCCATAAGTCAACTAAGTTTCTCTCATTTTCTGCGCGCACGCTTCTCGAACTACTAAACGGTGTATTTTTTGCAAAAAAAATTCTATAGAAAAGTTGTTTTAAAAAATCATATTAATCTATTTTATATTTTTTAATAATTAATAATTAATTAATTATGTACTAATCTATTACTACGTTTTCCGTGTGAGGGCAACGGGGCCTAAGTTTAACTTCAAATAAATGTACAAACTCAATCAGGAGATGCTATTAAAATAAAAAATGACGAATACATTTTTAACTGAGCAGTCATTAAGGCAAATCTCATATGACAAAGCACGGAACAAATAGCCTTAAAAAAATGCATTTAAAGTTAAGTCCTTCGTGCCAACAAAAGCTAGTGACAAATTTTCATGCAAATTTTTTTTTGACAATTTGTCTACTCTCAACAGCAATAGAAATTACAAGCAACAAACTTCAAAATATGGATACTAAGGGATGGCAATATCTCCATCGTGGACCCGTCCTACGGGGTTGGGGGACAGTTCCATGGGGATTCTGGGCCAGGCCCCCAGAAATATTCAAGGACGAGTCGGGGGAAGCAATCCACCCGCGAGGAGCCCAACAGGCCCCGGTTTGAAGGGGCGTAGCTATATAGCGCGTGAGGAGTTTCCAAGAACTTGGTCCATAAATTTATTTTGAGCTAGAATTTATCTATTTTTACTATATATACACAACTCTGAATCCAAACTTAGGTATCCATAGCAATCTGAACTCCATTCTAATCACTAAAAAGCAAATTATCGGTACCCGTATATTTCAGTCTAGCTCCGTCCCTGCGGGTATGTGATGTAAAGTGCAATATTTTGGTCCATCGGCCTATTTTGTGCACTACATATATTAGTCAAAACTGAGTAGCAAGAATCCTAATCCCTCCCTGCGTCCCTAGCCACCGCTAACCCAAGTCCCTAACCTCCCAACAAGGCCAGCTGTTGGTAGGCCCTAGCTACCACCACGCTTCTCGCCGATCTCCCTCGCCCACCCTAGCCGACAACCCCGACGGCCTCACGCTCCCTCGGCACCCTCACCCCCTAGCCAATGCCTTCACCCTCTCCCAACAACGACTTCAGGCGGTGACCCCAGTTCAACGTGATGCTCACCCAACGACCCTAGCTTGAAGCAGTGCCTAACGGTGACCACAAGCCAATGCCCTTACCCAGCTAGACAGCTACCTAGGTCGGTTGGCACCGTGGCCCTCTTCAAGATCGGGGATCCGTTAGGTTCAGAGTTGGGCCCAGGACCAAGGTCGGGGGCATTCTTGCCCAACCTGACCTCAACCCGCCCAGTTACCCACCCTACTTTCAAGCTCTTCACCAACATCTCACGGGCTCTGCTCACTAACATTTTATTATCCAACGAAAGGCATGTCCATGATGTTCTCCTTGATCTTGGGAAGCATGGCTGCTGCTGCCATGGGTTTATCCACCATGAACTCTCCTTTTGATCTAGTAGTAGTGTGTCCGGAATGTAGGAAAATGGGATTTGTAGACCGATGGGATCATTTTTTTACAATAAGATATAATTCATATTAGTATTGTAATGATTTATTGTGTTACCGGAGTACCAACATCATCTTTTCTAGGACTGGTAATGACATCATAGTTCTGTAGAGAGGGGATGGTTCGCCCTCTACCACATTGATCATATTTGCTATTTTCTGCTTACAATCTCGTCTGTTTTCCAACAATTTGTAAGCATAAGTGATAAAACTTAATTTTAGAGTTAATTTTGGGGGGTTTATCATAGTTTACGACATTTGCTTTAACAATTTAGTTTTGTTGTAGCCATCAATAGCAAAGAACCCTAGAACAAACAAGAACAACAAAGAACCCTAGCACAACAAAGGAAGTTATCAAATACCTTACTTGGTCAAAGCTATGGCTTGTCACATCAGGGTGGGGGAAGTGCTTGCAATGGTCATCGCATCAAGGTTTGCATCAGTTGAATCCATTGTCGAGCTAGTGCCGACCAGATCCAAAGACCATGTCCATGCTACTTGATCCATCAACTAGCCATCCGAGAGAAGGGGGAGATGGGGGCGAGTGGTGGTAATAGCGAAGAAGAGGTGATGGGTGGTGCATGCGGTGATGGTGGAGAAGAGGAGGATGGGGTGGTGATAGTGGCAAGGAGGATAGGTGGTGGTGGCGACAGAGGCGAGGGGATATGGGAGGAGGTAGAGGTGAAGGGGATAGGTGGTGGCAACAACAAAGGCGAGGGGGATAGGGGCGGAAGCATAGGTGAAGTGATGTGACCACGACTACTACAGATAGAACCATTGCTCACATCAAGATCCAGATGATCAAGTGCAGGAATCCGATTCAGCCACATGCTACATTGCTAAGTTCGAACGGCTACCAAATCTTCATACGAGCTCCGTTTTCGGCCCATGAGTACTTGATGGAAAGGTTTCGGAGTCTTCTTTCCAACGGATCTAGCCTCGTTGTCAAATTCCACCGAGTCAACAGTAATCACGAAAACAATGTGTCATGTCACCAGTAATGGGCCTATGGGCTTGTAACTTCATCTGGAACCCTGGCCCAAGAGGGGCCAAAGGGGGGTTGCGCCCCAACCACGGGGAGGACGCCCCTAAGGCCTCCTCCACTCCTATAAATAGCTAGGTACCCCTTTAGGGTTTCTCGGGTTTTGTTAGATTAAAGTTTAGCCTTTGCTACTTGCTTGTACACGTGTGTGTTGGCGCAACCACTCGGATACTTGTTCTTCGAAACCTCAACTTATCATTTGTGTTCAATTCCTATTTGCAATATCAGATTGCTTTTATCTTGTTCTTGCTTGTTTCTTCGATTTGCTCGCAAGAATAAGGTTGATTTGCACCGGCAAGATCAACAACCCACGGAGAGGTGTATCGATCGCTAATGCACAACACAATGTCTTGTACGGTTGTAGTCGGATCGTCAACGTTTCTCTCAAATCGTAGTTATCACAACTCACCAAAAGATCGGGCTACCCACGTGCACATCAAGTGGTATCAGAGCTTTCGTTGCTCGGTGAGTTTTTATCTTCCCACAAACAAGAAAATAGCCCAAAAAATAGTAGATTAGATTAGATTAGTTCATCTTTTACCTAGCCATCTTTGTGCCTTGCATTGTTCTTTTTAGTTTTTACATTGTTGAGTCTTGTGTTGCATTGTCGAGTCGTGTGGCTGGTCTTAGGGTTAGTACATCTAGAGTTTCGAGTTCTGTTCACGTCTACTACCACCATTGTTGTATGCCGTCGTGTCATTGCCAGGGTTCCATTTTTGTGGTTTCGAGAATTTTTCATTGATCAGTTTGGAAGTTGCGTCGTTTGCATCTAGGTTTTTTATCCTGTCATAACGTGCTTCACCATCTCAAGTGAGGAAGACCGTGCTTCACCACCTCACGTGAGGAAGAGAGATCATAGATTAGTTTGTTTCCTTTTTTAGTGGAGTTAATAGATTGATTTATTTCCTTACTTGGTCCACAAGAAAGGAAAGTTTAGATTTTTTTCTTCCTTTGGTTCGTCCGTCCTCCCCCTGCACGTCTTCATGCCGAATTTCCACCTGATTTGAGCCGACTCCCTCCTACTTTTTCACGTAGTTTTGACTTTTGAGTAGTGTCAAACAATTTGAAAAATTTTTATTTGTTATCGGAATCGAGATCCGTTTGCAAAAACGGAATCGTCGTGTCGTCGTGATTCCATTTTTGTATAGATCAAATATTTTTGGATGACAATTTTACATTTAGGTCCTTGTAATTTTTGATATTTACATTTTAGTCCCTATAACTCTGCTTTTTGGTCCTTGGACTTCTAGTGAAAAAAAGTTGAAAAAATATTTAAAAAATAGAAAAGGTAGACAGGTGCATAAAAAGGAGAGAAAAGCCGCACCAAAAAAAAGAAAAGAGAAGAGAAAAATACAACATATTGTATTTTTGTGTTTGCTTTCATATATCAGAGTGATCCTTGAATTATGTCATGTTATATTGTGGTTTTGTTTGTGTCTAGGCTCACGTCTCTAGATTTTTCTAGCCTAGAACCAGCACGGTACTTTACTTTGAACCATCATTCAACATTGCATTATCTGATTTGAGCATTTGCTATCTCCTTTGCCACATATTTAAGCCTACCCAGAGCTTCACAGATTTGATTACAGTCGTACCACAAGTGTTTGCCAATGCATCGATACATCCAACCTCCATTGGGGTGCTTGGTTGAGTCGGTGTATGTCACCCTTCTGCTTGCTTTGGTAAGAACTGTAAGAGCTTGGTTAAAAGCTTCACTGTGTGTAATATTTGAGCCGCCACTACCTAGTAGTTGATAGGAGCGTGCATACTCTTGTGTGTGTTTCTTGTTTTCTTCTAACCATGGCAGGATTGCGCAAGGGAATACGAGAACATTGAAATGTACATCTTCGACGAGATATGACGCCTTCTTCACGTGATGCATATGAGGTATCAGGCTATAATTTTGCACGAGTTGAATCTAAGTTACCATCCTACGATGGGAAGTATGATTCTGTTGCATATATTGATTGGGAGCTAGCAGTAGATAATGAATTGGATAACTATGATTTTTCTGATGCTCAAATGATTAAGGCTGCTAGTAATAAGTCTACCTCTTCTGCGTTATTTTGGTGTACGTATCTGAGTAACAAACCTAAAACTTGGGATGAATGCAAAACCATGATGAGAAAGCATTTTGTGAGTTCTTATTACAAATGTACCCTTCGTGAGAAATCTGAACATCTAAAACAAGGTGACAAAACTATGCGGAAGTATTTTCATAAGTTTAAAATTTGCATCAGTTATAGTGGTTTAAAAGAAAGCAATGAGAACACAAGACTAGATTTTTGAAAGGGCTTAATTCCAATATTCAGGATGGGCTTGCTAATGTAACGTATAATCACATAAGCCATTTGTTTATGCTTGCTTGCCATGTTGAGAGAAAACTTTTGGAGAACCCAATAGAGCAACAAGTTATTCTTGTGCCACCTGTCACTAGTATTTTGCAGGGAGCTTCGAACATTCACCAAAAGGAGAAGAATAATATGATCAAAATGCCATCTCCATCACTCACGAATGAAAAGAAGAAGGCTGATGCATCTACATTATCTGAAGAGGGCATGAATGGTAAATTAAATGGTGCTGAGATAAATTAAGGTGAGTATTCTCAAGGTGAGCTACACATGTCCACTTTTCATGCTATAGTAGAGCAATCAATAGTGGAATCAATTGTTGAGATGCATTTGTCACAAGTTGATTTACTGGTTGTTCCTTGTGATAAAGAAGAGTTGTGTGATAATGCTTCACTTATATCCATGTTGCAACTAATGAATGAACATGCTAATCCTGTTGTTAGTTCTTTCTGTGCTGATTTTAAGCACGTTGTTCACATTGCTAATAAAGTTGAGGAACATGAATTGCAATCTTCTTTAAATACTTTGGGCTATATTATATTTGATGATTTTTGTGAGATTGATAATTTGAAGGAGATATTGTTTGCTAAGTCTGATTTGCCATGTCTGACTAATGCTATATTTCATATCTTTGGTACATATAGTGATCATGGTAAATATTTGGTGAACAAAGTTTACATATGTTCAGATTTGGAACCACATATAGATGTAAAAGGAAACAATAGGCTAGAGAGTGAAGTTATGACTAATCATGTTATCTCGAGTTTGTCATGTTATGATTTAAAGAAACGGGTTAGTTTCGAAGAAGGGGAGCGAGAACATCCCTCAACGTTGCTATCCTACAGCATGAAAAACTTATCAAGTGGTTACTTAACTTCTAAAGAAGGGAAGCGAGACGAGCTAGAAGAGAATAATTTCAATGTAGCTCGTACATACAATGTTGTGCAACCTAATTACCAGGTACATTCATTTCATAGGATATTAACACTATTTGCTAAAGAACTAATGATATTACATAATGGAAGTTTGTTGCGTTTGTTTTCATGTAGACAATTCTATGGAGAAGATCATGCGCTACGTGAAGAGAACCATATGGAAAAACCGAGGACGGTTTTCCGTGAAGAAGGGGAGGATGATGTGACCACGACTACTACAGATAGAACCATTCCTCACATCAAGATCTAGATGATCAGCCACACGCTACATTGCTAAGTTCGAACGGCTACCAAATCTTCATACGAGCTCCGTTTTCGACCCATGAGTACTTGATGGAAAGGTTTCGGAGTCCTCTTTCCAACGGATCCAGCCTCGTTGTCAAATTCCACCCGAGACAACAGGAATCACGAAAAAAATACGTCATGTCACTAGTAACAGGCCTCTGGGCTTGTAACTTTGTCTGGGACCCTGGCCCAAGAGGGGCCCAAGGGGGGCTGTGCCTCAACCACGGAGAGGATGCCCCTAAGGCCTCCTCCACTCCTATAAATAGCTAGGTACCCTTTCAGGGTTTCTCGGGTTTTGTTAGATTAAAGTTTAGCCTTTGCTACTTGCTTGTACACGTGTGTGTTGGCGCAACCACTCGGATACTTGTTCTTCGGAACCCTAACTTATCATTTGTGTTCAATTCCTATTTGTAATATCAGATTGTTTTTATCTTGTTCTTGCTTGTTTCTTTGATTTGCTCGCAGGAATAAGGTTGATTTGCACCGGTAAGATCAATAACCCACGGAGAGGTGTATCGATCGCTAAGGCGCAACACAACGTCTTGTACGGTTGTAGTCGAATCATCAACGTTTCTCTCAAATCGTAGTTATCACAACTCACCGAAAGATTGGGCCACCCCCGTGCATATCATGAAGGGGATAGGTGGCTTTGGAAACAAAGATGAGGGGTATGGGTGCTGTGGGGGCGAGGGGAATGGTGCTAGTGACGTAGTGGGAAAGAGAGTGAGGTTGAGGGGATAGATGACTACATATCGGTTGGGTCAACCCATAGAAATTGGCTCGACTCAATTTTCAAGGTGTCAGTTCTTTATTTATTTATCCTGTGGAGACATGAAACGGTTAATAGGTATCAATTTTAAATGAAGTAACACCTATGAACAATAACCTATTAGGTGTTTTGCAGTAGACATATGAGCAATGACTTATTTGATCATTTGCAGCAGAATGCATGGATAAACATAACAACATATCCAACACGAAAAAATTAGCTTCATTGAATGTATCATTAAAATATCTTTATAACATATTTATTTTGTATCGGAAAATGTTGCTACATATTTTATAAATTTAGTTAAATTAGAGGAAATTAGCACAAGGAGAGATCTAAACCATCTCACAACGTGAGTACCTTTTTATTTGGCTTGTTATGCTTACAATTTTTTGGGAGGAGGGGGGTTATAGAGGGTGTAATACTCTTATTTCACTATTTGACATCAAAGAGCATTAGTAACCGCTTATCCAAATTTAATCATCCATATTACTATTTAAAAGACTGGCTAGAAAAGATTCTCCCTTAGTATCAGTTATTACTTCAACAGTCATCTATATTACATACACCATATATATATTTTTTAAATTTTACAATCATGTTTCTAATGTTATTCTTGTTCTCTACTCTTAAAATTGGATGTTAAGATATGAAGTGAGGAGAGAAAAACTTCTCAATCTAATACGAAGAATGCTCTATTTTAGACAATATGATGTAGTATCTGCTGGTGCAACTTTTTCTTATGCATACTTCATTTTTGGATGGAGGACGAGAATACCTTGGATTAACATAATCTTGAAGTTCACGCTGCTTTTTTTTTTCCTTGCAAAGAAGTTAGTACTAGCTTGTTGTTAACATTAGCAAGCGTGCGTGGAGAGGTACACTTCCACAAAGGTAAAAGGTGTACAGTAAATGCTAAAGTACTGGCTTTGTTTTGTGGTATAAATACATCTAGCGCTAAAATTCCAGGAAGTGTCACTTCACCACTCTGTACAAAGTATCGGCTTGGATTATTCTGGAATCTGGACCATTTGTCGATTATGGGTAATCTTTTCATCCTTTTTTAAAAAGGAAACGCTATATTTATAAAGAAAAATAGTTTATAAATAAAAATTATCGATCCAAAAGTAAAAGATGAAAACATAAAATACATATAAAAAACTCTCAAATCAACTATAAACTTAAGATTAAAAATTTTAAATTTTAGAGAGATAAGCAAAAGAAAAAAAGATAGGCAATAATTTTTTTTTCGGATATTCATACTTTCCACTATATACTTAGGGTGCATTTAGATTCTAAAGGGGTTTTCGGACACAAATGAAAAAACAAATTATAGAATTCGCCAACAAACTGCGAGACGATTCTTTTGAGCATAGTTAATCCATCAATAGCACATGTTGGGTACTATAGCACTTATGGCTAATCATGGCCTAATTAGGCTCAAAAGATTCGTCTCACGATTTCTATCATAAATGTGTAATTAGTTTTTTTTTCATCTATGTTTAATGCTTCATTTATATGTCTAAAGATTCGATGGGATGTTTTTACGAAAACTTTATGAGAAAGGTCTTACTTGATCGACATGACGCAGGAATGCCCCTGCTTTTTTGGAGACATTTCCTCCATATTATTTAATTTTTCCATCAAAAAAGCAAGCAGCACACCGCCTCATATTTTAGACAAATGTGGCAATTTCTAACAAATTGGATCTCGTACTACACCTTGTTTGTACGTTAATGATAGAAATGTAAAGCACTCATATACACCCTAGTTTTTTTTTCGTTTTTTATGTTTATAATGCTTTGATTTTTTTTACCTTATATGTAAAGTTGTTTTTGAAGTTTTTTCATCATAGTTTATTTTTCCGTATTTGCATTAGATCTCTGAGAACTAGTATATAAAAGATTTATTCGTAAATTATGTTTTATTTGTAAATATATCGTTTGACTTATTTTATAACAAAAGCCAAAAGATGCCGGCCATAGCTTGCAGTACAACAACACGGTTAGATTATGCTTCTGTGCTCCCTCCATTCTAATATTTGTGGGAGCCGAATCCTCTGCCAAAATATAAATAATTTTGGTATACTTTATACTACTACTTATCTCATCGTTTACTTCAAACTCATTTTTCTTAAATTTTATTCCCACGTGCCCTTTCATTCCCATCTATAGTTTTTTGTTTCATTTTTAATATTAATCTCTACTAAATAACATAAAAATATTTATATTTTGATATGGATATAGGACATTTTTAGTTTACGTGGTTAGAATTGATTAGTATGAGCATGTACTATACTACACATGAATTAGGAAAGAAGGAAAGAACTTGGAGCTGAGGTCGAAGAAAACATATCACCCGGGGCATGGAAAAGACCAGCAGGCCACGTTATCTCTTTTGCTTATGTTTATTAGTTAAAATTTGTAATCTTAAATTTTAAATAAATTATAGAGGTTTTTTTCATTGTAATTTATTCTTCAGACTTAGTTTTTATAGGTTACTGATAACACGCGTATAAAAATTTCATTCACACGAGAGGCGGTTGCACGGTGCCGACCGGCGTGCAGATGGGGTCGATACGCTGTCGGCTCAAACCGACCGGGCGACATGCACGTAATTAATTAACGTCGTCGTACTCGTACGTGCAGCCAGGAAGCAACCGATCGACCGAAGAAGAGGAGAAGAGAGACGGAGAGCTGTACGCGCACGCGGAACGCGTGACAGAACGGTGGATGGATGCGCGAATTGAATTGAATCGATTCGATTCGATCGGTGCGTGCGTGCGTGTGGGCTACGGACGCCCCAGCTAGCTAGCCCTGCACACTTGCATGTCGTTGTCTCGGCTCGCGGCTCGATCGATCTCCGATCCGGTCTGATCATCCATGCATGCACCCACCTGATCTTGGTATGCGATGTGATTGGTTACGTGTACCTGGGTTGGCTTGTATCAGGAGAGTACGGAGATGAGCTTAGGGTTAACAAAATCCCTGCCATGTAGGCCTGCTAATGGGTTGGATGAAAATTGATTAAATGAGTTGGATTTTAATTTGGATTGTCTTTGGTTGGGTGCAAATAAATTGTTACTTCAAATGGATTGGATTGGGTTGGGTTATAGAGACAGATGGATTGGTATGAACTGGGTATGGTTAGGTGGTTTTAGGTTTTAAATGGACTTAACCTGTGAAGGGCAAATGGATCCTTTAATTGGGTAGCTAATGGATAATAGAATAGACATACGTGGGACCCACATGTAGAAATTGATCAAAATTTGCAAAAAGTTGCTCTTACACATAATAAATCATCCCACCAAATCTCATTCAAATTTGATAAATTTTTATAGTGTAAACGCGAGTTTTAAAATTTTAGGTCCGAGTTTATACATACTAAATGGGCGCATACATTCTACTAAAGTGGGTTAGATCCATTTTAACTAAATGGTTTGGTGCGGGTTTGGATTGGATCCTAATGAAAAATAATTGGGGTGGGTTGGTTTGTTAGACTAGCTAGTAAATAGATAGATTGAAGTGGATTTGGATTGGATCCAAATCGATTGGCAGGCCTACGGCCATGGTGGGGACCCACCCCATCGGGGCCAGAGCCGGGGGTTTCTTCCCAGCGTGGAATCAGGGCCGGGGTCCGGTTAACTCGGGGACGGGGATCCTCACGGGCCTCGAATTTTAGAATAGAAGAAAACTTGGGCCCAAGCTCAATTACCAAAGTAGCAACTAGCAAACCCTAGTCCCTCACTCCATCTGTCAGATCGTCACCCTCGGTCCCTCACTCCACCTTCGTTCCCTCCTCCCATCCTTGGTGCTCCAGTCGGCGTCGCCTCCAATGTCGGTCCATCCGACGTCCTCCGCCGTCCACGCGCCGGTCTGCCACCGCCTACCGGCCTCCGCCGTCCCCGTCCCTAACTCATGGAGTAGGGCGGCTCGGGCCACCGCTCTACTCGTCGTCGTTGAGTCCCTGCCGGCGGCCAGCCTCCGAAGTTCGGTCGTCCGACATCCTCCATCGTCCGCCACCGTCCACTGGCCTCCACCACCGTCCCCCATCCCTCAACTCGCGAAGTCGGGTGGCTTGGGCGAGCACTTGTCATCACCTCACGACACCCACCGCCCACCGGCCTCCACCAGGTGCGCGAGTCCCCTTAGTCCTAACGCTATCACCTCACGATGCGCCACGGCACGTCGTCACCGGACACCGCCGTTGACCCGTGACCCGCCTCTCTACGCCCGTGGTCACCTCACGTTGCTGCCGAACACTGGGATTTCGGGGCCCTTTTGTGGCGTGAGGACCAGTTCCCCCCCCCCCCCCCCGCCGGCTTCCATTTCAGGGCTGGGGCCGGGGGGTGAATTCGGGGATGGGTCGGGGGCGTTCCGGCCATCCCACCCCCGTCCCGCCCCGTTGCTAACCCTAGATGTGCTTCTGGTTAGATGTGCGTGCCTCTGGGAGCTTGCACGTGCAGGTGTAAAACTAGGCTTGGAGCTAGGTTAAGGAGGAATGCTCAACTTGAGCTTCGCTCCTTAGCCAGGCCCATCCGACGTAGGCGTTGCATGTGTGGGTGCTCGGGTTGCTCTCTGCCTCCTCAACCTCGTCGTTGTCTCCACCAGCCTACTGGTGCAGTGGATCTGCCGCCGCTCGCTCGACCCATCGTTGCTCATAAGTGGCCGTCACGACCACTCCTCACATTTTCTTTTTTATCCTTTTCTTTTTTTCATGGTTTTACTCAGAAAATATTTATACATATAAGAGTGGTTGCTATAGCGATTCTTCTAAATTTGGGGCGCAAAAAATAATTTAACTATATAGTAAGAATTTTCCTCCATAAATTGTTCATCTTAACCAAGAAAATATATAGGCCCTTGTACATTTGATGTATGCTACCAACCAAACAAAATCTGTGCTTGACAGTATTTCTCATAATGTCAACCAAACAAAATATCATCCCAGTTAGGATAAACCAATACAAACAGCCAAACAACTATATTTATGCTTATACTAGATGTAAGAGATGGACCAGGCTAGGAGCCTAGGACGATGCAAACAACTAAACAAACACTATACCGTTGATCCGATACATGTCCAATCGACCTCGTGCATCCATCTGCGCTAGCTGCCCGCTTGCTCGTCCATGGAGACGACCGTAATTAAGGATACGTACGCACACATGTGTATCCGGTATTATAGGGTCCTGCGATGTTACACGAGAAAAAAAATCGAACAGTATATTTATAAATAAAAAATAAAAAATATTTTAAGTAAAACTTTTATTTACCTATTTTTAGCGAAAATACAAGGATAAATATTATATAATACTTCTATAGTTGTTTCGTTGTAGGAATTATCGAGATATTTTACGATGGTAAGTTTCGCTATGGGATGCGACATACATACAGTACGTATCAACAATTTATTTTTTAATCGGTATTATAGGTGGAGTTACGGAGAGCCTCAGACCCTCTTCCACACCTCTATTTTTCTCGTTGATGAAAAATAAGAAACCGTTGGTCGGGAAGCCAAACGCACGCTCAATAAAATTATTTGCTCTATTGTGATTTCTCTCTCAATAAGATATCTTTATATTTGCATATCTAACATATTATTATTACTATTTTCGTACAAAATGGTTGCATATAATTTCTAGATGGGTTTGACATAAATGTTAAATATAAATTTAACAGAAATGTATTAGGGTCATGATTTTGTAGTACGATTATACTATCTGATACTCCCTCCGTTTCATAATGTAAGATGTTTGATTTTTTTCTTGCAATTTTTGATCATTTGTCTTATTTAAAAAATTATGGAAATATCATTTATTTTACTTATGACTAACTTTAAGCACGACTTGTTATTTTTGTATATTTGCACTAAATTTTTGAATATGATAAATGGTTAAAAAAAATCAAGCATCTTACATTAAACGGAGGTAGTACTGTTTAGAGAAAAGCAAACGTACTAGCTAGTGGTCTGCCGGCCTGGCCACTATAACAACCTTTAATTATTTATATGCAGTTAGAAATTAATCAGTTTTCTTATATGCGACTTGAAATTGACTCTTATTGTTTTAAATTTGTGCACCATGATGTTATTGTTGATACGGAACCACTAGTTGGCTGTTAAACTAAGTCAACTAAAAAAATTAGTGCATTTGCTCTTAAGATGTGATATATAACAATAAATAGCAGCTATATGTATATGAATAGAAGGATTTATTATATAGTAGTTGAAAATAAACTATGTTTAGTCAAATTTTCTTATAAAATTTTGACACTCACGTGTGACCTCTTCTCTTTAAGGGCAAATACGTCGACTTAACAGTCAATGTTTTTAGAACTCAGATGGATACCCCCCATTTCTTGCCAATCACATAATAGTCACTAAAAATATATAAAATTAATAATATAAATTAATATGTTATATATCACTTCATAAATATGTAAGTTTAAATTTGACTTATATAGGTTGTAAAAAAATAAAAAAATATAACTGTGAATGTGTATATATTAGCTTTAATTTAATATGTTTTTCTATAATTTATAGAAAATCAAACTTAAACTTTCGTGTTTGTAAAGTGATATATCTTATATTAATCTATCTTATCATCAATTTTCTTTAATTTTTTCAATAGTTATACATGTGACGTGGAAGCTGGTGGACATCCACCGACTTAGTCCGCGTCAGTTGTAGGTAGTTTTGGGGCTAGTTATCCGGCATGAAAAATATGATAATAGATTAGTACATGATTAATTAGTTATTAAATATAAAAAAATTAAAAATAGATTAATATGGTATTTTAAAGTAATTTTACTATAGAATTTTTTTGAAAAAACACACCATTTAGTATTTTGGAAAACATGTGCATAGAAGGAAACAGAGAGTCTGGTTTATTAGCATTACTGCTGGCCCCAGTGGGAAGCCATACCCGGTGAACAAACTTAAACAATTGCAGGGAAAGAAAAGAGCCCATTTCGAATAGCGAATAAAATAAAACCGGTCTACTAATTACAGCGCCGTATAAAACCGGTCTACACTCTCTCTCCCTCTCTCCTGCTGCCGTCCTTCCTTTTTATTAAATTGGGTTCTCTAATTTTCTTAAAAAAAAAGTTAGAGAGAAACAGTGTTGGTAACTTTGAGAGTACCTTGTGCCGTCCGATTCACGACGAACGGGTGTTTGAGACAATTCCGGATTGCCTTTTTATACTGCACGCTGCGCGCGCGATCGACCAGAAACGCCACAGCTTACTTTGCAGCTAGCAGCACTCGTCCCAGCTACCTCTCCACCCCACCAACAGCTCTCGGCCGGCCATGTCGGCGACGGGGGCGCCGGCCGTCGTCGAGCTCGACTTCCTCGGCCTCCGCGCCGCTCCCGACGACGACGGTCGCCACACCAAGAGCTCCTCCTCCATCCGAGGTAAGGTAGTAGTAGTATATCTGTATATATGTGTGAGTCTGTCTCCGGCCATCGATCCCGGTGATCTCGCCCGATCGATGGATGTGCAATGCGTGCTTTGCTTAATTAATCGCTTTGTGTGTGCGCGTGCAGGGATGGAGACGAGCGCGATAGCCAGGATAGGGCCCCACCTGCTGCGCCGCGTCATCGCCGGCTCTCCTTCGACGCCGCCGCCGCCGGAGCAGGAGGAGGAGGAGGTGGTGAAGGCTGCCGCCGCTGCCTCTTCCGTCATGGGCGGCGCCGCTCCGACTCCGATGACGCTCTTCTACAACGGCTCGGTCGCCGTCTTCGACGTCTCTCACGACAAGGTATATCCGTATATGAAAGTAATTCATCATCGTCACTATTTACTTATAATCTTTCATCTTTTCAATTTTTTGTTATTGGACACTGTTGCGCTTTTATATTGTTTATCTTATAGAAAATATATTATTATTAATTATTTTGTTACATCTAATTTATTACTACAAACTCTTTAATTACAACGTATAATTTTACCTATTTATATAAAAGTTTTAAATAAAATGAACGGGCAAACTTGATGTTATGGTTTAATAAAAAAGGTATAATTAGCTGCTACCTCTAGTTTTGCTAAAAGATACAAATACTAGCTAGCTCTAGTATATTGTCCTCGTAAATAAAAAAATATGGACCACTACACTGCCATCAATCAATAATCTAAGGTACGTAATTCCATTTAATTTCTTTTGTCCAGTCTACTCTGTTCTCTTCCTTTCACTTTCCCTTAAAAGCTCGTAGCCTTGTACAGTGGCTCCCATCTTTTCGTTTGTTAAAACGTGGTTTTACAAACGGAAAATAATTCGTAGGTAAAACTTTTATACATGTATCCATAGAGTCTCAAAAGCAAAGATGGTAAAACAAATAGCAATGAAAAAACTACAAAATTAAATTCAAAATTAAGTTTTAAAATACAAAAATTTGCTTATAAGCAGTTACAACTGCAAAACGGTGAGGGCTATTGTCCCTTGAACTTCACATATCATATATATTACCCAGCATATATTAACGTCTTCAGGCTAGCGCTTAAAGCCTTACTATATATTATCAACTCATTGTTTCGCATATTATCAGCATTCACTACATATTGATAATTACTTTTAAATATCATCCACAAAATAAACTTATATGAAAATTAAATCATGGGGGGTATGAACTTGCACCAGTCAATATCTAAAACCTCTCCTTTAACTTTTTTTAATTCATGATTATCTCCCCCTTTTAGTTAGCTTGATAGGGGTTAGTAACTTAGTATTGTTCGTACCGGCCAAATTGTACTATCTCCATTTCATATTATAAGACTTTATTGCCTTACCTAAATTCATTAATTGATAAATGTATATAATTTATATATATATGCCCAGATTCATTATTACAGACAAGTCTAGAAAATCTTACGTTGCGAAACATCGTGAACCAGAGGGTGTACTAAAAATGTTTTCTATTTCCCAGGCAGAGGCTATAATGAGGATGGCGACAGAGGTGACGACTAAGGCAAAAGCACTCGATCATTGCAATGCAATTGTGGGGAATTTTGCCAAAGGTTTGTTAATATTCATAGAATTCTTGAAAGAAGTAATCAACACAAGTTTTTTTTTTACAAAAAAAGAGTTATCTTTTATCCCTCTCGATGGCTTATGTTTTTCTTCAATAATGATCTTGTTGCAGACATGCCACTCGCAAGAACTAAATCTCTGCAACGATTCCTCTCCAAGAGAAAAGATAGGTAAACCAATGCAATTTCATATGTTTTCCTTTTTTGTCTTGTAAATATCGATTTTAAATATGCAATGATTTTGGGGTTATTTCATTGTATATTTTTTCAACCTTTGGTACTAAATCACTAAGAACACATATATATATTTTTTACTAATAATCATTTTAATAGTTAATAAGTCATTTTGCTTATATTTAATTTTAGTGAAACAATCATGTGTGCGTCCTGTTCCAATGTCATTACAGAGTCATGTCTGCCCTGGTTACTGCATATTATTGTAGCATTCATGCAACTTCTCATTCCTGACAAATACTGGTACATCAAAAATTGTTCTCTCTCGCTCCTGTGTTTACATAACTAAAGGTGCATTAATCAATCAAATTTATAAAACACGTGTGAAGTGCATACTGGTACATCAAAATCTGTTCTCTCTCTCGTAATGATATCATTGCAAATGCATGCACCATAAAATTTCGTGTGCTATAAGATTTTGATACGAGAATGGATTGAGCCATAAAAATCAAAATAAAGATGATTTGAATGTTTTTGGATCGTGACTCACGTAGCAGCCCGTCGTGAGTCGCGATTTATTTTAGCAAAGCTGTTATATTCATGGTTAGAAGCTGGGTCTTGTGGAAATGGTATACCATGGAAATAATATGGGTAGCTAAGCTACCACATGATGAGTTCAACCGGAGACCCCACAAGCCGTGTGCTACAGACCGGTCAGTCGTCGGTCAACAACGTTTTAATCGTGACGAATTAATATATGGATGATCGAAGTCTTATGGATCGAGATGTGTGTACTGTGTACTGTAGAAACTTAGCAACATCTCTATCGATCGATCGATCTCGATGATATATAATATTGTATCAATGAAATTGATGGGCTGATTACTTGAAAATTAACTTAGCAACCAATACCAAACCAAATCAAAGACCCCAATTAAGAGAAGCAATAATAAACTAACTGAAAGCAATGATTTGGCTTTGACCACACCCCACGCGCATATATATATATATATATATATATATATATTACTACCGGATATATACCAGATATATTCATGGTGATTTAAATTGGGTAGTTAAATATTGTCAAAATTTCTTATAATCTGAGACGGAGGAAGCAGTTATTATCCTTAAGGCTTGATTTGATTAATTGTGTGCGCGTGTTGGCTAGTTTGTTTGGCCCAGAGCAGAAAAATGAGGCACTAACTACTACTAGCCAGCAAGCAGGGTAGTTGGCAATTGAACTTTTTTCCTCCAATAATATGTTTGTGTTAACGCTACGGTGCCATAATATATTCAGTAGTATATTATAAAATAATAACGTTTAAAATATCATCTATTATAATTCTTAATGAATTATAAGTTTTTTCTAGCTTTTGCATTTCTTTCATAAGTCGAGACTTGTTCTGGCTAATGGCTATCATATAGCTATATTATATTTATTATGGTTGGACGACCCGACAACCTCTAGCAAAATTCATCGCTAAATTGCTTAGCAAATCAAGATAATATTATGTATTAAATAAGATTAGATACCGTAGGACGTTACAAGTGTTTTTGTTTTTGATGATTGAGATGTTGTTTATTTGGGGAGGGGGTTGCTAGCATTTTAGCAATTGAGCCTTGTATGTATACATATTTTGACAGCGTGTAAGCTCAACAACGTTGGCAGTGTCACTTTCCATCTTTTTGGGGGGTTAGCTTAGCTAGGTGTTGACCTAGTTAAATCAAATCACCACCAAACCTAGCTACTTAATTACCCAATTTAACTAATCAATTTCTTTTCTTTTCTGCATTGCTAATTTATCGCTAATTAAAACGTGCAGGTTGACCAGCTTGGGTCCATACAAGGTGAGTGGGCCCGGTGTTGGCACCACCAAGTCTGGTCGTGTGAAGGCAGAGGACGGCACCGCGGCGTAGTTTTAGCTGAGGCTGGCCGGATTAGTTACTGTTGATTTGGTCCCCTTGATTGATCATTAATCATTGTTTGATTCTATTAGAAAGTAGAGAAAGAGCTATATGAGATAATAGTCCCTCCAACTTTTTTTAAGTTGACTTTGTTGACTCAAAGTGTATTCAGTAAAAAAACAAACGATAACAAAACAATTAATTATTATGTATTTTTAGTAGGACAAATAGTCGATCGAAAAATCAACGGTGCTAAATAGAAAAATGAAGGGAGTATATTACATTAAAGAGTACTTTCTAATACAAACTTCATATGGTAGGCATGGCCCAACCCCTGTGTGTTTAGTGTTCTAAAGATTCATTATATAGGTCTGAGTGTAATATTATCTATTCGATTACAAGGCTGTGGATTGTATGAAAATATTAGATGCACTTATGCTTTATTATACAGTAGCTCTATACAAGTACTTCATTCATGTACCACAGTTTGCTGGCTCTTAGAAGAAAACACACAAGTACATATAAGGGCAATAACAACAATGTAAAGAAGAAACGGTCTTTCATTGTTTGCCTTTTTCATTTGTTAATAAACTTCTTATATACTTGTCCTTAGCAATTAAAAGCAAAGACTGGAAAATAAATTACGAGGAACAAAACTCAAAAACAACTTTAAATTTAATGTTCAAAATTTTACTTATAAATATAAGTATAAGAAAAAAGAGGACGCTAGCGGTCATGGCACTTAATATTGTCTGCTTCATGGCGTAGAGAAATGTCGTGTAACACTAACACCTTATGACTTACAATCGTTGTCGATATCTATGAACAGATCACTGGTGAAACTATCGCCAAGGATTCACAACTGCTGCAACCTAGCTCAGATTTTTGACCGCAAGCAAATGTTGTTTATTCTCTCTGCCTTCGATGCAGTCAAGATTTTTACGCAAAGAAGAGTTATCGTGACAGTATTATTTTATTTTACCACACTAATATACCTTTCAAAGGGTCCCCAAAATAAAATAAAAAACCTTCTCATTACTTGTGTAGCTGATCAATGCTGCCACACCAACCTTCGTTCCATAAGAGTATTATTTGACCACGTCAGACGAGATAGTGTGCGATAAAAAAAATTTATTTATGACAATAAAGTATGATTAGAAAATTAAAAAGACAGAAGATTCACAATCTTTTTTTAAGAAAAAAGAACTGCAGTCAAACCGTTAATGTGAGTGAAGCAGGACAACACCACAGAGGAAAAACAGCCTCTGGACAATCGAAAGTCGAGCAAAACGCAGCGAGGTGTTGGGTAGTTTTCCTCGTCTTTCACTCACTATCAAATTTGGAAACGTGGTAAAAAAAAATTCCAGATGGATTGGTTTGTTGGACAAGTCTTTTCGTTTGATGCAAGCTACTACACAAGAACCATCTTTGAATGGACTGCTGGCTTGCAAAAGTGCAGAAACCCAGACGGGTCAAAAGGGAGCAAAAGTTGATCCAGGAATGCAGCTCATCACCTGCTTAATTAGGCATTGGTTATTATGAAACTTTTAACCATCTAGGTTAACATGTGTGCTTGTGTGATATATTATATATTAAGCATAATGGAATTGGTGTTACCATAAAGACATTGACAAGCTACTGATGAACCTTCCATGTTGCATTTTTTCACGGCTCTTTTCGTTTTCCTATCAACACCAGTTACACTAACCATGAACCTTTACAAACATCTAGTAACAGTGGAAGGGAGTGTACAAGCATCATTGGTTTGTTTTGGTCAGAGAAGTTAATAAGTATGACAAATTAACTTAAAATAAGTGGAGACTGCACTAGCAGTAGTGTTCCAAGGTACTACTAACAAGAGTCCACAAACAAAAAGGGGCAATGCAGATGTACAGTTTGTTCTAAAATGATATTACTGACCTAAAAAATGATATTACTATGATAGCAATTAGCAAATGTTGCAACTATGGTAATGATTTTGAGCATGAACTTGGTGGAATCGGATGCAAGGGCATCAACTAGGGGTAGCGAGCATGAATTTTGGTGTTGTTACTTATTTATAAACTTTCTTCACATACCAATAGGCAATAGAAACTACATGTAGGAACTTATTTGGACTTTTAGCAATTTTTAAAAAATTTAAATTTGAATATTCATCACACCAAACAGCGTGAGCACCGTTACCGTCCCCCGACGGAGACACGGTTTCGTCGACGCTGGTGGTAACCAATGCTGAAAATCATTTGAAGAACTTCCGCAGCATTTCCAAAAATTTAGAAATAATACCGGCTTTATATAATCCAATCTAATTGCCGTTTATTATATTCTTGTAGAAATGGAAATGGAATATTCTTTAAATTATAGAGCCAGAAACAAGCGTTAGAAGAAACTATGCCACGAAAAAAAAAATCCGAAACTCTGTCCTGTTGCTAGCCTGATGCCGTACCATTAAGCCGATGACATATCCACCATGCTACACGAGATGCTACACTGGGAACATATCCATCAAATCATCAATTCGACCTGTTGTTCAATCGTGATTTCATACAGCAGCTCAAGCCTTCAAGACGTGGAAGCAACTTCAGTAGGCGGCCATCCTGTGATGTTCGGTCCAGAAAGCTGTAGCCTGTAGGCTGAAAAAGCCCCTGAATTATTCATGATCATGCCCGAAGCTTTATTTTCAAGAGCTGGCATCGTGCTGACTCTCCATCTTTGGGGGGTATATTGTGTCGAAGACGACCAGCGTAAAGACGTTTCTTACTTCTGCAGGTGTACCATGAGATAGATCATGATAATCGATATTCCCATCGCTCTTTGGTTCGTAGCCATGCTCCTTTTTTCCATGTTGGACACACTCAATTAATTTGAGAACCTTTAGGTAGGCTTGTAGTGGGATGAATACCTAGAAGGAATAGAGGTCATTCTTTGACAGAGATAAAGAGGACAATGATGCAAACTGTTGTAATTACTGTAAAAATGGAAAGGATGTTCAGACATTCAAAGCCCTAAGCAAGTATCAAAAGGCACCTGTTTACTGATACTAACGTCTAATATAAGTTCTATCAAGGTTTTAATTTTCTTCAAAGGAAATGAGGACATTTTCTATCACAAATTTAAGGGCACTATTGTTGCCTAGCTAAAAAAACAAATATTATATATAGAATAATAACAAACAGCAGTAATGGATCTTATGCCTCATGGTACGTATGAATTTATTTGAGTTCATACCCTAAAAATCCATAGATGTAGCACATGTTAGAATATATGCATTTGTAGACATTTGAGCAAACATATAAACAAATCAAATTCAATGACAACAGATGTGTACAAAGTTGTCTTTAACAGTTCACATGATCAATAATTTTTTCAAGTGCACATGTTATAACATGTACTACATATATGTTTTTTTTTCTCTCTCTCAAGTGCACGTGCATATGCAACTAGGCGGACATTCTAATTTCCCCATGATAGAAGTTACAATTATAGAAGTATGGCTGAGGTGTCAACATCCTATATTTCTAAATGGCTAAACGGGTAATTGCAACAAATAGAACAGACCTCATGATTTCCAAGAAATGAAAAGGCATCTACACAATAAAAATGGAAGGTGGAAACATGATGTGCTTACAAGGTCTGAGGATGGTGCTTGAGGGATTTTTGCCATAGCATTTGCAACAAAATACTCATCAGTCATTTCAGTTAGTGCTCGCCGCATCGAGGCAGCCAGGCTTTGCACCTCAGCTAACAAATGCTGATCATCCCAAACTTTAGGTTCTAATAGCTCTGAAAATTCAGCATTATGTTGACGGTTGATTGATTTTCCAATATCTAGTGCCAATGACATGTCACCTCCAAGGTATAGAGCTAGTGCGAAAGTAGCTACTACTAAAGGATCACAAGGTTTGCGTACCAATGCTTCATGAAGTGCTAAAATACTTATCCTGTAAAATTACAGTAGAATAAATTACCATTTTGCAGAACAATAGTGAATCCAAGGAACTAATTTCAAATAAAAACATGTGCTTTTTGAAAGGAGAGAGGTTTGGAACATTTAATTCTTAAGTAGCATCCATAATAACTTCATGAAATTCCATCTTTGTCAGTTTAAACAATCCATGACAGTTCGAAAAAAGCAATGTATATAAATTTTGGGCTTGGCTGCAAATAGCAAGTTGAATAATGCAAATCTCACCACAAACTATTATGGCACGGCCTGTTAGGTGCAAGAAAACTATCCAACTTTGAAAATAAAACCTGCATGAAAAATAATTAAAAAATTAGCAACTATATAGCTCAAATTAAAATGTTGTAATGTGAATTAACAAAATCTTTCACGATCAAGAATTTGAAAGTACTCCCTCTATTTCATAATGTAAGACTATGAATCTAGACATGTATAAAAATGATATAAATTTATCAATAGATAAACCTACAAGGACTAGAAAATCTTACAATATGCAACAGAGGGATTAATTCAGAATGATCATCCATCCCAAAGTTAAAAGTGCACATGAACAAAGTTCTGTTATGCAAATAAAACATAGATAGAACAAGCAGAGCACAAGAAACATGAGGTGCAATTTATTTTGAAAACCTGCAGCAAACAAAGTTGCAACATGGCAAAATATTAACATTGCAAAAGGTCCACTTGAGTAAATCTCTCGTACATCATTAAGAAGCAACAATTTTGAGGACAACCATGGCTCATAGTCATGGTGTGAGGTGCGTAATCTTTTTCCAGCTTCAATTAACTAAATAGCTAGAAATCAAACTTACCAGTAGCATGTTAGTTCCTTTATCCTTCCTCTTAAAACGATTTGAAGAAAAATATGCTGCCTGTACAGTACAATCAAATCATTCAGACAAAATCATAAAGCTAAAAGCCATATGAAGACTATTAAAATCTAGATACTGCATGCATTTCAGAAGTTAGACTTATAGGTTTTATCCAGCAATTAATAAAATTATACACATCAAAAATTATATAAATATACTCGTATTTCAAATTAAATTTTTTACAACATTGGTTTTATAGCTCTAACAGTATATTCCATAAGAAATCAATGTCAGAGTCTAATTTTGAAAACTTCTCCAAATCAAAATATTCCCTACAAAAGTGGATGGAGTATATATGTTCAGGGGAGAGTAAAGTTATACCTGAAAAGGCAGCAAGTGTTCAAGGAGACCAAATCTCCACAGCAACCTTAAAGAAGCTTCAGCTGAACCATAAGCAAGCATATAATTAACCTCCATGAGTATTCTTCCCTGTAGCAGATAGACATTTAGAGGAAACCATATAAGCTACTTTATTGCTTTTAAAAGAAAAGGAAACAAAACATTCATTAAAAAAGATAGTTCGCATGTCAAGCTTTGACCTTATCAAGTCTTGCCACAGAGCAGGCAAGAGTTCTCACATAATAAGCTGTTTCTTTTGGAAAGTTGAACCCTAAACGAGCTGCAATTCTGATTGCACGTAGAATACGAGCTGTTAATTACATGGTAACATTAATACCAAAAGTTCAGACAGAAAAATGTAGAAAATACACAGTTGAATTTCAGATACTGACCACAGTCCTCCTGGAATGATGTGCCAGCTGGAATAACGGTACGAACCTAGTAGAAGGGCATAAAGAAGATCACAGAATGGAGTCACGATTCATGAACACAGAAATAGGGTGATCAGGTGCTGAACGAATAAAAATATAAAGTAAATAGGTACAGCAGACCTTAGCTTTCTTAATATCCTCAATACCTCCGAAGTAGTCGTATATCTTTTCTGCATATGGGTTGAACATTAACCTGCAAACATTTATGTTTAGAAAAATATAGACACTTAATCCTGGAGTATGGCAGACAGGGATCTTCAAAAAGGATAGATGCACTAACCCATTTATAGTGAAGTCCCTCCCTTGGCAATTTTTCCATCGCATATAATCATTTTTGCTACAATGGGGGCTCTTGGATGTGTAGATTTGATTGCTAGTCGACCCTCGTGCATAAGTGTTAAAACTTGATACCTACCAACAATAAAACATCATATCCAGCTGGCTACAAATCATAAGCTGCGAAAGAAAAAGAAAATCTAATTTGCCAGAATCAAAGTGTGCAGTTTCCAATATTCGTCAAGATGGATGTGTGCAGTTTGCCATAAAGAACCCAAAAAACAAGGTATGTGCTAAGGATATCAAAATTGACAGATAATAAGAATGACTGTGTCCTAACCTCAACGATTGAATTGTTCTCATATACATGACATATTGGAAACCGCCTTCCTACTATGACAGCTGATCCTGAGAAAGTGTCTTTCACCTGCAGAAGTTGGAAAGTAATATTCATAATCACTATAATGTACTATAAATTAACATATGCAATGCTGCTATCAACAAGCAAACTTTACGTCTCACAAAATAGTGAAAAATTTGCAGGCTTTTTACATGAATGTTTGAAATATACCTCTATTTTAGAACATGGGATCATACATTTTCTACTGCACAGAATATATCTTTGTCAACACTCAACAATATAATTTTGTCATTGTGAAATGGGGAGGTGGAAAGCCAATGCCAAATGCATGCCAAGCAAGTAATTTACTTATCTTTGTTGACGATGATAGTTGCAAAACCACCGTGGCAAACTTACTATGAACAAATTTCAAAAACTAGGTCTAGGAAAATGCATGCTACAAACCTTGGCTACACAAATTCATGTAAGAACACTTCATCCTTCTAACAAATAAACACATCACTTCATCAGGGTAACAACCATGGTAATTTTAATTATAACCTGCCTAAGATCAGCTGTTGTTATTATGTCAAAATCTTTTGGGGTTTTCTTCATTATGAGATCTCGAACACAACCACCAACCAGGTAGACATCATATCCTGCAAAAAGACGAAAGATATCATCAAATAGTAATATATTATAGCATGGCAAGTTTTTTTTTTTTGAAAAAAAGGAAGGTAGCCCAGTTGTAGCACCTTATAGTTCAGAAAAAGGAAGGCAATGAAATGTGGGCCAGTGTCAAATATGCGAAACACACGATTGACAGTGTCATTTTTGCAATTTTCTCCAGAAGGAAGGGGGGGCAAGGTGGATTACAAACATCTGTTGGATACAGTAGCTTACAATGAAATAATCATGTAAGGCATTTGATGGTAAAGCAGAGTAAGTTTAGTTCCCACTATAATTCATCATTTCACCTTTTCTTTAACCAGAGCAGGCTAGCACTATAGCTAAGTATTGCAACAGAATCAAATATGTCATAAAGTATATTTAAAAAAATCGTTAGGAATATTGATAAAAATTGAGAGTTTTACACTAAATCCATACCAACGAATGTAACTTGAATGAAATATCATCTGTAAATGTTTATCCAGAGATGGCAAATGACACGTTCCCATGAGAGAAACTTTCAGAATGTTGTTTGCCATGTCGCTCCATTCATGATAGTCTGCTCTGTTAATTTATATAGGATGTCTTTTGATTTTAAAGAGACAGACTTTAAATTATTTGACCAACACTCAGTTAAATTACAAGTAGATCTAAGTGTAAAAGTCATAGTACCAATAGATCTGTACTTTCTTTTGTTTTCCCACGGTGAAAGTTTTACAACTATTAATAATATAAATTTAGAGAAATAAATGGTCAAAGTTTATTCTCAAATACATTTTGAAATCAAAATACACCTTGTAAAAATGCACAGAGGGAGTACATGGCAACACATTTCCCTCAATCTTAATAGCATTTGGATAGCCCCTTCTTAGACCATCCTCGCAAAAAAAAAATAAACAAAAAAAAACATCACAACACAGAATGATCATTTCCACTCGTGCTTGATTTCAGAAACAATAAGCATTGCGCAGCTCAATTAGCATTTCAGCATTTATACCGCAAAGCAACACGGGCCAAAAGGGAACACACCTTTGCTGCGGAGGCGGTGGAGGACGTTCCAGGCCTCGCCGGGGATCATGGAATCCCTGATCCCGAACCTCTTCGCGCTCACCTTCTTCCACTCCGGCGCCTCCGCCCCACCTCCACCTGCGCGCGCCCCGAGCCCGCCGCATCCGGTAAGCAAAAGCGAAAACCCGACGGGGGGGAGGGGTGACCCCAACACGCGGTACGGGAAACGTACCTTCGTTCGCCGCGGGGGCGGTGGAGGGGCTGGAGTCCGAGGAGGGCGCGGGGGAGGGCGACGGCGACGGGGAGCGGCGCCTGCGTCGGCGCGGGGCGGCGGCCAGCGCGGCGAGCTGGGACGGGGCGACGCGCCTGGGGCGGGAGAGCGCCCCGAGCCCCGCCGCGGCGGCGAACCGCAGCTCCGGCGAGCGCAGCGCCATTCCGGCGGCGGCGGCTCGAGCGAGGCGAGGAAGGGTTGGATGAGGCGGCGAGGCGGGGCGGGGGGAAGGGATATTCGAGGATGCCTCCCCGGCCTCCACCTATCGCTGACCGGTGGGGCCCACCACCCCAGTGACGGGCCTTGTCGGGCCGGGCCCCCACCCGCGGGTATAGATAAGGGCCATAGTCTTTGAAGATGGGCCGGGCCGGATGTGGGGTGGGCTGGGCTGAGCCGACAAACGGAAGCGGGCTTGGATCAGCTTATGGGCTGAGTTGCTTCCAAACTTGTTGAAGGACACGTTTTTTTTTCTCTTTTATAAAGAAAGCTCTCTATGTAGACTCTCCTATGGTTTCGCTGCTCCGAAGCTAAAATTTAATTTCTGAGTTGATTTGTGTTTTTTTATAGTTTGTTTTACCGCTTTGCTTTTGAATCGATACAGATATATATATATTAAATTTTATCCGTAAATTATGGTTTTTGTGCAAAAATGTTGTTTCACGTTTCTTCTAAAAGGCGAAACGATGGGAGCTAGAAATTATTGAAAAGTAAAATAAAAAAGTTCATATTAATCAAGGTTAAGTGTATATAACTGGCATCTAAACGTGTTCACCTGTGTCTCTCTCTGTACACTTAAAATGTATATATAGGTCACAGAGTTGTTAAATTGTGTTTTCTCGTCCCAATCTATCACAGACTTCTATAATCCCACGTGCCGTTGCCGTAGTATACACCACCTCATAATTTTTATTTTTGATGCTGACGTGCATGAAAAGAAAACATAAAAGAAGGATCAAAAGGGGGAAAATGAGAGAAGTAGGGGAAAATGAAAATAAGGAAAAATATATTCTAAAAAGGCGATGCAACCTCATTTGTTTGGCCTGCTACATCAACAACACGTGGCATGCTATACGGCTCACGGTAGTTTGGGATTGAAATGGCACATTTTATTAGGTTTTGCGATCTATGGATGTACTATGAGAGTATATAAATATTTGCCACATGCTAATAAGTTTAAATACTTTTTAATTAATCATATATACGCTAATACCTTCCCTATCTTCACGTACCCCGGATCAATCCATAAAAAAAAAAGGAAAATCGAAGATGAAAATTACTACCTCCATTTTCTAACGTAAGATGTTTGACTTTTTTAATTGTAACGTTTAACTTTTTGTCTTATTCAAAAATTTAGTATAAATATAAAAAATAATGAGTCGTGCTTAAAGTTCTTTTAATAATAAAGTAAGTCACAAGCAAAATAAATAATATTTCCATATTTTTTTAAATAAAACAAGTGATCAAACGTTATAAGAAAAAAGTCAAAACACAGTGAGTACGATTTAGTGCGAGAGTAATCGGAGATTAGAGCAGAACAGTTCAACCACTGCCATGCCACACATGTACGTCAGTACGTGTACATGAATACATATGCAGCTGTGCACGCTTACGTACGTGAAAAAAAAACTCTGGGCAGTTTTTTTTTAAAGAAAAACTCTGGGCAGTTTAAAATTAAAAGCAGGTACCCAAAAATATACTAACAGTACTAAGATAAATTTCCACGGTTCCATTGAGCGCCAATTATGGCATATATGGTTAATTAAATATTAAGTACTACCTCCGTTTCAAAATGTATAACGTTTGACTTTTTTTTTACAACATTTGACCATTTGTCTTATTTAATAATTTAGTACAAATATAAAAAATGACAAGTCGTGCTTAAAGTTCTTTTAATAATAAAGTAAGGAACCAGCAAAATAAATGATATTTTCATAATTTTTTGAATAAGACAAATGGTCAAACATTACAAGAAAAAATCAAACATCTTACGTTATGAAACGGAGGAAGTATTATACACTTAAAGAGGAAAATATGTCTGATTTTTTAAAACTTTTATGTACTAACGTATTATTTAGTTTAGAAATAATGCGTACAGACCGCGACGTCTCATCTACAGTTCCATACGGACGAGGCATTAATTCATCTCTCTACATACGACGACTCCACTAGCCACCAGAGGTGGTGACCGGCGCGAGGAGACCTGTGTGTAATTTCAGATTAACAAAATATTTGTTTTGAAAAAAAATAAAGTATTAACTGGATTTCTTTAAAAGTCATTTGGTTCGTAAAGTATTAACTGAATTTAGTTTTTTTTTATCTAGTATTGATCTTAAATTATTTGTGGGTAGATATATATAGGCTGTACCAGGTCGGAACAGCTTAGACTTGAGCTACATGACCGGCCGAAAAATTACATTAGAAAATGATTATATTTTAGTTAAAATTTATCTATAATGAACCATATTATTGAGTCATAGCTTATTAATTCCTGTTCCGCCCATGGGCAGAAGTACCTGTATCACCGATAGTGGGTAGTGTATATGTCATGCATGAAAGAACCATATTCTATTGTTGATTTTTTTTTTGTCTTCTTCATCATTCTTTGAAGGCAAAAAACCACTGGATATTAGGATAAATAGATAAGATCAGTCACGTACGTACGGGCCAGACGCGTCGCTTTCCCAACCAGTCTGGGCCTCCACGTATACTTCAGGTTGGGCTTGAAAGCCCAGTGTAATTTGTCCTTTACAAATACTCGTGAATTTCTGCCCCGATTACACAAAAGACGTGTATATATATATATATATATATGAAAAATTAGATCCTATTACCAGGTGTAGCTACTTCCTGCACGTTCATGATGAAAAACATTTTCATAACTGTTTCTGCTCCCACCCAACAGAAAGTATGGACTATTAAATCTCATGTGAATGATATAACTACATGCATAGAGTTTGTAATTTCTGTTGGAAGAGAGAAGAAATATGTATAGAGGTGTTTCTGCACCTTAGACGTGAAGGGAGTAGCTACACCTGGTAGTAGGATAGAGGCTTCCTACATACACATCGTCACACTTGTACATGTACATGTAAATATGCTCTTCAACCAAATTAAAAAATTGATTTTTATGGACATCCTGACATCATTTTTTAAACGGGCCAAAAGAGCGTCTATGGATGAAAATCCTAGGGGCGCTCGGTTAAGGGCAGACTATAAAAACATATGAACCACTGAAAGACCTATTTACAAAAATATAGGTATTTTAGTTGACGGGTCTTTTTAAGTGACCTGTATGTTAAAACTTTAGTTCCATGGATGGACATATTTTTAGATGTTGTTGGACGCCGGTGATGAGAAACTACGCATAACAAAAAAGAATGATACGAGGTGAGTGCACACATATTTTACTCTAAGTCCCTATCACTCTACCTACCTATCTCTCCCTCCAACCTCTTCTTTTCTATCATATATGTCTCTTCACCAATGGAAACATGAGTTATAACCGGTAACATTAGAGAGGGCAGAACATGCTGGCAACCTCTGAGAGGGACGGATCCGCACCAGCGACCTCCTGGAGGGGGGTGCACACCGGTGACCTTTGGGAGGGAATGCGTGCGGCAACCTTCTAGATGGGTGGATCCGTGTTGCGAGGTCGAAAGTGGCAAATCCTTGCCAGCGACCTCTAACAGTAGTGGGTCCATGCCGATGAAATTGAGGAGGGGTGGATCCACACCACGCGCCTCTCACCCACCCAAGTAAGGACAACGGCAGCGACCATGGAGCAAGGTGGAGTCTAGAGTCGGACAAGGGCAGCCTAGATCCACTAGTAGAGCGTATCAACGAGTCATCAGGATGTAGGATCGGATCGGTGACAGTGTTGACGGTAGACTACTGTGACTTGTCTTTTCAACTCTGAGCAATGATATTATGGTACAATGACCCACTTCTCTTCTCAACTCCGATGGCATTGATGGTACAACAACCCACTTCTCTTCTCAACTTTGAGGGATTAATTTTCGAGCTATACTTCTGTAATGTACTCCTCCGTTCTTAAATATTTGACGCCGTTGACTTTTTTATACACATTTAACTTTTCGTCTTTTTTATCAAATATGTAAAACTATATATATGCATAAAAGTATATTTAACAATAAATAAAATGATATAAAAATAATTAATAATTATATAGCTTTTTTGAATAAGATGAATAGTCAAACGTATATAAAAAAGTCAATGGCGTCAAACGAATGACGGAAGTACATATCATGCATGATAAAACTCTACTGATCATCATCATGGCACACACTACATGGGACCTCTTGTAATATACAACATCTTCCTTGCGGCCCGTACGTACACATTTCTTAAAACAAATAATTAGAGGACGTCCTTCCGTTCCATAATTCTTTTCCTTTCTGACAAAGGCCAGGTTTATTAGAACCAATATTAACCATTATTTTCATCCGAATCTATATAAAAAAATAACAAACATATGATTTTATTACAATGTGTTTTAAGATCAATTACATATAGTCTCCACATGCTTTGTAAAGTAGTTACCTGTAGTCAAAGTTCTGAAAGCTTGTCTCTAATATTATCGAAAATGATAATTATTATAGAACCATACGAAGTACTACCTCTGTTCATAAATGTTTGACGCTATTAACTTTTTTATACGCGTTTGACTATTTCTCTTATTCAAAAAATTTACATAATTATTAATTATTTTTATATCATTTTATTTAATATTGTTAAATATACTTTTATACATATATATATAGATTTATATTTTATAAAAAAAATTAAATATAACGAATAATCAAACATGTATAAAAAAGTCAACGATAAAAAGAAGTATATATATATATATATATATGCACGCATGGCCCATGCATATGCATGCAAACGCATGCATGGATGCCGATCTCGATGTCTCCCCTTTTGCTCGAGCAATCAAACAACAATGCAAAGTGGGCGAGTGTGGGGGAGGAGGACTATATATATAGCTTAGAGAAAGCGATGCGTCGTCGTCGTCGTCTCTACCTAGCCAATACACGAGACGTACGCACGGCACGGCACGCATGCACCTAACATGTCATCTATGTCTACGTGCACTTTACTTCTTGTGCTGGCTCCCCCCCCCCCCTCCTCTATATATATATATTAGTAAAATACGGATATATATTAGAAGATATTTAAATTTCTTGTTTGGTATTAATTGTTTCAGTCAAATATAGACTAATTCATAATATCAAAAAATACTAATAGCTAATTAATTTATATAAAAATAAAATATAGAAAATAATAGGATGACAGGTTTAACGTCACCACCACTCGAGACATTTAGAATAGTATACATATATATAGTGAGGTTCACTCTGTAGGTGTCTACATCTATCCTTCTCGATCCATATGCATATGCATGCAATGAGCAACTCGCTACCGCCCTCCCCAATTCCCCATTCACTATCTAACTTTGAGAAGCTCCTGACCATGAAGATAATAAAAAAAATCAAAACCGTCCGGACAGTCAATTTAGACGAATTTGGTTAAAAACTACTAACACATCATGGGTGGAATGGAAGATTCATGGACAAACATATAAAGAGATTCACCGTACGTGCTGCGAGGACACTAGTTTTACCTCGTAAGCCAATGAAGACGAATGAGCTAGGGCTAAAATTAGAGTAAAACATATAAATGAAAAATTAAAAGAACAATCCAATTGATTCGATCCTATCCCTTTGAGGACGAACGGTTTACAGAGTAATTAAACCGATGAATATGAATAAACTATGGTTAAAACTAGAGTAAACCATATAGAGAAAAAAACTTAAAAGAACAATCCGATTGATTAAATACTATCCCTTTCGAGGACGGGCAATTTACAATGCCAACTGCTGAATAAGAATAAACTAGGGTAAAACTAGAGTAAAACATAAAGGAAAATTTAAAAGAATGGTCCCATTGATTTGATCATAACTCTTATATAGGTAGGCCGGTCTTAGTACTGTCGCATCCTATCCATATTAGGACTCAAAAAACCTTGGTCCAAAAAGTAAAACACAATAGTTGTCTACGTATTTGTAATACAGGCATGATGATCGATTGATCGGTTGGATCTTCGATTGAGTGATATTTCTTTCTTGACCGACCTCCTCCGGATCTGAGAGGAGGTCAGATTGGAATATTTTTCTTCCTCGTTCTGATTATGTTCTTTTATCATGGATGTTGGTTCGCGCTTTATGGCATTTCAACGAGTAAAAATAATCCAATCCCCAAAAGAATTATATTGTCCATGGAACTACTATCGAAAATTTTCTGCCCCCCTCCAAATCCAAGTTACGGGCATACCGGTATACAAGGAGCACAGAAGTAGTGTGGTAGTAGCTACGTGTACACAGAAGAAATAACGTTAAGTTTTCTTTTCTTGATCTCTCTGCCATGTAATTCCTGGTGAAGCTTTCAATTTGCACGCTAGCTGATCATGATAGTATGCACCAAAGATTTCATTCTTCTTCTGCAAATTATTTTTCATCGATGCATGCAGAGAAAAGCACGGATGCAAGCATGCATCCAACTCAGAGAGCATTATATATATATATATATATATATATATATATATATATATATATATATATATATATATATATATATATATATATAAATTAATTGTTAATAATTTAGTTGTGTCCAAGCTGGTGTTTCTTATTTCTTGTTGCCTTTTCGGATTTAATTAACTAGGTACGTAGTATGTCACCTCAATGATCTTTGATGACGACGTTGCTAAGGGCATGTCCAATGCTAGAGTTTATTATGTGTTCTATCTTAAACCACGTCAGCAGAAAAAACTCCTCATATAAAGAATAGTCTCTCAAGCTGACTCTTAATGACTATAGACTAATTAATTTCTTATTCGCAGTCCATCTTATCGATGCCTCTGATTAGAGCCAGCACATGTATAAAGCAGTTTTTCTAGTTGTCTCTTCGTTTTATGCGAAGAATTGATGTTTTGCTAACTCCATGCAAAACAACATATTTTCTCTCCCTTATTATCTCTCTTTTCCACGTCAGCGAACATGCAGTAATAGGGATGGCAATAAGAGTCTTTTGTACGTGCCTACAAAGGTGCTTATTAGCTGACTCTCTCAATCATCATGTAAGCAAATTTGGTGACGTGAAGGAAAGAGAGAAAGAGACCGCTTAGAGTTGACTCTTAGCATTTATTATAGGAAACTTTCTTGCATGAGGGTAGATAAAAAGAAACTAGCGTAATAAAAAAATAGTTTATTACAATAATAAAGAAATCATACTTGACTCTACCTTTATACGTATCATTATAAATAATCTTTTGTCATTAATGTGGATTGGATAAGAGTCGATAATAGGCTATCTTTGAACATGCCCTAATTAAGCGGAACGAAGAAAGATCTGAGAGGAGAGAGGTACGTAATTGAGAACGATGACAGCTCCCACACAAGGTTCATCATCAATGACAAAATAACAAAGACTCAAAATTAATGTGTACATAAGTTATGGGCATTACGTATATAATTAAGCTCAAGTAATCAAGAAATGGAAATTTAGCTGAAATCTAACTTCGATACAAGAAGACTTTGAATTATTTATCCTGCCATGCGCACATATCCAAATTAATGTACGTACGGGCCTAATTAAACAATGCAGTGACTATTTAATTTAGTCACAAAATGAGAGATCTCTACACACAAGCTACGAACACCAAATTAATTAGCAATGTGTCTGATGACGACATGCATACAGTAGTACCTTCATATGCGTGTCACAATATTATATATAGAACATACCCTAGACAGGACGAATGGTCAATTAATTAACAAACAAAACGCATAGAAAGCTCTATTGTGTCCATACTCATGGCCTTCACTATGCACACAAAAGCCCACACATTCCCATGAAAAGCATCACACACATACACTGCATGCACACACCACACACACACACACAATATAATGTCTACTACCAGTACGTACATGTGTCATTAAAAAATCATGCCGTTTCATCCTGCCCCCAGTGGCGTGTCAGCACTCGTACGTACCACTGCCACGTATTTGTCACCTAACAAAATAAATACTCGAAGATGAATATCTAGAGCCGTTGGCAAAAAGATATAAAAAATATAGTCGTAATTGGTTAAGATGGAAAAATACGTGAAAAGTTAAAGAAATGGTTATTGCGATTGGTGGATGTGGATAGAAATGAATAGGTAGCTGAAAAGCTATTATTGTTTTAAATAAATTTATCTATGTACTACTACAATACAAATAGTAGTTGTTGTGGTGGGTGTTGAATTTGCCATATGCCCATCTCACCACCAATTTTCTATTTTTAGAAGAAAAAAACGACAATGGAATTAATCTAAATGTCAATCACGCACTAACTATCTACTATTTTGGAATAAAGAAAAAAATGATGATACCAACATACATATATCTTAGTAGCAAATATATATATAATAATTAAGAGATGATATGTATATAATGATATTTGTATACTCATAATACTTTTATTTAATAAAATCCTGTTGCACGGTATGTATGTCCTATTATATATGTATAGATGGAGGCAGTATATATATCTATGCTGCAGACAGAAATATTAGATGAGAAAGAGAGAGCATGCAATGCAGCTAGCTAGGGACATGCATGCATGAATGCCACTGGCCCCCAAATATTCCCTGCATTGCATGGCCCTTTTCTTTCTCTGCTGCAGCATCCATGCATGGCATGGCATGGCATGGCATGGAGGAGAATAGTATTAAGCTAGTATGCTTCTGTCCCAAACCATCAGTGGCACACACTCTCATCATCATGTCCTTTGCATAATTAATCAGGGCTTTTTGTGTAAGCCCTTGCTTTGGAATCCCCCTTTACAAATAGAGAGTATATTCTTCCTGTCCCTTATCTTAAGGCCCAAATAGAGGGGCCATGAGTGGCCCTTTTTGTTTCTGTTATGAACGAACTAGTTATGTGCACTAACTTCAATGGATCAAAGGCTCAGAGGGCTTGGAGTATTTGCTTGCTTTAATTTGCTAATCACAAGCACTACTCCATACATACTTGCTTGCATGGCCAAGATGATGCTCGGTAAAAAAAGTGAAAACTTTTAAGTTAATTAAGCTAGTAGAAGCATGATGAGTAGTGTAGTACAGTGCATGCATGCATGCAAAGGCTTTTCTACTTTGTAAATTGACATGCAAGATTAGGAAATGATAATGTATATATGAATGGTGTCTCTCTACGTTAAGTAGTACGTACGGGCGTATCTAAAATCATAGTTTTATTTGTGATCATTATTTTTTAAATTTTGTGTCGGGTACAGGAGTGCGTGTAGGGTTTAATTAATAATTAAACTAATTAATTAATTAATTAATCAGTGATCAGTATGTTGGTGATGAATAAGATGTGCTTTATCTGCATGCATGATGGATGGCCTTTTTACCTTGGAATCAGTACGTAACGTGTACCACGTCCCCATCGATTTGCATATTCAAGTCTACGTCTTGTACGAGTTTGTAGAAAAAAAATGAAATTAATAATGTGTAAAGTGATCAGTAAGCATAAACTGCAGAGAAAGCTAGGAGCTTTAATTTGATGGGTTATAATAAATTAATAAACTAGTCCACATAAAGGAACAAGGCATGCAGTGCTTGCTTGCTCCGACACTAATCCTAGGGTTCATCATGCATGCATGCACTGTAGATTAAAGTTAAGTTATATTATTTTGCTGCCATTGTTTGCTAAGTTTCCTCCGGACAGTGTCAGCGTGCATGCAACTAGCATTTGCATCCATGCATGGGATCGAGTGAGGTTCATGCATATGTAATCTACACTTTATGTATTGAGAATTAGGGACAGATGAATAATAATTTCATAATACGCCAAGAAATGATGGAGAAGATGTGTACCGTGTAAACAATACAGGTGGACAATCTAACCACTGGATTAATTGTTTCTTTAACACCAACTCTCAAAGGCTCATCTTTCTCTCTCGGACAACTCTCCGATGTATTTTACTAATATTATTATACTACCAATAAAAAATGTATTTTTTACTTTGTTAATTACTTGACTAGCAGTATTTTATAATTTTATTTTTTTAATAAAGATCACAATAAAAAGGACGATATTACACTTTCAAATTTCTACTACACCTAATATTGTTGGTAGTATAATTTAATCACATCCGTCTGATAAAAATATATTAACGGTATGGATTAAATTCTAATAGATTAGGTGTAGTAGAAATTTGAAAGGGTGATATCGGCCTTTTTATTATTATCTTTATTAAAAAAAACAAAATTATAAAATACTGCTAATCAAGTATATAATACCAGTAAAATGTACCGACGTGTTAAGAGAACAGAGAAAAATAAAAGAAAAAAAAAGAAAGAAAAGCGATGAAACTGAGCAGAGCATATGCATGCAGTGGTCCTCCTCCGGGGCGGGCAACCTCGTGCATCGCGCGATCGGATCGCATTAACTCACTCCTCCACCACATGGTGGCCGGGCAAGCCGCTGCGCCGCCGGCCGGCCGCCGTCAGACGATCAATGGCCGGCGGAAATAAAACCCTAGACTGCAGCGCCTTCGCTACGTACGAACGTACGCGGTGGGGACGACGCCGGCGACGGCGGAGTGCTCGGAGCTGGAGGAGGAAGAAGGCGGGCAGGGGCAGCCTGCAAAATATTCCCTCCGGACCAGCCCGGCCCTGGCCCACCGAGCCCCTGCCTGTGGGCCCCGTTGCCCGCCACCTGAGCTAGCGCGCGCGTGCGAGCGGCGCTCCGGCCGGGCGGTACGTACCTGCACCCCCCATGGCCCCGCCCGCCCGGCCCACGGGCCCACCATCTGTATGTAGGCTGTATTACATTATCATCGTTTTCTCTTCGGTGCGGCCGTGAAACGTAGCAGCGGATTAATATATGATTAATAATATTATATATTAAAGATTTTAAAAAATTGAATTCATATGATTTTAGACAACTTTTTTATAGAACTTTATTACAAAGAAAACCACAGCTCTAGATAGTTCGAGAAGCGTGCTAGTGTAAGATGAGGTAATATGAGTTGGGAAACTAGGTAAAAACACAGCCGGCTTATCCTTATAAACTAAAATTTTAATTTTTAACATTTAATTTAGAGTTAATTTGGGGGTTTTCTATTGTTTATTTTTAAATTTTTTTTGCTTTTATACTGCTAAGAGCACATATATCAAAAGTTTTCTACATAATTTTTTTTCAAGCACGTCGTTCTGTTTTTTTCTTCTAAAAAAAGCCAACTGATGACTACCAGTCTCTTGGAACGGCTTCCGGCTCTCTCCTCGGTCTCCTCTGCTTGTACAGCATACATTTGCAAAAGAATGGAAATAACCAAAAAATAAATCAAACTGTTGCACATGTATCTAATTAAGTCCTGCCTAGTACGAACTATATTTACTTAGCCGACAAATTAATGTATGGATGGGTTAATCGGCTATTACAGATTATAAAATTAACAGATAGCTTTAAAATAAAGCATCTAGTGTTGTACACCGATTTCTCAATCGCCCTCAAGTGTAGCTTTAAAGCAAAGACATCATCTACTTATTAAATATTCTCTCCGTCCCTAAATATTTGACGCCGTTGACTTTTTTATACACGTTTGACTCTTCGTTTTATTTAAAAAATTTACATAATTATTAATTATTTTTATATCATTGTATTTATTGTTAAATATACTTTTATACCCATATATAGCTTTACATATTTGACAAAAAAAGAATAAGACGAATAGTCAAACGCGTATAAAAAAGTTAACTGCGTCAAATATTTAGGGACGGAGGTAGCACAAATACAAAGAGAGTATTACTTACAAAGAGTTGTTGGGTTGCTTTAAGTAAAAGCAGAAAAGAAAAACTTACCTATAAGAATAATTAATTTCTCGTAACGCTACGGTTTTCATCGACCGTTTGCAATGGTAGAAAATTTTACATTATAAAAAAGGTGCATTCAAGAGCAGATCCACTGCCCTACATGGTCGCATTCGGCAAACTAGGTCTCTCCTTTTCCGTATGCATGCTTCCCAGACTGTTAAACCGTATATTTTCAAATATGTATAAGTTGCTTTAAAAAATCAGATTAATTTATTTTTTAATTTTTATAATTAATTAATCATATAATAATCTATTATTAGGTTTTCCACGCATGTTTTTCGAAACCACAGCCGAACGAGCTGGCAAAATGGAGTGAATAAAAAGGCTAGCTGCCGACCCGATTGCTGCCATTAACGCTGCTGTACTGAGCTGAGCTGAGCCGAGCTGCATGGTGCGATGATCGAACTGAAGAATCAACCAGATTAGATTCAGATTTCAATATATTCTGGCCCACGCTCACGCTGACATGCGCACA
Source organism: Oryza brachyantha (assembly GCF_000231095.2). Classification (NCBI taxonomy): domain Eukaryota; kingdom Viridiplantae; phylum Streptophyta; class Magnoliopsida; order Poales; family Poaceae; genus Oryza; species Oryza brachyantha. The sequence goes on from NC_023166.2 coordinate 9,076,485, forward strand.
CACATATGTACAAACACCAAATGATCCAAAAAGAAAAACACACATATATTCCCCATGTTCCCTTCGTGCAGCATGTATATGCATGCCACACACTAATTGACTGCAGCTACCGTGCATGCATGCTCGATCTGAGTCGTTCGTGTTCTTTGTGTGTATATGTAGTATGCATGAATCATTATTGCTCCTTTGATGCAATGTTTGCTTACGTGCTATACCTACCTAGTGCTGCATGCATGCTTGTCCAAACCTATTTCGCCTGTTTTCTCGGTTCTGTTTACGTTTATAAGTGAAAATTTAAATTTTCTATATTAAATTAGGAGTTGTTTTTGAGATTTTTTTACCGTAATTTTATTTCTCAGTGTTGGTTTTTAGATATATATATATATATAAGTTATTATAAATTATTTTTTATTTATAAATATGCCATAAAAATATCAAACAATCACCCAATTACATGGACAATGTGTGTTATTACATCGATCATGTCCATCGATTGCTCATTGACCAGGCTATATATATATGTACCCCATTATTGCTGGCAGGCACGTACCTGTCTATTAGGAATCTACTCATGAAAACAATTATGCCACATCTTTTTCTGCGGATCTACTGGATGTCATCCGAGAGAGAATTGGGAAGAAAACCACGACATACTGTTCGAAAAATAATTTATTTTTAGCATTTTTTTTGTCCCGTAAAGATTTTATTTTTAATGAAGTATTGTCTCGGAGTTTGGTAAGCACCAGACAAATGTATTTGGATTTGAAAAATAAGGAACAAGTGCATTGGTGTTTGGATGATTTTCTTGCATTAGTATAACGGAACTAAATGATTTTATATCTTCATATTAGTTGATTGTCCGTGTTTTGCTACTGATAAAAGAAATATAATACACTCCCTCTAAACTTTTTATTTGAGGTTGGCCAGTTAAAAGGAACTAGCCAACATCAAACATTTGCACATGGAGGAAGTACAGTATACTCACTCATCATTTTGTTATAGGGCACTAGCATTCATCTTAATTTGATTTTATATATGGCTATACATTTATATTCAATTTTTTTAAAATATTAAGTAGCTGAAGAACTAATTTGCAGAAATTATAATGAGAATAGGTGTGCAGAAGCACAGTTGCTCCTGGTACCTATGCATCCCTGCATATATAGCTACGTACCTCAAACAATGTAAATCCATTAATTCTATATCCTATCGCAAAAGTTTGGCCGGGTGGCGACGCCCATGTAGAGACAAGCTCCCATGTATGTGTTCAGTGAAATCATTGTAATTGCCGCATGCATGCATGCATCCGTAGCATGTCTATCTATCTAGTAGTATCGATCACCACACTATTTGTCTAGCGAGCCAGCTATAGTTGCCTACCCTCTCATTTATAAAATACAAGCACTTTTAAATTTAAATTTTGTGTTGTTATATAAGTATTTCTAAACTAGTTTATATGATTCCAGTCATTCGATCATTCCAGAACCAATCAAACGATTGGAAAAAATTACTACTAATCAATTTAAAGTTTAGAATTAATTAATAACTGAAGTAACTTAGAATTAAAGGAGTTTTTTTTTATATTACCTTGGTTTTAAATAAAAAGTTTAAAAATACTTATATTTTAGATGAAATAACACCTAATATATGCGTATCTCTCATCAATATATAATCAGAAGTGGCCAGCAGTAAGAGTAGTAGCAGCCCCAGTTTAAGCCATGGGGAATTTTTTATTAAATAAACCTTTTTTTACCAAGTAATTTTATTACTAAGCCATTGTGTAAAATTTTTCCAAAACTAAACCTTTGAACGTGTTGGTGGCGTGGCAAAATAACACTGCCACGCAGTCTGGTTGACGTAGCATGGCGTGACAATCTTGTCACGCCACCGATAATAGCTTGGCAAGACAATTCGCCACGTTAATGTTGGCGGCGTGGCCAAAAGGTTCATACGGTAAAAATATTTTTCCCAGAGGTCTAGTAATAAAATTATTTATTAAAAATGTTTAAAAAATAAAAAAAAAATCAGCCATGGACCAGTCGAACCGGTCAAGGGCTCCATGCCACGTCTTTTCACTCTACTCGTAGTCCTCTCTTCTTGTTGCTTCACTCCTCACGTCCATTCTGACTTGCCCTTTGATTAGGATAATGACAAAATGTTAAAAGATATTAATGGCTGTTACTAACTATATATATATATATACACATAAATAAAAAATTAAAATATTCAATTAAATTATTCTCACCATAATATATAAATGGTGTTTTTCACATTTATATACAATATTAATTTCTATATATACTGATGAGTTAAATATTCCAGGTTTACTACATGTTTTCTAAGTTAAAACATTTACTCCTTCTCTTCCTTTTAAATTGTTGTTTAGGATATTAACATGATCTCCATGAATATATTTAGTTCTAATTCTGGTGAATGCCAACACATACTTAAAAAAAATGCTTATAGTATAGTGAATTACTGGCTCTAAAAATTGACATCTTATCTATACCCAATCTAGCCGATTTAGAGAAATAGTGAACCATAAATTCACACTAATACATGGCGCACGTCTCTCTCACTGTTTTTTTAGCGCAAACCGTCGACAATGATTAAAGATTTTCGCTGCCTCAACCGTTATAAAGATATAGTCTCCAAATAAAGTGTGTAGTATATAAGAGCATGTACTCGGCTTCGTTAATTCGTCTACCCAATCAAACACATCCTTATTATGCATCAAATGCGTCCATGCATTTCTTGGTCCTCAAGTGATATATACAGATCGGGATATGCACTGATGATGTGTGTATAGTAGAGTTATATATGTGGTGTCGTATAGTAACTTAGTACTGTCTCATGAAATAAAATCAATTTTTAGTTTTTTATATAATGTTTTGACTCTTCGTCTTATTTAAATTTTTTTACGATTAATATTTTTATTCTTACTTGATGATAAAACATAAATAGTACTTTATATGTGACTAATTTTTTTAAGTTTCTGTACAAATTTTTTAAATAAGATAAAAAAAGTCAAATATTAAACACGGAAAAACAAAAAAATAAAGTTATTAGGGCATTCCCAACCCAATGACTAGGATCGTGTCCATAGTATTAAATAAGTTGCCACATAGAATAAAAAATAATGAGGCAAGTGAATAAATGGGTAAAGAGAATGAAATCATGTCTTGTATGAGACATGGTTTCTACACAACATCCAAGATATCATGTGAGATAAGTAGCATTAAATTTAAGTGTGGAATAGTGATATTTGTATTAGAAGAGTAGTGTCTAATACTAATTTCTTGATGTTGGAAAGTTTATAGAAACCATATCTAATGTTATGGGTTGAAAATGACCTTACGGGACGAAGCCAGCAGTAAGTGTTAATGTGTCATGATGGCATGTTTGTCATAAAACATACTGTAGTATATCATATCGATGGATGGATCGGCTGGCGGCTAGTAGTAGTAGTAGCTCTCACCCTAGTGATTGAGCAGAGCAAGCAAGCACTGAGGCCTTGTTTAGTTATTAATTTTTTTTAAAAAAAACATCACATCGAATTTTTGGACATCTAAATAAAACATTAAACATAGATGAACTAAAAAACTAATTGCACAATTATGTAAGAAATCTTGAGACGAATCTTTTGAGCCTAATTAATCCATGATTAGCCATAAGTGCTACAGTAACCAACATGTGCTAATGACAAATTAACTAGGCTCAAAAGATTCGTCTCGCGGTTTCTAGGCTAGCCATGAAATTCGTTTTTTCATTCGTGTCCGAAAACCTCTTTCGACATCCGCTCAAACATTTAACGTGACGCATCTCTCAAAAAAATTTTCAATCTAAACAACACCTGAATTGGCGCCTTGTAGTATAGTATGTAGAGCTAGAGTGCTTGCTAGACAGGCCCAGGGCTGTTTAGTTACCAAAAAATTTTCTCATAAATATTACATTGAATTTTTAGACATCTAAATAAAATATTAAATATATATGAACATTAAAACTAATTACACAGTTATGAGAGAAATCGTGAGACGAATCTTTTAAGCCTAATTAGTATATGATTAGCCATAGTGCTACAGTAACCATCATGTGCTAATAACGGATTAATTAGACTTAAAAAGATTTGTCTCTCCGTTTTCAAACGAAATCTAAAATTTATTTTATAGTTAGACTACGTTTATTATTTTAAATATGTAATCATAAGTATCGATGTGATTTCTCTCAATTTTTTTTCAACTGAACAGGGTCTAAATAAATGGCCTTGAGCTCCTGCCAAACCTAATCTCCTGCTGTCCTGCACTAGTGCACTGCATCTGCATACATCCATACATTTGCATTCTCTCTCTCTCTCTCTCTGTGTGTGTGCTGCTGCATTTGCTGTTTCCTGTGTGTGTTTGTGCTACCTGCCTCTGCCAGACAATCACTTGGTGTCCAGAGAGAGAACATGGTTGCATGTGTGTGTACATGCTGCATGCAGTGCGGTTGTGCAGAGGGTGGCAATGGCAATGGAATGAATGAGAAAGAGAGAGAGAGAGAGAGGGGCAGGCAGGCAGGCATGCATGCAGCAGCACAAATCAAGGGGCACACACAGAGTAGCCATCATTCTCATATGCTGCAGTGTTGCTTCCTGTACATATGAATGAATGTACAGCACAAACCTCTCTCTCTCTCTCTCCAGGCCATCGCAATCCTGTCGTCTCCCTGCCTGCCCGCTGCTTGCTTTACCACGATATGATCATGGTATGTGCATGTGTGCAAGCAGTTATTAATTCTTCAGGAATACTCTTCCTCAAAATAACTTTTTTTTAGCCTATCTCACACTTACCCCTATACAAAACAACAATGGCCAGAATGTGGTTTATTCCTTCTCAAACATCAATATTTGTCCCCCTATTTTCTCAAATATCAATATATTTGTTTTCTGCTTTATCAAATTTGCACTAGAGATAAAGTATTTTCAGAAGAGGCAGTAAAATATTAGGACTATATTTATATGTACATTTTTGCTACTGATCAAACGTTGATTTTTTTCTTCTTCTGTCAAATACGTGTGTAATACATGGGGGCCTAGAGGGGGAGGGCATGTATGAGATTTTTATCTTGCGTGCATGCCTTCAAATTATAATCCAACAACAACGACCGGATTTAATCGATGGAATTAAAATTTTCAAACATTTTATCACGAGAGCGACCTTTAGAGTAAGTATAATAGCAGGCTATAAACCAACTAAATGCTGATATGGAAGAGAGAAGGGAGGAGGGAGAGAGGAGAAGCTGGCTATAAGCTTATAGTCAGTTCAGGCACAATAACCAAGACAACATGTGAGAGAGACATGTGTGTCATGCATTAAAGATGAAAAGCTAACTATTATAGTTATATGAGGGGCTATAAAAAGACTTAAAAAAATCTTATAGCCAGCTTGTTGACTATATTATTAACCTTGTTCTTATATATATTGTGTTTGCACAATTACTATTACCCTGACAGAGTTGAATACATGCACATTCTTCCATGCACACGCGAATGTTATAAATGAGGTGGTACTCGTCGGGTTAAGATCGATGAATCGATGAGTAGTACATGCACACTTCAATTCCCATGCACGGATACGTACCTGAGTGCAGAGAGGAGGTGGTATACATAGCTAGCTACAGGAGCGATAAATAATACTATCTCTGTATCATATTGTAAATCCTTTTACCATTGTTTAAATTCATTCATTGATAAATGTATATAGTTTATATATATGTTTAGATTCATTACCATCTATATAAATCTAGGCAATGCTAGAAAGACTTACATTGTGAAACGGAGGGAGTAACAAGATGTAAAAGTATAGGGGGAGAGGTATAATTATGGACACATTAAATATATGCTTAGTTTGATAGAGAAAAGAATAGATGGAAAAAATAGGCTATAAATTTATAGCCGACTGCAGCACGATCTATCGTGAAATTAATGTATGTGAGAGAAGTGTGAGAGAAGCAGGTCATATGTATGCAGGTGGCATGCGTTTGCGAGCCATGCAACACGGGTTCTCTTTTGCTTAAAAGCCATACCTTTACATGTAGTACTTAAAAAAGAGGGTCAAAAGGACATGAAACTCCAACACACCTTCCTAATTCTACCAGGAGTTTAAGAGCATGCATGTTTGCAATGCATGGGAGTATAATGTTCTTGTTGTGGTCCTGTGGCACCAATTCTTAAGCTTCAACAGTGATGATAAATGAGTATAGCAGTTGTCCAGGGCAGGCTCCAGGCCATAAATTTGAAAAGCAAAAGCTAGGTTGCCAAACCCCACTATCTATAATTTCAGCAAGGAGCCATTTGGGGAAGCTTGCATGATGATGAGAATGGACTAGAGATCACCATACAGAGAGAGAGAGTGTGTATGAGTGTCTGTAGGTGAAGTAGGATGTGTTGTTTTACGGTTGAAGGATGAAAGATAAAATGTTATCCGATTTTTATAGCTATTTTAAATTATACAATACATGTATGCCTTATAAAGGTAAGACGATGAAATTGTGTATAAAAACTCTTTGCAAAAAACATATCGTTTAGCTTCTCAGTAAGCGTGCGCGAAAAAACCCAAAAATATATATATAAGAATAATCTGTGTAAAAGAATCCAACCGTTCGCTACTCGCTTTAGGTAAGAAGGTAGCCAGTGATAATGATCAGAGAGCATCTCTCTCTTTCTCTCTCGATCTCGATCAGCCATGGATATGCATCTTGCATGCATGGGCCCTATTTTCTCATGCATCATCCTCCTTTTTGCACTATACCTGATCAATCCGGCCCCTAGATCTCAGCAAGATGCATGCATTGCTGCTGCACATCCGAAAATTGGTGGTCTGTCGTGTTTGCATGGAGTGGAGCGTAGACTGGATCGAGCATGCCATGATATGATTCCTGTGGGATTCCACAAAAAGACACTGACATGAGAGGACGACGACCAATGGAAAAACTTTGATCATGATGAATCAGCAATTAATCAAGTGTAAAGAGAGGCTACATACATACTCGGTTCTAGAATATAAGAGATTCCGAGTTTTTTTTTTTTGAAAAACGACTAAAAAAAGACTATAATACCCCTAAATAATATGAAGAATGATGGCAACCAAAAGTAGGGGTGGGCGTTCGTCTCAGTCATTTCTTTGAGCAAATTTCAGTCATCACCAACTTGAGACCGATCTATCTCAAAAAATAATAAAAAAAGAACTTGAGACCGATCTATCTCAAAAAATAATAAAAAAAGAACTTGAGACCGATCGGTCCCGATCACGACCAAAAATCAGTTGAAAACATGAAAAAAAAACAAAAATATCACAAGAAAAAGCCCAGATGCTAGTCTGTTGGATCTAGAGGAGGTGGTTCCCAGCCACGGTCGTTAGTTGCAGCTAGAGCGGAGAAGGCGCGGTCGCTGGTAGGCTAACAGGGCAGGGGTGGAGTGAGCCGATCTGAGACTCGGCTCGGATCGTGAAAGCTCACCAAATATCAGGCTCGGCTCGGTATTCAAACCGAGCTATATACCATGCTCAAGTCGACTTGTGGATAGGCTCAAGGTAGCTCATGAGCCAGGCTCGGCCAGTAGACAAGAGAGGATGGAGCGACGTCGGTATATTGGGACTTGGCGTGTGGCCCTACCGTGTACTGGCATACGGGAACAGGACAGGGGAGAGGACTAGGATCAATATGGTGACAACCCTAACTAGAACTTTAGAAGTAATGGGCTAGAAATCGATGGGCTTTGTTGGGTTTAGGTCAGAAATCAATCTATTCAAACAGAGCCTACTAAGCTCGTGAGTTACTCGTGCACTAGCTCGGGCTCGGCTTGGTTCACCAACGAGCTAAAATTTAAGCTCAGGCTCGGCTTGTTTAAGATTCGAGCCAATTAAGCCGCGCCAGATGAGCCTGAGCCGAGCTCATGAGTCCGAGCTATTTGCCCAGCCCTATAACAGGGGATCTGGAGGAGGCGTGGTCACAGAGGAGCACTCCTTGGCCAATCAACAGGGTCAAGGATATTTCGAAATAAATTATGGTAGTTCTGCCTTTCCGATTAACCCGTTTACTAGCCATATTGACCAAAATAAATTCAATCTTTTAAAAGTTAAGACCGAATAGATGACCGAATTTTTGTTGAATAGTCTTATATTGGTTGTGGAAGAGTAAATGACCTAAGATATAAATGGAGGAGCAGCTCACCTTAATAGCTATCTTTTGAGGTGAAAAAGTCTCTTTACGATCGATCGATTCCTGTCTCGGTCCTTTTGTTTTCTGTTTATCTTTAGCTAGAGGTGAAACTGAAGTCCTGTTTAGTTCCCAAATTTTTTTCCAAACACATCCCATCGAATTTTTGGACACTTAAATAAAATATTAAATATAGATGAACCAAAAAAACTAATTGCACAGTTACGGAATAAATCTTGAGACGAATCTTTTGTACCTAATTAGTCCATGATTAGCCATAAGTGCTACAGTAACCAATATGTGCTAATGACGGATTAATTAGGCTCAAAAGATTTGTCTCGCGGTTTCTAGACTAGCCGTGAAATTCGTTTTTTCATTCATGTCCGAAAACCCCTTCCGATATCCGATCAAACATTTGACGTGACACTTCTTCTAAAAATTTTCCCCATCTAAACACCCCGAGAGAATTTTGAATGAGAATCCACGGATGAGACATGTAAAACCAAAATTCAAATCCTACAATCCGTGGTGCTCAGCTCATCTAGCTAGCTTGGTGAAGCAAAGAGGTCTCTAGATCTCTCTCTCTCTCTCTCTCTCTAGAAGTAGTAGGAGTTCACAGTAGCTATGGCTGCATGCAAAGATCAATGCATGCTGCTAGCTAGGGTCGGTCGCTCGATCGATCATGTCGCGCGATGGATGGATGGATCGAGCGGAGGAAGAAGACGAGAGAGAAGGGACAAAAACGGGATATCAATCATCTCACTTGATCGAAAGGCTAGCTCGATCATCATCGATCGACAGGGTATAGTTCCAATACGTACGTACGGCTAGCTGCTATATATGCATGCCAAAACGTAGCAAAAAATCGATCTTTGCTTGCTGCTCCGAGTGCTAGGTATATAAAAGTGTATCGCGTGCATGAACAGTATCTGTCATGTGTGTACTCTCTCTGAAAATAACTTTATTTTTCATTCATCGTACACTTACCAATGTTATCCCATATTTTATCTTTTCTCAATGGATTTATTACTTACCTTCATAAACTCCGATGCTATGATTATTTTAAAAATAAACTTATTTTAGAACAAACTGGAATAGCTAAAAACAACATTACTTTGAGACAAATGTAGTATAAATTTAATACTGAATGTGACTTAAATTGCAGTTATTGTTTGACTGTTTGATAGGAAAAAAGCCAAACGATATATGTTTGCTAACGAAAAATAATTTGTAAATAAAACTTTTATATACGTATTCTTAGTGGTCTAAAAGTCAATGGTGAAAAATAAACTTCAGTAATTTTTTAAAAAAATTAACTTTAAATTTAACGTTAAAAATTTAAATTCTATCGTATAAGAAAAAAGTGATAAGTGATAAGACGTGATGCCTGGATCGAGTGTACTCTAGGCAGCTGTACATGTGACTGTGCGAGAGGGGAGGACGACGTGATTGTTGCAACTTTTGCAAGAAGTTCGTCGATGCCAATATCTCTGGCTTTGCATGAGCAAAAGATATACTACAAGGAGTTGTGTGATGTGAACGCCCACGGACACGGCATGCATATGTATTCATGCATGTTTAGTTCAAAATTTTTTTCCCAAAAACATTACATTAAATTTTTAAATTTTTAGATACCTAAATGAAACATTAAATATATATTAACATTAAAATTAATTATACAGTGACGGAGGAAATCGTGAGACGAATCTTTTGAGCCTAATTAGTACGTGATTAGTTATAAATGTTACAGTAACCCACATGTGGTAATGACATGTTAATTAGGTTTGAAATATTCGTCTCGCAGCTTATTGATGAAATCTATAATTTATTTTATAATAAACGTGAAATAATAAGTGTTGGTATATTTGATGCGATGTTTTTTTAAAAAAAATTGCGAACTCTACATGTTGGTGGTTCATGCATGTTGTTGTACGAGGCACGCACGCACGCGCGGCCGGTTACAATCGAGTGCGTACCTACGTACCTTGAAGAACCCGTAGTAGCCCAGTAGCAGCTGGTGGTGCGTGTGCATTCATCTCTACGTGAAGCTGCAGGCAGCTGAGACCAAGTTCAATAGTATAGCCAACTATTAGCTCTAATTTATCTATAGTCAATTCATATAATACTTACCTATAAAATATTAATACATGGTCCCACATGTTATACATATATTTTGTTTTGAAGTCCATGTGCAGCTGGTTACAAATTAGTAGCCCACCTCTTTTCTCTCTCCCCTCTTATCTCTTTAAAATATGTTTGTAGCTGGCTTATAGCCTGGTATTGTACCTGCTCTGACTCAGATTTGGTTTGGAGAGTATAAGATTCTGACAAACAACTGGCCATTAGAAGTTAAATTCTTAAAAATCTAGAAAAGATGAGTTTTCTAGCTTCTAAATTCTAGTTTGTTTTCTGGATTCCGCGATCCCAGATTCACATGGGCTAGATGCTGTTAGCGAGTTTCTGACTTTTAAAGACTTCGTAGGAAGCTAACATTTGTTTTCCAAAATAGGGCCTAATTTAAGCTAGGGGTGAAGCAGCGGTGACCAAACGAGCTGTAGGTGGAGCGGGCAGTAGTACTACTGTAGGAGTAGTACTCTACTGATGAGGAAGCAGCACTAGAGATGGGCAATCAAATGCAGTGCAGGCAGCTAGGGACGACGTAGTAGTAGGCCGGGGGGCGTGCGAATCTTCTCTGCCACCTCCAATCTGCAAATGTGTAGTAGTAGTAGGCCGGAAGCTGGAGTATGGATTCAAATGCGTCCGTTCATTTTTTGGTTCTTGTACTTTTGAGCATTTGTCTTATTTAAAAAATTTATATAAAAATTTTAAAAAAATTAGTCACGTATAAATTACCATTCATGTTTTATCATGTAGTAACAATAAAAATATTAATCGCAAAAAAATTTCAAATAAGACGAAAAGTTAAAACATTATATCTAAAAACTGAAAAATAAACTTATTTCGGAATGTAGGTAGTACACTTCCTCCGAACCAAAAAACAATCCAACATCTAGGGTTTAAATTAGAAAATATATCCATTTACGAAATAAATATCTATTTATAAAATAAGTTTTAAAAAAAAAGACTTTGAGCATAAAGAGTGCTATCTCAATTTCAAGATATAGGCCGTTTAACATATGCTAAGGAGATGTCAATTTTTTTAATCTCTAATAATTTTGTAATTATGGATTGATTATATATATATATGCATCTAATATTTGGTGCTAAAATAATTATAATAATTAAATCAATATAGAGAAATATATGCCATATTATAAAATTAAACGTTTAAAAATACATACTCTCTCCGTCCCTAAATGTTTGACGCCGTTGACTTTTTTATAAACGTTCGACTATTCGTCATATTCAAAAAATATGTTATGCATAAAAATATATTTAACAATAAATAAAATGATATAAAAATAAGTAATAATTATGTAAAATTTTTAAATAAGACGAATAGTTAAACGTGTATAAAAGAGTGAACGGACTGGAAAACCGAGGGTATATTTTAGGACAAATTATCGGTGTTCCGAACAACCACCGCTGGGGCAGGCAGGCAGGCGGGCAGGGCAATGCAATATCCCTGACCCTGAGCGGCGCGGCAGATGCCATGGCCATGGTTTTCTTTACCGAGGGAGGGGTGGGCTGTGTCTGCACTGCACGTAGACCAGATCATCATTCAGGGCAGTCGCAGTCGCAGGCGATCCAATCCATCCATCGAGTACTGCTACCGCTACTGCATGCACGCACAACACAACTGCTCTCGCTCCCCCTCCTACCACCTGACCATCATCATCGTCATCGTCGTCTTCTCTCCCTCCATCGTGAGAGAAACCAAGCTGCTACGTCAAGTCACATCGCCAAAGGGAGATGAGATAGAGAAAACCAAAAAATGCATGCAGTCAACCTTCTTCCCAGGCTGCTGAAAAGACGGCAGGCTACTACCAACCCCTTCCTCCCAAAGTCAAAGCCCATGGAAACTCCACAATCTGATGGTACAGGAGCACTACTACAGCAGCTGTACAGGGGCATTCTTTTTTTAAAAAAAACATCATACGGAATATACGTACATAAGTATTAAACTTAGTCTAATTATAAAATAAATTACATATTCTGCTAGACGAATCTTTTGAGCCTAATTAATTCGCTATTAACATATATAGGTTACTGTATCACTTATGTCTAATCACGTGTTAATTAGGCTCAAAAGAATTTCCCCATAGCTGTGTAATTAGTTTTAATGTTTATATATATTTAATGCTCCATTTAGATGTCCAAAAATTCTATGTGATATTTTTGGGAAAACTTTAGGACCTAAACAGGGCCTAAAATAATGGGTCTAAAATCTGGTTCATAGCGCAAACGGGCATTATGAGTGGCTTCATTCTTTCTTACCTATTTCAGTTCTTATATTTTATCAAATTATTTCAAAGCACCAAAGTTTACACTAACACCATAGATTTTACAAATTATAATTGTTTCTCCTCTCCCCCATCCCTCACCATGTCCATCTCCCCATTCCCCCTCTACTACTTCATCGCCTCCTCTTCCTCCTCCTCCTCCTCCTCCTCCTCTCCCCACCTAGCGATGGCGCTAACTAGAAGTTGTACTAAGCAGCGATGGTCTAAGAGATACATGGTGACGGTGTAGTTAGGGCATTGGTTGGTAAGGAAGAGGAAGATGGCATGATAGACTCACCTCTGCCACTTAGTTTCACCCATATATGGGTCATCCCTATGTGCGCTTGTATCTAATCTTCCCAAGCCTTAGCAACAAGGACGAGGGGACCAAGGAGACATTTAATTATTTGTGATTGTTACTCTAACTCGTTTAAAAATTTTACCATCTTATGTGTATATATATGTTGTGTGGGTTGATAAATATAAGAGTGGCAAATGCTTAAATATCCTAGGACCAGGAGCTCACCGACCTCGATTTGCAACGGGGAACTTATCTGATTTTATAGCCGGTGAAGAGGCATGGATAAAAAAAAATTATGTCAAAGTGAGTTTAAGGTTTAAAATTTTATGCCAAGTTGGACTGCAAAAGTAGTCTCAAGATATTTTTATATTTGGGTACATGGGGTAGTAGTATGAGTAAGGAACAAACAAGTCACTTGCTACCAGAAAAAAAAAACTAAGGGACCATTTAGATTGCTACCAAAATGTTCCCTACCAATGTTTTGGCAGTTTAAATAATACCTATTTTTATTTTGAACTGAGGCCAATGTACCGGTAATACCCATGCTAAATTTAGTATTAATCTATAATACTCTTCACCACAAATTTATAATTTGGCTATATATTGGTAGCAAACCAAATACAACCATATAAAAGTTTATCCTAACAGGGCATGTTTAGTTCTAAATTATCTTTTCCCAAAAACATCACATCATTTTAGACATCTAATTACATAGTTATGTAAGAAATCGTGAAACAAATATTTCGAGCCTAATTAGACCATAATTAACCATAAGCGTTACAATAACTCACGTATGCTAATGACAGATTAATTAGGCTTAGATGATTCATCTCTGAGTGGAGCTATAAAATTTATTTTTTTCATCTGTATCTAAAAACATCTTCAAACTTTAAACAAATATCTAAAGTCACACTTAAAAATTTTGTTTTCGCAAACAAAACAGGTCATTCCTCGGCTAGCAATCCAAATAGGCTGCCAAGGCAGTCACTTCGTACGAACGAAGGTGATATGCCGTACGTGCATGGCCACCTGTCGCCTCCAGGTCACTGTGTACAGCTCCTTGAATTGACTGACGTGGAGCTCCACGTCACGTCAAAGACCGACCGCGACGTAAAAAAGAAATAAGCACATTTGCTCCTTGAAACCTTGTCTATACTGTTTTCTTTCCATAAGTGTTTTTTTAGATTGTTTTTCTAGTCTTTTGATTCTCGATCTAACAAAAGTTACACATTTTTGCACGAAAGTTTTTATGTAAAATTTATAATCTTATTTTTATAAATAGATTTCTAATTTTATAGCATCTAATTTTATTATTTGTACTGTTAAATAGTAGTGGCTTTTAAAAAGTCTTTCATCAGAAATGTCAAAGAAAGAAAGAAGGAGAGTAAGACAAAGACAAGATGGATGCTGTGTCGTCGTCATGCTCTGCCCTGCACGCGTGACTATCACACCCCGTACCACTGCACGCGTGCGTGTGCCAAAAGCTTGGCTCTCACGGTGCAGGTGCCACGTGGGGCCCAAGGGCTGCCACGTGTACTTAGGGCGGCAGGAGCAAATGCTTGGATAGCGTATCTGTGGTAGTTTACTTAAAAAAGTTTTTTCAAAAAACATTAAATCGAATCTTCAAACACATAAATGGATGGATAGAAAAAAAAAACTAATTATACAGTTAAGAGAGAAATCGTGAGACGAATCTTTTGAGCCTAATTAGACCATGATTAGTTATAAGTGCTACAGTAACCAACATGTGTTAATGATTGATTAATTAGACTCGAAAGATTCGTCTTGCAGTTTCTTACCGAAATCTGTAATTTGTTTAATCATTTGTGTCCGAAAACCCCTTTCGACATCTAGTCAAACGTCTGACGTGATATTTGTTTCAAAAAATTTTGGAATCTAAACGCTCCCTAATTTTATCAATTTAAGCAACTCAATGGTTAGGCTACTTCTAATGGGTATCTATAAGCTTATTTATCTATAAGGTATACTATACAATTTATTATACAATTTATTAATAGAAGAGAGATAAAAGCTATCTCTTAATTAAGAGATAGTCTCTTGCACATATTTTAATATCAAGTGAGAATGAATTGTAAAGTCATTTGTACTATGGGTTATTTGCTAAGAGCTAGACTATTAAAGAAGTTGTCTTTTAAAATACTTAGAGATAATATGTTATCTCTATTGTAGGGTCATTTCTCGTTTTGAACAATTAGATCAAAATTTCAAAAATTTGATTACTAATAAATTTTATTTTAAAATAGTTTAAAAACACCAAGACAATGTGCACGGATGAGTGATGACTCGTAAAGAGTATTTTAATAAAACTAAATATTTTTTAATATATACAATAGAATACTACCATCAAAGATAAATTTAGGCTCTGTTTAGTTCCAGAAATATCACATTGAACTTTAGACACTTAAATGGAGTATTAAATATAGATGAAAATAAAAACTAATTACACACTTATGTGGGGAATTGTGAGACAAATCTCTTAGTACATGATTAGCCATAAGTGATATAGTAACTAACCTGCTTTTGGGTTTAAAAAATTTGTCTCGCGATTTTCAAGCGAGCTGTGAAATTCGTTTTTCTATTCATGTTCGAAAACAACTTCTGAGTGATATCAGGTGAAACGTTTCGCTAAAAATTTTTTACAACTAAACAACGCCCTGGAACAACAAAATAAACTAATGTTTGTGAAGGGAGAAACAGCCCCACGCGCACACGTGCATGACGAGCGTGGTGATGGGAGGATGACGAATCGAAAAAGAGAGAGATCGATACGGGGGCGAGTTGGCACACAACATAAATGCAGCGAAAGGAGCAGTACTGAACGTGATGTCGAGGTTGACCACTAACGTTTCATAGTGCCACTCCGTTTCCTCCCCCATTCACACGTGTGCCAGCGATAGATAGATAGTAGATCCATCGACTGATTGCACACGTATAGATGAAACATAAAAATTATGAAAAGAAATTGTAGCTACTCTTTCCATATAAGTACATTTCTAATATTGTATAGGTAAATTAGTTGCAACAAAAAATAACTTACATACCCTATATTAAATAAGAATATTGTATGGAGTGAGAGATATATATGGATAAAATGGATTGAGATTTGAATATGAGGCTATCAATGGAACAACCTGTGCTCAATAAATACACTCTTTACAAGAAGAAATTTGAATTCCAAAAAAAAACTTATTATAGGACATAGTTAGTGTTTAATAGTATATGCAATAAATTTAATTAATACATAATAAAAATGTGCTTTATAAAGGTGAGAGGATAAATTTCTACATATGATTTTTTTTAAGAAAAATAAACCGTTTAGTCGTCGAAAACATATAAGCTCTAAAATAATCCGATAAAAAAAACACGGCCTTGCATGATATACAACTGATTGTAAGCCAGGTAATGAGAATTTGGCAAGGCTAAAATTTTGTATCTACTTTATTTTTTTATTTTTTTATTCTGTAGCTATAGATTCCTGATAGAATACCAATTGTTTTAAAAAAAACTGAAAATATAAGAGAAGCCAAGGCAACTACTCCACTACTACTATTGGTCTCCACTGCTACTATTGGTCTAGCTCTGGCTGCATGATATAAACTCCCTCCATCCTATAAAAAACCAACTGTGTCGAGTGATTGACCATCATCTTATTTGAGAAATTTTCAAGAAAATTTTTAAAATTAGTTAAGACAAAATACTACTAATATTTTATCATCTAATAAAAATAAAAATTATTAAATAAGACGAAAAGTCAAATATTATATTAAAAAATAAAAAGTTGATTTGTTTTGGAAGAGAGAGAGAGAGCGCACATACTAGACGAGTGAGCTTCGTTCACATCGATCCATCTATCCTGTCTCTGTTGCTTGATCGCTGCTCCTGTGCAGCAGTAATGCTGCAGTTGACGAGCCATGCAAAATTGTGCAGTCACACTACTGTGCAGTCTACGGCGCATGAGGACCGAATCGACAAGAATTTCGGGCTCTGTTTGGTGTTCCTCAGATTAAAGTAGTTGTTTTCTTATTATCAGCCACGCTTTATCATAGTTTAACGTCTTTAAATGGGTGATTATTTGGCTCGTTCAAACGACATATTTAAAAATAAAAAATAATTTGTAAATAAAACTTTTATACGCTTGTTTTTAGTTACTTAAAAGTGCTGGAAAATAAAGTAAGATTAAACCTCCCAAAATATACTCTAATTAAATTTAAAGTTAAAAATTTAAAGTTTAACTTATAATCATAACCAGAAGTGAAAAGACGAGGAGATGAGACCTGATAAATTTGACAAAACTGGTAGCTGTTTGGTTATTAAGGGGTTGTTTAGATGGGGTTAAACTTTTTTGCATCGGATGTTTGGACACTATTTTGAAGTATTAAACATAAACTAATAAAAAACTAATTTTATAAATGAGTGGTAATCCACGAGACGAATTTTTTAAGCCTAATTAATCCATAATTAAAGCATGTTTACGGTAGCATCGTATAGGCTAATCATGGATTAATTAGGCTCATTAGATTCGTCTAGCGAATTAGTCCAAGATTATAGATGGGTTTTAATAATAGTCTACGTTTACTATTTATAATACTATTTATAATAAGCGTCAAACATTCGATGGAGCAAGTGACTAAATAAGTCCCTTTTCTCAAACACCACCTACACAGCTACCGCAATATTTACTTCTGATAAAGTAGTCTCCACGCTTTAAAAACCCAAATTAAAATATGATAGGATCCCGTTAGGCTTGCTAAGACATGGCAAAGAATTTGATAATCGTAAGTTTAGTAAGCAACTTTTGTTGGTAAATGAAGGAAAACTCTGACCAAAACAACCACAGCCCTGATAAAATTTGATTATATAATGGATTAAACATGCTTGGTTAATTCAACACCTTACCAGAAGTTAGTATTGGGCAAGGAACAATCCATTCTCATAATGTTTCGCTAGCTTAATTGTGTTGTCGTGTATACATATCTGGCTTTTCCGAATGATCAAAAAGGTCATTAAGCTGCCCGAAGAAAGTTTGCAGGAATAAAAGTAGAGACCGAAGGATTTGTAGAAAAAGAGTTGAGTGTGTAGTAGAAAAGATAAGCGAAGAAGAAAAAGAAAAGAGACCTAAACTAAAAAGCTAGAAGTTCTATAAGAAAAGGAAAGAAATAAAAGTTAGAGGCCTCTTTTGATGAATGGAGAAATTATAGAACTATGGAATTTCACTAATACTTGCAAATATTAGTTCAGCTCACTTTGCCTCGTTCTTAAGTGGAGTTGAATAAGGCTGCGTTCGGTGGTTGGATATATAACCGACGCAGAAAATATAGTATAGATTAGTATATTATTAATTAATTATGAGTTATAAAAAATTATAAAATAGATTAATATGGTTTTTAAAACAATTCTATAGAAATTTCCTGTGAAAACCGTAACATTTAGTGATTCGGAAATCTTGACGCGAGAATCTGAATAAATAAGTAGGGGTGCCGACCGTAGGCTTAGTTAAGTTATATTTTAAATTGATTTATTAGACGGAGCTAGTCCCACCAAAAGGTCCTATATGACTTTTGCAAGTGCCACCTACGTGGCCAAACACGGTACCTGGCTCTCTAGGCTACAGTGGACTACATCCACGTATTAGTTCTTTTAACTCCGAGCCGTAGGTAACACGTGTTGAAAACTCAACAATCCCATGATGGTTTTATGCTTTGTTTTTAAGTATATAATTTAGATTTTTTGCGGGTGCGTTTTATGAACTCCACAAACAGGGTAATTTATGCAAAGATTTGTATGAAAATTTCTTATATGATGAGATTTATCTCTCTCTCTATATATATATAATCTCAGCTATCTCAAACAATCGTATTTAAATAATGCGGTCACTCGTAGTTCACATTCTTTTAGGCTTCGGTCGCGGAAAGAAATTAAGTACCAAACAAACGTCTGTTATGATCAATAAACCATACATGTGATTGGATTAATTCTCTTTTTATTATCCATTATCCGTTCTTGCCTTGCTTCGAACCTTATAGCCCCTATCATACTGACAGTATATTGTTCTATAAAAGTCGTATAATTTTATAAGCTTAATTTGAGAGATTATATTGGTGTGAGGACATACATGCATATGCATATGCATAGCATAGCAAAAGCAATCTCTCTCTCTCTCATAACTGTACTGTTGGATCTGAGTATGTATTTGAGATACGTACGTACGACGATTATCGACGCTCTCGTACGTGTCGTCGGTGGTTGGTCTACGTACATACTCAGTCTATGTATTTGTATACGACGTCGTTAACTTTTAGATATGATTATGTTCATCTTATTAAAATAATTTATTCAAATATAAAAAATATAAATTATACTTAAAGTTTCTATAATAATAAATTAATTATAACAAAATAATTAATAAACATATTTTAATAAGATGAATGTTTAAAAGTAAACATTAAAGTCAATAATGTCATATAAAAAACAAACATAGAGCGAGTACGTATCTGGTTGGGCCATGTACGTATATATAGTACAACGTATGTACGGTACAAGTGAGCCACCACATACGTACGGCAACATGTACAGTACCATGCATGCATCCATTTCCATACGTACGTATACGAGACAACGACACGTCACCAACTACCCTGCATCCATCGATTCGTATTTATACGTTCTCCGCCGGCCCCACCCCGTCCATTATTCTCCCTCCTCATCTCTTTAGGTGGTGTTTAGATGGAGAAAATTTTTAGGAGAAGTGTCACGTCAAATGTTTGATCGGATGTCGAAAGGGGTTTTTGGACACGAATGAAAAAACGAATTTCATAGCTAGCCTAGAAACCGCGAGACGAATCTTTTGAGCCTAATTAATCTATCATTAGCACATGTTGGTTACTGTAGCACTTATGGCTAATCATTGGCTAATTAGGCTCAAAAGATTCGTCTCAAGATTTTTTTCATAACTATGCAATTAGTTTTTTAGTTCATCTATCTTTAATGCTTTATTTAGGTGTCCAAAAATTTGATGTGATGTTTTTGAAAAAAAATTAGGAACTAAACAAGGACTTAGTTCCATTCTAGCTCTACCGTAAAGCTACCGATACTTTCATTTGAAACATTATTATACTTACAAGAATTTCCTGCTCCCTCCATCCTGCAAAAAATATAGAGAACATTTACCATTCAAAATTTATGCGGGAAATATCTCAAGACATTTCTAATAAGACTTAAGGAAATTGTTAATCCCCAAATGACTGAAATCTATTTTAGTCACCTTTTTCCTAATCCGACGGTGGTGATGACGGCGGTTTCTTGTCAGTAGTGATAACAATGAAACTCTAACAGAGACACATATGAATTTTAGTTCCGGAGAAAGAGAATGATTGCGGGAGGTAAAAGTTATGGGTGTCCCATGCTCTAGAGGAATGGTCAAAGGGGGTGGGGTGGGGGTGGGAGGAAGGATGCACTGACGGCAGAAGTGACATGAAGACATAAGGCGAGGGGGGATGGTGAAGGATAGGAAGGGTGAGTGGCAATGTTGCTAAACTGGTTAGATGTAATGGTGGTGGCAGTAGATTCAGCGCACGAGCCACCGAAGATAGAAGAGGTGAGGTGGGGTAGGGTGGACAATGATGGATCCAAGGAATAGAGAAAGGGCCAAAGGGTGGAGACAAAAGATCTCGAGGAGGAAGAAGGTCGGGAGGGCATGGCGTTGTTGGTGACCTCGCATGTGCTAGTGAGGTTAATTGGTGGCAAGAGGAAAACGAGCTTGATGGCTCACGTCGACGGTGAAGGTGGCGTGGTCCGGAGCCGTGGTCAAACGGAGGAGAGGAAGAGGGGTCAGTGCTATAATTGAGGCATCCACAAATATTGATGTAACCTTGATCGTTAAAAATAATACGGTTAAAATTTGTGGGAACTTTTTGGTGACCGAATGCTAGACAAGCATAAAAGAGAACACCAATAGATAGGTTTCAGACCAAACGTGACTGCAATAATAACCTAAACGAAACGGGGGTTTAAAACTTAATTTGTGCGACACGATCGATACAACCAATTAACCACGATCCAAATGGGTTAGCTTGGGAGTGCACATCATGCGGGATGCTGTACTACTGCTGTCTCTATCGATAAATCGATCCAACTTCGGCGGCACTCTAATTAAGTTAAGTATATATACATGTACGTAACAACCGATCATTAAATCCTGGCCGTCCGATTTCAATTGTCCCTAGCGTGCATCCAATAATTATTCCTTCGGAAAAACCTAGAGGCGTCTATTGAAGATTATTCACTCTATAAAGGCAAGATGATAACTTTTGTATAGAAATTATTTTATAACAAATGTATAGTTTAACCGTTCGGAAAGCATGAGTACAAAAAATAATCTGTCTAGAAAGGATAGGGCCTTAGGATATATATACTCCCTCTTGTTATTAATGCGTATGTACATCCACTAACTTCATTCACCGTGATATATAGTGATCATAATAATATTATAAACATGAATGTTATTACATCCGTTTTATAGCCATTCATTAGCATTGATATAAATCTAAACAATATTAGAAAGTCTTATATTTAAACAGTAGTAATATTTGTAGCTATTATAAGATTATAAAGGGTCTTTCCTACCTTAAAAGCTAGTCATCGAGGTGAAAGGTTGCCCCACTTATATCCTATATCCTTTATCCCTCCACAACTAATGTGAGACTATTCAATAGCTATATCTTAGCTATAGACCTGGCTTAGGTCCTTAGCTAGCACACTATTCCATATGTATTAGTTTTCTTTTTTTTCCCATATTTATTACGTAGTAGATTTTACTTATGTTCTAGATATTTTGGCTCTGCCACCAGCCAAACATCTCTAGCTAGCTCTCACACCGCGTACGACTGCTTCTCTCCAATCAACCACAGTTGGTATAGGTCAATGTCTTAAACGCCATCGTCATACGAACCTACACTATTTTGCTACTCATGGTTTGGCTTTTCCGTTAAAAAGATCTTACGAAAAAAAGCTAGACAATATATTTAAAACCAAAAAATAATTATAAATAAAGCCTGTATAAGATTATTAGCGATCTAAAAGCAAAGCCTGAAGAATAAACCATAGTAAAAAAACTCTAAAATCAACTCTAAACTTAAAATTGAAAATTCAAAGTTTATCTTATAAACATAAACAAAAGTAAAAATAGACGGTCCTAACTTGTCGTCATCGATATAGGTACACAATTGATGTCATTTTTTATATTCTATTAGTGATCCGATCAAGACAGAAATTTTAGTGCTAACTTTGCTCCATGCCACTTACGGTTCCGAGTTTACTGCCAGCATAATGAAACACTCGTATTTGATTCATTTTCAGTGCGGAAAGACTGCATCTTACAATAAATTTGTAGGAATCACTATTTGACATTTGATACACCCCCCTAATCCTACGAATTCTAGGACGTTGGAACATTTCAAGATCTGTGCATGTGCATCAACCATGAGAAACAACCAGTGGTCTTCTGGATAGCTCTGCAAAATGGTGGGCTAGCTAGTCTGGGTTTGAAGTCTTATTTCTACATATTCAATTGATATTAGATTCTTCCCTAATATCCAAGTTTCTGTGCATCAACCATTTAACTATATATTTGGGATCATCATACCTAACCGATTGAGTTGTCACCAGTCGATCGTTTGCTACAATCTCATTAGAGTTGGAAAAGAGGCCAACACGAATTGTAACCAAGAAATTAAATCCATCTGGATTTTTCATCACGTGAAGGTTGACAATTCCCTAATTTTATCGGTCGTGACAAAAAGAACATAACATGTGTGTAACTGGTATATAGGTCCCAAAACTACATATCCAACCCATGTGACGAATTCAAACCACATATCTCTATAGTAGGTACCAATGGAAAGGCAAACGTAGATTTAGGCCACGTTCGTTTTATTTAACCAGCACAGAAACATGATAATAGATTAGTATTTAATTATTTATTAGTTATAAAAATTAAGAAAAAAAATTAATATGATTTTTAAAACAATTTTTCTATAGATTTATTTTCCAAAAACACACCGTTTAGCGGCTCGGAAAACGTGCGTATGTAAAATGAGAAAATGTGTGTTATAAAGAACAAAGCCTTAATTAGGTGATACGTATATTCCTGTGCGTCGTGTAGTGTTTGTCTGCATGCAATATCTAATATATTTTTAATACACGTGGGCATGCACATTTTCAGATTTAATTCCATTAATTTGGTATTGACAAGAGGTGTGTACGTGTTTTCTCCTAAATATGTCAAGTTGGCACCACGAGAGATGCATCTTCTGGAGTTAACTTCGAGCCATCAGTTCCAAGTGGCTGCAGGGTCGACGTAGCATAATATAAATCCTAACTTTCACTTTTGCTTACGCTTGTAAGCCAAAATTTTAATTTATATATTAAAAAGAGAGTAGTTTTTATGGTTTTTTTTATCATAGTTTATTTTTCGGTCCTTGCTTTTAAATATCGCTAACAGTACATATATAAATGTTTTATTCATAAATTATGTTTCATACAAATATGACAATAGTTTTTTTTATAAAAAGACCAAACAATCACCCCGACATCTAGCCTTCATGAACGATCCACATTTTGGGCCATATGTATTGCATTGATGCCAGGTACGTACCGCAGGGGTTTATTACAGGTGATGTTCCATCTAATCTAAAAATATAATGGTCCAGGTGATGTTCTATCCACTTGCAGAAACAACTTGCAAAATGACGTGATTTTGACTTAGTGTACGGTGAATTGTGAAAGTTCTAGCTAATTAAGCTAGAGGAAATCTAAGAATTTTTTTGAGAATTAATATTATTTAATTTAATGGAAAATCGCAAAAAAAAGTCATCAGCCGAAGAAAATCGTGAATATAGGTGCCTGTCGAACGGGTGTAGTTCGATAGGCGCACTATCGAACGACCAGTTCAACAGGGCACATCGCATGCGGCAGTTTGTACGCTCCTCCTGTCGAAGTGCGGCAATTCGACAGGTCCGGCTGGCTTAGCCGTCGAACGGGTGGTGGGTCCTGTCAAACTCCCTCCATTCGATAGTTTAGCTTGTCGAACAGCAGCCATTCGACAAGCCCCAATCAAACGCCCACCGTTCGATAGACTCCTAAATTTGCAATTTTCCCCGGATAACCTCTACTTTTGTGATTTTTTATTAAAATAATATTAATTCTCAAAAAAATTTGGAAATCTAATGCTTCCTCTAGGTACGTAGCAATCTATGAAGCGCATCTTCTAGGTATATATGTCTTTGCATGCACCGTTGTTTGAACCTTCAACAGCATCACCATGGTGTAGATCGATCTGCTTAAGTAGTACCCCATCGGTCCGAAGATGTTGCTGCCTATAATTCCATTCCACGTATCTAGGGATGATAGATGATGGTCCTAGGTCGATCCATGGGTATTTAGGGTTAAATATAGTTCAACTAAATAAACAAAATTTTATTTTATAATGAAATTTAGTTTATTTATTGAAAGACCCTAAATTACCCCTGGGTTCAACCTATGATGCGTATCTGGACAGTGGCGCTCCTATCCAAATTTGTAGCCTTAGGATATAAGTAGCAACCTTTTGGGACAGATGGAGTGTAATCTACTGCATCGAAATGACAAATGCGCAATAATCCCCTAAAAAAGCGCAACAAGACTACGGAATAGGAAAACTATCTTCCTTTAATTGAAACAAATGCACTAAAAACATGTTTTAGGATGTTTTATCCTGGTTTTAAAAGTCTGAGGGATTTAAAATAATCGGTTAAGTAGTTTAGGGTGAAAATTGGATTTTGAGCAGATCGAGTTCAATGGGTTAAATAATCTGAATAATTAGTTAAACGATTTTGAATGGAATATATTCTGATATAAAGTTCTTGATCTTTTTTGTGAACTAGAATAATGTTATTATCAATTGGAATGCCTAAATGTGGTCTTTTGAACCTTAATTAATTGAATTAATCTTGCAGACTTTAAATTTAACAGAAAGCAAGTACCTTTTAAATCAACTTATATATTAGGAAATATGGATGCTAATGTTCATTTCATAGGTTATATATGTTATAATCGTCATATATACCATCGAGTCAGTTACTAATATGTGTGGGTATATATAGACAAAAAAAAGGGCTTGCTATAAGCCATCCCAAATCATAATTAATTAATTAGTGGAGGAAATTGTTACTCCACGGCATTATATATAAAAGGACTCCGAGAAAGTAAACAACTTCACTCAACTTGGATTTCACGACAATGATCGATGTTCATCTGCTCCAGGTTTTGGTTGCATTATGTTGCACTTGACAACAATATTAACAATGTCAACCTCAAAAATCAAGTGGCGATGTCGAAATAAACCCCTACATGGACGAAAATGTAGTAACACCGATCAGTTGCTTACGGTATGATCCAGTAGGAAAACATCATCTTCTGGAAGATATGATCTTCCTGGAATTATTACAATTTCCAGTGAAGATATTGTCTTCAAGATTAGGTTAGTTGTAATTATTTGGGCCCCAGTTCGTTTAGGAATAAATTAAGAAATATTAAGAGAATTACAGTTGAGAGCTGCAAAAATCGAAGGACGGACACAAGAGAGATTTAATTTCTAGAATATTTCAGGGCGAAAGTTTGAAGAAATTCTGGCAGAATTTCTTTTCAATTCGACTGGTGCACTGGAGTGGAGTCGACCAGGAATCAAATTATACTATCTTTTAGATTACACCTAATGGGATTTATTATATCTCGCAGGAAGATAGGATTGGATGAGAAGCCAGTTTGGTGATTATTGAGGTCATTTAGCGTAGCTAAGCATTGCTTTTGGGTCATATTCCTTGGCTGGGCCACACACCAACAAAGGTTATAATGTGGTGGTCCAGCCCAAACAAATAAAACCGTCTCGCGAGTTTCATTTTACTTTTCTTGTGTCTTTATTAGTAATTTTTATATTTGGTAGTAGTAACGAATTTTCATCTTTGTGACTAAAAAAAATCTTTTTCTTCTTTGTCAACGAAGATATATATGGTCGCAAAATTTTACACGTGCATTGCTTGCTTTACTCAGTACACAATATTGATAATAAAGCACGGTATTAAAGTCGTAAATGAAGTGGAGGCATACTCATGCCACACAAGCTAAATTCTGTGCTACTGCTTTGGCTGTGTTTTTTTTTACTCAAATTATTCTTATTTTTCCCGTCTTTTATACGCACGTTTTTTAACGATTAAACGGTATGTCTTTTTTAAAGAAGTTTCTACATGAAAATTCATTGTCTCATCTCTTTCAAAGTTGATTTTTAACTTCGTAGTGATTAGTTACATCATTATACCATTAAATAACTATCAACTGATTTTTATCTTTTATCCTATATTAGCAAAAGAACAGCCTTTGTAGTATGCTCTCCTGACCTGGTCGGGAGTAGCAGCTCCATATACAACCGGATCCTTTTGCCGTCTAGACCTTAATATATTTGTAACTAGAAATATGTTAGAAATATGTTATGCCTATTCTATCTTATAAGATTTTTTTATCTTTTTAAAATATATTATCTTTGTTCTTTATTATAAGAATAAGTTTACGTTTCTATATTCTGCTAATAAATATATATATATATATATAAATATATAATGCATAAATGCATAAATGTAGATGTAGGTAATTAAGACTAAGGGAGTATTTTTTTTTATTTTACGAACGTTTGGTTGGAACAAACATTTAGAAAACAAATCCATGGGGGTGATTGTTTGAAAAGGACAAACAATAAATAGAAAATAATTTGTAAATAAAACTTATATATACTTATTCTGAACTGTCCAAAAGCCAAAACAGAAAAATAAACTTCAAGTTTAAGGTAAAAAATAATCAAATTTTGGCATATAAACATAAACATAAGAGAAAAATAAAAGTCATGTCCATAAACCAAAAAAATATAGACATTTCGTTAGAAAATTCAATTTTAGATGTTTTGTATTATCGATCACATGAAGTCGTACCGACTGTTTTCTATCACATGAAGTCGTACCGACTGTTTTCTATCGGTTTTATGAACGTAGGTTATACATGGCCAAATAGGCCACTCGGCCCGGCACGGCTTAGGCACAACCGAAGTTGTACCCGTCTATGGGCTGCACCGACGGTTTAGGCATGACCCAGCAAGACTCGGGCTGTGTCAGCCCAACTCGAAGGTATGACGGCCCATTGCGCTTCTTCACTAAATAAGTCTATTTTTTATCCATTTTTTCCTTGGTCTGTCTTATGTGATTAAAATAATTCTACTTTACTTATCTCTTTTCTTTAGGATGAGCTTTATACGACTAAATTATGTCTATGTTGAGTCACTTAGGCTGGCCACGTGCGTCAGTCCCTCCAAGTTAACTTACCACCCTCGTTTTCCGCACGCACGTTTCTCGAACTGCTAAACGATATATTTTTTGCAAAAATTTTCTATAGAAAAGTTGTTTATGAAAATCATATTAATCTATTTTATATTTTTTTAATAATTAATAATTAATTAATCATGTATTAATCTAGCACCACGTTTTCGCACCGGTGTAAGTTAACTAACCTCTACCCAAACGAACGCGGCTTTAGCTATTTTTCTTCCATACTCATTGGACCGGATCTAGAGATGGCAACAGGACCCGTGACCCGAGATCCGATGGGTATTTACTCCATTAGGGTACGGATATAAACTAAATATATCACCCGTGGGTACGTAATTGGACAAATTACTTCACCCGATGGGTACGCGGGTATGTAAACATTCTTATGATCCCCATACCCGTTTACCCGTGGGTAACAAATCCCCACAAGTTTAAATGCACGTCATAGCCCAATATCAAATTAGCCTAGACCATTAACCAAAACTCTAGATATTTAAACCATCCATACCTTTTCCACCACACTATATAAATGTGTGATGTCTTAAGCATCTGATGTCTAGTGTAATATACTATATGGAAAATATACAATTTAGATTGGTTTAAACTGTTGCGGGTATATGGATGATCCGACGGGTAAGGTTTACCCAAGCGGGTATAGGTATGGGGAAATTTTTCTACGGATATGTGTATTTTGATGGTATAAAATTTTGCTGGTGGGTATAGATATATGGTACCAATACCCGATAGATATTTACCCATTGCCCTCCCTAACCGGGTCGTGCCGAGCCAGCGGTGCCAAGACGTCGACCCAGACATGACCCAACCGTCGGCCCGGGCCGGTTCAGGCCCAATCCTAGTCATGCCATACCGGGCCTAGGTCGGGATGGATGCAAAATGTAAAGAAAAGAAAAAGAAGATAGGAATTTTTTTCCCCTTGCAGCATGGCCAGACGCTTTCTCTCTCTACCCGGTCGCCGAAACTATTTGATGATCTCCAAAGCCACATCCACACACACTCTCTCTCTCCTCCTCCTCTTCTTCTTCTCTTTTTTCCTTTTCGCTGCCGCTGCGGCTGCGGCTGCGACTCCTCCCGCCGCTCCCTCTCGCGGCCGCGCGCGCGTGCGTGCAGCTATACTCTCTCTCTCCCTCTCTGCTTTCCTTTGCTCGCCGGCGACTGGGTCGGCGGCGTCGGCGGGCGTCGTCTTCATCGGGTTTTGAGGAGAGAGGGGAGCGGGGGTGGCGGTGGGCTGGGCCGGGGCGGCCGGGTGGATGGCATGAGCCGGTTGCCGCCCGGATGGTCCCGGCTCGGAGACTGCACCTCGTCGTCGACGCGCCGCATGGCCATGCCGCCCGCTGCGACGTCGGCGTGACGGCGCCGCCGCCGGAGCCGGACGCGAGGTTTATGGCGCAGGAGCCCATCAACCAGCAGCAGCAGCACCACGACCCGCCCAAGCCGCCGCAGGAGCAGCCTCAGCAGGAGAGGATCCAGGACGATCACCGAAGGGAGCCGACGCCGACGCAGCCGCAGAGGCTCCAGCTGCAGCTCGGCGCCGGGGACCACCACCAGCAGGAGGCCGGCACCAGCGGGAGCAGCAGCGGCGGGAGCACCAGCAACGGCGTGGGCGGTGGAGGAGGCAACGGCGCCAGGGACTGGCTCCGCCTCAGCCTCGCTCCGGCATCCCCGGCCGCATCGGGATCAGGCTCCGACATCGACCTCTTCACTTCGACGTCCGACCACCGCGCCACCACCACCACGCCGCTGCCGCTGCGCCACCACCACCATGACATGCTCGTCCTCCCCGGCATGCCGCCGGGGCCGCCGTTCCTCCGCCCCGCCATGCCCGGCATTCCGCAGGCGTCGATACCTCCGCACATGCCGCGCGCCGCCCCGCCCTGGCTTCCGCCGTGGGGCCCCGTCGCCGGGGCCGCCTCGGCCGCGGCGCCGCCGCATCCTCTCCTCCCGTTCGCGCACCGCGCGTTCTACGCGGCGCCGCCCAGCAACTCCGCCTCCGCCTTCGACACGATCAGGGTCGTCCTCCCGCCGTCCGCCGTGGCAGCCGCCGCCGGCGTCTGGTTCGTGCTCCAGGCCGCGCCCCACCAGTAAGCTATAGCACACTCCACTCACTGTGCCGACCATTTCATGTGTTTTTTCACCTCCCCTTCCTCTTAATTAATCCTCTCACCCAGAGCACTAATCACCATTGCTACATGTAATCCGATTCTTACCAAGCTTGTCGGATTAATGCTGTTCTAATTGCTAAGCTTTGATCGATCCAAGCTTGCTTGCTTTTGATTGTTTGTTTGCTTTAGTTTATTCTACTAGCTCGAAACGAAATATATATAGTTTTCATAGCCGTATCGATTTATTTGACTCCTTTTTTGTTTCTTCTAGTATCTTAATTGTTTGATTTTTACTTTTTTTTTTGGTTTTTTTGCAGAGGGAGGGAGCCATTCTTGCCTCAGATTCCAAGGAGCTACTTACGGATCAAGTACTATTCTATTCATCACCATCCTCCTCTAAACCCTTTCACCTGAATTTTCTCATCCTGCATTTGGATCCTCTCATGTTTTTGTCAACATCCACGGAATTTTCAGACAGTTTCTGCATGCATCTGTCCGTTTCTCTACATCAAACAGACACATGTGTATGAGACTGTAATGCAGGTGATGATTTTAATTTTTTCTTGTTTGTGATCTTCAATTCAGGGATGGGAGGGTGACAGTCAGGCTGCTGACCAAGTACCTGGTTAACAAGCTTGGATTGGAGGATGAATCAGAGGTATTTACACTAATCCCAATCAAGGCAGCCAGCTCCCTTTCTTGAAGCATTAATTAATTTGCATTTTTTTTCTTCTTCTTGTGTGTTTCTCTTTGCTTGTGTCTTTCCCCCATTCCTTTTTGTTGTGGTGGCTTTATATTCTCTCTCTTTTATTTTTACTGCTACTGCTACTACTAAAATGCAAGTCTACAATGGTGATGGTGCATGTATTGTTTTTTTCCCTTAGAGCTTGCTTTTTCCAACATCGGTGATGAAAGGAACATTAGAGCTAGAAAGGGGACTAGTTGTACCATGCTGGATGTGGGGCTGCAAAAATATACACATATGTGTACTATGTGTATGTGTGTGTGTGCACTCATCCTTGCAAGAGGTAGGCATGTTTGTGCAAATACTACTATTAAGTGTGTGAGTGACAACACACTCACACAATCTATAGCCTTTGCCCCTCCTCCCTTCTTCCCTCTGTGGTTGTAGGTGAGGGGTGTGTGTCTTGGGTGGCACATCAGCCCCTTCCCCCCCTCCCTCGCCACTTGACAAGAGCTTCTCCATCCATTCCATTCCATCCATCCTCTAGAGAGAGAAACAAGAGAGAGAGAGACATGGAGATGGAGGCAATGAAAGAGAAATCAAGAGTGAGAAGGGGTTAGATAGATGGTTAGTTATCACTGGCTAGTGATGGATAGGCTGCTGCTACTACTTGCTCCCCTCTTTGGCTCTTGCTCTGTGTGTGTAGAGAGAGAGAGAGAGAGCTCTATGTAGATTAGAGCTTAGGGAAGTAGCTAGAGTGCTCACACACCTTTCTGTTCTTTCTTTTCCTATGCAGCCATAGGAGAGGGGGGGGGGGTCAGGAAATGGCCAAGGAGCTCATCATTGCCCAGAGGCCTTTTCTCTTTTAGAGCAAGGATAATAGCAGACTATAAGCTAGCTAAATGCTGATGTGGAAGAAAAAAGGGAGGAGAGAGAGGAGAAGCTGGCTATAAGCTTATAGCCAGCTCAGGCACAAGAACCAAGACAGCATGTGAGACAGACATGTGGGTCATACATTAAAGATAAAAGCTAACCATTATATGGGTGGGCTATAAAAAGACTACAAGGAGTCTTATAGCCAACTTGTTGGCTATATTATTAGCCATGCTCTTAGCTAAGCTATGAGCTTCTTCTTCCCGTGCAATGCCTCATCAGATGGAAGAGCAAGCCAGAGCATATGCAATGCATGCATGCACCATAGCTATAGCTACAGGGCTATACACATACTATGTACTTAATTGTATATTGTACATAGGCTACATGAGTGGAGGCATGCATACATATATGCATGTACATGATCTAGTACTACTACCACCAGCTGGGGTAGCTAGTGTGTGAGGCTGTGTTTGTGTAAAGTAGTGTGAGTCTTCAGTGACATAGATGGTGCCCTAGAAAAAGCCTCCTTCACCTACCATGCATCACTGAAAGCTATGCACCATCCTCACCATATGGAAGCATCAAGTAGGGCTTTTGAGTACATTTGCCCCTCTCTCTCTCTCTCACAGAGTGTTGTGTGTGTACATGTATATGTACACATGAACAAAACACACACACATGCATGTACACTCACAAAATTTTCTTGCTCATCCATCACTGGGGATGGATCCTTTCCATAATGACCTGGAGATCTTGCTTCCTTTTGCACTCAATAGGCCTGGCTAGCAAGCCTGCATTTGCTATCAGTAACTGCAATGATAGGCTTCTTTTTGTTCAACACTACACAAAGCACACAAATACAAAATCCATATATCTATACTAACCAATAGTCCACACACAGACACACCCATGCATGGCCCCCAAAAAGTATTCCTCTCCTTTGTTTTACTTATCTAAATTTCTACATATTCTCTTATCAAATGGACCCTTTTAGTCGCCTAGCTACTCTGCCTGGCCATTTCCTTTCATCGATATATATATATCCCATGCAAAATGGGTTGGAATCTTATGCGTATATATACAAAAATGAAAGGAATATATATGACTAGCCACCATTATGTTTATATTAATTCTGTAGACGTACCCAATGCCCCATGATGAAAAGGGCTGCCTGCAACATTCAAGGTGGCTGACATGCATGTACGGTACACATCTACGCAGGTCTTAGAAAATATATGGATCTTGGTAGAAATACCATGCACATGCGCACGTACGTTATGTCCGTCCGTATACACTAGTCTCAAATATACAGGAAAAAAATAGAAGTCTCAACAAATACAGTAGGGTTTCTGCCTGAACCTCAATAATGTATATACATTATGGTCCGAGTTATTGATTTTTATATATTTAGGAGATATATACGTGCACATATATTTATTATATATATATATAGACACACACATATATGCCTAGAAAATAAACTATCATGTGAAATATTCTACATGATCATGTAGGAATTGACTGGCTAACCACAGGCCGGCCTGAAGCAACAGCATATATCCCACACACACACACAGAGAAAGAGAGAGAGGATCTTTAGAGACTAATGAGTGCTACATAAATATATATTAAGGGGTCGAAATAATGGCCATATATACTTACCTAGGACGTGCATTGACCACTACACTGCCAAGGGAATCCTAAGTGCCTTTGTTTACAATAGAACTAGCAGTGTCTATATGTGCATATTTTCCAGGTTTAGCCTCCTTTTCTACTATATGGTTCTAGGCCCTGTGTTTATATGGTTTTTGTGCGTATTAGGATGGGTACATTAGTAGGTATATATATATATATATATATATATATATATATATATATATATATATATATAATACTCCCTCCGTCCCAAAAAAAACAATTTCTAGGAACGTATAAGGATCTTCAGCAATTGTGTTTTTTTTTTCTCTAAGGATTGAGGGTTTTGTTAGTTAATTACCCCCATCTCTATTATCACAATTTTACTTGATTGTATTGCATTTTCAGAAGATTACTGTGGAGTGGCCAGTATGTATTCTATGTAGCAAGACACATGTAGAGAAGATTAAATTCCTAATGAAAGTAGGGGACTACTGAAATTTGTTTAGCGCAGCCGGTTATGATAGTAAAAATGCTCAGAAGATTAGCTGGTATAGCTCCAGGTTGGGACTTCAGACTAGCTAGCTAGGCAAAATGGGATCTGACATGTCTTAGCTTTGGCTATACATAGAGGATTTGTTAGGTGAAATTTTGGTCCAAATTGCTTCTTTCCTTTTCAGAACCGAAACAATTAAGACAACCCATTTTCTCCATAGTTAAACATTTGAAGAACATTTTTTTCTTTTTCATTCTTCTAATTTTGTAAATAATTGATCACATATATATATAGTGTACTGTAAGAAAACTATGCTTAGCTAGGCAGCTAATTCTAAAAAAAAAATGCATATATAGATTAGTTTTCCAAGGTGTTCCACCAGTAAACACGAAAATAGTCTCGAAAATCGAAATAAATTTAAAGGCTGGATTAAACACCTATTTTAATTAACCGCGGCGCGAGAAAACACTTCCAAACTGTACTATACATCAGCTTCTACGGATATACCTAAATTTTAACTTGACAATGCATTTAATTTTCCAACAAAAAAGCCCGCATATAAATTCACTTTAAAATTCACACTTAACTTTTTTTGAAAAAAAGTTATTTTAACAATCTTCTTAACTTTTTTTTTCAAGAAAAAGTTATTTGAACAATCTAGAAAAATACTTTTGCTTCAGATACGTACTAGTATTTAATAGCACTGGCCAGCCCCTATCATGGCAGTTTTTTTAATCCGCTAACCAACACCGTGCACGTACGATTTCGTACTGAGAATTAGCTAGAAATGATCGATCGGCTGAGCGTGCAACTTGAGAGGCCTAAAGCTAATTTCTTCTTTAGTTTGTAACTATCATCTAGTACTCCATGCATGCACACATAAAATTAATTAATCTATTTCCTTTGCAAAGATGCCATGCAAATAAATATATTTTCCCCTGGTCAACTTTGTCTCTACCAACCGATTTTTATATCACCTAAAACTTTAACAATAATTGATCGAGGAGGGTTCTTCTCTATCTAGAAAAAGAGATTGTGATGGTTTTACTACTAGCTCTAGCTACTCTGAAATATGTGTCACTAGCTAGAGCTTCTCTCATGCATATATAATTTAACAAATGTGCACAGAATATGGAATGTGATCATGCCTTTAATTAGGATATGTGTGTATATTAATGCGTGTGCTTAGTGGCAAGTCGTAGCTAATCAAAAGATTCCATCTATATATTCATGCTTTTAATTTAATATCAGTATGGTAACACATCATCACCACCTAACGGCTCTTGCACTTTATATGTGCGTATGAAATTGTACTTTCTTGTTTGTCTCTAGCAGAGACCTTGAATGCATGATGCCCCCCCTTTTCCACATTTTGCTAGATTACATATCCTAGTCGTGCACTTAATGTAGCCAGCATCTAGCCAGCAGTACAGACAACTTTAAGACGGGGAATTGTAAGTGGCAGAGATGTATCGTTGATGATGTTTTTTTTTTCTAATAGGCCAACAAATTAATTAATTTGGTCTATCTCCATGAGAAGAATTAAACAAAATAACAAGTTCAGGGTTGAGTAGAATAAGATAAAAGTCACCAAGTTCTTGCTGTTTTGATCTGATCAGGTCACTCATCCTGCCCTTTTAGATCCGGTACAATGTTCTTGGAGCATCAGTTTTTTTTTTTTGATAAAAAAGAGAGAGAGAGATAAAAAAGAAAGGTTCTTTGAGCAACATTATCGCCTTTTGATTTTTTTTGGTTGGAATATATACGTACCAGTAGGCGGCTATACGTGAGCCAAATGGTGAGGCTTTCCATGATGTGCTTTACTGCGTCATGCTATCGTTGAGCTTACCTCACTTACCTGTGAACCCCCTTGGAAGCCAAGCTAGCTAGCTAACGTGATGTAGCTAGCTATAGAGACATTAATCTAGGATAGATGCTCAAAAACTTTCATCAAACCTAATTGGTATTAAGCTAAGATGACTTATATATTTGGTTGTGTGTGTGGTTAGACATATGAAAAATCTTAGAACCTCAAGTGCTGCACTTTGTGTGGAATATATGTGTGTGTGGCCCCCATGGCCCCATTTAATTAGTTTAGCTATCCAATGAAATAGCTCCATAACAGCACTAGTTTTATGCCCATATAATTGGCTTTAATTTAGAGAAAGAAAATTAATGTGTGCATGGGAGTGGGGGCCATCCAAGAAAGTTGAGAGAGAGTGTGTGTGTGATGCCAAGTTGATGAGGGTGCAGTGTGACACCACAATGAAAGAGAAGCAAAGGAAAGGAACTAATAGATGGATAGCCAACAGCAGCAGCCAAAAGGACCACACTGGCTAGCTAATATATAGGAACACACACCACACACACTGACAAACAAATAAACAATATACACACAGCTGCATATATGCAATTCCCTCTTGCATGGGCAACGTTGCATGCGTCATGAACTAGACGTAGCCAGCAGCTGATGTCACTGTTCTTTCTCAGTGTGTGTGTATGTGTGTGATTAATTAAAAATGGAGCAACTGATCACACTTTAGATCCCTTGAAACAAGGGGTTGTGGGAGAAGGGCATGCATGCACACTGAAATATTGCTAGCTAAATAAGAGCTGTAGTGTGCATGCATATCTTATATATATTCTCTCCATTTAAGTTGGCACTTTAATTTCCTTCTCATGCATGCATGAACTGGAGGGGACCATATGCATGCATGTATGCTCTTTTGGTTGTAGAGGGAGAAGCTAAATTGGGGGCCAACATAATGCAAGTTGCATTGATTTGTTCTTAGTTAGTATTATATTTGTATAGGCAAAAGCATGCACTTGGTGCACCTACCATTTGTCAATGGGAATCAAGAGGGAATTCCAGCAAAGGAACCTACCAACAACAACAGCAGCAGCACCAACAAAACCTAATATTTTAAGCACACCTGAGCCTCTATGCAAATGCAACATTTATTGCATGCACGTCTCCTCCTCCTACCCCTGATCCCCAATTAAGCTAATGAAGCTATAGTACTACTTGATCACTAATTAACTCAAGTCCAAATTAGAGGCCATGATTATTTTTCCCCTCTCTGTGATAAGGTACAAAGCCCATGATTACATTATACTAGCCAGTGTTATAGTATTAGGGAGGAAAAAAAGAGAGAAAAAAAAAACTTTGGGTGTTAGTTGCAGGGTACTTGTTTGTGGGCTTGCACATTGAAAAGTATTCCCTAGGGCAAAGGGTGATGCTTGCATGCATCCATCCATGCATATGCATGTAGCCTTCAATTCCTTGGTACTTGCTAGCCAAAGGCTACCACCCAAACAACAAATGGTGAACTGTGTTACATCTAGTCTCATCCATGAAGGCTATTGGATCGGTTGGGACTTAGCACATCAATTCAATTCATCCATATATACTTTCTTTTCATTGGCCTCCTCTCCCCTCTCCCCATCATCTTCAGTACCAGGGCACTTGTGTGATGATGATGATGAAATGTACATATATGCATATATGTTCCAAGAGGCAATATATATTTTTGGATACAGCATATATGTTGGAAAAGATCATTAAGTATTTGTTTAGTGATCAGTAAGCATTTGCAGTTAGCTCGTCAGTCACATTGATGAAACGCTGGGAGAAAATTAAGGGATGTTGGACGTCTGGCCGGCCGTAGCCAGATAGTGCCATGGGATCAGTCACACACAGGCCAGAATCAGAATAATAATGTAGATGACAGAGCTAGCTAGCTAGGAATTGAAGGGAATATAAACTGGACAAGTATATAAATCAGCTTAAGAAATACTGGGTATATAGTATAGACACAACTCCTGGAGGAAAGTACAGCATTTCCAAAGGAATCAGATGATGAGCCACCAATTTAATTATATGACTAGTTCAGCCAGTTATTTTCGTGCTCAATTGATTGATGCGATCATGCATGATCATGCATATAATTGACACCTAATGGAAAGAGTATGATGAATTAATGATAATGATCATCAGGGCCTTTAAGATTACTATATAGTGCTGATGAGATGGTCTTTAAATAGTTATTATGTGCTCATTTGCCAAAGTGTTGAGCACGTCTAGTAATGCGTACTGTCATATGTATGTGTGCATGATCGATGTGACTAAAGATTCTTGGATTGGTGGTGTCAGTGCCTGCCAGTATAGTATTTTCCCCCCTCCCCTTTGCTTTTGTTTTGTTGTTAGTGTGGTGCATGATTAGGGTTTTTATAACTCCTCACCTTTGGCTGTTTTTGATTGGTGGAGGGTTGCATCCTGCGTAGAAAAATGCATCCCCCCACATGTTCATGTTAGATCTAGCAATAGGGGTTTAATATTATTTTGATCATTGTCCTATAGCTTCGTTGAACTAACAGGCAGTTTTTGAAGGTTCAGAATATGGAATGGACCTTTCCTACATTTGTTCACTGCACTTTGTAGTTCTTTCTTGTAGGAAACAAACACCGGTTCCATTTGCGGAAATTTTGACCGAGTTTTGTCCCAATGAATCTTAAGTAGTACCTCTTTTTTTGCAAATCATTCAAATTAAATTTCTTAGGATGATATCCTGTTCTGTACTACTGTTATATTAATGGGCACAATTAGATCACAATTTGATGATATATTATATAAATATATGCACTGATGCAAACAATTAATCAACAATAGTTTACAGGATTTGAAGTTGCCTAGAGCATTTAACAAAAACGCTCAGTAAATTAGGTTTCATAGATAGCAAATGAATTTTTACCTCTAGATATGCAATTTCTGCCGAGTTAAGGTTTGATTTTTCGTCAGGAGTAGTTAATTCTGCCGTGCTATCTGCTACCCGTGTATATGGCTTGAGCCTGAACATTGTGCTTGTAGTTGGACTACTACTCAAATGTGTCTAAGCACCTCTAGGATTGGAAATCATAACTTTAGAGCAGTTTTTTTTTGTTAAAAAATATTTCTCTAAAAAACGTTGTCTGAACATTAGCTTTACTTCTAGCGAAAATATCTTAATCCACAGTAAGTGTAGAGTTCAGAGTTCTATCTACTTTCATCCTTCAAGGACATAATCTCAAGTAATTTGTGTCTCTACTTTTTTTTTGTATTAACATGAGACAGCTTGTAGATGGTTTGTTTTGTTCTTTAGTCCAATTAGGTGTACAGAGAATGAGACAGCTGCCTGCAATTGATACATAGCATTTTGACAAATCAAACGATCTTGCTAGGGTCATATATATACGGGTCTTCTCTAAAGGTAGAGGTAGTAGTTATGTCGTATTTCTCGTATTTATTTGTTTGCCTCCATGAGATACGTACTGGACCACTGATTAAGTATTAGGCGATATATATGTCAAATTAATAATTTGATTCATTTCTTATCATGTAACTTGCCTCTTCCATATCGGAATAAACTAACACCTAGCGAAAGGCTGTTAACAGAACATGTGAAGGATTCTTTTTTGGGGTTTCATATTTTGAAGGATTTTGTTTGAAATGAAAAGGGAAGATGCAGAAACTGAATCTCTTTAAATGCTGAGTGCAGTTCTTATTGCATATTCAGTAATCACCTGAGAATGCTCTTGTGTTAGGCAGTAATCCCGATTAATGAAAGGAGTTTGTTCATAAAAAAAAAGTAAACACCTTGTTATGAAATGAGTTTGTGAATTTAAACCACCTCGAAACAAAAATAATCTTCCCACAAGTACGAACTCCTATATATTGACGCTGACATGGAAAAGAATAACATAATGTCCTATCTAAGATTGTCCACAAAACAAAAATAATTGGCGTCGGTTGCTACATGGAAGGGGAGGTTGAGAGCTTAGGTCAGGCTTTCAGTCTACAAACATGTGAAGCATAATGCCCCCCATTCATGCATCTGGAACTTAGCAATTATGCTACATAGTTAATTTGCCACATCCCTGCTAGCTATATGGTCAATTATCACCTTTGATTATCTGTGTTATTAATTAGTTTAACTCTTTTAAGCGATGCTATTTATTTAGGGAGCATATGCTTCACAAGGTCTATTTTTGGTTTAGTGTACTATGATCTGCTGTCTTGTTTTGCTGCACGGATCAACTACCATGTCGGTGGCAATGCTATCACCCAAGAAATCATAATCAGGAGTAGGGCCAGAAGTTGCTGTCATGCTATGGCATGGCATGATATGTTTGGTGAAGTAGTAGGACACACACACACACACACACACACACACACACACACAGCCGGAGGGAGGGAGGAGGAAGAAGATGATAGAACACCTAAGCTGTAATGCATGCTCATTGACAATTTAGGGAAGGAATTGAGGAGTAATCAATCCATCAATCACCCCGTTCTTCCTTTATCTAAAAAAGAAAAATCAGTCACCCTGTTCTTACATCATGCATGCATGCTTGGCAATTACATGTGAAGTTCTCTTGTTTGGTTGTTTATGGTAGGTGTTGGGGGCAAGCTGAGCACTTGTGTTTTAGTGACTCACACACTCATTGACTTGAGCTGGTGGGTGATTAGTTATTAGTTTTTTTTTTAAAAAAAAGAGAAATGGAGAAGTACATGCCTGCCTGCATGCTGCATTGATCCATGCATATGCATTGGATTCATTAATAATTAATGGAGTGATTAGGCAAGTTAGTAATGTATATGCATGTTGCATCTCATCAGATCTGTGCTTGTGAATTGCAAGCACGTTTAGTATAGTTTAGCTTAGCATTAACCGTCCCTCTGCAAGTTTGGTTGGGGCATCTGTCAGAGAAGGTAGCTGCTAGTGAAATGCCATCACTGCAAACCACCAGAGGAATCTGGCATCAGCATCAGTCATCACTTGGATTTTGTCTGCCTGTGCATCTTTTTGTTCAGGCGTGCATGGGTACTTAGCTTTATAGAGCATTTGGACACAGTAGGCAGTGGTAGTAGTGTACTGCACTGCAGATTTGCAATATATGTGTTTGTTGTTGCCGAAAGGAGAAGCCCATCGTCACATCACTGTCTAGCTCTCACCAGAAGCAATTTGCATAGTAATATAATTGACAATAGCCTCTCTAATTTTTTTTCTTTTTCTTGACCAGAAGCTTGCTTTGTTGATCTGATCAGAATTCAATATTAGCATCCAAATTCATGAGTTTTTCAGTGGCAATGATACGTTTGTTTGCCTGGGCTCTGAATTTTTCACTGGCAATGCTGAACTGAACTGAACTGAAAAGAGATGTTCCTATATGCAGGTGGAAATCACATGCAGAGGGAGACAGCTTCTCCCGATCCTGACATTGCAGCATGTCCGTGACAGTATCTGGTGCCAGAGAGACGCCGTGTCACCGTCGTTTGTGCCGGACGTATCAACCGCTGACCACATCATGGTTTTGCAGTATGGCAGAAGGCCGTAGTAGACAGCTCTTCTTCCTCTGATGACACTCACAGAATTGTAGATTCTACTCCCCTCCCTCTCTCCTGACCATTTTGCCGGCAAAAAACGGTGACGGTGGCCGA
Source organism: Oryza brachyantha (assembly GCF_000231095.2). Taxonomy (NCBI): domain Eukaryota; kingdom Viridiplantae; phylum Streptophyta; class Magnoliopsida; order Poales; family Poaceae; genus Oryza; species Oryza brachyantha. The sequence continues at coordinate 9,117,094 of NC_023166.2, forward strand.
CAAGAAACAAAATAGGTGGAATGATGGATGAGAATCCCTGACCGCCTCGAGCTCGATCGCGCGGTGCTACTGATATATGATTATGAACAGTGGAATGGAAGAGAAGGTGTGGGATGGAATTTTTTTTTCCCTTTAATTTCTTCCCCCTGACATTTGTCGCGGTAAATTCATCGGCGCACCGGAGGCGGTTTTCTTAGTCCACCCCTTTTGTATACCGGCTTGTTTTCTCACAAATGAAATTGTGGGAGAAAACAGCTTGGAAGTTGCCTGACAGGATTGGACCAAATTTGTGAGGAGGGTGCAACTTCCAAGCCATTTTGGCCCCTTCAGTTCATCTGATTTACTAATTTCAGAATTCAGCTGTCACATTTTGTTGTCTTCTGCTTGCTTCTGTTCTTTGTTGTTGGAGGCAGAGCCAAATGTTCCCCCTTAGTAAAACACCTCAAGGGAGCAAATTTGAGCCCCTTTTACTGAGCATTTTATTTGTTCATGACCTTACCCTGAAGAATTGTTGATTTTTAGTTGAGTGGTTTGTGTCACAGCAGCTCTGTTGCTTTACACATTTTGAAGCATCTGTCTATCAATTCAGAAATCTGTCAGTTGTCCTGCCTTTTGTTCTCAGTGCAAAACTTAAAAAGCAACTCTGGACTGTAAACTGCCTTTTGTTCATGACTTAAACCCTGAAAAACTGCTGATTTTAGTTGAGAGGTTTGTGCCACAGAATTTCTGTTGCTTTACACAATTTGCCAGATTCCTACTTTTTTTTGTTCACAGTGCAAAACATGGAAAAGCAACTCCAGACTGTAAACTGATGAACCTTATTAAAGGTCCTTCAGGTCCATCCATCCTCTAGGAAAACACCACAATTTCCATTCTGACATGCATCCATGTAACAAAAGTTGTGGGGGAAAAAAATAAATACACATCCACATCACATCAAGTACAACTAAATCTCCAAAACAATGTTTCTTTACAAACCACAAGTCGCTTTGGCGAAACAGGAGTAAGGATGAGAAAGCGCCCTGTTTTCAAGAAGTAAAAATTCCATAACCAATTACATGATTACAGCAAAGTGGAAAAAGATTACACCAAGGGAAGGTAGTAGTAATAGTAATAATAATAATAATAATCAGATTGGAAAGCTACTCATGAGATGCCAATGTGTGACCAAATACCTCTTGCAACATAGGGCAGAGGCGCCAGTAGCAGGTCAGCATCAGCAGTAGGAGTTGAGACAAGTGTGATGCTGAGATGAGGTCAAGCAACTTCAGAGGAATAGATACACGCAAAGGGACAGTCCAACGTACACACTACTTCTGCTAAGAAAGACAAGGGATCAGTGCAGGGATTAGGCAAATTAAGCATAAACTAAGCTCTCCTATGTGCTGAGCTGAGCTGAGCTTCCCAGGAGGCAGCACTGAGGCTTCCTGACGGACTTAGCTGGTATGGGTTTAACCAAAAAATTAACAGGTTGATTTATCAGGGGTGCTTGTGGCTTTGACAAGAACACCTGAACAACCAAGATTCCTGAACTATTCTACTGGATAATGATAACAATGCTGCAGCTGTTAGTGTGTGCTAGCTCTCCCCCCACCCCCCCCCCCTCTTTTTTTTTTGCAGGCCTGCAGTTTTAAGTCTCTATTGCTCACTGACAAACACTCACTTAGAACAATGCTTGATGAGGATATTTTTGTTATCTGAAGTCTGATGAGGATATGTGGTACATAAGGGAAAAAAAATAAAATAAAGGGCCCTTGAAAACTAAGTATAACTGCACAGTCATGCTGCCATTGTCATCTCAGTTGCTGTTTTCTGAGTGTTGATGTTTATTGCACATCCTCTCCTCGTCATGTTAAGTTTTTCGGAGTAAACTGGCTGGTGCACGCAACTCAATATTACTGAAACTGAAATTGTAGCTAGCCTTACATTTGCTCTGCCGGATTTGGCATCAGCACAGGTAAGATTGACATCATGGACCATGATATAGGTATATGATGGGTTCCTGCACTGCAAGTTGTGCACAATGGATTTCAATTCCTGAAGCTTCCTCCTTAGATGCAACGGCAGCATCACTGTGCGGCCGGCAAGTGGTCAGTCCATTTCCAGTGTTCAGTGCTCTTCAGGCTCAGGAAATGCCCATGAAGCTACAGAAGAAATATGTGTGTGTGTGTGTTTATATAACAACTAATTATCAGGAAACCAATTGACCGCAACAAATGCGTGAAGAAAGATTCCTTCTTGGATGATCAAAATCAACACATGACAAATGTGCCAACTAACTGGAGCACCTGCTTGAAAAAGATCTCTGATAACGTGCATGGGGCAACAAACAGTTTTAGTTCAGACTGATTATCACAGACAGAGACCACCAGTTCTCTTGTTACAACCAATAGGACTTGAAGGAAAAAAAACGGACGCGTGTTGAAAGAGGAAGCTCAATCGTAATGATGAATTTAGCAGAAAAACTCAAACAAATAGAGCTATTTAAGCCACTGTAGTCAGACATTGCATCCCTTGAAAGCTTCTGATTTCAGAAGATAATAAAGCAGAAACCAAATTCTATCCATGACTGGTCAAAATCATGTACTATTTGAAGAAGGAGATGATTCAGAAGTTCACCATCTTGCTTGGAATCCATGCAATGGCCCAGAGCATATTGTGCAGGCATAGTCTGCAGAGTCCAGATATCGTCATAATGACCATCTGATTGCTTTAAGGCTGGAGAACCTCAAAGGGCTCTGAAGCACTTGATTCAGAAGCATTTGCCATTTTCACTCCAGCATCCACTTCTGTACTTGACCTTGATTGAATAAACATAACAATTCCCTCTTGTCAATAAGTACATCTGAAGCAAGAAATCAGAGAACATATTGCTACTTTTTTCACCCTTAAACAAAACACTAATGTTGACAATGGCACCTCATTTTTCGGTAGGACCTTCTCTGCATGTTTCTGAACAGGGGTACCTTGGTAAAGGGATAACACCATGCTAATTAAAATCGCCTGAACTGTGCAGCAGCAGGTGACTGAAAGCAGGAAAATGCAGAGGCCATCAGTCGTACTCCTGATGCAGGAAAAATTGACACATTAACACCCAATTGTTGGAGGAGATTCTAATGTGCAATAATCCACATGTAATAGAGTGCTGAAATCAACTCCACATTGTGCACGCTTTAGCACACAGGGATTCTGTTCCCAGACATGACGGTGTCATAGAGCAATAGTCTTTGTCTGACTAGAAAGCTTCTGAACTTTGAAAAAGAGGAAAACAGAAGCTACCAGGAGGAACACCTTTCATGTTAGAAAATAAAGGAATATCTCACCATCTTTCATCATTCACTTCTATATGTTTGCTTAGGATGCTGCCTGCTACTTGCACACCTGATTCTTATTCTCTGTTTTCATCTTTATTTGGTTATGTAAACCTGGTTTTGTGTCGGTATCCTTCAGGAGACAACTGAGCATTCTAGACATCTTATAGGTGCCTAAACTGTACTTAATTATCTAAAAAAGATGCTGCCAGCAACAATACATTATCCTGTTTCTGATAAAAGGCACTAAAACTAAGTGATCCGAAAGAAATTCATGATTTCATACGTGTGGTGACTGCATCCTCGTCAAGCAAGTCCTGTAAAGTTTTGGCATGCAAAAATGTCTAATAATCTGATTAATTGTCTTTCACTTTTGGCATTTTGTCACTCACAGATCCTCTGAAATCATACGGATAATTATTTTGTCTGAATATCCTTTTTTAGAGAAATTTCTGAGTATCTAGTAAGCTTGAATTTCTGGGTATCTCCACGTACACCCCAGCCCAACACATTGCAGCCAGTGAGATAACCTTTTTCTGTCTATATATAAAGCCTAATTAAGAACAAACTAGGAATAATTGTAGGCAATAGAGAGATTTAATTTCACCAGAAAATGCATACTCTATATATCAAGAAAGAAAATGGAATAAATAAATAAATTGAAAGAAAAGGTGTACTACAATGCACTCAGAAGCAGCAGTTGTGCTGAGAAGGGCCGAAATCCAACTAACTTGGGCCGAAAATTGGCCCATAATTAGCCCGCTGCCTATTTCCAATTGATCACATATATTACTCAGAATTCTCTTTGCTAATGATTTTACACTTTTTTTTCATGTCCAGTCATTGACTAGCCAGCGAGAAATTAAGCTCATGCAATGCAAACCTTAACTAGTGAAAATTGAAATCTAAGATGTAACCAGACATCCTATAAATATTAGCCATTGGATTCAGTAAAGACAAAAAAGGGTAGAATCAATTTTAACCGTTGGATGAAACATAAGTAGCAGTGAAAATTGGAGGATGTTCTAGACCTTTCACCCTATCTATTCGCTTTAAATTTGGAGTTGATTTTAGGGGGTTTTTTTAGCGAAGTTTATTTTTTAGCCTTGGCTTTTAGAAGGCTAAGAATATGTATATAAGATTTTTATTCATAAATTATTTTATACACAGAGTGAATAAAATACTCCATAACAAAAAAAAATCTTTGAAACAAACAAAAAAAATAGGTTGAAAGAAGTTTCACTGCTGCTGCTGCTGGCTTCTCCATTGTGATCATAAAAGATATGTTTTATTTTCAATTGGTGGATAATATCTTGCATTAATGCATTATAATATTATTTTCATCTATTCGTAAACATCAAACTCTTACAATCGAAATTTTCAATGACCTGGACAAAAAAGGTAAAATAATATATGCATAATTGTTTTGTAGTGACAAAACACATGTAATATGGGAAATTTGGTAAGACAATTATATTTTCACATAGTTAAAAATCTACAACTATCTTTTTACGATAAACTTCATGAGTTTATCGTTATGACAGTAAATTAATGGTGACAATATTTACTTATTGAAGATCAACGTAAACAAAATATAAGTGAGATAGCTGGTGTGAATGGTGCATATAATTAGGAGATGGAAAACACATTGCCTTTTGGCATTTCTTCTCCAAGAGTAAAAAGAGTCATGGAAAGAGTTGAACAGGTTAACAGGAGGGGCCTTCTGCTCAAGCTCAAATTGCTTTACTATATCAAATTGAAAATAAAATTAACAGATAGTGAGTCAATTTAGGGATTTATCTTTGGAGATGTTGCTAGACTGCAGGAAAAAAAAAGGTTTTGGTCTGCCCTACCCTACTCTCTGAAAATAAAACACCTTTCTTTTATAAAAAAAATCACTGTTTTGTCCATGACTAAAAGCCCAAGAAGCAAGAGCAGCCCAAGCCCAAGCCCGTTCACCCAAAGCCCAGCTCCTAGCTCCTTGACCATGCACGACGCCGGCGATCGCCGGCCTCACGACGCTCGGCGGCAGTGCGGTGATCCGGCGAACAGGAGCTAGGTGCACCGGCGATTGATCTCTTCAGATAGCCAATAGTTAATATAATCTACTGTCTAAAATTATAGCTAATAGATAGTAGGACAAAATAAAACAATAGTGCTAAATTATGTACACGAGATCGGGTGTCTACATCTTTTTTTCTCGAACGCGCAAATACTTTGCACGTTAATATATTAGAAGAAAAGAAGTTTTGATACACGATGCAATGAGGCCATACCAGTCCTATGCAGGGGACAACAGAAGAAAAAAAATGACAAAGCTAGAAAAGGAGAAAATTATAACTAGAACCAGCGACTACGAAACAAAAGGCTGAACACCAGAGCTGACCTTCCGCACGGACGAACTCTGGCACCAAATGGGTAGAAGAGATAATAGAGTCGAACACCTTACTGTTGTGCTTCCTCCAGTGTTGCCAGGAGACCAAGAGGACTAAGGAGTCGAAACCGGTCTTCGAAAGGTTGGGAAGGAAGGCTCTGGAAGATGGCCACCAGTCTTGAAGGCTATCTCTCCTTTGGAGAGACAAGGATTCCCAGCCCAGGACCGTCAACACCTAGTACTAGACCTGTCTAGCGAACACATAGTCAAGAATGGTATGATTTGTTGTCTTAGGATCCAGAGCATACATGGGGCAAACAGAGTGGCTCTCGATCCCGCGCCTAAGGAGTAAGTCAGCCGTCTAGCAGCGTCATTGAAAAGCGAACCAAAGGAAGAATTTACACTTAGTCCCTTTGCGCGTCATAGCAGGTCTGCACACGGGAAATGCCGTGGACCGATCAAGAAGGGCGTGTAAGCCGAGCGCGCCGAATAGCACTGGTTGCTCATCCAACACCAGCAGAAATGGTCCGCGAAAACTGGGCATGCCATTCACATGTTCACTTATAATATGTAGTTATATAAGCACCCAGTAAATATAAATTGTGAAGTAAATTAGTAATTGTATATCTCAAGTAGTCAATATAGAAAAAAAATTCTTATGCTGGTCATCCAACAAAGCACGATAACCCATCATCGTCGTTCATCACCGTGAGGATACTTACATAGTCACAGACTCCCACTCTCGCGGTCGCACCTAAATCGAAATTACGGGGTGCACTGTATGTTTTCCAGGAGAGAGGATATTGGGCCTCCTTCTGGCATGGGCCCTAGACCATCGCCCCCGCCGTCCATAGCGTAGAGATGGCCCTGGTCGCGCTGTTACAAGGGGGCCAAAGCTCACCTGTAAACGACACCTACATAAGTATATTCCAATAACCTCTCCATGCGCGATGTGGACAACAAGGAACGAAAACCAAACGCTCCTATATGTGCCATCAGCACTCAGCAGCAGCAGCCTGCAGCCCCAGCCGATGGCAGCATCGATCAAGACGACGCATCTTTTGATCTGCTTCTCAGCTAGCAAGCAAGCAATTTAACAGAGCCAAAACTCAGCCACTCACATTGATTCAGATCACACGAACGGTCCAAAAAGCAATTAAGCAGAGAGACGGCATTGACACTGAGATCGATCGAATCCCACTGCAGCCAACAGCAACATGCCCTACAGCTACACTACACTGCGGATGAGCACAGAGAGCTGCATGCCATTGTCGTTGTCATTCGCATTGCCATGCTGCGACAGCTACACTTATTTTACTAGTTATATATCCGTGCTAACGCCACGGTGATAATTTGTACTGACAATTCAAATAAAAAATAATCCATGATTTTACCCTGTAAATTAACTAAAAAGCGCATACCATTCTGAACATATATATGTGATATAAAAACCCCAAAAAGTCACATATAATTTATTGTTTATGAAAATCGCATATGGTCAGGCTAGCAAAGGAGAAAAAATGTTGTCTCATCCCCTCACTGCTCAAAAAAAAAGGAGCCCTGATGCCTCCTCCCTGAAACCAGCTGACGCCGTCGTATATCACAAGGTCCTTTGCTCTGCTACTTTGGCCTCCACACTTACCACTCCTCTAGCCACACCCTCTTTGGTTTAAGTGAGTACACCAATATAATAAAAGGTTAGGGTAAAAACACTGTAATTTCTAGTGTATCTCTGCTGTTTAGGATTTTAAATAATGCAGCTAGCAGAAATACCAAGAATTAGACATGAGATCACCAACAATACAAAAGACAGTTGTTTTTACTATCACAAGCAGAACAACATCTGCAAGTCGAACAAAACGTTTCAATAAACATACTACGAACCAACATAGATCTTTATATTGTCACCAAGGATTACTTGTAGTTGACATCTCAATAATTGTATATCCAAGTAGTTGGCATCTCAGTAATTGTATATCCAAGTTTCCAAATATAAAACTACCGTAAGATTATACCAATTTTATTCATTATAACATACACATTTTGAATTTAGTTACACAACACTCGGATGCCATGAACATGCAACGGTATAACTCAGCAAAAATCTAATATGAGCCTCCTCTGAAAGGAGATACATGCTTCAACATAAGCAATGATTTTCTTAGTTCAATTGAATTCCTTATCGTAGCCCGTAGAATCGTCTTTGTTTGAATCACGTACAAATGACATCACCGGCTCTCAACAAAAAGGAAAGATTCTAGACCTAGCTATTGGGAAAAACATGCATGTAACAGGTTGTGATCACTCCTAAGTTGTAGCTTTAAAGAAGCCAATTTTCCTGTGAATTACATAATATATTAAAGACCTCCGTTCTAAGTTACATATAGCTTTCTGACCCAACATAAACTAAAACATTCAGTTAGACAACTAATAAGAAAAAAATTCAGTCATGCAAGCAGAAAGACTTCGCTCGCTATATAGATATGTTGGCACGGTAACTTGTACTTTGCAAAATAGTGAACAAATTTAATCTGAGATAAAAGGATACACTGATATACAAAGCTCTCAAACAATCAAAGAATAAAAGAGAGATTACTGATCTAACAGTTCATTTCTACCTTAAAAAGGAGAAATCAAGCAATAAAACACTACAGGAAAACAACTGCACTAAAACTCTTACTTTTTTGTTCCTTCAAAGAAAGGATCAAAGGAAGTTGTGAATGTCAGAACACGCAAAACTGTTGCCGGGGAGATCATTGCCAACTTCAACACAGGAAAAACAAACTCACTCCAACATAAGGAACGCTATCTCGTTTAACATTAGCAATATAGCACAACAGCTAGCTTGGCGCAACTACAGCTTACTGAAAATCAATAGTGTACTGGGAGCTAAAAATATAAAACAGATTCAATATATATACCCAAGACTCAATTCCATCAGTGGATTAAAATGTAATTCTCGTCATTATTCCATGAAGAGCTGTTGACCGTTCATTTCCCAGAATTTGTACTTATAGCCAACTCCAATTTGAGGGTCATTGCTTTGAATACTATCACATTTTGTCTGTGGGTTTGGATCACAGTGGAGTGCTAAAGCAAAACAACCTAACTTCCATCTGGTGGTTCAGATTAAGCTAAAAACAACTAAAAATGTAGAGGTACAAAGTGAATTTTCCAGCACAACAACCATTTGCAACACATATATGTCGTAGCCTATATCAATCCCCAGTTATGTGTAGCTTAGTGACATCAATACACCTGAAAGCTCATGATTTGAAAGGGCAACTACTATGCTCAGATCAACTGTGGTCTGTGGGTATAATAGAGGATGTAACAATCAGAGCTAACAAGTCTATAAAATGGAAGAAACTTGTCGGAATTAAGCCTGAGAAAAACTACACTTGCAGGATTACAGAAATGATGTAAGCTCCCTAGGGAGAGACAACATGAAGGGAAAAGAAAAAACAACGACAGTGTGTATGGACATAAATTTTAGATATGCATCTATCCTATAGTGTCTCTTAGCATTCATTTATCATTCATCAATGCTTAAAAATAACACAGTATTTTCCTGGGCTTACTGGCAGCCATGATCACTTTTCAATAGATAAAAGGAATCCTTATTTTTTGGGGTTTTTAACTTCTAATATATCCTGATACTTGATTTTGGGCTTTTAATTCTTGCGGACTTCCAAATGGGTTGAAAGAGAAGGATCCTAATAAGTACATTGCCTATATCTACCAAATCCAGTAGTCCCAAAAAAAAAAAAATTCTGAAACTTAATAAGGGCATTGCCTATATCTACATGTGAAACTGAAGTTTTGTTATATAAACTCAAGTCCTGCATTTAAGCTCAGAATCTGAATTTAGTGGTATATTTCTGTAGCTCAGCAAAAATCAGACTTTACTCGCTGCTAAATATGGTAAATGAGAAGACCTAGAAGATTTTAGTTGAGTATAGTCAAATTGTTCAACACTCGAAGCCCTCTTTATCTACCGCGGCTTCCAACTATGGAGAATGAACTAGATGGGAGGACGGGAAATAGATCAGAGCATTTCGATGGATACAGATGATTCTGTCCGTTAGATTTGTCTAACGAGTAAATGAGTAAACTGAGTTGTGTATTATAGGGTAGATTATAGATTTATCGCTGCGTATGTATATATGGTCCTACCTTTTCGCTCATGCTTACTTTTATAAGTTAAAATATGAATTTTTAACCTAAAATTTAAAGTAGATTTTTGGAATTTTTACCTTTGGTTTTTATATCGCTAAGATCACGTATATAAAAGTTTTTATCTAGAAATTATTTTTTATTCACAAATATAACATTTAACCTTTTCTTTGAATTAACCAGACGACCAGCTCTGTGAATCCCATCATAGACATATGGACTAATTAACACGTACATATCCTTTAATACTCGTGCGACTGCCGAGCGTACTGCTGTCGCGAGAGTGGAATACACTGCAGCTGCAGCCTTTAATTTCCTTTAGCAGCAGCCAGTGCCCATATTGTTCCACCTCGCTCTCATCATGCATGCATGCAAGGCCCAAGCCAAAGCATGTTGTTGATATATATGATGTACACGTCAGGATCGATCTCTCAGCCAGTGGCCTAAAGTGCATAGGCAATCCGGATTTCGGATGCAATATATCTGGCCCTGCTGCTCGATCCTGCTGCTAAAGTAACATTTAGTCAAAATGAATGTGACAAAACAAGAAATCTGCAGTAACATCTAGCCGATAAACCCTTATTACTTCTTCCGTCTTAAAATAATAGCGATGTTTTGATTTTAATTTGAGTAAGAAGACTGCGCTTATTTTAGGAGAGATGAGTATATATCATGCAAAGTAGTGGGGGGATCGCCAGTTCTAGATTGATGAAGCTCTTAGTCATATTTTTATATTAAGAAAAATGATGTATTTGAGGATGCAAAGCATTTACATCAGCTCAAAAGATGTGTGTCTGCTCCACACAAGCACATCCACGCTGCTAAAGGAAAATTACATGGCATTATAAAATCTAAAAGGGTAAATTTGTCTTCCTATGTTACTTCGTGAAGATCTTTTTGTAAATATCTAGTGTGCTATATGTTGATTTGAATCTCAGTTTTGACCTGCACCTTTAGCCCACATGTTAATTAGCTTCCGATAGCAGTTTTATATCAATTTTTTTGGTAATGAAAATCTATCCAGCCTCTACGTCAAGATATATTTGACCAACAAACAATCTTATTCATGAAGGGCAAGTGTGCTATCTTTTCTTTTGGATGACCAAGTGTGTACACATGGCGTTTGATAATAACAACTAAGTCCATGTTTGGATGGCATATTTTTTGAAAAAAAGTCATATCGAACGTTTGACCGGATGTCGAAAGATGTTTTCGGACACGAATAAAAAAATGAATTTCACAGCTCGGCTGAAAACCGTGAGACGAATTTTTTGAGCCTAATTAAGCCGTCATTAGCATATGTTGGTTACTGTAGCACTTATGGCTAATTATGGACTAATTAGACTCAAAAGATTCGTCTCGAGATTTCTCACATAACTGTGCAATTAGTTTTTCGTTTATCTATATTCAATACTCCATTTAAATGTCTAAAAATTCGATGTGATGTTTTTAGAAAAAAATTTTGGGAACTAAACAATGCCTAAGGGTGTGTTTGGTTGACTAAACATATTTGGATGGGAGATGACCGTTCAGTTTTTTAATGCATTTGATCCTAGGCGAAGCTAGATAAGATAGACCAGAAAGAGAATATTTTATGAATATGCTAGATGAATGTATCCGGGCAAATTGGCTGGATGAGCTCATCCAGCTCCACTAACATGGATTATTAGTGATTATTTAGTGACAATTAGCATATTTTATTATTAATTAGTAATTACCAAGTTTAAATTAGTGTTAATTAGTGATCATAGATATATTTTGTTATTAATTTATACTAATTACGATAAGATCTATAATAATTAATAATTTAATATGCTTATCCCATACATACTCATTCATCTAACCAAACAGAAAACTAAATCACCACCGTATGGCTAAAAATATGAAGGGTCATATCGTATCCCACTCTGACCGTCAACCAAAAGCGTCCTAATTCAAGGCTAAGGTCGCTAAATCTGGTCTCATAGTGTTATGTTCCATTTTTTTCTAAGGTATTGCAGTTTATTTCGGTGTTTAATTGCTTCGAAAGAAGTTACCGCCCATTATATAAAAGTTAAAGTACAAATAACTAAAAATTACACAGTTCTAGCTTGATTGAAAAAGTCACCTTAACGATAGAGAGAAACTTCTATCTATGAAAAGTGAGAAACTGCTTAACCGTTGTTTTTCCACCTACATCCCAACCGCCAAATACACTCATCCGTACGTCCTAGGAAGACTTTTTTTTTCTTATTACATCTGATACATATCAATTTAAAGCTAAAAAGATTAGAGCATTCTTCACTTTTTTGAAATCAAATGTATTTGTCCAACACTTATTTAGGGCGGTTAATTTTGTTTTGAGGCTAAAGTTAGCTTTACCGGAATTTGGTCATTCCAATAGTGTTATTTGAACATTTGTTTTGGTGTAAAATTTTGGTAATCTTTGGACAAAAGACGGGTTCAACTTTATCATATTGGTTTGGTTTATCAATCTTATTATTTTACTTTTGCTTATAAACCAAGATTTAAATGTTTAGCTTTAAATTTGGAGTTGATCTTATAAATTTTTTATCGTATTTTATTTTTCAACATTAATTTTTAGATTCGAGCCTTAATTTTTTTTAGTTTGCAAAAATAACGTTTTTATGTTTCCATTAAAAAACCAAACAACCACCCCATATTTTGACTAACACTACAAATAATTCTACTTTAACCAATATTAGTATGATAAATTTTGACATAGTCACATTTGATCATGCTAAATTTTGGTTGAATCCAGTGAGTTGGAGGGGGTGATTTTTTGAGTTTCTCATGAAAAAAGTCAATCAACATATTCACGAACAAAAAATAATTTATGAATAGAACATATATGTGTATATATATTGATCTAAAAGACAATGCACTGAAATAAACTTTAGTGAAAAAACTCCAAAATTAATTTTAATTTAAGGTTTTAAATTTAAATTTTAGCATATAAACATAAAACAAAAGAGAAAATATAGGAGCATGTGACTGAACAGCCCGATGGTCAAAAGGTAAAACCAAAACCCTTTTGATCCCATACAATCTTTCATCATGAAAGTAATGTTATTTTGTTTTTTCCCTCTCTTCCCCTAGAGCATCATCAACAGCTTATCTAAATTTAGTTATCTACATCTTTATTTGGACGATAATCTAAAACAGTTTTATCCTTTATATTCCTTAGTACTCTAACAGATCATCCATATATAACATCATGCATATCTTTTTAGAGGATGTAGATAAAATACTTAAATATAGAGTTTTTCTTCTGGTATAGATGATATCTAAAAATAAAAAATGTGCTAGATGTTTTGTTGGATGTCTACTTTTACCCTTCATTCTTTATTTCTAAGGATAAAAGATAGGATTGAGAGCTGTTGAAGATGCTCTTTGTTGAAGATGCTCTTTGAAGATCGAGAGCCAATAATATACTGCAAACGATCGATTACTGTGTTCGAGTTCGACTGTCGTCTGTCTGACGACTTTACGGACGGTGAGCTCTTCCCTTTTTTATCTTTTTCTTTTACTGACGGGGATGTGGGCCCGGCCGGCCGGTCACATGTAGCCACCAGATCCAATATAACTTTGGGACGTATACGGCATGGGCCCACCGGCAGAGAAATTACTAGGGCTACACACGTACGGCTGACACTACGGATTCCCCCTAATCAAACCATTCAGCCGTACGGATTAAGAGATTATAAGGTGGTTTTCAGCTCTTTTCTTTTTTTTCTTGGTTTTGTAAGGCGTACTAGATGACCGTGACAAACTGCGGGCGAGTTAAAAGGCAGAAATATGGTAGAGCATTTAATTTTGTAACACATATTCAATGGTTACACATGTATAGGGACATAAGGGCATGTACAACGCAAATTATTAGTTGACTCTCTCCGTTGACATATGAGCGAATAAGATAATAAGGAGAAAAGAAATATGAGAAGAGAGAAAATAATTGTTATGCATGACAACAACTTAGAGCCGACTCTTCATATTTATTTAAGAAAATTTTGTTGCATGAGGTACATAAAAGGAAAGAAGAGTAATAAAAATATATTTTGTAGTATTAATGAAGAAACCATACCCAACTATACATCTGTACGTGCACTTATAAAATGAGTTGTTGTTACTGATGTAAATGGGGAAGTGTCTATACAAGACTCTACCTTTGAACATGCCCTAAGAGCATGTTCAATAAATGTATGTGAAAGTGCATCTAGCCCCTTAGCAAGTTTTGGATGATTAATGACAATGCTAATTAGGCATTTGCGCACTAATAAAATTGTGATGCAGAGGAGGAAAGTCGATTCATCAAGGATTGCGTGAAATTGTTTAACTAATGTGATCCAAGGCGGAATTCTACGGAGTTGAAGACAATTTTATTTTCAATTTTGAGTCGTAAGATATATGTACTATCAAGGGGGGTCACAAGAGTCGCTACATATATCTATGAGTGAGCCGAGTTGTTTTTAGAAGCATAGATTTTAAAATTCCATAGAAGCAGGACCGGACAATTCGGCCCCTGCTCACGGCAAAAACCTAAGTGTTGGTCGGACGGTCTAGCCTTGGGCACTTTTTCCAACGGTTACATGATGTGTGACAACACTATAAATTGAAACCTACGAATCTAGCCGTTGCTAAGGCTGCCAGTTCAAACCAGTAAGTTCCTAGGGCTAACCTAGCACCCCTCTAACCTTCCCCACTAATCCAAACACCTCCTAGAGTGATTAGAGAAAATCAAGGTTAAGAATAGTAGTTTAGGTTGGTGAGTTCTTGAGGGTTGTTTGTTTGAAGATCATGGATGCATGTGGTGTCGATTGGGCTTGTTACTCTTGCAGAGCGATCTCCTAGATGGATAGACGTCGCCTGCAAGCTTCCAATCCGTGTGGATCTCCTGAAAAGGTTTGTGAAGGTTGTTGCCTAGCCTCTGCAAGGAAATTAGGTAATTTGATAGTGGATACTTGGGCTTGGTCATAGGAGGCTGCTGGGTAGAGTGAGTTGCAACCTATGGTTGAGCGAAATCACTTGATCTTGACCTTGGTGGCCGATTAAGGATCCGCTAGCCCAAAGACGCGGACTTGAAAACCCTGGCCGGTTGGCCTCGTGGGAGGAAGCCAAGTGAGGAAAAAGATCGAAAGAGATCCCACTCACCTGAGCGCCTCAACAGAGAGTAGGATCGAAAGATCCGAACTTCGGTAAAAAAATCGCTTGTGTCACTATCTTTCTCTTTACCGTATTCTCTGTGTTTTGGTGTTCATCTCCTCTCATCTTTCACACACTTGCTCTGCACGTCCCAAGAACTACACTGCAAAAAAGGATTCCCGAAATCCTCCTTTTGCCTAACCTGACGGTCCGGTTTTCATACCCGAACGGTCCAGCCAGAGCTCTCGGGTTACCCGAGAGTGCCGATCGAACGGTCCAGCCCCTGTGATTTTTAAGTGTTTTTCAGGAATGCCTATTCACCCCTCTAGACTATTCATCTGGGATTTCATTATAAAACATGCCCTTAAAGTAAATTTTTGGAAGCATGCCTAAAATGATACACGGAATTGGGCCTCGCTTGATGCTTCCAATCGAGGGTTGCAGGGTTCATACTTTTTCTTGGCAATTTTTATTATGGCCCCACAAGAGGACTTTTGAGAATAACATATTAGCATTCTCTTTAAAATCATCTAATTATGTGTATTTTTAATGATTCTTATCCACAAATATAGGTCATGTTTTATATCCTAATATGTTTTATATCCTAACAGTTAGTTGTTCTTTTTTTCTAATGTTTGACACCATTAACTTTTACGTACACGTTTAATCTTCGTCTTATTCATTTTTTACGTAAATATGAAAAAAAATCATGCCTAAAGTTTACTTAATAATAAAAACAAATCATAAAAAGTAAATAATAATTTGATAGTTTGATTTTAACTATCTCCTAAAAGTTAAGAATTATATAACCAGACTTTTTTTTCTTTTGCACTGTGCTACCGGTCCAGACTCCCTATAAGCTTACCACAGGGGTGCATATACCATTTTGTCTCTTTCATTTAATTTTAAAATATAAGAAACAGTTTCGCATCTTAACTGTGCAGTAGTCATAAAGTAGCTTTCCAGACCAGAACAGGCATGGCTGCACCCAACAAGCACAACTTTTTTTTTTTGGGGGGTCTAAACTCCTATTTTTAGACCAACATAAGCTCAAAATTATCTTACATAAACAAAGGATTACTGCTAGGAACATGCACAAAATCCAACTTTACACCATCTTTTGCCTACCTTCTTTTACCTTTGAGAGAAAAACACCAGCAACCAATCAAGGCCGTGTTCTTTTCTAGCTTTTAGATATTATCTGAGTTTTTATAGCTATTTAGTAGCGTGAATGATAGAATTAACTACTATAAGCTTAAAATCTATTTTAAAAAGATAAGAGGATAAACTTCTGTACATAAATATTTTTTTTAAAAATTACATCATTTAGTAATTTAGTAATTCGGAAAAAAAAGAAAAATCAGCTAATGCTTTTGCTGCTCTAACTACTCCTGAAAGCTGGATTAATACCCTATTTATTGCCACCTATATCCATTCCTCACCTCACCCTCACCACCATTGCTGCATTCACTCACTCTCAGTCTCATTCTCTCTTCTTTGTCCGGACATGAGAGGCGCCATCGCTGCCGCGGCGTGCGCCGTGCTGCTGCTCGCCGGCGGCAATGGCGTGCTGTCGGCCATGGAGGGGGACCGGGACAAGATCGGGGCGCTGCCGGGGCAGCCGAACGTCAGCTTCGCCCAGTACTCCGGCTACATCACGGTGGACGCCGCCGCCGCCAAGAAGCGGGAGCTCTTCTACTACTTCGCCGAGGCCGAGCTGGATCCGGACACCAAGCCTCTCGTCCTCTGGCTCAATGGAGGTAAAATAATTGCGTTCAGTTCGTCAGCTGATACCCCAAAAAAAAAAAAGGTTTCTGTTGCCTACACATGTGTGCAGTGCTGCATTATTGGGGAGATCGCTCGAGCAAGCAAGAACAGTGTCAAAAAAAATCAATTGGGAAATGTGAAATCAAGAAATGCTAGGAAGCTTGGGTTCTATGTGAATGGGGCTAGAGACAAAGATGTTAACTTTAATTTCACATGAATCCTAATTACTGTCCTAGAGAAAAAAAATGAAGGGGGTAATTTTCTTGCTTGCTGAAAAAGAGGGAAGGGGGAACAGATGAAGTATCACATTTGTTTCATAAACATTTGATAATCTTTTTTTAGCATGTTGCTATGGATTTGGTAAGCCGGTGAAATGGGGGGAATTTTGTAGCAACAGAAGTCTGGAGCAAAGGTGGAATTCACACTAGAACCCTTGCTGATTAAGCTTAACTTTGGTGTGCCCATGCATGTGTGTAGGCCCTGGCTGTTCATCAGTGGGGGTGGGAGCATTCTCAGAGAATGGGCCATTCAGGCCTAGTGGCAATGTGCTGGTGAGAAATGAGTATAGCTGGAACAAAGGTGAGAAATTGGTGTACATCGTAACCACAGTAAAGTAAAATAAAGATTTTTTTCCTTTTGATTCTGTCCCTTTTTTCCTTTTCTCTCCATTGTTCCTTTTTCCGGCGAAAAGATTGCGAGGAATGGGAAAAAAAAAAAGAAACTAAGGCATCTGTTGTCTGAGTTTTCAGAGGCCAACATGATGTATTTGGAGAGCCCTGCAGGAGTGGGCTTCTCCTACTCCACTGACCCTTCCTTCTATGGGGGTGTTGGTGACAGCAGGACAGGTGAATTCTGTCTTAATTTGCCTAATTTCGGTTCAATTTTGTGCATAGTTTTAGTTTTTCTTAAACAAATTTTGGGGGGCTTTTGAATTTCTAAAGCTAGGGACAACTTGAGGTTCTTGCAAGGCTGGTTTGCCAAGTTTCCACAGTACAAGGGCAGGGACCTGTACATCACAGGAGAGAGCTATGCTGGTAATTTAAGGCCACTCTACATTATCACTCTTTCTTGTTGCTCTGCTCAATTATGAATTTTATTAGTTCATACACTAACTTGCCCAATTAAGTGTTTTTCAGGCCACTATGTTCCACAACTAGCACAACGCATGGTGGAATTCAACAAGAAAGAGAAGCTGTTCAATCTGAAAGGCATTGCTGTAAGCAATCACCGTCTACCAAGCTATTAGCGACAGTAGTGTAGCAAAATTTAAATGTAACAATGTATTTTTATAATTATTAAATATTTTAATTGAAACTTTGGTAAAAAAATATTTATCAATTCACCTATTTTAACATGATATGTGAAATAAATTTATTGTAGTGTTATATATTTTTGTTCCAGTTTTATCCTGATAAAATTTATACTACATATATAGTATAATAAAAACTAGATCTGCTGAATCCAACAGAACGGATGACTTAAAATCATTTGAGAGTATCTTAAAACGATCCCTTTTACTCGAACCTTATGATTTGTGTATAGCTCTAAGAGCAGGTACAATAGCAGACTATAAGCCATCTATAAATATATTTTAAAGATATAAGAGAGAAGAGAGAAGGGGAGTGAGCTACTAATTTGTAATCAGCTGTAGCACAGGCTCTAAGACGCAATGTGTGTATACCATGCTCTCGTATGTATTAATGTTTTATAGATAACTATTGTATGAATTAGTTATTAGATTGGCTATAGATAATTTAGAGCAGTTGTTGACTATACTATTGAATTTGCTCTAATTAACACAAGAGCAATTTTAGCATCCTCTTCATTTTTGAGGAGGTACCAAGAGGTATCACTGTTTTCTATGTAAAATTTAGTAAGATACTGAAAGTACCAAATTTTCTTAAGGATGGAAAAAATGCTCTTACACAATTGTTACCATTGGATCCACTGAAATCAAATAATTAATCAGCTGGGAAACCCGGTGCTGGAGTTCGCCACGGACTTCAACTCGAGGGCGGAGTTCTTCTGGTCGCACGGCCTCATCTCCGACGCCACGTACCGCTCCTTCACGGCGGTGTGCAACTACTCCCGCTACGTCAGCGAGTACTACCGCGGCTCCCTCAGCGCCGCCTGCGACGCCGTCATGGGCGCGGTGGCGACGGAGACCAGCCGCTTCGTCGACAAGTACGACGTCACCCTCGACGTCTGCGTCTCCTCGCTCTCCATGCAGTCCCTCTCCCTCGCCCCGCAGGTGATCCGAAACCTTCGGTCTCGTCGTTCTGCTTCTGCTTAATAAGCCAAGAAGTTTGAAGTTCTTTCGTCGCGATTTATTTCAGCCGAGTCTTGATTTTTAGATCGTTAAGAATATATAAGAACATAGTAGTGTTTTTGGCAGCGAGGGAGCAGGGAGCTGGACGTGTGCGTGGAGGATGAGACGATGGGGTACCTGAACCGGAAGGACGTGCAGGAGGCGATGCACGCGCGCCTCGACGGCGGCGTGGCCAAGTGGACGGTCTGCAGCAGGTGCTGCTTGTTGCATTGCAAAGCTCGGTTTAGTTTCTTTTCTTTCTGCAAACTGTTTTGAGCAGCTGCTTCAGCAAGAGAAGTGGTAGAGTGAGTGACGTGTGTTAAATTCCTGGATGAATGAATGAATGCAGCGTCCTGGAGTACAGGCAGCTGGACCTGCAGATCCCGACCATCAACACCGTCGGCGGCCTCGTCAAGTCCGGCGTGCCGGTGCTGGTCTACAGGTGAGATCGACATCGAGATCGAGAGGTTGCCGGCATGCATGCAGATGCAGTATGAGATCGAGCTAGCTATAGGCTTGACGATGTTGGAATGGCGTGCAGCGGCGACCAGGACTCGGTGATCCCGCTGACGGGGAGCAGGACGCTGGTGCAGCGGCTGGCGGCGAGGCTGCGGCTGAACACGACGGCGCCGTACCGCGTGTGGTTCCAGGGGAGGCAGGTGGGCGGCTGGACGCAGGCGTACGGCGGCGGCGGGACACTGGCGTTCGCGACGGTGAGGGGTGCGTCCCACGAGGCTCCGTTCTCCCAGCCGGAGCGCTCGCTCGTCCTCTTCAGGGCCTTCCTCGCCGGCCGCCCGCTGCCGGACTCCTTCGAGTGAACAGCGCCACCCCGATCATCGGGGACGAGACGACGGACCTCCATGACTGCAAGCTTAATTACTTACTAGCCAGCTAGGATCGAGCGGAGGGTGCAAGCTGCGAGATGTATTTGCCCGTGCTGCTGATCGAGATGTGCGAAATTGTCCGGGCAAAGTGGGAATCTGAATTGTTTCTTGGAAAATATATATAGCTAGGATGTAGAACTCGTGCAATCCAAGCACAAACAGTGCGCCACACTGCCAATGGGCGCCTCGATCAGCGTTCAGATCGGGTGAGATCCATTATTAATTTACGGCAAAGTTATTTGAGACAAGAAGGTAGAAGGGCCGGTTCTATAATTTTGAGGGTCCTATAAGACTCCAGCATCATGGACTATTTAGGCTAAATATTTTCTACTTGTAATATTGAAGAGAAGTGACAAATAAACAACATCAGTAACGTGGTAAACCATGCATTAATTCTTAAAGAGTTAAATTGCAATAAAGTCTCTCTTTAAATTTTTGTTAAATAATATTAACACTAAATTTAAAACTAAAATAAAGAAAATAAATACAAAATGGACCGATTCAACATAAAATTGTATATGATTAAAACTTTTTTATTTATGTTCTTAACGATCTAAAAGGCAATAAAAATAAACTAATAATAAGAACACCTTGAGATCTAACACTAATATTAAGTTTTAAAATTTAAATTTTGGATACAGAAAGAAGCCAACAAGTAAATGATATACTCCCTCTAATTTTTTTCTATTTGACGTTGTTGACTTTTTGATCTATGACCCTTTGTCAAAGACGAGGGTATCTGAACTTGATCTGCACTGGTATTTGAAGTGGAGGGTCGCCCTATAGCCTATATATCCGGTTTCGTTGGCAAAGAGACACAAAATGAAACTCACGAGATTAGTTTAGGGACCACAAGTGGACTTCTCCCTTTCCGGTTGAGGAGCTGCATGGTTGCGCGAATGTGGGCCGTAATTCCGTTTCCAGATGGTGGCCCAATATCGTACTGTTTCATCCGGGCCGTGGCCCACTCACAGCGGGTAGAGAAAGCCCACGCATCTAAAAGCCCGGCCCAGCCCAGCCCATCATAACGCCTCTTCATCCACAGGCGATCTCCTCCTCCTCGCTGCCGTCGTCGAACTCCCCCTCGGCCTCCTCTCCGCGCCCGCACCGTCGACCTCGCCTCCGCCTCCGCCGAGCGGCGCCGGCCTGCTTCCGCCGCACCCTTCGCAGGTGATCGCCATCTCGTCCCCTCTATCTGTCTCTCTCCACACACTTGGAAGCAGTTTTTCTTTGCGTTAAACCTCGGCTCGATCCTGCCCCGCCCGTGACCGCGCCTGGAAGCGCGTTCTCTCTCTCTCGTCGCGTTAGCTCCTCCTCTTCTTCGAGATCTGGAACGCCTTAGCTTCGCTTCTTCCGGATCTGGAGGCAGATTCTTCCACTCTGCCTTGACCCGCCGTTAGCTTTGTCGTTTGGATCTGGAATTTCTGGACGGGGAGATTCGAAGTGTGATGATATGGTGAATTGCGTGGTTTTGGTTAGCTCTGCGATCGATCGAATTACGACGTTTCCCGAATCAGAGAAAAACATTGTACGGGGATCGCATGCCGTTTCTACACTATCACCCAAACTCCAAAAGGATTAATTACTCGCCCTCCAGTTAGTGCTTCCAGTTTCGTCTCGATTCGCTCTTGGGTTGCTTGCGTGGTGCACCATTGATAACAGTTCGTTTCCAAGTAGGGAAGCAAATTTGGAAGGAGCTGTTCTGGACTAGTTGATCCAGTTTGTGAACGTGTGGATTTGCACTTGAAGTTGTTGCACCCAGTATCCGGCAGGAACCAGCAGCTGTGTACAATTTGCATCCTCGTTGCTCTTCAGTACTGATAGCTGGCAGCATTTTCATGTATCAATAATCTCTGTATTTGTGAATGCTAGAGCCTCTTATGCCCATTATTATGGTGCTGAAAGGATCCGATTTCAATACTTGTCAGGCTAGCTACTGAAGTCGTAAATCTCACTTCTTACCTGAACCTACCACAGGTTCGGGTTGATCATAAGAGAAACACCTGAGAAGTTTTAAAACATTGTTGGTAATTTTTTTTTTTAACTGCTCCAGGTAGGAGAGACAAGATTTTGAGGATGCCGAAGGCCACGAGTGATGCAAAGCTTCTTATTCAATCCCTGGGCAAGGCCTATGCTGCGACACCAACAAATCTCAAGGTATGTTTTGGCCATTTTTCTTCTCTATAAGCTGTCATCATCAGCCATTTGCAAATTATCGATCATTTTTCTGCAGATTATCGACCTCTATGTGGTTTTTGCGGTTGCTACAGCCCTTACTCAGGTAAGTTTATCAGTTACTAGTTCATAATATTTCGTAGTTTCCTGTTGGGGATTTTATGTGAAACCAAACATGAGATAAAAATTGAGTATGACAACCAAATTATAGTATAACATGGGGGCGGTGCACAGCAGATGGTTACTATTACTATCAAAATTTGATGCTTGCCGAATTCTGTATGTTACGGTAGATGGAAAACATCCTACTTGCTCCATTCTAAAACATAAACATTTCTAAGTTGTTTAGCAAGTAAAAAAACACTAAGGTTATTGAAAAATACTCCCCTGTAGTCACCTTAGTGGTTAAATTTTGAATTACTTAGATTCCCCTCCCAAGCACCTACACCCTCCGGCCCATTAAGAATCAACTTATGGGGGCAAATCTAGACAACCAACTTGAATATGGACAACTGTGCATAGGTTCATTCCCAGTAATAGGCTGAGATATACGGATTTCCATACATTGGAATCAGTGCCCCTGAAATGCTTATATTGTGTACAAACTTTGATTCCTACAAATGATTATATTTTGAAATAGAGCGAGTATTGTTAGTGGTAGTGATAGTCTTATCCTTGGTAAGGAATGAGATGTCTTTAATGCAGAATTTTTTTCTATCTTTTTTCTGCAGAGATTTGTTCTCCTTTGTCATCTAGCTTCGATCTTTTTGGGTCACTGTGAGGGTTGTTGTGCAATTATGTTCCTCAATGGTTTGGGTTGATAGACAGCACATTAGCTGTGTGTTTTCTTAAAAACATGATGCTACTGTGCTAATAATGGGTTCAGTTACGCTGCGTTTGATTCAAGCACAAAGGGTGGAAAACTCCCTTGTTCTCTATCCATGTGCTCCCTGAGCTGCTAAACAGTGTCTTTTTTGCAAAAAAAAAAAGATATTATAGGAAAGTTGTTTAAAAATCATATTAATCAAAATTTCAAGTTCTATGTGATCTGTTTCCCTTTTCCTTTCTCCCAAAATTACCCTTAAGATTCTTAAGCTCAGTGAAAATAACTTTGTGTTCAATTCACAAGTCCTTTCTTCCACCAGTTCTAAACTACTATATTGCTATTTTGGAAACTATTGATATACTCTCTGACAATACAGGTCGTTTACATGGGAATAGTGGGGTCATTTCCTTTCAACTCTTTCCTTTCTGGCATCCTTTCATGCATAGGAACCGCTGTGCTCGCTGGTAGGAATTTCTTACCCCTTATTCAACCCCAGTTAACATTTTCCTAGGTTGTACGATAGATGACTGTCAATTTTTGTGCAGTTTGCCTACGTATTCAAGTCAACAAAGATAACAAGGAATTCAAGGTAACTCTACCTATAATCTCATTTGCCAGGGCCATTAATGTTTGACATTCTGTCATAACTTTGCATGCCAACACATATATAATTTGCAGGATCTTCCTCCAGAAAGAGCTTTTGCAGATTTTGTTCTGTGTAATCTGGTGCTCCACTTGGTGATCATGAACTTCCTTGGCTGAGATTCTGCTGCTGGAACTGATTAAGGTTTTGTAGCCCCCAGTCCATGGTCACTGTTAGCGCGCCCTAATGTTTGGGACTATCATAGTATCAGATATTCATACCAACTTCCACACATCACCGATGTAATCTGAGAATTTTTCGAGAAACTTCAAGTTCTCTACCTGCTACTCTCGCTGCAGTTAATTTTACTTAGGCGTATTTAGCGTTGAACAATGTTAGAACATGCCAACCAGTTTTCTTCGGTGCCTGAAGATTGGGCAATGTGTTACTGGACTATCGTCTTTGTCGTTAATTGCTGTTCACCCTTTGTTCCATCTATATACCATTAAGAAACTTTGATCGCGCTACAAATCTATACGAAATGCAATGCATCTTGCACTTGAGCAGTAGACCGATGAGTCAATGACCCTGTTATTAAGCTGAAGAAAATCAAGAGTAGGAAAATAAAGCATGCACGCATTCTTGGTTTCACCCGTCACCTTCGATGCGCTTAACAAGTGCGGACCATCCAAACCACGTTGAGCCATATAAAATTATCATCTCATCTAAAGAATACCGAGCAGGGTTTCTGTTACCAGGGTAACCGGCCTCTCTGTTGGGCATGGTTATAGTTACCGTGGCATGTCATGGTTTCGTCAAATGAAATTGACCTAAACTTAAAAAATATGAAAATTTATGAAAAAAATATATGATATAAGAATTGATTTGTAATGATGTTTGGTGAAAAAAAATAGTGAAAAAACTAAATTTACGAATGAATAAAAATTCAGCACTGAAAAATGGTTAGGTAAAATAAAAAAGATATTATTTACGGCAGGTCCATTATGGCCCAAATTAAGTGGGGGACCAAAATATCAGTCCCTACCCCCAGACAGAGAGCATAGAGGTGAGGGGAGCTGGTCCCTGCTCTTCGGTTGGTGACAAGGAAGGCGTCGCCACTAGATTCACCGCAGCCGGCTAGAGAAGCGGGGAAACCACGCGGTTTCCCGCGGCGGCACCAAACGGGACTGTCTAGGAGGAAAATTTAACGGTAACCAACGCAGTTTGGACGGTAATCGTGGGATTTGCGTAACAAGCCACACGGTTTCAAGAGGTAACCGGCTTTGGTTTCTTACCTTTTTTAGTTGTAATAACTGCGGTAATCGCTTGCAAAACCATGGTACCGTGATGATTTCACGGCTCGGTGTTGAATGTAGGACATTGATTGATTGACCATGATTTGCATGTTTTTAATGTTCGCAACACCTATTTAAGTATGTATTTAATACATAAGGCACATATTTAACTATATAGTTGATATTTAATACATGAGACGAATTTTTTTTATTGTATTAGCTATTTGTGAGTAGAAAGCTAATAATATTTTGTTATAGTCTTTTTGCTAATTTCTAGTACCCAAACTAAGGTAAATTACCTATGTAATTATATAGTCATATGTTTGTAAACATATAATAGTTGTGTATGTAATATTTGGTTGTAAGAATTATTATTAAATATCATTTATCGTCTCTATATTTATTGCAATGTCAAAATTTTGGAAAATATCATGCCAAAATTTTCTTTTCCCTCTATAACATGTCCTAAATGTCATATCTACATACTATTTTTCCTTGTATTTTTACAGACTTTTCAAAATTTATTTGCAATTACCAACTGTCGTTTTCGATCGAAACCGTGGTAACCGCACATTTTGAATTCAAATTTATCACGGTGTCCCGTGCGGTAAACAGGGCTCCGCCATGCCACGGCATTGATGGGACCAACGGTTTCGGAAACCCTGATACAAAGCCAAGAACAGAAAGAAAAGTCTGACGGGACCAAACTACCTATGGTCACCATGCCTTTCAATGGAATGCAAAACGGCAAATGAGTAACAGAGCAGCTACAAACATTCCAAAGTTGCAACTGACAAACCAAACTAGCATCGCTCTTATTTCAGATCATCATTATATATTAGAAGCTGCTGGATGGCCAGGATGCCTAGCATTCACCTACACTTCAATAAGTTACAGCCATGTGTAAAGTATTGGAAGCCATCAGGTGTGGAGTAATGTACAAGTACAACAGTGCAGCGTCATCTTACTGCTACCAAAAGGAATACACGCACTTGAAGGAGTAAAGCTTCTGGCATCCTTTTAAAAATAGAGCAACTCATGATCTAGCATACAGTTTGTTTGCTAAATGCATCTGTGTTGATTCATTTCCATAATATTCCTACAGCCTCTGTTGGAAAAATAAGAAGAGGAAAGTGAACACCTAAATGAAGGGGAATTTATGCCATCTAATTTTACCATGATGAGAGGCCAACTGAGAGGTAAGAAAAGGCTGGATTCCAGACCGACGATGTTGTCCTTCAATTAGGCACTCAGAGCAGGCTCCAGTGGTTCCGGAACCCCACTCCCACCATTCAGAACGATCACCTTACCCTCTGAATCCACATCAACAATAGCAGAGTCACCTTCCTTGACCTCGCCAGCCAACATCTTTTCTGCCAAGCTGTCCTCCAAAAGCCTCATAATAGCACGCCGCAAAGGCCTGGCACCATAGCTCGGGTTGTAACCTTCATCGACAACTCTATCCCGGAACTTCTCTGTCACCTGGAGGTCGATGTCCTTTGCCTTGAGTCTGTCAAACACTTCTTTGAGCATAATATCAGCAATCTCCTTAACCTCCAACTTTGTAAGCTGCCGGAACACGATCATCTCATCCAATCTGTTCAAGAACTCAGGACGGAAGTACTGCTTCAACTCTTCAGTCACCAAGCTCTTGATCCTGTTGTAACTGGTGTCTTTCTCATCATAGTCAAGGTCAAATCCAATCTTCCGTCCTCCCTTCTCAATGACGCTGCTTCCAACATTTGATGTCATGATCAACAGTGTGTTCTTGAAATCAACTGTCCGTCCCTTGCTGTCAGTTAGTCTTCCATCTTCTAATATCTGAAGCATCATGTTGAAGACATCAGGATGTGCTTTCTCAATCTCATCAAAGAGCACGACTGTGTATGGACGACGGCGAACTGCTTCGGTCAGTTGACCTCCCTCAGTGTAACCAACATAACCTGGAGGTGACCCAATGAGCTTGGAGACTGTATGTCTCTCCATGAACTCACTCATGTCTAGTCTGATCATGGCCTCCTCTGAGCCAAAGTAGTAGGCTGCAAGAGCCTTTGCTAATTCTGATTTACCAACACCAGTCGGTCCAGAGAAGATGAAGCTAGCAATGGGCCGATTCGGGTTCTTGAGGCCAACACGAGCACGGCGGATAGCACGGCTAATAGCTTTGACCGCCTCATCCTGACCAATGATACGTGTATGGAGTGTCTCCTCCATCTTAAGGAGACGGTCAGACTCATCAGATGAGACTTTCTCCACAGGTATTCCAGTCCAAGAGGACACGATATGTTGAATATCTGCCTCAGTGACAAGAGGACCAACTTCACCGGATTCAGTCTCTGCTTTAACCATTTCCTTGCTCTTGTCAATAATGGCTGTAATTTGGGCCTTCAGCTCCATTTCCCGATCTCTTAATTCCCCAGCCTGTCAAGATATAATAATGATGAGATAACATGAAAGAAAGTTTGATAGGGATGGAGCTGATTCAAGATTGATGCTAATTACCACATTCTAGTTACACAAGAAGAAAGGAATAGAAGGATGTCTTCTAGCTATGATTTAGAGCCACTGGGCCATTTTACAACACAAAGTGCAAATACCCAAAATGAATCAATAGGTTTGCAAGTAATAGCACAGAAATTTACTAAAGCAGATCATTAGGAACTTCATACGATTTCTGCAGGAAATCTATATACCTTCTCAAAGTCTTGGCCACGGACAGCCTCGTTCTTGTCTTTGGTCACCTGTCGAAGCTCTTTGTCCAGCTCCTTGGCTTCATCAGGGAGCTGCAACATAAAGAGATCACATTTTTACTTTTAGACAGGAATAATGCAGCAAAGGAGACTATAACATAGAACAATACAACGGTAGTACCTGTGCATGTCTGAGCCTAACACGAGATCCTGCCTCATCAATCAAGTCAATGGCCTTGTCAGGCAGGAAGCGATCGCTGAAGAAATATAAGAAATACAAGAAGTCTGTTAGATTGACAATCAAATGGTTATATATCTCAACCGGCAAGAATTTAAATCCCATTCAAATTTTCTGTAAAATCAGGGGCAAGTTTGGTGCACACCTTAACACTGTGAAACATGCTTGCCAAACTTAGCCAAAGAGGTGGTAACAAAAGAAGTGCATAAAACATGGATCCTAGGTTAAATTGTGGCACGCCGCAAGTGCAGTAATGAAAGAAACAATAGCCTCACAAACTGTGGCATGGTTTGGCAGTGTGGGGTAGTGAACCAAACATCCCCTATATCTTTTTATTTGCACAATTATAATTGTATATACTTTCTCACCCAGGATCTGTAATGGAACGAAGGCAAACTTTCATGTTGTTCAGTTTCAAATATCACTGATTTAAATTTGCTTCTAGCAGGGATCCTAATCAGCATGCATGTCAGCATCATGCACAGAATATAAATTTTTTTTTTCTGGTCCACAGCCCATCTTCCTACGCATTTTGGCAGTCTAGCAGATAAAGGGTGAAACTCAGTAAGTATTATTGTAGTACTTAGATCATTCATAAACATCTTTGAGCAAAGGTCTAGACCAGAGGGAATCATAAAGCACATTCTGAAATTAACAGAAGTGGCTCAAGGCACTACACATGGATCTATTATACAATGCACTTGCACCTATACAAGTCGCCTACTCCACATATAAGTCCCCTACTCCCACATCTCCACCTAGTCACCACTTCAGAAATAAGTACACTCCTTAGAGAGAAAAAAAAAACTCTAAAAAAGTAAACATCACTATGCACAGGAGAAATAGAATTCTCAGTAAGGTTAAAAGTGGTGCCCAACTGCCCATTGACAAGGAATAGCTCTTAAAGAATAAGTACAATTGATATAGCCACAAACAAAGGCCAAAAAATTATAAGAAGAAACATATTGGCTAAGAGAGTAGTGCATAGCAAACCTGATGTACTGGTATGACAATTGTGCTGCAGCAATTAAAGAATCATCTGTGTATCGCAGCTTATGATGCAGCTCATATCTCTCCCGAAGTCCTCTCAAGATTTGTATTGTTTCATCAACAGTTGGCTCTGGAACCTTAACTGGTTGAAACCTACGCTCTAAAGCTGGATCTTTCTCAATATGTTTCCTGTACTCATCCAGTGTTGTCGCACCAATGCACTGAAGACAAGCATAGGAAATGAGGTGATTTTTTTGGGGGTGGGGGAGCAACAACAGATAACAATTATATAAATTCATCGACCCCTTGCAAAGTGGAAGATTACTTTCTGGAGTCAAATAGGCTTTGAGGCATTCTCCAGACTAAACTATAAATATTATAAACATAATCATGGAAGCAATAGAACTTTAAATTTGGCACATATACCTGCAGTTCACCTCTCGCAAGAGCTGGTTTTAAGATGTTAGCTGCATCAATTGCACCTTCAGCTGCACCTGCTCCAATTAACGTATGCACTTCGTCAATAAAGAGAATAATGTCATCATTTTGTTTGATTTCCTCCATAAGTTTCTTCAGTCTTTCTTCAAACTCTCCACGGTACTTGGTACCAGCAACAAGGAGCCCCATGTCAAGAGTAATAACCTAACAGAGAAAAAGAGTAATCAGTATTAAGAAACAATACAACAATAATTAGAAAGAGAAGCTTGACCCCACTCCAAAATCTTATAAATTGTGCAAGTTTCATTCAAATCAGACAAGGACCTTGGGTCCTAACGGGTCAGGACCCAATAACAAGGGAATAATGATACTAGTTGCATCAGTATACGCTATGGGGCAAAAAGTCGATTCATAAATTAAGCCTGGAAATGTAATAGAGAAGGCTATCCAGGAAAAAAAAAACTAGTATTCTTCAAAATTGCAGTTACTTGTCTAGTGAATGGAATTAGTGAGTTCACCCAAAAGAGTATCAACCCTGGTAAAAGTGGCCGATGACACTGATTTGAAAGCACATATAAAAAACAGTGGTGTGACAGGATGGTCTAAGCTAACCTTCTTTCCTTCAATTGTTTCTGGAACATCCCCATTGGAAATACGCTGTGCAAGCCCCTCAGCAATAGCAGTCTTTCCGACACCAGGTTCTCCAATTAGGCAAGGGTTGTTCTTTGTCCTCCTTCCCAAAATTTGAGTTACACGCTCGATTTGATCTTGTCTGCCAACAACAGGGTCTAGTTTACCCTGCAGATCAAAACGGTGAGTTTTTTGTCTTTACTTATTTATCTATGCAGTAGAGAATGCACAAATGAGTTTGACGAAATACCTCTTCTGCCAGCTTAGTCAAATTAGTACCATACTCTTCGAGAGTAGGCATCTTCTGGCCACTGCTTCCGCCACCAACTCCAGCGCCAACAGCTTCTGTGCTTTCACCAACCATTCTTATGACCTGAACATAATGTCAAATATCAGCCCTGTATAATTTTAAAACTTTGCCTATGGTTTAAGGAACATAATAGTAAAAATAATTACCTGGGTACGAATGTTGTTTGGATCAGCACCAAGACTTTCCAGCACCCGTGCTGCAACACCTTCACCCTCACGAAGTAGGCCCAGAAGTAAGTGCTCAGATCCTATATAGTTATGCCCTGAATAATGAATAACAATGAATATTAGAGAGAAGATCATGCATATTTCTTTAATAACAAGTCTCACAAGGTATAAACTCAAAACTATAATGTGGATAGAACCAAAAGGCTTAGCCTAAACCTTGATATGAATACAAAGGACCTGTAGATTGATGGAACATCATAAGGTATCAAACTATCAATAACCTGACCTCAAGAAATACTGAATTATTGAACATAGCATTAAGTCAACAATACTGCAACGGTTATCTTTTCACATTTTTTTGCATACTAATTCTACAGTATATAAGTGTAATCAGTAATTATATGCATACTAACAATTTCGTAAGCAGTGCTAGATCTGATGGTCACTATACCCAAACATCTAGCATCATTCTAAATCAGTAATTATGCATAGAAGAAGCATATTTGCACATGTTTAGCTATTAACTCGAACATACCAATTCTCACCAAATTTAGCGCCATTATTTTGCATACTTATTATTACTTAATGTGAAGTATAAAAATTCAGGGCAAGGTAATAGCAATATGAAACCAAAGCACGTGCTGATTTGATTGGAAATCAGAGGCATATAAGTAATGGTTCGGGATAAAGATTGCCATAAAGTAAGAATTATAGTATCCAATCATAACTGAATGAAACTAGCTAAACCTTTGGGCAAAGGGAGGTTATACCTAGCTGGCGAGCTTCTTCAAGTGATAATTCCAACACACGCTTTGCACGAGGTGTGAATGGGATTTCAACAGCCACAAACCCACTGCCTCGTCCAATGATCTTCTCAACTTCCACACGGGCATCCTTAAGATTGATGCCCATAGACTTAAGAACCTTCGCTGCAATTCCCGTGCCCTCACCAATAAGGCCCAGCAGAATTTGCTCTGTTCCAACAAAATTGTGGCCCAGGCGTCTTGCTTCTTCCTGGGCAAGCATAATCACCTTGATTGCCTTCTCCGTGAAGCGCTCAAACATGGCACGGACCACTCCTCTTGACGCAGATCCCCGGTGGCGTGAAATCTGGCTTGCTACAATAGCGCCAAAATCACGTTTAACCACCGACCTCGAGTCCAGGAAATTTGTCTGCCGCAGGCCCTGGAAACCCCCAAGAGTAAGGGTCCTGGTTGGCATGGTACGCATCATTGTGGCCCTCGCACGCACACGGAACCGTGCGGTGCTGCTCCTCCTATATATGGTCGGAGCAATCGCGGACTGAACCAGCGCCCCCTCCATGTCGACCTATCGAACGTGATCCCCCCTGTCCACCAATCCAATCTAATCTCTGCAAATCAGGAATACCAAAAATGATCAGATGAAATTACATACCAAACGTCCACAGATGAACCGAAACTACGACAGCAAAAACTTGTTCCCACGGCCAAACAGCCTGCCGGCCGCGGCGAAAACAATGAACAAGCCGCCGCGTATCGTGGCACCAATCAGCCTAACGTTGACCTCAACTCGAGATAAACAAACAAAAACAAAAATCAAAGCCAAGCACGGCGTCCCGCCCCCATTCCCTCCGATGAGACCACGGCTCCTCCCCATCCGCATCACACCGATCCGACCCACCCACCCACGCACCCGACCGCCCGCCAGGATTCACCATCAGAACGCCCCGACGGCGGGCGTCTCCGTACCACCCCCCCCCCCCCCCCCCCCACACCCCCATCGAGCCCCCTCAGCGACCCTACCCCAGAGTCACCGGAGCCACCCCCGAGAACCGCCCCCCCCCCAACCCACCCCACAGATAAGGCCCGCACGCACCGACAAGCCCCGCAAACCCGGGGGGAGGAGGGAGCACGGCCGGAGGGAGGGATGGAGGAGAGCCATCAAGCGCGCGCGCACACAGGGGGGAAGAGAATCCTCACCTCGCTTCGCCTCCTCGGCGGCGACGTGGGGGCGCGGCAACCCTAGCGGCGGGGACGGGGACGACGCGGAGGAGGAGGAGGAGGAGGCGGCGGCGGAGAGGACGAAACGGGGGACGCGACGCGACGAGGAGATAAGAGGGAGGGGAAGGGAGGAGCCGAGCCGCCTGCACTGACCGACTCCCCACGTTATCTCCAATTATACCGGCTTTCCTTTTTTTTTCCTTTTTTTTTTTAATTTTTTCCCCTACTTTATCTTTACCACCTCTTTTTTTTTTTTTTTTACTTTCACTTTCGCATGCGGCCCGGCCCATCAACGGTGAGATGGGCCGGAAGCCCATTAGGTCTCCGAATCGGAGGCCCACTCCGAGACGAACCAAACCGCCTTCCCCTCCGGCTCAAATACCCAGCAGCGAGGGGGAGGGGGAACGAGAGCGAGACGGGACGAACCTTCGAGAAGGTTCGAGAAGGTTGCGGTTGGGGCTGCGGAGGAGGGAGGAGTGGGGATGGCGGGGGAGGGAGGGGGAGGGGGAGGGGAGGGGTTCGAGGAGAGGGTGAAGCGGCTGTTCGGGTCGAGGCTGTTCGACGACGTGCCGGGGTCGTCCTTCCCGGCGGCGTCGTGGTCGGTGGCGGCCGGGGACGTGGAGCGGCACCGGTGGGCGAAGCCGTCGGAGGCCCGGGACGAGGAGGGGGAGGGGGAGGAGGGGCGCGGGGGCGGGGGTGGCGACCGCGGGGACACGCCCTGCGCCTCCGCGTTCTACGACGCCAACGGGTGCCTCTTCCGCGGGGGGAGGCGGCGGCGCCGCAAGCAGGAGGACTTCGAGGGTGACCTCGACGAAGACGAGGAGGACGAGGAGGAGGAGAAGGCTGGCGGCAAGCAGCAGGAGGAGGACGAGGAGGAGGGTGTTAGGGTTTCCATCGGCCTCGACCCGACTCTGGATCGAGAGGTAAGGGGCGCAAATCACTCAGGACTTTTACTCGCACGATTAGTACTACAGCCTTAATCATTTTCTTTGACAGCGTAATTATTAGTATGTTAAATTTCCCCTACATTAGGATTTTGGGCGTGGATTAAGAGGGGTCAACGGCTTGTTTCTTCCGTTCATGTAACCTATAGTTCACATCTCAAACTGTAGGTTTGTTTACCAATTCTCTTAACCAGGTTTGCCATGCCATAAATGCAGAAATAGGTTGAGATGACTGGCGGTATTGTAGTCACGCGACTCACGCCATTGTTTCGCTTATGCTTATATGCTAAAATTTAAAATTTAGAACTTATTGAAGTAAAATTTGAGGTTTTTTCCGTTGTAGTTTATTTTACAGAATTTGCTTTTAATTCGATAAGAAGACATATGCAAAATCTTTACCCATTATTTTTTTAATTGCTAATATAATATATCATAGCTTTTATGCTTATTATAAGCGAACAGATGAGGCTTATGGTCTTCTCATTCTTTTGTTCATGTTAAATTTGCATGTCCTTGATTCGGATGCCCGCTTCTCTCAGTATTGCAATGGGATTTGTCTACTGAAACTCTATGACTAAATTGCTAAATCTTAATTCCGTTTTCAGAGTTTATGTACAACCATGTCCTCGTTGTTTACTTTGAAATGTGATTTTCTTTTCTTTACTGTCAAGTACAACAAGCGGTAAACAGAATCATCACATGAAACCAACTTAAATGTGATATGCTTTAATGGAACATTATCTTGAACCAGATTCTTGATGAAAGTTTTCTTTCTGTTGGTTAGATTTTTTAATGCGGCATGTTATCTTACAAGATGTTTATCTTTCAGGAAGAAGAGGACAAGTATGATAGAGAGGCATTGGGTAGAGAGGATGCTGCAGATCGTGTGTACATGAATGAAATAATGGATGATGGCATGAACATGAGCATCAACACTGTAGTGCCTGACATCCTTGATGATTCCATTGAGGAGATCCACCGCTTCTCACGAGATCCTAGAGCAGATTTGAGTGCCGCATCTGCAAGACTCAAAGAATATGATAGTTCAGCTAATGATGGCCCTTGTGCTCCACCTGAAACAAAGGAATGTCCAACTGGTGGGATACAAGCAATGAAAACCGAAGATACTAACGTGAGACCTATACTGAAGAGGAAGGAGGAGCAAGGCGATTCAAAACCAAGGAAACGAGTCAAGTTTGCATCTGATGTTAAAGATCAATCAGCAGAGCTGCCTGAACAGGATGAAGATTCTCCTATGGTTCCTCAATCCATGGATCTGGTCATAGGAAAGGACTCATCCACTCCGTCTATGTCTCCTGGGGTTCCTGACTATGTTAAGAATCCTACAAAGTACACACGTTACACTCTGGACGCTCCAGAATGTAATGATGATTCTAACAAGAGGGCTTTTGCGGGCCTGCATGATCTGCTAAGGAGAATGGAACCAGAGCCTGAGGCTCCTGTTGAGATACCTAGTTCAGTTATGTTCATCCCACGGAAAAAGTCAGTTGATGTCATGACAGTAGACGAGGGTCCCAAATCCAGTGATTCAAACTCATCCCTCATTGGTCTGGCGGCAGGTGCCTCTGATGAAACTGAGCAATGTGAAATGGATGAAGATGACCCTAAAGCATCTCCAACACCACAGGTCCAAACCAACACGAAGGTGAATTCCCGTCGGTACAGATCAAGTAGAACTGATGATGAGTAAAACCGGTGATATCCTTGTATTTCAGTGTATGCTTTAAGACAAATTACAAGTCTGAGGTTCCCAATGTTGAAGTAGTCGCTATGCAACTTGAGATATGTTGATGTACTTTTGCTTTGATCTTCTGATCTGAGCTAACCAGTTATTAATTACTACTGTGGTACTTTTGTTTAATTAATCTTGTACTGGAAGATACTGTGGGTGTTGATGTTAACTTTTACTGGTAAGCTGACTTTACTGAACCATCTCTCTTTCCTTCTCATGTCAACAATAGTGGTTACTATCGCTGTCAGTTCATTATAGTTCAGAGATCAACTTACAGAGAAACTGAACGATCCTGGTCCCTGGTGTTACAGGTATGCATTTGCATTTATCCTCAAGATTCCAGGGTCACCATAGAACACAATTCTTGCCCATCGTGTGTACAAATAAAAGATCGTTTAAATGATATTAGTTCATAACTCTCACATTTGAAAAACAAGTCAATTCTCTTTTTCAGAACCAATCGGCAAGAAAAAACTAAATTGTAATGAACCCTATATCAATCTGTACATTCTGATATATATGCTGTGCATTTTCCTTCTTTCAGAGTAATTATTTACTGTGCTCAAGACATGTACAGTGGTGGCTACATTTTATCAGCAATTCTGTATAGTGCATCAGCCACCTTGCTAAGCACACCAAGTAGGCTGCTTACTTGGTCCTTCCTCTGCTCCCTGTCCAGTTGGCAGTTCATGTTCTGTGCCTCCAGCTGGGCCGCTACCATCCGGCTGCTCTGGTCTAGGATTTCAATCAGCTGGCCCTGCAGATCAGGGGCTTCTCCTGAGGCGTCATCGCTGCGCTGTCTCTTGTGCGCACCCTGAGCTGGTAAGTCCTCAACAATTTGTTCTGGTTGCTTGGCTCTGGACGTCCCCACTGTCAAGAAAATTAGATGGTCAGATAATGTTTCATTGGTACTAACTACAAAAGGTTTCTAGTCAGCATATTTGCATTTTGGGCATTTATTCCGGAACAGCACTGCATGAAACTGAACATTTATCAGAGTGTCGCAAACCTGGTAAAACTCTTGGTGCTAACATAGAAATGTTAATAAATTCAAAAGCCAAACTTAACTTTCGATTTTCAGAACATGAGCTGTGGTAACTCTGCTTAAGTTGTTGACTGCTAAGTTATTCATTTTTTTTGTCAATTGAAGACGGGGCACAAATTTTTTTTCCTGCCTGTGATCAATCAGTTGAAATATGTTTCTGCTTTCACCGAAAGGTCCTTGGGGTCCTAGATTGCTTCATATACTCAGGACTGTCAGGACTGTAACCAGTATAGAATTGAATTTTGATCTTATTATCGGGATGAAAATTACCATTAGAGTTCTTTTTGTATTCAGGCAATCAGGCCTCCTACAATTCCATGAAAACTTAATTTCTGTTTATACAATTTTAAACAGTACGTTGTGACCAATGTTTAACTAATAATCTGATCAAAGCAATGGAACAGTAAAAATGTGGGAATGTCAAGAACTCAAGATATCCAGAAGCTCATGCATGCAAAACATGAGGAAAAAAAAGGGAACTGCAAAACAGAATCCGATTACTATCAATACCTTGCTCTGAGGCTTCTTGTCTGGGTGGATCAGTCTTCTTCTCTGCAACCAAAAATCACGTGAGCAAAACAGTAATCAGCCAACCAAACAAACCTTGCCAAACTGAAAAGAAACTCAGTGATTTTTTTTTTTCGACAGAAGCAGAAGCAACAGAGCGTCCATTAGTTTAGCAACAAAAGACCAAAACACAACAACTTCCA
Source organism: Oryza brachyantha (assembly GCF_000231095.2). Classification (NCBI taxonomy): domain Eukaryota; kingdom Viridiplantae; phylum Streptophyta; class Magnoliopsida; order Poales; family Poaceae; genus Oryza; species Oryza brachyantha. The sequence continues at coordinate 9,153,832 of NC_023166.2, forward strand.
ACTCTCCAGAATTCAGAGTTCAGACCCCCAACAAAGAACTGGAGAACAGAAATTATCTGAAAAGGGGAGATGGCATCAAGTGATGAACTCACAGAAAAATTTGATGTATCACATAAATGCTGCCATCAAAAGAAGATTTATTTTTTTGCAACCAAAAACTCAAATTTTGATCACCAATTAGCCCAAATACACCAAATTCAGTTCTTCCAAATACAAACTCGCAACTTTTTTTCCTTTTTTTTCTCTTGTCAACAAAGAACACAAGAAAGCATCAACCTTTATAACGTCCAAGAATGGAGCAAGCACGCTCACCGGTTGCTGGCGGGGGCACCGCCGCCGGCGCGGGAGATGGCGCCGGCGGGGTCGCCTCCTCGTCCTCATCCTCTTCCTCCGACGACGAGAAGAGCCCGTCGTCCCCGGCGGCGGCGGCGGCCGCGCGGCCGCTGTCGAACACCGCCGCCTTCTCCTCCTTCGCCGCCGCCGCCGCATTACCGCCGCGGCCCTCGAGTATGTCGTACACCTCCCGGTCGAAGAACCCCGGGAGCCGCCTCTCCCGGCGCGCGTCGTTGCGCATGGCCCAGAACGACACCTCCTTCCCGCCGCCCGCCGGCGACGACAGCGAGCGCTCCCACTCCCTGATCTTCTTGTAGTCCCCGGCGAGGTTGCTCCACCGCTTCCGGCACTGCACGGGCCCCCTCTCCAGCCCGTGCCTCCGGCAGTACTCCGCCACCGCCGCCCACTTGGTCGGCTCCGCCGCCGCGCCGCCGCCGCCGCCCCTCCCCCTCCCCCTCCCTCGCCCCTCCACCACCCTCTTCCCCTCTATCAGCACCAGTATCTCCTGCCTCGTCCACCTCGGCAGCCGCGGCGCCCTCCCCGACCCGCCGGCGCCCTCCCCGGCGCCAGACATGCCGCCGGCGACGGCGAGCTAGCTAGCCAGCCGCAACCTGCAGCTCAGCTGACCACGAAGAGAGAGAGAGAGAGAGTGCAGCAAGCAACAGTGATAGGGTAAGAAGATGGGAGGAAGAAGAAGGGGCAGCTTAACTCTTAAGCTGGGGATTAGGAGGGACAGGCCATGATTATGGCTAAAATAAACACAAGATTATGGGCCCTAATTAACCCATAATGAAAAAGGATTAGTGCCTTTCTCACTCCTCTCTGCTCTTCCCAAAGAGGGAGGAAAAGGCAAGAGTGGTTGAGGAGGATTATTATTAAGGGAAGGTTAGTGCACACTAGTGTGTGTGATCAGAGGAGGGGCTAAATAGTTTATGGGAGTGATTAACTAGTGGGTGTTGATGGATGGATGGATGGATTGGGGGGTTCCAATGAGAGTTGTAGGGTGTAGCCACCACCTACTGTTTTCAGTTTTTTCAGCAACCAAAGAGGGGAAGAAGATAGAGAGCACTGTTGTGATATGATATGCATGACTTTTTTTTTCTCCCCTTTACGTGCATGATAATTCTAAAGGGGGAATATTGGCATTGGTGTGGACTTGAAACTTGGGGTTGAGAAAGCACAGTTTGACACTTTTTTTTGGGTGCTCTCTGTCCATGATATCTTTGCAAGGAAAATCTTCTCTCTTCTTTTACAAGAGATGCAAAAGAAATTAATACTAGGAGACAATAACACATCAAAATTGTTATTTTTATTTCGTTCTGGAAATTTAGATTGGCTTTGTTTGTAGTGTGACAGGGACTTGTAAGGGCAGGCACTGGAGCAGAAAGGAGGGATCTTTGATCGGCATGGCCGTATGTATCTTTGGTCGGTATGGACGTATGGGCATGGTGTTTGAGACACGGATGGCACTATTGTTGTGTAATGAGGTGGTGTTCTTTTAGCTCGTGCTCTGATTGCCGCTAATACATTTTTCAAGCTATTAAACGGTATGATTTTTGCTGAAGTTATTTCTTTATAGAAATTTCATGGTTTGTTTTAAAATCTAAACTTTTAACTTCTTATTATTTAATTTGTTTGCATATGGTCTTAAATAACCCAAGGGTGAACGAGGACAACTGACCTGCAAAGAGGAATTCTTTCAAAGTTTCAGTTAATGCCCCTATTTCTTGCACAACTGGGATTACTACAGCCAACCAGGTATGCATGGGCCAGCATGGCTGCCCCTGAGTCACATTCCTGTCCAGTCTGTCAGCCACCCCATCCAAGTCACAACCAGATGGGATGAATTGGATAAGGTCTCTTGGGAACACGGATCCTTTCTCTAGGTTAGTACCAATTCCTGTATTAACAATATTGTAGTTGTCTTGCCATATGGTTTGGGGTCCATTATTTTTTAGAAGATATAAGATTTATTTTGCTAAACTCACCCATAGGATATTTTCTCGAATATGGCATACCCTTTTACACCCAATTATATTGGCAAGAGAAAATATTGTATGCCATTATAAAGTTCATGTCTCTCTATAATACCATTGTTTGTTCTATTTGAGGAAAAATGTTTTCTTCTACACTAACATCAAGGGGGTCCCAACTTGGTTCATGGTTTTTGTCCAACCTTCCACCATGGTTTTTGTCCAACCTTCCACCTTATTTAGGATTATTATCTTCCCTACTGAAGATTCTATAATTCGGCCTTCCTTGCGAAACATTAAGTAGTTGAGGCTCGGAAATCTTCATTCTTCAGTATAAAATAATATATAGTGAGAATGTTCTGATATTCGAAATCACCCTTGTGTTTTTATTGTGAAGAACTTAGTATCTCTTGTGCTTACGCTCAATGGGAAAATAGAAATCATATGAAGCTTTGATCTGACGAACAGGTTTATACACACATGCAGGTCATTTGTTTTTGCCATCAGGGTCAGTTCATCAATGCAAATGTGAATTGACGGTGAAGGACTTAAGTGCAAGGAAATGGTTAATTGGAGGGGATTATTTTTGCTAATTACTCAATGTTTCTCACTTAATAAACAGATATAATGATCACACAAGCATAATTATCGGTCCATGATGTTATCGCATCAATGGATATTATGTTATACTGATGAATGAAGATATGGACGATAGGGGATCGGAGTTTTAATTTATTTTTGTGTGTTCCTTTCAAAAATTTGTTTTTGCTGACCTCTCTTGCTTTGATTTTGCCCCATCAGATCGATTCCCAGCCAGGCCCCGGTTTTGCAGGCAAGATTGTGTGAGGGACACTCTCTCACTAAAGCAATTAATGATTTAATGAGGATGGGATGGAAGGAGGGGCAAGAAACGTCCATTTCCAACTTTTGGCCCCCAATATATCTTTCAACAAATGCATCCTTACTTAAGGTTCCTTGGAAATTGTTTAGTGATTGGTCATATAATTTTTGCATGCCTTTTTAAGTTTTTAGTGGTTGGTTGTAGGTCAAGATATGCTACAGCGGCGTAAGATACTCCCACTGTTTTTTATTTAATGTCTTAAAATTTTAGATCCGAGAGTTGGCCTTGATAATTTACTTGATTAATTTCATGTCACTTGAATTTATGGCACCCATAAAATTTGAGAAGTCAAATTTATTAAAGTCTAAGATATTTCACCATAAATGCTCTAAAATATCAACTAAAAAATAAGATCAAATATGAGAGTTGTTTGCTTGTGTAACACCAGGTTCTCCCTATTTTGGTTGCAAATATTTTCTAAAAATAAAGGATCATGAAGTTGATGCAATATAAATGTATCTCCATGTCTACGCAGCCATCAGATAGAATGGATTGAGATCAGAAGGGACAACGATCATGGTACACGCTATCTTGATGATATAGGTGAGTGACTAGTATGAGAACTCCAACATTTGCTACTTCTTGATTCTTGTGGTGTAACTTTCATGTCAACCTCCCCCCTGTTGGGACCCTAACTCCTTTGTGTGACCAAAGGGGCCACTGCCCTTTCAGCCACAAGAAGAGATTGCAACCCCTATGGTGTGGATGTGTGGATGCTTACATTTCCCATAGGAAGGACCATGACTGATGACTGGATAGATGGGGTTGAGATTGGCCTCTCATGCAATGCCCTATAGGATTCTGGTAGGGCCTCAATCTTGGGAGAGGATATGTTGTTGATTGGTGGTGCCCCCTACACTCTCCAAGTGGGTTTATTGGCACTGCCATGTATTTGAAAATTTGGAGATGAGTAAGGTTTTCCAAAGTTGTGAATAGGCCAATGACTTTCTAGTTAGGAGGTTGTTTAATCTCCCTCCCTACTCATTGCTACTTCAACCAATGTTTGATGGATGCTAGAGCTTAGCAATTTTCAAAGAGGAAAAATGTTAAAGTCAAACGTACATATTATATTTGTGAAAGTATATTTTTATTTCTCAAGGTGCCATGTAAATTTGAGATAAAACTGGGTTGTTTTTATTTATCCCCTTATGTATTAACGGGAGAAAGAATATCCATTGACACAAACTCCAACATGACAAATCTCCATCACCTTGTGTTGTATGGAAGTGTAGTTGTGTTAAAAATATAAATTTCTTAATAATAAAATTACTCTTATGAGAAAGCTTACTATGCTATTTCCACGAGACCAAATTTAAGTGTACACCCTGCATCCAAGGGGCTTTCCGAGAGACGGGTGGGAAAAATATAACTAAATCAAAAGGCTGAACAAAACTAACCGATACCAAAACTACAAATTTCGGTCACAAATTCAGTCTCCTCCTCTAACCTACCGAATTTAATACAATAAGTTCAGTCATTAACCCTGATTAACTAAAATGATCGAAATTGTCAAAATTTCAAGCTTATTAAGTATGATGCGTGAACATTGATGTCAACTTGGAAACATTCTGCTATCTTGGTGATTTGGTGTGTTATATAATGAGGGTGATTAATTGGCTTTTTCTTGGAGAAATCAAACCATTTATTTATAAATAAAATATAATTTATAAATAAAACTTTTATATATGTATTCTCAACGATCTAAAAGACAAGACTGGAAAATAAACTTCGGTTAAAAAACAAAATCAAGATTGAAAAATTAAATTTTGGCTTATAGCATAAGTAGAAGTGAAAAGATTGGGAGGGGGGGTGATTGTTTGCTATTGGTACATATGTTGTGATATTCAACTGCCAAAACATGTCTAAAAGATGGGAGGTTTAACCAAAAAAAAATGTTAAGTCTAATTTGTGTGACTATTTTATCTCCCAAAACTATCAGCTATTTTTGGTCATGACCGAAGACCGAACAAATTTAACCCACGCATTTTGATCTTCACTTTTAAATGAATGAATACCACTTTGCGCTATTACCATGGTGTGTTAAGCCTATAATTTCTGCTTACTCCCAGAAGCATGACTAGAATTTACGCTAAAGGTTGTAAGATAGGAAATATGTTGCCTGCAGAAAGCAGTATATCACACAAGGAAAACATTCAGTGTGTTAGTGCGTACTGTGGCGTGTCCACTGTGGAGAGGGATTTGATTCCTAGCTCTCCATAATTAGGATTTGTGCAAATCCTAGGTCATGGGGGGATCACCCTCTCTGTACCCCCACAACCCCACAAGAAAAGTGGTTGCATTACCATAGTCATCGACAACATCAGAGGAGATTTGGTATATCAATTGTAGGGTCAACTAGCCCGATTTTCTCGCAATAAATTAAATTCTCTCGGATTTTATAGAGCATTATCGATTAGGAATTTGAAGTGAAGGGATGGTGGTGGGTGAGGGCATCTGTAGAGAGCCATCGGAGCCCCTCGCGAAAAGATAAATTATTTTCTACTTCCTGATAAATTTTTATCGAGCAACTTATTTGGAAACATGACCCAATCCCCCCCAAGGGTCCTACAATATGTCATGATGGGCATCGATAAGGTCTCTCAAAAATGTTTCATTGACTACTTATTTACATCATGGTAATATATATTTGTAAAACATAAAAATATTAAAAAATATCTTCCGAGACATATATATATATATACACACACACATGTATATGAATATATTCTTCACATTTTCAATCGAAATACACATTACAAAACACGTTGATTCTCATATGCCAAAAATTACCTGTTTTGTGGCATAGTAATCCCTAGTACATATGTGGCCACTTTGACACAAACAGCACAAAACTTTTAGTAAGTGTCCCAAGTCCCAACTACCAGTTGCATGCCCTCCATGTCACCATTGGAGTGAGGAACAAAATCCAACCACACTACCACATAACTATATGGTTTCCATTGCGTTGTTGGTGCACAAGTCCCTTTTCTCTAAGGCCAAAGCTAAAGAAGAAGAAGAGGAGGAGGAGGAGGAAGTTCATGAACAGCATAAGCCAACTAAACAATAACAGCATCCCTTTGTCTTTTTTTTCTCCCCTTTCATGGATATATAGTTGCCTCCCTTTCAAAGTGCAGGAAGCATAACCCTATCCATTTGCACTCATGTGATTAAAATTTAAAAAAAAATGGCACCACTACTGTGGTGCAAGAAAGCCCTACCAGCTCTTGACTATGACATGGCACTGCCCCCCTTGTGTAAGGATGATGGCTTGCTGATGGTCATATTGCAAATGTCCTAATAACAATGATTAATATATGAAGTTGTTAACCAGCTTATTACTACTAATTATAAAAACTTTCAAAGAACATGTCTGAAAAGCATACCAATTTAGATGGGGCTCACATGAAGGCATGCAGCTGGAAGGAGGGGGAAAGGATTGGATTAGAGAAGGTCTTGCACTCTAGGGGCAAGCAATCAGTCTGAAATAATAATCTGATGTTGATGATGATAGGTACACCTGAGGCCTACAGTTAAAGGCTTAAATGAAATATATGCTTATGGGAGCCCTTATTTCTTTTCCATGATTCTTCTTCTGAGTGGCTTTCGGTTGTTTGATCTCCTTTTTCTTGTATATGTCCTAAAAAAATGTGTTATTCTCTACCCATAAAAGGAAATTTCCTTGGGGGGTTATTTTGATTGATCTTGAATTTTATCTTTGTCATGTATGTCATGTACATTGGTAGACAAGATGACAAGTAGATATATTATATTGGGAATAAAAGTATACTAACAGCACCCAATTCATCAGTTTATAATCATCCCTTTATTCTCCAACACTTAAATGTGAGCCCTCAAATGACATCCCAGCTCATCAGTTTATAAGCATTCACCTATGACAGGAATAATACTGACCATTAGTTTTTTTTTTTCACTCACAGAAATTAACTACAGATGTAAAGTGATGACATGATACAGCGATATGAACTCGGTCAGATCCATAGCTTGTTATCCATGTGCTTAGATTTTGTTCTCAGTTTCTGCTTTTAACCAGACCACAATACAATCACAATGCACTTTAATGTTCGATCGTTAATTTTTGATGCAAATTATAGCACCGACGTCGTTTTGCTTCTGGTTATACTTATAAGCTAAGTTTTAATTTTTCAAACTTAAATTTATAGTACTTTTTGAAGTTTTTTTCATCATAGTTTATTTTATAGTCTTGGTTTTAATCACTAAGAATATGTATATAAAAGTTATTTTCATAATTATTTTGTATTTGCAAATATGTCATTTGTTTTTGTTCTCTAAAAGAAGTCAAACAACCACCCCTTTAGGTCACCAAAATGGCAAGGCCACTTGCAGAGTGCAGGGTATCTGGATTGTTCCAATACCTAGTTCTTGCTGGTCTTACCATCCTAATTCTGGTCATTCTTTCATCAATCCAGTTCATCTTCGTTATAGACAGTTATTTATTTTACTTATTCTACATTATATTATAAGTGTTCTAGCCATATCAATATTTATTCATGGATCAAATAAATACATTTTAGAGTCACTGAGTTATTTTAGCTCCACCTGGACTGAACTCAAAGAAGCCGCTAAGGGCAAGTACAACGCTTGCGTTGGAGACAACACTTTTTGTAAAAAAAAAACCCCTCAGCATGCCTTGCAGCCGGCCATCCCGTCTGCTCATCAAGCGATGACGACTCATGCTCCAAGAGAGAAGAGATGGATTTAACACTGTTGTATATAGCTTGTAGACAATGAATTTTCAATAATTTATTTATAGTTGATCTTAACTATAAAAAACATTAAATAACTTATAGACAATGAAATAGACTTTAGGTTGTATGACCTATCTTTTAAACTGTCTATATGATAGATTCGAGATGTTTAGAGACAACTACCGTCTATGGGTGAACATGCCCTAAGTTGCTAATAGCAGTGGCGGATCTAGCCAATGAGATTATGGGGGTCTGAATACTTTAGATAGAGTTTCAGCCTCCCTTCTATTAATCTTTGCCATAAAATTTTATAAAGGTTTTCGTGAGGATTCCAATAGTTTTAACGGGGATAGCGGGGGCTCGAGCAATGTTGGACCCGCCCCTGGCTAATAGCTCATATCACTGCTGAATTTTCATAGCGGAATCCTAATTTTCAGAGCTGAATGCTACACCCTGCCTGTTTGTTCTACCATATCAAGTGGATGACAACCTAGAGTGCAGCGACAGCGAAACCGGTAACTTAGATACCATGCAGGAAGAAAAATTATGCTCCAAATTCATGTACAAGAAGCTTAGAAATTCGAGGTGATTGTTTATCCTTTTTATGAAAAAACCAAACGATATATTTATAAATAAAAGTTTTATATACATTTTCTTAGCAATGTAGAAAACAAGGCTGGAAGTAAACTTTGATAAAAATATTTAAAATTAACTTTAAATTTAAGGTTAAAAATTTGAGTTTTGGTATTACTACGAGCAAAAGTTTTGGTTATTCCGTTACACCTGCACACAGAAGGTTCAGAAACAAACAAAAAGCTAACGGGGAGACCGTTTTGTATTGATTTAAGCTTCTTTTCCTTTTTAACTAGTCCTATCTCTGTTGTGGTAAGATTTTCTAACTTTGTCTAAATTTATTAATTAATATAGATTTATTAGTATTCATATGAATTTAAATAAGCTTAAAAAGTGTTACATCGTAAAACGCAGGAGTATTTTGATACTAGTATTTGGCGATTGTTTTTTTTGCAATTAAGACCTCATTTTGTTTGTTATTTCCACATAAACCCAAGAAAAGAGAGAGAGACCCGAGCTGGGTTCGGCCATGGACGCGGACATGGAAACCCTCGCCGATGGCGCGGACCTCCTCGCCGGCGACGGCGGGGAGGCCGAGAGGCTGGAGGCGGAGGCGCAGGCCGACCTCCTCCGCGACCGCCTCCGCCTCGCCGTCATCAAGATCGCCACCTCCGAAGGTACACCATTTCTTTGTTTCTTGGAACGGGGATCGGTGGCGCGGTGTTTGAGAATCAAATGCGTGCGATTTTTCCTCTCCTCTTTCTCTTTGCAGGCAGGAAGGCGGGAATGGAGGTCGCCGACCCCGTCGTCGCCTGCATCGCCGATCTGGCCTACAAGAGCGTAGGTATACGCATATCTGATCTATCTCCCCCAAAACCCTACCTTTTTTTGTGTTCTTTTCTTTTCCTGTGTCCAGCAACTGCTTGTGGCAATTGTGTATGGTCTTTGGTTTCAATTGCGTTGCATAGAATCTTGCGAATGTGTGGTTTAGTTTTTATTAATTCGGGATCTCTTTGTGTTGTGCTAGTCTGTCTTCACTGATCATTTCCATGTGTAGAGATTGCTCAGATGTCTCTGGTGATCGTTTCAATTATATTAGCTGCAGTGCTTAGTGACTTAGTGTAGAGGATAATTGATTCTGACAGTTTTCAGATTTTTTTTCTTTGACGGTATTAGTGTCTTACTGTCTTTGTTCTTGATGGTCGCCATGTTTAGTGGAGCTCTGCTGAATCGGTAATTATTGTCGATATTGATGTGCAGGTGGAATGATATAAAATTCATGCTTCATTTTCCCTGAAAAACTGGAAATCTATATCTTCATAACCGATAACTCCATTACTAATGGCCTTCATTAATGCATCTTCCTCAATCAACCAAGTTTTATGGTATATTGGTATTGGCCGGAGGCCTTTAGGAAGGCTTCTGCTGTATTCATCAAATGAGTTGGAAGTTGCTTAAGTTTGTCTCCCATGCTCTTATTCATATAGCTGATGATTTGACCACCTATCCCCAAGAAAGGCACTGATTTTTGTTTTCATAACTGAAACTGTTATCTACTTCTTGACATGTTCTGCGTTTAAATAACTCCTGATTCAAATAAATTTACAATATATTTTAGTGTTGTCTTTGAAGATGGGGAAGTTAGATATTAGTTCAGTATGTCAATTGCCTAATGTGACTTTATTGATCCAGCTATACATATCCTGGATGCGTGGATATGTAAGATATGAATAAGCTGATAAGGCCCTTTCCTGCTTGGAGAGTGTTTCTTTCTTGCCAGGCTGCCACCAGCGCAGTATGTGGGGCTACATTTCCTGGACCTAATAGACTTTTAAACATAAAATTTCATAGGAACGACCCAAAAGCTGAAACTCAAGGAAATAAACTGAACTCTTAAAAAAACTATGTGATATGTGGCTGAATGTGCTATATGCATGTGATGCAGATCGCATAGCAATTAATTCAGTTATCAAGTTGAAGTAAAGACCAAACCCTTCCTGTCCATAAACACAAGAATCACCTTTTGAGCGACACCATTTCAAGATGGAATTATAGAAGGCAATGGATGGCCACCCAATCTTCTAGCACAGGTCTCTTCATCAGATTAAAAAAAAGAGTGATTTTGTGATGACAGTAAAGCATAGGCATCAGATCAATGAGGCAGTGGATTTAAAAGCAACATCTCTGAAAATATAGCACCTATAAGCTCAACTGAACTTATAAGAGTATAAATGGATCTCGATCTTGTTAGGTTTTCATATATTGAAATCATGCTAGTTCTAATTAACATCACTTTCGTAATGTGCAGAGCAGCTGGCTAAGGATGTTGAGTTGTTTGCACAACATGCTGGTCGTAAATCCATCAAGATGGAAGATGTTATCTTGACAGGTACATTAGTACATTATGATTCCATCGTCTGCTAATGCCCAAAAGAAAGCTTCTTTTTTGCTTCATAAAATACCTTTACTTTCAGACAATGGTATTTTAAAACGAGTGAAGTGCACCAGCGGTCTCTAAACTTGTGTGCATGTGTCATCTAGGTCCCTGAACTCTCAAAATGCATTTTTAGGTCCTCGAACTTGTCTGAGGTGTCAAATAGGTCCAAACGGGCTCCAACCCGCTCTATCTGCTGACGTGGCATGCCACGGTGGCGCCTATGTGGCGCTGACATTGCCCGGCCGCCGCCTGCGCCGTCACGCGCCAACCGTCTCCCGCTCAGGCGAGCGCACATGTGAGAAGGGAACGAGATAGCACAACAAAGGAGTGAGGAATCGAGAAGGGAGAGAAAAGAATAAGAAGAGAGATACTGACATGTGGGACCCACATGGCTTCACCAACACGTAGGCGCCACCGGGGCATGCCACATCAGCGGATGGAGCGGATCGGAGCCTGTTTGGACCTATATGACCCCCTAGACAAGTTCGGAGACTCAAAGATACATTTTGAGAGTTTAGAGACCTAAATGACATATGCACACAAGTTTAGAGACTACTGGTGCACTTTACTCTTTTAAAATTCCCTGTATAGTCCTCTCACTTGGTGCATCTTACATGCTGTGAACATTGCAATGTAATTCCAGCGCATAGAAATGAGCATCTTATGGGCCTTCTGCGGACATTTTCTCAACAACTGAAGGGCAAGGAGCCTTCCAGCGAGAGGAAGAGAAAGAAATCTTCCAAGAAAGATGATAACATGATGCAAATCTGATATAAGCAATGAGATAGATCTTCTGTCTCCCATTGAACAAAGGGGTAGGTCCAAGAAGGAAACTTTGCAAGAACTTAGGCTGCCAAGCTAATCCTGTTCTTCACACGTTTAGTTGTGGTAATGTGCGGTGTGAAACAGTGTTGTCTCAGTAAAATGGAGATCCTTCACATCTACTGATTTCACTGAGGCTGTTGTGTCAAGTACTAGTAAATGGCAAATTCAGAGTTTGGTTCTTGCACGGGATCATGTGCTGTCACTCTTCTTGATAACCCTGTGCCTTCCTGCTGATGTTAGCTCAACTGAAATGTGCAAGAGCATCAGTGAAAATACAGAAAAGAAAGGCAACTTTGAAAGTAGTAAAACTTGCGTGTAAGCTGCGAATGAGTGAGTGCTGTGACAATTTCTGATGTTTGGTTAACCCAGGGAAAAAAAGGGAAAACTGATGGCCTTCATCAGAGCCCGTATAAGATCAAACTTTTAGAGGAGACCAAAAGGCATCAAACTTTGAAACTGTAAACTCTCAACTGACGAAAATATACAGAAATTGTTGCCATTCTTCTGTCTGAACCTGAACCCTAGCCCATTGTGCAACCCACATCATTGGGCCTGAAGCCCATTGCAGTGCCCACAAGCAGGGTACCGAGCTGGTCGAGAAGCCCATGAATCTGGTACTTTCTCAAGAGGGCATCAAGTTCGACAGAGGACTTCAGAAGTCTGAACTTCTAAAGTATTTCTTTCCATAAGTATTATCTGAAGTCTGAACTTCGACGAGAGTCAAGATTCTAATAAGGCATCGTGCTCCCCTTATGTCCTGCAATTTCAGAATCCTCTCAAACTTCAACAATCAGTTCAGCCGTGGTCCATCTTTCGTTTTTGCTTATGCTTATAAGCTAAAATTTAAATTTTCTATCTTAAATTCTAAGTTAATTTTGAGACTTTTTATCCTAGTTTATTTTCATTGCTTTTAGATCGATAAGGAAACGTATATAAAAATTTTATTTACAAATTATTTTTTCTAAATATACCGTTTGGCTTAATTCATCGACAAGCCAAAAGATTGGCCTGAAAATTTGTTGGAAAATTTAGTCTGGCCTTCTCCAGGGAGGGCTTCATTTGAGCAAGAATTTTTGGGAAGTTTACATACAGAATTGGGCTGTTTAGTTCACAATATGCCTTTGGTTGTCTAGTTTTACCATTACCAAGCTTAACAAAGGTGAGGGTGTCAAAATCGAAGCCAGTGGAATGAAACCACGTCATACTTTTTCGTGTTACTAACACATAAAATCTAAACACCATCATTTTTCGCTTATGCTTATAAGCTAAAATTTGAATTTTTAATCTTAAATTTAGAATTGACTTTGAAATATTTTCACTGTAGTTTATTTTTCAGTCCTGACTTTTAGATCGCTAAGAATATGTATATAAAAAATTCTATAAATTATTTTAATATTTTTATTATAGTTTATTTTTTTTGCAAATATACCGTTTGACTTTTTTCTAAAAAACCAAACAATCACCTCCGAAATATGACAAACAAAGCTTGTCAAACTTGTGAACACTAACCAAATAGTGTTGCAGCTTGCGGCTGTCAACCAAACAACCACAATGTAAATTTCAGAACAAAGTTGGTTTGAATATTGCAGACATTATTGGAGAGGAAATGCAGAGTCAGGTTGGCCCTTTGAATAGTGCAAACACTATCTAATTGGAGAAGAAATGCAAAATACAGGTTGACCAATTGAATAGTGCACACATTATTGGACCGTTCACTTGAACATACGAAGAGCAACATACCTGATGATTTTTTTTTTGTGCCTGTGATGTTGCAGCTGCAAACCACCCTCTTCTGGTCAAAGATTCGCTCAGTCTTCTGCCAACCTCTCCAACTGCACACATGAATGCTCTCTGATTAAATTAGGCTTTGTGTCACTGTTAACAAGATATTTGTGCCTGTTGATCTTGTCTGTCTGTTTGTTTTTTTTCTCATTCTCAGGAATATAGTCAGATGGCGAGTTGTTGTCGTTCCATGGGTTGATTCATTCATTGTTGCATTTGCCTGCTGCAGCGTTGTTGGAGGAACGTGATGAAACAAACAAAGTAATATGCATCCCTGCAAAAAATATTGTGTTTGACCATGCAAGAGACCAGCAAGTTCCATATTTAATTAGACCACCCATTCGAATTTGATAATGTTATAAGTGATGCTGTGTAGAAGGCGACGACCGAATCTGGTGCCGCGTAATTTTCATCCTAATTAATTTAGAATCATTTAGATCAAAACTAATGATAACAATCCGGCCTCTGTAACTATAAGTGGGATATAAATAGGAGTGGGAATAGGTCAAGCTTATTGGGTCCTTTCACAACCCTACTTAACCATTAAAAATTTTTAATTCAAAAATCTATAAAATTTCAGCTCACCTCATTTTAGATCCGACCTTTAAATCTTATATGTAAAAAAGTTGGATCCATTAACACCTCTAGATATATTTAGGTATTACAAATATGAGTAATTATAATTTGAGCCCTTGTTTAAATTTTAATTAGAAAGATAATCTTATTTTGGGAATGGGGGAGTAGAAAACTAAGGATCAAATTTTCTTCTATGTCCCTGTTCGATCCTTGTGCAACAACAAACCTATCACATCTGACAACTATTTAAAATCTTTGATCTTAAAAGAAATCAATCATATCATCTGTTACTTCATGAACCGTCACATAGAAACAGTAGTGAGCCCTAACCACTGCTAGCACAACCATTCTCTAACCTTCTTCCAACATACCAAGCAATCATCATCCAACACTCTTCATCCTTAGAGTAGCTCCCCACACGTGCTCAAGGACAAGAGGAAGAGCTAGATGGATCTAGCCCACCTTGCCACCCCAACGCCATTTTGCTGCCGTTGTTACCCACTATTGCCTAATGTTATTATGGATATGACGAAGGGAGAAACTGAATTAGCTTATCTACCACCACCGTGTTGCCCTGACACAACTTAATCTAGTTATGCACCACCTACACGGTTGTACTTGTCTTTCTTGTCAATGTCGCTGCAATAACTAGTTGTGCAACAAGCCACCACTAAGGATGGGAGGAGCTTCATAGAAGTGAAGCCCTGCCGGTACTGCTAGTAGGTGAATGCAACTGATGTCTATTTGACAATACGTGTTTGATTCTTCGTTCTTAGTGACTTGATAATACGTTTCACAGCACTGGCCGTTGTCGACTCTCACATCGGTTTCCTACAACCGCCTCATGCCATGGACGCTAGTATCCAAATGATCGAGTATGTGATTCAAGCAGACATCACCTACGCCAGTCGCCATGTAGAGCCTGCCATCGGATGCTGACTAGAGAAGACCAGATTTGGCCACAGGGTGCTAGATCCAACTGTCCTCATTGTGCATTGACTGTGCTCTTGAGCCCATCGCCTTCATGTCAACCTCGCTCTATGTCCTACCGCCACTGCGCCTCATCTTGCCTCATCAACTGCTCTTCTGCTTCCACACCGTTGTGCCTCGCTTCCTTGCTTTGACCATTACCGTCTTCTCTGTTGTGGTACCGTCGCAGTCTTCGTTGTTGTGCTCCCGAGGAGCGAAAGGCCCTACCGCAACCATCCCTGCTACCTGCTAAGCTTCGACAGACTGCTCTGGTGATGACAGATATATGCTTGGAGATGAGAAGGGGTGACAATGGTGGTGCCGGTGGTAGGGTTTGGAGAGAGGGATCATCCTATTGACAGATAACAATTGCTATTCTCTTTTTCTCGTTCTTGAGTATAATACTCCCTCATTCTTCTTTGGTTGCCATTCTTGACTAACATTGTTTTGACTGACCACTTATAACTTTTAGATTATCATATCATATATATTTTGTTAAACAAAAGTTGCATGTTATGTTTTACCTACGATCTACTATGATAATGTATGATATTTACAAAATTTAAGTTTGAATATGATTAGATTTTGCTGACAAATATTTAGCATAATACTTACTTCACCCTCTTATATCTTAAAACTAAAAAAAAATCATAATTCTAGATTAGACATGTCCGGTTATTATCATGCACCCTCTATCCAAATTTACGGGATACGTCTAGTATAGTACTAAATTTTTCTATTATTATAACGCTGTAGAGGGGGCCAAGATTGATTAGACGGCCACGATCCCATCTTGCACAGAAGAAATGAATGAAGGACACGATAATGCAGCTAATCAGATGAATTTAATGTTTGTTGCTTCTATCGTCAGGTCAGGCGAATCGCAGAGCAACACGTACCAGAGAGAGAGAGAGAATGCAAGCCCTAGCAAGAAAGCAAGGAGAGAGGAGAGGAGGTCCTGATGCATGCAGCTCAGCTAGCACGCACCAGCAGATCGACACTACTGTGGTGTGATCTTTTGCAGTTCTGCGACGCAACGTAACCGGGCAGAGATTCAGAGAAAGAAAAAAGCTTCTTTGGTCATCAGTAAAGCTAGCTCACGGTTCAGTCCAGATCTGGATAAGGATGTCGGGAAAGATAAATAAGATATTCTACATATATACCAAGTGTCGTATATACTGGTTAATTAACTGTATAGCTGGCAGTAGATCGATTGCGTTCGACCTTGGCAGCTTCCAGATCGATCAGCCAGAGATACTCTGTTTTTTCGTTTATTATAAGCTAAAATTTAAATTTTAAGGTTTTTTTTACCTTTTTTTCAGTTTTGCTTTTAAATACTAATGACATGTATGTATATGAAGTTTTATCTAATACCAAAAAGATGAGAGCGGTCGTCATCGGCAGCAGGGTCGATTAGTTGCTAATATTCTATTAGCTCTGATCTCACCACGGTCCAACGCAAGTTGTACTTTCATCCCTCTCTCTATCTGTGGCTTTTCAAACTCATCTGGGCTGATACTCCGCATTATATTATGTTTCATTTATCCCTAAACAAAAGTTGATTGTTCTGCCTTATGAAGTTTCTTGATCTGACCAACTTTTGCTTAGAAAAGCTTGGACCACTTAATTTTTCATCGGGTGGGTGTACAACCTAAAAACCAATTCGGCACTACAGAGAAATTCTCTCTTTACTATATGGGCTACACATAGTGCCTTTGCTGTGAAAAACATTATGCTTTTGTCGGGAAAAAAAGCTTTTATTCGAACCTATATGTATGCATAAATACAGTATAGCAGACTAATTTATACTCCATTCGTTACTTAATATTTGATATTGTTGATTTTTTAACGACACATGTTTGACTGTTCGTTTTATTCATTTTTTTAAAAAAAATATGTAAAGCTATATAAGACAAATAGTCAAATATATATAAAAGTCAATGATATCAAATACTTAGGAACAGATAGAGTATAAGATACAGTTAATGTGTACATTTAGAGGTATGCATTATCTTCTTTCTATAATATTAGAGATTTTAGCTAGGTATCTTATAGTCAAAATATCTTATATATCTTATATTTTATGATAAGATAGTAGTCAATTAATTAGCTAGCCGGTCATAGTTACTACTCCTAATGTAAGATGTTTGATTTTTCTGCTTGCAATATTTGATCATTTGTCTTATTTAAAAAGTTATGAAAATATCATTTATTTTGCCGGTGACATATTTTATTATCAAAAGAACTTTAATCACGACTTGTTATTTTTTTATATTTATACTAAATTTTTAAATAAGACGAACATTAAACGTTACAAATAAAAAAATCAAACATAGTAATTTATACTACAACTTGAGATACATGTCAGAGCCGAGACGAAATCAATTACTATAAGCTATAGCTGTGGATAACCCTAGGTTACACAGCAACGTGCAAGCTAATTAATTAAGGTGGTGAGCTGGTCAATCTTCTGTCCTGGTCAGACACACAGATATACATGGTCCATGGCTGACGAAATCCATCATTATCCTAATAACATGCATCTAGCTAGCTTCTTCCTGGGTACGTATACACGTCGTATTCACGTACGTATAAATATTTGACGTTCCTGATGATAAAATTTGGTTATATAGTCGATGTACGTGTGAAACTCTGGCTATCATTAACTTCTCAATTCCTTATAGTTAAGAAAACTATACGTGTATAATTTCCGTGAAAAAGTACTTAACATCCAAATATATTATATTTTATAAACTTATCTAATACTCTACAATTTCAAATATATCTAATATAATTAGACATCATTATATGAATCTAGACATAAGAGCACGATAACTCGGGAGCGATTGTTTGGTCTTTTTTAAAAAAAAGTCAAACGATATATTTATAAACGGAAAATAATTTTTGAATAAAATTATATGTGCTTCTTAACAATCTAAAAGCCAAAATTGAAAAATAAACTTTTGATAAAAAGTCAAACGATATATTTATAAACGAAAAATAATTTTTGAATAAAATTATATGTGCTTCTTAACAATCTAAAAGCCAAAATTGAAAAATAAACTTTTGATTAAAAAAATGTATAGTTAACTCTAAATTTAAAGTTAAAAATTTAAATTTTGGTTTATAAGCTTAAGTGGAAGCAGAAGGATGAATGTGCTCTTTTCCTAATTGAGCTAAAACCTCAATCAAATTCTCTCTTACTGATAAACAAGCGGTTTGTTCAGCATATATGGAATAGTTAGCTTGTCGTTTGGGAGACTGACTGAACATATCGAAAGCTACAGTCAGTCGACAGGTTCTTGTCATTCCAAGTCATCGGTTGATTGCTAGCTTTTTTAGGCGACTCTGAAGAAATTTTACAAATCCTGGTCTTCTGGTTGCAGTACAAACTTTGACACTGCAAACATCTGATGCGTACAGCTAGCTATATTAGTTAGCTAAGGGTGTCGACCGTCGTCTACTGATCCAATTAATGCTATATAATATGCCGAACTACAAATACCTCTCATTCAAAACAAATTAAGCTTACACAGTACTTATATAAATCTTCAGGTGCAATAATGTCGATTAGTTCAGTGTCGATCTTAAGTATATATACGTATAGCACGAAATTTCAGAGATTCAGAGAGTGGTTGGTGATGTTGTCTCGCCGGTCAAGATGCTTTTGCGTGCATCATATGCTCGATGATCGGGTTAGTCAATTTGGCACATAAGCTTTGAAAGAAATCAAACATATATATAATTTCATGACTTGGCTAATTAATTAAGCAATTAGTTAATTAAGGAGAAGCCAAATTAAAATTTTAATTTGCAAGTCATTGCAACCAGCCAACCACACAATAGTCGTGGAAAAAACCAATCAGAGTAATGGCTTGTGGCGTTAATGATGGGTGTTATAATTTGGTCCCAAGGATTGGACTTGGCACAGACCACGGCATATGCAAAATACCGCTAAAACTGGCCACTTGAATTATAATCTTAATCCACACGAGCAGCTAACCTGCTACTGGTTTATGCTAGAAAGTTATGCGTGCTCCGTTTGATTTTTTTTGAGGTGAATTATCGTGATTTTATTTAGGTACAGTTTCTAGATACTTCGATTGTTGGTTAACTTTTTTTTTCTTACGAAATATTTTCTTCGTTTCACACTATAAGACTATACTTAATAAGTTTTATGGACACGATTACCTAGAGTGACGTGTCATCTAAAAAGTTTGAAACTAGAATAAAACACCCCCCTCTCAATGTATAGTTTCATCTATTATTGTTTCCTAGGTTACGTGCAAAACATAGGTTTCACTTCCATGAAACTCATTTAATATCTCTTCATTAATACTTTATCACTCATAAAAATATCTACATGGCACCCTATTTATTATCCATAAAACTCCTATATGTGTTAATGAATCTAGACACGTATACATTAATATATGTATGAATTTAGGTAAATCTACAAACTCTTTTATAATATGGAATGGAGGGAGAATAGTTTAGACGCAAGCATCCATAATTTGCACATACACTCAATATCACTGCAAGAATCTATAATTTTAATTTCTTGGCTGTTAAAAATCGCCAAGGTTCATTGGTCTGTCGGCTGGCCGCTAAGTAAAAACAATAAAAGAGAGAGAGAAGATATACGTATGCACCCTATTCTATGAGCATCTCTCTATTCATAATTGATAAAAATAATTATCCATAAATACAAAGGCATACGTCGAACCCTGCTTTTGGATCTGGATGGACAAATTTCATCTGTAGGAATCTAAATACTCCCTCCGTTTCACGATATAACTCTTTTTAGTCTTACTTATATTTATATAGGTACTAATAAATATATATATATATATTATATTTATTAATTGATGAATTTAGGGAAAGTTAGAAAGTCTTAATTACAGTATAAAACAGAGATAGTAGCTAAGATCAATACACACAATTCTTGTTGGTAAATTATTTTCTTAATGTTGCAAACGATCAATAATATTGCTGTGTCGTCAAACTATGGAATAATTAGTGGACACATGATAGTCATATTACTCAAAATTTGCCTAATATTTATTTGATATGTAAAACAAGTGTAATGAATATAAATAAGTTAATTGCATATTCGTACCAACTTGAGAAATAATCACAACCCAGTGTGGCATAACAACCACAAACTGTGCTTCAGCACACAGCAGTCGGCTCACCGAGCATATTAATTAATCTTCTATTTTCTTTTCCACTGCAGAGAAAATGAAAAAAAACATGTAACACCACTGACAAGCAGATGTATGAGTAAGTCCCCGGATGCATTATAAATAAAAAAGGCTAGGATAACATGTCCATGAACATAAGTGCATAAAAATATTTTTCTACTCAAGCACATAGATCTGTTGTGCATCAATTAATTACATGGACATTATGATGATTTAAACCTGGGGTAAAACTCCATATATCATTGGCTTTCGATCAAGAAGGCTTATATTGCAAACCTCGTTAGAGTATATATGATGGTAAATAATGGTACGTACGTAAATGGTAAATATATATGTCTAGAGCATTAATTAGTATTTACATGAATCTAGCTAGAACTTAAAAAAAAATTAAAGAGTAATAGGGGGAAGTAATTAGGAATATTTGTTGACACTATTAACAGCGGCTCTACAACAACTCTTCTTACAAAACTGAAAATTAGTTGTGAGGGTGAAATAATAATAATAATAATAATAATAATAATAATAATAATATTTTTATTTCATATTATAAGACTTTTCAGCTTTGCCTAAATTCATCCATCGATGAATATATATAATTTATATATATATATCTAGATTCATTAGTATCCATACGAATCTAGGCAAAGTAAAAAAGTCTTACATTATGAAACGGAAGAAGTAATAAATAATTTTATTATGTATTAGAGGTTACCAGATTTTTTTTATTGTCTTACCTGTTGTAAAAGTATACCTCTAATTGAACATGTCTTGTCTAATTGAACATGTCTTGTGTAAGAGAATGGTTCGGGTTCTTGTCTGAAATGTGCCGTCAGTATCGTTGGGGAGGCACGAATCTTGACCCAAGGCACACGTTTTTCATTAATCATCTACGGATCAATCGCAATCAGAGTTAACAGGGAGGCAAGGTACTTTTGACTTGCTAGCTAGCCCCTCTTCGTGCATGTGAGCTACTCCCTCCTATATAAGTATATTTTTATATTATTTATATTTAACGTTTAATGTATTAATTGTTCTATTTAAAAATATTTTATGATGGATATTTTTTATTATTGTATAAAGATAAAATATAAATAGCATTTTATATGTGACTTTTTAAAGCTTTTTATAGTTTTTTAAATAAGACGAATGGTCAAACGTTGGACATAAAAATCTATAAATTAAATTATATTGGAAATAGAGGTTGCAGTGAGACTGATCACATGTTTACAGACACTAAAGCTAACGTCTGTGCAGAAAGTGATTGACGTCGATGATTTCTGCCGACTACGAGGTGATTATTTATTTTTTAAGAAAACATAAACGATATATTTATATAAAAAAATATTCTATGTATAAAACTTTATATATTTATTTTTATATATCTAACAACCAAAGCTGAAAAATACAAATTAATAAAAAAACATCGAAGTCAATACTAAATTTAAGATTAAAAATTTAAACTATGGTTTAACCTAAGAAACAAAAACGAAAAGACATGCGGCGTAGAGCTAGCTGACCGACCACCCTCTTTGACCGGCCGCCGGCGTGCACACGGTGATCGATGCGTCGCCGCCGCCGGCGTCCGACGTGCGTTTTCTCCCGTGTCGGTTTTGGGGCGCAGACCGTTGAACAACTGGCCCGGGCGAGCTACCAACAGCAGTAGCAGCAGTCAACAGTACCACTGCTCACTAATTCCTCTGCATTTATTTGGGTTGCCTGCTCACTAATCTTGTTTTATTTTTCTTTGCAGAGGTCACAACAGTTCACACTGGGGTACTGCACAGTTATAGTGAGGGTTGATTTGTTTGGTTTTCTAGCTCTATCAGATATGAGTATATGGCTAGACAGTTTTCAGATACTGTGTTTGGTTTGAGACCAACAGCAAACTTAAGACTGAGCTAATGTGTACAGTTTTAATTGAGTACTTATGGTCTCTTTTTTTTAGCAAATTTAGGACGTGTTGGTCAAGTTTGGGAATCAACGCATATAGCGTTAGCTGCTCTTGCTATTTGATTAATTGAATACTGGACATGTGGAGTCATGAATCCTCGTAGTTGTTGGATTAATTTAAGTGATGTTTAATAGAGAGGCTAGGTTTGCTCCTCGTCCACTCTGACATTGTAAGAATCTTAACATAAGTCAGATCATGGTTTGAAAAACTGATGGATATAAGTGATTTAAACCATATGTATTTACTTTGAGCCTTTAATAGATGGATTGAAGATATGGTCCTTTCTTATGTTCACTCATTCTCTATCAAGCTATAGCATCGAATTAGATTGTTAAGCGTCGTGATGCAAGAAAGAGGAATAGGTGATGAAAGAACTTGTTTAGAAAGTAGCAAGGACATGGAGACAAAACGGCAATGGCTTTGCTTAAACTATGTACAAGCATACACGAGGACTCAACAACACTATCGACGACACAAAGGTAGCAACAAAAAAGCATAAAGAGTAGCTTTTAGATAGTATACAAAAATAGCACCGCAACAGACAATGTTGCTATGCATGTTTTTAATAGCACCTGAGTCAAGGCAAGTGACGAGAAGCATATATGGGTAGAGAAGGATAAAGAATGACTTATTGCGTACGTAGCATTTGAGATAATAGAATTATAGATTGTCTATATATGTAGCATTTTGCATAATAAGAGTACAAATGTATAGACAAACATGGATAGTTACTGGCATATATAAAGAGTCTTTCAATCCGATCAGAGCTCACCGGTAATATCTATGACTAGCCACACGGTATACTTGTATATATTTTTAAAATGCATGATCACAACATAACCAAAGCCTAAACTTTGTTCTCTTAAGGTGCATGAACAATCCTAGCCAGCCAAAGCTAGGACAGCAAAAGGGTACAATTAATTAGAGGAGGTTTTTTCTCTCTTCAATTTGATGATTTTTTTAAGTTTTGGATTATGATGTGGACAAACTTATAACACTTTGACTATTAATAACTTTTAAAATAGATGAATCTTAAAACTTACTCCAATAAAAGTAAACATTAATCTATTTCTGGTATATATTTCAATAGAAAATCATGGTTAAAGATATGTTTTGAAGTTCGTGTTGTTGTCTAAAACTATATGAATTATACCAAATATTTTTGGAAGGGTTGGATACCTAACGAGTAATTAATAGGTCTGATATCCTCGGTACCATTCCAAAAATGGTACCATGTGGCCCATACTATAGGAGCGGAGTCTGGAGTAGAGCAGGCTAGCACTTTTTTTTTTTCATATCGCTCCAGTGATCCCATTGGCTCCTCGTTGGTTTTAGATGGTGTTAAAACCGTTTGGTTGAGCTCCCTAAATTACGAGGGTGACAGGTCTACACCATCAGATGGAGGCAGAGTAATTTTGACCGTGATCAATTCGCCGAAACGGAGTAGGGCTAGCTCGCTCATGCACGCACGCACTGGCCTTTCTCAACGGATCGATCGATAGATGGTGATGAAGGTGGTGTTTGGGTCAATGGACTTATTTTGAGTCACATGTTCCATCGAATGTTTAGACACTTATTATAAATAAATAGTAAACATAGTTTATAAATAAAACCTATGCATAATCTTAGACTAATTTGCGAGACGAATCTAATGAGCCTAATTAATCTATGATTAGCCTATGTAATGCTACAGTAAACATGCTCTAATTATGGATTAATTAGGCTTAAAAAATTCATCTCGTGGATTAGCACTCATTTATGAAATTAGTTTTTTATTAATCTATATTTAATACTTTAAATTAGTGTCCAAACATCCGATGTGACATGGGGCTAAAAAGTTTAGTCCCATCTAAACAACCCCGAAGAAACAGCACCGGTTTTTCAACGGCAAATACGGGCGCCGGCGACTAGGGGTGGACAGAAAGCTCGTGGCTTGTTAGCTCGGTCGACTCGTGACAAACTTAGCTCGGCTCGGCTCAACTCGTTTCATTTTTCTAACGAGCCGAACTACCATTTTAGCTCGTTAGACATAATGAGCCAGCTCGAGCTGGCTCGTGAGCTGCTCGCGAGCCTAACGAGCTAGACCAAAGATACGTGATTCGTCGGTATTCATTGATTCTACTCCGAAAAGCATGTGTTCAATACTTTATAGGTTTACCATGTGATTTGTTGGTTCAAACTTTAATATTTAGATACAATTTCATATGATTTGCATGTTTGAACTGAAAATTTGCTTATATAATTATTAAAAAATTGTTTAAATTAACTTTTCATGCATGGTTCGCGAGCCTAACGAGCCAGCTCGAGCTTTGTAACGAGTCGAGCCGAGCTGGATTTTTAGCTCGTTACGATAACGAACTGAGCCCGTTCTCTTTAACGAGTTAGACCGAGCCGAGACCGAGCCGAGTCGAGCCGAGCGAGCTGGCCCGTTATCACCCCTTCCGGCGACTTCCCTTCGTCGATACGGCGGACCGTTGAATTCCGGGGCCGCTTCTTTGACCTCCGCGACGGCGACGCCGCCCGCCGCACGCACTCTCACCCTCGCTATCTTCCGGAGCCAATTGTTTTGGTTTTTCTCTACCAATTATATATCTGTAAATTTATACATAGAATTTTTATATATGTATTATTGGTAGTTTAAAAGCAAAAATTGATGAAACATAAAATACGGTAAAAAAAATTCTCTTAAAATTAGTTCGGTTGAAAATTTAGATTTTCAACAGATAACATAAGCAGAAGTGTAAAGTTGGCGTTTCTCGTCTCAATCTCTCCTGCTGATTTGGACTTTCTGCAGCTAGCTTAGAACTCAGTCGTACCTTTGGCTCAGGAGCAAGGGGATAATTAACTACGGTCCAATCAACGCTCTGTTTATTAGTAGTTTCTTTGGTTAATTAACGTGGGTCACGTTACGTAACAAGCAGGAGATCACGTCAGTAAAATCGACCTAGCATGCATGTGCCAGAGTTTAACTGCAGATTTATTCAGACCGGTTTAACTTATCCTCTGGAAACACTAGCTAGCTAGCTATTGCTTACTTAATTGCGTCCTCTCACTAGCTTGGAACATTTTTTTCATAATAAAATTCTATCTCAGCCATACTTGGAACGAACTAACAATTATATAAAAAATTATAGAATTAACACATTGAGTTACAAAAGTTTTATTCACAAATTATTTTTCATTTATAAACATGACGTTTGGCATTTTCTTAAAAAAAAAACCAAACAGTCACACCCGCATTTAGAATACATCTTGGACGGGATGAGATGCATGTATGTATACATGCTCCAATACCATTATACAATTGAACTTGCATCCTTCTGGATAACTTAAACCTTGTTTTTTCCGGATATGACTTTCTTAAAAACTACCCTCTCCATCTCAAAATATAAATATAAGTATTTTTGGAGTTAGGTATGGATATTAAGGAAACATGGAGAAATGATTGAATGGAGCTTTGTCATTAATTGGTTGTGAAGAGACGTAGGTAGAGAAGTTTAATGGAGAATGCTCATGACTGGTTGAAATGAGGGACATGGGAGAAATAGCTACATTTTAGGATATAAGTGTGGAGTAGTAATAAAAATAGTTTTATTTTGCGATGGAAGTAGTAAGTAAATTATGAGAATTTAGATATCCGAAGAACCACGGCAATTATGAGAATAAGACTGAGAATCTAGAAAAACTGAAGTTCTCTAGTTTCTAGCCAATATTATTGATGATTTCTAAATTCTACTGTTATTTTGTTTGGCAACCTAAAGAGAGAATATATTGTTTGGGAGAGGTGGGCCTTATATTCGGTTTGGTTGGCTTTTGGCTCTCTTGGAATCTTGTGTATGGCCTAATTTTCATTTTCAACGACGATCAATCTCAGCCTAACATGATTTTACCACATTGGTTTGCTGCTACCGGTACCGTTAGATTTACACTACGCCAGAACGTCACACCTGTGACGGGATACCACTGACGGGCCAACGGCCCGGTCAGTGCCATCCCTCACCTCTGACAGATTGTAACCACATCTGTCACAAGTGTGGCATCCTACCTCGGCCTAACAGCGGCCCGTCACTGGTGTTCGATACAACTGACAGGCCAACGTGAAAAGCCGTCACAGGTGATATCCCATCACCTGTGACGGGCCGCGTAGAATAAGCTGTTTCTGGTATATCGTCACCTGTGACGGCTTTTCCAGTTGCAAACCGTCACAGTTAACCTCCCACCACCTTTGGCGGGTATTTCTTTAAATCCGTCTAAGGCGTGTGTTCGTGCTATAAATACCCCTAACTGCCAACTGTTTTCTGTCCCGACCAGTGCACTGTTCACAGTTGGGTTGGGAGGACAAAGGAGGCGAATTTTTGTAAAAATTGGAGGTAAAAATAAGATGTTTGACCTTTTGTTTCCTTCAATGTTTGACCATTCATTTGTCTTATTCCAAAAATAATGGAAATATTTTATAATATTTTTTCAATCAAACATCATATAATATTTCTTTATGTTATTTATTGCAGATGGATCGAAAGTGGATGTACCATGTTCATCGTTCATCCACGGAGTATAGGGAGGGGGTCACTGAATTTGTTAAATTTGCGGACAATGATAGAAAAAGCAGGATGAGCCTGTATATATCGTGTCCATGTAATGACTGTAAGAATAAAAAGATGATCCCTGATAGTTCAGAAGTGTATTCCTCATATGATAAGGAGAGGATTCATGGAGAATTATACATGTTGGAGCAAGCATGGAGAGCAAGAGGCAGCTAATGATGATGTTGATGCTGATGAAGAAGTGTCGGATCAAAATATAGTGAACGTCGCCGCAGCTCCAGAAAACATGTTTGCACCGTCTCCGTTAGGCGAAGATACCATTGATTTCGACACTGAATGTCTATCTTAAATGTTGCATGACATTGAAGACGTAGATAACAACGACAGAGACTTTGAGAAGTTTAGTAAGTTGATGGAAGATTGTCAGATGCCCTTATATGATGGATGTAAGTCGAAGCACACCAAGTTGTCCTGTGTGTTGGAACTCATAAAGCTTAAGGCAAGTAATGGATGGTCCGACAAGAGTCTTACAGAACTTCTTGAGCTGTTAAAAGACATGTTGCCAGAGGGGAACAAATTACCCCAGACGACATACAAAGCTAAGCAAGTGTTATGTCTGTTGGGCCTGGAAGTTAGAAGAATTCATGCTTGTCCGAACGACTGTATTTTGTATTACAAGCAATATGCTGATCTGGATGCTTGCCCTGTATGTGCGGCTTGTAGATACAAACGAGCAAAAAGTACAGGTGAAGGAAGTAAGTCAAAGAGGGAAGGACCGGCAAAGGTTGTATGGTATCTCCCAATTACGGAGCGCACGAAGAGAACATTTGCGAATAAGGAACAAGCAAAGCTCGTGCGTTGGCATGCCGAAGAACGAAAAGTCGATGGCAAGCTTAGACACCCAGCAGATTCAGTACAATGGCGGAGAATCGATAGGACTTACCAGGAATTCTCAGAGGATCCAAGAAACATGCATTTTGCCATGTGTACAGATGGAATTAATCCATTTGGTGATTTGAGCAGCCGTCATAGTACATGGCCAGTTCTTCTTGTAAACTATAACCTTCCTCCTTGGGTTTGCTTCAAAAGAAAGTATATTATGCTTGTCATGCTCATTCAAGGACCGAGACAACCGGGCAACGATATTGATGTGTTCAAGAGCTGCAGGCAAGCATGGACACCAAGGTGGAAGAAAGGCTTAAACAGGTCCTGGCCGACATGAACATACCCCGAGGCACACCACAAGCTTTTCACCTTACTCCTCGGGCACATCATGATGCAAGCCCTATCCCTGGTAGGAGCAGTTATGCATCCACGGAGGTGCTGGCCCCTGGTGTACCTGTCGCAGCACTAGCGGCACTGGACAATATAGAGGTAATTGATGTTTTCCTATCCAAATGTACTCCAACACCTTTGCACATTCAAATATTAATTTGAAACTTTACACATGCAGAACGTAGCACAATGTGCCCTATTGGTGAGGGTCCACCCAAATTTTGCTCAGGAAGTCGCTGAGGGCATGGCTTTCAAACCCTCCGTGACAGAAAAGATCCATGGTGCAACCCTACTATCTGGGTATGCCAAGGTGTCCATCAATTCAGTAAAAGATAACTGGTCAGTCTATCCACTACCTGTGCCCCCCAACGATGAAATCATGACTTTGGGTGATGCGTGCAAGACATTCATATAGTGGCCTAAGGAAGACATAGTTGTCAAGATGACTCCTCGTCCAAGTCGACCGACGGAGCTCACACCTCCCAAGTCTCCCAAGTCAAAGCTTTCTATCGAGGCTCCGCGTGGACTAGCAATGTCGTTACCGCATTCACCGGATGCACCTGATATGGATTTGGGCGATATTATTAAAAACATGGCTCCGATCAAGACCACAAGAAAGGCCGATAGCTCCCCACCAGTTGTCAAGGGACCACACAAACATGACCGTGGGGGCGCTAAAGGCAAGGGGAAGGTCGAGGAGTTGGCGCCGGCACCCAAAAGGGGAAAGGCTGCAACTTCAGCGGGAGACACCAAATCGAGGAAAGTTGAGAAGGCGCCAGCCCAATTTGAATTGGGCAAGCCATTGGTGGATGACCATATATTAGTCATGATGGGCATTTATTGCAGAGAGCTATATAAACAATACATGGAGCTGAGCAATGCCAAGCGGAAAATGAGGGAGTCATCCATAGTTGGACATCACGACCACCAGCCGTTCCTGTCATCGCCTACATATGTAACTATAGGCTTTGATGACCTCTTCGACCTGTTCAGGATCCGGAAGTTGGACACCAGACTTCTAAAATGCTACTCCTTGTAAGTGCAATCCTTACTCATTTCTTAATGAACTGTCTCCTACGTAGATTAGTGCTAATACGTACATGATTTAAGGTTGTGTCGGCTTGAGAGTCGTCGCCTTGGTAACCTGGTTGGGTTCCTTGATCCATCGATGATCAGCGAGGTAAATTTACGACACAGCTTCGACGACGTAGTTGAATATGTGAACCAGTGTTTATGGGCCCACCAAGACAAGGAGTACATCATGTGCACACACAACCAACAGTAAGAACACAGTACCCTTCGTGTATATTAAGTCTGAAGTTAAGGTTCTTAGTACTAATGCTAGATATCCACCGTGCAGGCAACATTGGGTTCTGTTAGTTATCGTACCTAAATGGAATAGGGTCGCCTATCTAAACTCCAATAAGGCCAAAGAGTATGATTTCACTGAAATCATTAAGGCTTTAAATTTGGCTTGGGGCCCATATGTGGCAAAGGGTGGTAGGCACAAGGATGGCAAGAACGAGTTATATCATGAAACCAAGTTCGCATGCGCACAACAGATCAGAGACCAATGTGGTTTCCACGTGTGCCACAACATGTCGACACTCCTAAGAGCGGTGAAAGATTTCGACCCTGAGATTGTTTCTAATGGCAAATAAGCTCATTTCAGTATCAATTTTATTTTTCTGAACGTTTTAACCCCTGACTTATTGAACAAAAAGGTAAAGCTAGCACAAAGATTGTACCCATCAACCCCCCCCCCCCCCGCGCTATGAGAGGAGAAGTGTGCGGCTTCATTCTTGCTGAAATAATGAACAAGAAAGGACGTTTTCACGCCACTTAGACATTTTAACTGGTTTAATTCAATGTGATGTACAATTAACCATAAACTTGTGATGTACATTTGAGCACAATACAAGTTGTCCTTGTTTTTATATTTCTGTGGTATGAATGCAATGTAATTTACTCTTATATGTATAATATTATGGTTGTTTGCTAAATTTTCTTCATTTTTGATCAAATACTAATTACGTTGGAGTATTCCATTTGTTTCTCGAATTTAAATACGACAGGTCATACATATAAAAGATATGAATTTGTGGCTTTCATGCATTTTGCTGGGCAAAATTATGGCATTTCAATTGTATATACAAGGTATGAATTTATGGCATTTCAATTGAATATGTTGGGAATTACTGGTACATGTGAAGTTGGGCAATATGTCAAGTTGGAGAGAATATGTAAAGTTGGACAATATTTGAGTATTTGTGACTTACCTGTGATTTTTACTGCTATGTATATGTCTATTCTTCAGAGGGCATGGCTAGCGAATCTTGAGGCTAGCCAACTTTGAGCATTTATTTTTTTTCTAAATTTAACTTATCACTGACGGGTTAGAACTAAAATCCGTCATAGGTAGTAACTCCTCTGACGTGTTCTCGCTAACGAACCGTCAGAGGTGACTTGTCTATGACGGTCACTACCCTTTGGGCCCGTCACAGGTGTGTTACCTGTGACGGGTCCTAACTGGTCGAAAGGTACAGGCGATTCAACACCTTTGACGGGCCGGAAGGTATGTACCCGTCAGAGGTGTGAATCACTTCTGAGGGCTTTCCACCTGTCAGAGGTGACTCCACTCACCAGTGACCACTAATCACTGACCATGGCCAAAACCGTCACAGGTGAGGGTTTAGGCCCGTCACAGGTGATCATGTCTAGTGTAGTGTTACTTCGTACTTAAATATATATACTGTGCATCTTATAATATAAAATATAACATAATCCTATGGGACATATGGATGAGTAACTTTTAATATGGGTAAGATAATAGAACATTTATAGTTAAAATTTAGTTCAAAAGAGTACGTACGGCAAAGTCAAATACTCTATATAAAAATATGCAAAATTCTTGTAAGACACGCAGATGTTGAAGCTAAACTTGAGTTGCTATCCCTTCGAAGAAAATAATAATTGAGTCGATGTATGTATGTCTGGCATTAAGTATATATCATATCCTCGTAGCTAGTAGTTTGGAGTTAATGGTTGGAGTGTCCAACTTGAACTGTTTGTTATC
Source organism: Oryza brachyantha (assembly GCF_000231095.2). Taxonomy (NCBI): domain Eukaryota; kingdom Viridiplantae; phylum Streptophyta; class Magnoliopsida; order Poales; family Poaceae; genus Oryza; species Oryza brachyantha. Next base: position 9,184,978 of record NC_023166.2, read on the forward strand.
TCAGACGGAGAAACTAAACTATAGCTCTTTCCATATTAGGCACATGTAGTCACATTGTGCTTCACGTCACATACATGGCCAATTGCACGTGAAACTTGTAACCTGACGAATCTGTGTGTAACAACATATACTATGATATGAAAAGCATCCTGTCAAGGTGGTTGTAATATGAAATCAAATAGAGGAGCTCAAAGTGTTTATTATTATCTGAAATATCACAACTATGTAAATATGTAGACCATGTGAGATTGGTTAAAATGGCAATATAAATATTTCAATGACAAGTAGACATTAAGGCGACTCAAAACAGATGTGCCTGTAGTTTTGCAAAATAAAAGGTCAAAGAAAGGAGAGATGACAGATTTGCAGACAAAGGGAATAGAACTTTCCAGAACAAAATGTATCCAATGCAACAGAAGAGAAGAAACGAATGGGCATAGGTTGTACCTAGCACTTTGAGCAACTAAGCCAACAAGAACTGCAGGCCATGCGAAGCCTCTTATCTGAAAGTGAATGAGTACATGTATTGGTTTATGTACTTAATATGAAACAGGAGAGTCAAAAATATACATCTACAGCATAGTGTATATAATTATCCTAAAATTATACAAAAAAGGATATTGCAATATGTCAGCAATCAGAACTCAGAACCATGCGTGGATTTGCTTAGGTTTCTGAGATCATTAAGGGTTATCCTTGTATTTGCACTTGAATGCAGGAAATGTAACCGTGCCAGGACATTTAACTTTTTGCCACTCTTTACATGAAGAGTTTAATCTCTCTCACAAGAGGAGAGTGGCAAATTTGATGTCACTTGCTTGTAATAGTGACAAAAAGTTAAATTTTCCGCTCTAGGATGTTTCTATTTCATAGATAGCATAGAATGAATTTCGAGCCATATCCATTTATCCTCAAAACATCTTGATTGCTTATACAATTATACTGAAGATAGATAGAATGCTGCCAAAAAATGTCAGAGAAGCACAGCCTTTATTTATTCATTCACAGTGGACCAAAATAAGATGTGTTTGTGGAATTATACCAAAGAGTCCTACTTGTGGGCCGTGTATGAAAATAGATTTTCATAAATGGTCCTCTTATGATGACCCCATCTGGATAAGGCATGCGTAGAAAATCCTTGAAATAAGGCTCCTATTGTAGAGCAGATTAAGAAACCCGTGGAAAAGAAGTAAGCCCTTAGTAGACTAGACTATAGATAGATGTATACCACCCTATATTAAGTCACAGGTCGATCGATATAGCACATAATTTTGCAGTATAAAAATATGATTGAAGCCATATTTTTACAATATGACGCACACTCATTCTTATTATTATCATCTTCTAGTCTCTAGAAAAAACTAAGAAAAGTGATACCTTCGAAATGTCCAAATCTATTCGATCCAAAAGAAAGCAAAATTAAAAAAATTCATATACGGCCAAAAAAAAATACGTACATGGTGGGTATAACTTTAAGTATATATGCAAGAGGGTAGACTTTTTTTTTTGCTTTGTCCATAAAGCCACCATAAAGCCATTGAGCTCATCTCCTCCTCCCTTCCTTCTCTTCTCTCTCTTGGCTGTTCTTATCACTACACGTCGTCCTCATCTCGGCCTCCAAAGTCCAACTCCATCGCCGCGCGCAGCTGATCAATTAAGCTCGCTAGCGAGCTCTCGCCGTCGACGACGGCAAGAGATCGAGGTCGAGGCAGCAGCAACCGGGAGAATTGAAGTGGTCGGTCGCGGCCGGGGAGATCAGGTCGGCCGATCGAGTAAGGTGGATCCACGGGTCAGGCATGGCAAGAGGCCCCTACCGGCCGGCGAGGAGGAGGAAGTCCAGCCAGCGGCGCCGGCAGCAGCAGCAAAGCAGGAGCAGCAGGACGAGGCAGAGCTCGCCAACGCCCAGCTGGGAGGATTTCCGGCGCCGGTCATCGCCGCCGGGGCTTTGGCGCCGGAGACGACGTACGCGCAGTACTACTACGCGGCGCGCGCCGACCACGACGCCTCCGCCATGGTCTCCGCGCTAGCCCACGTCATCCGCGCCGCCCCCGGCCTGCAGCAGCTCCCGGCCCCATCCGCCGCCGGTCCTCACGCCCCCGGCGCCTTCTACCCAACCGCCGCCGCCGCATCGTCCTCAGAGCACCACCACCACCGGCTCGGCCACTCCTCCTCCTCTTCCTCCGCCTCCGCCGCCGCCGCCGACGAGGAGCTAGGTAAACCAAGTTATTACCACCGCACAAGTTACTAATCCCTTTCTCCCTCCGCCGCGCCACGCGCGCGCCCTTGACCCTGACTGCGAAAGCATGGCACGCGCGCGCGCGCCATAATTTGGAAGCTTCGCACCCGCCAATTAACCATGCCGATCCTCCTCCCCACCTCCCCGTTAAGCTAGCTTAGCTTGCGTCGTTGCAATGCATGCTTAAATTACCCACTTAATCAAACTAAACCACGTTAATTAACGCCCAAATCGCTGCCTATTTCGTGCCGCAAGATACGCTAAAAACTATGCGAAAAATCTATAATTTATATATAAATTAATCCATCTAATTTTATGCTGCGGCACACGCATGCTGGCTGGCTCCTCCTCGGTCTCCTGTTACGTTATCCATGACGACACATGATTAATTAATTGTGGGGTTTAATTAAGGTTGGGATTAATGAATTGTGGGTGTGCATGCAGGAGGGAGGAGGAGGCACTACAGAGGGGTGAGGCAGCGGCCGTGGGGGAAGTGGGCGGCGGAGATCAGGGACCCCAAGAAGGCGGCGAGGGTGTGGCTGGGGACGTTCGACACGGCGGAGGACGCCGCCATCGCCTACGACGAGGCGGCGCTCAGGTTCAAGGGGACCAAGGCCAAGCTCAACTTCCCCGAGCGCGTCCAGGGGCGCACCGACCTCGGCTTCCTCGTCACCCGCGGCATCCCCGACCACCGCCGCGCCTACCCGGCGTCGGCGGTAATGCCGCCGCCGCCGATGACGACGCAGCACCAGCAGCAGCAGACGGTCGTGCCGTACCCGGACCTCATGCAGTACGCGCAGCTGCTGCAGGGCGGCGTCCGGGCCGAGGTGCAGGCCGGCGCCGCCGAGGCGACGGACCTCGTGATGATGGGCGCCGGCGTCAACCTGCCGTTCGGCGCCGTGTCGCCGTCGTCGACGATCTCGTCCTCGTCGACCTCGCCGCAGATACTCGACTTCTCGACGCGGCAGCTCATCCGAGCCAGCCCGCCGTCGCCCGCGACGGCAATGTCCGGCTCGGGCGTGACGGCGGCGTCGTCGACGTCGTCCACGACGCCGGCGTCGTCGCCCGGTGCCTGGCCGTACGGACCGGAGCGCAAGAAGAAGGGCCCGTCGTCGTGACGTCGTCTCTGACCGATGCATGCATGCGTGTGTCGGCGATCGATGGACAAATTTTAGATTATGATCAATGGAGAAGAAGGCTTAGCTCTACACGTACGAAGACTAAAATGCATGCAATATGCATTGGGGTAAGTGCTAAGTGGTTAATTGGTGATTTTTGCTGGTTAATTAATTAATTACACGAACATTAATTTTTCCTTTTGATCATCATCTTTTGTTTTTTTTCCTCTGAAAATTCTCTTCTTTTGTTCATTTTAGTTTCTTGGAGGTAGTACTTATTAGCTAGGTATGTAGTAGCTACAATCTCTAATTGTTTGTTGTTTAATTCCCTCTTTTGTTCAAGTGTGAACTAATTGTGCAAATTAGTCCAGCTAAATCAAAGACAGAGGATTCTTATTTAATTATTGGTTAAACATGCCCCTTTTTTTAGATATGAAACAGTACACTTTTTTTTAATTTCGGAATGATTGCGACCCCTTTTGTTTACATCTTAATTTGGATTATAGTGGAAGCTTCTTCGATGAGTGATCTCTTTGGCAGACATTGGACATGTCCAAAGTAATTAAATCACGTCGATAAAATGAATTTTAGATTACCTTTAGGAATAACATTTTGTTTGTTTGGTAACATGCATGATGGGTATCAATCAAATTTAACTAGGTTGGAAAAGAAAATGGAATCTTCTCTATTAGCTTCTCTTCTTATTAAAAGATTTGACTTTTGTTTGTTCAGACTACTTTTATTACTTGTTGCAATATTGGGCATCTGTTCTATCAATTTATCATCTACTTAATTAGCTAATCCTCCTATCTCATTCTCAAATGTAATTATATTTGAGCATGTGTCATAGTGGTATGGATGCCTTTAATGCATGTAGCATATTTCAAACTCCAACCATATGTACTTTTAGGAAAAATTAAAGTTGGAACCGTAACAAGAATAATCTAGAGAGAACCAGAAAGCTGCAGTTTGGTGAGGGCATTTTACTTTTGCAACGATGCTTTGAGATGATGAAGATTATCCACAACTAAGTATATATATATTTAGTAGTAATAAAAAAATATATAGCTGAAGTCATCCATTTCTTTTTCCAAATCACTTTTGTATATATATTTAAGCATGTATCATATATACCATGCTAGCCTCTGGTTTTTAATGACATGAACCTGCATGTGCCACGTAGATATTTTAACTCCTATATGTGATCTCAATTAAGTTCTTAGTGTAAATCTTAGAGTATGTGGATTTGTGATTTGGTACCATGTGTGGAGATTTATTCGATCAAGTTGCCGGCATGTGATGATACGATCGAAATATGGAGGGGAACCTAGCTATCATGCAAGTATATCATCCCCATCCCGTGCATCTAGAAGATAATATGGTCGATGCATGTACCGATTCAATGCCAAAGCAAATGCATTCAACTGCATTTTTTGTATCTACATATTATTTTTATATAGCAGTACATATATATGTCCATGCATCCAGCTATATATATGTGAATGTGAGTGAGAAGAAATACAATCACACTAGCACGATGAATATATCTTCTTATTTTTGTCGGATTATTCTGGTGGTTAATTAAACTGTGCCTGAATATAATTTCTGACGGTTTGGCCTATGAGAACAAAAGGTGTACATCGATCTGCCTTGATGTAATTAACAAAGAGCATCATTACACCTAATTTGTTTCCATTAGGCCGGTGTACATATATATTCTTAATTATATTGCATGAAACCTATTTATATATAGTTCTTTCAATTAAAGTATTTAGTTGTATATCTTTCTATACATTCACACTGGGTGATTGATCGATGTGGTGCTGTGGTACGTGTTGCCCCCTTTTCTTTTCCTTTGCTTTCATGATGGGTACAAGTATCAAAATTTGACACGCACAATTTTTTCTTCTTTTTTTACTACTGCAACCTGGCAGCTAGCTAGCAGGCGATCGATCGAACTCGATCAAGCAGAATTAAAGATGTTAAAAGTGCCAGCAGCATATATAGATAACTAAGCTAGCTTTCGTGTTAGGCATGACTAATCTTTTGATTTTCCACACATCCTTTGTCGAAGCAGAGAAAAAAAATACTACCTCTATTTCCGTTTCATAATGTAGGATGTTTGACTTTTTCGTTTGTAATGTTTGATTATTTGTCTTATTTAAGAATTATGAAAATATCATTTATTTTTCTTGTGATTACTTTATTATCAAAAGAACTTTAAGCATGACTTGTTATTTTTTATATTTGTACTAATTTTTTTAATAAGACGAATGGTCAAACGTTATAACCAAAAAAGTCAAACATCTTAAATCATGAAACGGAGGGAGTAATATTGAAGACAAAAGGAATATTGGGAAAACAAGTAACATGCTTTTGCCTAATCTGTAGCTTTTTATGAAACGGTGTGTACTTATATGAAAGCTCGTGTGTGTTGTGTTGAGACCGATATATATTGGATGGTCTTACACGTGTGTGTTGTTACTTGTGATTGGCACCTAACTTGTACCTGATCGATCGATCATGTGTCGTCCTTTGGGATGGAGAAAGAGACGATAAGACGACAGGGATGAGCTAGTTAGCACGCTTCTCATCATCATCGATCGTCGTCGTCTCTGATCTGCCTAACTAGCCTAGAGCTAACTTAATTGGAGTGTAATTAATGTGCTCCCTTAATTGTAATATATGGACATATTTCACTTTATTGGAGAACTAGAGTATAATAAACTACGGTTGCGTTCTTATGTTGCTGAAAGATAAAAGAATTAATATCGGCTTTGTGATAGCTAATTACCAGTATAAACGATTACTAAAAGGTTAAAAATCTAATCTAAAAGGTAAAATCATTATTTTTCTAAAAAAATATAATGTTTAGCAGTTCTGGATGGGTGCTCACAAAAGCTAAGAAAAACAATATAAGAATAATCTTAGGCATGGCACAAGAACGCAGCTAGCCTACGTCCAGTTTAAAAACATTGGTTTGTTTAGAGACAGGTACCGTCTTCGAGAAATAAATTTGAATACTATTTTATTAGAATATATATAAAAATATCCACGAATAATTTTATTGAAGTATTTTTCTAACACTAATTAATGTATGCATATAGTCTTCATGTTTGTTTCTAAAGTAAATATTCTAAAAATTGTTGTTGCCTTAAGTCACGAATTATAAAAATGAGAATAGGCAGTATAAGGTAACTTCGTCCGTCTATTCTAGTTGAATGTGCACTAGAGTATGAAATATCTACCTACCACTATAATATGATTTAATATGTAATCTCTCTAATCCTATATAAGTGTCGAAATTTTACAGCATCGTGATTACATAAGATAGTTACTGGATTGACTTTTAGTAAAATAGAGGACCACGTGAGCCTACTGAAAATTTGAATGGCATCTTGAACCACTTCATGAGCTGACACTAGCACTTGATTGCCGGTCCATAGACATGTGAAAGTATATTCCTCCTTGATAGCGTGAATAATATGATTCATCATGTTCTTGGTCAAGTTCATCTTGTAAGGTGCCATATACTTACCCACGGTGCTTCATTTTCTCTTCATCATACCATGCAACCATATATAGAGTAGTTCATCTATGCAATTTACGCGTTTAATGGCTATTGGCATGCCAACTAGCTTTCCTACTTGTCTAAAGATGAGTTACATGTTCTCTACATGCTCATAACCAAATCTTTGTCAAATAGGGGACATGGTGACCCTAAACCAGCGAAGCCTATTTAAGTCAAAGTTTTCTCTTTATTGGAGTGTGTTCACTTAATATGTGTGACATTACTTCACTAGAGAATTAGGTTCATTAATTCATAAGTTTGAGATTTAAGTTAAAAATGGAATTAAACAAATTATGGTATGCATGCAACAAAAATATAGTTCTATCTCAAATAGATTACGTTTCAACCCATAAAGATTTTCAACCCATAAAGATGAGTTATCTATGACGAGTCGATCTGTTACATAAGTTCATAATATCTACTTTACTTATATATCCATATACTTACAATTACAAATTAGACGTAAGAAGATTATATTGGAGGCCTAATTAATCTAGGTACGGGCAAACGTTTTGACCACTAATTAATGCACTCACCGTATATGACCAAACTTGAATGGATGGGTTGATTCCACACCGATCAATCTAACCAACGACGAAGCTTTTTTCCGATTCACGTTAATTTGTTTATATATGTCAATATAATTGGTAGAAGTATATGTATGCAAATTAAATAATTAATCAGAGGCTTAAAATGTTTGATTTAGTATACTGTATAAATACACTTTTTCGTCATGTCATTTTATTTCCGGAACTACATGTTTACACCCTTGTCTTTTCATTTTTCTTATGTTTATGAGCCAAAATTTAAATTTAGAGATAAATTTAGAGTTTTCATCGTAGTTTATTTTTTAGTCCTGGCTTAAAAGCACATATATTTCATTAATTATTTGTGTTTACAAATATGCTGTTTACCACAGTCACTCCCTTAATTTGACCCCTACCAATGTTTTTTTCCCTTACCCTATCTGCCTTTTTTTGACCGAATATGCATATATGCATTGAAAACAACAGGAGATATATCTCCCCCCCCCCCCTTTTTATCTTTTTCTTTCTGCCTGTCCTTCTCTTAATTAATTTCTGCATGTTTTTCGTCCCCTAATAATCGTATAAAATATGTATGCCTAACTTTTCTAGGAAATATCGTACGTCTAGTATTCATATGCAAGCATTGTTAATTTAGAAAGAATATATAAATATAAGTACGTGTCAGTATTGTCAACTATACATATATTCCCTCCATCCAAAATATAAATATTTCAAGCTAGATTATTTGATAATAATTGATGTGAAAAATTAAGAAAAGAGTTCGATGTCGCTTAATATATAAGTATGAAATAAATGGTGGAAGGTGACCAAGGTGAGGTAAAATGGTAAGAAATTTAAATAGAAACTAAGGTTATAAATATGTTAAAAATTATTATATTTTAAACGGACTGGGTACTCGTGTGCTTCACAAATTTTGCAACTCGTTTGCAAATATATCGTTTGGCTTTTAAAAAAACTAAATAATCACCCTGTACCTATCCAGTAATGGGCTTAGAATATACGTATTCGTAGGATCTAAATTTTGTAGATACACTTCTATACATGTTCTTATGATTTAATTATTTTAATAGTTTCAAAATCAGTTAGATGTTTAGAAATAGAATATGATATTCAAAAATTAACCATTAAAATAACTAAAATCAAATATTTTAATATATTCTTAATTACTTTATGTAAATAAACTCTATATACTTATGTCTTATATTACCCTCGTCTTTCTACCCTCGTCGAGAAAGAGTGTATGTTTTAACGTTTGATCGTTTATTTTATTTAAAAAATGTTTGGTAATTACTATTTTCGTTATTACTGGATGGATGATAAAGTAACTTAAGTGTGACTATCTTTTTTTAAAATAATTTTTTCAAGTAAAATAAATTTTAAATATTGGAAACGGAAATTCAGCGAGGTGGGGCCAGCGTGCAGGACCGACCACCTAGCCTCACACGGCCTAGCCTCAGGCGGGCCCACTCTCCTTGCGGGTGGGCCCGGTCGTGGCAGGCACGTGAAACCGTGTACTGGAGTGGAGCAGAGTAGCGCCCAGCCCAGCCCACGTGCTCCTGCGGTCGTGACATCGCCCGCCCGCCGCGGATTTCTCAACTCGTTTCCCAAACCGAATCTTTTGAGTATAAGTAATTTATCATTAGCATATATTAGTTAGTGTAGCACTTATTATTAATTATGTACTAATTAGGTTCGAAAGATTCGTCTCACAATTTCTTCATAACTGTATAATTAATTTTAATGTTCATATATATCTAATGTTTTATTTATATATCTAAAGATTCGATTTGATGTTTTTTAAAAAAAAATTTTGGAAACTAAACATGACGTTAGCGCTCTATCTAGCGATCAAGTATTGGTAAATAAAAAAATCATTTTAATAATAAACTATTGTATTTTTAGCGATCTAATAACTAAGCTTAGAACATAAGCTTTTGTAAAAGGAATATCTAAAATCAACCTTAATTTAAGATTAACAATTTAATATTTTTAATTTAAACCATACGGAGTAATCAGAAATGAAAAGATGAGCCCGAGTGTGAGCGTGCAGCGGATGAATCGAACCTAGCTACGCAACGCACACCGATGCTTGACAATGGGCATGTGAATAGTGTCCGGATGTCTTCTTTGCGCTAGCTTTTTGTCTTTTCTTTTTTCCTCTCAGATCTTAAGCTTATATTTAAAATATATATATATTAAAATTTGTCACATTATATTTTACAATATTTTTAAACTTCAGTTAATTTTATTTTTATATCAGTTAATTTTATTTTTATATCATAAACAGTTACAAAAATTAGAAAAATCTTTATCTTTCAAGTTGTTCGAAGTCTAATAGTTACAACTTCCCCTGTCCTAAATTATGATCATATTCCTCTAATAATAACTTTATTGTTTAACAGGGACAATTTCTTGTCGATATCTAACATTAATTTTATCCTATTTAGGATTTTTATTTTTATCCTTGCTTTTCTGAACTCAATCCACGGTCTGCCCCACTTTGGAATGGGATGGAGCATACTAAAGGTTTTAATTTAGTCATTATAGTATGATTTTACCCTTTATCAAAAATTTTATTTTTATCCAACGTAATAATTTCTAATTTGCCCCCAACGTCGTCATTTCTAAGACCTAGTTTCTTTTTCTTGTAATCTACGTGAATATTATTATGCTCTAAAAATATAAAAATAATTTGGAGAGATAAGAGGTTTTCGACAACATATTTTATTTAATCATAATTTGATCTGATAAACAAATTATAGTTGTTATAAATTTAATTTTTACAGGAACTTAAAATAATACAAGCACAGCACAACAATTATATATAAACACACACACACTGAGTCAAAATTAAAGCAGGCCTTTAATTTAATCATATTCACTCCTGTGCAATTACCTCAACTTAAATAAGGTACGTGCATGTAGATGCATGCATGAGTTCTCTATTCGACAGTGAGCATATATAGCCATTTAGTAGGCTTTAATTTTATTCCATTTAAATTTGTTCCCAGTGGCAAGCAAGCATATGCACATGACCACATCTGCCTAGCTCTTCCTTTTTCTCTCTTTGCAGGCCAAACTCTGTGCTCGAAAGTCGAAGTAAAATTAAGGTTCGCCCCGGCCGTCTGCACGCAGGATTCCTGGAGAAATCGACCTTTGATCTGCAGTTGCCTTGAAAAAAAGGCACAAACTAGCTGCATCCCCATCCCAAAATAAACAAATTCTGAGTTTTTGATAGAATTTTTAACTCTTCGTTTTATTTGAAAATTTTTTATAATTAATATTTTTATTGCTACTACGTGATAAAACATGAATATTACTTTACATATTATTAATTTTTTGATTTTTTTAATAAATTTTTTAAATAACACAGATATCAAACGCTAAATCTAGAAAACCGTAGAAATTGTTTTTTGGACGGAGTAGTATAGAAAAAAAAAAGAAAAAGAAAAGGACGCAGAGGTGATTCTTTACACAGAAATTGAGGTCATGCAACTGTCGTCTTCTTGTCATTGTAGCTAGATATGGCTAGGGCGGCATGTTTGTAGACAAATGCTAATTTGTTAATAAAATTTCTACTTAGCATCTACTAAGTAAAATACAAGTCTAAAAATAAACTATAATAAAACATTAAATTTAAGGTTAAAAATTTAAATCTCTACTTATAAGCATGAACAAATCGAAAATATGAGGCCGTTGGTTGTTTCAGCCATTCAATTTTAGAACTTAATTACTAACTTGGTCTAAAATAGATCGGTTCATGTAGAGTTATTTTTTTGAAATTATACTAATTTATATACTCATATGTGTCATTGATTTTTTTTTATTTTTTTAGAGAAGGGTATTTTTACCCGGCCTCTACATCCACTCGAATATATGCAGCCATTCATTAATCTAGAGAAGTTTTTATCTCTTTGCCCTCTTATCCACGCAACAATAATACTTTTCATTAATTAATATATATGAGACGCTTTGTCTTTTTTTTTTACTATAGTATAAATGCGAAGACAGAGCCCTCACTATCTCTAACCAACCAAACGATCAAGGTTCATGTTCATGTACGTACATCGACAGGGAGATATATCGAGTCGAGGTACATCTGATCACCGATCGATCATACGCTGCTAATTTTCATGCCATACAAATTACTCTTCTCCTCCTAGTTTTCATAGTACTCGATCGGTATTGTCGTCAAATCCAGTGGCAGCTAAAAACAAGTCAAAATGAAGCCGGCGGGCGCCGAGCTCCATTCAAAGTTTTCGGCTCGCCGGCCGGCGGCCGGCGACATTGCCGCACGTCCTGTCCTCATCTTGGCACCATTTTTCACCTTTGATTCGAGATTGGCTAGCCGTTCTTCGTACGTGTTCTTATACATACTCACTCACCGTCCGTACATATTATTTTACAAGTCACGTTGGTTGGTTTGGTTTTGAGTTAAGTCAAATATTATTAAATTTGACCAAATTTATTAAAAAAAACAGACTAACATCTATAACACCTAATATGTTTCATTAAATACGTAATTGAATATACTCTCGTTTTATATCCATTTTATGTAGAAAATCTTGTTTTATATTTTCTATAAAATTGGTCAAACCTATAAAGAATTGACTTAAAATAATTCAAAATCAAAACGATGTGTAATATGAAACAGAGGGTAGCTAGCCTAGCCAGTGTAATTTTGGGTTCAAAGCTTCCGGCCGGGTGGGGCATCACCATATTTATGCCTTATGTGGTCCTCGTCAACGTTTGCGGCTGCAAATTCTTGCACAACGATTCACATTGGATTGGAAGAGAGCACGTTCTTCGTTCCCTTAATTGGAATATAATTAATCTCAATGGTTAATTAATTCGCGTTACCTGCGGTACAGCAGATGACGGTGTTAACCTTTTATCATACTTTTGACCGCTCGTCATATTCTTCGGTAAAATTAAGTCTCTTTTTTTTTCCGAACTGAGCTGATATATACCAAACATCTACTAAATTAATCTCTAGACATTCTGTCACGAATTTTGTAGCCGGCAATGGCTGAACCAGGTAGCTATCTTGTTCCGCGATCACTGAAATTAATTAAAGCGGATACTTTTCTTCAAGTGACAAAGGATGATATGTCCTGTGCTTTATTCCTCCTTCCAACGGAATTAAAGATACCTAATATGTCTCTTTCTCTGTCTCACCAAGCTAGAGAGGGACGATGCACTTAATTGGCTATATATATATATATATATATATATATATATATATATATATATATATATATATATATATATATATATATATATATATATATATATATATATATATATATATATATATAGATGCCATGCATGCACGAATTGTTTTTCATGATCAAGCTATAATTAATAGGATACTCTCTATTTTAAAATACAGTTCAAACTTGATACGAATTTAACCAAATATTACTCTACTGGAAATCTGGAAGGTTTCATGACACACAATTAATATAGTTAGATTTGCATTGGAAAACATTTTTATGATTATACTTTTATGTCGAAAATAATATATTAACAGAGTAATCTTTGATCAGACTCTTATCCTAATGAAACCAAAATACACCATGTATTTTGACTTATCCTAACGACGAATACTTCACCCCGTTTCTCCGCTTATGCTTATAAGCCAAAATCTGAATTTTTAATCTTAAATTTAGAGTTGGTTTTAGATTATTTTCCACCAAAATTTATTTTCCAGAGTTGACTTTTACATCACTAAGAATATACTCCCTCTATATTTTTTTATATGACGCCGTTGACTTTTAGGTCCACGTTTGACCATTCGTCTTATTAAAAAAAATATATAACTATTAATTATTTTGTTATAATATGATTTATTATTATAGGAACTTTAAATATGTATTATAATTTTGCATATTTAAATATAAATTTTGAATAAGACGAATGGTCAAACGTAATCTTAAAAGTCTCATATATAAAAATATGGAGAGAGTATATAAATATAAATGTTATTTATAAATTATTTTTTATTTGTAAATATGCAGTACTATTCACTTTACCACCGGCACCTTGTGCATCCAACAGCAGCTAGTGCAGATCATCAGAGAGATATGTAGGAGCATTTTAGAGGTTCCCCCTCGTAGAACTAAAACTCCGATCCACATCAGCCCTTTTTCAAAGGATATTGTTCCTTCCTTTAGTTTTGGATTATTCTTGTCGATCCCAATTATATTCAGTAAGTACTTCCAAATGCTGTTGATTGCTGCATTTTCTGGAGCTGCTAATTAATTGCTCCATCTATATAAACTTTTTTTTTTTGAGTTTTGTCATCGTCGAGCCGTGCTGGACAATGGCTGTCCACGAGGTGGCCCCTTTTTTTTCTCCTTATTTCTTTCTCAAAAGTTGTTTGACACGGAAGGGAAAGCTTCTGTTTCGTTGAAACTGGGTGATGAGCTAGGCAGCTTGTGCATCGTAGTTTGCAAACATTAATGAAGTACACATTGGGAATGTGTCCTAACTTGTGTGCTTTATTTATTTACCACAGTTTTAGTGCTAGGATATGCGTCGACGAAACAGTTCACAGCATTCTAGAATTATTTTTGGAAATTAAATCTAGTAAAAGAAATATAAATATTTATGTAATTATTGGTAAACTATTAATTATCTTATCGATTGCCTTTTGTTTTATTTCCAACTACGCTTTACCATCATCCATTAATTATTTATTAGTAGATATATATTTTTTTCATCTTAACCTTAAAATATGGCAAGATATCGAGCCGACTCGGCTTGTTATATCTCGTTAGGCTACCGAGCTCGGCTCCACTCGTTAGCCAGGTTGAGTTAGTTTGTTAGGCTTGCAAATCACTGCCATTTAGTTGGATCTTTTGTAGTGTAAATTTGTAATGTCCATGGAAGTATAAAGATATGCTCATGGAAGTATAAAGATAAAAAAATACAATTTAAATTTAATTCCATTCCTTTATAATTTCATGATCAAGACTGCATATATTTTAACCCAAATATAAAGCAATTTAGAAAGTTCCTTTTATGCAGCTTGTCTAGCTCGAGATGGCTCGTTAATCCAAATGAACTGAAACTATGGCTTTGCTCGTTAAGAAATTGAAACGAGTTGAGTCAGCCAGCCACGAGCTTTTCATCTGGCCCTATTCCTACAAAATAAACTAGGAATGTTTATATTCTGGAATAAATGTAGTATTTAATTGTCATCCCGTGTTTTCGCTTATGCTTATACTTATAAACCAAAATTTGAATTTTCAACCTTAAATTTAGGGTTTAAAGTTTATTTTTTAGTATTGACTTTTAGGTCATTAAGAATACATATATAAAATTTTTATCATAATTTATTTTTGGTTTTCAAATGTGTTATTTGTCTTCTTACATAAAAAGTCAAACAACCACTCCTGTTTATTTAAATATTATTACACTAAGGCAGAGCTAAGTGATGAAGGGGTTCCAGACACACGGACTAAAAAATTTTTTAAGTTAGAGTTCATGTATTCTCACCATATATGCGCCCCCTCTCAGTACAAACTTAGTTGCCCCTCTAAACTCAGTTGGAAATACTAGAAAGCAAGTAAGTGGCATCCTCTATATTTTGTTCTACTTCTCTCCTGACAAGTGACAAACACGAAGTGTCTTATATTAAAGGGAGAGAGTTGCTAGTTATAGAATAAAACTCCCATATATATATTGTACCAAAGGCGCTCCCCATATCCTGCTACTACCACACTTTACCCATATTAGCAATAGGACAAGGATTCAAAACACACATTCTCAATAAGCTAGAAACAAAGAACCAAAGGGGAAGCTATCAAGCTAGTGACCCAAGAATATATATATCTCTCTCTCCGGTTTCTTTTTGCATGAGCTTTTTTAGGTCACGGCGCCGATCGATTGGATGCAAAAGGCATGCAGCTTAACTCACATACACGCATGCATGCATGTATCGGTCCATCTAGAGAATGCATGCACTTGTCGTATTAGTTGACATCATCTCAGTGCATGCACCTTAAAAAACATACACACTTTGCATAAGCAATTAAGCATGTTAATGGAATCTTCTTTACCTTTGCCTTTTGGAGCCGCATTGGCTAGCTCGACCATGAGTGAATGTATTCTCAATGTCATCGACACTACGCGATTAACTAGTGACATGTCACCTAAAAAATTTGAAACTAGAATAAAACACCCCACTCTCAATATATAGTTTCATCTATAGTTTCATCTATTGTTGTTTGCTAGGTTACATGCAAAATACAAATTATCTAGGTAACAGTGCACAGAAGGTTTTATCTCCATAAAACCCATTTCATCTCTCTCTTTATTAATAATTTGTCATATCATCAAAAATGTCTACATGTTACCCTATTTATTACCCATAAAGCTTCCATTGAGATTGGCCTAATCTCTGCCTAAGTACGTGGCTACGTCTCAGCGTTCTTGTATGTGCATGCCGCAATTATTCGTCCTAATCTTTTAACTTTTGCTCAGGATTATAAGGCAAAGATTAAATTTTTAACATTAAATTTAGAGTTAATTTTGAGGGTTTTTGTTATAGTTTATTTTTCAGCATTGTCTTTTATATCGCTATAATATGTATATAAAAGTTTGTTTGCATATTATTTTTCGTTTGTAAATATGTCGTTTGGTTTTTTTATGTTAAAAGACGACAAGATGACCTCGTTATCGCGGCTGTTTATTTTCCATGGAGTGATGGAAAAGGTTTAGCGCCGTCGATCCATATGTTTATATCTTAATGTTTAATATATGTGTATAGGTACCAAAGGAACTGCCTTAATTTCATGGAATAATCGAACTAGCTATGGCTAAGGGTAGTGGAATGTGGGACGCGTTATTGCAATTTTTAGTTCAGTACAATTAATTATCAAGAAAAGTGCATGGACAATCTCTAAAGTTAATCGTTTGTACCGTTCAGTTCTCCAAACTCTCGAAACGATCTTTTTTTTTTTATGGTTCCAAACTTGTGCTAGGTGCTATATAGGGCTAAACGAGCATTGATGTGACAGGGCATAACAAAGCCCCCAAGGACTTTATCCTACGTGGCACTGACATGGTGCTCATAACATGAAAAATATAAATTGTCTCATCGAGTAGTATGAAGTGCCACATGGCTGCTATCTAAACATAAAACAACATGTCTTAGAAAAATCTACCATAATGTAGTGGTCCCGTGAGTGTCCTAACTTTTTATTTCAGCCCATATCTTTTATATTTATGTCCTCACATTATTTTCATCTCCATACAAGTCCAAACTTTTACAGTAAAATCCTACCAATAATAAAGTAATATAATATTTGTACAAGACTCATTCTACGTAACACTTTACTTCACTTCATCCGTGGGACAGAGCCGATCGGTACGGCAGCCGACCGTGCTCGGGGCAGCGTCAGTCGTGGCAGCAGCGAACGACGCATATTGGGTGGTGGCGGCCATCTACGTTGGTCGGGGTGGCATAACCCGATGGCACTCTGGGTGGCTTTGGACAGTAAGCTTATTGCCAAGCTTGTTGGGAAGGGGGAGGGACAACAAATGTTTGGCATTTTTACCATGAAGCAACCGGATCTTGTAGAAGCTATTTGAAACATGCATAAGCTGCTCAATTTTTTCCTCAATCCTCCACCTCTGCTAGAATCTGAAGTGTAAGGTTGAGACCACTCTCTAGCTTGTAGCATTGTTCGTGCCCTAACATGTAATTACAATCGACAAAATAGTTAAAAGATACTTGGTAGGTCCCAGAAAACTAAAAAAATTTATGGAACCCATATGTTAGTCACACGCACTGGTAGTGCTCGCTATTGTCACCATCTATGGAGGAAGAGGGGATCAAGAAGGAAAGGGTGTACCAAGAGATGGGATATATAAGGAGAGGGAGGGCTATCGACTTAGCCCTCCTCGTCCATCTTTCACCATTTTATTATGAATATGTTTTTTCACTTGCAACCCTACTTTACATAAAAATAATCTTGAATGTAAAAGAAATTTTCGCAATAAGGCAACATGAAAGGCCCGTTTACGAAAATAACTCTATTTTTACCTGTTGGATGGGCCTTGAACAAGCACCCCTGTATATTTTCGTCGCCGAACACGTTTTAGACCAGGCTCCACACCTACACATAATCAATCTAATTAAGTTGTAATATTCATCTTATATGAATATTTCATCAACGCCAATTAATTAACCTACAACAGCTATAGAGGACCATTATCATTTGCCATTATTATTTGTTGTTAACTTTAGATATTCTGTCTTTTATCTGAAAAATACAAAGGCTACATTACAATTGCAACCCACCGGAGGAACAACGGTTATGTGAATTCCCGCTAACTCTATATGAAGATGTGTCGTCTATAATTTTTAAGCCACTTTTATTAGTTGTAATTAATTATTTTTAACTGATGTGTGGTAGATCCTCAGTGTAAAAATTGTTGTAGTATTTCTTAATCAAATAAAATGATGGGATGAACTACGTTAATTGTTGTGGGCCGGGTCTCATTTCACTTACCTCCCAACTAGCCCATTTCCTAATGGGCTCTTATTGGAGACGTTTATCTCTGATGGGCCATCTTTTGGGAACCATCAATAGACCTTTCTGGCCACATCTACTTGGCAGCAGGCTGTGAATTTTTTGAATTTTATTTATTAAATAATTTACAAATTTAATTTTGCATTTTAAAAATCACAAAACTAACCTCCTGCCATCCTCTAGGAGCGCGGAAAGGTGACGTGACAAACGACCACTCGGGCGCGAGCGATGGCCAAAAACGGTGGCACGACGAATTTTACATTTAGAGCTAAATTATCCTGTTTTAAGCTATTTTGTGAAGGATGTTTTTTAAAATACTATCTTATCATGTTAATGAACCCAACAATCACTTTCAAATGGGGTCTTAGCCCGTAAGATCTCATGTGTTCAAATCTTCTTGTTTTCATATTCCAAACATGGGTTTTGTTGCAAAAATATGATATTAAACCTATCAATAATCCATTTTAAATATAGAACTAAAGTATTTTTCATTTATATATCACTCCTATCCAATTCAAGTTGAGTGTGTGCGCTCCATTTGTCAAAAATATAGCTACTTGTACCATTCAATTTTTCTCCAAAATATAGCTACTTCTGCACCTACTGTATTATTTTAACCGATCACAACCATCTTTCATTAAATTTCTCTAACTACTTTATCATCTAAACCAACTATAATCATATATCTATACATGTTCTTCCTGTAAAAAAACACCATAAGACCTTATTTTAGGACCGATGAATTAATTAAATTTAAAACAGGCGTACAAATTTTAGTAAGATACAACATTGCTCTATATTTTGAAAATATCTCTTTTGAACTCATGCCACATGTTCACTAGTCATGTAAATATATTTGGTACTCGAATCGCTTAATTTCTCCCATCATATAGAATAGCGTGAAATAGAAACAAATGAACATGGGGACTTTTGTGCTAAAATCAAATCAAACTTATATTTTAAATACACCTAATATACTACCAGTAAAAATTAAAAGTACCATCTTAAAAACTTGCGTGTATCGTCAATCACATCTCACTAATTTCTCTCTCGTGGTTTGGAGTATAGGTGGATGCATTCGATGAACTGTTGAAGAAATCAAATGGCTAGGGTGGCAAATAAACAGTGCAACAATGAAAGGTCTTGCATGGCAGTTCAGCACGGCTCTATCCATAAACAGTGCAACGGTGAACGCTCTTGCGCGGTAGCTAAGCATGACTCTGTTGGTACTTTTAAAAAAAATTAGTTTTTATAGATTTCTGTCCCCAAATTCCTTTGACCTTTTCTCCTCCGCGGCCACGCCTGCAGTCCACTCCGCCCAAACCAGTTTTGTCAACCCAATCCGTTTGTACGCACGGAAAAAACCCCGTCCACAGTCCCACGGCCCACGGAAAGCCCAACCAACGACCACTGACATGTGGGCCCCACGCGTCGGCGTCACCCCCCGCCGCCCCCTCCCAACCTCGCATCGCGCGTTTCATGCTGCTGCTGCTCCTCTTCTCCGCCTCACGCGCCGCAGCCGCAGCCGCAGCCGCAGCGAAGCCTCGCTCCCCTGAACCCCTCGCCGCCGCCGCCGCCGCCTCCTTCTTGCTACGCCGCCACCTCGCCGCAGGCATGGCGGCCGCACCGGCCTCGGCCTCCGCGGCGGCGGCAGCGGGGAACCGCGAGGCGTTCCGCGTGGCGGTGACCAACACGCTGGAGAGGCGGCTCTTCTACGTCCCGTCCTTCAAGATCTACGGCGGCGTCGCGGGTCTCTACGACTACGGGCCCCCCGGGTGCGCCGTCAAGGCCAACGTCCTCGCCTTCTGGCGCCAGGTAGCCCCGCCCCGCCCCGCCTCGCCTCACCTCACCCTGTGCTTTTCTTCGTGTAGATTGGGGCCCCAATTTCAGGTGGCGTTCGAGGGAAAGACGGCGCCTCTTTTTTTTCGCGGCGAGTGAGCTGCGCAGGGAGCTAGTAGTGTGCTCAATTTTTGGCCATACTGGCCGTGGTCTTGCCAAAGGCTGGGCCTTTATTTTGCAACTTGCGAGTAGAGAGTAGTTCAGTGATGTGCCGTGCTGGAATTGTGTTCTTAGTGTTACTACTTGTGGAGTGATGCAGTATGTGGTGGCTGCTGAAACTTCCTACCTTTTTTTGATAAAAAAGATGGCTACTATAAGCTCCAGAGCTCAGGCCTGCTAACTTGATTGGAAATGGGAGGGGATCCGTCTTGCTTATAGGTTAGGAAGGATTGGTCTGGTCTGGTATGGTATCCTTCATCATATCTAAATATGTCGGTCAACCTGTGTTTAGTGTGCTTCCTAGATGTGGGAGGTTACAACGCAGTTGTACCTTCTTTCCTTGTTATATTGTGGTAAGTGTGATTGCAAATTATGTGGATACTGTGGCATATCAGTTGAAACGAGTGTAAATGTAAATGTTATTAGTGCCGAATAGCCAGTGTGTCTAATGTTGCTGTTGCTTAGATGTATGTGAAACAATTCCCCTATGGGCTATGGTAGCTGGTGGTAACAGGAAAGTTGTTTTATTTAATAAATTATACATGGATGTAACTCTTAGCATGTGTCCAAGGCATCATTCTAGTATGTATTTTGTCATCTATACATTCTGATAATGTGGTATTTATGCATAGATCATTGACTTACCATCTACTTTTGTATCTTCTTAGCATTTCGTATTGGAGGAGGGGATGCTAGAGGTGGACTGTCCATGTGTAACACCTGAAGTTGTCTTGAAGGCCTCTGGCCATGTCGACAAATTTACAGATCTAATGGTTAAAGATGAAAAGACAGGCACCTGCTATCGTGCTGATCATTTACTCAAGGACTTCTGCAAGGATAAGCTTGAGAAGGACAACACATTGTCACCAGAGAAGGCAGCAGAATTCAACCATGTTCTCGCTGTCTTGGATGATCTGTCTGCAGAGCAGTTGGGTGCTAAGATCAAGGAGTATGGCATTGTTGCTCCAGACACCAAGAACCCATTGTCAGACCCATACCCCTTCAATCTCATGTTTCAAACTTTAATTGGACCATCAGGCTTGAGCCCAGGGTGAGGTCAAGAACAGCTCAATATATTATACTTCATTAATTCTGCTTTGAACTTATGTGCTTCCTTGTTTTTCAGGTATATGAGGCCAGAGACAGCACAAGGTATCTTTGTGAACTTCAAAGACTTGTATTACTACAACGGCAACAAGCTACCCTTTGCCGCAGCACAGATTGGTCAGGCCTTCAGAAATGAGGCATGATATTCTTAATCGCTAAACTTTCTGTCAGACCATCCACTTGTTATATTTAGCTTCTACCATGTGATGTAAAACATATCATAGAAAAAAAAAACTATGTTTCTTGTTGAGGTAAAATGCAGTAGTAATGGCAGTAACCATGATATAATTACTGTTTATTTCTTGACTAAACAACCTACATGGTCTGAGACATACTTCTTTCATTAGATATCTCCTCGCCAAGGTCTTCTGCGAGTCCGAGAGTTTACTTTAGCAGAGATTGAGCACTTTGTAGACCCAGAGGACAAATCCCACCCAAAGTTTCGTGATGTTTCTGATCTAGAGTTCTTGATGTTTCCAAGAGAACAACAACTGACAGGAAAATCAGCCATGAAACTTAACATTGGACAGGCTGTATCTGAGGTACTATTTTTCAAAAGCTCTTTGACATATACATTATGGCTATATTGGATTTAAACCCTCATTTTGCTATTGCTAACTGTTAGTTAATGCTATTATTTTTTTTTGTCTGTCTCTTAAGTAACTTCTGTTGCAATTGGCAGGGAACTGTTAACAATGAAACCCTTGGCTACTTTATTGGAAGGGTGTATCTCTTCTTGACACAGCTTGGAATTGACAAAGATCGTTTACGGTTCCGACAGCACCTGCCAAATGAAATGGCTCACTATGCTGCTGATTGCTGGGATGCAGAGATTGAATGCTCATTTGGGTGGATTGAGTGTGTTGGAATTGCTGATAGATCTGCATATGATTTGCGTGCTCACTCGGTACGTATTATCTAACATTAAACGTTTAAACTCACTTGGACTTGCTGGGAGTTTAACTGCCATTATCAAAATATTTGTCCCTTTCAAACTAAATCTCTTAAGTGAAAATTCAATTACAAGAGAGCTGAGCTCAAAAGTAGACCTTGTTAAAAACTTGTGAAATATACATTGTGCCACCTTTTGTGGTTATAAACAGATTCCAGGGGGCGGGGGGGGGGGGGGGGGGGGGGGGGGGGGGGGGGGGGGATGATATTTTTGTCAAACATGCTTTATTAGCTCAGCCACCAGAGGATTACTGCCCATCCAAACAAGGCCTGAAGTTTTTGTTTGGACACAGCCATAAGTGAATTATTCATATATTCTATTGTCAACACTGGCCAGGATAAAAGTGGTGTTGCACTTGAAGCACATGAAAAGTTTGCAGAACCCAGAGAAGTGGAGGTGAGATTTAATATTTTTCTGTACAAGTTTCTCACTTCACTCTGTTGGTTGAATAAATAGCACTGTGCTTTTTCTACTGTATCAATTGATTATTTATTGAATTATATGCTTTGCTAATAACTTATTTTTTGACATATTCAGAAGCTAGTTATAACCCCATCAAAGAAGGAACTAGGTCTTGCATTTAAAGGAAATCAAAGGATGGTTCTTGAAGCACTGGAGGTAAGTTTCATCTCCATATTGACCAGCTGCATTATATTGCTGTTTTGTTTAATCAGTGCTTACTTTCTCTGCTGGCAGGCAATGAGCGAGAGTGAAGCTTTGGATATGAAATCAGCTTTAGAGTCTAAAGGGGAGGTGGAATTTAAGGTGTGTACTCTTGGGAAAGATGTCACCATAAAGAACAACATGGTTTCAATTAACATGGAGAAGAAAAAGGAACATCAAAGGAAATTTACTCCTTCTGTCATAGAGCCATCCTTTGGCATAGGGAGAATTATTTACTGTTTGTTCGAACATTGCTTCTACCAAAGACCTGGGAAGGCGGAGGATGAGCAGTTGAATGTATTTGGTTTCCCCCCTCTTGTTGCTCCCATCAAGTGCACTGTCTTTCCACTGGTGAAGATTGAAAAGTTTGAAGTTGTTGCCAAGAAAATTTCGAAAGCATTGACGACAGCTGGGATCTCTCACATTATCGATATGACAGGTACATGATTGAACTATGTGAAGCATATAAAATTTAATGTGTTTGATTTCAATTTTAACCATATGAAGCATTATAATATCCACCTGTTTTTGCTTTTAAAAAGTGTTGTGCATTGCTCAAGTTAGCTTTTCATATCCAAGCATGCTGAACTTATAGATAAGGGGAGTAGCTCTCTATGTTTTGCTGGTTGACGGTTCAATCTTTTCTACTTGCTATGTAGCTTACACAGGTGTAAGTTTTCCACCTTTTTGGAAGACAGCAAACCATAGAACCTTTTAAATCAAATGCTAATTTTTAATCCAGATTGATGTTATCAGTACAAAAAAATGAGGGCAAAATCACAGCTAGAAAAATAGGGCTAAGAACATGCAATTACTCCATACAAAAAATATTAAAACTTCAGTCCAGTTAGCTACCATGGCAAAACTTCATTGTTGTTCTATATTTTCAACAGATTGTTACTAGTTATGCTACATACCTGGATTTTTTTTTCCTTCCAAAATATTCTATTGAATCAATCGGACAATGAAGTTTGTTTTTTTAAAAAAAAATCTAAAATTTCAAACTGTGTCAGTATGATCTCATGGTACTATGCAATGTAGTATAATAGTTGTGCAAGAAATTGGCTGGGGATGGGAAATGCGATCCTGTCCACCATCGTTTAGCAAGCTCGCTGTTTCTGGCCCTGTTGCAGGTAACACGATTGGTAAGCGTTATGCGAGGACAGATGAAATCGGTGTCCCCCTGGCAATCACGGTCGACAACACGACGAGCGTGACCGTCCGTGACCGGGACAGCAAGGATCAGATCCGCGTCGAGGTCGACGAGGTGGCCTCAGTGGTGAAGGAAGTAACAGACGGGCAGAGCACCTGGGCAGACATCATGTGGAGGTACCCGGCCCACACCGCCTCGGCTGCTGATGAGGAAGCATCATAAACCTGAAGGTGAAGAAGAGGGGGGCCAAGCAGTGCAACAGCCCTGGGATTAACTTGGCTGCTGCCATCCTGCTTTTCTGATACGTGTTTTTAACAGCTTGGTAATGCAGCACTGAGCGTTGTTCTGTAATCTCGATGAATTCTTTACATATTTGCAGATGATCTCCTGTTTTTTGTTGATATCTGGAGTGGCCTACCACTGATTAGTTCCGTGTAATTCGCTTTTGCTCGTGAATGTGTCTGTATCCTGTGAATGTGTGATCAATGGTCTTTACATTGTCATATCGTTGATTTCTGTCCGAAATACTGGAGCTATTCTTGTCGGTTTTAGAAGTACAATCACACCCAGCCCAAAACTGTTTAAAGAAAAAAAAGCATATGTTAACTTTCGATAATTTAAAAAACAGTACATATGTTACACTAGCGTCAGGCATGTGATGTCATTATACTTTTGTTTGGATACTTGTTGACAAACGTACCATGCCTGGTCAAAATCATGTAAAAGAAAACTAATGTTTTGAGATGTAGAAAGCACTCGTTTGTTACAACCGCAAACTTTAGGTATAAACCAAACCAAACCTTTCCCTTTTTTTTTTCCTTCGAGTCCAGAGAGTCCGGAAAACTTTAAGCTCCAACACAAATCGAGCTTAATTTCAAGATTTGGTAACTTTTCAATTCGGAGGAAAAAAGAGAACGGTTTGTAAGTTTGCTGTTGTACAGAACAAGAGCTCTGAGCACGAGCCTGGCACGGAATCTCTAAAAGTAATAAACTCTCCTAAACAACGCTAAGCTTCTAAGAATCTAAAGTTATAGAATCCAAAAAATAAACTAGAAACTTAGAAACTAACTCTTTTTTAAATTCTAATAAACCAACTTCTCACCGGCTGCTTCTCCGAATCGTAACTTCCCCAAAGGCTATACCGGTACCCGCAATCTGGGGCCGTGAAACCAATCCGGCCCATCGAAGCCCACCGCCTCCCGCAATATTTGCTCCGCCTCTCGTGCGCCCTCTCTCTCCTCTCTCTCTCTCTCTCTACCCTCTTCCGGCGACCGAGCGAACCCTAACCTCCGCGACCAGATTAGCTCCGCCTCGCCCCCGATTCCCCGGAGGAGGAGGACGACGACGACGACGATGCTGAGGGTTGCGGGGAGGAGGCTCTCGTCACCCCTCTCCTGGCGGCCCGCCGCCACGGCGGCGGCCGCGGGGCCGAGGGGCCCGCTCGCCGGGAGGGACGACGACGACGGCGAGGACGGGCGGGTCCGCCCGCGGTTCGCCATCGGGTCCCCGTTCTTCGCCGCCGCGAGAGGTACCCGTCCCCCGCCCCGCGTGATCTGTTTCCCGCCGTGTCTCCCTAGATTTGGTTCGGGAAATTGGGGGAGTAGGTGCTTGATCTAGAAGGATAGCGCAGGCGATCCACGCCGGGTGATAGGGTTCCCGCGGCGGCTGTTTTGCGGCTCCGCGTGCGATGATACGGGCGATAGCATGGATTATTCTAGCGTGTTTTGTTCTTATTGATGGATTTCTGCATACATCGTCGGTGATGTCTGGGCTGGCTGGATCGAGTAATTTGTGCTTGACTGCTATCCGCGCTTCAATGATGCTTTGTGCCTAGGTGTCATCTGCTTATAAGCATGCTTTTTTTAGTGGTATATGCAAGTGCTAGTATCTCTTGTCGTCCACCCTTCTTTATGCGTACAACCTGAACTTCATCCATACATGACAAGAAACACCACCATAAGAGTTGAACATATTGTAGCTGGGTAGTTAAATCTGAAACGGAAACGGGTCGTGATCGTAGTAACATTGACGCTTTGTGCGTCGATGTCAATTAGAATTTACAGGTGGACAATGATAGGCATTTTATCATCATGGTATTTCTCTATACGACATCTGATTTAGTTCTTTGTATTATTTTATTTAGTCACACTTGTATAGTCTTTTCTTGCCTTTCAAATGGCCCGTACTGTTTCGTGAAGTAGCTGTATAAGTCTATGTACGATTTTGTAGCATGTGGTTATTTATCTGTTTGTCAACTGTCTTAGTATCATGTTGCATTTGGTGATTTACTCGTCAATCTGCATGTAAATTGTGATTTAGTTTATATGGCTGTGTAGCATGCTTCTAAATGGCAGATAACATTGTACAAAAATATTCCCTCTGTTCCACGTTATAAGACTTTCTAGTCTTGCCTAGATTCATATGTGCGCTAGTGAATCTAGACATATATACAAAACATATACGTTGATACATGGATAAATCTAGGCAAACCTAGAAAATCTAATAATATGGAACGGAGGGAGTAGCATTTTAGCATGCTGCTCCGCTGCCTCCACAGATTCAGTTTTAACAATATGTTGACTGTTAGTAAGGATAGTATGTACCAAAATCAAACAATTCTTCAAATAATGGTATTTTCATATGTACAGGACATGAGAATCACTGGTGCTCAATATTGCTGTTCATCTTGTGCTTACATTCCTGCTAGGATGCTCTGATTTCTCACTACCAACTTCTACTAATTAGCTCACTATCCTGTTAGTAAGGATAGTATGTTGATGCTGAGTACAATAGTAGTTTTCATTATGCACCATTATACTGCAATTTTGCTGTGTAACCATGTTTGTCTTTCATTGAAACGTGTGATTCTCTTGCAGGGTTTTCTTCATCTGAAACACTTGTTCCAAGGAACCAAGATAGTGGCTTGGCTGAACTACCTGCAACTGTTGCTGCATTGAAGAATCCAAACCCAAAAGTGGTGTATGATGAGTACAACCATGAGAGGCATGCACCTGGGGATCCCAGTAAGCGTGCATTCGCTTACTTCGTTCTAAGTGGTGGGAGGTTCATCTATGCGTCATTGCTGCGGCTCCTCGTACTAAAATTCGTGCTGAGCATGTCTGCGAGCAAGGACGTACTTGCACTTGCTTCCCTGGAGGTGGATCTCTCAAGCATTGAGCCTGGTACCACAGTGACTGTGAAGTGGCGTGGAAAGCCGGTTTTCATCCGAAGAAGGACAGAGGACGACATCAAACTGGCCAATAGTGTGGATGTCGGGTCGCTGCGCCACCCCCAGCAGGACGCAGAGCGTGTGAAGAACCCAGAGTGGCTAGTGGTCATTGGTGTTTGCACCCACCTTGGTTGCATTCCTCTCCCCAACGCTGGAGATTTTGGAGGTTGGTTCTGCCCATGCCATGGCTCCCACTATGACATCTCCGGAAGGATCCGCAAGGGCCCCGCTCCATTCAACCTGGAGGTCCCCACCTACTCTTTCTTGGAGGAGAACAAGCTCCTCATAGGCTAAGAGAGCCTGAGACCACTCTTTATATCTACCTTCTGCTCTGGGGGGTGAATCCCTGCTGTGCTGTCTATTTTGTTCAGTTTGGCTAGAGAATTTTTTGTTCTGCGACGATTATTGCCATGTCGGCTGTTACTTGTCGAGGTGCATTTTGGAGCGCGTAATAATCTGCTACTATGATGCTACTGAAATGTAATCTGTAAGTTATCTGGGACGTTTATTTTCCGGGGGTACAAACAATAGGAAGGACTATGCATACCTTGCCCTTCACTCGCCCATGTAATGGATTTGGCAATGCTTTGCCTTCGTTTCTTCCATCACCTTTATCATGCTGTTTGATGATGCAAGGATGATATTCTCTGTGTTGCTGTTGGTGGCGTGCTGTTGCTAGCTTGTTATACCTGGCCGTTGATGGTGCTGTGGTTGGGGCCCACCTGGCAGTGGCCGCACCGCACGCGTTCATTGCTGCTACGTACTGTGTCCAGCTGTTGCTTATTATGCCATGCAGATTGCAGATGGTCCAAACTGCAGCGCTAGTGCTATACTACAGGCTGTGGCACCCAGGATGCGTTGCGTTTGCGTGAGGATTTGTTGCGTCTTTGGTGCCGAAACCGAGCAAACAAACGGAGGTAACAGCTCGATTGGCCACTGGAAGGGTCCAAGTCCAAATACACATCACACGCGGTGTTGGGAGCTGCTTACCCTACGTACCAAAATACAGCGATCAATAATCAATCTAGGCACGACACGGTGCGAGTACCACGAATCTAAATAGTCTCTATCAGGGTTGTCGTTTTGACTTTTTGAGATGAAAAGCCAAATAGTGCATTTACATACGAATAATAATTTACTATAAAATATTTTTATATACACGTTCTTAGCGATCTAAAAACAAATATAAAAAATAAACTACTATGAAAAAATTAACAAACAACTCTAAAATTAAGGTTAAAAATTCGAATTTTGACATATAAGCACAAGCCAAAGCAAAAAAAAGATCATATATATTTAGATATGGGTCATGTCTAATCTCATAATGAGTTCCTGTATTTTAAGACTAATAGATTAAAACTGAGTAACCCGACTCAAAATTTTCATCCTTAAATTTAAAGTATATTTTGATATTTTTGTCATCATAGTTTTTTTAGCCTATTAAAAATACACATATAAAGTTTCATTTATAACTAACTTTTCGTTTATAAATATATCCGAAAAAGCCAATTGATAGCCCTGCCAAGTGCCACACCATACGTGCCTCTTGGTTAACTAACGGCGACGACTACTGATATTGATCGATAGTAATAGTATCGACCACCCTCGTGCCAGGAAAGCTCGTGTTTTCTCGGTTTGACGGTTAGGTTGAAAGAAGTTGTCAACGCAAAAACACCCAAACAACGCGTGTCCTAGGAAAGCTCCAGCTGCTGATCGATCGAGGTATAAACAAACACCAAATTGATCTTCAAATCCTGGAGATAATGATTTGAGTTGAGCCGGACTTGCCCCTCGGATCAAATTCAACGCCTCCTGTTTAGTTGTGGTGTCCGGCCGTTGGTTGATCTCCTAGGTGATAAAATCGTACTGATACAGGCTTCAAAACCGTGTAGGTTAGGGCCTATTTGTTTTTGTAGGAAGAACGATACATAGGATTCCTAAGGATTAGATTATATTGTCAAAGTCATTTGGTTTGGAGCAACGAGGTATAGAAAAAATAAAGAAATTTTCCTTTTCTATTTCTTATAGAAAGAAACATAGGAATTTTTTTCATTCGCTCAGTACTTTTAGAAAACTTTCTTATTTCTATATTTTTTTACAAATATGGGCTCTAAACTGAACATGCCCTTAATCTTTAAACTGTTTAAAGCATGCAGTACTAATCAATGGAACTCTTCTGAAAGGAAAAGGAAAAAAAAATGGGGTGATTGTTTGGGTTTTTTTTAAGAAAAAGACAAATAACATAATTGTAAGTGAAATAATTTGTAAATAAACTTTTGTGTATATATTCTTGAACTAAAAACTTCGACTTAAAAATAAACTTCAGCAAAAAAAACTCTAAAATTATCTCTATACGTAAGGTTGAAAATTTTAAATTATGACTTATAAGCAGAAGTAGAAGCAAAAATATAGGATTATTTGCTTTTCATGATAAACAAGAAAAAAAACAAATGATAGAAACTAAAAAAAAATAGACTGAGAATAATGAGGGTGCGTTCTTTTTTATTAGATGAAATGAAATATAAAATATTATTTGATTTTTATCATAGCTATTTCATGGTATATACAATGAAATTAACTAATAGAAGTCAAAAATCTACTTTAAAAATGTAATATGATCAATTTATATATAGAACTTTTTTAAAAAAAATACAGTGTTTAACAGTTTGGCTAAGCATACACAGAAATTACGGAGAATAATCTGTTCAAACGAATGCAACCTTAATATTACTTCATATGCTATATTAAAGATAATATGTTTTTTAAATTTAATCCTACTCCCTTTGTACTAAAATGAATCATTTTTATATCTTACTTAAATTATCCTAAATTCATCACTATAATAGTATTAACACATGGGCAATATATTCCTCTCTAATCACCATTAAAACCATCTTAGAGCAAACCCAACAATTGATTCAAATTTTATCATCTATATTATCATTTAAATGACCCTCTAAGGTAGATTATCAATTCATCTCATGCAACACTCCAATAAAATATCCATATTGCATCATCTATATATTTTTATTAATATTTTGTAACCGCTTTCTCTCATGCTGATATTGCTATCTTCTCTTGTAATTGGATGTTAAGATATGGATGGAGTAGAGAACATCCATATTTAAATTTTCTCTTTACAATATGGATAATACTCTATTTTTGAATAATGAAATAGATGATCTGTTGAAATTTTTTTTCTCACATCATCTATATTCAAGAAGTACGATGGGATAGATGATCTGATGAGTTCGTTCATACGATACAAAGGTTTGTTTTTTTAAGATAGAGGGATTAATTGATAAGCAAATGATACTGTTTGACAGCAAACCTGAAGGTATCATTAACTATATTATTAATCTCTTGCTCTAAATGAGCATAATCAATAGAGAGCTTACAAAGCTAATTGCATGAAAAACAATACACTGATTAGTATGGTATTAGTCCTAATCTCATGTTAGCTTCATACGCAGTCAAAGAAAGTGCCCTTTGCTTTGGATATATATGTGGTTGGAGACCTGGACCCATTCTCTCCATGTGTGATTTGTCCCAACGAAATCTTCTTGGCTTCATCCACCTCGCTCCACGTCCCAATCAATCTCCCACCCCAAACCTTTTTTCCGAATTCCCAAACCCAATCTCCTCGTTCGCTTCGCCTCTCTCTTCTCCGGGGCAGGGAGGAGGCGGAGGTTGGAGAAAGATTCCGCCTTTTGCGGCGGCGGCGGCGGTGGTGTCCAACTTTCCATGATGGGATCAAGAACGGGGTGGGCGCTCCTCCTGGCGGCCGTCTCCCTCTCCGCCGTGGTGCTCGCGGCGGCGGCGGACTCCGGGGACGCGGACCGCGCGGCGGAGCAGCACAGCGAGCGCATCTCAGGTGGTTGTTCTTTCCCTGCTCCTCTTCATGCCAAAGACCGGATTTTTTTTGGGCGTAAAAGACGATGCCTTTTGAGCTGCTGGTGCGCTTGTGCGTGTTTGCTCTCGCTGCTCCCTTGTTTCAATCTATGTGCGGATGCTCCTAGCTAAGCTAAGCAGTGTATGGTGGTTTGCTTGCTTGATTCTAGTGACGATTTGGGGGGTTAGTTCTTGGCTGTTGCTTGGTGGTGAGAGAAGTAGGTTATCTTTTTGCAGACTGCTGAGATTAGTTTGAGATCTCTTCCTGTGCCATCTGTGTTGGGTGAATGGATGTTGTTGTGGTAGTATCTTTTTAGGTTTACAGTCTCACGCCTATTCTTGTCAAATTTGTGGGTATCATAATCACCATCAACTGCAAGTTTCAAGCTGAGGTTGGAGGGTTCTGCTGGACTGTCATTCCCCGTTTCATTGTCTTGATTTTCTCAAACCTGTTATTTGATTGCTCTAAGGTTAGGGGCTTATTATGCTTACGGTTGTACGCAAGTTTGATGGTCCTTGCGAAAAAGGAAAAGGAAGGGATGGATCAAGTTTGATGGTGACTTTTTGTCCTTTTGGTTGGGGTGATATGGAACCACCAAGGAACATTACTCGATTACAAAATTCACGGATCAATTCATCATGTTCAAGTGAACAACACTTAAAACAGTTGCAAATAAAGAGATAAACATTTAACTTGATGTTTACTGTTGGGTAACTTGATAGTTAGTTAGAGATGGGTACATGCTTCTTTTGCACTTATTACTTCATATTTAGCTCAGTCTTTCGTGCCTTACTTCTACACCATGATTGTTAAATTTATTCTAGGGAGTGCCGGAGATGTGCTAGAAGACAATCCTGTGGGGAGGTTGAAGGTCTTCATCTATGATCTTCCAAGAAAGTACAACAAGAAAATGGTCACCAAGGATCCCCGGTGCCTCAGCCACATGTTTGCTGCAGAAATATTTATGCACCGCTTCCTGCTTTCAAGTGCTGTTAGGACACTCAACCCCAAGGAGGCTGATTGGTTTTACACACCAGTTTATACTACTTGTGACCTAACCCCGGCTGGACTGCCCCTTCCATTCAAGTCACCCAGGGTGATGAGGAGCGCAATCCAGTACATTTCACACAAATGGCCCTTCTGGAATAGAACGGATGGAGCAGATCACTTCTTTGTTGTCCCACATGATTTTGGTGCATGTTTTCACTATCAGGTATGAGTCAATTCCCTTGGCTTCTCATTTTTGGACTTCCTATGCATACTTTGTTCTTTCTGAATTTATTGTTTACCTTTTTTATTTTATTTTTTAAATTTGGATATACCTAGTAGAGGTCAGCACTAGGGATAAGAAATTCTCTCCTCGTGCTCTGTACATTTTCTACTCAGATGTTCTGAAGTAGTATTATTAATGATTGTTTGATATTTGTAGGAAGAAAAAGCTATTGAGCGTGGAATTCTACCGTTGCTGCAACGTTCTACGTTGGTACAAACTTTTGGACAGGAGAATCATGTTTGCTTAAAAGAGGGTTCTATCATTATACCACCCTATGCTCCTCCACAGAAAATGCAGGCTCACTTGATCCCCCCTGACACACCACGTTCAATCTTCGTTTACTTTCGGGGACTATTCTATGACACTGGAAATGATCCTGAGGGTGGTTACTATGCAAGGTAGCAATGCTTTTTAAGCAACAGATTTGAATTTTATCATTCTGATTTTGTCCCATGTACTCACTTTGGTGATGTTATACAGAGGAGCTCGAGCTTCGCTATGGGAGAATTTCAAGAACAATCCATTATTTGACATTTCCACGGATCACCCTCCCACCTACTATGAAGACATGCAGCGTGCTGTCTTTTGTCTGTGCCCATTGGGCTGGGCACCGTGGAGCCCTAGATTGGTTGAGGCTGTGGTCTTTGGCTGCATCCCAGTCATCATCGCTGATGACATTGTGCTGCCATTTGCTGATGCAATCCCGTGGGAGGAAATTGGTGTGTTTGTTGAGGAGAAGGATGTTCCAAAGTTAGACACCATTCTCACATCAATGCCAATTGATGATATTTTAAGGAAGCAAAGATTGCTTGCAAATCCATCAATGAAGCAGGCCATGTTGTTCCCACAGCCAGCACAACCAAGAGATGCATTCCATCAGATATTGAATGGCCTTGCTCGCAAGCTCCCACATCCTGAGGGTGTATACTTACAACCTGGCGAGAAGCACCTCAACTGGACTGCTGGACCTGTTGGAGATCTGAAAGCTTGGTAGTGAGCTGCTTCCCTCTTAAAATGACCTTTCCATGGATTGCTGGACCTGTCGGAGATCCAAAATCATGGTGGCAGCTGCTTCCCTCTTCTTGGATGACCTTGCAATTGCCATGGAAACCTTGTAAATCAATCATCAGTTCATACTTCCTGAAATGTGATGTAATCAAGGTGCAGTACTGCAGTGCTGTAGGTGTGTAATGTACACCTTGGTCCTATCTAACTTAATGAACCTTTATAAGTTAGTAAATTTTGAAAGAAATGCATATTATATTGTTGGAATCAGAATGACAAGTTAGATCAGTGGTTTTGATATTGGGCATCCAAATGACAAGTTAGGTAAGTGGTTATTTCGGTTGCCAAGTTTTTGTTAGAGCATACCCTTATGCATATACAGGCGAAGCATTGGTGGCAAAAATGCAGAACTGCACATCAGGTAAGTCACAAGGCTGTAAATAACATTAGATGAATGAACATTTACATTTTTCATGTTTTCAGACAGCCACTCTTGGTTTCTGCCCTTTAATAAATAGATCCATGCTATTTGCAAGCCATGTAACTGATTCATAATTTATGCAGCCTCTCCGGTGGTTCTGTGAAGATCATCGCATCACTCGTTATCATCATCAGTCAGGTCGAACTGCTTGAGCAGCTCACCACAGACGGGCAGCGGGATGTCCTTGAGGTAGCCGAGCGGGTTGGCGAAGCGCAGGTTGTCGCAGATGCCAACATTCCTGGTGAGCAAAACACGGGCGCGGTCCCTTTCGGCCTGGACCTCGCCGCAGTTTGCAAGGGGGCTCTTGACGAGGACAACCTCGCAGATATCCTCCTCATGGCTGTCCTTGAGCTCAATCTTGTATGTGCCAGTCTCATCAGTTACACCATCGACTGCACGCTCAATGTTTCCAGTACCGTAGTGCTTGCACTCCAGCCTGACCTTGGCACCTGCAATCAAGAAACCAAGTGAGCCAATCCTGGGACTTCGAAACAGGTCAGCATTCATGCTTTCATTTCTACAATCTGTGGTGTGTACAAACTCTTCAGTTTCTGATGTCAGGCTCTATCTCAATTTCTCTGCTGCTCATAGATTCAGAGATATTCATCTCGAGCATTTGTACTTGCAGAACTCCTGGATAGTGATAAAAAAAAGAAAGAAGAATTTACCCTTGATATACTCGGTGACATTGGTCTCAAACCCGGCACGACACGTGTCACAGTAGACACGGCCCTGGACAAGGTAGTCGGGCGCGTCGGTGGCGGTGGCCGTGCTGCCGGCAAGGACGTAGA
This sequence comes from Oryza brachyantha, assembly GCF_000231095.2. NCBI lineage: Eukaryota > Viridiplantae > Streptophyta > Magnoliopsida > Poales > Poaceae > Oryza > Oryza brachyantha. The sequence goes on from NC_023166.2 coordinate 9,219,539, forward strand.
AGAGAATGCCGAAGATCACCGGAATGGTGCGGAGAGAGGCCATGGATGACGGCTGCGAGGTGTTTTCCCCCTCCTCTCGCTGCTGATGCTGTGGAAAGGTAAAAAATATATATATTATTATTATTTGGAGGAAATGTGAAAGGAGGGGTAGTGAAATGGCCTGGTTTGGCATGGATTCTTGCTGTGCTATAAGTAACCTGGGAGCCTGGAGGATTTCCATGGCTGTCCTTGCAAGTAGGAATCGTTCAAGATGCCGTTGGGATTAAGTGGCTATTAGGGAAGGAAGGCAGGGCAGGTTGTTGGGATACTACTTAGATTTGATCCTACTTTTGATGATGACCAAGCTAAATATGGGTGAATGAACATTCGTTTTGATGAGCTGGGTGGTAGGGATGAAAACAGTCCGGAACTTTTTATGTTTTATGAATTTTAACTATTCGGTGATGACTTCAATACAACACTGAGAAATTAAAAAAAACTAAATTTTAGAAACAAAAACGATCAGAAAAGATAGCATTTTATATTATTTTTGGAAACGTATTGGCACGATCTGAAATTTCCATCACAGTTGTCTTTTTGCTTATACTTATAAACCAAAATTTAAATTTTTGAGTTGATTTTGGGTTTTTTTTCACCAAAGTTTATTTTCTACCCTTGACTTTTAGACCGCTAAGAATACGTATATAAAATTTGTATTCACAAATTATTTTTTGTTTGTAAATATATTATTTGATTTTTTTTATGAAACAACCAATCAATCACCCTCGTACCGTTTATACACCTAAGTTGAGTTGTACCGTTACTCCTTTCATAGTGGAGTAATATTTTATAGAAATTTCACATTATTGACGTTCTATTCCTTTGAAATTCCTCAATCTTAAGAGGACTATTGCCTCTTAAAATTTTTTAAGAGTACGATTGGATGGGCATAACACATGGAAACAACTCTCTAACGAAACGTGCTGTGACTTTGAATGGTTGATACGTGGACCATACATCTACATGATGTTAGTGGCCCAATTTCGAGGATATGTGGACCACACATCTCCGTGAATTCACATGTTAGTGACTCACTTAAGAGGAAAAGATCTAAGGGGTGTTGGTTTTCCCTCAATTTTTTTCCGTCACATCAAAATCGAAATGTTTGGACGCTAATTAGAAGTATTAAATATAGATTAATAAAACTCACCCTATACTTTAGACTATTTCGCGAGATGAATCTTTTGAGCCTAATTAGTCCATGATTAGCGAATGTGATGCTACAATAAACATTTGCTAATCGTGGATTAATTAGACTTAAAAATTTGTCTAATGAAGTAGGCTTTATTTATACAATTAGTTTAGTTATTAGTCTATATTTAATACTTCTAATTAACGTCTAAACATCTGATGTGATAAGTGACTAAAAAAGTCTCTGGATCCAAACTACCACTAAGTCACGTGCATAAGCATAGTACTAATATCATATAAATCAAGGTAGCAACAATAATGGCTAAGACTGCGTTCGCCTCCTCTAAGTTAACTTATCCCACTCGTTTTCCGTATGCATGTTTTTCAAACTGATAAACTATGTATTTTTTACAAAAATTTTCTATGGAAAAATTGTTTAAAAAAATCATATTAATCTATTTTATTTTTTAATAATTAATAATTAATTAATTAAATATTAATCTATTACTACCTGTTCCATGTCGAACGCAGCCCCTAAGTGATGCCTACTCAAGGCATAAGACTTAAGACTGATGGTGCATAATGTAGCTAGATACTGAAGGGACGTAGAACCACATAATAGAGTGGCAAAATTGTACCCAGAGATAACAAGCATGCCAACAACAATAAGTAGCCTATTGCACAAGTCGCTCCTATCAACCTTCTCCAGCCAATCTTCTACCAAGCACTCCCCTTAGGCTCCTCTGGCAATACACGTCTTCTTGTGCGATGTGAACCTTGAGTTGATGAGAATGCCAGATTCCGATCGTGAAACAATGGTAGGCTAGCACAGTAAACATAGAGAGAAAATGATAGGACAGTATAGTCACGTTCGTCCCTCCCTCTAAGTTAACTTCACCCTTATTTTTCACACGTTCGTTTTTCGAACGGTTAAACGGTGTATTTTTTTAAAATATATATATAGAAAAGTTGTTTTAAAAATCATACTAATCTATTTTATATTTTTTAATATTAATAATTATTAATCATGAACTAATCTACCACCTTCATCCCAGATTATATGGGATTTTGACTTTCTGTTTATAATCTTTGACTACTCGTCTTATAAAAAAATTTAAAAGTATTATTTATTTTTTATTATTTTCTTTATTATTAAAAGTAGTTTAAATATTACTTATAATTTTTATATTTGCACTAAATTTTTGAATAAGATGAATGATAAAAAGTTATAAGTAAATAGTCTGAATTCTCTATATTATGGGACAGAGAGTACTGTGTTTTCCGCGCCGAGGTAAATTAACTTATCTCCACTCAGCCTATAGCAGATGTACTATCCAGTACTATAGCAAATCACTGTTGACAAAATAATAGTAAAGCAAACCACTGTAGCAATGGATCTATTGTCGTCCATCTCGAAGCAGGCGGTTGAGATTCTTTCAATATCCGCACCGTTCCTTCTTTGTCATTAGCATGCAATAGCAGATGATCTCATTCCGACAATGCTATGGACAGTAGAGATGTGCGCTCTAGCTTGTCCCTGCTCTCAGCAAGCTCTTGGTTAATTGGTTGCATCTAATAGCTTCTTAAGCGGTAGCACTACAAGTTGGCTGCTACGTAAAAATAGTAAAATATGCATGTAACAACTTTTTTTTTGAAGCAATGTAATGCAACTTGATTAAGTGGAACGAACACAGGAACGACATCACAAAGTACGGAAATTAAGGAGGTGGTTGTGCTACCTAATCATCTATCTTGTGCTTGTAGGAAGAGTAAATGCTTACACAATAACCAAAGACTACGTAGTCCATATGGATGTGACTCACCATAGGTACAGAATTAGTTATGGTAAACTTCACTATGTTTACGGATAGAATGTTTATGTACAGAGTAGAAAACAAAACAGGTTCCAAATAAAAAAAAAGTGTATGAGAGCATTTATTCTGGACAGTTCATGTCTATGGACTACTTTGGTCATAATTTTTAAAATGTATAAAGGTGGCCAATATGATTGCAAAACTATGTCACTCTCATCTTTTTACTCTGCTTATTATAAATCAAAATTTGAATTTTTCAACCTTAATTTTAGAGTTGATTTTAGAGTTTTTTCATCGTAGTTTATTTTTCAGCCTTCGTTTTTAGATCAGTAAGAACACAAAAAAAGTTTTATCTAAAATTATTTTCATTTGCAAATATGTTGTTTCTCTCTTTTTTCTAAAAAAGTCAAACGATCACCCCCTGTATAACTATAACAGAAGGTTCAGGATTGCAGGATGGCCATAGAGGAAGATGGTAAGCATGACTCGAATAAATCCATGGAAACGTCCATGTATTTGCAGAAGGACATCACCCAATATAACGCCTTTGGTGCCTGCAAACAACGTAATCACACAATACGTTCATATTTGGGGGGGCATAAAACTGGAATTCTACCAAAAAGCGAAAAACATGAATTGAAAAACAGAAAACTGCAGCACTACTAATAATACAACACTCGAAGTAAAATTAGTTTCTGAGTAAGCATTAAAACGCTAGATGTGTCTCACGTGCCGTGCATATGCTACTAATTAAACATATAACAGCAGTAAGCACTAAATATAGATGCTTTTATAAGGATGCCAAAGCTACGTAACAAGTAATACCTCAGAGAAATGAGTGGATCCCTTGTTTGTAACAGCTGTGGGATGGAATGCTGCTTCTGCCATCCGTATATACTGAATCATAAACTGAAACCGAACATAGATTGTCAAGTGCATTGGGCCGAGAGGTGTAGGCCGACCCAATGCCCGTGACACTGATAAAATCACATCTTTTCTTTAAGAGTTTTATGGTTAAATCAATTCTGAGCACTTATAAAAACAGATAAAAGTAGCAATATAACAGTACCTCAATATACTGGGTTATATGGGAAGGACCAAACTGCTGCAGAAGCGTACCAAGCCCTATGACCTGGCAGATAGACAAAATTGTAAATGCATAATAGCAAAATGAATACTCTTTCCAGCTACAGGGTACTAGAGAGCTGCATACCACAGCAGAGAAATCAGATACGGATTTCTTTAGTGGACTCGTCAAATTGCCCAAGTGAACATCCAGAACATATTTTGGCAACTGTATTTGAATCAAAAGAGAGAGGTTGCATGAGTTTACTGAAGATTTGAACTGGTCTGCAGTTTTCCTTAAGTGATTGTAAATAAACCTGTGATATCGAAAAGAGACACAGTAATCTGGTCAAGAACATTGGAGGTTCTTCAGAAATATAGCTAGCCTGAAGAGGTGAAAATAAACCACAGAAGTTCTGCTCATTCTTTATATTGCTAAGGAAGAGTCTGAAATTGTGATCCTCATTCCCCGTCTGTGTGCACAATCACAGGTCATATTACTGAATCAGAACATAGTTACAGAAAATGATATTTATAAGTGGATAATTGTTGAAGCTGACCTCAAACCTCCCATTATGCAAATAAACTGAAGATGATAAAATGTCCACCGCAGAGCTTATAGTGTATGCTCTGATCTACTAGAAATATCACAGGTAAGCTTTAGATTAACAGAATAACAGGGATATGAAATTATGAGATATGTACTAATCTTAAGTCTTAACAAACATGGAGTAGAAAAAGTATTACAGACCAAAAACCAAGTAGTGGAAGTGAGTGTTTCCTGACTAGCTGACAACGGTACATATCAAGTAGTGCAACGTAGATAAAGTGAATCCCGATTCAGAAAACAAAAAAGTGTACCAGATGGGGGCAAATATTGGCCTAAACTGGTAAATAAATATCTATATGAAGAATTCCAAGTTTAAACTTCGATTTTTTTTTATTTTAAAATATTAAGCTAGGGATTGTTAGTATCTTTATTTTCTTTTGTGAAATCTGAAGAGTATTAGTCATATAGATGATGGTTTCATTATCATTTCATCACTTTGTTGCCACGCTTTACTTGATTCTGAAGAGTGTATTTGGTTCTTTGATTCCATATTTGCTGATTGAATAATTTTTACTAAAACAGTAGTGTATAGTTTGCAGCAGGACATTAAAGGTTGGCAGTAGGACATTAAAGGTTCCAAATTTATGACGGTTGTATTTGTCACAAATAACTCAAACTTACTAGTATTAGGGTACAGCAAAAGAAGGTATATAACAGATAGCTCTGATACCATAAGAGGCTGGCCAGTGGCCTTCATTACCTTGCATGCTGATCTCAATTTGAAGGACATGAGATTCCGAACCAATTGCAGCTGTCCAATTGTTGCTAATTTCTCAACCAGTGGTCCCCATGATGAATGCAACGTCTTTACCTGTGTAAAAGGAAGAAAGAACACTAGATTAGCATCGAGACACTAATGCTCACAAAGTGTTCAGTATCGCACCGCCATGGTTTACCCATTGCACTAGTTATTCAACATACTTGCATTGTGCTAACTTATGAGAATTTCTGCATGAGTTCTGACCAAACTATTTCAGTAAAAATACAAATTAATTGGCAACCTTTTATTATTGTTCCTCAACAAACCGTCAAACCCTATGAAAAGCTAGTAAATAAAATTACAAGAGTGGCACATCCTTCAAGTCTTTGATCATATCAAACCTAAAAGTCCCATAGGTACTACTAAAACTACGAAAGTATAATGAACCATAAGAAACTATCCTGGTGCTTAACATGATCAAACATATACCATTTCCTTAAATGGTGGCAAACCCATCAGAGGAATGGAGATGGGAGGCCCCAATAGATCATCCAGCTTATACAATTCCTCTTGACATTTTACATCAACCTAATCCGAAAGAAGCAAACTCATTATGAATGATTGAACTACAATAAAATATTCATAATAAAATAAGATGGAAACAAAAGCTTATAGAAGAATATTCCACATTTCGTAGATGTTTCATGTTGATGCCACTTTGAATTCTAAAACATACCAATGTATGTAAATCTTTCATTGTATGCTCCACACTCTGCTTTACTAGTACATGTATTAAGGAATCCAAGCAAGCTAATCCAACTTGTCCTACACTGAAGAAAAGTACACTTGCATATCAGGAGCCATAACAAAAGAATATAATCGTCAAAGCATGAACATGACAAAATGTGAGTATCAGAAAATTTCAAATAAAGAACCCCACAAATGCAATGTGAAAACAGAATTCTGCTTCGTATGGGTTCCTAAGCAAAAGTGATTACTTATAGTTCCATGTTTCAATCAGATGATAGGCTCAAAAGTTACCATGATTCCAGTAAATGAAAGAAGCGCATACCGAGCAATTCATTTCCTCCTGCATCAAACCTGGAGACAAATATCATAAATCAAACAAGCAAATCAAAACATAAAGAGGAACAGATATGGTGAAACCAATGGTAGGAACATCTAGATTTTACAAAGTTAAACAGATGATGGATGCATACATTCATGCTATCATAGCAGGGCAGCAGGCAGAGGTGTTTAGGAATAGAGTGAAAGAAAACAGTACAAAGTTAGTTCAGTGAGCATCGGTATACCATCAACATGTCCAGCAAAATGCACAATAACTAGGAGCCAACGACTGCATGCCAATCATCTACCTAGCTTGAAAGTTATATAACACAATTACAGAATGGCCCCATTTTAGATGGGTGGATTAGTTTGTGGTTGCAACTTGCATGCATCTCAAGCAGCATACTCAAACGTAATACTTATTCAAGACAATTGTTTACTACAATTCATGTTTTGGGTTTCCTTTTTGCATGTTACGTTCCCCTTTCTAGTGTTACTTCACCAAGGACTCAAAAGTTGCAGCAGTAATGTAAAGGTTTTATGCACTCTGGCCATACAGGTTGAAGCTGGTCAATCAATTTTCATTAGGATCCTCTAAGTTGATGGATTAAAATGATTTCTGGCAAACAAAGGGATATCACTGCAGAAAGACATTTCAACATAACACAGTTGGCAAATCGTTTGAAAACCATCAGCATTGGTGGAAAGTTGCCTGATGTACAAAGAACCAGGATCCTAACAAGAACCCACAAGGAGCAGCTGCAATCCAAAGGCATCACAACTCCCTATGCCTAACAGACTGCTCAAATCAGGCCTAAAATATGATAGATTGAAGCAGCACGAAGAGATAATCTGCATTGGTCCATCAGAGGTGAAATATAGAGCCCTGAAATCAGTGCTAAAATTTCCCTTACATTCTAGTGAGTATTTTTTTCGAGAATACACAAGACAGCTAGCCACTTGAAATTAAATGACATTACTCAAGAACGATTTAGCAACCTAACACAAGCACTCAACCACAACCTAGCTAGCCAGCGGTGTTCCAGCAAGCTTCTACATTGCCGCCGGTTGCCACGAGCTGATTAGCAGTTCTGAATATGCTGACACACTTGTTTACCAGCCTGAACATTCTATACTTCCTAGTGACTGACTAATAAGAAAAAAAAAATATGAACACACTAACATAATTTCCATTTATAAGGTAATGTACAATTTAATTGCTCAATAATCACTAGATTGTGACCCACGCAAATTTATCAAACATGCCTTTGCCACTGAGATGCAATGCGAGAAACCAACTTAGAGCCAAAAGCCATATTAGTATTAGAGCAGTTTTGGGCATATCTAGATTTTCAAAACCATAGTTTGTATATGCTTAAATATCCAACAGTCCCTAAGCCAATCACTTTCTGTTTTACCCTAAATATCCAACAGTCCCTAAGCCAGTCAAACAAGCAATTGGTTGTTTAGTATGCTAGTAAGCATAGTGATAAAATGCTTGTATGTAGAGTAATTGCAAAAATAGTAAATCAAGGAAGAAGATACTTACCAACCCATCATAGCCTCTATAAACATGGAGTGTGATGGATCCGTTGAATGAACTATATATTGCAGAAGGCGGCCTGTGATAAGTGACAAAAAAAAGAGTTCTGAAAGATTTATTGGGGTTCAGATAAGGGTTGGTTCATTATGAATCTAATTAAGCTGGTTAAATTTTGGACTGAGGCCAGACAGTAATTTGTATGCATTGCGGAATTCTGGCTGGCTAGGCATTTGACAATGAATGGGCCACAAAATCAAACATTTACCCTAAGACATAATACTATTGATTACTAACAACCCAAATGACAAATCTATGTTTTTCAGAAACCTAAATATCTTAGCATGACTGCTGTGACGTGAAAAACATTTTTTGCTTAAGCACTGTAGTTTATTTTTTGAAATAGATTCCTAGACCCAAATGGTCATGGGATAATCAAAGAGCTAGTCCATAACAACTTCCCAGCATCATTGGTTACTAAGGTATAAGGGTGTTTCTATTATTTCCTTCCTAGTCAAGGACTCAAGGACTGGTGTGCCCCTTGTGTTTAACTACCTTAGGAATAGCAGACTGAGATGTTGCCAAGTTGCTTATGAATGTAGGAGAATGATGTGACAAACAAGGAGAGCAGGGGATAATCAATAAGTTGACATCAACTTATTTTGCAGTAAGTATAGAAATAATGTTCCCTTGCATTGCATGTAGCTGCAGCACTAACTGATACAATCAGATAGCTAATCTTTTGGGACCTGAAGAGTGTGAGAACTTGTCGATATATTTTTGGTTCCTATTGGTTTAAAAGAGCTTCCATACTGTCAATATAGTCTTTTCACATTTTGGATACAATAAAGTATAAACAGATCTTTCTAGTGAAACAAAAGCCATTAAAGGGAGCACGCTGCTTTAAAGGGGGCATTTATCTAACATATTACCAAAGAAACTGCCCAGGTTGGACATATGATCCAATCGTTTCACCATATTAGTGGACGGTTGCATGCATCTCATAAACTCTAGGACCTCCTGTTATACACAGAAAGGTAAAGAAAATAAAGATAGACTAATCTGAATAGTGATGGAAATAGTCAAGTTAATCAAAGGAGATACTTACATACCCTTTTAGCACATTCTTCTAATACAGCAGTCAATGTCCCTTCCCAGATTGAACACCCATCAATGTGCAGTATTTGCTATAATGATGCATGAAACAAAAAAAAAAACATCAATTTTGGTAGCTCATGAACTACTAAGAGAAAAAGACCCCTAAACTATATGCATGCACACTAAAGATTACTGATGCACTGCTGCTTGATTCAACGGATTAGCTCTCAGATAAATAAGAACCTCATAACTTACTAAACAACCACACCTCAAATTGTCAAATTTGAATTGTGAGTACTAGGTCAAACTCAGCTGTGTTCTATGGCCAACTAAGTTGACCTGATAAAGGCAAATGTGCATCAATATCTTAACACACTAGAAGAAGCCATCTGAAATGAGTTATTTTCCAAGGAAAATGTGTTTTAAGCACAAATACAGCTGTGGAAATTCCCAGATTCATTGTCAACAAAAAGTAATGGGGTACTTGGCAAGGTCCTCTTTATAACATCAATGGATGTAAAGTTGACCATGCTCTTAGCAAGCTGGCAACTCTTGAGTAATAACTTGGGTTCAGACCTTACCCAAACCAAGAACACACCAATTTATGCAACAAGATTCCAAAAGGAATTATTAGCACATATTGATTTCAAATCAGCAATGTTAATGACCCAACCTATGACTGACTAATCATGACCACTAAAAGCCTCACCCGTTGATCACAACGTCATCAGGAGGCGAATCATTATTCATTAGGCTGATACATAGTACAAACTAGTTCTCAGTTATGGCTGTTCATCTGACTATGCAGTACACCAGGTCCAATGACAGAAATTTCCAGCATGTTCTTTTGCCCATAAAAAATAAAATTAATGCTGGGCCACCTCTTCTAATAAATTGACCAATGTGTTTGTGTTAACTCGACATAATAGTGTATATTAATGGGTAAATATCTAATATCTAAAAGCAAAAGAACAGTAGGATTCACTACAAATACCTGTAGGAACTCCATTCTCTGCATCTGTGAAAGCATATAATTTGACAATGCCATGAGATTGCCTTCTATATCACCTGCCCAGGATACACACAAAATCACATCCTAATACTCCATTGCATTTTCTTGAAATGAAAACAACTCCAAATTTAAGTTATAAAGAGCTCAGGATGTAGTTCTTAAAGATATGCCATATATAATCCTTTTCATTAAGAATTGGTATAATCATTGGCAGCATCCTTTTTCACTAGAACACTAAAAGTGCTAATAGCGATACTTAAACAAAAAAATAATCATATAGGCTCAGAAGAAAAAAATGTCAATTCAATATAGTTTAATTTCATACCATAGTTGAGTGATAAGGCTTTCAGCTTGCCTTGTAGCTGGCTTACTAACTCTTTTTTTATCATCTGCTTGAGCCATCCACCTAAATTCTTCATACAGAATAGGATGTCAAAAAAACATAATTGAAAAGGGGTAGCAGAAAACAGTATTAGAATGACACAGAGTTGAACTAAATATATGTCTAGCAAGACACCTACCCTATCCTGATAACCAAATAAGTTTTCCCAAATTTTAACTCAAAGCTTACTGGCTTGTCTTTATTTAGTATAATTGTTCTCCTCAGTCTGGAGTATAAATTGGACATATATTATGCAAATAATAAAAAAAAACCTAGCATACAGATTAGGGAGATTATAGCTCTAAGGGCATAGAAATAATTTAATGCAATATGAACTAAAAATAAAATAAAATGATGATATGTCTAAAACCATAATGTCCCTCGGAACACTTCAACTCTTTAATGTTTGTATGTGTATTATGGAAAATAGCATCGCTAGAAATGTCTATCATGATCATATGAGCAAAGAGAAGCACACACACCAGATCTATAAGGTCATCAAAGTTCTTTGACATGTTCAAAAGGCCCTGCATTATTATAAAATATCACAATATTTAAATGGTACAAAGTAAACAATTTCAGAATATATCATATCTAGTTATAGGAATGGTTTATACAAATTCCCAAGTTTGATACCTCCAAGCCAATTAAAAATAAATTCAACCATACTTGCTTAAATTTTCTCCAACAAGAAAATGTGTACTAAAAAGAACAAATCAGCAAATAGCTATAGCCTTATACCTCGTAGGCTCTTTACTTAAATTATCCTATTTCTTTTTTTTCTTCTTTGGTTAGGCTAATGGATTCTATGGTGGCAAATAATGCACATATTACTAAGTTCTAATGCAAACTTAGAAAAGATATAATAAGTACCTCTGAAACCATGCATAATTTGGCAGCCTGCTTTGCTTGACATAGTTGTTGATCCAACTACGACGAGTAGAGAAACATAAGAAACAAAATGGCAGTCAAGTAAATTTAAAGCGAGTGAACCTTACTCTATCTTTGAATAGGACCAATATATGTAAAGAATAAAGCATTCCACATCTTCTTACTACTTAGGTCTGTGTGCGTGGAGCTAAAATGACATTTAAATAAGACCACAGGTAGCATCATGAAATTTCAGTAACTCACCCTTATGTTTCATCTAATTGCAGAGATCTATTTTTTTAATCATCCTAGTTCAACATTTTTCCTAGTAAAGAAAATTACCAGTGCCATTTACAAAAATAAATGAGTCACCCATTGGATCCTGTGGGATATAGTTGCTGAGCTTTGCAGTGGCTATGTTTCATGACTCATGAGAGATGAGACCAGTTCCCAACGCCTGGCACAGTTGTCTCTTTCTTTTCTATATAGTAACATTATACACCTAGGTCACGTTCTTTCTCCCCCTATACTAACCCAGATTCCCTCGTTTTTCGCTTGCACGCTTCCCGAACTGCTAAATGGTGTATTTTTCGCAAAAATTTTCTATACAAAAGTTGTTTTAAAAATCATATTAATCTATTTTACAATTTTTATAATTAATAATTAATTAATCATGTAGTAATCTATTACTACGTTATCCGCGCCGGGTATGTAAGCCATAGCCGAACGCGGCCCTAGTCAACCAACCAAAACTAGTCAAATTTAAACTAGAAAGTTGAAGTTATTTTGGGACGGAGGAAGTAATATATTACAGGGCACCTAAATAGGATCTACATGTTTTTATAACGATCTTGTCAAGCATGGACCAAGCATTCAAATATTTAAACACAAGCAAAATCTATGTTTATATTCATTAATCATCACAGATTTCTTGGACTAAGGTAAATGAACAGATATATTAAGGGGGGAGGAAGGCCAACAACTTGATTATATGGTGTTCCATGAAAATAATACTCGAAATCATAATAATGCATCCATTTTTTATGTGGTATGCTTACTTTGAACCTTTAAAATACCAAAAAGAATTAGATATAATAAGGTAAAATTATTATGCAAACACCTGCATGAGACCTTCCAATGTTTCCTTGTTGATGCGATTTATTAGATGAGTTGACTGTTCAGCATCGATGCAATTCACAGAAATAGAAATTTTAAGCAATATAGCCTGCACATTTTGAAAGAAAGTCAGCATACTTGAGACCCAAGGATTCTTATTGAGGCACTTCTGTAGATTAATGGAGGATAAACTGCTAAGAAAGATCTAAACTAAAAGATAATAGGAACATTCTTGTCTACCAAAATCAAGATATTCGCAAATAAACATGTTATCAGGTGAGCAACTTGATTGCACTATCATGTTAGGCTAGAAATTAACAAAGGCAAAAATCTTAATCCAGAAACTCACCGGGATAATATCCAAAACTGCAAATATCTTAGCCGCATATTTTGAAGCATAGTAGCTTGAGACACATTGAAGATCTGGGCTGTCAAGTTTTGACAGTTGAAGTTCAAAAGTAAGGTCTACAAATTCCATCAAAATATGAGATAAATTGATATGAAGAGTATAAATATACAATGAAGAAAAAGGAATTCTGTAGTTACAATAACTCATAACTAAACCAGATCTCTCTAAAAGAAAGGGTTATCAACTCATGTAATTCACAAGTTACAATTTTGTATACCAAATAACAATGTAGTGAAATATCTAAAATATGCAACAGTTGACATGAGGATACTTAAATACTTCCAGAACACTATCTCTCCCTTGAATGGATCAATGGAACAGTAATAAAATTTTGAAAAACATACTGAATGCATTCAACATGGGATAATATACAACAATAGGCATATACTGTGATTTCAAGAAGAAATAGTTCGTTTATAAATGTCATAAGCTTGTTATTAACAGCCATGAAAATATAACTAAATATAAACATGGAGAAGAATCAGGAACACCATGCAAGCATGCACTAGATATTATAGGGTTAGTTCTGACTTTTGATAGTCATGTAGGCATAAGATCACTAGATCAGGAGAAAAACCTTTCACATTGCTTGATCCTTTGCAGTGGTGCATCCAACCATGATTGAAATTTAAGAAACATCGTATGCAAAAATAAAGATTCTGATGGATCTTGACTGATTTTCTTCTTAAGAAGTTCCTCAAAATAAGTAAGATAACCCCATGAATACTTAGCATCAGTAATCTGAGAGAAAGAAGAGTGCTTATCATTGATAAGGTTAAGCTCAGTTGTTTTAAAAAAAAACAGACACTGCCATATTATAAGATCCTGACATTCCAATTTTGCAGTTGTCACTTGCCAATCTTGTGCATATTAGCAACATGATAAATACAATTGTTCCATGGAGTGGATTCAGGTCTTATATAGAAATAAACAAGCACTTACCACTGAGTAAATACTTGAGGCCTCTTGGTTTAGGTTTAGAACTTTTATCATATCGTGAAGATACTTCTGTATTTTGGAGAAGCCATGCTTTATTTGTACATTCTCTTTGATCTGCAATATTTAGTCAGAAAAGCTAGTAAATATCATATCTGAAAGGCCAAGTCTCCCACTGCATGCAATGCAACATCTCTAACACTAGTGACAAGACAAGATGTCTTACTATTAGCTCCCAATAGTGCCATTTACCATAGTTTTCAATAAAATTACAGTGTTGTGTCTTGTGAATAAGAACCACAGCCTATTGGTATGCCATCATTTACACTTTTTTCATGCATAACTCAGCACATAAAAGCAAGATATGTAGAACTATTATGTCAGTGTGGAACCCTCCCTCCTTTCTTGCTGCATAAATTATAGTATTAAGTTTAAAGAGGACAATAAGCTTCTTACCTGGTGAAGCAGCTCAATATCTTTTAGAGTAGATAGCACACGATGAATTGTTCTGCCAGAGCTTCCAATTGAGGTATAATTCAGAGAGCTAACCTGTTAGTTGCAATAAAAAGAATCCACAAGATTAAAAAGCTCCAATGTTTGAAACCACTATAACTTGCATACAAAATTGCCAGCAGCTTCCATAACTAGAAGTAAAAGAGAGTGTGAAAATATGAACTTGCCTCTGATGACAAGTGATCCAACCAATCTCTGATGCTCTTGTTCTTGAATTTGCATGATGCAGCCTAGTTGAAAAAAAAAAGAAAAGGCATGCATTCACATTTCAGGACAAACCTCGTAGCATGTTAAGAGATAACTTTAAATCAGGCCCTAAGATTAATTATCCGGTAGAGAGATATCAAACTGCAAAAATTGCATGTGTTTTGTTTTTATACCCATCAAAGAATATTGGACCATGCTAGCTGCAGGTTAGATGTCTGGCAGCATGAACCAGGGCAATGTGAGGTTTTTACAGCTAGACTATACAAGGTAAATGGAACTTTTTGTGGGGGCTTTAGAGTGGATGGTAAGACTTTCAAGATGAAAAATGATCCACCATTTTACTTGACTAGTGTAAAGATCATCACAAAGTTCGACATTAGCGCCAGGATGACCAAAAGTAACGGCTATCACATATGACCTTGAATGGTTTTCCTTTATCTTGTTTTTCACTACAAAATTTTGGGCAACTGGCCATGAAATGCATGATAGCACTCCATACAAATGGTAAGATGTTTGGAAGAAAGACTGATTTCTTCTCTTTTGGCAAAACACTTGCTATTTAATTATTGCCAATAAACAAAATTTGCAATATTCACTCTTATAAGGATACCATCCAAGAGTTTTATCTCTAGCAAGACTGTTGGAAGTTTGGAACATACCCAAGTTCCAAGATAGTTCTGAGACAGGTCCTTTATACATTCCAAAGCATCATGCCTCTTTTCATACCACATATCTTTTCTAGTTTTCAATAGTTCAGCATTCAGTTTCTTCACCACAAACTCAAGCTGTACTACACAAAAAAAAACAAATGAGGCAACAAATATAGTGAGAAGACTAAGATAATACATATCACTTTCACAGCACAAGCATTGGTGCGAGTTTTTAGATAGGGAACTTTACTTTAGCAGTCTTCATTAGGAGCTGTAAGAGCTTCCCTTCATCAGCATGTTGTGTTGACCCTAAACAGATCACCAGGTCCCTTGCCTTCTTATCAATTGTCTATGAAGAAACACAGGTTTAATTCTGGTTTGGTACCTTATAGAAGTTACTACCTTAATAATGCTTAATGATTGCCTAATAGGAAGTGGTTGTTTACTCTGAGGACAGATATATGGATTACCATGCGGTGAAGCAAGAGCCAACGCAGTGTGTAATTGCATTCTCTGATGACAAAAAGAAGATTCAGAGAATTATCTAGCACATATTCCTTGTTTACCACACGCATATGAATATCTAGGTCAGCTAGAAGAGAAGAAACCTGAGACCAAAAAAAGGTGTGCAAATCAAACATAAGAACAAAAATAGAAGGAGAAGTTAAAAATAGGAAGTTTCAATCATAAACGGAACAGAGAGAAATCCAAAGTTCAATTTTTTATAATTAATAAGTAGGAAGACAAGCATATCACTGAGGTAAACTGGAAAAATTTCAAAAATGTTAAAACCAAAAAGGTTTTTCTGCACTGACCTTTGTATGGTGGTGTAGACTGTGATCACGTATGAAGGTGGCAGAAAGGGAAGAAACTAGTGATGATTTAGCTTCTTTGAATGCATCCCATGAAACAAGTAAATCTACCGAGAAATGCAAGAAGATGGGAACCACCCAACTGTCCTTGAAGAAGCGGTCAACAATCTCTCGCATAGACAAACCGTTGTGTAGAAGATCACGAGAATAAAATAGCAACACATACAAGTGTCCACCTTGCAATGAGAGAGCTGTTGTCCGGTGCTGTGGATCAGGGTAGAACCGGATATTGTTGTAAACATCACCATTTCTCAAGCAAGTTATGACAGCATCCACAACGAGTTCAGGAAACTGAAACCTCCTCAGCAGGTTTTCAGGCTTCTGTACAGAGATGATTTCCGCACTACGCAGTGATGAACCAGGGGCACCAGGCGAACAAGGTGTAGTTGCATGCCGACGACTGAGCTCACATACGCGTTCCAGATTAGGGGAGTTGAAGCAACGGTCGTACCGCAGATATGCCACTACAAGTCTCTCACGCAGCAATCCGCTCATCCGGTGCTCCATTAGCAAAACCATGCACCCAAATAAAGTCATCGACTCCGTAAGCAATTGGGAAGCGCAGTTACTCTCCAATACACCATCCAACGTACAATGCACATACAGCCCTTCCTACGGGCAAAAGAAATCAAGACCAATCATTTATTTCCATGGATCAAATAACAAGTTTTGTTTTCATTGTCGATTAAAAAAAAACTCAATTAGCATGTTTTATGGGCTGTTCGCGAGAATCGAACCTAACCTGCAGATCACTGAGGTAGCTGCAGAGCTCCGCGTGGTAAGTGACGGCGCCATCCAGCAAGGCGAAGAACCTCCGCATGTAGGAGCCGCACGAGTCGCGGAGATCGTCTTCCAGGGCTTCCAGCTCCATGTTACCCTCGACCCTCGCTTCGAATTCGCCCGGGGAGTCGAAGTACCTGCGCGGGAAAAAAAAAAAGGTGAAATCTCGGTTGAAGACCGTGCGCTGGTCGAGATTTGGGAGGCGATGATCACATTATTTTCGCTACTTCGCGCAGAGAGAGAGAGAGAGAGAGAGCTGACCGGAAGTCGAAGAGGACGGGGTCGAAGCAGCGGTCGGCGAACTGCGGCGGGGCGCGGTCGGAGAGAAGGAGAAGCTCGGAGATGAGGGCCTCAGCGCGGGCGCAGAATCCGAGGAGCTCCGGGAAGTCACCGGCCGCGGCGGCGGCCGGCCGGCTCGGCCCCGCCGCCGCCGCCGCCTCCGCCATGTTTGTGGCCGGCCGGTTGGGGGAGGAGAGGGACGGGAGCCCCGGACGTGCACTACGGTTATGTAAACGTCTTTCGAAGGCGTAAACTTTGTATAAAGCTGAAGGCGTCTTCCGAACGCGGTCATAGTTGTACACGATTTTCACGTACAGGGCCATTTCGAATCAAAAGATTTATGTAGAAATCTTATCTGATTCAAACTCTTAAGATTTTTTTTTCTATATGGACATTTGGAAAAATATTAAAGTTTTCTATATCCTATCAAAATTCTATATGATGGCACAATGCATATATATTTTGGAGAAAAGTTGGCAAGAGTTGTAAATTCTTGGAAAATTTTCTTTGAGTCTATCTCTCTCGTTTGATTTATGTTTTTCTCTTGTGGTCTATTCAGTTTAAAAAAATTTCTGTGTTTTACCATCACGTGAGTCATGTGTATTTTCTTTTTTTTTTGTTTTTTTTGTTTTGCATAGATGACATTCCAACTAGTGAAGCTAAGCAACTTATCTTTTTGGGAATCTACCACTGATTTGGTCTTGTAGTAGAACCACTTGGATTACCAATCTTTTCTCCTCTTGACACAAATAGTAGAAAACCAGTAGTTGACCCGATTAGCTATAATAACGAAGTTCATGCCACTGAGGTATGTGTTCTTTTGGGTATAGTGGGGGACGTTGTTGCAATATGCAATGTCTTGACTGCTTGGTACCTCACTGTAACTCCAAATCATCTATTCGAAAACACTAAGTCGGGCAATAGAACTGGGTGATAACTAGCACAACTTTGTGTATGAATCAAGAACCTCCGTAAAAAGCTTCGCGTATGCGAATCTGAGGCTGACAACAAAATAGGCCTAGAATATCACGCTGTAACTAGCATGCTTTAAAGTCGATGAGGTCTTGGATAACATCATCCTTACTTGAAATATGTTTAAGCACAATCAAACTCAATAATGTGCCTTTGTTCATAGTTGTCTTCCTGAGAATTCAGGTTTTAGGATCGGAATATAGCTAACGGTACTTCTTTAATTTTGTCTTTTTGGCTGATGATTCATACCTTGCCCCATTGTTAAGGAGACTAGTTAGAGCACAAGTGCAACTCCAAGTTGAAAAGATGGCTAAGAGAAAGAAAAAAATGAATTACGAGATAAGAAGAAGCGAGAACTTGCACAATGAAGAAGAGTTCACATTGCCTTCCCTGATATCATGACCTTACCCCCACCTCGGGGGAACGGGGGTTGTATGAGGTGAAGTGATATCGAGGCACGAAGCTCCAAGCAAAAAAAAAAAACTACATGTAGGGGTGAAGCATTTAATAAAATGCATGGATTTGAATAAAACAATTTTGCACCCTCACTCGAGAACGACATGTTTAGCGCATAGTCTGTCAACAGACGTGCAAGAGAAAAATGTGTGGATACCTCAAGGCAGAATGCGGGGCATTCCAACCGAGCAAGGTGAAATATATGTAGTGGTGCCCTGAGGGGAATATGTAAAGTTGTAAGTGTTTATAATTGTTCTGTGAAGTGTATGAAAGATTTGACTCTATACCAATACAGGGGGTTTTGACATTTTTAAGGAAAAAAATTGTCCAACGAGCCACCGTGAATTAATATACCTCCAAAATATCCGAGGTCCAGATCAGCAATCAAGTGCAAATGTCACCTAGCACTCATGGATCATAGAACTAGCCAGGTCACTATTCTATCGTTATATGGTCTTTTTTTTTAGCTCCTATCGGTATATAGTCTCATACTTATCTATTTGGGGTATTTTTTAGCTTCCATATGTACTTCCAAGGCTATATAAAAGCAGCACATAGTAATATCATATTGCGAGAAATATTACCATGGTTTTTGGAGAATTGTGTATTCATATTCACTCTCTGTTCTTAAATAGGCTGAGGAAATTTCTTTTCTACCTCATATCCTTTTATTGTTGGTGACCTAAGGTCGCATAGTTTTATGAAACTTATAGACCATAATATTCGGATTTATGTGTAACATGCTAAAACTCATTGTAATTTTTGTGTAACTTAGAACATATTAACTCCGTTTTGCATTATAAGATTTTCTGTCATTGCTATACTAATGAATATATCTAGACATATATACAAAACATATACATCGATATATGAATGAATTAGACAAGCCCAAAAAATCTTATAATATGGAACGGAGGGAGTAGTAAACATGGTTTTGGGATTTTACTTTGATTTATGATGGCACTTGATAAACTTATCTCAACTTAACCAGGTACTTAAGATATTTTTGTCTTATATATCTAGAATAAAAAATACTAAAAATAATATTATAGTACGCAACGGAGGCAATAGCATGGTTAACACGCATATTCATCGATAATCTAAGATTATGACAAAGAAAAACACAATAAGAACTAGTAGCAGTAGCTAGTCATCTCACTGCATAGAATCGTTAATTTCATTGGTCATGTTTTAGGAACGGTAAGTAAATGTATGCATTATTATTATATTATCTACTAATATATGCGTCGAATTCACCCGAACTAATTAATCATTAATTAAATACTACTTAATTGCCTAACATGTTGAGTGCTGCTTCTTGGCGCGTGGTAACCGATCATGCAGCAGGGAGGCATGGCAGGTGGGTCACGCGGCCGGCGGGGCCGGGGCGCCGCAGCCGGCGAGGCAGCTGATGTCGCCGTGGACGCAGTCGGCGGCGCAGGTGGGCGCCTCGTCCCGGGGCTTGCGGGCGCACGCGCTGGCGCAGCTCACCACCTCCGCCGCGCACTCCGTCATGCAGTCCACCAGGCTGCTCCGGAAGTTGCCCGGGTCGGGGTCGGACTGCCGTCCGGCGGCGCCCAAGACGACGGCGAGGAGGAGGAGGAGGACGACGAGGACGAAGAGGAGGACGCGACTGCCCGCACCGCCGGCGGTCATGGCGTGAGGCGGACAGGCGGTTCGCTTCAATTCGTTGACACTGGAAGAGTGTGGCCGCCGCAGTTGCTAGTTCTTGGACACTGGGGAAGGGAAGTGGTTTGTATAGAGGCAGACAGGGCAGGTAGAGGGAGTATATTATGCAATGTATATTTTGTTAATTATAGTGAGATAGTAAGTATGGGAGATGCGAACTAAAGCAGTTGAGATGGCCGAGTTGGTCTAAGGCGCCAGATTAAGGTTCTGGTCCGAAAGGGCGTGGGTTCAAATCCCACTCTCAACAGCTTTGCCTTTCTATTCTGAGCAAAAGCTACGCATGGCAATAGGTCTCTTCGATGACACCGTGAAAATTCAACAAATTCGTGTAGTATCCTTCTTTTATTATGTACCATCTCTATAAAATATGGAAAAACAACAATTTAGTTCTATATGCTTGCAGAAAAGTATATTTAAATTGCATAACAAAGACCTAACACTCAAATTCAGCAATTTAATTATATATGCTTGCAATGTTTGATTATTTGTCTTATTTAAAAAATTATGGAAATATAATTTATTTTGTTTGTGACTTACTTTATTAGCAAAAGAACTTTATGCATGACTTATCATTTTATATTTATACTAAATTTTTAAATAAGATGAATTGTCAAACATTACGAAAAAATCAAACACCTTATATTATAAAACATAGGTATAAGTACATATAAAACGGACGACAAACAATCTGAAATTCAACACAAATCAAACTCGGCCCATAGGCCATAGGCCATAGCCAAGAAAGTCAACATGTACCTTTTCCACAGAACAAAAAAAGAATTTCAGAGACGGCCCAACAAGTAAACGTACCATAGTATTTGGGCCTCCACTACCCACACCTACGGCCCAGCACGAGATCTCGTCACACCCCATCCAGAATCGGAATCCAATCCGATCCGACGGCGCAGGACTCCTCACGTCTCTGCTATAAATAACGTCCCACCCCAACCCTAAACCCTCTCCACTTTCCGCCCCTCGCCGCCGCCGCCGCCTGCGCCAGGGATCGTCCTCCGCTCCGGCGAGCAAACCCCGGCCTGCAGCCATGGTACGGCTGCCCGATCTCTTCGCCCGAACTCCTCCCCTCCCTCGTCCCCCCATGGCGCCCAGACCGCTGATCAGCGCGTTCTTTGTTTGTTTGCAGGTGCTCCAGAACGACATCGACCTGCTGAACCCGCCGGCGGAGCTGGAGAAGCTCAAGCACAAGAAGAAGCGCCTCGTCCAGTCCCCCAACTCATTCTTCATGGTAATCCCCTCTCCCTCTGCACCCTTCGAGATCCATCCTTGCCTGTGATGTGGATGTACAACCGTAGTAGAATGCCAAACTACGAACTGTCTCGTGCCATTGCTAATTATCGACTTGGCCTTGTGGCTAATCTTGAAGCGTTAGTTCTGCGTGTTAGGTAGGGCACGTTTCTTTGCGAGTTCTTGACCGAATTTGATTTGGCGAGTGCGTTAGTTAGGCTAAATTTGTTCCTATGGGGTCATGGAACCATATTCACCCTGAATGTTAATGTTGCGATGTTTGTATTTTAGGACCGCTGCATAATTGCCTAAATCCTCTCGGTTTTAATACATCGATAGCTTACTGAATGGGACAGTTTCGTAGATGCATCACTCATGGTAAAGTTTGTAATGTTTTTTTTTTTGCTGAGAGAGCATTACTAAAACTGTTTATTTGGGTCATGTAGCCATATTTCACCCCGAATGTTGCATTAGTGCCAAGTTTTGCATTCTTAGGGAGGTTCCCGAGTATTCTAAACCCTCTTTAATACACATACAATGATGGGTTGCAGTCTGGGATAGTTTATGGATGCATTAGTCATGCTAAAGTTTTGAATTTTTTTTTGTTTGTGTGATGATTGATGTATTGTTGGTTCTAAGTTTCTAACCATGATTTGATATCTTTTGCAGGATGTCAAGTGCCAGGGCTGCTTCAGCATGTAATATTTCTTCATCTTTTATGCTTTGAATTGATACCCTACTAACTTTATGAAGTAGATAGCTGAATTTAGGCTTTTTTTTTTCATTTGGTTAGCCCTTAATACTGAACATATAATACTGCCTATGGAAAATTGATATCGCTGTTGTCTAGCTGTTTTAAAATGTTTCTTCTGTGTTTACATTTTAGAACCAATGCTTGCATTTCATATTTATGGTAATAGAACCTAAATAGTTTTTTTGTGGAATTGTATATGTATTCATTTTGCACTATTGTGTTTTTAATTATAATCTACCATGCCAATTCAGCAGCTGTATGTGCCTAGCAATGTGATGAAACCACTGGTCCAAAGAAAAATACCTTGCCTCATTGCTTCTCAAATTCTTGCTTGAATGAATTGCCACTGTTGATCCATTATGTTTTAAGACATCATGTCTCACTTACTATAATAGGTTACTGATTACTCAAATATTTGCCATACAAATTCTATTGTGTGATGTACACCGTTGTAATTAATATGCACATTCTTTATGCCCTATAGAGTTTAAAGGTTGATGTCTGAACTGTTCTCTTCTGTGATTGCAGCACTACTGTGTTCAGCCACTCCCAAACAGTTGTGGTGTGCCCGGGTTGCCAAACCGTGCTTTGCCAGCCCACTGGTGGAAAGGCCAGGCTAACGGAGGGATGCTCCTTCCGCCGCAAGAATGATTAAGTTCTATATTATCTGAAAGCCGTCCGGCCTGAACGGGCTTAGTTAATCCAGGATGTAGTCTGAAAATTTTGCAATGTCTGCCGAGTGAACCCATGTTTGGTAATTTAATCTCTGGGATTATGTCATGACTCTGTTACCATTGTGTTGGTTGATCTGGAGAGTAAAATCAGACTTAGTGCTACGTGAACAACCGGATTATTGCCGTGAATGAATCGATATTCCTGGTTACCTTGGTTTTATTTTTTCTGTTCTTTACCTGTTGAATTATGATGCAGCAATATACCCGTTGAATTATGATGCAGCAATCTTCTGTCGCGTTGTTTGATTTGCAAAATATGACCATATTTGCTGCTTGCTTGTGCTTAACTGCTTCATCCCAGTTAAATAATGCCCTATCTTTTTCTTTTGGGAAAAGTCCAATTTACACCCTCAAACTCTTAGGTTTGTCTAAAATAGACCATCGTACCACAATACCAAATATAATACACCCTCGAACTATTAATACCAGACACTTATCATCATGGTTTCTGGACGCATTGGATGTCATGTCAGCCCTCATCACGTCAACTCGGAGGACAATATTGGCCCAGCCCATATTGGCTTGTTCGTGGTTTGGCCTCTCACGTTGTTAGTGACGACAGCGTTGAGCTGCGAGGTCGGTCGCAGCCAGCGGTGGTAGCCTAGAGGTGGGAGGGCGACGAGACTAGCAGGGCAACGACGCCGTGAGGCCCGTGAACGTGCGCGGCGGTGCTGGTGGAGCTGCGAGGGCATGCGACGAGGCTGCCGGTGCGACGACTCTTTGAGGGCTACGAGTGTGCGCGGTGCCGCTGGTGGAGCTGCGAGGGTGCGCGCTGCTAGGGCAGCTCCCAAGACGCACTGAATAGGATGCTCTCAGTTTGTGCCGTTCGATCATCAATTTGTGCTCTTGCGCTCAAAATAGATGCTCTCATCTCTAAGTTCTCCTCTTTCAAATCACGGATAACATCATGCAAATCATTTAACACCTGCCTCAAATAAGGTGTAGTTTCTGGGTCATACCATCTCCAGAATACACAACCACCATTTTGCTTAATACAGAAGAAAAAACACACAAATATTGCTTTCATTTAAACAACAAATGCATAACACTAAGATTTTACCAACTCACCCGAGCTCTTGCACATGTGAGATACCTCCGAGCTGGATTATTCACACCCTAAGAAATCCATCTTGCTGACTTTGTACCACAGTCACATAAAATAGCTAGAGAATAATCGAATGGCCCCTCCCAGTATTGAATTGGAGGTGGATTCCTTCTGTGATGATTGGATCTGCTGCCATTCAACGAGCTGCTTGTTCCACTGAGTGCACAGTCAACCAACTCGTCGTTGCTTCCTCCCTGTGTGCGGTTGCTTCTTCCTTGCTCAGCCATCACCGCGAGCACGCGTAACGGCGGCGCACGGACGCTACTGCGGGCGACTACAACAGCTTGTCGAATAGGCTGCTTACCCGCGCCGCATCGTTGGTGGGCCACCACGCAGCCCTCGCAGCGCCATTGCCCTCCCACCTCCAGGCTGCTGCTACCGAGCACCCTGGGAGCCTCGCCGTCACCCTCGCATCTCAACTTCGCCACCGCCAACGTCCGTGAGAGCCCAAGGCTAAATCACGAAGAAGCAAGTACTGCCCTCTATGCTGACATGGCAAGGGCTGATGTGGCGAGGGCTGACGTGGCAATCTCGGCTGACATGGCATCCGATGTGTCCAAAAACCACGATAAAAACAGTCCGAGGGGGTTAAGTGTCGGGTATTGATAGTTCGAGGGTGTATTATACCTGGTATTATAGTTCAAGGGTGTATTCTAGACAAACCTAAAAGTGTGAGGGTGTAAAATAGACTTTTCGCTTTTCTTTTTAGGTTATCCACTGAATTGTTACTGTGGATTATTTGCTCCATGCTCATTTTTATTTTTAATAAAAGTTTCACCGAATGCGCTGTTAAGGCCACCTACTCAGACATATTTGTTCATTTTATAATATATGACAATATTTGCTTTCATCGGGCGATCATCTAAAATGTGCCGACCATTGTTTTCAACCATGGTTGACAGATTTCCTAAAGTGCCAACATTGTCTGGTCCGAAAATGAATGGAGATTGTCTATGTGCTGAGACTGCAAAGGAGTACTTCACTGATACTTGTGTTTCTCACATTCAGCCTCTCCAGAAGCACCTTTAAGAACAAAACTTTACATAGTTAAGCAAAGCTGTCCCAAGTCCCAGCTATTTGCACCATGAGCTCCCCCTGGCCAAACCTCTAGAAAATGCTGGCCAAACCTCTAGAAAATGAACACTGACAGCAGCCTAATTGAGTTGGTCCGAAATGAAAGGAGATTGTCAATGTGGAAATTTTTTTATTTTTTAAACCTTTTTAACAAATAATTTTATTACTAAATCTCTGGGAAAAATATTTTCACTGTATAAACCTTTTGGTCACGCCACCAACATTGACGTGCAAAAACGGCTTGCCACACCGTTGTCGGTGGCGCGCCACTGACATTGGTGTGGCAGCGTGCGTTGTCTTACCATGCCAGTGCTGGTTCAGTTTTGAAAAAAAAATTATCCGGTGGTTTAGTAATAAAATTACTTGCTAAAAAAGTTTATTTAATAAAAAAATTTCGTCAATGTGCTAGGACGGGGAGCTTTCCCCATGGGATTTCATGTGAGGCGTGAAATGTATAAACCCTTAAACCTAGCTAACCTTAGTTTTTCCCTCTCCTTCCACTCACACCGCCTCCGCCGCTCCTTGACCTCGGCTCTGCGTGCACCCATCGCCATGCTTCGTCCACCCGCAGAGCCCTAGTTGTCCCTCTCCTTCCACTCACACCGCCTCCGTCGCTCCTCGACCTCAGCTCTGCGTGCACCCATCGCCATGCTTCGTCCACCCATAGAGCCCTAGTTGAGGCGGGGTCCGCTAGGGTCAGGCCCATTCTTAAACAAACCGGTCTCGTACCAACCCGTGCAGAGAGTACTTCAGTATGTGTGTTTCTCACATTCAGCTTCTCAGGAGGCACCTTCAAGAACAAGACTTTACATAGTTATAAATTTTTTTCCAAAACCATCACATCGAATTTTTAAACACCTAAATAAAGCATTAAATATAGATGAACCAAAAAACTAATTGCACAGTTACGGAAGAAATCTTGAGACGAATCTTTTGAGCCTAATTAGCCATAAGTGCTACAGTAACAACATGTGCTAATGACAGATTAATTAGGCTCAAAAGATTTGTCTCGCGGTTTCCAGGCTAGCCGTGAAATTCGTTTTTTCATTCGTCTCCGAAAACCCCTTCCGACATCCGATCAAACATTTAATGTGACACTTCTCCAAAAAATTTTCTAAATCTAAACACCCCCTAAGCTACCTGGAGAAACTGAACTCTGACAGCAGCCTAATGAGTTGGATTTTGACAGTGCCATACATGAGAACTCCCACAGTTACCTGGAGAAACTGAACACTGACAGCTATGTTAGAAAGCTAGAACTCTCGTCTTTTCGCTTCTTTTTATGATTATTCTTTTTATGATTATAAGTTAAATTTAAGTTTTTCAATATTAAATTTAGACTTAATTTTAGGGTTTTTTTATTGTAGTTTGTTTTTTACTCTTGACTTTTAAATCATTAAGAATACATACATAAAAAATTTATTTATGAATTATTTTTCGTTTGCAAATATGCCAATCACCTCTAAGGAGTTTGGATTGTTGACAACTCAAGTGCAAACACGAAATGACAGCTTATTTGGTAGGACTATAACTCCCAAATTGCAACTATGGAGCTATCCGAACTCTGCTAAACCGTTTGGTTGGACTCCTAACTTAGAAAATATTTTTGGCTGAACCATTAGGTTGGCCTCTAGCTAGAGAAGACGAATCTGGTAGCTAGAGCTAGGGGTGTAAGTGGCTAGGGGTGTAAGTGGGCTGGCCGTGAATCCGTTTATATGTTAATTAAGTGGATAATCTGGTGAGCAACCCGTTTAATTAGCCTATAAATCGGTTGACGGGCCACCTACACCCTTAGAACCCTATCAAAAAAGGCCTGGTATGCAAAAGATTAGTGCATCTGCACTTAAGTTGCAAACTGAATTTTCTCAGCTGCCTGAAAAACAATGTGTAAAGCCCATAGCTTTGTACACTAACATATCGTCGAGTCGTCGCCATGCTTCCGTTCCACACATCATGAGGGAAGCCACGAATGGACGTCGTCGTCTTCCTCTCCCTTTGCGGCTGTCCGTGACCGAATCGTTGATGATGTGTATGCTGTCCTTGCTTGTTTGCTTCAGACGCTCGAGTGTTCTGCAATGCACTCTACTCTACTGATATTAGAACTAATCTATACGTTTATTTTTTCTATTTTAATAGATTAGATATATTTATACTACCATAACAGTAGAATATTTTTTCTGCTGAGTGTAGAACTTTAAATCACTGGTTGATATTCTTATATCGATGATAATACTGATAGTATAATTCTATCAGTAGAGAGTATTGTAGTCACACTCTCGCCGCTTTGGTTCTCATGAATAAACTAGAACTTGTAAAATTAGTAGCCTTTTTGTTTGGCTTCTTTTGTCTGTGTCTTTGTTTGTTTCAGGGCCTGGAAGATACGGCACGGGAGTGTAGATTTGCATGGTCATGACTGGACATTTTGTATGATAGGTGATGATTAATCTGCCTAATCTTGGCTCCTAACTAGCTGGGCTTAGCATCCAAAGTCGATCAGCATGATGTTGTTGTATAAACATATTCTGTGGTTCCATATATACCTCCATGACCATGCAGCAGTGAGAGGAGATCATTGTGGGGGTAATTTAGTGGTTAGCAGCTTCACACCCTATTATGCATGAGAGTGATTGATATGCTCATTCAGATTACTAACAATGCTTGTTCTTAGCTGTTAACAGTTTTACTGACCTTTATGACATCAAAGCTCGTCTATCATCAACTGATGAAGTATGCTGCATTTAACTATCACTCATATATCAGTCATCAGCAGAATAGATGCAGAACTCCACAAATGTCAACTTTATCACCACTTTTTGTTGAGTGGAGAAGAACATAGATTTCCAAGAGCGAAATTTCCTGGAAATTTCCTGAGTAGCTAGTGATGATGAGGATGGACACTCCAAAAAGAAGCGAAATTGAAAGAACCTTGCCGACTATGTAACCAAAATGCATCTTTTTTTTTTTAACAGAAGAGATGATTCCAATTGCGACAAAAGCACCTTTTTTTTTGGGTAAAATTTACATAGGTTTGGCAAGGCGCAGATGCAGCTAATGGTGCCAAAGCTGTGACAGTTCCAAAGCAGAAGAAAGCTTGGAAAATTATAAAGATGAAATTTGTATTCTACGCCGATCTTTAGATGTTGTTACGAATAAATTTATAAATGTACATCATCTTTTAATTTGGAAAGTTTATCATACATTAATTGGATGTCCACGGAAAAAGAAATCTATTTTTATTCTGGTGCGAATGGTAAGCCGGTGGGGTTTTTTCTTTACTCAAAGTACAATTAACAGGATATTATCTCGTTGGGATTTAACAAATTGTAAACCTTTTCTGTTGGAAATTTGGAACTCTAGCGTTTGCCCAAAAAAAAAAACCCGCCTCTGAGGTGACAATGTGAAAGATATGCTCTTCTCCCGTGAGCAGCTTGAATGAGATTTGAAGCTTGGATTTATGAGACATATAGGGAAGTTGGATTTAATAAACTTAGAGCCAGCATCACAAGTTGAATGTAGTGCAAGTTGATGCTAGTGTACTAAGTTACTATCTCACATATATAAATATAACTCCAAACATCACTTTCAGATCTATCAAAAGGATTTCTGGTCAAAGGGGAGGCAAACCCAATAATACATATATAACTTCAGAAACTATTTTTTTTCTATAAACTGTGCTATCGACATCTAAATCAATATGGCAACATGGATGTAGACTTGCATTGTACTTCCAAACAATAACATGTGCATGTGCCTCGGCAGTAAATGTGGTGTGTAGGCAGTACACATGTTGGAGTGCTGGTGGAGATTCATTCATTCATTTTGCAACTGCTAAGCTCGTGGCTCGTTAGCTCGCTCGACTCGTGACAAACTCGACTCGGCTCGTTTCTTTTTTCTAACGAGCCGAGCTAGCATTTTAGCTCGTTAGAGATAACGAGCCAGCTCAAGCTAGCTCGTGAGCTGCTCGCGAGCCTAACGAGCTAGACCAAAGACACGCGATTCGCCAGTGTTCATTGATTTCACCCCGGAATGCATGTGTTCAGTATTTCATAGGTTCACCATGTGATATGTTGGTTCAAACTTTAATATTTAGATACAATTTCATATGATTTTTATGTTTGAATTGAAAATTTGCTTGTATAATCTATTGAAAATTTGTTTAAATTCACTTTTTATGCATGGCTCACGAGCCTAACGAGCCAGCTCGAGCTTTGTAACGAGCTGAGCCGAGCCAGCTCGTTATCTTAACGAGCTAAACCGAGCCGAACCAAGCTGGCTCGTTATCCAGCCCTAGCTACATGCATTTCTTTTTTCTTCTTTTTAAAACAATAAATTATGAAGAGAAGGTCACGGAGCACATGAGGAGGACAGAGGAGATCCTATTTTTCAGACATATAAAACTAGAGAAAGTTTACGGTTCTGACGAAAGGACATGAAAGTATCAATTTTTCAACGTAAAATTTTAGTATGCATGTTTTACATCAAGTGCCAAATTACCCATAAAACTAAAAGTAACAACTACTAAACCATGGATGCTGAAGTCCAGAGAATGGGATCACTATATTTATATTTATGTAATATGCAATTTAATATTAATAATGCAATACGTAATCTATGCAAAATGAAA
Source organism: Oryza brachyantha (assembly GCF_000231095.2). NCBI lineage: Eukaryota > Viridiplantae > Streptophyta > Magnoliopsida > Poales > Poaceae > Oryza > Oryza brachyantha. The sequence goes on from NC_023166.2 coordinate 9,249,280, forward strand.
TTTTCATTGATTGTTGAACTCAATCAAGACCCGACAACCCTAGACAACCATCCAGAGTTGTCGCCTACCATATGATATAATAGGTGCATGATACCACTGTTTTTTTACGACGCCAACACTATTATTTTGTTCGGGTTCTATAAAATACTTGTATCCACTGAAGATGTCATTGACTCCTAAGGACACTACATGTGATGAGCTAAAGAAAATTCAGTTGATCTATATTCATGAGGAATGTGTAATGTGAAAAAGAATTTGCAGTGGGGGACACATGCTCCTGATACAGCCAGACACATGGACACTTGTCTTTATCACTGTTTTTTTAATTTTATTCCGTTGATTTTGGGTTTATATTTAATTATTTGTCTTATTAAGAAAATATTTAGTTATTAGTTACTTTGTTATGTTTTGATTTAATACTAAAGAAACTTTAATAACAACTTATATTTTTACATATTTGTATAAAAAATTTGATTAAAGCAAATGGTTAAATGTAGATTAAAAAAAATCAACAACACCAACTAAAAAGAACAGAGGCAGGATGAGGCATGACTCGACGAAATGGAACCAAGTCTTGTCTCAAGACATAATTAATGGCTAAAGCAAGGAGAAAAAAGCGTTAGCTATCTTTAGTATTAGCAAGTTATTATCGACAAAACAGATTTTCCTGATGGTCACTAGACAGTTAAGTAACTCTTTAATCATGCATGTCTGCTGCTTAAAAATAGAGTTATTCGTTCTCTCTTTCCCATGTCACGCTAAAACAATCGCTTAAAAACAAAAGAAAGTCAAGTAGTTTCTAAATATTTGTTTTCTCTGTGGGCCTGTGCAGTCCATCATTAGTTGTGTGTACTGTTTCAGTTTTATATGGACATGTGCAGTCTATTATCAGCTCTATGAACCTCTAGCAATACACGAGTATATTACTAGCGAATAAAAAAAATGCTTATCTGTTGCAAAAGATCCGGCAAATTATAGTTAGCAGATGACCAGTATATATATTGGGTGGCAACTAAAGCAATCATATACATGTACGGTGAGATTAGTTAAGCCTAATAGCTATGTTTGGTTCCTACTGACTATGTTGATGTCATTATTGTGACATTATGCTTTGGTTTATAAGATCTAAGCTGTTATGAAATAATTGGTTTTACAGGTTGAAGTCTCCTTATTTAACAAAGATTTTTTCATCACATATATATCCTAGTTAAGATAATGGATATCAATCCAATACAAAATTATTGCCAAACCAATACCGCAATCATAGGGCATGCATATGCTAACAACTAACGAGGAGTCCTAGAGTTTTACTACATGAAAAATATATACCATGAACTTTAGATCTTAGAGCATCTCAAAAAAATGCTAGTATTTTGTTATCCAAAAACTTATATTGGATTCATCTAAAAAATATTGGGCATAAAATTTAGACACTCCTCTAATAGAAATCTAAAAATGAATAATTTGTATTAGGAACCCATACTTTTGCCCCAAATTTAGGATACAATTATTAGGGTAATTTTAGTCATGAGTAAATATTAAAAATGCATTTGATAACATGTTGGAGATATATCTTCTAATCCAATTCCCAAAATTTGGTTTTAGAGATTAATTTTAGACATCTTTTGGAGACGATGGATCTTTTAGAATATGTACGATCAATACATTTATATTTTAATCATTAGTATCTCTTTCAAATATTCCATTTCAAACTGCAAGTGACATGGTTTATATATGTCAATAAAAATATATTTAAAACCACTATAAGTTTGCTATACTATTTATCGGTTTCATACAAGTAATCAATAATTAATCAAACTAATATACTGATAATCGTATAAGTGCATATACACTTCTTATTTGTAGAGGAAGGGTGCATTGGAATGCATCCGTCCAAAAAGACTTAAATTCTAGCTATACATCTGCACATGTTGTTAGTTCTTGTTCAGATGTACGACCGAAATCATTTCAGAACAGAAGTGCTCCATTTAGTTTAGACAAAGATATGATATATTTAAAAAATAATTTTGACAATCATTACAATATATAAATATTAATAAATATATGATTTTATTGAAGTAGATTTCAAGATTTATCTCTCTATATATATGGTCTTTATGCTTCTAAGATAAATATTGTGAAAGTTATTTATAACCAAAGTTATCAAAGGTTTATTCTCGGACTTATTCAAAATAGCAAATACTATGAAACCGGTGATATGGTGTGAGAGAGGGTATGATTGTACCGAGTTAAATCTGTTTTACAATATACATACAATATAGAATATTAGTCGATAGATGAATTTAAATATAGCTACAACATCTTATATTATGAAACAAAGATAATATCATTATGGCACTATAATTGTAGACACTAATATGTAAATCCTAAAAGAGTTATAAGAGTAATAAGAGCAAATATATAGTAGACTATAAATTGGCTATAAGCTGATGTGAAGGAAATAGGTAATGAAAAAGTAACGTTGACTCTAATACAAGAGCTAACTATACACATACTTCCAAAAAATGCATTAAATGCAAAGGTAAGAGAAAGAGATATGAGATAAAAATTTATAGTCAACCTTATAGCCAATCTATTATATGTGTTGACTATAATATGAGTTTATAGCTAGTAAATTGACTTTACTATTAAACTTGCTCTAACATAATTATATGAGTCCTAAAGAGTTATAAGAGCAAATGCAACAGTAAACTATACGTTCACTATATAAGCTGAAGTGCAGGAGAGGGTGAATGGAAAAAAATAATGCTAGCTCTCATACAAGATCTAGCTCTACATGTACTCTAAGTAAAATACATTAAATATATATGTGGTAGAAAGATATAAAACTTTTATATACATGTTCTTAGCAATCTAAAAGTAAATGGTGAAAAATAGACTACGATGAGAAAACCCCAAACTTAACTCTAAATTTAAGGTTAAAATTTTAAATTTTGACTTATAAGCAGAAGTAGAAGCGAAAAGATAAGAGCATTCCCAATAACTATTCTATCCTATCATCTTTCCTAAAAGTAGATGATAAAGGGCAAATGTAGAGCTCCAATAGAACATCTATCACATCATTTATTTTTAGATGCCATCTATATCAGGAGAGTGAAACTCTATATTTAGATATTCTCTCCATCCTCCAAAGAAATATGGAGAATGTCATATATGGATAATCTGCTGAAGTACAAAGAGATATCAATAATGAAACTGTTTTAGATAATTATCCAAATGAATATATGGATGACCAAATTTAGATAAGCTCTTGGAATACTCTAAGCAAAAAAGCAGAAACGAACAAAAAAAGAGGTGCACGGCATAACGGTGCAGAGGATGCGGCAGACGGTTGGGCACCCCTCGTCCAAGTGCCCAACCCCAGACCCCAGGCAGCTTCCTCCTTCCCCACCTATTCACACATTTATAAATCCCCCCCGTCCGTCCGTCCATCTCTCCTCCCCAGGGGAAGAACACGAGCAAGAAACAGTGCGCCTCCCCTTCTCCTCGATCTCAATCATAGGACGGCTCGAGGCGCCGCGCGATTCGTTCATTTCTTAATTTAAACCACTTCTTCTTCCTCTCCTTCTTGGGAGTTGGAGAAGACGATCGAATCGATCGAGAGCCACCACACCAGTGGTTGCGCTTGGGCGGTGGCCGGCGCTGGTGCGTTAATGGCGGTTGACTCCCGCCACCCCCACCTCCCCGCGCCTTTAAATTAAATCGCGCGGGAAGCAGCAGCAGCAGCAGGAGCTAGCCTAGCTGGTTGTGTGCACACAGCTGCAGCGGCGTCGTCTTCTTCTCCAGCAACTGATCGAGCCGCAGCCGCAGCAGCAATGTCGTCGTCGTCGTCGGAGGTGGTGGCGGCGGCGAGGAAGGGCAGGCTGAGGCAGCGGTACGACGGCGAGTACCGCCTCGTGGCCGGGTGCGTGCCGTACCGGGTGCGGGCGTCGGGCGGCGGCGGCGAGGTCGTCGAGGTGCTCATGGTGTCCACGCCCAACCGTGCCGACCTCGTCTTCCCAAAGGTAAAAATTAACACAGCAGCACACCAGCAGACGCCATGATCGATCGATCGGTCACCAAGCTAACGAGCGCCGACGCCGGATTCATGCATGCAGGGCGGGTGGGAGGACGACGAGGACGTGCACGAGGCGGCGTGCCGGGAGGCCATGGAGGAGGCCGGCGTCAGGGGCCACATCGACGTAAGCTCCGCGCTCCCGATCGAGCGAGCTCTCTATCTTCCTCCATTCTTTCACCCTCGCCGTTAACCTAAATTTAAAAACCTTAAATTTTAAATCGATTCAGAAGTCTTTTTTATCGTTGTACTCTTATTCTTAGATTCTGATAATACGTATACAAAATTATTATTAGTATTTTTTTATTTATAAATATGTTGTTTTGGGATGATGCCAAATCCACCACACCCCTTAACTCTGCATATTTTTCCATCGTTCTCCTTCCTCTCCTTTTGATTTCACGAGAGCTCGAGTGGTTCAGTGGTACTAACTCTTTTTTTTTTCTTGACAAAATTTACTACAAGTATTTAGATCGCAAACAAAATACGTGTAAAAAGAAAATCATGCATTGTCCCGGCTTCAGCTAGCTGCGAGCGTGTACCACGTTCTTGCGTGCTGTGTGGCTGAGTGCCAAGCAAACAAAAGTCTTCCGTACCAATCTGGCTAGCAAAAACCTGCAGAAAATCAAGAAAAGTACGTGTGTGTGTGGCTGACCTGACCGTGATGGGCCCTGTCCACGTCGCTACAAGGGGGGAGTATTATCCCTGCAAGCAACTTCTCATTCCTTTTACTGCCATATACTCCCTCCGTTTGTTTTATAGTATAAGTTATTTAAATTTATTTAAAATCAAATATCTTTGAATTTGATCGGTTTTATAGAAACATATACTTGATTTTGTTTTTACAATTGAATATATCATTTGAACTTATTTTTATATACATTCGAAAAATCCGTCCACCCAGTTTTATTAATTTTTAAATCCTTCCTCAGCTAGTACAAAATGAAATTGTCTGATATTGTGACGATATCAAATAGTAGTATAGGTTTGTTATGGGAGAAGTTGATCGTTGGAATGATAATAGGCAGGGTACATTTTGGAAATGTTGTTATGTTATTTAATAAATTTAGTTATACTCGAAGAGGGTTAACGTAGAACAAAACTAAATAGTTTATAATATGAAACAGAGTGAGTAATAGATAATAATGTATGTTTTACTTCTGGATCCTGGCCTTTGCATCTCGCTTGGGTGTACAAGCAGCTATCAGCGGTGGATAGCTTCAATATTTTTAATGTCGTCTACGGTGGCAACCGTGTGCTTAATTTGTCACATTTAATCCTATTTAAACACTGTAAAAAGTTTGAAGAATTTTAGGGACAGCTATATAAGGGCATTCCTAACCCATAACACTAGATAGGTATGGTTTCTATAAACTTCCCATCATCAAGAAACTAGTATTAGACACTACTCTTCCAATGCAAACACCACTATTCCATACTTAAATTTAATGCTACTTGTCTCACATGATATCTTAGATATTGGGTAGAAACCATGTCTCATGCAAGACATGATTTCATTCTTTTTTCTCATTTATTCACTTGCCATATTATTTTTCATCATATGTAGTAACTTATTTAATACTATAGACATCATCCTAGTCATTGGGTTGGGAATGCTCTAAGATGGTTAGTCAGGCTCGGATAGCTTTTAGTCCTTTTCGGTTTGAAGTATCGAAAAAGAAAAAGAATTAAATCATTCGATCTGAAAATCCTGTAAAACTCATGTGTTCCTGAGAAACCTCTAGAAAACCTCCTCCAAAAAACCTTAAGGATGATAGTAGTGAAAAATTATATTTACCCACTGTTTCGTGACCACAACTTGACCATTTAAGTTTAAATCAGAGTTTTCATTGTCCTCTCTGATAAAAAAAAATATTTAACGTTTAAGACGTAATTTAGTCAAACTTCTAAACTTTTTAAAACAAATGATAGGGCCGTCGACTTTTTATTTTATAATTTATTTAAAAACAACAGTAGTTTGAAACGAGCCAAAAGTGATGGGCCATCGGAGAAAGTGACTGGGAAATTTCCCTGTTGACAAAAACTTGCCGGGAGCATTTGTTGATCAGAACCAACAGGACGAGAAAGACATGGCTGTTGACTCAGTGACATGATAAAACATGCTCTCCCAAGATGTCATGATTTCCCCAGATGGAAGAGCTTTTTCCAAAAGCTATCCTAAATAGTCCATAATTTAGAAGCTAAAAGCTGAAGAAGCTAGGTTTATAAGCCTTTTTAAATTCTTAGAAATTTGGTCCATAATTTAGAAGCTAAAAGTTGAAGAAGCTAGGTTTATAAGTCTTTTCAAATTCTTAGAAATTAGCTTCTAAACAGCTACTTCTAGTAACCCTGAACACACCCGGAAGCATACTTTTCTTCTCCCAAAGAAAGAGAGGTGGTGTTTAGTTGCCAAAATTTTTTGATAAAAACATCACATCGAAAGTTTGACCGGACGTCGGAAAGGGTTTTCGGACACGAATAAAAAAACAAATTTCACGGCTAGCCTAGAAACCGCGAGACAAATCTTTTGAGCCTAATTAACCTGTCATTACCACATGTTGGTTATTGTAGCACTTATGCTTAATCATGGACTAATTAGGTTTAAAAGATTCGTCTCAAGATTTCTTTCATAACTATGTAATTAGTTTTTTTGGTTCATCTATGTTTAATGTTTTATTTAGATGTTCAAAAATTTAATACGATGTTTTTGGAAAAAAAATTTAGAAACTAAACCAGGCCAGAGATTACGTGTCGTGTCACCTCGGTGTGAACCATCGCTTCTTTTATTTGTCCTTTGGCTGGCCTTGTTGTCTGAATACCTGAATTTTTCAGATATCTGAGTCAAACAGATTGCTCATACTAAGATGGGTGATATTTAGATGGAGAAAATTTTTAGAATAAGTTTCACGTCAAATATTTAATCGGATATTGGAAGGGGTTTTTGGACACGAATGAAAAAACGAATTTCACGGCTAGCCTAGAAACCGCGAGACGAATCTTTTGAGCCTAATTAAGCCAGCATTAGCATATATTGGTTATTGTAGTACTTATGGCTAATAATGACCTAATTAGGCTCAAAAGATTCTTCTCAAGATTTTTTCCGTAACTGTGCAATTAGTTTTTTGGTTCATCTATATTTAATGCTTTATTTAGATGTCCAAAAATTCAATGTAATGTTTTTGAAAAAAAAATTTAGAAACTAAACAAGGCCTAATATACTATTAATCAATCATCTTATCATGTACCAACTGTTTGCATGGAGGCCATCAAAACCATGTGGCGTGTCAACCACTCGCCCAACACACAGTTTCAATCAATCTCCTCTTGCTGTTGCTGAATTACTAATCTTTTTAAGCGATCAACTAACTAATCACTTCTCAGATGAAGTGTTTATAGCTGTTGCTGATGCTAACATTGTTTTTTTTTACCAATGCAGAGAGTGTCACTGGGGCTGTGGGTGTTCAGGAGCAAGAGCAGCAGCGGCGGCGGCGGCGGCGAGATGAGCACGAGCCCCCGGGGCGCGTGCAAGGGCTACATGTTCGCGCTCGAGGTCACCGACGAGCTGGAGCGGTGGCCGGAGCAGGACACCCACGGCCGCCGCTGGGTCTCCCCCGAGGACGCCTTCGGGCTCTGCCGCTACGACTGGATGCGCGAGGCGCTCGCGGCGCTGCTCGCCCGCCTGTCGCCGCCGGCGCCGGCGCCGGCGAGCCTGGTCCTGCCGCCGTCCGCGCCCGAGCCGGCCGGCGTGTACGGCATGGCGATGCTCAACGCCGCCGCTGATCGGGCACTGGCGCTCTGCTGATCGTGGTCGCTGTCAGTGATCTGTCACTGATGACAAGTTCACAAAGGCAAAAGAATCAGCTATCTCCTTCCCAAAATGTAGCTATCCTGAATGAACTATATCCAGATTGGTAATACTAGATGAGTCAAATCCGATACTAGCTAGCTACGCTTTGGGACGGAGGGAGTAATGGTCCATCCTATCTTCTTTTTTCAGCTAAGTTTCTAGTAATGGTCCATCTATCTTCTTTTTTCAGCTAAGTTTCTAGTAATGGTCCATCTATCTTCTTTTTTCAGCTAAGTTTCTTTCTTTTTGATGAGCTTCTCTTCTTAGTGCATCTGCATGCAAATGAATGCACGCTAATAACAGTTGATGTTTTTGAGTGAGATCGTCGTCGTAAGGGAGTCTCAGCCACAGTCATTTTCCCCTCAACATGGTATTGGTTGGCCTCTCAAGGCAGGGTGAAAATAATTGTTCAGTTCCCTGGCTTTCAATAGAGGCAGTGTCTGTAAACTTGCATGATCAATCCAGTGGCCGTTGCTGGGGTTCTATTTGTGTCTAATGTGAAAACTCGTCTTAGGCCCAACTGAGTTTTTTTTTGTCTCCTGTAAATGTTCTGTTCTCTCTGTCTTCAGATGAGTTTCCTGAAGTCGATGAGTGATTGTGAATACAGATTTCTTGCCTTTTGGTGTCAAGGTTTTACTCTCTTATTTTCACTTGTTGGTGTTGATATGAATTTGGATTTTGGACAGACTTTGTTGTATATATACACTTTAGCGAAATATGACTTTGTATATATACTGTACCTGAAGACAAGAAGATAAACTCAACAATGTGAATTCTACAAGTACAAAATCTACACTTTCTAATAGCTTCTTTCTGAAACTATAGTGATTAAATGAACCTAACACTTGTTTAGATAACTTGCAAACTAAATCTTGATTTCTGGCTTTGTGCAGTCACAAGGAGGATAATAATCAATCAAACAAAAAATAGAGAGGAAGGAATGAGTCAATGGCCTCCTGATTGTCAAGTTTGTCAGTGGGCTGGGCCGTCCTAATTGACCTGTGTACTCCAATCCACAAAGCACTGATAAACAAGGTTGTCAATTTGGTATCCTCAATCATCACTCATTTGACAAGGTCCAGGGCATTTTTTGTGATAGTATAGTAGCCGGCCTGTCTACCTACTAGCCAATAGAACATTCACCATTTCAAGTTTATCTCATCACTGTTCATTGTCAATTCGTCTTGGTCTAATGTCTGCTACAAAAAGCTTGTACATTTCACCTGAAATGACATGCCGTGATCTGTTTAGTCCTGTAGATATCTCTTAGATCTGAATACTTTGTGGTAGAAGAATTCAGAAAAGGCTCATGCAGCTATGCAGCCTAGTATGAACTGACTTTCCATGCATGCATGATCATGGAAACTTTTCACTACTTGTAGTATAAAAGAATTAGAACAATGACCATTGTTGCAAATCACAATGTGTTCTTCCCCTTATTTGTGTTCAGAGGCCATTCCTTTATTGCTGACACATTTGAATTCAGAGAATGGGCACATGCGGATACTAAAGCGCATTGAACTTGGGTTCCACCATAGGCTATTGACATGGTCCATAGATTTAGATGATTAGGGCATAGCCGTTGCAAATTATAGTGAAAAAAACCTTGTTCAGTTTTGCCTTTTGATAATTTCTCGTTCCATGAATTTAGTCTCAAGACTTTTCAGAAGCCTGAGTTCTGAAAAGTGTATACTAGAAACATTTGTCTGATGCTGTACTTTCTACATTGAAGTATAGAAATTCTGCTCTTTGTTTTGCAGGAAAGCAAGAAGAATTGCAGCCATCAGAGGGGCACAATATTGATCTGGCCTCAATTAAGTTCGTTCATGCAAAGAAAATTAATCTGCTAACCATTTGATAATGGGTTTTTTTTTTACCTTTTTGAAAAGTACTTTAAGCTACAAAAAATTTCTGTGTAAAATTTTAGAGTTTTTTTAACATCATTGAAAAAGTATCTCAAGATACCACATTTTTCACTATAAAAATTTAGTACCTCGAGACACAATGTACCTTGAGCTACCAGAATTTTACACTAAAATTTTTAGTACCTCATGGTAGTTTTTAAGGATGATAAAAAAACCTCCAAAATTCTTTGATAATAGGATATCTCATACCTCTAACTCCACAAATGCCTGGAAGGCCCATAGTAACGAACTCAAAACACTTTTTGGTCATTAATCTCTAGTTGCTACGTTGGCTCTGAATGTTCCTAGCTTAACACGGCTAGGTCACAAGTGGGTCAAAAGAACAACTGTTGGAAACCAAAGAGGCGTGTTTCATATGTTAAAATCTGTAATGTGAAACTCTTAGGGCCACCTGAGTTATCTCCTGTAAATGTTTTGTTCTATACCCTTATATGAATTTTCTGAAGTAAATGAATGATTGTTAATACAACTTTTGATGTCAAGCATTCACTGCCTTTTTCCCACTTCTTGGTGTTGATACAAATTTTGAACTGCACCTCGCAGAAGATTTATCTGTTCTGAAACTAAAGACTAGGCAAGCAAACTGGAGATTGTGAACTCTAGAAGTACACCCTTTATCATATATACTTTTCAAAAACATTTTATGAAATGATGGTGACCAAAGGAGCCTGAAATTTGTTTAGCCAACTTACAGACCAGCTCTTGATTTGTGCAGACATAGGGATTCAGTGGGAAAAGAGAGGAATGAATCAAATGCTCCCCAACCAAAAAGAATGAATCAAATGCCTCCTGATTCTTAAGTTTGTTAGTGGGCTGGGCCGTCCTAATCGACCTGCAATCAAATTGAGAAAACGCTGACAAGAAATTCATCAATTTGGTATCTTCAATCATCACTCATTTGGTAAGGCCCAGGGATTTATCTGATAATAGAGGAGCCGGCCTGTCTATCTAGCAGCCAATAAAACTTACACAGTTTCAAGTTGATTGCAGCACGTTCACCGTCATGATCTAATGTCTGCTACAAAAGCTTGTACATTTCACCTGAGTTGACATGCCATCCTCTGTTTAGTCCTGGAGATCTTAGGAATCACACTTTGCAACCAAAGAATTGAGGAAAGGCTCATGCAGGCATTAAGCTATGAAGCCTGGTATGGACTCTAGTTGTCATCTCTAGCTGCTTAACATGATCATGGAAGCTTTTGCACTCCTTGAAGAATAAGAACAATGACCACTGTACCAAATGACATTGTGTTTTCCTCCTCATTTTTCTTCAGAGGGTTAGTCATTCTTGCAGACAAATTTGAATTCAGAGAATGTGCTGATGCCGACACAGATGCATCGAACTTGGTTGCAGTAGAACCAAACCATAGGCTATTGACACGGTCCATAGATTTAGATGATTAGGTGATATCCATCACAAATTCAAGCCAAAAACATTGTTCTATTTTTTTTTCCTCTGGATCATGCCTCATTCCCTGAATTTAGTCTTCAGACTTTTCAGAAGCCTGAGTTTTGAAAAGTGTATACTAGTTTTGTCTGTTGCTGTTCTTTCTGCAATATGAACTATAGAAATTTTGCTCTCAATTTTGCAGGAAAGCAAGAAGAAATAATATTAACCTGGCATCAAGTCAGTTCATGCCAAGAAAATCTGCAAGTGATTTGATAATAGGGTAGCTCCACATGCCTCGAGGGCCCATAGTATTGAACTCAAAAACACTTTTTGGTCATGAATCCCTAGTTGTTATGTTAGATCTAAATGATCCTAGCTTAGAGGTTAATACTTCTAGGTCACAAGTGGGGCATGAATTTCTTTGTGCTTTAGAGCTAGTGGATATGCCTATGGAATTCAGGAGAATAATCAACTCCAAAAAATCTCTACTTGATATGCTTAAACCATCAAAATGGAATCAACTCATATCACTCACAACCGCTAGGCTACATGTTGCCCATGCACATCCTTTCATAGGTGAAGATGCAAACTGCCACAAGTCATGTTTGCTGATGTACAAGGCCATATGCATGGTTCCCAAGAGAGTAGGTCCTTGGTTTTGAAAGGTCTCTAGCTATCTTGGAACTATCCAATGAATGACCCACCAAACACAATGGTGGATAAGAGGTCATATGGAAGCACCCTGCCTCTGTAAAAAGTCAAGCATGTGCACATATAATAGATCTTCAGCTGCAGAAGTTGAAAAGTTCTGACACCCCTTTTGCACTAGCATGATTAACCATCTCTTGATTAGTTGCTTTCTACTTGAACAGCTTCTTGGTGGAATCATTTGAGTAAATGTTGCAGGATACATAGCTTCAGATTTTTCAGTTCAAGTTTCAGGCATGATATATATGATGGTTTTAACAAGTCGGTGGTGGTTTTAACTAGTAAATGGTTGGAAATCTGCATTCCCACATTTTTGTGTATACAATTTGTGTTTCATTTTGTTAAGGCTATATCTCAAAATATGATTTTTGATCCCCCAAAATGCAACATATTGGAGGTTGTTCTAGTCTCAAAAAAGAGCTAATTGTTAGAACATGACACAAGAAGTCTCTTGAGAACAGGTTAGAGCAGTTGTCTTTCTTTTCCCTCAAGCACATGATTTTATTCCTCCTAGGTTCTTGTTTTGTTCTTGAGAGGATGTGCTTACAAAGTCATGCTCCATTTAATTTGTTATGTTTTCTGCAGCTTTATGCATCAAAGGAAGCAACAGCGAAGTTTCATGGGTTCTGCAAAGGAGTAACCTGTCACAAGGATACAATTATCTGTAGGCAGTTTGTGACCCTGTCAGTCTGATACACTGTAAGTTTCTGAACTTGGGAAATCAATGGTCGATAAATAGTGCTCATATAGCCAGTCCTGATCCAAGTAATCTTTTCAAATTGTGTGAAAAATATCTCCATTAGTTTATGGTGCCTTCTACCAGGATTACTGAAAACATGGCCTTTGCAGGGTAGGTTGTGTTCTTTTGTTGATGGAAGATAAAAGATTATCTGATTTTTTATAACTATTTAATAATAAATGAAATTAACTATGGTAAAGTTAAAGTTCTACTCTAGAAATATGAGATGATAAACTTATATATAGATATCTTGTCAAAAATGCACCGTTTATCAGTTCAGAAAGTGTGCACGCAAAAACCGAGAAAAAGTTAAGAACACTAGTATTTGTCACAACCATCATTCTTTGATATCATGTGACTCACTAGGAGCAAGACAGAATTGCATTGACTTGACTCAACAGATTTTGCTTAGCAGATTCACACTCACCTCATTTCAAATTACCATTTTACCTAAATAACCTTTGATGTCTAGATCATATATAGTGCACTTGTGCCATAAACTTCCGTATTTTCATTCTGTAGAAAATCTGTAGTCACAGTCGAAACTATTAAGTTTCAGCTAAATTTCTTGAACTCAAACAGTCAAGTGGTACATCTCTGATCTCCAACAGAAACAGGGACCATCTGAGGTCATCTTATGAATAAATTTGGAGAAGAAAAAAAAAAGAAGAAATGGAAGGTGAAACTACACATGAGCATGCAAAACTAATTAGTAATTCAAGGTTCATTGATCCTGGTTATGGATCTTGCAGTGCCCATAATAGAAAACTGTGGTCTCAGATCTGGCAAAGATATACCTTTCACCTTTCATGTATCTTGGATTGGGCAAAGATTGCTTGTGTCAGAAGATTTTCTAGAAGATTATCAGGGGTTAGAGAGAGGAGAAGCACTCAAAGCTGCTCCATGCCACAGCTAATCCATTGCCTTCCCATACAAGATTAGACTGGTTAATTAGTAATTACCCATCCAATTAGAGGGCATCACCTCAGGATTAAACTAGGAGTTGTTCTCAGAAGCTTGCAGTGCCCACACTGGCCACTAACTTGTTTAGTTACCATTAGAAAATTTAGCCAAGAGTCCTTGCCTCACATGTTGCCCATAACCAGTTTGGACCCATGCATTGGTAGCCTCTCTTCCATTGCATCAATGCATATGTAAGAGAGAGAGATGCAGAGATCAGAAGTTCAGCTTCTGCTAAGCTAGCCCCCTTCCATGAGGAGCATAGATTAAAAGTGTTTTGCAATGGGGCCTTAAAGGTGATGGTTGCTCATGGATGTGATCAATGATTAATTTGGCTGAGATTGCAGGCACATGCATATGGAAGGGGGCAATGATAATCCCCCTTATGTTGTCAAACTAGAATACTAATAACCTGCATGATTAGTAACATGATAGGGTGATCTTAAAGGGGCAATAATATAACTCAATGTAAGTACATATGGCTTCAGGTTTTAGTTGAGCTTATTGAGAGCTGGGTTAAACTATTAATGTCGGCATGAGATTTTAGTTGGGTGCAATTTGTTGTTTATTCTCATATACTCCATAAAGGAAGGTGAAATGTAGAATCTTTATGATATGCCCTGAAAGACTAGTGATGATCCATAAACAAAACAAAAGTGACACAACACCACACCAGGGCAACCACACATCTGCATCATGGCTTAAATTCTCATGGCCCCTGCCTTTTGAGATGACTCCTAATGATACCTGCAAAGAGAGAGTTGGCTAGATTGATCATCTTTGTTAGTCTGTTTCCAATAAGGACAGTTTTCCATCCTTGAGAAAGTAGCACTAAGTACCAAAATTTATACTAAAAATATTGGCACCTTAAGGTACAAAGTAACTGAAGGAATCAAATTTACACTAGAAATGTAGTATTTCTCAGTATATTTTCCAAGAATAGTAAACTTGCTCTTTCAATAATACAAACAATTTGACATCTGTCAGAAAATCTACAGCCTAGCTAGTAAAGATTTATTGTTCTTGTGCCCTTTCTTTCAGGTAGCCTACTTGGATGTATTGTGTCTGTTTCCATCACATGGTCCTCAGTACTGGTAAATCGACCCAAGATTCTGTCTGACTAAACTGATCAGCTACATGTATTCAAACTAACTGCCATAACCACCACTGAATTAAGGAATTGTTTAAGCAGTAATCAGAGAAATTGACAGGAGCATCTCAGCTTCATTCTCTCTCAAGACTTTGGTCACAGAGTGTCCTCTTGACTCAAGGAGGAATGGCTCACAAACAAAGCTATTAGATCAGAGGGAGCTGGTCATAGTTTTTGTTCAGAAGTAACATGGGCTCAAGTGTCTGTTTCTCCAAGTGTCATACAGAGAGCGTAAGCACCAAATGCCACAAAAGTCATAACACCTAATGCACATAAGATACTATTAATGTCTTTTTAAGAAAGATACTTCCATATATGCAAAGATCTTATTGTCAATTAGAGAGCCAGAGCGCCTGAAAAAAAAAAAGAAAAGCGAAAAGAACACCAAAGGGCACAGAAAAATATATATGATATTTTGACATAAAAACTTTGAGGTACAATGAATCAAAAGACTACTTTTTTGTCATGAATATTTTTCTTGAGGCCCTTAAAGAAAGGGGATGAAGGGCATCTAAAATAAAGGGAAGGGCACATGCTAATCATTTATCTTAACCCAACTAATCATGTGAGCTCACTTGTTCCTTTGGTCCCATGCATATACGTTTTTCTGCAGAAAATTTTATGTCTTCTTTCTTAAAATTTGCACATATCATATTACTAATAAATCACCAAAACATCTCTTGTTCTCATCATTAGAAGCTTCATTCGCATCAGAGGGCAATCATAAGCGCCCCTAAAGTGCTTCTCACGCATGATGCATCCACTCATCTGATCTGACCCCTTTCGACGAACACACGCATCCCTGATCTCTGCACCCCCTGAAGAATCGATTGGATCAATAGCACAGTGCAAGACTGGATTCTGCAAGCAATATTTGATGCAAAAGCCGTTGTATAACGAACAATTTGACATAATATATGTACACTTTTGAGTGCAAGTTGAACTAAGATATTCTCAAAACTCCTCCAAATTCGATCTCTGGCATGCAACAGAAACGGAATCCAATGAAGTTACAGGTAGAACTAACTCGAACTGAAGCTGAGAGAACCCAAAAAATAAGAAAAAAACAGGTAAAAGAATATGCCACCGGACTATAATACTCCTACATGGAACAGTAGAATGCAACCGTATAATGAATAAATATACGATCAATCATGCATGCCCTACAAGGATACGGCCGGCCCCCAAATTGCACCAATAAAAATCTGCATCCAAACACGAAGATTGATCCCAATGTGGTTGCAGTTAAGGCCGGCATGTGACCTAGCTGCCACTGTGGATGCAACAAAGCACTACCATTTGCCTAGCTCAGTTATACTATCTGACTCATTATCTGGTTGACCATTTGACCATCTTGAGAGAGAGAGATCTGGCTCCGATTGTTTGAACTATGGTCGATGAACCGTTGAAAAACAATTAAATAAACAAAGCAACCATAAACAATATACCATGTGTCACCGTATACTACGGTGCAATCGCTCTAAAATCAACTCGAAATTTAAGGTCTGGCGGCGACCGATAAGTAGTAAGCGAGAGGGAAAGAGATGTGAATGTGTGCGATTAATGTGCAAGTTGCGAAGGGAGGGGGGTCCTGCAGGGTCGATGAGAGAGGGGAGAAAATTAAGGAATTCAGAATGAGTAAACGGAGGACCACAGCGAGGGGTTGGTCGGTTTGGAGCTGGTTGTGCGTACGACGTCCCACGTTATGGTGCCCCGGATGCATGCAGCACAGATTAAATCTGTCCCAAGCACAGCAAAAAAAAAAAAAAGAGAGAGAGGGAAAGGAAGGATGGCTTAATTAGTCAAAAGAGAAATCCCAGCAGATTTGACCGGCTAAAACAAAAGGGCTCGATCGAGGAGAAGAAAAGACGTCGTCTGATTTTGCATCTGAATATTAGAAGATATATATGATCGTGCATTTATGTTTTCGATCGCTGAAAATAATCTTCTTTTTTTCGAGTATCAGATCACAACAGTGCCTCTGCAGGTGCATTTGTCGGAAAACATGTTCTGAATATCGACACGATTTCGATCTCAAGCACAATAATTCGACCAAGTTATCTGTGATATAAACTATTTTCAAAAAATAGAATATAGTTACAAAACCATACATTTTGCAATCTGAAAATGTGTGCTCAAAACGACAGCCTTTCGTGAGGGGAGAGAGCATACATGTGGACGGCGGCAGACACAACGGCAGGGAGGGGTTGAAGAAGCAGCACAGAATTAAGGGGGGCGGATCACCACTGACAAGGCGACATGGCATTTTGTACTGGCTACCATATTAACCAATAAATACGGTGCTGGGCACCCCCTGGCAAGCATGTCCATGATGGCTGTTGCTGCTCACTGCCTTAGCTGCAATGCTCTCCATCTCTAGCTCTGCATGATTAGGGGTGGGAATTTGGTTTCGGTTAGTTCGGTTACGGAAGAAATTCGGTTATCAGGAAGTCGCCGTAATTAGAAACTTTGATTTTAGTTCCAGTCATGACTAAAATTTGACGAATCAAGGTTGCAAAAAAAATGATAGGAATTATAAAAAGATTTGACAACACATCTTTTTTTATGTCTTTTTTTTATAGTTTAATACCCGAAGATGATACCATTACAGTTACATATTTTGATGGGCTTAGATGCACTTTTATTTATATTAGTTTGGTTTTTCTACCCCACCCTACAGATGATCATCGACGACGATGAAGCAACTACCAGAAAAATTAAAAGCCATGTACCGGAAAAAACGATATGGATCTCCCTACTTCCAAAACCGGGCCCACCCTGCAGATTCACGCACCTGCTTCGTAACGGAGAGTTTAATGGCGGCAGTTGCAACGGTTGGAGCAAGAGGAAAACATAACATGGACAAGTCCTCCTCCCATCTCCTGATGAGCCCCACTTGGATCGATCCATCCATCGTTTGGTCCACTACTCGAATCGATCGGCCCCAGTCGGCTGCTGCATTAACCTCTTTCTGTCTCTCGCAGTGTTGTTATCTTACAACAGTATCTTGACTGATCTGATCTGTTAAGCTCTGGTTGTTTGTTCGGTAATTAAGCAACTAGAGATAATTCATACGCAAAAACCTTTTATATACTTGTGAAAAAAAGGGAAAATAGTACAGTATATACTTTCTCGAACTAAGAGCACTGGAACACTGACATATTTTTTTTACTCATTTTATATATGAACCATTGGAAACGGTTTATTTTACTCTCTACCACAAACGATTTCTTTTTTTGTTTATATTTAAATAAGATATAGTTTATACTGGAATTTGTTAGGATGACAGATGTATTATAACTTACGTCTCGCTAGTTTTTTTTTGAAATTTTCTCACTATTTATATAGGTTGAAACATGCAAGATTGATTTAAACATTAATATTTTAAAGTTGAAGCAAACGGTTATAAAAAATTAAAATTTTTTTGAACTTTGATAATGGTGTTAATTATTTTGGGTCTAAATATTTGTTGTACACAATACAAGTTGTATAAAGTGTAACAAAAATAATAAACTTTATTTAGGTGTGAAGCGGACTGATTCAATAGTTTGGGGGATAAAATGAGCAAAATATGTAAAGGGTTAAGTAAGCCAACAAATTAGTTCGAGTAAAATGAACTTGTTTTTGCATGTGCGTTTGCTCGTTTAAAGACAATATAACAATAATCGAACATTCCCCTATAAACAAAACAATAAAATGTGACGAGAAAATCTTCACAATCATTTTTATTTAATCTTAAAATTTTAATTTTGGCTTATTCCCCATAAGTGGAATACATAAATCTTCATGTGTGCCTTTATTTTTGTCTAGCGAGTTTTTTATCGTAACAGTTTAAGGGTATAAATGACTGAAGTAGCTAATACAAAATTTTAAAAATGCCTTGAAAAAATTAGATAAAAAACTAACATATATAATTTTCTTTTGCAAAAAACATACAACCTTAAATCTTAATAATCGTGCCCATAGTAATTCATAGTCATAATGAGGTATATATTGTGTCTAATAGTACTCCAAAGAAATAATTGGATAGATGGGAGGCGAGCCCATGGCCAATTAAACCAAGAGCTAACTCACATGTACACTGCAGACGATGATCGACCGGCCACGTGCTCGTATTTGTACGGCGAAGGATCGGAGGAGGGGTTAATTTTCAGGTCGGTTCCTCCCTTCCTAGCTACTACTAACATTAATCCCTGAGAGATTAATTTCACCATGTCAAACAACTCCTCCATCTTATACTCAATATATAAAATAGAGAATAACGAGTAAAAATATAGTTCAATAGTTTCTCCAACATATTCTTCAATTTTAGTCATCATTTATAGGGGCTAAGTTTCGCTCTCCTAGCTACTTGAAATAAGGATACAATATCATCTATTTTTAAGCAGTCTGGACAATAGATATATATTAATATAAGATAGTTAAGTGTGCTACGAAAGATGTAATATAGATAATCTGCTGGAGTACAAACATATGCGAAAGATGACTACTGTTCTTTATATTTAGATGAAAATACGAAGAACCAAACTTAGAAGATATTGTTAGACTCAACGGTCAGCAACAGGCAACCCCAGCCATAGCTAGGTAGCTTCTCCCACATGTCGACGTCGATCGATCGATCTCCACGCACGTTCTTAAGCTATAGCTACTACTGTCTGTTTGCGTCGTCGTCGTTGTTTGGTCGATCATTCGCGCGCCAGAGGGTCCCCCGGAGATCGAGGTCGGCCGGCGGCCGACCCCGGCGATCCCATTGGCGGCCGGCCCGCGGCGGCGCATGCATGCGTCCACACGAGAATTGGACCAGCCGGCCGGCCGGCCAGGCGCTGCGTGCACGCGCGCGTGCGTGGCCCTGCGCTGGTCGGTGAAGCGCGTCGCAAAAGCAGCAAGCATGCAGTACGTACGTAGTAGCGAGCGAACGAACGTGGTAGTACGTACGTGCCCTATTATTCCTTTCCCCTGTCTGCATGCATGCATGCGGCCGCGCCCGCCCTGGCACCGGCCGGCCGTCGAACAACCGTTGCCGGCCGGCCGTCCGTCCGTCGTGGTCCACGTACGTGCACGCAGGGCGGCGTGGACGCCATGCACGGCCGTGAGGTCGAAGAGGGGGAGGGGAGTACAGTGTACCGTGCAACTTGGCCGGCCGGCCGCCCTGCCGGGGGAGGAAGTTTCCATGTTTTACCAACCAGCCATTCCTATGATCGATTTCCCAAGTGCTTTTTTACCGTTCTTTCTAGGATAAAAAAACTCATTATATCAAGTATAAAAAAATACTGAAATTAAAGTTTGATACCTACTCTCTCACTCTGTTTCACGATGTAAGACTTTCCAGCCTTAACTAGATTCATATGAATGCTAATGAATCTAGACATATATACATTCATTAATTGATAAATTTAGGAAAAAACTAGCTAGAAAGTGTTACAATATGAAATAGATATAGTAGTATTTTTTAAGGATCGGAAATTCCTTTTTTTTTAAAAAGACATAGTAAATATTTATCTCGGCTAAAACTTGCTATCAATTATTGTGTTAACGGCGTGTGGGTACTAAGGCCTCCCTACATGAAAATTTTTGTAAGGACTAAACTTAGAACACGCGAGGAAATTTTGTAGGATTAGGTGTTCATGTACTCCCTCCATATTTTTTTATATGATGCCGTTGACTTTTAGATCCACGTTTGATGATTTGTTTTATAAAAAAAAATATAATTATTAATTATTTTGTTATAATATGATTTATTGTTATAGAAACTTTAATTATGCATTATAATTTTGTATATTTGGATATAAATTTTGAATAAGACGAATGATCAAACGTCATTCTAAAAGTTAATGGTGTCATACATAAAATACCAGAATTTCTACATTTACAAGGAGTACGTCGTAAGACACTTAGGGGTAGTGTCTGTCCTACATGACCATGAAAGAAACTACAGCAAGTGTAAACATGTCTCTTATCGTGTTCATCGCTAAGGCGACAATGCCATTTATAGCTAGCCGAGCAGGTAAAGTAGTTACTACTGATAGTGAGTGTTCCTATCACAATTTCAGTACCATCCGGAAACTGAGATGCACACACTGACCACTCTCTTTACAATAAAAGAAAACATACTAGGAGCAACACATATATAGATTAATTAAGCCAAAAACACATATGTGATGCCATAATAGTAATAAGTGGGCCCATCATTTCACTTATGCCTATGTCTATAAGCTAAAATTGAATTTTAAAACTTAATTTTGAAGTGGATTTTAGGATTTTTCATCGTATTTATTTTATAATATCTATATTTTAGAACGGTAAGAACATGTATGTAAAATTTTTTTTTACCTGTATATTATGTTTTAGTCGCTAATATATATCGTTTCACTTATATTTATTATAAGCGGAATGACAGGCTCATAAAATAGCGGATGTGCTCATATGATCTGCAATTTTTTTAAAAAATAGTACATTGTCGCATTCCTTGGTTACCATTTTTCTTAATTCTTTTAACCATTTTATTCCTAAATTTTAGAACTAAACTCTATTGTAATTTATCTTCAGATAAATATTTTGGCACACCATCCCCGAGTATGGATGAACAAACGCTGTCTTGCCACACCAGTCATACTGCTGTGATCATAGGTTAAGATCTAAAAATACCAGAATTGTTTCAAAATCAAACAAATAAAAATATCCTCCTTGCTGCATATTATTGACGGCATTAATCCCATATGGCCATATACAATCATTCACCCTCCTTGCATCCACCGGTCCAAATCATTGGGTTGACCACCCTTTGGTTATATTACCTGTCCCCACACAGAATCGAACCCCAAAGCGACCCCTCCTTGCCATGCATGCATCCTACTATCTCCCTCCCCCATACACATCACTTCACTGCTAATTCACTTCACATATATACATTAATCATCATCATGACACATAACCTCCAAACTATAATAATTTCCCATTAGTTAATAATAATAATTAATAATAAGAGTATTAGCACATAATTAATCTCTCTTTTTCTCATGGCTTTTGGCGCCATGGGCAACATCCTCCCCACTCACTCGCTTTTCGCTTTTCCCGCGCTTATATATACTCCCATGCAACCTCCCCCATGCAGCATCGCCATCGCCATCGAGCTCACCTCACCTCCGATCCAACCACCGCTTCTCTCTCTACTCTCTCCCTCTCTCTCATCGCCTTGTCAACGACCAACAGAGAGAGTTTCTCTCTCTCTATCTGTCCTTCTCTCTCTCCGACATGATGAACTTCTCCTCGTACTTCTACTCGTCGTCGTCGGGGGCGGCGGCGGCGGCGGGGGATAAGAAGTCGGCGTCGGCGTCGAAGAAGAAGCAGCAGCAGCAGCAGGCGGCGGCGGGGCAGGTGGAGGGGAACCAGACGAGGTACCTTGGGGTGAGGAGGAGACCGTGGGGGAGGTACGCGGCGGAGATAAGGGACCCGGCGACGAAGGAGAGGCACTGGCTGGGGACGTTCGACACGGCGGAGGAGGCCGCCGTCGCCTACGACCGCGCCGCGAGGTCCCTCCGCGGCGCCCGCGCGCGCACCAACTTCGCCTACCCGGACCTGCCGCCGGGCTCCTCCATCACCCCCTACCTCTCCCCGGACCTCACCGACGGCTCCGATCAGCTGCTCCAGCCGTTCTACGCCAACCCCTCCGCCGCGCTGCCCATCCCGGCGGCCGGGGTCGACGTCGGGAGCGGGTACATGATGTACGGCGGCGCGAACGGCGCCGACATGTCAGCGCTCATGGACGACATTGCGATGCCCGACGACCTCCCGCCCATGGCCGGCGGTGGCTTCGGCAGCGACGACTCCAGTGGCGGCGGCGGCGGCGGCATGCTCGACGTCTCCATGTACGGCGTCGGCAATGGCGGCGCCAATGCTAACGGCGGGGGCTGGTGCGACGCGTCGGACTTCACCTCGTACTCTTCCTCGCCGGCGCCGGGCTCGCACGGGATGTACTTCGAGGAGGGCTACGTGCACAGCCCGCTCTTCTCGCCGATGCCGGCCGTCGACGACGCCGGCGCCGACGGCTTCCAGCTCGGCGGCTCGTCGTCCTCCTACTACTACTGATCGCCGATCGATGATACCACCAGATCAGGCGGGTCCGCGTCGCCGCCGCCGTCGGCGACCGACCGCCTGATCCCTGCGCCCGCCGGTGGGGGACAGCGGCGTGGTGAGTTGCTGGGGTGCGCCTAGCAGTTTACTACTACTCACTTTGATTACTTGCATGTGTTTGTGAGATAATAATGCCTATTTCAATTATTATTTTTTTCAACTCCTATTTCTTACTTGGGCCAGAATTCTCAGCTCTGGGGATTCATGGGCTCTTTTAGTTTGGGCCTTGAGCCCTCGATGCATTTCGTTTTATCATTTTTTAGTGTTGTTATTTTTTTTGTTGGGCTTGAGATATGCATGTATAAATATGATCAGTCGGCATGCACTCGTCCTCGTGTGTTGCTGGCGCTTCAGTGTAATATTTTCCATCATATATATTTATATCCATGTATCCACTTTAGTTAATTAATCCTTTATTTATTGCCTTTGACTACTGCAATATTGGAGGATATATTTGAAGGTTTAATCGCAATTCTTTAATCATTTATATAAGAGGATATCACTTAAAGAATATAGTTTGGGCAAGTATGTGAAGTGTGCATCCTCAGCTGCAAATGTACATTCTGCAGGGTACTATGTATTTTCTCAATTCTCATTGAGGACATTCGAGAAAAGAAAAACGGCCCATGTTTTTATGGGCCTAAATTGACCGTGTACCCGTGCCCCGTTGACATAGGGCCCATATATTCTTGGCCCAACACACACATAACAATTATCTTATTAGATATACATTTGGACAATTACAAATTTGCCTCTAGTTCAAAACGTTATTGTAAAATTGACCATAGAAAATTACTAAAATACCACTGGAACTATATTTAGAAAAAAAAATTGTGGCAAATTTGCAAAGCCTCTCTCTGTTATTCTGTATCACCAGTATCATTTTCATAGATCGCTCTGCATATCATTTGAACTATTGCTGTCCTGTCACTAAATATTTATGAACAGTGTCGGTTATGAAAGTAATTCTTGGCGGCGGTTTAAGTGTTGTTTTGTCAGTGTCATCGATCGTCCTGTGCTGATTGGTGACATGGACCAGACATGACGATTGACGAATGCTCCTTCAAATATAGGAGTATTACAGAAGGTCCTCTTCCTCTCATCGAGTTCCCCTGTCAACACGCCATTTGTTCCATCATTCCTTCTCCAGGTTACTTTTATCCTCATCCGAGTTCTTCTCCCCCCACCTACTAACACCTATATTTTCTTGTTTTTGGTGCACCATTTTTTTAAATAGCTAAATAGTATTTTTTATTAACATAAGCTTTCCACAAAAAGTTAGCTTAAAAATCATATCAAATCATTTTTTATGCTTTGTATACCTAATAATTAATTAATTAATTTTCTACTAATCACCTATCATATTTTCCGCGCCGGTTGCCGGTTACTAAAGCTAACAAAGAACGTGGAGTGGATGATATATAATCTCTCCATTCTGTAGCAGTGGTCGTTGTGGATGGTTTACCTGATACTAAAGTTAGGGTAGAAATAACTATTGTATCTCTTATTATCTCCGTCCTGAAATCAGTTTATTTTTCAGTTTTTGGTTACAAATGTTTTGATTGTTCGTCTTATTTAAATTTTTTTAATTAATATTTTTATTGTTATTAGATGATAAAATATAAATAGTGCTATATGTCTGACTAATTTTTTTTAATTTTTTGTAACAATTTTTCAAATAAGACGAATGGTTAACTTTGGACACAAAATCGAAAAATAACGTTATTATGGGACAGAGGTAGTATTAAATGATGTTGATTTTTTTCGCACACAATATTCATCTTATAAAGAAACTTATATAATTATCGTTTATTTTATTGTTGTTAGATTTATTATTAAATATATTTTAATTACAACTTACCTTTTCACGTGTTAGCATAGAATTTTGA
Source organism: Oryza brachyantha (assembly GCF_000231095.2). NCBI lineage: Eukaryota > Viridiplantae > Streptophyta > Magnoliopsida > Poales > Poaceae > Oryza > Oryza brachyantha. The sequence goes on from NC_023166.2 coordinate 9,274,093, forward strand.
ATAAAACAAGTGCTCAAACATGTAAAAGTCAATGGTGTTATCTAATAAAATACAATACAAAGGGAGTATATGATTTAGATTGGAAGGGTTGTTGAGGATAAACACAATTACAATTTCGGATGATTGATGTAATAAGTTATCGTCTAATAAAGATAGGACTACAGCATATGAGGCCATAGGTTTCAGCCAATACCAAGGTGTGCACGAGACTATATCGATGAAAATGAGACATGGATTTTTATAATGGGTTAGACCCCCTAATTGATTGGTATTAATCCTACTCTAGTTAACTAAAGTTGGTTTCACTTTTATATGAACTCAGTGAGAAGTACATAGTTACAAGATTAAAAACTATCGAATCAGCTATACTACCTTATAGATGGATGTCAACGCAGACAAAATTGGATTGGGTCGCTACTGGTAAGATTGCTCCTGTAGTATTGATCTCGTGTAGTATGTTTTGTGACTTCATCCCTTCTCTTCTAGGATATTTATACCAAAGAATACCTCCTTCTTCAAGTAGCACTTGACAACCTTTCAAAGGAAGACTAGATAAAAGAAATTGTACCTGGATCGGAATATTTATTCTGCCTTATCCAACTAAAACTCTTTTGAGCATATCTCTTCTAGAGTATGATGATACCCATCCAGTCACTGGGATATGCATATTCTTGAGATACGTTAGCGATGGAGTATAGGGTATACCATATCTATAACTAGCAAAAGTATGCTTTGAAGTGACAATTTAAGGAAAAAGTTAAATCGCAAACCAATACTCTCTTCATCCAAATGTTGATACCTATGTTGAATTTGACTCATCGTACGACTATGAATCTGGATTTTCTCCCTAGATAGCAATATTTTAGGATGAAGTAGCTATTTTAGAAATAGAGGAAGTACACATATCACCAGGTACATATGTATTGTAAACACATACACAGATAACCGTGATGAACCACCTTCATCACCTCAGCATATATATAAGCTAAAATACACTATCAATATCAGTATATAATTGAGCGTACGTGGCATTATTTCTCGTCTACTAGCTACCTCTTGTGTAAAAATTGAATGGAAACACACATCATAATACGTCCGGGCATCGTCAATATAGATCGGATCATCATATCCTTGAGCTCCGCCCTATATAACACACACGCAAAGTACAACTTTGTTAGTCCGGGAGCTATGTTTCTTCATTCTGATCACCTAGTCTGTCACCAATCATTTATCGTTACTGTCTACTCCATCTGTTCTCAGATAACTTTATTTCTTAGTATTTTGTATATATCATACAAATAAAAAAGACTAAAATATTTTGGACTTCATCAATTCTCAAAACAACTGTATATCCTCCACGCCATCTACTTGCAATGTATTTATTTACTATTTTCACAAACCCCCGATTCAATGATTATCTAAAAGTAAACTTATTTACTATTTTCATAAACTTCAAAATGATTACCTTAAAAAATAAACCTATTTTAGAATAAACAACATAGAGAAAAAAAATAATCGGGGGGAAGATTACTCGAGGAGGTTGACTACAAAGAAACGAAATGTTCGAGGAGGATATATTCGTTGCTACAACCTGCAGAGATAAGACAGGCAGAAGTAAACATTCAGGCACAGACAAGAACGTCAGCTGCCACCGTACAAAATTCGACGGCGATCCAATTGCTAGTTAGCTAGCCGGCCGGCAAGGTTGCATCGCCGGAGTGGGTGGTGAGTCCAGATCGGCCGGATTGAAAGTAACCACACTACAATTCAGTGAAACTAGTCAGCAACACGTGCCTATTAATTCGTGGGTCTATTTGTGTCACCTTTTGCTGCAAGGATACAGTAATTTATATTGGCATTTAAAATTTATACTAAAATATAGTAGTGTCTTCGACTACACTAACTTTTCAACCAATTACAATATTGCTTTGTTTATTTTCTTCATCAACTTTCTATCCTTAACCAATCACAAGTTAAGATTCCTATGTTTAATTTCACGTACCTTCTTAGTAACTGTGCCTAAGACACAACTCCCTCTCTCTTTTTTTGCCAGAGGTGGTACTAGCTTTCTACTTTATAACCTATGCATGCATACCTATATGTTATTTTGTAGTACTATATATATATGAACCTAAGTTCCATACGTTGAAAGTCATAAAATAAACTTTTCTAAAAGTACTCAAGAACAAAATGGTTAATTAGTAAAACCAAGTTGTATCTCCATGCCTTTTGCAATCTCCTTCTAATAACTATAATTGGGGCCTACTCAAGGAAAAACAAATGATTTGGATTACTAACGATTAATTTCTATGAAAGCCAATGGTTTACATGAATGAAGTATAGGAAAAACAAAGAAAAAGTTTCTTTCCCGCAAGCTATAGAGAGAAAAGGTAGAAAATTTTCCATCCACTCAAACCTCTTGAATTTTTTTAATAAAACAATGTGTACTTGCATTTCTATTCCTACTCATTCTTTTTCTATGATTTCAAATTCTTCGGAACCAAATAAACCCTTATAAGGTGGCGAACAATGTGGGTCCGGTGCATGCATTGGAATTTATACAATATCATGTACACAACCATATAATAATCAGCATACATTTCTCTTTTCTCTAGTTAATTTGGTAATTCCCAGGGCTCTAAAGTGAATACGATGGCTTCTTATTTTTATCTTCTCTTAATTATACAGTACATAGATAGACATTCATGACTTTGGTTGTAAACATATATGATGTGGTAAAGCTGATTTTTTTTCAACAGAGTCAAGAGCCTGAATGGCCATTGATACGTACACTGTGTTATTTTTGTTAATAAAAGATAAAAAATCATCTGATTTTTATGGTTATTTAATAAGTACAAACGATGAGATTAACTATTATAAATTAAAAATATACTTAGAAAGGTAAGATATTAAGCTTCTATATAAATTTTATTTTTACAAAATATATCATTAGCAGTTTAGAAAGCTTGTGTACAAAGACTGAGGAAAAACAGAGAATAATATGGCCAAAATAATGCGTCGACACATTCTTTTAAGATAATAGTGATTAATTTCATTCAGTAAATGAACAACACTTTCTGCAAAAGAGTGAATACAGCCAAAGCACAGCAACACGTGCCAAAAGAAAGTAGTAATCCATGTAATAGGTGCAATATTTCTCGGTTCAAGCAAAAAAAAAAAAAATTACACGCACAAACTACCATCGATCGTAATGCAACATCATTATTCTTTGTAACTGGGATCAGAGTAAAAAACAAATTAGGCCAACAGTTGAACTGGGAAAAACTGGAGCCGACGACCTTGGCAGCTTGATTCTGCTCAAAGAATATCAATGCAATCAAATATGTGAATCGGCCTTTTCTTATGAACCGGCTAAATTTTTGAAATCTCACCGGTCTTTAATTTGTCCTGTGACAATATTGCATTATAAATTTATTAGGTAACAGTACTACTCCCCTGTCCCCAAATAAGTTTATTTTTTAGATTTTGATACAATCTTTGACTCTTTGTCTTATTTGAAAATTTTTTTACGATTAATGTTTTTATTTTTATTAGATGATAAAACATTAATAATACTTTACGAGTGACTATTTTTAAATTTTTTAATAAAAATTTTAGATAAGAGGAATGGTCAAACGCTAGACATAGAAGTCAGAAAATAAAGTTTTCCTAGAAGGAAGGTAGTACAATTTATTAAGTAATAATATATATATATCGGTTTATCTTTATATATTTTACCAACTCTTCGTATATTAAAAATAATACAAATCAAATATAATATGAAAAAGAACCAACAGTTTGACCAAACGGCTATAGTCGATCAACATTTGGTTCAGGATTTGGGACTACTGAATTTTACAACCACATTACGAGGTACGTACGGCGACTTCCGAGGCACGTACGGCGGGCGAGAAAGCACACCGTCGTCGACGTCAAAAGCAACGGCTTTTGTATCACACGATGGCGCACGCGTCGGAGTAGTTGTCCTCGCAGACGAACTTGTAGCCCCCACACGGCGGCGGGTAGAAGCTAGGCTGCGGCGGCCAGAACCCCGGCGGTGGCCACGTCGTCGCCGGCGGCGGCGGCAGCAGACTGGCGGCTTGCAGACGCCGCATGCGCCGCCGCCGTCGACGCAGCTCGAACAGGCGCCGCCGCACGGCGGGACGACGACTGCAGGTTTGCAGCCGCCGTGGCATTTGCTGCACTCGCACGTCGTCTTCGGCGGCGGCGGCGGCTTGGGGCAGCAGTAGCACTGCCACTGATGGGTAGTCGGGCAGCTCCACGCCGGCGAGCCCTGGCTGCTGCGCGCCGGCGCCGGCGATGGGTACGGCACCAGCTTGCATTTGCATGCCGGTTTGGGCTTCTCGTCTTGCTTCTTCGTCTCCGGCTTCTTCGGCGGCCAGGCGTCGACGATCTTGATCTCCTTGACGACCTTGCCGCCCTTGCACCACACCTTGCTGAGAGCTTGCCGGCGTCGAAGTCGCCGCGCACGATCACCTTGTCCTCCTTGTCATCGAACTCCGTCTTCTCGATGCCCTCCACTGCATTACACACATGGATTAATTTTGAGAGAATTCAGACAACAAAAGCGCCAATTTCAAAACTTCATTTATTCAGATAACGGTTCATTACATATGCTCGATGAAAAACAAGCAAATGAAAAGGTCTAAGTTCAGTGATTGTTTGGTCAAGGCGGGCGTCACACTTTACTGCTCCCTCCATATTTTTTTTATATGACGCCGTTGACTTTTGAATCTATGTTTGATTATTCGTCTAATTCAAAATTTATATCTAAATATGCAAAATTATAAAGCATACTTAAAGTTCCTATAATAATAAATTATTAAAACAAAGTAATTAGTAATTATATATTTTTTTGAATAAGACGAAAAGTCAAACGTGGATCCAGAAGTCAGCGACGTCATATATATAAAAATATGAAGGGAGTACAATTTTAAGTGAGTATCTCATAAAAGTACAACAATAGCAAAATGGCTTCTATAAAAGAGTAAAGTGCATGACCTATCGCTAAAATTGTTTAACTGTATCATTATCCGTGTACTCTTAAAATGCATACATGTGTCTCACAACTTGTTAAAGTGTGTTATTCTAATCCCAAACTATCATGAGCCCTATAGAATCCCACATGGCATGCCACCTCGACCTCACATACCATTGACGTGGCGCTAGCAAGCATTCTTATAGAAGAATAGAAAAGGAAAACAAAATAGAAAGAAATAAAGCTAAAACGACAGAAGGAGAAGTGAAAAAAAGAAAAGAAAAATTCCATAGTAGGTCCCAATTGTCAACTATTGTACAGCAAGTGACGATGCCACTTCAGGTCTGTTTGGCATGCTACACCAGTGCTAGGGTGGGTAAAAAAGATCAAATAGTGAGATCAAACAAAAATACCGAGACCGAGACTGAGAAATTCCATATTAATTTGGTCCTAGCAGTGAAAGACCGAATTTTATTCAATCGATTCAGTTAGTCTCATTGGTTAACCAAAAGATTGAAAAAAAGTTAAGTTAAGAAAAAAAATGTTCAACTGCACCCTACTATCCATTAAGTTCAATAGGATTAAACTCTAAGCTTTACTTCCCTACTCCTTATAGGCATGTAACCCAATAAGTGTCTTTATTCGGATATGCTTGCTAATGATTTTTGTATTGTAAATTTATATGATTTTTTACATATATGAAGCAGTTGTTGAATTTCGGTTTTGATCAAGACCGAGACCAAATCGTTCGGCCCTCTTTTTTTTCTTCTCAAGATCGATAGGTCCTGAGTTTCTAGTGAACGAAGTTTAGTTGAAGAACGAAGACCGAGACTAAAATAACCGAACGCACGCCCACCCTTAATCGGTGCCACGGGGTATTATAAAGAGCTCGTGGCAGTTTGAGACCAAAATAACACATTTTAACAAGATATAGGATTTAGATATGTATTTTAAGAGTGTGAAGATCTAGATTACATATATAAACAAGTTTAGCGATTGGTCATGCACTTTACTCTTTATCAAATAACTGCAATGTTATACCTCGTTATGTGTATGACCTACGGGTCCAAAACTTATAACAATATGAGTATGACAATAGGGCATGAATTTGTTGATAAATAAGTTGCATGCGCAACTTTGAGAAAAATGATACATTAATATCGCAGTTATTTGAAATACCCAAGTAAAATTGTAGTAACGTGATGGATCTAACAAAATAGTCGCTGTCTTATGGAATTTACTCAACGAAAACTTATGCTGGTTCATGCAGAAACTTTATACCTTTGAGGCAGTGATGGACCTTGATGATCTTCGCTTTGCAGCGGCAGCATTTCAGGTCTACCGTGATGACCAGTATAGACGCCCCCATCTGCAAACACACATCGCATGTACAACATTCAGAATTCAATTTTTAAATATACTTCCTCTCCATTATATAAAAAAAGTTCATCTTTCTAGTTTAAATTTAATCTTGAAATATACATTTTTCTAGGATCGATGGAGGGAGTAGACAACATGCAACAAAGTTGACAAATATTTCCTGGTTTTGCAGGAATTAACTTTACAACAAGAAAGACCATGTCTTTTTCACAAAATCCAAGAAATTAATGGATCATGTATTCATGCTAAGATCGATAGAAATTTATATATATGTGCCGATCATGCATGGAATTCTAAACTTAAATATTGTAGATATGTTGATCAGGTGAACAAAAGGATTACTTATGTATTTCCTCCATTTCAGGTTATAAGACTTTCTATCTTTACCTAAATTCATTCATGTCTTAATATATATTTTTCTGTATCTATATTCATTAGCACACATATGAATTTAGGCAAGAACAGAAAATCTTATAACCTGAAACGGAGGGAATACCAAGTACTATGACAACTATTAATAAGTTATAAACGAAAACTCTGGGACTTGCGTTAATATCACCTTTCAATATTATGCTGAAACGGCAGGAAGATGAATGGGGTCGAAAGGGGATTCAAGGGAGAGAAAATGGAGGATGAAGCAGAAGAGCTGTAAGCTTGGCACTACTTAGGCTGCGTTCGGCTAGGTGAGGATAAGTTAATTTATCCCTGTTACGAAAAACGTAGTAATAAATTAGTACATGATTAATTAATAATTATTAAAAAATATAAAATAGATTAATATGATTTTTTAAAACAACTTTCCTATAAAAAACTTTTGCAAAAAATACGCCGTTTAACAGTTCGGGAAGTATGCGCGTGAAAAACGAGTGGGCATAAGTTATCTAACCAGGATGACGAACGCGGCTTTATTATGTTTGCAGACACTGAAAACATTTGATGCAGAGTTTCGTTGGACAGCTATAGCTAAGAGGTTGAAAAGGATTGTTTCTGTAGATGATAGCCTTTTGTCTTCCTCGTATCCTCTTGTCATCGGTTGATTGATTTTTGTACTTGATCATCTTAATTATTTTTTTTAGTTTTCTATGTGGATTTCTTTTAAGAAACTCGTATACAATAGGCTTTAACTTAATTTCTCAGTGGAAAAAAAACGTAAAAACGACCTTCCCCAAATGTGTACTGCCTCCATTCCAAAATATAAATAAGCCAAGGTCGTTTAGTAAGGAATAAGGTTGAGTAAATTAAAAAGACTATATACCTCTTAGTAAAATATGAAATGAATGGATGTTCGACGTTAAGTGCAGATATTTTGAGTGGAAAGTGATTAGTGAGACATGTGAATAGTGCTAGAAAAAACTTATATTGTAAAACCAAATTAAAATCTTAGAAATATTTATATTTCGGAACGGATGAAGTACTAAGTTTTTGACTTTTTAGAAACATGTCTTTTGACTTTTTATATTAAATTTTAGTTGCAATCCTTTATTGGTAAATGAAAAATCCAACGAGAAATTCGAAAGACCCTACCAAAAATTCCAGGAAAAGAACACACACAAAAAAAATCACTTCTCGAAGTTGCTAAATTTTTACTTCCGTTAAAAAAAAAAAGAGGCTTCACCTTCTCAATGTGGGCCGGCAGTGAGGCTCCGGGCTGTGGCTCATACTAATACACAGCCCATGTTTACTCAGCCCAAAGCAGGTGCTGAAATGCCATAGATGGCAATGCACTTATGGGCCGAATTGAAATAATAGATTATATTGTGGCAAAATTTACTACGGGGTTGTTTCTGTCTAAAATTTTTGTTAAAATTACGTGGACTTTCTATAGCTAAATTGCTAAAGCATCCTTGTGAGCATTATATAAGTTTAGTCAGATGAGACCCGTTGTCATCTTATATTACCTTGCTCACAATCGACACATTTTGATATAATCACTAGGCCTAATGGGGTAAAATGAGACAAACATAGGCACGACTGACAGTTAGCCCCGTCATATGTGTGGCAAACATCGAAAGATGTTGACCAACAAGTACCCAGCGACTTGCTTAGTTCATCTTATTTGTACTCATATTTGTGAATGATTAGCCCAAGAAATCTGAACCATTCATGTTCATCTTAGCAAATAATATCATAACACCAAGTTGGAGAGCCCTTAGAGCCAGCATACCTACTTGCAATCCTCCTCCTTAGTACTATCTCCGTTTCTGCTTCTCTATCTATCTATCTATCTTGAATTTTTAATTTTATTTATTAAATAATTTATAAATGTAATTTTGCGCTTTAAAAAATCACAAAACTAATTAACATCCTACCGCCCTCTAGGAGGACGGAAAGGTGACGTGGCAAACGGCCACTCGGTCGCAGGAACAGCTGGAAACGGCAGCACGACAAATTTTGCATTTAGGTCCTTGCCGGGGTCTTAAATGCAAAATTTTCCGTGTCGTCTGAAATTTTACGTTTTAACCGTACTTTGATATATATATGTATAATATATGAAATTGTTTAGTCAATAGTTAGCTCAGTGGTGATTGTCCCCTTCTTCTATCTAGACGACCGGAGGTCAAACCCTTGCAAAATCATATTTTCTTCCTATGACGGTGACTACTGAGCTAAGATAGTATTTTTGATTAAATAATTTTACACACACACACACACACATATATATATATATATATATATATATATATATATATATATATATATATATATATATATATATATATATATATATATATATATATATATATATATATATATATATATATATATATATATATATAACCATGGTTCAATCGAAAATTTCTCGCTTCAATCACAAAATTCCTGGGCAGCACGACGAATTTTGCATTTAGGCCCCTTCGCCCTCTGGTGGCAATGGCCTAAATGCAAAAATCGATGTGCTGCCGTTTCCGGCCGTTCCTCGCGATCGAGTGCCGTTTGCCACTTTACATTTCTGCCCTCCTAAAGGCGGTAGAAAGTTAGTTTTGTGATTTTGTTGAAATACAAAATTAAATTTATAAATTATTTAATAAATAAAATTCAAAATTCAAAAAATTCTCTATCTTTCTAAGACAGAGGAGGGCACAATGGTGGGCCGCCGGCCGGCAGGAGGAACGGCGGCGAGTGATCGGTTTCCGTGATGAATCAAGTCGAGTCTCCTCGTTTAAACCGTGCAAACTTACCAGCAACGGTTCGTCGTCTGCGCCCAGTCTAGTGTCGGTTGGGGAACTAACACTGAAGACATTTTCTATAGTACTGAATATGTCTATAGTAGCTTAGAATTTAATTTTCTGGTAATGTTTCGGGTGCACTCGACACACACACATACATACATACATACATACATATACATATATATATATATATATATATATATATATATATATATATATATATATATATATATATATATATATATATATATATATATATATATACCTCCAAGATGATTAATTATGTTAATACATCAACCTAGCTGCTTTTCTAATGCCTGTAACCAGTGTAACACTAACCTGTTGCACGTGGAATAATGCTGTGGACAACTCTTCGGTACATTTTACTGGTAGTATTATACTGTCAGTATTATACTGTCAGTAGAAAAATAATATTTTTTACTTTGTTAATTACTTAATTAGCAAAATTTTGTAATTTCATTTTTTGCAATAAAGATCACAATAAAAAGAACGATATTACCCATTTAAATTTCTACTATACCTAATATTGTTGGCAGTATAATTTTATTATAGTCGTCCAATAAAAATAAATCAATTGTATGAATTAAATTCTACTACCAGTAAAATGTACCCGAGTCAGCCTATAATGCTATTTGTCTGAGATTGTTCACATATGCTGAGCTAATAATAAACCTTAATGTAACATCACCCACTTGATCGAACAACATACGTAGGTATACCTAATCGTCCCTGTCAGCGTTGCACCTTTTAGTTAGAGAAAGACCGGATAACTGATCTCCAAAATGTAATGGTTTTAACGCAAGCATCACACCACAACAGTCATCCTAATCATCTACGAATATTATTAGTGCCCTAGTAGTGTTAGTGCTAGCATGATTGAAGGCATGCAAGCATGTCCTTCTCCAAAGTTTTATTTATGTATTCCCCTCGAAAAGGTGACAACATTCTAATAGTAAGTGTTTGGTTTGATCCCCAGCCAGCCAAGGCAACAGACAAGAGGCAAAAAGGACGATGGTCTCCTACTAGCTACTGACCTAGCTATCCAACTACCTAATCCATCATTGATCACAGATTATTAATTGTTTCTAATTGACTGCAATGACCCATGAGTCATAATTTAGTCTGGATAGGTTTCAACGAAAAGATAACACTGGTTTTGGCTTAACAATTGGCTAGCTATGGTATGTAAACCATTTCTTGTTTCAGGATCGATCGCCTCTTTCTAATTAACGACGCCCCTGGTTTATTCATGTCTATGTGAGGCTATCAGCAGCACTATGCATCCCTTAATTGTTGTTAGGTAAAAATGGATGTAATATATAAGTTGTGGAGATAGTGTACGTGTAGGCTCTATACGGCTATAGCTAAACCTCTTTTAGTTGTAAATAAGAATGGGGAAAAAGTTCATTCATTTAATGGGTTGGATGAGTTTCACTTGCTCTCCTGATACAATTACTCATTATCTTTGAGTTGAAATTTGAGTAAATTTTTTAAAAAATATATTTCAAATTGGATTTGGTTAATTTGACTTTATTTTTCATCATAGTTTTTTTTTATCCATGAAGTATTTTTTTGGTTCCTGCCATTTTATGGCTTATCAGTTGTATACCAAATGAGATCAGGCTATTCCACATGCATGATTTTTAAGAAAAACAAACAAAAGGCCTCAACCTTAATTTTTTTTCTAGTTTCTTATATCTTGATGGAAGCACAGTAACAATTGAGAGTATGCCAGCCCAATTGCAAAAATTTCTACCCTCAAATTCACACAAGATAGTAGAAATGAAGACACTAATACGAAAGAAATAGATAAATTAAATATCATAACTTGAGAATAAATCCTAGATAGAATATGAAAAGAATTGATGGTTGGATATACATCATATTAAACATGAAATAATTTAAGGAAAAGTAACACTTAGATTAGAGGGGAGTGGTTTGAAAAAATAAAAGATATAGATTACACCTTGATTGTAATGCTTTGGAATCATTAATTGTAAACAATGTCCAGCTGTGGAGCAGGAGTGGGAGGTGAGTAGAGGCCTGGTCTCTACACCCTGATTTGAGGATTTTCGTTGTGCTTATTGTAGGATGACTGCATGAGTAAATGAGTATAGTACTTAAGTAAATACATTATTAGCACTGTTGCCGGCACCGTTAATTAGGCCGGCCTGTTTAGATTGGAGTAATTTCAAAGTATTTAGTTCCTAAACGAAAAATCACGGTAGGGCCGTTTGGAGTGAAGGAATTGGAGCCAATGGAGTATACATGAAAGTTTTCCTTTTCCTCCATTCGTTAGTCAAAGAGCAAGAAAACAAAGAGACAACAACATCTCAGGTTTTCTCTTCCTCTGAGCTGAGCAAATGAAGCATGGTTTAATGTAAACGAAGGTTCTTAGAATTCTCTTGTTTCAAACTTTTGCACCTCTATAATTTCGTGTTTTTCTATGCTCTATATATTTCCTATCGTTTTCTTTCCTGCGTTTTATTCCTATTTTTTATTTACATGTGTTAAAATAAGTCATCAGCAAGTATATATTCTGCTCTCTAGTTTCATATTATAACACGTTTCAGATATGACTAGGTTCATCTATTGATCTATGTATATGGTTTGAATATTTATACATATGTCGAGATTTATTAACATACATGTGAATCTGGATAATGTTACGAACTCTTATATGGTGAAATCGAAGGTACGTAAGTAGTTTTCTAGGCTTAGCTTCCAAATTATACCCATACTATGTAATAGTTGCTCGCATATGCATGTACAAATGCAGAGACAAGTTGCATGTATATACATTCATGGCGCCAAATATACATACAAACAACAAATTATTACATGTGTAGTAATACATATAGGCAATTAAATAAATTACATGATTTAAGCACAAATATTCCTGTACGTATATATATACGCAGTTGGCTGTGACAGTACAATTGTGTAACCATCTTTGCAGGCAGCACACCACATGCACACAAGCAAACGCCGGCCGGATTAAACGTGTCGGCGTCGTGGTTAATTATTCCGATTTCCGAGGCGCCGCCGCACACCGGCAGACTGCTCGGTCACTCACATCACCGTGCAGCCGGGGTCTTCCGGCTGACAGACCACGTAGCCGCCGCCGCCGCCCCATGGGCACGGCGGTGGCGGCGGCGGGCACCGCGGCGGCGAGCAGCAGACGGTCGTCTTGCAGCAGGAGCCGCCCCCACCGCATTCCCCGTGGCCCCGGCCCGAGCAGCCGCCGCCGCACCTGCACGGCGGGGGAGGCGGCGGGCCCTTGCAGTCGCGGATGTGGCAGTCGTCGTGCTTGCAGTCGCCGCACTTGCACGGCGGCGGAGGCGGCGGGCCCGTGCAGTCGCGGACGCGGCAGCCGCCGTGGCAGTCGTCGCGCTTGCACTCGCCGCACTGCTTACGGCGGCGCTGGCACGGTACCGGGTAGGGCACCGGGTACGGGTACGGCACCAGCTTGCACTCCGGCTGCTTCTTGCAGTGCTGCTCCTTCTCCTTGCAGATGATAGCTTCGACGGTGGCCCTAGCCGCCGCCTCCGCCGCCGCCTTCGCGGTGGCGGTGACCTCAGTCTTCACATCGACCTTGACCTCCACCGTCTGCGGCGGCGGCGGCCACACCTCGACGATGATGATGTTGACGACGATCTTGCAGCCGGCCTTGCGCCATATGCACTCGCGGAGCTCCTCCGCGCAGAAGCCGCCCCTCACGATCACCTTCTCGCCCTCGTACTCGATCTTCTCGATGCAATACTTGCCTGCATCGATCACACACACAAACTTACTACAAAATTAACCCCGGCCAGTTCTTGCTAGATCTTAGCTGGAAAAGAAATCAAAGTTAGGTTAATTAGATGTGTATGATACATCTCAGGCAGTTGAGGATCTTGTCAATCTTCTCCTTGCAGCGGCAGCATTGCATGTTCACCGTGATGACAAGTATAGCCATGGTTTGTTCGAGGAGGAAGAAGCCGAGGGAGGAAGAAGCCGGATCCGGAGAAATTAATGGAGGAGGCAATGGGAGCAGCGGAGCTACACTCCACTGAGTGTTATTTATGTGCGTGGTTTTCGGGTTAATTACATGCATACACATGAGATGATGAGAATTAACATTTGGTCTGTTCGATCGAGCTAGGCAGCTAGCCCTATACGGTGCCGACAGCAAAAGGACTGCAGTTGGTATATTGGACAGCTTGGTCCTTGTCACCCACCCCCCTTGTCTTCTTTCCATTTCTTTAAATCCTAGTTGGCTAATGACCTTCTTATATATATATTTACGTAGTTTTTTTATTCGGATACGAATTTCTTTTGAGAACTTTGTTTGGTACAAAATCATGCATGCAAGATAACTAGCTTTTCACTGTTGAGAACATGAAATGGACCTTCCCAAATATGTAACTACGTATATCGGCTTGCGTAATCGGTTTACATGATCAGGAATGGAACTCACGGAATATTTAATGATGGGCATGTTATTGGCTATTACGAATTTGCGGATAAAAAAGGGTGTTTCTTTATGACTAGGCAATATCCTTTTATTATTACTAGGAATACTAGCATATTGCCCCTGCATTGCAGCGACATCTTATTGAAAAATATCACTAGCATGTTATTAAGTATAGTTAACAAAAATAGTTTGATATATATGTCTCAGTTATTTTTCTTTCAAAAAATAGGAAGGAGTAGGTGGTGAGGTAGGTGGCAGATTTAACACTGTCCACCAGCACCACTACTCCTATAGGAGTATACATATTTGTTATATGAGATTTGCTCCTGTCTAACAAAAAGTATCTCGATGTATTGTTATCTCACCAAATTGTTTATGATTGTTGGATCTAACAATGCATATTCTATTTAGCTAGATTCAATGATGAGAAACGATTTAATACCGTGGGGGTACCGGTACCTCAGTGGTATTTTTTGTTGGACAAGAGCAAATATCTTGTTATATACATTTTCTTTTCTTAAGCATCAGACATTTTTTGATAGGTTGGATTTATCTAATTGAGTTTCATGTGATTTCATAGACTCTAACCATACCCTAGCCCTCCCACTACTATCGCCGCTGCAGGCCTCCACCTCCAAATATATAATCACCACTGATTCCATCGCACAGTTGCATACCCTGATTTCTCGATTCTATATGGTTTTTTAGCATGGGTAAAATTGAAGTAAACTAGCATATATTGTTGGCCCCTTAGCAAATATAGGTAAATTTTATTGCTTTGTTCAAGCTATCAACATGCAGCGTGGAGTAGTTGTACGTTCTCTTGCCTCTTATTGATGCACGTTGAAACTTATTATTATTCATAATTCATCACATTAATCGGAGAAAATACATGTCAAATTAATATAGACAACAAATTGCATGTATATATAATTAATATACACAAGAAATTACATGATTTAAGCACAAATATTCTTCAACACAGTTTTGGCTGGCGCAGGCACCACCGGAACGTCCAACGAACAAGCTAACCAACGGCGCCGCGTTTATTCCGATTTCCGAGGCACGGCAGCAGTAACAAGCTGACGGCCGGTTCGACTGTTCGAATCGATCTCCATCACATGATGGAGCACGGCCCGACCTCTTGCTCACAGACCATGACGTTGACGTTGCAGCTGCAGCTGCCCCACGGCGACTGGCAGTGCCGCTGCGGGCAGCACGGCGGCGGGCAGGGCGGCCGGGGGCACCGCGGCGGCGAGCACGGCGGCTTCGGGCACCGCGGCGGTGAGCACGGCGGCTTCGGGCACCGCGGCGGCGAGCGGCAGGGCGTCTTGCCGCCGCCGCCGCCGCCGCACTTGCACGGCACTGGATAATGCACCGGGTACGGGCACGGCACCAGCTTGCATCCTCCCGCCGGCTTGCAGCACCTCTCCTTCATGAGAACTTCAATGGCAGCCGTAGCGGCGGCCTCCGCCGCAGCGGTGGCGGAAGCAGTGACGTCGGCCTTAACGTCGACCTTGACATCTACCTTCGGCTTCGGCGGCGGCGGCGGCGGCCACACCTCGACGATGATGATGTTGACGACGATCTTGCAGCCGGCCTTGCGCCATATGCACTTGCGGAGCTCCTCCGCGCAGAAGCCGCCCCTCACGATCACCTTCTCCCCCTCGTACTCGATCTTCTCGATGCAATACTTGCCTGCATCATATCGATCATACACACAAACTTACTACAAAATTAACCCCAGTTCTTGCTAGCTAGATCTTAGTCAGTCTAAAGAGAATCAAAGTTAGGTTAGGAGTGTATGATACATCTCAGGCAGTTGAGGATCTTGTCTATCTTCTCCTTGCAGCGGCAGCACTGCATGTTCACCGTGATGACAAGTATGGCCATCTCTGTCTCTCACTTTTTCTCACTGACAGGGAGCAGGAGCAGGAGATCGAGGAAGAGATAGAAAGGTGGTCAGAATTATGGAGGCGAGAGAGAGAGAGAGAGAGAGATCAGAGAGAGAGAATAGAGCAGCAAGCAGAGCTGAACCCTCCTGCTTTACTTATGCGTTTTTGATCAGGTAGGTAATGGGGCAATATACCTTCTGAAATCACGTTTCGTTTTCGTTCGTCCGATCACCGTGTCGACAGCATACCAGATGGAAAAGGGGATGCATGCAGTTTGGTACATAGGACAGTTTGGTCCTTGTCATCCCTTGTTCTATGTATCTTTATGTTCTTAATTTCCTAGTTGGCTAATGGTTTTCTTATATATAGTTACATGTATTTTATGAAGAATTTGGATTTTGCGTAACTTTGTTTGGTGCAAATCATGCCAGATAACTTGTTGATGTGATGTGATGTGAAAACCGTGGAATTGACCTTCCCAAATATGTAGTTACGTATGTCGGTTTACGTAATGGGTGTACGTAAAGCAGTGGAACTCATGCAACAAGTAGTTGGTGAATTCACTAGCCTAGCTTCAAAAAAAAAAAAGAATTCACCAGCTAGTCGAAAGTTTTTCCTAAGAAAAATTATTTGACTAGGGCAAGTAGTTCTATTATTGTTTGGTAATTTATTTGTTAAATGTTTTATATATATCTCCTTAAACATCATTCACTTTTCCGATAGCTTTGATTGCTCCAATATAATTAGGGTTTTTTTTATTATCCTTAAAAACTACCTTGAGGTACCAGAATTTTGCATGGTACCTCGAGGTACTAAATTTTTGCACTAAAAAAGATGGTACCTTGATGTATTTTTCAATAATGTTAAAAAACTCATATAATTAAGTTCATGTAGCTCTATACACTAGCCCTCCCACTCTTTAGATTTAGAGCAATTTTACCATTCTTAAAAAAATATACTAGAATGTACCATATTTTCTAGTATAAAATTTGATACCCAGTGATACTCTTTTAAAGACGATAAAACTGCCCTTAGATTTAAACCTCTAGCCATCATTGTTTAAACATCACACAACCTTGACCTCATCGGCACTTTGAAGCCCCACTGACTCCTTCCCATCACCTTGGCTCCTCCTTTCTTTTGCCACCATCTTGCCTCTGAGTTTTGGTACTCCCTCCTTCCAGAATAAGACAACTTTTCAGTTTATAGATATAATGTTTGACTCTTCATCTTATTTAAAATTCTTTTACGATTAATATTTTTATTTTTATTAGATGATAAAATATAAATAGTATTTTACGTATGACTAGTTTTTTGAGTTTTTAAATAAAATTTTCAAATGAGACGGATGGTCAAACGCTGGAAAAAAATCCAAAGATTGTTTCTTTTTGGGACAGAGAGTATATCATAACATTTAGGCCGGGCCCTCTTCGGTTTGCAGGATTTTTACAAGAATTTTAAAGGAATTGAACTGTTTCCTCTAAAATTCCTATAAAATTCCTGTATCCGAAGAAGCCTTTAATATGATATCTTCTCTATTGATTACTTTATACTTCTAGGCCACGTTCGGTTGATGGGGTGATAAGTTAACTTATCCAGCACGAAAAACGTACTAATATATTAGTATATGATTAATTAATTATTAATTATTTAAAAATATAAAATAGATTAATATGATTTTTTAAAAAAACTTTCTTATAGAAAATTTTTACAAAAATTACACCGTTTAACAGTTCAGGAAGCGTGCGCGCGGAAAACAAGGAGCTTAAGTTAACTTGTGGGTGCTGCCGAATGTGGCCCTAGAATGAGGGGAACTCGATCGTTGCGTGTTTTAGGACACTATTTGTTACACTAGTGGTAAGTAGGTTTTTGGTGTACTAGAAATGTATAGCAAGCTAGCTAGGTATGCCACCCTACCTAATGGAATCCGACTATAATTGCATAGTAGCGTAAGGAAATATTAATTATTTGATGCTTTATTTTGTGCATGATTAATATTTTCAAAGTAGATGCATAAGTAGTCATTCTTGCAATCATTTAATTTCCTCTTTTCGAAAAGCTCATCTGGGCGTGGCATTTTGAAGGGCTATATAGCATACCTCATACAACTTTCTGCAGCCCATGTGCTCAATAGTTGGGTCAAATATAATAGCCTTCACCAATTAGTTATAGCCGACCGACCAATTCGGTTCATTTGTTGCAGGAAATATGATGTTATTAGGTCACAAATTTCAGCATGCGTGTAGTACCTAATTGGATGTTTGTTACTAGTGCTTCGGGTGCACCCGATCCAAGAGGATATATATATAACTCAAACATGATTTTATTTCTTAAGACATCATCAACATGCTTTGGGAAGCTTTTTAGCCAGACACCAGCCTGTTGCATGTGTCGAAAGTTCTTTGTCGTAGGTTGTTTTATAGATGCTATGCACTAATCTTTCAATGTATACCAAATCATCCACTTCGATAATCCTATATAGATAGTCGCATCCTGGTCACTGTTCCATTTGTACAGTTAGAGAAAGACTGAATTAAGTCTACCAATACTATATATTGTTAATGCAAGCAACATGTACACCACCACACTCTTACTTAATTACCTGCTAATCATACACAGTGATACATAGTGCTTGCATGATTGGAGATCGGTGTTTCAGCAACAACTGAAAGCAGATAGATAGATAGATAGATAGACAGACTGCAAATACCTTCTACACAGATTAATTCCCTCCAACAGATGGCACTATGCAATGTTTAATTTGGTTTGGTCTCCAAGCAAGAGAACAGAGAGGAGGCTATATAGCTAGGATAGCTTGTTAGCTACTGACCTAATGTGGCCACCACTAACCTACAAAATCTAGAAATTATCCGTCCATCCCTAGCATAATTAGAAACCACTAACCTAAACGATCTACACCATCCTAGCACAATTAGATAGTTTTCTAAATGACTCGTGGGAGCATGAAAGGTGGTTTCTAGCTACATCGGGGGATCATCTTTTGGACACATTTGCAAATAGAAAAATAATTTACGAATAAAACTTTTATATACATGTTCATATTGAAAAAACCAAACGACATATTTGCAAATGGAAAATAATTTACGGATAAAAATTTTATATACATGATCACAGTGATATAAAAGCCAAGGCTGAAAAATAAATTATAATAAAAAAATCCTCTCAAAATCAACTCCAATTTTAAGATTGAAAATTTAAATTTTGGTTTATAAGCATAAGCAAAAACCAAAAGATGAGGGTGATCATTTTTTCGCGTCATATCTATACAGCATATAGACCATCCATACAGTAGATCGATCATCTACTTAGTTATCTAAAGTATATTCTAATAATTAATAATTTGATTCTACAGATAACCTATGCAATGGTTACATTGTCTGTTGATCAATCAACAGATGACAATACTCTCTCCTACACACCATCAGAAATCCTATATATGTGTCATCTTCTTCAAGAAACTTACATTACACCATATTGTTCATGTCCGGACTAATGAGTACTCCTAGTCTAGGTTAAACATAAAGTAAGCAGCTTTTCGCAAATAATTAAAGTGGGGATAGCCATTTGGCAGTCCAATTGTAAATCATAGTGCTCTTTCTCTGAATCTACCCACATTTTGTTCTAATCAATGTGAGATGGTGAGGTTGTCAACCACTGTGTGCAGGGGGCATGCATGCCTTCCCTACTGTTAAACAAAGCAGCTATCTGTTAGTGGAGATTGGGTGGAGTTTGGAGACTTTGCAGTGCTGATTTGCTGTACAGGCCAAATTAAATCTCATTAATTTTTTTTAACGAATAATTAAATCTCATTAATTAGTTGTTGATAAGAAGGGGGAGAAAAATCCTTAAGTGGGAACAGTTCAAAACTGTTGCGAATGTATTTATATACTTGAAATGAATCGGTTTTTCTAAGGCAAGTTGGTGTAGGTACGGTTCGTAATTAGCTTTTTGTTCTTAACATTGCTTCTAAATTGTAGATTAAATTATTATAGATCAAAATAAAGAGCATATGAAAGGTAATTAGTAGCCAAGAGAAACACTGATGGTCGGCAAATGTAGAATTTGAGGCTTAAGCTGATGTGAGCTCATGTGTCTAGAAGCTAAGAAAAGAAGTTGACGAAAGAGAAAATTCATATGATGTTTATACAAGGTTTTTTTTTAATTTTCTGAATAGCTAAATGGGTGACTAGCCGAATAACCTTATAATAACTATTCGTTATTACAAATGAATAAACTATTACATATAAGTTAAAAATGGTTTTAACTTATTAGCTTTCCAATAAATTAATATATAGAATGCTTTTACGAAAATCATATTGTTTAATAGGATGGGAAGCATGCCACTGAATAGAATAAAACGATTCCATTCCTTGTAAAGTATCACGTTAATACTTCACTTTATAAAACAAAGAGTGAAGTGCATCAGCGGTCCCTAAACTTGTGTGCATGTGTCATCTAGGTCCCTGAATTCTCAAAATGCATTTTTGGGTCCCCAAACTTGTCCGGGGATGTCATATAGGTCCAAACGGGCTTCAACCCGCTCCATCTGCTGACGTGGCATGCCACGGTGGCGCCTACGAGAAGGGAGAGAAAAGAACAAGGAGAAGAGAGAGATACTGACATATGGGACCCACATGACACCACCAACATGTAGGCGCCACCGTGGCATGCCACGTCAGCGAATGGAGCGGGTCGGAACCTGTTTGGACCTATATGACACCGCAGACAAGTTCGGGGACCCAAAAATACATTTTGAGAGTTCAGGGACCTAGATGATACATGCACACAAGTTTAGGGACCGCTGGTACACTTCACTCTAAAACAAATACAAATATAGACAGGAGATTACATATATATTCGAAATATACACAACAAAACTACATATGTCAACTATGGGCTTTTCTGCTGCTATTCTTGAAAAGTAACTTGAGATACCATAAATTTTAGTACAAAATTATGGTACCTCAAGATACGTATATTATATCTCAAGGTATCAAGATTTTACACTAAAAAATGTGGTATCTTGAGATACATTTTCAAGTACGATGAAAAAACTCGTCAACTATATATATAGACAAGAAATTACATGTGCATATATAATTAAGCTAGGCACAGACATTAATTAATTAGAGTATTCCACAGAGCGACAACAACGGCAACGCCAGATTAACATCAGCGTCGCGTTTATTCCGATTTCCGAGGCACGTATATATAGCACGCCGTAATTAATTAACAGATAGGGTAGTACGTGTTCGATCGATCACATGACGGAGCACGCGTTCTCGTCTTGCTCACAGGCCACCCTGCAGCCGCCCCACGGCGGCGGCCACACGGGCTGCTGAGGGCACGGCGGCGGCGGGCAGTTGATCGGCCTGCGGACGTCGCACCAGCCGCCGCTGTCCCCGTGGCCACCTGAACAGCCGCCGCCGCACCCACAGCTCGGTGGTGGCGGCGTGATGGTCTTGCACCCGCCGTGACAGCCGTCGACACGCGAGCACTCGCACCACGTCGTCGTCGTGTCCGGCTTGGGGCAGCAGTACTGGCACTGGAGCGGGCAGCTTCCCGTCGTCCACGTGGAGGTCTGGCACTGCGTCGGGAAGTAGTACGGCGGCGGCGGGTACGGCCACGGGTACGGCACCGGCTCGCACTCCGGTTTCGGCGGCGTCGTCGTCGTCGTCGTCGTCTTAGTATCCTTACCATCCTTCTTATCATCCTTACCGCCGGCCGCCTTCTTCTCATCCTTATCACCCTTCTTGTCATCCTTCTCATCCGGCTTCTTCTTCGGCGGCGGCGGCGGCGGCGGTGGCGGCCACACGTCGACGATGGCGATGTCCCGGACGAGCTTGCCGCCGGCCTTGCACAGGATCACGCTGCGGAGCTTGTCCGGCGGGAAGTTGCCGCGCACGATCACCCTGTCCTCCTTGTCCTCGTACTCCGTCTTCTCGATGCCATACTTCGCTGGATGGATGCATGCGCAACAAATTAACAAAACAAACACGCCAGCGAGCCAGTCCGATCGACATGCATGGACGATCTTACTCCATAATCCATACGCAGTTGCAGTAGATTCAGAGAAATCAAGCAGGATGCATGCTAGGTACCTCTCAGGCTGCAGAGGATTTTGCTCAGCTTCTCCTTGCAGCGGCAGCATTTCAGGTCCGCGTGGATGACCAGTATAGCCATGGATCCTAAAGGTGATGGAGTAGCAAGAGCCACTGAAGCTTATGTAATGGCGAAGACGAAGAAGAAAAAGGGTTCCCAGTTAATCAATGTGGTAAGGTAGGGAGGGCAGTTGATTTGGTATTTTGGTCCCTGCTTGGTTTGTGGCTAAAAGTTTGCCTTGCCACAACTAAAATTAATCAAGTTGTGTGGTGAGGGCTACAAAAGTGTGGCCAACAAATTGCTAGCCAAAAAGCATTACAAACTTATCTAAAAGGAAAGTATATGAAAAGTGTAGGCCAAACACAAGACTAACGTGTAGGATTGAACAAGATCAAACAAACCTATCAGAGGGGGATGAATGGTAGGGAAAAACAAAACCCAAAAATCTCTCACGGAATAAAGAATTACCTCTGTCGAACAAATTGACAAAGGCTTGCTACCTTGATCGCGTCGCTCCTATGTTGCCGCTACCTTGATCGCGCCGCTCATGTGCCGCCGAACAGATCATCGAATCGCGCCACTCCTATGACATCGTTCGGATCGTCAGAATCCAAAAAAAATCACCAGTAGATGAAAGCCGAAAACGTAGATTGAATGATCTTGACTTTATTGCATCAACTGGTATTTACAAAGTGCACTAACAGCACTCCTATCAAAATCGTCGATCTAGAATCAACAACTAAGTCTCACAAAAGCACACCGGGGGCATACCCCTCGGTCTCTATTTATATCGAAAAGTCTATCACCAAATAGGAGTAGTACTCCTTATACTAATATGACTCATCTCTTAGTTTTCCTAATCAAATCCAACGTGCCAAAATCAGACACAACCGCAGAAGTCTAAACGTGCTACAGTAGCCCGACTGCTACAGTACCCGCCGCGCTACAGTAATCGGGGTCCGACACAGTAATCCGATCCGGTTGCTACAGTGCTGCGCGCTACAGTGATCCGGGTGCTATAGTATCCGACGCTGCTACAGTGTCCGAACCCGTAGCAAATTCCTTTCCTTTTCTCATCCAGTTTTGATCCGATTTACTTCCCGATTTTTCCGGCGCTTACACACACAACATATGAAGCCTGTTACGATTCCATCCCACACGGTGTTGCTCCACCATGTGCCAACTCGTATTCAATATCGTCACCTAACATCCTCGATCGTCCGGACCTCAGCTACTCCCTGAGCCTAGTCACGATCCCACCGCCATTGACCGATATTGACCTCAAGTCACCTGCACAACTAGAGACAAACCAACCGTTTCCGAGCACAGATATCGCAACCTGACTCACATTAGTTACACACACTCGCACCAACACCTTAATTGTTTCCAAACCAAATTTAATTTGTAAACCAAATCGCAAGCCAATTGTTCATCAGAAAATATTAATCATGCTTATGATCTTGCATAACTAACAAATTATGGTAATTAAGTCACAAGTTTGATGTGGCAAAGTATATGACGGTGAACCAAACACTCTTCTACTAGGTAGTTGGGACTTGATTGGGAGGCTGCATTGGCTATCGATCTTTTAGTTTCATTTTATTCAGATGTGATGTGAGTTATTTCTCTTAGGAAGTTTGTTATCTTTTGCTGCGAAAATCATGAAATTAACCGCAAATGAATCTTTGGAATTTCAGACATACACCTTGATTGAGCACCTGCTTGCACACACATTCCTCCACAGATGTTGGGCCGCGGTCTCTTGGGCTAATGGGCTGAGCTATGTTGCATGGGGTTCCGGCCCAAGCCCAAGTCAGGCTCTCTCTCTTCCTAGGCCTGCAAATATATATTTCCACTAAATAAAACCTAAGGAACAAAAGCAGATTAAACCCATGAAAAGTAAATCTCGTGAACGACCAAAGTGCATACCGGGATAAATTTCGGCAGGTTTCGCAGAACGTTAAATTTTGGTATTTTAAAATTCCACGGATTCTAAGGTTTGTTAGTATATAGAAGAGTTCAAAATCGAGGAATAAAATTCCTGAAATTCTGGTGATTTCGAACCCCCCCCCCCCACCCCACAAAATAGAAAAACAATTTGCCAAAAAAATATTTTATTGTGAATTTTGAAAGTTTTATTTACATTTGAGAAAAAATTGTTCAAATATACAAATTATTTCTTAGAACTCATACTCGTCGATGATATTTCTTAGAATTAAGTGTTTGTTAATGGCATTTGTTAGATTTTCAAAATAATTGAATCGAGTATCCTGAAATTTCAGTAGTGTCAGTGCCTTGATATCGATAGATTGAGTCTGGTATATAGTACACCCATGAGTTAATTTACCATTCTCTCCCTTTCATCTCTTATCTCATTCTGTGTTGTTCATGGAGAAGAATGCTTCTACTCAACAAGTAAAATTGGACATGGTAAATGGTAACTTTGCTACTCACACTCCATCTTTATAGCACTTGATGATTCTCTCTATAACGCACATGTAAGCTGAAACATAAAAATAACTTTCTCACGACTATTTATCCAATCTACGATCTGATTAATGATCAATTACACCATGATATTCACTATAATTAATTAGGTTTTTATAATAAAATCTCACATGGTTATATTTTCATATTTTTTGTTTTTGTCTCATAGAAGACAACATTATGTGGATGTTTGAATAAATATCTTCTCATGTTTTACTAGGTCATTTGAAAATTTTCCCCATGGTATTTTTTTAGATGCTTCTATAAGTATTTTGTTGTGTTTCAACATGTACAACTTCGTTGTTTTATGTGTGACATAATAAAATATATTTCAACAATATTAAGCATTTATAATTGTGATGTTTTTTATGTTTCACTCGTTGGGCCTTGATGTTTCATGTAGTGGTTGTCGTTGTTGCAGCTAGTGCTTTTCGAATATTTCATCTCTCTGAAATTAACGTTTTCATAAGAAGAGATGAAACAAATTTAATCAAATGATGAGAATTTTCTGTAAGTGGTGAGACAATGTTCGATTTTTTAACTTATATTTTTCCATCAAAACATAATTGTGTGATATCTTATTATAAAGATTTATTCACAAAGAATGCAATGGAGTAATAGAATCATAGATATTAATACGAGAAAAAAATTATTTTTCATTTACAAATATACCGTACAATTATCGTTCCTTCTTTTCCTAGCCTCTCATAGGCTTGTCTCTCATGTATGCACGAATCATTGATGATCTCCGTCTGTAGAACAAGGAAATTCAGCACGAGTAAGATTGACGTGATATCTAAAAAATTTTCTTTCCATCAACTAAACACCCCCTGGCTATGGCTATGGCTACAGAGAGAAGATCGAGATGGATCATGAGATTCCCGGACAAAGCAGGCAGGCCTATCAAAATAGCTGTCTCTCTGCGTCCATCGGCCGGCCAGCTTCCTTTCATCTCGCTAGATAGATAGAGATTCAGAGAGATAATACAAAACCAGCAGCGATATTTTATTTTCGATTCATCCATCCATGGCCGGAGCAGCAGCTGCAGCACGCACGATCACCATCTCGATCGAGTTTGGTGGCGAGTCGAGGTCGGATTTGGCAAGAGGGGGCTGAAAACGAGGTGACCGGTGGAGGAAAGGAAGGAAGGAAGGAGATCGGAAGCGGTAGCTCTCTCAGCCTCCATCCAGAATACTGTCAACGACGTTGTTGGTCCCGTCCAGCCCCCCCCCCCCCCCCCATCACATGCGTGTACTATGAGCAATATCGAAAATTAATACTAGTTATCTGTAACAGAAATATATATATATATAGCATGTACTAACTCCGTTTCATAATACAAGATGTTTAACTTTTTTATTGTAACATTTGTTCGTTCGTCTTATTCTAAAAATTTAATATAAATATAAAAAATAACAAGTCGTGCTTAAAATTTACTCCCTCTGTTCAAAAAAACCAATTCTCCGGTTTCCGTGTCGAACGTTGGACCATCCGTCTTATTTAAAAATTTTCAGGAAATTAGAAAAAAAATTAGTCACACGAAAAGTACTATTCATGATTTATCATCTAATAAAAACAAAAATATCAATCGCAAAAAAATTTGAATAAGATAAAGAGTCAAAAATTATCGATAAAAAGTGAAAAATTGGTTTATTTTGGGACGGAGGGAGCAAGTCACATACAAAATAAATGATATTTCCATTTTTTTTTGAATAAGACAAATAGTTACAAGCAAAAAAGTCAAACATCTTATTATAAAATGTAGGGAGTAATAAAATTCCCTTTTGGCTTCTAGCTAGATGGAATTCCTTTTTCTATGAAAAAAATGAAAGAGTTTGTAAATTTTGTGCTTCTCTGTGTGACCGGTGGAGTGGGGTCAACAAGATTTTGCTGCTAAGTTTACATTTTTTGTGTATGAGAGAGAGTTACATGTGACGATTTTTTTTTTGATATTTTGAATATTTCATTTCTGATATTAAAAACTAAACCCTCTAACAACGTATTTCTATGTCTGAACTTTTTGGCCAAACATCGTTGTTTAACCACACAAATTAAAACTATTGCAACACGTGCCAGTGAATTACCGTGTTGCCGCATCACGAGGGACTAACGTGACAGTGATGTTTGGCCACGACAATCCCATTTTTGTCAAAAAATGTTTAGAATTGTATTTAAAATTTTAAAAATAAAACTGGTCAAATAGTAAAAAAAAAAGATCACATGTGACGCCCCGGGTATGGTGACTTGTGATGTATACTAAGATTTCAGTTCCAACAGGGATGTGGTAGTGGATTTGCGAAGTTCCTAACCACGAAAGGGAGGCGAAATTAATTGAGATAGGAACTAGATCAGCTCCTGTTGGTTTTGCTCCGAAATTTTCGAGAAGTCCTTCAAACCAATGAGTTTTTAGTTGGAACGTGAAATATATGCAACTCTACCTAGATAATTTTTCCTCTGGTCGTACCGCTTTGTTTCATTAGAAATTTAATTTGTCGATGGACAAGTTGAATCCTTTAAAAATTGAGCATTTTTCCCATAAGAAGGTACCACTGAGATACCAAATTTTATATAGAAAACAATGATACATCATGTTATCTTCTTAATAATGGTAAAATTGCTCTTAAAATTTTCATCATGTTTCGTTTTCGTAAACTCTTAATCTTAATGAAATTGGCCGGTGCTCATTCGCCACCCAAAGAGAAACATTCCTTCAGGTTTTTTCTCTCTCTCGTTAGGTGTTTTCTAGCTTCTAGCTAGCTACCAACTAACGTGTCAGTGCAGTCGCAAGAAAGCAGATATTGATGAACATAGTTCCATGTACGGAAGTTGCAAGCTACCTACTGCAAAGGTATGATTAGTTAGAATGTAGCTGTTCTTAAGCCACTGTGCTTCAGTTATGAGTTGTGACAATTAGATTGTTCATTAGCAATTTCGATTATCCAACCAGAAACTGCACAAGAAGACGATAAAGATGATAGGGCATCGATCAGGAACCTCTTGTAGTATACATGGACTTGTTTCTGCCTCAAACTCTCAGGAGTGTCCAAAAAGAAAATTCCAACAGTACCACTGCCAAACTGACCATACATATATACATATCACCATAGGCTTGATATATATACACATTTGGATTAATGGATGCATATAATGAATGTGTGTGTATGGTTTAGACTGCTCCCTGAATAAGTGCAGGATATTGTCCAAAGGACCACAACGATCTCAAGTCTGAACTTAGCTTGCTCTTCTCCCTCTCCTGCCAACCACTACCATACACAGCCTATCCATCCATCCATATGTATATATCCTTAATAAGTCAATAATTGTGCTCTCATTGATCGTGATCATTTTTCATGAGACATAATCATGAGCCTGGATTTTCTTAAGGATGGATAAGCATTGTTATCACTTGTTTTCTTTAAATATATATCATATTGCTCTTTGAACCTGCCCCTAGTTTGTTAGCAGTACAAAGTTCAGATATCAGAACACTCCATGGTTGTCATACTGTTCAGAGGAAAAAAAAAACAGGGTATCACTGGGGGAGTTTTGAATTTGTTACTTAAAGTTATTTTACTTGTAAACAGGAGGAAGAAGAAGGTCATTTCGTGGGTATGAATAATTGCTTACATTATACCCTTTTCTAAGAAAATATAATTAAATATATAATTTAAATAATTTTCATTGTAAGTTCATCTCACACTAGGTTGTTATGTTATGAAACTTGGGGGGAAAAAAAGAGCTTTGCATGAAACTAAGAAAACACAGTGGTGGGGATTCTTATCAAAAAAACATATCTTGGAGAGTTACCACTTGGATGGAAGAAACTCAATACTGTAAAGTGAAAATATAAACTTCGGTAAAAAAAATCCTCAAAATCAACTTTAAATTTAAAGTTGAAAATTCAAAGTTTGGCTTATAAGCATAAAGTATATGCGAAAGATGAGAATGTTTGAAATATACTTATATTGAAATCGGTGTAGTACATAATTGTACATATCAAACATAAATAAACAAACAAATTTACATGAGGTTAACATAATTATTGTACGTAGATTACACGATAGAAATCAACCACGCTGCACGTACACTACACAAGCAACACTGGATTAACGTTCGCCTCACGTTTAATTTATTCCGACTTCCGAGGCAGGGAAGGTAGCCACCACCAGCAGGTGGCATGAACAGATCGAAGAACATCAAGCCATGGTTTCGATCGAGCAGCAGCAGGAGGAGGACGACGACGACGACGACGAGATGAGTGATCACATGATGGAGCAGGCGTTGGAGTTGTCCTCGGTGAAGCACACCGTCGGCGGCGGGCAGACGACGCCGGGCGGCGGCCACACCTGCGGCGGCCAGGGCCTGAAGCCGCCGCAGGTGCAGTTCCCATGGCCGGCGCCGCCTGGGCACCCGCACGGCGGCGGCAGCACGGGCTTGCAGACGCAGACGAAGTTGTGGGAGCACCCGCAGGGCTTCGGCTTGGGCGGCTCCGGCGGCGGCGGCTTGGGTGGCTCCGGCGGCGGCTTGGGGCAGCAGCTGCACGGCTGCTGCTGCGGCGGGCAGCACCACGGCGCGCCCGGGTACGGGTACGGCACCGGGTAAGGGTACGGCACCAGCTTGCATTCCGGCTTCGGCGGGGGCTTCTCCGGTGGCTTCTCCGGCGGCTTCTCCGGCTTCTTGCAAGGCTTCTCACACGGCTTCTCCTCGCAGTGACACGGCTTCGGCTTCTCGCAGTGGCACGGCTTGGGCTTCTCGCAATGGCACGGCTTGGGTTTCTCGCAGTGGCATGGCTTGGGCTTGTCGCAGTGGCATGGCTTGGGCTTCTCGCAGGTGCAGCAATGGCAGGGCTTGGGCGGCTCAGGGGGCTTCACAGGAGGCTTCGGCGGCGGCCAGACCTCGACGATGATGATCTCCTTGATGATCTTGCCGGCCTTGCAGCAGATCTTCTTGCAGAGCTTCTCGGCGTCGAACTTCCCGCGCACGATCACCTTGTTGATCTTCACATCGTACTCCACCTTCTCGATGCAGTACTCCTCTGCAGCATCAAAAAGAACGCGTCTTTTTAAACAGGAATTCGCCGCCCGGCTGACTGTTCATCAAAATTAGCTGAAGATTCGTGAAGAATTTATACTTTCTAGGCAGTCTAGGACCCTCCTGATCTTGGCGTCGCAGCGGCAGCATTGCAGGTCCACACTGATGACCACTATACTCATCTGCCAAAAAGAAAAAAAAAGTCATAGCAGACAGAAAGAAAAAGTTTGGTCAGTTAACCAGAAAAAAAAAAGACACCTTTTGAGCATCTTGTCTCGTTTTCTTTTCTCATGACAGAGTTAATTAAGACCCTTTGCAACTAACATATAAGCTCTTCAGAGATTTCGCGGCAAACAGTTCAATTCCCGTGGAATTCAACAAAAACACCATGCCTTTATATAAATGGAATAGTAAATCACACAAAATTTGTAGGTTGTATATGACGGCTAAGAAAGCTGGAGTCTTTCTCTGACGGATTAAGCGCTCTACGAAAATAACAAAAAGTACAAAGGTGTTCTCTTTTGAACAGAGCAAGGGATTAGAACACCAGCAAAATGAGAAATTCATTGAGCTAACCTGTTCAATGCTGAATGTAATTCAATTAGCAGGAGGAGAGGGAATCATGGAGAAGCAGGAGGAATAACAATAATAATGTGGGGGATGCATATGGAGCAGAGCTAGCTGAACCTTGTGTTATTTATGTCAGGATATGAATATGATAAGTGCCTTGCCGAAATGCTGCAGCTGCGTTCTCGTCCGTCGGATCGCATCTGGACGGTCCACGTTTCAGCAGGGGTCTTGATACCTACATCACACGAGATGGAAAATGACCAGAGGTGTATAGGACAGTTTGGTCCTTCTCAGGCCTTTGTCCTCTCCCAATTTGCTTTCTGGACTCGTTTGGCTCGGAAAAATTTCTACACATACTTTTTTTTAAAAAAAAATAGAGAAATAGATCGAATGCATGCACCTGAGAAGGGTCAAGTGGAAGAAAAAAGAATTAATT
The DNA here is from genome assembly GCF_000231095.2 of Oryza brachyantha. Classification (NCBI taxonomy): domain Eukaryota; kingdom Viridiplantae; phylum Streptophyta; class Magnoliopsida; order Poales; family Poaceae; genus Oryza; species Oryza brachyantha. The sequence continues at coordinate 9,304,661 of NC_023166.2, forward strand.
TTTACATTTTTTCTCTCTACAACCGGTATGAAATAATCTTTTTTAGCCTTTTCTATTGAACGGCATCATTACAAACCGAATGATTCTTATAGGAATTAATCGTCAGAAATCCAAATATTTTATTTTTCCTCCAAACTACTTAATTTTTGCACTAAAACAAAAGAAATGGCTACCAGAATTTAGTTTCAGTACACCTTGTGCTTCAATAAAACATATACGGTTGTTATCTTAAGAAAAGTTGTTTTCAAATATCAATTTCACTTGGGACCTTGTACATCATGAAACTCAATTTATCTTTCTCTGTGTGAAATCCTGAAATTAATCTGCCCAAATGTGCAGGTGGAGCATTCATATCTAGCACATTAAGAGGGTGACTAGAAAAGAAAAACGGCATATTTGCGAACCAAAAATAATTTGTAAATTAAAATTTTATATATGTATTCTTACCGTTCTAAAAGCTAAGACTAAAAATAAACTTTGGTAAAAAAAATTTCAAAATCAACTCTAAATTTAAGATTAAAAATTCAAATTTTAACTTATAATTAATCATAGACAGAAGTGAATATACGGCGATTGTTAGTTGTTAGGCAATTCCTCTTTGATGAAAACTGTTTCGATGAGATGATTGTGGACCGTTCCTATCATCCAATCAGACAATTAATCCCCCATATTCCCAGGTGGATGACTTTACAGAGACATTCTACACGGAACATCTGTCAGTATTGGTTTGTCCTCTTCATTAATTTGATGAGCATGAGCTGTTTCACGGCGCTCCGCCTTACCTCTTCGAGTAAGACTTAACAAGTAAATCATAATCATTGATAGGGATAGAGTTTATTTGAATTATGTGATATTATTATTTATAAGAAAGTTTTTACAGCGCTTCGCCGGTTCGCCCTACCTCATTGGGAGTACGTAAGACTTAACAATAAATCATAATCATTGATAGGGTTTGTTTGAATTATATATGTTAGGTGATTTAAAATATATTTATCCTGTTTGAGTAAATTCAGCGGTAGGCAAGGGTGATACCCTATAATATGCTTTCCAATTTTCATTATGCATGCAATAAATTAGAGGTGAACAAAACAACTAATTCTATCACATTAGAATCGACCTATGGGTTACATGTCAATGAATGCAGAAATTAATTTATTTGGTTATTTTAACTCTAGTAGTTCATGAAATATCATAAAAATAAACAAATGGTTGATTTAATTACAGAATTCATAATATGCAAAATATAAATTAAATATTATTATATTTTTTATTTACATAATATATTATTATATTTATTTACTCTTGTGATATTATTTATAAATTAAATTTGAAATTCTCATTCAACATGTTGAAGATTTAAAGTTAGGTTAGATTTGCAGGAGGCAGGCTCATAGTTTAAAATCAAACACGAAATTTGGCAAGGCAGATTATCACATTAATTACTTTTTATAGGCAATAATGTTTTGTATGGTAGGTCCAAGATTTTTTTTTTGATCTATTACCTCCATGGAGCTAAGATGAATGTGATCCATTGGATTTAACTGCATTCGATGGACCGAAAAAATTGGAGCTCTATAAAATATCCTTAATTTCATATATAATTCATGACACTATAATTCATCGCTGTTTGATTAGAGCATCACCAGTGTATAATGCCATCTTTGATCACAAGGTGGGCCTAGCCTTTAGATAAAGAACTTACTGTACTTTTGACACCGTTGACTTTTTCATACACGTTTGACCATTCGTCTTATTCAAAAAGTGTATATAATTATTAATTATTTTTATATCATTTTATTTATCGTTAAATATACTTTTACGCATATATATAGGTTTACCTATTGCACAAAAGAATTTGAATAAGAAGAATGGTCAAACGTATATAAAAAGTCAACGGCGTCAAACATTTAGGGACGGAGGGAGTATATTGGTAATTAAAACACAGTAAGTCAGATCGGGTCCCACCTAATTAAAAAAATCGTATCTCTTCTCGACTGCCTCTTGTTTTTTTCTCTCTAATTAAATCCCCTTCGCTGCTCCCCTTTGATTTCAAGGAAAAAAAACCAAATAAAATATTTGCAAACAAAAATAGTTTATGAATAAAATTTTTATAAATGTGTTTTAGTGATTTAAAAGTTAAGACTGAAAAATAAACTACAGCAAAAAAAAATCAAAATCAATTTTAAAATTAAGGTCAAAAATTTAAATTTGTGTTTATAAGTATAAGAAGAGGTGATAATACGAGGTGTCCATTTTAAGCACGTCACACCTACCAACATAAAACTATTTAAAAAAGGTAACAATGTTCTTTATTTATTTGAACTCTAGTACATTTACCCCTGATTTTTTAAATATTATTGTATTTGTATTCCACCTTACTAAACTCCAATGTATTACGTACTTACTCCAAAGTCCAAACGTGAAGTCTTTGCCCTCCGTGAATTTATAGAATACTAATTTATCAAATCTGACCACACACACCCTCATAATTCCGTGAATTTATTGCCGTATAGCTATGTTTTGTTTTGTTTGATTGTTTCCAATAAGGTAATTAATTGAACTTAAAGATATCAAAGTAATCCCACCTCAAACTTAATCTCGGAACTTTTGTTTATATTTGTGGACAAATATATGGAGTATATATATCCGGAACATGTTCTCTGGATTCCTGATAAGCATGTTTACACACTTAATTTAATTAGCACAATAATACACTCAATTATTTATATTGCCTTCACATAAAGCATCTTCTTATAAAGACATGGAATTATAATTCCATTATCTTAAAAACATAAAGCAGCTTCCACACCAAATTAAAGTCCAAGCTGATGAACCTCCTTCAAAGACCACATTTTTATTTTTGACGTAATTCAAAGACCACATTCATGGAGGGATCAACGGGGAAGAAGATCGATCGATGACTCGATCGCGCGGTCGCGTGCATGGAGAGCTACATGACGGCGCAGGCGCCGTACTGCGGGCTCTCGTCGCAGAGCAGCACGGGCGGGTACGCCATGGCCGGCGGCGGGTACGGCGGCGCGGGGTAGCAGCGCGAGCAGGAGTGGCACGACGGCGACCAATTAGCCGGGCACCCACACGCCGGCTTCGGCGGCTCCGCCGGCGGCGGCGGTGGCGGCGGCGGCGGCGCAGGCTTGCAGTGGCACTCGCAGTGCGGGGTGGCGCAGCCGCACGGCGGACACGACGGCGTCGGCGGGCAGCGCTGCGGCGGCGGGCAGTACGGGTACGAGAGCGGTATGAGCTTGCATGGCTCCGGCTTGGGCTTCTCCTTCTCCTTCTCCTTCTCCGGCGGCTTGATCTTGATGCACTTGATGATCTTGCCGGCCTTGCACCAGAGCACGCAGGAGAGCTTCTCGGCGTCGAAGGGGCCAGACACCACCACCGTGTCCTTCTCGTACACGATCTTCTCGATCTCGAACTCGCATCCTTCTGCCCAAGTAATTTCAGCATGCAGCTGGTACGTGTCAGCCAGCTAGCTATAAGAAATCCGAGCTGATGAGGAAGGAGATGGAGATGAAGGCGAAGATGAACATGACCTTGAATGCAGCAGAGGAGCTTCTGGATCTTGGTGCTGCAGCGGCAGCACTGCAGGTCCACGGTGATGATCAGCGTCGGCATCTGATCAGACACGAAGAGCATGCATGAGAATAAATGACATTATGGAAATCAATAAATTTAAGTTCACCAAAGAAACAAGTATGTATGCATCAAATCTGGCTATCTGTATGTACGTAGTTAGTCTCTGACCTCAGTCAGTGCAAATTAATTTCCATCAATGCATGGTATATTTGATGAATTTCAAATAAATTATGTCTACATCCCTATATTAATTATTCCTTTTGGTGACGGAAAGATAGACTAGCATTTCTAGACTAGCATTTCTCTTCAATATGTGCAATAATTATGTATGCTCCTATTTACTTTATTTTTTTTCCTTGTAAGTTCTAAAGTAGTCACTTATTTCAGAACAAAATTTTGAAAACGATTATCTATTTTAGACCAGCTACAACAAAACTCCACCCTGGCTAAGTCTCATAGGCACAGCCACACGACCCATCGACCATCTAACTAACTAACTAACCCTAAACAACCATCAGTCTCCCATTAACACCGTACATGATTACGAAAAACTAGAAATAACATAAACATAGAAATAAGATGTCATGTCACTGAATTCCTAAAAGAATTGAAAACATATGAACGTTTCAAAACTGGTATGATGTGAATATTGAATATATATATATATGTGTGTGTATATACACTGGTAGTTTCGTTTCCGGAATACCGATATTGTTTTTATTTTTGCCTCTACCATTCCGTTTTCATTTTCGAAAAAAATAGAAACAGAAATGGGGAGAGATAGTTTTCCGACCGTTTTCATCCCTACTGTTAATTATATATTGCGTAATTTTGTCATTGTTGAAAAAAAATACTTCTGTGTACGAAATTATTTATAGTTAAAATTTTGCTACCTTGACAGGACTTGTCAAATTTTACACTATAAAATATAACACCTCCTAATATTTTCTTAAGCATGCTGTTCATATAAATTAGGATGCTTTAGATAACAGATATCAATCCATGAAGGAGGGGGGAGTACATAGAAGAAACTATAACCACCGATCGATCGAGCTCTCACCTCTGCACCAGCTTTCAGCAGCTTAATTTCTGACCGATATATCGGAGTTGGAAGGTAGGCGCAGGAACGCCAAACTGCGACGCCCAAACGAGAAGAGAGAGAAAAAAAAAAGTGGAGGGAGATCCCGGGCGGGCGCGCGGCCGGTGAGGGAGGCAATAGTACTGTGCACGGCGTTTTATACTAATATTTTGAGGGACGGGATATTTGGTGGCGTGATCACGTCTGGACGGTTCGGAGTTCTTCGATGCGCGCATGCCCTCCCTCCCTCCCTCCCTCGGTTGAAAGATGAAGCCGATCGAGCGCCATGAGAGAGAAGCTCTGATATTGATGAGTGCGTCGTCGTCGTCCCTGACATAATTCGGTGCCGGATCACATCCCCACAGCTCAGAAGCCACGGCGTTTTCAATGCTGTTGGGAGAAAACCTACATACGCCGCTCCAAGACTAGCTATCTAGAACGAAGCGAATACACATATATATACACTTTCGATTCATTATTAAAAGAATATATTGTTCGATTGTTCATACAATATTCCTATATTAGAGATAAGCAGGTCCTTTGTCCCAAAATTTAATTATTTTTAGAGCTAAGCACCAGAATTTAGAAAAATACGTGAGAATACTGATAGAAAAATTGTGATTGGCTGAGAAGATAATGTAGATGTGAAAATTAAATGGAGAATGACTGTGATTGATTGAAACTATAAGTTAGGTAAAGATAGCTTATTTTACAGATCCAAAAAAATATTAGAAGGGACTTTATAAAGGAGAACTAAAGACCCATAAATATCGATGTCTCCCTCTAACCCTTTCTTCTCTCTAGTTTTGTTTATGAGAAGAGCTAAGGGAGGCTTCAATGGCGGGGCTAAAGCCCACCTAGCCCCGACGATAAATCCGTAGCTGATTTTAGCTTAAAGGTGGAGGACAGAAATAGCTTCGTTTTTTAACGAAATGGGTAGATAAAAAGCAGCGAGAGGCTACGGCAATGGAGAGGTCGGGTAGCTCCATGACTCCTTAATGTTTAAATCGAGTAGAAAATTAAAGATTATAGGCATCAAAAGGGCTTATCAGACAAGATTAATTATTACTCCAATGTGAAGCAAGATAAACTATTAATGTGTCATTACTTAATATTAACCATTAATTTTTGTAAAATTGATTTGTTTATCTTTTAGAAAACTTCCAAATATTTTTTTAGGAAAAACATATAGTTTAGCAGTTTATTTTTTATTTTTAAAAAATATATCGTTTAATAGTTCGATAAGTATGTGCCTGGAATAGGTACCGGATAGCTCCTAATAGCACATTCAAACACATGTTTGATATTATCTTTTTGGTTATTTCTCTTTTGGGTAGTTCAGTTATAAGATTTAGACTCTCCGCACCTATGTAAATTTTGACCATATATATCCACATGTGGATGAATATGGAGAACAGATCTCTATGCATTATCTTTAAAAGATGAGTAAATTACCATTTGGACCAATTTTTATTATGCAAATTTCACTTTCGGGCATACTTAAACCTATCTTGTTTTTACTTTCATTTACTTTCAACTAGCCTTTTTACATTTTTATGGCCAGGACGATCCAACTCTTTTTTCTAGCAATATCTACTATCTCTTTCGGCAAATATAAGGATCATATATAGACAGTGATTCGCTAACATACTAGAAACAAATACGTTGTTGACATGTATCATAAGTATTTGGGGATCAACCACGATAAAACTTAGCTTACCTAAAGTGAAAATATAGGTTTTAATACGGATCCCAAGTACTCTCTTCGTCCCAAAACAAATTTATTTTCTTGTTTTTAATATAATGTTTGACTATTCGTCTTATTTGAAATATTTTGGTGATTAATATTTTATTATTGTTAGATGATAAAACATGAATAATACTTTATACATGACTATTTTTAAATTTTTCATAATTCTTTTAAATAAGACGAATAATAAAAAGTTGGACACAGATGTAACTCATATAATTTACTTAACAAAATATATCACATGATGGATGGAATGGTCGAGTCAAGCGCAGTGACACGTCGTCGTCCGTAGTCCGTCCTGTACGTATGATACATCTCTCTCTTCTACGGCAAGACAAGTCTGGTGCTGGAGAGTTGTGTTCTCACCTGTGACTGTGAGAGGGTTTAATCCTGCTAGCTACAGGATGTGTACAGATGCATCTTAATTTGATAATCGACAGGACGTACACATTTGCACGAATTGATGTAATGCGAATTTTTTTAAAAAAAAACCTGCCGGTTAATTTGGTTCGGGGATTGGTTGCTTGCGTCAAAGTTGTTGGACCATCCGTGTATGTTGTTGAACGTTTGATAGATCTTGGTCGTACGATTGTCATTAAGGGTTGCCACTTGGATAGGGCACCTGTAAAGCGGAAATGAGAAGGGGTTTCAAGGCTCAAGATCCTTTTTTTTTTATTTATGCTTATACTTATAAGTCAAAATTTAAATTTTTGGGATATTTTTACCATAATTTATTTTCTAGCATTTACTTTTATATCGCTAAGTATATATATATAATTCATAAATAATTTACTTAGCAAATATGTCATTTGACTTTTTCCATAAAAAGACCAAACAAACACCCATCTACTAGTCTAAAGTGATTTAAACTTTGAACTCCAAGAATAATTTAGGTAGTTTTTTCAATTTGCTTTCTAAATTATCCACCATCAAAAGAGGTCAGAGAAAAAAATGATAAAGAATATTTATAAGATTGTATAAAATCCAGGATCAGCTTTGAGTTTTAATGTAATTGCATGAGTGCTAAAAATACACGTTGTACTGAAGAGAGCAAGATCAGGAGTTAGTAAGCAGCTGCTCGTAAGAAGAACAACGCAGCTGTATATAGCCATTAGCTACTGATTAACCCAACTAATATTGCAACAGTGATCAGTGTGCAGCTGCCTACTGAAGCCAACAAAACAGAGCATGGACCGATACATACACACAACACGGTGGATCAGTGCTGATGTACTGTGAGCTGTTAAAGAAGCTGAGACTGAGCTGCTCGTCCAGACCTGGCGTCCCGTGGTTGACACGACGATGTGGGCACAGGGGCCGCAGGCGCAGGGTGAGGGGAGCACGGGGGTGCACTGTTGAGTTATGATCCAAGTCTTTTGGTACGAGAGACCGACTTCAACGGAGTGAAGCGGCGGCCTGTCGACGGAGCGAAGCGAAACATATTTTATGGTTTTAGGGTTTCATTTTATATATACCTATTGTAAGTTACCATCGGCGTTATAACTTTATTTTGAAATAGTGAAAATATTTTAATGGCTGGCGTTCGTGATTTTTTCTCTTTTGCTTTGAAAGAGTTTTTCACGTTAAATTTCATATTTTCTATGATTAATCTACCGTATTCATCGTTTATTATCGTTTATTTGCATGTTGTTTTTCTAACATGCACACGCACGGGTTGATGGACGCACGGGGCGGTGGGCGACTGAGCAAGGGCAAGGCGTCGAGGCGGCGCCGCGACCGGCTGAGAGCGAGCGCGGAGAGACGGGAGTCCGGTCCGGAGGCGGAGAGGCGTGCGCCATGCACGACGCTCCTCCACATCTTAACTACTAACCCCTACCTCTCGCTGTTGCTGGGCTAGGCCGGCCGCCCGGGGGTCGAGGAAGTGCCGCTCTCCGGGCAGTCACGGGTCCACCAGCTACATCACTGGTGAGAATAGTTTATTTTCATCTTTTCGCTCGCGTTTACTATTATAAACCAAAATTTAAATTTTTATTTTAGATTTAGGGTTGATTTTTGGTTTTTTAATCGTAAATTATTTTGTACCTTTGTCTTTTAGTTTACAATGAACATGTATATAAAATTTTTATTTACAAATTATTTTTTCTTATATAAATATGCCTTTGGGTTTTTTTTTGAAAAAATGCCAAATAATCATCCCGGTAAAACGTGATCATACAAAGGGAGTATTTCGTTAGACTATATAACATTTTGCAGAACTAATGTAGAGTGATTTTTTTAGGCCTTGTTTAGTTTGCAAAATTTTTTTAAAAAACATCACATCAAAACTTTAAACACATATTTGAAGTATTAACATAATCTAATTACAAAACAGATTCCGCCTGAAAACTGCGAGACGAATCTTTTAAGTCTAATTAATCTATCATTAGCACATACTGGTTACCGTAGCACTTATGGCTAATTACGTCCTAATTAGACTTAAAAGATTCGTTTCATTATTTTCTCTATAACTGTGTAATTAGTTTTAATGTTAATATATATTTAATGCTTCATTTAGATATTTAAAAATTTGATGTGATGTTTTTGGAAAAAGTTTTTGAAACTAAACAGCCCCCTGAATTATCACTTTATCTAGCACTGATATCCGAACTATATTCAAATGATTCTTCGTTACCCAGTTTGTGCGCCAACCATATTCAAATCCTGATCCGCTCTTCCCTCCAAAACAAGGAAATGGCGCCACCTCGCAACCAACCCCTCTCACTGCCTCCGTCGCCGCACTCCCTCCGTCGCCTCCTCCACGCCCGCCTCCCGCCCCTCCTCCTCCTCGCCGCGCACGCGCTCGCCGCCGTCGCCGGCCACCTCTCCGGCCCCGACCCACGCCACCCGCACACGCTCCTCCTCCTCGCTTACTCCCGCCACGCGTCCTCGTGGCCCCGCGCGCGCCTCCACCTCCTCCTCCTCTTCCGATCCTCCCTCCGCGTCCCCGTGTGCCCCACCCGCCACACCCTCCCGCTCGCCGTGTCCGCCGCCGCGTCGGCGCACCACTTCCGGCTCGCGCTCTCCCTCCACGCCCTCGCCGTCATCCGCAACCTCGTCCCGTTCGCGCACGTCTCCAACGCGCTCGTCTCCCTCTACGCCAGGAACGCGCTCCCGGACGCCGCGCGCAGGGTGTTCGACGGAATGCCCGCCCCGGACGTCGTCTCGTACAACGCCCTGATGGATGGGTACGTCAAGGCTGGGCGGCTGGGGCTCGCCATGAGGGAGTTCGAGGGGATGCCGGAGCGGGACGCCATGTCATGGGGCACGGTAGTCGCAGGGTGTGCCAAGGCTGGGCGGTTGGAGGAGGCAGTGCGGCTGTTTGACAGGATGAGGAAGGAAGGATTCAGGCCGGACGACGTCGCGTTGGCCGCGGTGCTGTCGTGCTGCGCGCAGCTCGGCGCGCTGGAGAAGGGGCGGGAGGTGCATGACTATGTGAGGCAGAACATTCCCCGGCCAAACGTGTTCTTGTGTACAGGGATTGTTGATCTCTATGCAAAGTGTGGGTGCGTCGAGGTTGCCAGGGAGGTATTTGAAGCATGTCCTGAGAAGAACGTGTTCACGTGGAATGCGCTCATTGTCGGTCTGGCAATGCATGGCCATGGCAGGGTGGCACTGGAATATTTCGACCGCATGCTGGTTGAGGGCTTTCGACCAGACGGGACCACTTTCCTCGGTGTGTTGATTGGTTGCAGCCATGCTGGCCTTGTGGACACGTCAAGGAGGATATTCTGTGAGATGGAGGGCAAGCATGGCGTTCATCGAGAGTTGAAACATTATGGATGTATGGCTGATCTGCTTGGCCGAGCTGGGTTTATTGAGGAAGCAATGGAGATGGTCAAGAAGATGCCAATGGAGGGGGACTCATATGTCTGGGGAGGCATACTGGCTGGCTGCAGAATGCATGGGAATGTAGACTATGCTGAAGTAGCTGCCCAGCATTTACTGGAGCTGAACCCTGAAGACGGTGGGGTATACTCTGTCATGGCCGGAATCTATGCAGATGCCAGTAGATGGGAGGATGTTGCGAGGATAAGGAAATTGATGGATGAAAGGATCGGTAAGAGGAATGCTGGTTGCAGTTTGATCACGATGGAGTGCAAAGATGGTATCAAGATAATGAGCTGATTGTGGGCATCGTGCAATCTGAGTGGAGTCTCCCTGGAGGGTTAAAAATTCCAAGGTAGAAAGTTGCACAGCAGGAGGATCAACAGGATTGCAATGACAAGGCTGCTAAGGTGTCAACCAGCCTCTCCATTTGATAATGTCGATCCATCAAAGTTGCTGCCCCTGACCATATAGTGTGATCTTATTGAGAATGGTAATGGCAAAGTCTCACACATTGTTCTTCTGGGCACAATAGTTGCAATTTTGCATGCTGAAAGCATGGAAAGTGTGCATAGGAGCAGCAAGGCAGCACTGGGAGTCATTGCAGTTCAGGCGAAATCTGATGACTGTTTTTCCTTAGCTACAATCTGACAATTTTATTCTTCATAGTTACATTTTCCTTACAATAAGATATTGATGGACTTCGTGGCAACTATGTAGCAAATTTATGGATGATTAATTACTTGCATTTGATTAGTGGTTACTGAACGTGTATCTAGAAAACAACTGGGAGATGCTGACATAATTGGATTTACTACGTATCTTTGCCTGAGTAGAAACCAGGATACTTTGCCATGTCATTTTTTTAGTTATTTTGCTGATAGTAATGAAGAGGTCCATAAGAATGTAATTTTTTAAAGAGCTTTGAAACCAGTGATTCTGTGCATGAGCCTTGGTTCTGATGATGGCTAATTTTGATGCAAATAATAAGATGTTGCACATCAATAGCTATAGGTTGTCAGTAAAAGAGTTCCCTTTCAACTTCTTAGCTTGTGTTTATATCCTTAATTATCCATTTATGCTTTGACCACGGTCTCAACTATTTATTCTATTTTATGTGCTACTGAATATTTTCTCCTTATTTTTACCCATTCAACTATTTTTTTATTATTTGCAGGAATTAGAGAAGGACGAGACTACATCAGGATTGCTCAAGATGGTTGTACAACCAGACTGCCGATGATGTCCTCTGCATTCTCTTGTTTGATTCCTCTGCTTTCATAACAGAAGGTAAAATTTCAAAGAGTGAAGTGCACCAGCGGTCTCTAAACTTGTGTGCATGTGTCATCTAGGTCTCTGAACTCTCAAAATGTATTTTCGGGTCTCCGAACTTATCCGGGGGTGTCATATAGGTCTAAACGGGTTTTGACCCGCTCCATCCGATGACGTGGCATACCACGGTGACGTCTACGAGAAGAGAGAGAAAAGAATAAGGAGAGAGATACTGATATCTGGGTTCCATATGGCCCCACCAACACGTAGGCGTCACCGTGGCATGCCATGTCAGTGGATAGAGCAGTCCGGAGCTCGATTAGACCTATATGACACCCCCGGACAAGTTCGGGTACCTGAAAATACATTTTGAGAGTTTAGGGACCTAGATGACACATGCACACAAGTTTAAGGACCGTTGGTGCACTTCACTCATTTTCAAAAGATTCAGAAGCTTTGCAATCTCATGTTCACCTAATGGTCGAAGGAAGAAAATGCAGCAATAGCTCACATGGCTTGCAACAAATTTTCTTAGGTTGGCTGTTGTACGTTACTGAGTTGAACTCACTCCATCACCCAGGGATATGCCTTCCTCATCACAGTTTACAGCAACTGCATGCTATACTCAGGGAAGACGGAGCTGAGTTGCAGTGGGCAGAGCTTCTCGTTAGCTTCCCTATGCAAACTCGCCAAGTGCAGGTAGCACTTTGAACATGTAAATCAATCATAACTGTTCATGCTTCAGAGGAATGAACACGTTCAGAATTGTTCATAATAATTCAGAGAGAACATATCTGTTCAGAACTTAGATGTGATCACTGATCAGAGTCAAATATGACCTACCCATGGAGAAATATTGCATTGCATAGAAGAAACAAAGGCACATGCCCGTAGGCTCAAAATCCATTTCCAGTAACATGAATGTTTGAGCAAGACATCTGAGGAAGAACATCAGTGCACAGTGTTTTGTTTCTGCAATGAGATTCAACTCCTGTTTACTAGCATGATGTTGACTTTTCTCTGCTTTATAAATATATATTGAATATCCTAGATAGATTATTTCAACTGTGTAGTGTGTATTAAATCTCCTTAAAAGGTCATTTTACTTGAAACTGCATTTCACATAGATCTGCCATTAAATTTTATGATGATTTTGTCCAGAAGTGATGGAAATAATGCATTACATGTACCCTATGCAGCTGAGAGTATGAAACAATCTAACACCTTTTACACTGTATGGTACTAAGTTATCTTATATAAAACATCTCTTAATCCCCTGGAAAAAAAAGATAATTGCTTCTTTGTTTTCTCAGTGGCCAGATTGTAGGATTGGCTGAGGTAGGCACATGGACTATCTATTCTAGCACATGGACTCTCGCAGACGATCAACAACAAATTTGTAAATGAAAAATATGTTATAAATAAAACTTTTATATACGTATACTTAGCAATCTAAAAGTAAAGACCGAAAAATAAACTTCGGTGAAAAAAATCTCTAAAATCAACTCCAACTTTAAGATTAAAAATTAAATTTTGTCTTATAAGTATAAGCGAAAAGACGGGGTGTCATCTTTTAACATGATTGCCAAACCTCAGTTCGTGTTCAATTCGATTCCATCAGCTATCACCTCTTTGTGCTATTATATTGCTCTCCTTCACCAATCGGTTTTTAACCGGGTCAATTCCCTGTTTGATTCAATATCTATCCTTAAACAACCGTTAATACCAACTTTTGCCGTTAACATCTGCATGAACAGATTTGTATAAAAGAAATTTTATACATATATTTTTTTTATAATTTGTGTTTGTAGGTATAAAGTTTCGTATTTATACTAGAAATTTTATGTACAGTAAATTTATATAAAGGAACAAATCTGTAGAATATAAAGTATGTAGTATGAAAAATATCTACATAGCAAATATCATCTTTAAAAAATATATCTACAAAGAGTATACACTAAAAAGTTGTATATAAAATTCTGTAATAGAAAGGGCATCATCTTTTCACATGTACTTGTAAACCAAAATTTTAATTTTTAATCTTATTGATTTTGGGGTTTATTAGTTGTAGCGTATTTTCAGCCTTTGTTTTTATATGGCTAAAAACAGATATATAAACTTTTTATTAGTAAATATACAGTTTGTATTTTTCAAAGAAAATGTCAAAAGATGATCCTAAAAGTTTATATATGCAAAGTTCGTAGATACGAAGTATTCACTTAGGTTAACAGGCACAGGAGGTTTCCCCGTTAGACTTTTCGCCATCTGTGGTCGATGCGGTGCGATCTTTGAGGTGGTCATAATTTGAACAGGAGGAAATACAAATGGCTCAGTTTGGTTAGAGCCCACTCTTATGAAATTTGGTGCTCCTCGTAGATCAGGCACTCCATTCGTAAGTTTGCAATAAAAAGAGTCGTTTCGACAGGGCATCAATCAAACCCAACCAAACCAAAGGACAGCAGCAGCAAGATTTGGCCCAGGCTAATCTGGCATACCGCTAGTACATGACGGGCGGCGTGAAGAGTCGCGCCCAGCCACCATGCAACCGTACTGTTGCACTGTTTATCCACGGTTCTCGGTATTGTTCATCTGCTTTCTCTTTTTGTCTGGGGTGGTGTTTAGTTGCCACGTATTTTTTGCAACAAAATCATATCGAACGTTTGACCGGACGTCGGAAGTAGTTTTTGGACACGAATGAAAAAATGAATTTCACGGCTAGCCTAAACCGCGAGACAAATCTTTTGAGCCTAATTAATCGGTCATTAGCACATATTGGTTACTGTAGCACTTATGGCTAATCATGTACTAATTAGGCTCAAAAGATTCGTCTCAAGATTTCTTTCATAACTGTGCAAATAGTTTTTTAGTTCATCTATGTTTAATGGTCTATTTAGATGTCCAAAAATTTGATGTGATGTTTTTGAAAAAAATTTGGAAACTAAACAATGCCTGAGTTAATCAACCGTGTGCTGATTATCTGCTTTTACTGTTCATCTGGGTTGATTAAGATGATAAATTAGTGTTTCAAAAAACGTCAATCACAAGTAGTGTTCTTTCTGTATCTATTTTCTGCGACAATGCGCGGGGTGGTCGGCTTGTTTTATTTAGGGTGTGTTTGGTTGGTGGTCAAGGTGGGATGAGATATGTCCATTCATATTTTTAGGGATATGGTGATTCAGTTTTATGTTTGGTTAGATGGATAGAATGATCCAATTTTTTGTTTGGTTGGATGGATGAGGACAGATAGGATGGACATATTGAATTACTAATAAATAATAATATAAATTAATCATCATATTTTTTATCGGAATTAATATAAATTATCAATTAAATATATCTATCATCATTAATCAATACTAATTTAAACTTGGTAATTACTAATTAATGTCAAAACAAGCTAATTATCACTAAATAATCACTAATGATCATGGTTCGCGATAGTGGATGAGCTAATCCGGCCAATTTGACCGGATACACCCATCCAGCATCTTCGTGGAATATTCTCTTTTTGGGCCACCATATCCAGTTTCGTCCACGAACCAAACACATCAAAAATCTGGATGACCATCTCCCATCCAGTTATATCCCACCAACTATACACACTCTTAATTGACGCGAGTCAAGGAAAGCCCGCTCCCCACCCACCGCGCGGTGGGGCGAGCAATCGGGCCTCCACAACCAGCGGAAGACGAGACCCCACCCCGCCTCCCGGTCCGTCTCCTCGGACGGGGTAGTACGCAAACAAACGCACGCAGCCGCGGCCGCGTGCACCGGCGGCGATTTCAACGCGTGCGGGGCGGCGACGGGGACGGACGGACGGACGGACGCACGGGCGCGGCAGGCAATGGGATCGAAGATTCCCGGGCGGCACCACGCGGGCGGCGTCTCTCGCCCATCGGCATCGGCATCTGCATCTGCATACCGGCGCGATCCCCTGCTGCAGCTCTCTCAATTATTGCTGCGGCGACGGTGACGCCCGCTCGTAGTCCGTCTCCGTCCCATCCACGGTAACCGCTCCGCTGACGTCGTTCGTTCATTTGGTACTCCTGCTACCTCCGTCTCGAAATAAGATTGTTTTTTGTTTTTTCGTATCCAACGTTTCACCCTTCGTTTTATTTGAAAATTTATTATAAAAATTTAAAAAAATTAGTCACATATAAAGTACTATTCATGTTTTATCATCTAGCAATATCATCTAATAAGAACAAAAATATTAATCATAAAAATTTTTCTAAATAAGACGAATGGTGAAACATTGGACACGAAAAAACGAAAAATAATTTTATTTCAGGATGGAAGTATTATATAATAGTGTCTGTATATATGGTGTTCAGTGGGTGCACGGCGCGGACACGAACGTGTGCATGCTAACTGGTTGGTTTTGTACCGGTGGATACATGTCCGATCCACTTAGTATAAGCAGGAAATAATAAGGCCCCAGATTGGTCTGGCGAAATTACTGGATATGCCGTTATTTTGGCCAGGGAAATTCCGCGCGTATATTTGTCTACTACGATACTCCCGTGGTTAATTCCTGCTGGAAAATAAATATAGGCCTAATAATTTAAGACTCGCTCTAATAACGCCATAATGGTCATAAATATGTCTTTTAGCTTTATTTTTATAACCCAAAAAATCACCCATGGTACTCATTTGATCCTGAAACTCGTGAGACCGATCCGATCGTAAGCCTCGTTCCCTACTCATTGATCCTGAGAACCTGGTGTCTCCTCGTTCCAGGACCGTCCAACAATCCAATCCTGAAAACTACGCCACCTGAGAGCCAGTTGCAAGACGATATTTATCTGGGCAACCTTTTTTTTTTCCTCTCACTAAGAGAGAGACCAATCTCGGGCACGTACGTACGCGAGCGTGTCGCAGGTGGCGGCCGTAGCCAAAAACCTGACAAGGATCGATCTGGGCCGGTCGGCAGGCATCGATCTGTAATACTTTAGGTGTATGCTTGGGGATATGGATATGCAACCTTTGTATGATACTCCCTCCTATATATATTTAATAATTGACACGGTTAACCTTTTAATAAATTATTTGTCTTATTAAAAAGTACACGATTATCGCTTATTTCACTGTGATTTACTTTATCATGTTACAAATATTTTAGACATTATAAATTTATATTTTTCTGAAAAATTTTAAATAAAACTTATGTTAAAAGAACAGAGGGAATAGAAACAAGACGCTGCCGGCACCGAATATTTTGACCGGCCGGCTGAGTGCCGCGTGCGTGCAGCGTGTGTCGCTTCACCCGGCCATGCATTGCGACGACCAACTGCTGATCCAAGCAGCGCAGCTGATTACTTGTTTCACCAATCGACACGCCATCCGTCCTTGATTTTTTATAAATATTTTATCATTCATTTTATTTAATATTTTCATAAAATATGTAAAGCTATATATATGTATAAAAATATATTTAACAATAAATAAAATAATATAAAAAATAATTAATAGTTATATAAATCTTTTAAATAAGACGAATAGTTAAACATGTATCAAAAGGTCAATGGTGCCAAATATTTAGGGACAGAGGGAGTATATCTCTTCCTTTGTTTTTTCCTAGCACTCCTTTGTCTAAGTCTGTTAATCTCTAAAGTAAGCACCTAATAGCTTCAAATATAAAACATATGTCTAGTAAATATTTAGAGGTAAAATTTCTGCGAAGCAATCTTATTTTCACTGGAGTTTTTTTTTATCATCATTAAAATTGTACCTTAAGATTCTCTATTTTCTAATATAAAAAATTTGGCACCCCTAGGAAATAGGTATCTCAATGTATCAAAATTTATGCTGAATTTTGACATCTCAAGTTACTTTCTTAACGATTATAATTTTTTTCTTAAATGTAAATGGAGCTTAAAATAATTCGGATGGCCTAGGTCTTAAGCTAAGTATACTAACTCCGTCATAAGATTTTTTGACTGTGTATAAATTCATTCATTCATCCATTCATCAGTATATTTGTTAATATACATATCAAAAATCTATTAATGCTAAAAGCCTTATATTTAGATATCAATACATTTCAATGATTATGGTCAGAATTTTAAAGTAGAAGTTTTTACCATCCTTAAAAAGTTTTCTAAAGATACCACATTTTTTACTACTAGGTACTAGGTATTCATAAGAACCAAAATTTTATGGTGAAAATTTTGTACTTAGATATACTTTCTTAATGCTAATAAAATTTCCCTTAAAGTAAACACAACAATAAGATTATTCATAGGAGTAATTTTATTATTCTTGAAAAATACTAAAAGACATAATATTTTCTCATGTAAAATTTGATACATCCATGTATTTTGTCCAATGAGTTACCAAAATTTTAAGCCTAAACTTTGGTATTTAGAGTTCTTTCTTAAAAACGGAAAAATTGCCTTATTCATGGAGCCAGGAGATATTTTAACATTGAAATAGGGTGAAAGTTCAGCTTCTTAGATAATGGAATTTAATGGTCTATGCTTTAATGGAAGTTAAAGCTCTAGTGAATTATTAAAAGATGCAGCACAAACGACTGCGACTAGTAATTTGAAATATGATAAAAAAACAAAAGACTATACAGTGAAAAACATTTAAATAAGAACCCATTCTATTACTGAAGTTCCATTTATGGTTATAAAAAATTACATAAAATTCTGTTTCTTTAATGCCTGGCGTAATTCCATTTGTTCTTGTCTACCTCAACCTCTGTAGTGGTGCTAATGTCATCCTCAATGCAAGTTTCATGGAAACGATTATCTATAGTAATATGTTAGCTAAAAAGTTTGAAATTAGGATAAAACAACCATCTCTCAATGCCTCTCAATGTATAGTTTCATCTCCCTAGGTTATATGCAAGACACAAGTTATCTACCTAACAGTGCATAGAAGGTTTTATCTCCATGAAACTCATTTTATCTCTCTTTATTAATACTTTGCCATATTATCAAAATTGTCTATATGACACCCTATTTATTGCCCATAAAACTTTCATTAAAATTACCCTAAGTACATACCCTGCTATTATAACGCCCTAAAAGGAGGACATGGCAGGGCATCGATGTAGTTATAGACGTGGGTAGACGTGAGAATAATTCATGATCAGTTCTAATTTAAATAAACGAACTATAATATACTTTTTAGATCTTAAAAATAAAACTTATTTTTTTAATTAGAGCTGGCCACGGATCCCATTGGCCGCCTCCTGTCTATCCATAGTCAGGGGCAGAGCTACGTGTTTAATGGGGTTCCAGCACATGGTTTAGAATTTTTTTAGTTAGACTCTATGTATTGTCACCATTTATGTATCCATCTTAATCAAGCTTAAGACACCCATAGCCTCAATTCAAAACATTAAAAGCAAGCAACTGAAGCTCTGAAGTCCTTATTCATAGTGACCACCGATAGAATCATAGTTGCCCGACCGAATAATTGGGCTAGGCTCTCACATGGACATGCAAGTCCATTGATACACATGGATATTATTAGAGGATACTCGGCACTACCCAATAACATACACTTAACATTTTTGTGGCACGCAAAGTTCCAAAAGCGTGAGCACCAACATGGTTTTAAATATTTGGATTGGGTATCCTCTCGAATTTAACTATAATAAAACATGTTTTGTTGGGTTCACTGGTATACTGTAACACAAGTAGTGGTCAATTGTATTCTAGACCATGCCAATATATGGATTAATTAGTACTTAGTATAATTGGAGTATATATAATGGTATTTTCTTCAAAGTCCTCGAGCAAGGATAAAATTAAAATTTGGTGAATTTCATAAAGTAATAAACCACTGGTCTCTAGTAATTTTTAGTGGATAACTACAAGAGCCATCACCCCATTTTTCCGTTTTTTACTTATCCTTATAAGCCAAATTTTAAATTTCTTACCTTAAATTTAGAGTTGATTTCGAGGTTTTCTCATTGAATTTTATTTTCTAGCATTAGCTTTTTGATTGCTAAGAATACGTACATAAGTTTTATTCATAAATTATTTTTTATTTGTAAATATGTCGTTTATCACCCCTCATATGTTTGTTTTTTTTTATTTTGCCATAGTTAAAGTAGAGTTTTATGTGGATGAAACTTGCTATCCACAGTTTACTAGACCATGGAACTAGAGTGAAAACTCTCATTGAGAATAATTCATTTTATCTTCATACATTAATCAACTCATATTAATCACTTGGATACAACATATAAATTCATATGTTAGCATATTGTTGACGCTGAAAATAATAATCAACGGTCATACACGTAGGCCTGGAAATCAATCTTACACCATTCCAGTGCAGGACCTAATTCCTAGAAATACCGGGCGTGTCAAAAATGTGTTCGACGCTGAAAATAACAATCAACGGTCATACACGTAGGCCTGGGAATCAATTTTAGACCATTCCAGTGTAAGACCTAATTCTTAGAAATACCGGACATGTCAGTCAGTTTAATCCTGTAACTGACAAGATATAGCATGGAAAACAGTTAACCCCGAAATCGCTATCGGCTAGATAGCCGATACTGCTCCAGCACCCTAGCCGATAGACTAGACAATCGGCTTTACAGGAATTTCGTGGTAATAGTTATAAATATGCCTAATCGGCTAAGTCATAAGCAGGATAAATACTAGATAAGCCATCCAGCGAATTAATCTTAAAAGATTGGACCTAACCGAGATAGTCTTAAGATTAATCGGCCGATCGGACCGCTCCAACATTTATCATCCGCTAAATTGCTAGCCGATATAAGACTAAACATTGAATTTGTACTGTAAACTGGAATGCTATACTCATTATTCGCATAAAACAATAACACCCAGCGGCATGCGTGCCCAATCCAGACCTAGAAGATCGAACTCAATCGAGACAGTACAGACCTAAACATGACTACGCATAACATCAGATAAATATTATAGTATACGAATAATGAGATAGCAAAACAGCGTAACCACTAACCGATCTACTAAACTCAGCCGATCGGACAGACTTCTATAGATAGATTACACCAAACATACATAGATCAGACCTAACCGAGACAATATGCAGTTCAGCATAATATAACGATAGAAACATGAAGATCGGCAAGTTTAACCAACCAATCGGCAGATTACTTAAGATAATGTTGGCTAAAACTCCAGCAATAAGCCTCTAAAAACCCCGATTCAATTCGACAATATAGATCTAACAAACCAGATTGATCGGACTGAACCAAGACAGAATCAGGCCGACTAGAACAATGCTATCGGACCGAAAGGATGAACTTGTAAAGACTTGAACGAGTACTAATACTACTTTAAATCAACGTAGATCAAAAGCAATAATAGAACTCAGCCCGCCGATCAACCAAGCAGAAGATCGGATTTAACCGAGGCAGTTTTGTCTTAGTTGATCGATAGGTTTTGACGAACTAGAACTTACATTGCGAAGTTGACAAACTCCGCGCCGAAAGCTCAAGCAAGTCAAAGGTTTGAGGCGATGCGCCAACTAAGATTGATCAGAAGGTATCTTACAAGGACCCCAGGCACTCCTATTTATAGCCCCGGAAAATAACTAACCGGATAAGAATCCGCTACCAATTAACTTTACATTACTCGGACTCTAATTAAGTAACAAAACCCTTAACAAACTTCAAGATAACTCCTAATTAATTTACATGGACTCACGGTTAAACACCGAACCTATCTCCATCTTTTGGGCTCAATCAGACTCCCATACTTATCCGACTTGGACCCTATCGGCTGCAATCCCTTTGCGTACAGCCTCCTATCTTCAGCCGATTCGAGCCTCCTTTTTCGATTCGATCTTTAACCGTGTGTCAATCAATAACGCCCATTTGCCAAAATCTGACGTTAACACATATAAAAACATGAAATGAAATTTTACATTGAGATCATTTGTTTCATACATCCACTCAATAATATGTTATCATGATATAACACTATTAAAACAATAGCCTACGAACCGAGCAATTAAGGGCATGCAAGTGATTAATTGTCCGTGGCATAACTTTAGGCGTACAATAAAGTGTTCCGTCTCGAACTATGTATCCAAGTAAAGATTTACTCCGGTTCAATAAAAAGCACATCGAGGTACTAGTACCTAACGATTCTAAATCGTTTTTATCGTTGGATCTAACTATATACATCCTACTCAACAATATTTAATGATAAAAAACGATTTGTTAATATGAGATACCGGTATCTTAAAGTACTTTTAAAGTAAATCTGGTCATACTAACTGATTTGCCGTACGTCCATTGGACGTACTTTAGGTGTACGATAAATTATTGTTCCGTCTCCAACTATCATATCCTCCAACATGGAGAACCCATTTATTAGCATTTGACTCGACGCAATAATACTGTTATGATTTTGCAGCCAAGTCCCAACCTGTTACAATAACTCAATAATGGATACTTCTTTATTTACTTGTGTTCTGCCGACCAAGAGGGCATTTTGGTATATGTAGATATGAACACACATCGATGCATGACATCGATGAAGGAAATGGCAAAGATACGTTGAAAACAATCGGCATATGTTTTTGCTTCGGTCGTGCTTATAAGCTAAATCTAAATCTTTAATCTTAATTTTTAAGTTAATTTTTATTTATTTCTCATCGTAATTTGTTTTTTTTCTAGATTTGTCCTTTCAGCCTGCTAAGAATATATATATATATATATATATATATAAGTTTTTATTTATAAATCTTTTTAGTTTGCAAATTAATAACCCCCCAATTATCGATCGCATGCTAAGCTGGGTCATCAGTGCTGCAGGAGTGACGTGAACTTAATTAGCTGTGGTATGAGAGCGACTGATGCTACTTTTGACTCGAGACGTGGAAGCCACTTGTGCTGTTCTATAGTACAGTAGTCTGCTCTCTAGCGGCTGTAACACTTCACCAATTATTGCAGTAAACAACGTTAAAAACGACAGCATCTAGAGCATCTTATCAGTGTCGTGTCTAGGATTCTACGTTCGAATAGTCCGACTTATATAAATTTATTTAAATACCATAAATATACCATACCAAATATAGAATACATGTTTAAAATTAGGACTAACTCTCCGGTATATTTTACTGGTAGTATTATACTATCATTAGAAAAAATATATTTTTATACTTTGTTAATTACTGTAGTTGATTAGCAGTATTTTATAATTTTATTGTTTTGCAATAAAGATCACAAAAAGACGATATTACTCCTTCAAATTTCTACTACACCTAATATTGTTGGTAGTATAATTCAATCATAGCCGTCCGATAAAAATAGATGAACGATATGAATTAAATTCTACAACCAGTAAAATACACCGGAGTCGGCCCCAGAAAATTAATCGAAAATTCGCTATCACTTACTATTATTGAGGAAGTATTTTTTTTCTTTATAGAAGTTATTTTTTTACATAAAAATATATATCATATTAGAAATATTTTAGGTGATCCGGGGGCTCCCTAGATCCGCCCATATGTTAATTATGCGCATCTAATTAAATGAGGAACAGGGTATCACCAATGGTCAAATCTTTAGCTGGGGCTCTCATGATATCAGACAATGTAGGCACATTGCAAGTTGGCTAGTTGTCATGTAATTGATTCTTCCATGGCTACGTTTTGTCGCTGATTAATTAACACGAGAATTTGTTTAATTTCGGGGGCAAATTTCTTTTGGACTACTTGTGTTCGAACCTCTATAGTCAAATGCAATTAATGATGCAGTACATCTTGATTTATCAATCATATCAAAAATAAATTTCCTAGGTTGGTCTTCTTTTGTCCTTGACACGGACGGCGTATCTTATATTGACTTTACCTATAGAATCCCATAAGAGGATTCCGGCGCGGATCCAGGGGTGTGTCCGGTATCACCAAAAAAAATCTAATATAATGTTATATATATAAATAATATAACTCCTATAAAGAGAAAAGAAATACTCTCGGTTTTTATTAATTTTAAACTTATATGTTTGGTATGGTATTTTTATAATATTATCCGGCGAGAGATCGAAAACCGTGTGTGACCTCGTGGATCATCGTTTCCCGTCGCGCTCAATGGGGCTTCTTAATTTGCAACAAGAAATTAGAGCTAGCGAGGCGATGTGATGAGAGGGAGGACCAACCGGCAGGCATGGAGGAAGAGAGAGAGAGAGAGGGGTGGCGTCCGTGCGTGCAACTGGTACTGTTCATCAGTTGTGGTAGAGTTGACAAATCCATTTTATAACATCATGCTGAACAAACCATTCCACTTGGGAAAGCTAGCTGTGCACATGGCCATAACCTCTTCACCTTTTTTTTTTTTTGTGGAACCTGTTGCGCTGCATGGGCAGGATAATACAGAGATGAACATTCCGCATGCAGAAAGACGTGTGTGATCTCCTGTCTCACTGCCATCTGATATATACTACTTATTTTACCTCCTCTCATGAATTTTACACATAAATCGAGGGCTCTTTTACCTTCCTTAAAAAAACTTGAGTATTTTTATGTACGATGTACCTTAGGGTATTATAATTTTATATTAAATTTTTGGTAACTCAAGTCAGTTTTCAAGGATGGTAAAAAATTCCCTATAAAATGAGGTAATTGTTTGTTTTCTTTTTTTAAAAAAAGTTAAACTCCATATTTATAAACGAATAATAATTTATGAATAATTTTTTTATATATGAATTCTTAGCCATCTAAAAGGTAAAGCTGAAAAATAAACTTTGGTAAAATGACTCTAAAATAAACTCCAAATTTAAGCTTAAAAAGCTTAAGATGGGGGTGAGAATCTTCACCGGTGATCCATTTTCACTGTTGCGCTGAAGTCTGAAATCCTGACGATAAAGAGGTGATCTGCACGGACTAGGATGGCAGAGAGTACCTAAAATTCAGGCAGAGGCTATACATGGATCGGATCATAAGGTAGAGTGGGACAGAGTGACAGGCAATGGAATCTGTGGATACACATATAAAAGAGAAAAATGGAGGTTATGGTAGCTGTGCCTCATGTGCTGATGCTACCATCAATCAGATCATATTCCCAGCAAGCAGAATCTCTCCCTACCAACTATGAAGCTCATGACACCTGTTGCTGATGGAATTAAATTAAAAACTAGAAATGCTGAGCTTGTCACTTGCTCTAGAACAGAACAGCTGAAAGAAACAAGCCACTTCAAACAGTACACAGGGAAAACATTAGCTGTGTGTATGCTTGAGGGGTGGAGCTGAGCACTGAAAAGCTGAAGTACTGTTAGCAAAACAAGACAAGCAAGAAACAAACATTAGACCAACTTACTCTCGCAGAAGAACATGGGACCTTCTTGTCGTTATCATCTTGTTTTTCTTTTCTGAATTTTTTTCCTCACTAGTCAGCTTTGGCATGCTAGATAGCTAATTTTCAAAACTTGCCTTTCACAGAGTCGTGCATGAGTTTTTATTGACACAAAGCATACAAAACATACATGCATGCATTTTACATGGATACCTCAAATGTTGATTTCACTCTGAGGGTGGAGCTTCAATTGCAATCTTGAAAGTTGAACGGAAGTTAACTTCAGTTCCAAACAAAGTAGACAGACTACTGCAAGTTGTGCAGAAGAAAATACAGTACTCAGACTATGTGTTATACTTGTGACAATAACGTTACAGATTACAGTGCTATAATTAACTTGGCCACGGTCCAAAGAGTCCCATATAATAGTTCTGACCATCTTTAATTCCGTCTTTGAATTCGGAACAAATCATTTTCTGTGGAAACTAAAATCCCAATCATTTCATCTGATCTTGAATTTAAAAAAGGATGATAAGTATGGATATGGTTTTCTTGTCACTCTATGATAAAATAGCATCAATAATTGAGTTTACTTCTTCTGACAAGATGCATCTTAGTTAAGATATCAAGGTCAGAGCTACGCTCAAAAAGAAGTTCCAATGTCAACTCTTAGTAGCACCATTAGTATTTTCTTTTTCTTTTTAACCCATGGCTTTCTCAGATATAGCTGAGGAGATCAAATTACAGATGACAGGTTACATGTGTAAAATGTATGTCACTAAACAATGGGTTTCTCAGATATAGCTGAGGAGAGCAAAGCGTGGGCTTCTTTCTATTGCCTAAGATTAGGACTGGGTTGAAAACAAACTTATTAAAAAAAAAGAGTAAAGTACATGGCCGGTTCTTAAACTTATGGCGCGGTACTATTTAGGTTCATAAACTTAGAAAATACACGTTTAGGTCCATAAACTTGTTTTAATGTACCATCCAGGTCCATCAACTTATTTTAAATGTACCATCTAGGTCCATGAACTCGTTTTAATATACCATCTAGGTCCATGATTTTAGACAACTAAACGAGTTCATGGACCTAAACGTGCACTTTCTAAGTTTATGGACCTATGTGGTAGCACGTCACAAGTTTAAGAACCGACCATATAATTTACTCGAAAAAGAAAACAATAATGCTTTCTAGGCCATGTTCGGCAGTGATGAAAGCTAATCGGCGTGAAAAGCGTAGTAATAGATTAGTATATGATTAATTAATTATTAGGTATAAAAAATTTTAAAAATAGATTAATATAATTTTTTAAAGCCACTTTCCTATAAAAAATTTCGTAAAAACACATGTCTTTTAGCAGTTTGGGAAGCGCGCGCGTAAAAAAGCATGTAATTTGGCTTACTAGCTAGAGGGAACGAACGCGGCCCTAGTTTTGTTCTTTGCTATTTTTTTGGTTGTGTGCATTAGAGTGTTCCCAGTTTGATTGTATCACTTTGATATAATTACTGAGATCAATAAAGCTTCATTTATCTTAAAAATATAAAATTGAACTTATTAAGATTCACAGTCCATGCATTTTGCAGAGATATATTATATTCTATAATCTGAATAAAAAAAGTAGCAGGGATTGCTATGTTCTTCTGCACATTTATATGCATATTCCAGTGGAATTAGTTAAGCTGAAAAAAAAAACTCTAAATGCATTGCATGAATTTCATGCGTAAATCTGTCATTTTCATCTAAATGATCTCATCATAATTTCTAAGAGTTCTGAAGTCAATTGTAAAATTGCATTCCTAAATTTTATTAGTATCTCACTTTCAGACGTAGGGGGAGTGGATCTAACAGCCTAGGTAAGCAATATTCAGAAGTCAATGCTCAAATTTACCACGAGGGAAAAAAACTGAAAATGTGACAAAACTGATTTCATAATTTGCATGCCATATTGTGAAAAAAATTGCGAACACGCCAAAACTTTGCACGTCAGTATATTAATATCACTTGTATCAGCATTATGAGCTTGAATAAACTGTGGACTGCCGGATCATAAATGATGAATGTATAAACACAAATATGACATTGCTCAAACATATTCTTCTGAAAATCCGATGGAAGTCTAATACCTGAGGAGGGTAAATGCAGCTAAAAAGGTTGCTAACTGCCTCAAACAGGCACTGCACCTGTTATCATATTTACTCATGAGCACGAATGATCAGTTTTCATAACATGGTTAGTGAAGCAAGCATGAGCTGGGCCTGCTGGGGTAGTTAATTAACTAGAATTATATGTAAGATTTATGTCTAACCTTTCAGGAAGCCAAGAGACAATACGAAGATTTCTATCATCGAGAGAATATACTAGACCACCCGTAAAAGAACGATATATAAAAACAACAGTTCCAATTCTATTCGAACCCTGAAAGGAAATGTACGTTTATTGAACACGTCAAGCACTTCGGAAATGAGTATCTTTGTGCTCCTGATCTACCAATAATTGGCTGGATTCATCAAACTTAATACAACATGTTGGATATGATGCACTAAATTGCAAAGATCATATCATAAATAATCGATCAGTAACCAAATCAATAAGACACTGAGAGGAACATGTAGAGTTGGTTACGTACTACTCCCTCCGGTCATTTATGTATGACGTTTCAGACATACAAAATAGCTTTGTTTTAACTATAATATTTCGTCCTAACAATAAATATTAATGACCGGAGGCAGTAGTAAGCATCAACAAGGAGCGGCACACGATCGAGGCCAAATCATCAAAATAAGCAACCAAGCAATTATTGGCTTGCTGGTATCTTCACAACTTTTAACTCATCAACAGCCATTTTGTTATCATTTGTATCAAGACTACTCACGCGAATATGAGATGTGTACTCCCTCTGGTCATTGTTACATAGGAACTTGACAACTCTGGTCATTTGTTACTTTGGAACTTGACCGTCTCCGATACACATATTCGATTATTTCATAAAGCCTATTAAATATATATACTCATTTAAAAAGACTCAACTAACTGTGGCGAATGGTTAATACGCCCATGGTTGTATTCTTTTTCTGACGAAAGATGAAAGGTTATTTGATTTTGACTAATACAAAATTAAAATCTACTCCGTAAAGCTAAGACATATTGAAACTTTTTACAAAAATATAACATTCAGTAATTCGAAAAACTTATGTGCAAAAACTAAGGAATAATCTGGCTAAAAGATCATATGCCTATAAGTACCACCACTATATATCTGCTGGCATGTGGGACCATCAAAGTGTGATATGATCCACTACATTATATTAAAATATAAAAGACAATTCTATATATTCAAAGCATTTAAGGGGGAAGATATCAAATTCCAATAGTAGTACAAATCCTGGATTAATATTTGAAATATTGTTGATTTTTAATTCCACTGCAGCACACGGCCATTTAGCTAGTAACTGAAAAAACCTAATAATGTCATTTTCACATATCAAAATTAATACTGTTGGTACATGTAAATATATTTGCGATGAATCATAATACAAGGAAACTAATATTTTATTCCTTGGATCATCTACACATTGTTCTACTTGTACATGAACTGAGCTAGCATTTTTAGATTTGATCGTATGAATTCTAAAATAGCATATTGTCTTTCCTTTTTAATGTTCTATTATCTCCAATGAGGTAAGACTAATACTATCCATTGGATTGATATGTAATGAAGAGTCTAAACAATTTTGGAGCATTGTAAAAAAATATCTTATTTTACCACCTCCGAGATACAACCTCTACATGTAGAAAAATATCAACAATTGTGTGAAATTATTCCCGAACATAAAGAATGGTTAATTTATCACCTCTCAACGGCGGTGGTAATGGGTCAATAACTATCAGTCCTTTCACAACACAACTTAGTACTTACTATATAATTTTAGCTAAAAAATGTTTAACCCTTTTAAAACCAAACAGTTAAATTCTATAGGCTAGGGGTGATAATGGACCCTTTGTTTGAACCTACAAAATTTAAGAATGAAACCTAAAATAGTGTGGGTTAAGATTTTATAAATTTTTAAACTTAAAAAATTTTAATTTTAAGAATTAAACAGAGTCACGGAAGAAGAAAGGATCTTGGCTCGTTACCGCTGTGTCATTGCCTCGGAGACACAGTACCTACATTGAATTATTGTGAGGATGAGTACGGAGAAAGCGAAACCAAAAATCAAGTCCTTAGGGAACCCTTCCATTTTCCATATCTTCTCCACCTCATGACACCGAGGCTAGTCTCTCAAAATCCTCAGTGACACAGTGACACATTAACACACTGAAAATAAACGATAATAGATTTGCTAATCTTAAAAATGGACGATAACAGACTTGTCACTCTTAAAAATGAGATTCGTCACTCGTTTTCTATGACACGTGAACCCTTATGTGTCTATGACATATATGTTCAGTAACAAATGTATTTACGACCAAACATAAGAGTGACAAAAAATTAATTATTCTGAATAACCTTTCTAATTACACAGTTATGGGGAAAATCGGGAGAATAATCTTTTAAGCCTAATTAGTACATGATTAGACATAAGTGCTACAGTAACCAATATATGCTAATGATGGATTAATTAGACTCAAAAAATTCGTCTCGCCGTTTCTAAATAAAATCTAAAATTTATTTTATAATTAGACTACGTTTAATACTTCAAATATATAACCGTCGCGTCGAACCGTATGTTTGCTTCCACCGGAGCCCCCCTCCTGGGCCGCAGGCCTGCAGCTGCACTGCACGTTCGATCTATTTAAAGAAGCCCCCCCCTTCTCTTCTCTTCTCCGGCCGGCGACAGAGCTTAGTCGTCGTCGTCGTCTTCTTCCTCCTCCCCTCTGCGTTGCTGCCCGGTGATTCATCTCCTTTGGCTTCCTCCTGGGGTGCTGCCGGCTTGCTTGCTACCTGTCGCCGGCTTCGCTCAACTTCTCCGCCGCCGCCGCCGCCGCCGGCCGTCGCAGCGTTGCCACCCGTCGTCTCGCCGAATACGTAAGTACTCACCCTTCTCTCTTCGTTCGTCTCGTTTCATTTTACCCGCTACATGGGATCTTCTCTTATTAGAGCTGTAGTTTTTTTTAAAAAAAATATCTGCACTAACGTACGAAAAAGATGAAAATAAAATCAAATCCAAGATGTTTCCTCTGATCTTTTATCTTCATATTACAACAGCACATGTATCCAGCTAGAAATGAATGCTGGTAACAGCCCAGTATTATTAGGAAATGGTGTCTTGGATTTTTGGTCCAGGCTCCAGAGAAGTTGGTTTTGGAATCCCCTTGTTTAGCCCTTAGACACATATATCTCTAGATTATTATTATCTCCTTTGGAACTGAGTGAGGCAGGTCCACATGACCCAAGGGGATCTGAGGAGTGATTGTCGTGAGTCTGCAAGTGCAATTAAACTAAACATTTTGTCCTTCAGGAGCAAGCTCAGGGTTGGTGTATGTGTCTTGAAGGTCAAATACAGAGTGGAATATTGTACTGTTAGAACAGAGTATCTCTCTGCTCCTCTGTGTATGTGTGTGTTTTTTTTTCTTTAAGAAAACAGCTCATGTCTTTTTAAGTAGTACATCTGATGGACCATTTAGACTTTTTTTTTTTTGGTTGAGGAGAGTGGTTTTACTGTATTTTTTTAGTCCATTATTGTAGATAAAAAAATATTTTTGACTAGAATCATCTGAGCTTATGCGTTACCGGTGGCAGTTGAGAGTTCCCCTTAAAATATATTGTTTGCATACATGCACATCACAAACTACTGCTACCTAGCGTATTTGGTTTCGAGGAATTTTAACCCATAATTTTTAAAAAAGAATATGCATGTCCACATCAGTTAATATAGTTTTTTCAGAGAGATTGAGTCCATGCAAAGTTTCAGATGTTTCTCTTTATAACTTTTAGAAAAGAAAATTCTCCTTTACTTTTTCTATACTCTATTCTGTAAACAGGAATACACTCGTTGCTAGTTAATCCTCCAAATCTTCTGTCTTTCCTTCGTACAGAAGAAGCCCCCATAGTAGTACAGTGAGAGCCACGCTAATAATATAACCAGCAAATATAAGGTTTTTTTAGTCTTTTCTTAATCCACCTATATAGTATTTAGCTATTTATTAATACATGATCCACTTGTCTCTTTCACAGAGTTTTTGGTTCTTATGCCTTAGTTGTCTATAAGCTTACATCTCGCTTCTCCTCTCTCTCCTCACGTTTCTTCTTCACCTCAGCATTTAGTCGGCTTATAACCTGTTATTATACTTGCTCTGAGCTGTACTCTCCTGTCAGTTCTATGTCATTCCCCTTGTGAACCAAACATGATGAGGAAATGACAAGGCCATATTAATCAGCAAATGCATGCAAGCATGCAAGAGCAAGAAACCAAGAATGCTGTGCATCGATAGCATTTATGCTCGCTGATTTATTAGGCGCCGGCTCTGCTACCCAATGAAATCAATCCAAATCCTTTTTTGTTGAGCATTTTAATTCCTCCTTTGCTTGCCAACAAAGGAGTCCATCTTCTTGTAAACGTAAAAAAGAAATACAAGATTTTGGTTGGTTTCCACACCATCACCGCGCTCAAGAAATTGCAAAAATCTTAGAGAGTGGAGCCATTGACCGTGGCTGCAGGTAGGTAGCTAGCAATCATCCGAGCAAAGCATTCCAAGGTTCCCGGAGATGTCGTCGTCGCTGGAGGTGGAGGGCTCGCAGGGCGGCGCAGCAGAGCCGACGGCGACGAGCCGGCTGAAGCGGCACGACTCGCTGTTCGGCGACGCCGAGAAGGTGTCCGGCGGCAAGCACCACGGGGCCGACGTGAGCTGGGTGCGGACGCTGCACCTGGCGTTCCAGAGCGTGGGCGTCATCTACGGCGACATCGGCACGTCGCCGCTGTACGTCTACTCCAGCACCTTCCCCCAGGGCATCAGGGACAACGACGACCTCCTCGGCGTCCTCTCCCTCATCATCTACACCCTCATCATCATCCCCATGCTCAAGTACGTCTTCATCGTCCTCTACGCCAACGACAATGGCGACGGTAAGTTCTAAAGCAATGGCTGGCATCTGGTGGTCATTTCAACATCGGCTCTGAATCATCCATCCGTCCATGGTTGGTTGATTGGTATGTGCAGGTGGCACGTTTGCGCTCTACTCGCTGATCTCGAGGTACGCCAAGATCAGGATGATCCCGAACCAGCAGGCGGAGGACGCCATGGTGTCCAACTACAGCATCGAGGCGCCGAGCTCGCAGCTGAGGAGGGCGCAGTGGGTGAAGCACAAGCTCGAGAACAGCCGGGTGGCCAAGATGGCGCTCTTCTGCCTCACCATCCTCGGCACCTCCATGGTCATGGGCGACGGCACCCTGACGCCTGCGATCTCTGGTAATTAAACACCAAATCAATACATTGATTGATCAATTAATCAACAGTACCATATATGATTACCCTGTAATCACTTCCCTAACTGGTGTGTGTTCTTGCCTGCTGCAGTGCTCTCTGCGGTGAGTGGGATCAAAGAGAAAGCTCCAAGCTTGAACCAAAGTACGTGGAAATTGTTCACTGCATGACGAAACTGTTCGACCAAAATCTGACATTTCTGCTATATCTGTTCATGGGATGGGATGCAGCGCAAGTTGTGCTGATCTCGGTGGCCATCCTGTTCATGCTCTTCTCGGTGCAGCGCTTCGGCACCGACAAGGTCGGCTACACCTTCGCCCCGGTGATCTCGGTGTGGTTCGTCCTCATCGCCGGCATCGGGCTGTACAACCTCGTCGTCCACGAGATCACCATCCTGCGCGCCCTCAACCCGTGGTACATCGTGCAGTACTTCAGGAGGAACGGCAAGAAAGGATGGGTGTCACTCGGTGGCGTCGTCCTCTGTGTCACAGGTGTGATCGATCACCTTCCATTCCTGACCCCAAAAAAGAAAAAAAGTTAGAACTTGCAACTGCAGAATCAAGCCATCCTAATCCTCGTTGAAATTCCATCTGCAACAGGCACAGAGGGCATGTTTGCTGACCTGGGGCATTTCAACATCAGGGCCGTGCAGGTATGGATGGCCACACCTGACACTTGTTGCAGCAACCTGAATGTCTGAATTCTGAAATGGCCCTGAGTTTTCTGTCACCAGATCAGCTTCAACTGCATCCTGTTCCCGTCGGTGGCGCTCTGCTACATCGGGCAGGCGGCGTACCTGAGGAAATTCCCGGAGAATGTCAGTGACACATTCTACAAATCAATCCCAGGTACAGGAAGAAACGAGACCTGCAGTTCTTCCGCTTGTCTGAATTTTGGTACAACATAAACATGACACAACTGAGCCGTACTCTGCTGACTCTGCTCATCTGCTGCTGCTGCTGCACAGCGCCGATGTTCTGGCCGACCTTCATCGTCGCGATCCTCGCCGCCATCATCGCCAGCCAGGCGATGCTCTCCGGCGCATTCGCCATCCTCTCGAAGGCGCTGTCCCTCGGGTGCTTGCCCAGGGTGAGGGTGATCCACACCTCCGAGAAGTACGAGGGGCAGGTCTACATCCCCGAGGTGAACTTCATGATGGGGCTCGCCAGCATCGTCGTCACCGCCGCCTTCAGGACCACCAACAGCATCGGCAACGCGTACGGTACGTACGAACGCGAGCTGAGCTGCCCCGTGCGTGTTCTTTCTCCTCGCCGGCGTAAGCTTTCGGGTTGAAGTAGCTGGCGTGGCGGTGGTGTGTGCAGGGATCTGCGTGGTGACGACGTTCATGGTGACGACGCACCTGATGACGGTGGTGATGCTGCTGATATGGAAGAAGCACATCGTGTTCATCCTGCTGTTCTACGTCGTGTTCGGGTTCACGGAGATGGTGTACCTGTCGTCGATCCTGTCCAAGTTCGTCGACGGCGGGTACCTGCCGTTCTGCTTCGCGATGGTGCTGATGACGATGATGGCGACGTGGCACTACGTGCACGTGAAGCGGTACTGGTACGAGCTGGACCACGTGGTGCCGACGGGGGAGATGACGGCGCTGCTGGAGGAGAACGACGTGCGGCGGATCCCCGGCGTGGGGCTGCTCTACACGGAGCTGGTGCAGGGCATCCCGCCGCTGTTCCCGCGGCTGATCCGCAAGATCCCCTCCGTGCACTCCGTCTTCGTCTTCATGTCCATCAAGCACCTCCCCATCCCGCACGTCATGCTGCCGGAGCGGTTCCTCTTCCGGCAGGTCGGCCCCAGGGAGCACCGCATGTTCCGCTGCGTCGCCAGGTACGGCTACAGCGACGCGCTGGAGCAGCCCAAGGAGTTCGCCGCCTTCCTCGTCGACGGCCTCAAGATGTTCATCCAGGAGGAGAGCGCGTTCGCCGCGCTCCCCGGGGCGTCGGAGGCGGAGGCCGCCGCCGCCGCCGCCCCCGCCCCCCCGGCGGCGGACTGCGACGCCGCCGCCGACGAGCACACGGCGAGGCCGAGGCGGTCGACGAGCTCCGCGGTGCACAGCGAGGAGGCGATCCAGCCGTCGCGGGGGAGCAGCCACTCGGGCAGAATCAGCCTCCAGCTCCAGGCGGCAAGCCCGCCGATGGACGTGGAGGAGGAGAAGCGGCTGATCGACAGGGAGGTGAGCCGCGGCGTGGTGTACCTGATGGGCGAGGCCAACGTGTCGGCGGGGCACAAGTCGTCCCTCATGAAGAAGATCGCCGTCAACTACATCTACACCTTCCTGAGGAAGAACCTGACGGAAGGGCACAGGGCGCTCGCCATTCCCAAAGACCAGATGCTCAAGGTCGGGATCACATATGAAATATAGGGATTAATTAATTAGACGCTTGATCAAATTAAGTATATAGCATAAGATTGAGCCTAACCACCAAGGGTTTCTTGGAGCATGCATGAATGATGATGGTGATGATCTGAAAGAGAGTGTTAAAGTGCCTCTGTTGATTGAATAAATTAGTCCAAGCTAAAAGTGTGGACAGGCTTAGCTTTTTTTTTTTTTGCTGGGAGGTTTCATTTCTGTTGCCTCATCTGTACAGTGTGGTTGTGTGTAAAATGGAATCAAAAGTTGTTCGATGGGTGGTGCATTGCGCCCAAGAGAGCTATTTTACCATTTCTGAGAAGATGCATTAATGTATTATTTTCTGTGATGTAAAATTTGGTTTCTTTAGATATTAAATATTTTAAGGTACTAATATTTTATATTAAAAATTTGGTAGTTTTAGGTGCTTTCTCAACAACCGTCAAAAATTTTGCTTAAATATGTTAATTCCCTCGGCAAGGTCGTTTCTGGTCATTTCACCCTCGCGTGATATCCCTACACATCCTTTGAAACATAATAGAAATAAATTAGCAGAACAATTTTTTACTCCCTAGGTCAAAAAATTGTAAAATGATTTCAGAAAGTCCTCAAGATTAAACCATGACTGTTGATTTCTTGTGATGTAATCAAGCATCCCACAAAGCAAACTTTAGTTGAAAATTTCATTGTATATATATCATAAGACAAACAGGTAGGAAACTTCAGTGAACAGCTTTATCCATTTATCTATTATTCGTCTACTCCCTTTTGTAGACTGCCTCTGTGGAGTAGGCTGAAATTTCGTGCCGACGATGGGCTGTAGTGTAACTATGTCCAGATTTTTTCAGACCTTTTGCGTGCATTTCATGATCATCTCTGGTGTAGTGACGAAAGTGATTCAAATAATTTTCGTTCGACTGGATTATTTTTTGGATTCAAATAACTTCGGTCGGATAGCTCCAGAAATTTTCGGATTTGGAATCGAATTTAGATTTTTTTTTTCTTTGGATACGAATATAAATACGGTAAGTGTGATATCCGTCAGATTTAGAAAACGGTCGGATACTATTTGGATTTTTTTGGATCCGAACTAGGGCATCAACCATTTAATCCAATCAATCCAACCTAAAGAAGTTTATCCCAATGGCCCAACTAGTGTTAATCTTAACTCGTTCTGACTAACTGGCTTCAAACCGTCTATGCGTCCATGACCCTATAAATGCCACGGATGTTTATTAGTAATCACTTATATTTAAAAATATTAATGAGTTATATACTTATATTAAAAACTAACAAGTTATATATCTTCAATGATCTGCGAAGCTTAGTTTAAGATGTTTTTCATCCCAGTGTTCGTTTCGATTAGTATTCACTCTATTTATATTCAATAATATTCGATTTCATTTTCATATTCGAGTTTCTGATTCTAAAAAAATATAAAAATAAATACAATATAGCTAGTTTTGAACCGTACTCGATCCATTTTCATCCATAACCACTGGTAGTGAATGTACCTGAGCTCCTAGATATATATTTTCCTGCCTCGGTACACAAGCAAAGTTGATGAAGAGCACTAATTTTTTCACGCCAGACTGACGCAAATCGGCAAGTCCCTGCTTGCTGTGAGCCTAGTTCTAGTTGGAGGGCTACTCCGACGCTGAAAGCCTGGTTAACGGTCACGGGAAGGTGTAGTTCGGTTTCTGGAATTTTTTGAATTTTATTTATTAAATAATCTATAAATTTAATTTTGTATTTTAAAAAATCACAAAAGAAAGGTGACGTAGCAAACATAGCCACTCGGTCACGAGAGATGATCGGAAAGGACAACACGTCAAAAATCACAAAAGAAAGATGACGTGGCAAACGAGTGACATATATCGTAAGTACGGTTGGGCCATACTCGAGCCGCACCCTCGACAAGCTGGGCCAGCCCGACATGGCCTGATTCAACTAAAAATATATTTAGGGATCTAAAATAAACTTAATTTATTCATATATGGTCTAACCAAAAAAGAAAAAAATATATAAAATAGATTTATTCTAGCCATATATAACACGGCCCAAAGAAGAAGGAGAAATAGACTTATTTCAATAGCCCAAAGAAGTGATGGACGTAATATAGACTTAATTTATTGAGAAAGCATGATAAACCATCGTGTTTTCAGACCAGCCCGACACGACCCGAGCGGTATTGGGTCATGTCTACGCTGCCGGTGCCACCCGTAGGCCAGCATGGCATGACCTGGCGTGTTGATCGGGCCGTGCCGGCCCGACGTATGTCGGCATGGCCCGCTCGTGCCACCATCTCTCTATAACCACCGCCGGTCACCACTGCATGCTCCATCTCTCTAGCTGCATCTCCTCTCCGGCCACCATCCACAGGGAAAGGGAGGACCTCGACCTCCTCCTCCCATCCCCTACATCCGCACTAGCTGGAGATGCCAGGAACGCCATTGCCGGCACCAAGTGCCAGCCACATTGGCCACCCGGAACCAAGTCGCAGAATTCGCCGCCATCGTCGCTTCTCTTCCGAGTTTGAAGGTGTGCAGTCCTCTTCTCCATGGTCGTGCTCATCTCTGCCCTCTCCTACCCGGGGCTGACCACCGGCGCCGCCTCCCACGCGCCCGCGTTGCTGCTGCTCTGTTTCACCATCATCGGCTGGCGGCTGCACGTCCGTCGCGCCGCCGTGTCGTGGCTCCCCAGCCCAAAGCCACCAACCACTGATGGCTCTGCCTCGCTGCCTTGAAAATTCTAAATGAAAATTGCTTGAAAATCATATTAATTTTATTTTATATTTAAAATAATTAATATTTAATTAATCATGTATTAATAACTTACCTTATTTTACATATCTTCTCTTTTTTTCTTTCCCTTCAGTTTCTTTTTGGTTTTTCCACTAGAACGTACTTTAGCATGTGTTGAAATTCAGGAACGAAGAATCATAACAATAAGTAAAATATAGGATTTTTATAGAAATCCTATATTATAGAAATGACTATTTGGCTAGACCACTACAAAAAATGTACGATTAGAGGGGAGATAAAAGCACTCCCAGAAAAGATTTATGACATTGGGCCTCATACTCACCTTCCTTCAAAATCTCCTTATCTTTAAGCTATTTTTGTAGGATCCTTGTGTCTCAATTAAAAAAAGCAAATAAGAAATTTTCCTCTACGATTTAAACTCTACAAATGTCCTACTCCCTCCATCATAAAATTTTACAGGATTTAAAATTTGCACATAATATATGTGCATGTCTAGGGTACTAGCTGTTCCATCAATTTTAAGATTTTGCGCTCACGTTCATATTTCTCCCCTATTTATCAGTATTGTAGATATAGCATACCTCATATACCTATAATAACATGTCCCTGAGAATATTACACATCGTGTCACACACATATAGGTAGCCTCACACTTTGGAAAGTGCATGGTTTAGGAAGAAAACCATACTCGGATCAGGAAAAATAAACAATCCAATCCCGAGTATGACTCACTCGGCCGTGTTGCCCAAAGACTTCTCTAAGTCCTATTTGAAGAAGGGGTACTCATAAGTATAAATATAAAAGCCTCCCAGAAGGGGAGAGTGCCAAATCTCAACACAAACACAAGCCCCGTTGAGTCAAGATCCCAAGAGCTATCTCACTACTAGCTGCCGACTTCAATCTCACAGAATAGGTTATTGATTTGTGGATAGGCTAGAACAGTAGAATGATCATATCTTGTACTCTAAGTGGCTTTTGCGGAATACATATAAACAAAAGTAGAGTTATTACCCATCATTAGGAGGCATAAACTTGTATAAAAGTCCATGTGTCTTTCTCCTCCTACAGTATTTGTGTATACCTTAGCACAAATATATCGGACCCTACATCAATAAATACCGTAGTCGAATCTTGTCTATTGATACCATTGATCTTACCCCCACAACTGTACCACTCCCAATCCCCTTGATTTTAACAAGGAACGCTATAATCTTTTCATCTTAAATTTTAATCTCTACTAGCGACCTAGAAATGGTTATATTTGTTAACAGATGGGGTTTGCTTTTTCTACAAATAAAAGGATGCCTTAACCATAAATTTTATTAGAAAAATTTACAAGACCTGACAGATTTATAATATTATGGAAGTAAAGATGGTCAAAGTACACATTTTATGTTTTTGAACCAACAATCTTTGAATTTTAATGACCGTTAAAGTTTCAAAAGTATGATAAAAGATATATATTTTAACCTAGGAGAGTATTTGTTATTAATGAGTGGCATTCCTCAACTCTCCCTGCAGTTTTAATTGCCAGCAATGACAGAATATAAACCAAGAGTATATCTGGGAACCATGCATTGAACCTCCAGAAAGAGACGAGAGAGGGAAGTCCCCATCAGGCATTGTTACGGTTGCATCGTACATTGTATTGACAGATACTTAGTACTGCCACAATCTTAGATTAATCAGATAAACACCCTTCTCTTGTGAAACCATGTTCGATGTTACTCTTGACCAAAGCAAGCCGGCCTATGTACGCAATAATTTGTATTCATCTTATGTAAACTAAATGTTCTTGAAATTAAACATGGTCCACATACACTCCACACCGTTAAGAAGGTTATATGTCCTTGTTCCTTAACCCCAAGATACATATAGAAGCAATATTTGGATCCACTATCTGTATTAGCATGAGCAAAAGTTAGGAA
Source organism: Oryza brachyantha (assembly GCF_000231095.2). Lineage (NCBI taxonomy): Eukaryota > Viridiplantae > Streptophyta > Magnoliopsida > Poales > Poaceae > Oryza > Oryza brachyantha. The sequence continues at coordinate 9,343,922 of NC_023166.2, forward strand.
GGGAATAGTTTATGCTCATGTATTTTGATCTTTTATCAGTTATTTCTAAAAACTATATGATTAATCCACTTACGAATACTAATAGATGATGGTAAACTATTTGTTAAGGAGTAACTCTATCATTTACTTATTGGCTTCTTAGATATAGACAAAATTTGAATTTTGAAATTTAATATTAGATTTAATTTTAAGATGTTCTTATTGTAGTTTATTTTTTCTAACATTATTTTTAAATTGTTAAGAACACAAATAAAAAATGTTTTAGTCACATTATTTTTTGTTGATTTATTTCTTTTTTTCATTCATGTTCTTTACTCTATTTTTCAATTTAGTATCAACATTATTTATCAAAAATGGGAATAAAGACTATATTGCAAGTTAACTCTTAAGAGTTAATACATGGTGCATTATGTTAACTAGTGATGTTTATTTGCATCGGTTCAAAAGATAAATGGTTATACAATATGTATATATTACAAGTAAAAAACATTTGTCTTAAAAGGTCCATCGTATAGGGCCCTCGAAACTATAGAACTAACCATAAATAGTTGTTGGGAGTATAATTAAGTATATTACTACTACGTCAGATTGTATAAATAATGCCATCTCAACGAGCAAACTTAAGATCTAGCTTCAATGATGCGTACAAAACTAACATGGTCTGGTGGTCAAGAGCATCTAAAAGTTGCCAGCTTAACACTACTTCGAAACATAGTTGTTTGCAGGTTGTGATACGAGCGAATGTAAGCACTTCTTTTTGAAAAAAACGAAGTTAAACGCAGATATTTATATACACATACACATTGGTATCAATATGTACGTATGCACATGCATACACCCTACTCATATAAGCATATTCAAGATACTGGATCAACATATTTTAAAACCGATGATGTTATGTCACTACATGAGCGTCCACACCGGTGAAGGGTAATTGATGTCGTCTACCACTAAAAAATAATTAATCATAAATATAAGCACATGTTTTAAGTATATGACTTAAACTTGGGTGGACAGATTTTTATCCCCATATTTTCACTTGTCATATGCTAAGATTTAAATTTTTAACTTTAAATTTAAAGTTGATTTTGAGGTTTTTTTTAATCGAAGTTTATTTCTCAATATTATATTTTATATCGCTAAGAATACATATATGAACTTTTTATTTGTAAATTATTTTTTATTTATAAATATGTTATTTCACTTTTTCAATAAAAAACCCAAATAATTACCCCTTTGTTTATCCCATAAAGTAGTTAGATTCCTAGTCATCGAATCAAGCCACGATTTTCCGAGGTAAAGCCGTTAAATAACACTCTTTTGTGACTATCCATTAATTAATGATTTGTAAGATAACGAAGCAACGTATATCCTATGCCGCGTATAATTAAACAGACTTCTACACTCAACGTAACCTGATTTGCTAGATTCTTTAAAAAGATGTATTGCTTGCAGCCAACAGCCAACAGCCAACCTACGACTCTACAAGATCTCAATAATGGATATTTCTTTACATTTCAGCCGACCAAGAGGGCATTTGATATGTACATCGCGTGGCGGCGTGGGCACGACAATCGGTAAAATGACAACAAAATAAAACATGTTCGTCATTTTTCTTTTGAAGATTACATTTTTATACTTATAATAACAGCAAGTTGGCAGGTGCTTGCATTGACATAAGTAGCATTCTAATATTTTGAGTTTAAATCTATATAAGCAAATTTTAGATTGAGTTATTTTAGGAGCTAAATTCTTAATTTAAAAAAAATACATATATTCGGTTGGATACTGAGTCCGGGTAAAAATAATACCCTTCTCTGAAAATAAATCAACCAGCCACTATCAGAGAATCAAACTGCATAACGGGTAGCTACTGTATAAAATGTTTACTTCACACAATAATTGCATGCATGATGAATTGGTTTTGAGTTCAAGAATTAGCCTAGACGAATGAATGAAGAGATCGATTGGTGTGAGCGAGCTGGTCAGAGCAACGTGAACTTAGCTGCACTATGACAATATTGCCAAAACTATTGGTCGACCCTGCTCTTGAGACAGACTACTTTGTACAGCCTGTGCTCTGTCAGTCCTAATCCTGCTCCAATTATTGCTGTAAACAATGTATCTACGATATAATCGATTGGTTCACCATTCTCCAATCACCAATGGTCAAAGCTTTTGCTCGAGCGGATGCAGACGATGGCTAGTAGAATATCAGATGGCCTGGTCTCAGAAATCAAAAGTCTATATAAGCAGAGTAAGCTAAGTGAAGTGCCCTGCTGGAAACAAAGAAGTTAAGGGCTTCAGAAATGGATCCTGAAACTGATAGACAGGAGCATGGACATGCAAAAAGAGCTGGTGCGAAACTGCAGCGTCATGACTCGCTATATGGGGATGCAGAGAAAGTATCAGGTGCACAACACCATGGCCACGAGGTCAGCTCCTCCATATATATGTTTTTGTCTCTACTGTTTCATATCTTTAGCAAACAGAAGGATGGATTTTCTGATTTGATTTTTTTTAGAGAAATTTCTGATTAGATTGTCACAAAAGATGACTGGCGATCTATGCTATTACAGTTTTGTCTTTTCCTAAAATATGGGTTACAAGTATCATGCTAAAGGAATTCCTTTTTAATTTAAAAGACTGCTCATAACTGTGAATCATATCCCAATCTTTTCGCTTATGCTTTTATAAGCTAAAATTTAAATTTTTAATCTTAAATTTAGAATTGATTTTAGGGTTTCTTCACCAAAGTTTTAATTTTTTCAGTCTTAGCTTTTAGATTGCTAAGAATATGTCTATAAAATTTTTATTCATAGATTATTTTTTATTTACAAATATCGTTTGACTTTTTCAGAAAAAAAGCAAACAATCCCTCCCACGTGATTCTTTTGATGAGCAAACATGAGGTGATTGTTTGGGTGTTTCATAAAAAACTAAACGATATATTTGTAAAAAAAAATAATTTATCAGTTCTCCATGAATGACGGAGCAATGAAAACACAAGTCAATATATATTATTCAAGAATATATATATATAGTTGGTCATATATTTACACATACTAATTAACTATGTACTGATCACCACACATGAAACAGGACAGCTGGGTTCGGACATTACGTCTAGCATTCCAGTGCATTGGGGTGATATACGGCGACATCGGCACCTCACCGCTCTACGTGTACGCAGGCACTTTCACGAGTGGCATCGGCAACATCGACGACCTCTATGGAACCTTGTCACTCATTCTTTACAGCATAATTCTTCTGCCCATGATTAAGTACGTCTTTATTGTGCTGTATGCAAATGACAATGGGGATGGTAAGCTCTAGCTCTCGTTTGAAGATTATATACTCTACCGTGCACTAACACACCCACACACACATACATACATACATATATATTTATGAAAATGTTTTTCATTATGGATGTGCAGGGAATAGCTACACCTGGTAGTAGAATCTAATTTTCCCATATATATATGAGCTTTTTTCCTATCCTTAAGTAGGTACCATGAGGTACCACTTTTTTCTATATAAAATTTAGGTACTGGCATAAAAAACAGTGGTATCTCATGGTATCTGCTCGCTCAAGTATGGTAAAATTGCTCTATATATAGAGAGATTTGCTCTAGTCCAATAATAAAAAGTATCTCGAGGTACCGATATCTCACGGTCCTAAATCGTTTTTTACCATTGGATCTACCTGAGTAGGATAGGGATCATTAGATCCAATGATCAACAACAATTTGATACCGTAAGGTACCGATACCTTGAGATACTTATTTTTGAAACGAAGCAAATCTCATATATATATATATATATATATATATATATATATATATATATATATATATATATATATTATGTGTGCACGTGTATATATATACACACGCATATACGTATATACAAAGTTCGCAGCGTAACGATCTTTACCACTACTACAAATTTGGCCTTCTCATTTACCTTAGCTTCAGTCATTTTTCTTGCTTTTATAAAATAAAGGAGTGGGAAGCAACTACTACTCCGGCTTAAAATACATAACTTTCAAACGTTCAAATTAATTCTCCCAACATATAAGGACTTCTACGAATATAATAAGGCCGCTTTTCGGCAATAGGCCTAACATAACTTAACCTTCGTTTTCCGCGCGTACGCTTTCTGAACTGCTACACGATGTGCTTTTTGTAAAAATTTTCTATAACAAAGTTGTTTTAAAAATCATATTAATCTATTTTATATTTTTTAATAATTAATAATTAATTAATCATATATTAATCTATTACTACGTTTTCCGTACGGATAAGTTAACTTACCCGCCAATAAACGAACGTGGCCTAAGCCTAACCATTATAGTAACTTGAAATTTTCGGGTGGGCTAGCCAGTTGTATAGCATGTTTCTCTACGCAATCTCATTATGTATTTATGGCATGCTTAACCACAATAGTCACCCGATTTGAAGCGGGTTAGGAGATGAGATTCATGTTTAAGATGGGCAGTATGGACTTATCTCTTCCTTAATTTATCCTAAAAATCTTAGTGTAATCACCTACTAATTAGTTAATTAACCTAAGTAATAGTGTATTAGGTCTCCTATAAGGCTTTTACTCTCTTATTTCAATATCTATATCCTAGCTCTGCCGTTGTTTATGACAATGGGAGCAATCAATTACTTCCGTCGCATTGTTAATTTACTTGTGAAAAATAGAAAAAAAAAACTAGCAAGGGTTGCTTTGGACATTGACATGGTCCGAGGAACATAACTTAATTAGGGGGTCTTTGGGGGTGTCTGGATATTGGGTTAAAAGGAGGGTTTGAAGCTGGAAATGGATAAATGGTTAAGATAAAACTAGGGTAGGAAGGATAAATGGCTAACACTAAAACTTAACCTTTGGAGGGTGGGATATCAGAACCTCTTTATTTTTAAATTTTAATTATTTTGGCCACACCACCCCGTCTAAGCGTTCGCAAGTGATACTGACCGTGAGTGAAACCAAAGCACGTAAAACGAGAAAAGCTATTAGTATATGATTAATTGAGTATTAACTTTTGCAAACTTGAAAAATGGATTAATTTGATTTTTTAAAACAATTTTCATATAATATTTTTTTTGAAAATAATACCCTATATAGCAATTCGGAAAACGTGGGCACGGAAAACGATGAAAAAGTTTCATGGCATTATCACTTACGAACGCTGCCTTATTTGATCACGCCAACGAGACCAGTGTGACATAATGATACTACCATGCCAATTCCTCGTGATATGGCAACGTTATTTGGTCATGTTATGGGGAATAACATGGGCAAAAAGTGCAGATCTAAAAATAAGTTTGGCGAGGGATATGATATCCCAAAGCCATTAGCCAAACAAATCCCTATGGTAAATTTAGCAACATAACCTTCTTTAAATTACAATGGCCGATCTGTTTGCAGAAATATATATTGAGTTGCTCTACAGTTCGAGCGTTCTGCTAAGTATCATTTTCTGTAAAGATTTTTTCTTATTTACCGGCAGAAAGAACAGTGCACTATAATACACAGGGCTCTGTCCCAAAATTTGTTAAAAAAATAAACGAAAAATGATGCCAGTGTGTATGTATGTACTCTTGCAGGTGGCACCTTTGCACTTTATTCATTGATATCGCGCTATGCAAAAGTGAGCTTGATTCCGAATCAGCAAGCTGAAGATGCAATGGTATCAGGCTATGGTTTGGATACAGTATCAGCTCCAATGAAAAGAGCACAGTGGGTCAAAAAAATTCTGGAGAGCAATACAATGGCTAAGGTTGCAATTTTCCTTCTTACAATCCTGGGAACATCAATGGTCATCAGTGATGGTGTTTTAACACCAGCAATATCTGGTAATTACAAGATGAAATATAAGTGTTGTTTCTACTGATCTCTCATAGTTCTTTTTTCTAAAAAAAGGTTTTCAGATCTTCTCTTTGCACTTCATCAATCAGTGATATAATTGTAATTACTGTTTAGAATAATGATCAAATGTATAATTTTCATAAAAATTATGCATAATAGTGGAAGAGTTCTCAACCTACGGTTGTTGTCAACTCTTTCACAAGGTTCTGCTGTATAGCAGAGAGATTTTTCTTATCAAACAAAGCTAACACAGTAACATGAAAAAACATAGTTCATTTATGAAAATAAGGTTTACTTATAAAATAGAGCTTTTTTATCATCCTTGAAAAAGTATCTCAAGATACCATTCTATTTTAGTGTAAAAAGTGTGGTAACTTAAGGTATCAAAAATTTATACTAAAATTTTTGGTATTTTGAGATACTTTTTAAAGATGGTAAAAAAGCCCTATGAAATAAGACTTACAATATCACGCAATCCATGCTCTGCTAACTGAAATGACAATACCTGGCTCGTGGATTTTGTTTTCAGTACTCTCTGCGGTGAGTGGTCTCCAAGAGAAAGCACCTCAGTTAAAACAAGGTATGGAGAAACTAGTCATTTTGCGTCGGTTATAAACAAAATGAAATAGCAAGAGTAAACTCATATATAGTTGGTATTTAGTAATAACACAACCATCTTCTAAACTCGGATTTCATACTCCTACTCGTTCTGAGCAGGCCAAATAGTGTGGATTTCCGTGGCCATTCTAGTGGTGCTCTTCTCTGTTCAGCGTTTCGGCACAGACAAAGTTGGCTATTCCTTTGCACCCATTATTCTTCTGTGGTTCATGTTCATCGGTGGTATTGGGCTTTACAACTTGATCAAGTATGATGTTGGCGTCCTGAGAGCTTTCTATCCAAAATACATCATAGATTACTTCAGAAGGAATGGAAAAGATGCATGGATCTCCCTTGGAGGCATCCTCTTATGCTTCACAGGTGATTTTACATTAGAAGAAATAACATATAACAAGATTCATTCCCTAGTAGGTAGAGAGACTCTTGATCAATTCAAAATACGTTTGCAATGAACAGGCACAGAAGCTATGTTTGCTGATTTAGGCCATTTCAACATAAGGTCGGTTCAGGTATGCATGCACACGCCCTTTTTCTGGTGGGTTTATTTATCCTTCAGTAGTACTGGTAACTTGATGTACCAAAAAAAATTAGTATGAAATTTTGATACCTCAAGATATAATGTACCTTAAGCTATTAAACTTTTTACACTAAAAGTACTTGAAGGTAATTTTTTAAGTATGGTAAAGAAACTCTTTTCTGGTACTAGCATCAGAGCAATAAATTACTAACATACATCAATTAGCAACCATGTGGTCGATAATTAAATTGAAAGCACTAATCGATCAGTTTGTCTCTGGTTTCAGCTAAGCTTCAGCTTCGTTTTATTCCCAGCAGTATCACTAGCCTATATTGGCCAAACTGCATTCCTTCGGAAACACCCAGAGCATGTTTCAGATACTTTTTACAAGTCAATCCCAGGTAAACTACTTCATATTTGGGATGATTGGTTGCTAATAAACGTTTGAGTAAGAAACACAAATACTTACAGTATGTACCCTGACAATTGCAGCACCGCTGTTCTGGCCGACCCTGATAATTGCTGTATCTGCTGCGATCATCGCAAGCCAGGCTATGATATCCGGTACCTTTGCGATCATTTCACAGTCGCAGACGCTGGGTTGCTTTCCAAGGGTCAAAGTACTCCACACATCAAAGATTTATGAGGGTCAGGTTTACGTTCCAGAGATAAACTTTGCCCTTGGGTTGCTCTGCGTGATAGTAACTCTTGGCTTCCAGACGACGACTAATATTGGCAACGCATATGGTAAGACAATTAATGTACTGACAATAATCTGTACACGATAATTTTAATGTGTGTGTGTGTGTCTCCATAGTTGAATAACAAATTGGAGTTTGACAAAGTAGATTGTTCTGTGCAGGAATTTGTGTTACCAGTGTGATGGTAATCACAACTATTCTGCTGGTAATTGTGATGCTTCTCATATGGAGGGTCAGTGTTTGGCTCATCATACCATTCTGCCTGGTATTTGGTTCTATAGAGCTTGTGTTTCTCTCCTCGGTTCTTTACAAATTCAAAGACGGAGGTTACCTGCCTATTGTCACTGCGGCGGTTCTGGTGTCAATGATGGCTACCTGGCACTATGTTCACGCCAAGAAATATCAGTATGAGCTCGAGCACATAGTTACAAATGGAGACATGATAGAGCTGATAGAGAAACATGATGTGAAACGAACCAGTGGTGTAGGCTTCCTTTATACAGAGCTAGTACAAGGGATTTCCCCAATATTCCCCCACCTCATTGAGAAAATACCCTTTGTTCATTCAGTCCTAGTGTTTGTTTCAATCAAACATTTACCTGTCCCTCATGTGGAAAACTCAGAGCGATTCCTCTTCAGAAAAGTTCGGTCCAAAAACTCCAAGATGTTTCGGTGCGTGGTGCGCTATGGATATAGCGACACCCTACAAGGGTCTGAGGAATTTGCTGCATTACTTAGCGAGCATCTGCAGCTATATGTTGAAGAGGAGCAGCAAATGATCACAAGCATGATGCCAAATCAAGAAACCGAGGTTCTTCAGACAAGTTCCATGGTACTGGAGAATGACAATGCAAGGCCATCACATAGAGCTGCAGTTGGTTCCACGGTGTATGTCGAAGAGACACTGAGGCCTGGCGAGCCTACTGAGTTCACCCAGCCTTGCATAAGCAATCTATCGGGCAGGATTAGTGAAGAACAATACCACATTATTGGGGAAGAAAAACAGTTCATTCAAAGGGAGATGCAAAAAGGAGTGGTCTACATTCTTGGAGAAATTGAAATTAAGGCAAGACACAATTCCTCATTTATTAAGAAGATTGTTGTCAACTACGTGTACTCATTCTTGAGGAAGAACTTCAGGCAAGGGGAGAAGGCTTTTGCAATCCCAAGGCAGAAGGTGCTCAAGGTGGGAATGGCATATGAAATATGAGCAAAAAAATCCTCAATATATTTAACTATGCATTGTTTTCTCCTACTGTATTTGGTGTCACCACATGTTTATGTTTAATTTCTGTTGAGCGTATTCCAAACTTCTATAGAGCTGCCATTGACTTTCCTAGATTTCTGGGTTATCGATGGCATGGTATTTTATACTATTATATGTATTCCTATGATTGTGTGACGCTAGATGCAATTTGTGTGTTTTGCATTGTTTAGTTTAGTGTTATTTATTTGAATGGTAAACAAATAAATGTACCGGTACTTCTACAATTCGTCTATTCGTAACCGTGCCACTCTAATTTTACAAAATTAGAAACATGCCATTACCGCCACGTTTTTCATCTTCTTCCCATCTACACGTGGGACCCACTCGTCAGATTTATCTTCTTGCTCCCATCTCACTTTCCCTACCCATCTCTCTCCGCTACAGTGCATCATCCCGTCGTATATCTTGATGGTCTTGTCCTTGGCTCATTGCTGGCGGCAGCGTCATGCAGTGCGTGGCTGATGGCCGGGTCGGTAACCTCGTCGGTGCTACCGTGCACAATGAGGAACGGGATGGTGACCTCGTCGAGGCGGGCACTGAGCTCGCTGGTGGTGCGCAGTAGCTCGACGACGGTGCCAAGCCTCGGCCGGCGGCTGTAGCGAATGGGGTTGCGCACGACGACGAGGCGCTTGGCGAGCACCTTGACAGACTTCGATGAGGTCGGCGATGGGCATGATGGGCAGCGTTGGCGCGAACCACGCGATGAAGGTGAGGATCTGCGGCAGCGATCATGGCGGGTGGGTCCGGTCGGAGATCTTGCACATGGGCGCCACCAGCACGGCGCCGGCCCACTCCTCTGGCGTGCGGGGGTGGATGAGGAGGTATGGCCCTACCCATGGACCGGATCTTAGCTCCCGATGCAAATGAACCAACCAAACATGATGCACGAACAGGAAGCACGGTAGTTCGTCTGCGTTCAGCCGCAGAGTGCTGTTCATCTGCGGCTGCGGCTGTGGCTGCTCCTCCTCAGCGGCGGCGCCACGCCCAAACAGGAAGCACGACAACCCGGCGTACTCCTCCCGCCGCCTGACGGAGTGGAAGAAGGCGAGCAGGTCAGTGATGGGGGCGTCGAGGTCGGGGACGAACGCGCGGAGGCCGTGGGAGCGGCCGTGGCCGGGGAGGTCGGCGGCGAAGCAGGGGAAGCCGGAGCCAGCAAGAAACGCCGTGGTGGACCAGAACATGAGACGGGAGGAAGAAGATAAATCTGACGAATGGGTCTCACGTGCAGATGGGAAAAAAATGAAAAACGTGATGGCAATGGCATGGTTCTAATTTTGTAAAATTGAAATGGCACGGAATTGTAATGACATTTATCTGAATATGCACAGTTACAATGGCACGGATCAAATTAACCCAACTGAAAACACATGCTTTTATTTTGAACTCCTAGCAATGCTCTCCTCTAATACTCAAAAAAAACTTATTGTTTGGGCTATGCAGTATGTTCAGATTCCTATGGGTTATTTAAATTACATATATACTTCCTATCTAAACTTTGATTTTAAGTACTTAAGGACAAAAGAGTTTAATTTTGTTAATAATTTCATATTTAATAATTTGTGTGAATATGTGTTTGGTGCCTTTGCTTAGCAATTGAACGTGTGAATGTGTGCTACATGTGACGATAGCAACTCGAAAGGAAAGAATGGGAGATATAAGATATACATTTACATTTTCTTTTCATATGGGCAGGAAATGAAAGTTCTAGCATGGTTCCTAATGATCATATGCAACACTGTACCCAAAAGCATTTTGTGAACTCAAGATCTGGGACCAGACCAGGACTAGGCAATGTACTGCTGACATGAGTACTGATACTTACAATGAGGATGTAATGAAATTAAGTTATTATGATGATCAACATAGTCTCTTATTATCAGTTGTCCAATGACACTACCACCATGAAGAAACTCATTTGGTTGAACAATGATTGGAGTCTGTGATAATACTGTATGAAGAGAAATATGTGAGCAACGAAGCAACATACAGCAGGGAAGTCAATGAGAAAAAAAGACAACAAAATCTAGTATGTTTTAACAATGGTGCACACCTTTGGAAACCCTTCCTTTTTTCAATGTAGAGTAGACTGACCTTCACAGAAGATCTTGGCTGCTCTTAAGAGTATAGAGTCAAACGGTACAGTCGTGGTCTCACTGGCAATCTGGCATGAAGGTAAGCATTTAGTATAACAGAAAAATAGAAAAATCAAGTGTGCATCTATGAAGCATCGACATGAAGAATACACAACTATACCATACCACTGAATATCCCTCAGCCAAGGCTGGTATGGATAAACTGATCAGGCTTCATCTATCACAAGCCCCTCAGCCATTCCTGGAAATGTGCTCGCATTTTGTCTCGACTTGTGGCATTCCCAACATTAACAGTGGGAATTACCTTTTCTGGTCTCAGAAACTAGCAAACATATATTGATCTTTAGTTAGGAGGCATCACAGATTCACAGTAAAGACTAAAATAATGCAAGACAAGATTTTCCGATTTACCATAACAAAATCCCTAAGCTCAGTAAAACTTGAGTGCTCGCTATAGGGAACACCTATAAGGATAACAAATTAGTTTGATGAAACATGGATCAGATCAAATTTCTGGGTAAGTTTAAAATTGGCCAAAATAATGTTTGTCCAGCATAAATGATACACATTGGACCAGAAAGAGGCTTATTAGGATCAATACATTGCAGCTTGACTCTGAATTTGCAACAACAGATTCCAGTATGAGTCCAGCTTAAAGGTTGTGGATCTATGCAGAACAAAAAGGGAGCTTTCTATTGGCTTTGACTACAATTGACAAGCTCCAATAGGGTACAGAAGATCATTTTATCAGACAAGAATCATTATCTACCTAGACAAGCAAATTTACATAAACTGGAATAATCAGCTTTTGAACTCAGTAAATATTAAATAAATAATTGATGTCTGCAATAGCCAGAAACTAAATTGATGGTGGACAGAATTAAGTAATTTCTTTACGGAATATCTTGCATAATTATCAAACTTTTCCTAATATGAAAAAAAAAATCAGCACAGTGCCACAAGCAAACAAATCCTACCATAGATTGTAACTCTGCCACTGGAGCTGGGTTTAATTAGGTCAAGCTGCTTTCCAGTTGACTCAGAGAAAGACCAACCTGAGAAATCAATCGAAGGAAATTAAGAGTTTTGTAATCCAAGAATTTGGTAGCACAAAATGTGTTCCCAAGATTATAGACCTGTAGGTCGAAAAGCGAGCACAGCTACAAATCTTTGGTTAAGAGTCTCCAAGTACCTCTTCAAGTTCTAACAAGAACAACTTTCTGGTAAGAGAGGTTGCTATATAAATTCCATAGATTTATCTGGGATTAATTTCCAAACCTCATGCCGCACAGATGATAGGGGCAGAACATGAAGTAATGAGCTTTGATTGCATGAACATATCCTTTTGGATAAATCTGACCAGCCAAATGAGTGAAGAATACGCCTTCTTGATGGATCAGTGTAGATAGGAACCTTTCAAGAATAGACAAAAGTAAATTATGTGGGAAATGAAAGCTAAAAGAATAACTTGGCCACAACCCACATTAGATATCACAACAGAAGGCGAAACATTGCTTAGAAAGACACCCTTGAGAGGACTCACGAGTTTTCATTCCAAAATTAATACTGAAGTCTCAACTCTGTAGTACCTCTAAAGCTTTAGAAATTGCTAGATATACATTTTCTTTCCCGATACTATATGCTCCTACAACAATGAGTGTTTTTGGTTCCTTCTGTAGATATCTTTGAGCTGTCCTCACAACAAAATCAATAACATCCTCTTTGGGAGGGAACCTAAAACGTATCAGTTAGTAATGTAATAGTTCATTAGAAAATTCTTAAACTTGGTGTGGTTGCATGCTCACTTGTATTTTGGACTGCAATACGTAGTGTCCAGGTAAAGTAAATTTATACGGCCTATTTGGAGAAGTGGGTGCAATTGCATTGATTTTGATGCCCTAAAATCCCCAGTATGGAGATATGTCTTTCCATCACCAAGACGGAAGTGAATTAGTGCTGCACCAGGGCAATGGTTGGCCTCTAGCAAGGTCACTGCAACCCCCTCTATAACATACTCCTTATCAAGCTCCAATGGACAAATATACCTGCAAACATCAATCTATTAATTTGAGCATTTTGTACTACAACTAAAAGATCAGAGGAATCGTCGTACAGCCAAAAAAGGACTTACTCAGAATTTACTGACAGGCACATTTTAACCAGGCGAGCGGTGATAACAGTACAGTAGATGGGACCATGGCACCATTTCTTTGTTAGTCCACCATAATGGTCGTGGTGAAAATGGCTGAGGAAATAGGCATGGCTCCCCTCGACCACTCCGTACCGAAATGCATCCACCGTGAATGGAGTCCCTATATTCGTTTGTTTATTTTTCAGTTTCAAGATAACAAGAGATCAGGAGGAACTAGGTATACCGTCATAGCAAGTACATTCAGATTAAGATTCGGCTACATCTAACAAATTTTCGTTTGCCCGAAAAAACAAATGATGAAGTCGAATTCACAAAAAAAACTAGTAGTTATTTGCATCTCAAATCCACAGATAGAGCAGCCATTACCGGGAATCTTCTTGTAGAACGGGCAGGCGAGAGGCTTCACCTCCATCTCCCCTCCTCGGTGCCGCTTCCTACAAGGGGAGGGAGTAGCGGACGAAGAAGCCCCAGCCCCGCCGCCCCTCGCTTCCTCCCGTCGCCGTGGCTTCTCGATCCCCCACGCCTGGAAGAGGTTCCTCTGGACGAGGAAGCCGCCGGGCCTCTCCTTCTTTCCGGACCCCTCCTCAAGCGGAGCGGGAGCGGCGCGCAGCGAGGACCAGTCGGCGCCACTACGGTAGAAGTCGGCGGCGAAGCTGCTGCTGCTAGCGTCGTCGGAGTTGGTGGTGGGGAAGCCATTGCCGTCCAGTCCGTCCGGAACAGGCAGGGGCGATCTGGCTTCCCCGTCGCCGGCGGCGATGTCGGTGCCCATCGGATCGGACTTGAGGGTCAGAAATGGGCGGCGCCGCGGCGACACGACCCTACTTGAGGGTTTGATCGTGAACCGTCCGATAGGATCGGATGGCTCCTTGCTCCGGCTACCCGCCACCGCCTGAGGGGTTTCGTCTTCCTCGTCGGCCGATTCGCTTGCTGCAGAATCGTCTGCCCGTGGAGCTACTACACGCACCTGGAATGGAATCGGATCGTCTGCAGTCAGCCCCAGCCCAGCGACTGCTGTCGGCAGTCACACCATCGCAGCCGTTCGCTGCCATCCAACGGAGTAGCTGAGCCCAGGCGATACCTCCTCGTTCACACGTTAGGGTGGCCCAATAACACAACCCATCACCGAGCAGCCCGTAGCCTCTTCCGAGAGATCCCAGTAGATAGAAAATCCGCCGCCGCCGTCTACTGCTCGAGCGTCTCCCCGTCGTCATCGCCATCTCGTTGTGGAGAGCCGCGTCACTGCCTTCCCATCTCCCAGAGCGCGCCGTCGCCATCCCCTCGTTCAGAGTGACGTCGTCGCCATCCCTTCGCTGCGGGCCACATCATTGCCATTCCCAGGACGAGCATCTCTCCATTGCCGTCCCTTGCCAAGCGTTGTCGTCGTCCTGGGCGCTGCCGGCCTGCAGCGTTTCCACCTCGTCCAGGAGGTCAACTAGATGAAGCTGAAGCATGACAGCTGCCCAAGAGCTCTCTCAATCTCTAATGCTCTATGTACAGTGCAGAGAATGCCTGTATAGTGAAATTTGTGCAAGAGCTTGCAAATTGTGTAACTTGTGGTTGTATCGAAAGCATCAGAATCATGGAAACTTTATATATTGCCACTTTGTTTTAAATTATCATGGAATTGAATAAAAAGTATCGTCGAGTCTTGCAAAATAAGAGATGCACAAATCGTTATGCTGTTCTTTGGCATCCAGTAGGTTTATATGACCTTATTGCTGGTCATATGGACTTCAGAATTTTCCCTGTTTTATACTTCAACCACATGCAAAAGCTACTCCAAAACAATCTCTGTTTCAGGAGGCCAAAGGCATTCTTCCTACTACAAATACACATACTACTAGAATTCAGCAATGACATCATCTGTGATTGCCCCCTGCAAAATAAAAGGTTCGACGGCAACATACCACGATCGTTGCCTTGCCTCGGTCGTCCTGGCTCTAGCCCCGAGCCAAAACAATCTGCGTCCGCGCCAAAACAGCGATCTGTCGCGCCAAAAAGGAATGAATGCTGTTGGTTGCCTTTTCTGCTTAGCAGGCCGTGTTTTATTGGGCCAAAACATCCACGTGCGAAGGAGGTATCGCCTGGGCTCAGCTACTCCGTTGGATGGCAGCGAACGGCTGCGATGGTGTGACTGCCGACAGCAGTCGCTGGGCTGGGGCTAACTGCAGACGATCCGATTCCTCTGGATTGGTATTGTTATTGGTTCATCCATTGCTCGATGAAATGCCTCTGCATAGTGCATGTTTGTTTCCATTTAACTTTTTTTTTCATGTCATATCGAATATTTAATACTAATTAGAAACATTGAATATAGATTATTAATAAAACTCACATCGTACTCTGGACTATTTCGCGAGACGAATCTTTTGAGCCTAATTAGTCCATAATTAACAAATGCGATGCTACAACAAATATTTGTTAATCATAGATTAATTAGGCTTAAAAAATTTATCTAATGAAATAGCTTTTTTTACGCAATTAGTTTTTTTATCAGTCTATATTTAATAATCCTAACTAACGTCCAAACATCCGATGTGACAAGAAACTAAAAAAAGTCCCTAGATACAAACAACCCTTTAATGATCAAAAAGTCAAACCTCGTGTTTACAAACGAAAAATAATTTTTAAATAAAATTTATATATACATATTCATAGCGACTTAAAAACCAAATTACGATGAAACAACATTAAAATTAACTTTAACTGAAAGTTAAGAATTTAAATTTTGGCTTATAATTATAAGCAAAAACCAAATGATGAGGTGCATGGCCAGGGCTGCGTTCGGCTCTCCCTCTAAGTTAACTTATTCTCCTCGTTTTCCGCACGCGCTTCCCGAACTGATAAGCGGTGTATTTTTTACAAAAATTTTCTATAGGAAATTTGTTATAAAAAATCATATTAATCTATTTTATATTTTTTAATAATTAATAATTAATTAATTATGTACTAATCTATTACTACTACGTTTTCCGTGTCAAGTAAGTTAACTTACCGGCCTTCAAACGAACGCGGCCTAGGAGACGCACCCATGATAGTCTTTGGTTGCGGTAACAAGCAACACACAATCGGTTTTTTCGTGAGTTAATTTGATCCATGGCACTGCAAATTTATACTATTAGAAAAATATCATTACTATTCATGATATTGGTTAGGTGCTACTATAATTTTATAAAATTAGATCCATATTATCACTTTCACGTTTTCCGTCACGCTATCCTTTCTCCCTTCCTTCTTTACTTCTTCTCTACTTCTTCCCCAGCGGCGTCCGTCCTTCCAGCAGCTCAACCTCACCGAAGCTATGGGGAGCAGCCTGAGGCTGTAGTAGGGCGATAGCTGGCGCGCCAGCTGGAGCTCACTGACCTCATCACACAGCGCTTGAGAGGGACCCCAAGAAGAGGTTGGACTACTGACCAGGTCCGAGCCCACCTATTCTTCGCTAGAGTGGCCAGTGGCGGATCAGAAAAAATATTAGAAGAGGCTAGACGAAAGAGAGTAAAAATCTATTAATACTGATGTCTACTTTTAGCCCTTATTCTCTTTAGTAATACTAAAAATTTTGTTTAGGGTTAAGAGAGGGCTTCCATGACGCCGACTGGGTAGGAGGGTTGAAGCCCTCTAACCCCGGTGGTAAATCCACCCTGGGAGTGGCATGGGACATGCTCGAGGTGGTGTCCCGGTCACCTTACATCTCCCATCACCGGCAAACGACGACGGCGACGACAACAAAGTGTGAACGACTGTAGGCAGAAGCAGGGCCCCCATGGACGCGACGCGTAGACGGTGGAGGTGCAACCCGACCGCGTGGTCGGTGGTGAGGCATCAAAGGCGGTGAGCTCGTCGGGGGCCAGCGCACCGCGATAGCGCTTGAGAAAGAGCGAGACGACGTGGGACAGGAGCACGAGGAGAGCGGCCTTGCGGTCAGACTGAGACAGCGGCGACTCGGCATGGAGGAAGGAGATTGGTAGTAGAGGCTGTCGAAGCAGAGAGGTGGCCGGCGATGCGGTCTATTGCCGCGGGCTACATGGGTGAGGCGGTGGCGGTGGCGGTCGTCATCGGTGGCCGTAGGGGCAAGGCATACGGCGGCGGAGTGGGAGTCGGCGAGGGAGCCGCCGCCATCACCGCGGCTGGAGGTGGAGGCGGAGGCGGAGGGAGAGGCCGAGGAGGTCGCGGTGGTCGCCATCAGTGGCGAAGCGACGAGATGGGATCTTGTCAGGGCGCATTGGCGCCAGCTACCCTTTCCTCTAGGTGCTAAAGTTTGACATGGCTGGAGCAAGCTAGCATCATGACCTCCAAGAAGCCTTCATGGCAGCGGCTGGCGGGAGACAACAAGGCCTGCGTCGTCGGATGGACGCTGTAGCAGGACATGTCGCGACACCGCGCTGCTGAGTGATTCCTGACGCACGTCGAGTGGAACTTGACGGTGGAGGCCACTGCTGAGGTCATGCTGATGGTGTGCTGGTAGTTCTTTGTCGACCAACGGATGAACAGCCAGGGAACAAGGGAACAGAGAAGAGAATAGAATGGAGGAAGGAGATGGACCTGACAGGTAGCTTCTGTGTATATGGGTATTTTGGAAAATGTGACAGTAATGACATGAATTTAATTTTACAAAATTACAGTGGCACATAGCCGATATCATGAATAGTAATATTAGTTTTCTAGTACTGTAAATTTGCAGTGGCATGAATCAAATTAATATTTTTTCATTGTTATCTTTGAAGCTCTTTTCACTAGAAACTAGATGGTGAACAGTTGAAATGGTTTACTCTTCCAAAATATGCCTGCGATAGTGTTCTCCAGATGCAGCTATCCTTGATTCTGAGTGAATTGCAGAGCTGCAACTACCAAGTTAGCAATCAGCACCCTGAACTACCTATCTGGGTAATTGTCTCCATATTTGTAAAAAAGCAGAGTACAGGGCTTTTCCTCAACAATTTCCGTAAGAGATGTGGATTTCACGATCTGAAGTATCACAGGATGATATGCTTGACCGAAGTGAATATCTGGCAATAGAAGGAGAAAATATAATTGAAGAAGATGAATATATCAACCTAGAGCTAGACATAAAACATGAAAAATACTAAGAAGACTAATATTGGTCATCCAGTGAAAATGTTTGTACCAGCGTCGCTTTGATTCAGATTTCCAAACTATTACTTCATGCCATTTGACCCAAGAATTGCTTTTTTTAAGCAACTTTACGGTCCTGGTACTGAGAAGTACCAAAATTTTAGTGTAAAATTTGGTATTCTAGTACCTAGGTATCAAGAGATACTAAAATTTTTAAAATTTTGATATCTCATGGTACTTTCTCAAAGACCATAAAATTGCTCTTTTTTTTTACACTGAAGCCCTGCCACTTACAGGAATGTATGTACTATAGCTTGATCTACAGAATTCAGAGTTGGTAACTCCTTTCTTTACAAGTTTCATGTGCTATCTACACTAGAAAGAAAGCTGATTATGCAATCATGGTACAGTAATTCCATTAGCGAATAACTAACTCCACCTTATGCTCTGAGTTTAGGAAATAGAACATGTAATACATATGTGTTTTTATTACAACTAGTCATCGTGCACGTGCAAGGCACATCGAGACTATTACAAATTAAATTGAACACATTATATAGAGAGATGCTTACAATTAATATAAATTTAATTTTTCAACATTACAATACGGCATAATTTTTAATATTTTATATGCCATACATTATTAGTAGAAAAACATAAGCCTAAGCTCTAGGATATTTCCAGAAATTAAAGCTTCATTTAAATTTGCATAATTTTAGGAAGTGTGCTGGTGGAATCCACGAAACTATTAAACCAATCATTTATGATAATATTTGATAAATAGATTATCAATACATTGTCCGTCATGGGATGAGTTTGGCTAGAGACAAAAAAATTAATAGCTACGTACATGCTTGCAACAAAAAAGGGTATAATTATCTATTATAATTGATAAGTAAACAAAATTACAGCAAGAAATAGAGGAAGAAGACCCTATATTTATATATTATAATTGATAAATAAGCAGCATTAGAGCAAGGAATATCATTACAACAAGGAAGGGACGAAGCTGACCACCTCGTGATGAGCAATAACTAAACGTAGATCAATCAACTCCTTATTTCTCGGCTAATGATAATTGACTCATTTCAAGGGAGAAGATGGATCACATTGGGAATTGTGAAATGAAGAAATGGACCGATCAGGCTTGGTAAGCTCCAAAAGATGAGGCATAAAAAGATTAACAGACTCACGACCTAAAACAGACAAAATAATTCATGATATCTGAGACGCAAGCAAGAAATAGAACATAACATTTATAAACACATTGAAGAACTGGCTAATGATTTGGGGAGCCTAAAAGGAAGGGTGCGCAATTCTGGGATGAAGATCAGCTAATGGTTAATTATTTGCGATACAGGATGATTTCATGTACAACCAATGTTCGTTAGTGTGGCTGCTGTGTGCAGCCGATGCAGGCAGCGGGCGTCAGCTTGGGAGCGCCGGGGGTGGCCAGCGGCAGCGGACAAGAGCGTGGGTGTGGCCGGCGGCGGACAGGATCATCTGTGCGGCCTGCGGTGGATGGGATCTGATCGTGGGAAGAGACAAGAGACAGTGCGGAGGACAACGGAGGAAAGATTAATTAACGGCCTAGAGTATGCGGTTAGAGAGGTGTATCCTGTGTAGATTGCAAGAGAGAGATATTTCTAATCATTTTAGGCCATTGGATATTTATATCTAACGGTGGAAAATCGATTTAAGTCAATCCTGTGTACATTTGTTGGAGTGGATATAGAGAAATTCCAACTCTTCCTTTTTATATTAGTATAGATGATCAGATGTGCATACAAATTAACATTACACTCGTAGCACACCACTCTTTATAATTAAATAACTGGTTCCTATATCCCACACAAACATTACATGGTTTACATCACACATTTAAAACAGTATAATTGTACATAAAAACACTGCTCATCCAGTAATATCTGGAAGCAAACTTAATTCACACTGGACAGGCTGGTTTAGCTGTCACTGGATGCCTGGCCCAAGAGACCGGTCACCATAATCAGAGAAAGCCAACCTTTTATTTGGATGTTATGTATGTATAAGCACACCAGCATTGGGCAAATAACTCATATATTAGTACTAGAAACACTTTTGTAAAATATTTTTTTCAACATGTATAGATAGAAGCAGGGGATGGGCATTATGAAATATGAGTGGATCGATGGGCAGTATATCGGTATGTGGTGTATATATGGTACTAGAATGAGTGTATAGTCGAATAATGTCAAGTAAGGTATATGTTTTCTCTCTCTTTTTTTCAACATGCATGGATGGAAGCAAGGGATGGACAATATGAAATATGGATGGGTTGATGGGTAGTATAATGATATGTGGTATATATATGATACTAGAACGAGTGTACAGTCGAATACTGTCAAGTAAGTTTTTTTTTCTTTTTCTTTTTTCAACATGCAAGCATGGATGGAAGGAGGGGATGGGCATTATGAAACATGAGTGGATAGATGGGCAGTATAATGGTGTGCGGTATATTTATGGTAGTAGAATTACTGCACGGTTGAGTACTGTCATAAGTTATAAGGGTTTTTTTTTTTTTTGCAGTGAATAGATGTAGGTGTTTGGCTAGGCAGTGGTGAAGTGAATACATGGCGGATGGGCCAGGTAGCCGCTAGCAAAGGAGACATGCATGCTGAGAGAAATGGGCGCATGGATTTATATGGGTGAATGGATGGATGATTAGCTTAATTAATTGGGGCAGGCATGCATGGATTCACCTGATGTAGCTCGTCACTGGGGCGCGGTCGTGAGACTCGGTAGATAGGAGCCACGTGGCATGACGCTCTCCAGCCTTGGGCAGTACTCCAGGCGCAGGTGTTTGTTGAGGTAACGAAAATTGTAAACATAAAAATCCTCAGTAGGTTGAGTTGAGACACCCATGCATGCATTCTAATCTGCTCTTTCAAAAAACATGCTTCATCCGATGGCATAAACGAAGCCTGCAGTCCTCCAGCGAACACAAGTCGCCCAGATCAGTAAGACAAGACACGTAAGTGTCATTTGTCACAGAAACCGATCTGGCAGCTTCTAGAAGACGTTTGATGAATTGGAGGCGCAGCCGTGGACACTGCCACTAAAGCTCCTTTTGTCATATGATGGTGTAGTACACATCACCGTAAGGGGATTGCTTCGTCTGTGCTACTTCCTCCAGCTTCTTGGCCAGCATGTCTTGTTCATCCTCCAGCCTCATAATATTGACCTTGCATGGTGCAACTTGAACATAGAAATTAAGATTGGAGAAATTCTCCATTTAGTACTGAATTTCCAGTTCTCTGATTGAAGCTGTAAAACAATCTAGAATCCTTCACGCACACACGAGCAACTCGATCATCATGATGACTGGAATGTTCATGCGCGCAGTGATCCAAGCAAAACACGCCTGGGAATCGCTGCAGGCGCCCATGCCAAGGATACCGGCTCAGGGATGGAACACCCATGAGAAGCAATTGCCTAAGCTGGGGCAGGTTAGGGATGTCAACTGGGAGCTCCTTGATAGCTGTAGCGGATAGGTCCAGTTCTTCCAAAGCGCCAAGATCTCTCAACTCCACGTGCTCCAGCTTTCTGCATCCTTGCAGTGACAAGCACCTTACGTGAGGTGCATTGATAAGCAAGAATGACTTTAGTGTAGGATGCGTAGCCATTTTAATATATATCCTCTGTTAATCTCTTGTCGTCTGTAAGCTCGAGTGACTGAAGGTTCTTCATATCTTGGAACATATTCTCGGGGAAATATTTTATTTGAGTTCCTGTGACCACAAGCTTTGTCAGACTAGACAATGCAGTGATAGAAGGTGGTAACTCCACAAGGTTGTCACAGCTGATTAGCACAAGTTCCTGCAGATTTGGTATATTTTGGAATAGGGCACAGTGGAAAGATTTTATAGCTGAATAGGAAAGATCGAGATAGAGTAATTAAGTTGGTGTTTATGTTTCTATCTTCTTGTGAGGTTGTTCTCTCATCATTATAGAAGCTGGATAGAGTTTCAAGGTTACTGCAGCCTCTCAGTGAAAGAAATTGGATATTTGGGAGGCACCAAACTGAAGGAGGGACTGATTCAACTGGAGTATAAGAGAGGTCAAGAACAAGAAGACTAGGGAGCTTTGGCAACAGGTGGTTGAGCTTCGTAAACCAACTTGATTCCTTTGAGCAACCTCTTAGAACAAGTGCTGCAGTTCCACTGGGTTCTTCCTCCTTGCTTAGCCATTTCATATTTGTGTGCCATGCTTGATCTTTCATTCCTTGCTTGCAGGTCATCCCTATCCATCTCTTGTCCTGCAACCATTGCTCCTCCTGAAATATATCACCTTCTGTCAGGTTGTCTGTAACAAGACCGTGATATGCTAAGAAGCGTGCAGCAGTTTTGGTAGCCTCCTCACCTTCAGTGAGCTGGAGAAAAAGGTAGCTTCAGTACTGAATGCTCCTGAAACGTTTGGACGATGAGGTTCCCAATTTGATATGCATCATCATGGTGCCTGATGCCCTTGCTGTGGAAGTCTTCTTGCACTAGTGCTCTTGGCTTACTGGTAGTAGTAAGGAAGCCTTGGGCAGCCCACTGACGGATAAGCTCATCTTTGGTAACCATAGGATTATTATTATTATTGTTGCCTGCATCGGGTGGTTCATGACGTTGCGGCGAGAGCAGCAGGGCGTAGAGAAAGCATCTGAGGGCAACATGATGCCTGTGCTCCTCATTGTCCTCCTCCCCCACTGCCTTGGAGATGTGCTTGGCCGATTGGCTCAGTGCGAAGATGATGATGATGATGATCATGATGACATAATCATCGAGGAAATCAACTATTTCATCACCTTCTGACTTGCTCTTGTTGCAGATTTCTTGGGACGTGGTGGACAGAGTGTTGCCAGCTAACAGGAGGAAGCATGAGCTTGTCTGTGAAGTCACTGGACGTGAAGGGTTCGTACAGGTTCTCTTGCTGGACAATTTGGAGTTGATCCGAGGAACCAATCTATCCAAGTAATTGTCGAGCTCGTCAGATCCATCTCCCATCATACCCCAGGAATAATAGCGTGTCTCCCCTAGGGCTTGCTTAAGCCGGTGGTATTCTTGGTCGACCAGACCGAGCTCCTCCGCTACTGCAGCGACTAGCTAGCTGCCTCCCCATGCTCAAGACCAAGTTTCGGCCTCCATCTTCTTCTTCTTCCTCCGGATTGATCAGCCGGACCTTGATCACGTGATCAAAGCCCCCCCAAATTTGGGGGAAAACTCTAAAAAGAACCGTGATATGGCCCGCTTGAAGGAACCCGCCGCCGGCCCGATCCCGACAATCCACCACACACCACCCTTGAGACCGGGTTTACCCCATTCTTCATCTTTGAGAACATCAAGGTAGCCTCCTAGCCTGCAGGTGACGTAGACAAATTACTAGTTAGTTGGCTGGCTGGCATGAGGCCGGCCGGCCGGTATGTATGCATGCAATCCGAGAGATAAATTAAGTTGAATTCCGTCACGAAAGTCGGGATTCGTTTGCTTGTGCTTTCAACGAGGGGCGTCATGTGTGGCTGTTAAACCCTCTCGGATTCGTTGACACGCAAGTAAGGATAATTTTATCGTACCTGAGAAATGTGAAATTTTGATATACAAAAGTAATGCTACCAAATTTTATACTAGAACACATGATACATCCCTTTCTTTCTCGAGGATGGTAAGATTGATCTTAATAATTGTTTGGCGTGGTTCATATCAAGTTTATCTAGTCTAAAATAAAAAAGATATGTTCAAAAGATAATCCAAAGTAAACTTAAAAAATAAAATATGGTCCACGTGCAACTTACTCGACTTTAAAAATCTCAAAGTGTACGTACCCAAAATAAATATGATGGGTCTATGCCACTGTAATGCTTTTCATAAATACATAATACGATAAACTCGCTTATGCAGTTAAAAGTATAGCAGTGTACACACTAGCTAGTGCTGTTACGAAGGACTTAAGCCCGAGGCAAACAGTGGAAATATGTGGTTTTTCGTAGCTTTCATTGCTGGACGAACAAAATTTCACAGTAGAATATGAGTACATATATGAATCTAAAAAGAGAAAAAGGCATTATTTATCTTTCCGAAAACAAATGAGAACAAGTACTACGAGGGTGGATTTCAAAGGGTTAATCATGCATTCCACATGTCAAGCAGAATTTGTGGGACAATACTATATAAAAATTATGCATGCACACACACCCTACCATTCATACGCACTGCACACCCACGTATGATCCTTTTTAACATACGTTCAAGAGACACAGGTAAGAAATAAATTCGTGACCTCACTAAATTTATGTTAGCATGGCCGTCATCTTTTCGCTTCTGATTATGCTGGTAAATTAAAATTAAAATTTTAAATTTTAAATTTAGAGTTAATTTTAAGATTTTTTATCATAGTTTAATTAATTTTAACCAATGCTTTTAAATTGTTAAAAATACGTATATAAAAATTTTATTTACAAATTACTATTCATCTGCAAATATGTATGTTCATCTTTTCTATCAGAAAGCCAAACGATGACCACCTATAAAAATATATACTCTCATATGTGCCGGTTTAGAACCGGTGTACAACGCTGCACATGTTGTTTAATTTTCTAGGCACAAATAAGGCCTGAAAAAATATGTCATGTTTTATTTTGTGTCTCTGCACGATTACGTACGTTTCCCAAGTCACATCTCTTCACGTGTTGCATATGTAAAG
The DNA here is from genome assembly GCF_000231095.2 of Oryza brachyantha. Classification (NCBI taxonomy): domain Eukaryota; kingdom Viridiplantae; phylum Streptophyta; class Magnoliopsida; order Poales; family Poaceae; genus Oryza; species Oryza brachyantha. The sequence goes on from NC_023166.2 coordinate 9,368,946, forward strand.
CACTTGGATCATGTAAACTAGATTGGCCCTGCGCAATTGCGTGGATAGAACTAAAACAAATGTATCAATTATTCAAAATTATATATATTATATATTTTTATTGAAAAAGTAGAACCTACAACTTGCTAGCTACATCTGCCATCAGTTATTTGTATTGCATGGATAATTCTAGGAGGTGGAACACATATATTTCTATGATACCATATTATTGAGGAAAACAATAAATTAAATAAATAACTGTATTAGATTTACAAAAAAAAGTCATACATGGGACTGCTTGCTCTTAATTACTGATGGAATTAGGTTAAGAAAATGGTGTAATCAGTCGATGAAAAGGTGATCCAGAAGAGTCCAAGTTTAAGAAGGAATCGCAGAGACCATGGGATGACAGATTAATTCTACCTATTTATTATGCAAAATTTAGTAATTTTTTTCGTCTCATGTAGTATTATGCCTTTTTTGGTGTTTAGATACACGTTGAGTCCGATTAGGACTAGGTTTTCTTTTATTTTTAGGAACATATATTACATCTAATAGGGACTAGATTTATAGTCCGATCAGGACTTGGGTGTTTTCATTTATCTTTTAGAAAATGTGTATCATGTCCAATATTATGGACTAGTATTCAACGATGGGTATAAATATGTACACCTAGTTCCTTGTAAAAACATCTTCACTAATGTTTTATCACCGGCGGAACTTGGTAACTAATGTGGGGCTGCATCGCTTCAATGTATCTCTAGAGGGGTAAGTTCTACATTTCGTTGGCCCCAATACTTGTATCGGGTAGATCAGGACTTCCTCGGTTAGGTCGATATTCTGATCTGGTTGTATGGTTGCTAGTTATGGTATTAGTTTTACTTTAAGTTACTTTTGCATCTTTGATCGTTTTTGGTTAATTATCTAGTGATTGTATTGGTCAGACCGGGACTTACTTGGTTAGATCCAATATTCCAATCAAAATCTATATTGTTGCTAGTAATTATATAGGTTCAGTTCTTGGGTTGAGTTGGTTGACCACTTTGGGTGATTTTAGTTGATTTGACTTTTGTTGTTTGATAACTTGAATTTAATATTGTTTCAGTTCGGTCCGATATTTTAGATTGTGTTTATCAGATAGTTTATATTAGGTCGATATATCTTGCTTGTTGTTTTATTGGAGTTCTAGATAATAAGTTATTAGTCACCAGCCCATCGACTTGATAGAAATCTTGATATGTTTAATATCTTGCCTGACATTGCTAAGTGTAATTTTAAACTGTCTTGGTTTAGTTCGATCTTCTAAGATTATTTTCACTAGGGTAGTCTGGATATTTTATAGATCTTGGTCGATCAGCCAATGATCCTTGCGAGACTGCATACTAACTCATTGCATTTATATCAATAATATATTTGAATGTCTTACTACATTACTACCATCCCTGGGCACAAGAAATACAACTGAACAAATCCTAACCCATCAATAGTATAAATTCACTTGTCTTGTGTAGGGGTGAAAATGATCAGAAATGGTTGGAATTGGTAACATGTGCATGGAAACAGTGGCTTGGTCGATCTAGATTCAATCATGTTTATCAATTTAACTATTTATTGTTTGCTATAATATCATGCATATAGAATTTTAAAGACAGAAACTACTATGTGCCATCTAGTGTGTCCTAGTTCAACAAGTTGGTACTAGCATTGCTATTTTCTATAATATACCACTAAGTTTGTTCGTTGGTCTACAATATACCATTAGGTCAGTTATTCTTTTAAAATAATATCCAATACACTCAACAATTATTGATTTATTCAATTGGAAGTTTAAAATAGTTTTTTTTTGTGTGGCCTCCTTGTACAATATTACTGCTTTTCATAAAATATAATTTATTTGTTACATGTTGCATATCTTTTGTGCTGCTATTTTAATGTAAGTCATATTTACATGATGCATAAGCGAGTTGACCGCGAGAGCGGGAGGCATGTGATATTGCAATAATCTAGTCTGACCATGTACCCATGGAGCTTACGCTGTTATCATAGTTATAATGTTCATGGCCACACCTTCTAGTTCGGTGAGTGATCCCATTTTAAGAAAAAAATGCAAACTACCCTAAATCTGCATAGACTCTCTCTATTATGGGAAGGACCATTCATTATTGATGATGTGACACACCCATGGACTTATTGGATCAAGCACAAGGATATCACATCAGTGGACAACTTGCGGAACACCGAGCATGTTCCCCGTCTACTATCATGGAAGACTTATCCAACCTGTTAATAGATGTAGGCCAAACCACATAATAAAACATAGGGCATGACTTAATTGTTGTATTTTCTTTCACCATAAGGAAATGGATAATGTTCTAGCAAAATACTACCATTTATAGAATAGGAATCATACACCGCATCTGGTTAGGTTATTTACTGTGTAACATCACTCCTCGTCCTATATAAGATGGGGAAGGAGCCTCAGACTAGGGAAACTACATCTACCACAATCACAAGTCAGCCGCTATAAGTCACCATGATCTATATCCCTAGACATAAGCAATACAATCCGGTGGATTCTAATCCATAAAATAGGAGTAGGATATTACCACATATTGAGGGTATAAACTTCTATAAATTCCATTTTTCTTGTTTCACCATCTAACTCTTGATTTAGCAAAGAAAAACCTCATGTTTATTATTGCTAATAACAAACATCGATATCGATAGTACACACGTGTTTGTGTGTGACTATTTTTCTTGAAAGTTAGTACAAATGAGGATTTCTATGCGCTGGTACTCAACTTTGAGTCATGCGTGGTAGGAATTTCTCTTGCGTACCGTTTTTAAGTGAATTGTAATTAACATAGCTATAGGTTGTGACATTGACACTACCCACGTCTTTTAGGTGAGATATACTAACCGAGCTCATGGTATTCGACAAATAGACGTATACATGTACTTATTACTTAAACATCAAATTCTTCCCATATTGCTATATTTGACAATATAAGAGATTTGGTGTGTGAAAATGACAAAAGTACACCAGACCTCTCATGCAATGGTCCTTAGCGTAGTTATATTCTTAATGATTTCTATGAATATGATTAGGAAAACTAACCAAACATATAAGTGCATCAGATCGAGACTTCTATATCATAAACCTACGACAAGTGAAAAGGGATGGATAGCTGAGCTAATTGCATACATAATTAAATTAAAAAAAAACTCCCTGCGCTCCATATTATTAGTCAATTTAGTTTTTTCAGTACTTCAAACTAATTTAAATTTAACCAGGTTTCTAAAAAAACAAAGAAACATCTGCAACACTAAATTAGTTTCACCAATCCACCATTAAATATATTTTATAGTATCTTTGTTTTATGTTGAAAATGTTGCTATATTATTCTATATAAATTTGGTCAGACATGAAGAAGTTTCACTTAAAAAGGTCTAAAATTTGACCAGACATGAAGAAGTTGCACAAACATATTTTATTCATCATCATTATTATCGCATGACACATTTGACGGTTCAAAACATTTGTATACTGTTTAACAATGCAGATCCTCTTCCTTTATGGTAGATAGAAATTTTCATTTACTATGGAATGCCAACACCATATCATGAATTGATCACTAATTAAGAATTTTTCCTTCTTAAGTTTTCTATATTTAATGAACAATTTTTCTATAAGGATCACTAATTTACGATGGATAAGATTTGTTATATTATTTCTCTATCACAAAATTTCTGGACATAAGACAAACTCTTCTACAAAACCATTAGAGGCTGGCAGCTCGTACTAGTGTTCTTCGCATTGTCTGTAACGATGAACATTGGTAACTGGCTACAGTACTTTCATGGCTAACAACATACGGACACTTCCATATGTAGCAACACATTGATGTCGCCCGGAGCAGCAACACACGTCGTCTACAATAGTCCTTTTGTTTTCTTCACTAATTTTATATAAAAAACATATTAAGCCTGATTAGGGTAGTTATCATGTGTGCATATATGCGTTAGGACATTGAACAATAATAAAATGGTATAATCATATTGATTGTGAAAGAAATAACATGTACACTATAATGTTTTCTTGATGAGTATTATTGTCTTCCTAATTTATATTTTGGGAATATGTAACTATTATACGACATGTTTAGATAAATAACTATAAACCACATATATATGTATTAATATAAAATATAGATCACTACTTATATTTTTGATTTACAAGTTAGGGATAAGTGTTATATAGATGTTATAAATGATATTTTAAAAAACTGATGACATACTATTAAATAAGTTTGTTATGTATTTACATATAATAAGTGGATGATGGCTAATGTAGGATGAGATATGCCTACGGACGTTGCACCAGGGTGATCCAAAATCATCAACTAAATTCCAACTTGTGATTAATCACTAACAGTAATATCAAATAAATATTTGTCAAATGGCATGAGTGTTCTGGGGCAAATAGACATGCGTGTTTTGGGTTGAAGGAATTCTGTGTTGGTATTATATCTTGGTAGTTAAAATAAGTGAATTATTTGATTTGTCTAATGTTGAATCACTACAGTCAATAGCAAAATTGCTCCAAAGTCTCCAATGAAAAGCGATGAAGCGAACCCGTGCGTTTCTCCGGAAAATACTGAATCAAAAACACAACCAGTGGAAATATCACGGTTAATTTGACTTTGGTAATTAAACACTATAATATATAATTTTTTGTACTGAAAAATGTTTGTGATAATTTTTTTAATTTGTATGTATCGTAGGGTAAGAAGATAGAATGATATTTGATTTTAAACTCGCATAAATTTTAGAAATTGAATTGTACGTCATTTTAGAGTTGCATAATTATTTTGTTTATTTGATATGATCCACAAAACTATACAATTATAATGGGCATTATTTACTGTTTACTTAAATTGTACTCTTCCTACTGTTACTTCAACTCAACTTTCCAGTGTCATAATGCATATTATTAATATGTTTAATTTCAATTTGTTCTTCTAGTTAAAAAAACAATATTTATTTTAGTTTCTTAATTAATAGTTCGATGTACTCGTATCAATCAAGATGTGCATCATGTAAGCACGGGTACAATACCAGTGATTTATGGTGTGAGTACTACAGGTACTCTGAGTAGAGCCTGCTGTTTGTACATAGTTAGAAATCCATCATGTGAGTGAGTCGCGACTACAGATCCAGAGTTCAATAAGATCCGTATGCACCAATTAATATTAACAAAATCAGTCCACATGATTCATTTCCAATCAATGCTTGTGTAGAATAGAGAAGAGAGCTCATTGGTAACCAATTATTTCTTTCTACGTGAACTCAGGATCGAATGTAGTATATGTATACCAGTAAGGAAGGTACGTACCAAAATTTTTCATCTGTCAAACCATCACGGAATTTGTCCGACAATCTTCCCATGAGATACAATTATGTAGAGTTAAATCTTAGCATCCCGAAGATCTGTATGCACCAAAAGTTATTTGAATTAATCATGAGAAGTTACTGTACATTGTTCTGCAATGGAACATGTAGATAAAATTGCTTTTTTTTTCTTATATGTAAAAACCTCCCTTTCAATTAGTAAACATTAAGATTGTGCTATAAAAACATATAACATCCTAATTATATTTAACCGATATATCCTACACATATGATCAATGCCTTTACTCAATGTATTGTGTGGATGTCTTTTGGTCGCTCTAAGAAATCTCCATAATGGAGCAAATATTTCTTGTCATATTCTATAGTCATGTTCCCTATAATTATTACTTGTTGACATATATCTATATATACATAAAAATTGAGACAATTCGTTCAAACATATGGGTTTTTCACTATTAAAACTGAAGCTGCATTTTAGTTTCCATAGTCCACTCCTTTCGATTTAGTTACAATTTTGTACAGTTTTAAAGGGGAAAATCAGTACTTCATACTTGCAAAATTCTCTTTCATCTTTGTCTTGAGACAATCAATATAATAAGTATCTTCCATGGATTCTAAGATTTAAATTGACAAGAACAGACAAAATAAAAGGTTTACCTTCGTAGGGTTTTGTTTCCCACCGTGGGTTATTCTCAAAAATGCAAGGTTTTATTCATTTCATCAAATGTTTTAAAAGTATGCAGGAAAATAAATATTATTTTGCCACATTTTCTTTTAAATTGACTACTCCATCCTTCTTAGTTTTTTCATCCTACATGGATGTATGGATAACCAAATCCCAGGGTTTCATGCATGTAAAATAAAGTCTATATTTTACAAATGCCACAAAAGCATCAGTTTTTTTTCTTGATATAGTGTTTACCTCTCCTTTTGTTTTTTCCTTCTAGTCAAATCGAACTGTTTGGACAAAAAAGTACTGAATAATGCTGGTTTTCACCAAGAAAACAGTGTTCTCAATCCTCAATCTGATAATGGTATTGTTTGTATATCATCTGGCTTCTTGAAAAGCTCGCACTACAAACACCGGAGAAACTAGAAAAAAAAGAGAAAAGAAAAAATAAATCCTTTGGTGAACAAATTTCTCGAACTACTCACAAAGTGGAATGGAACAAGGAAAGAGGTACTTACCTGACAAGTTAACTTGGCAATGTAATTTGCACGTTAAAGAGAGAGTACAAAATATCAACAGATTAAAAAAAACAATATAGGGGAAATCTTTTTTTGGGGGGACTTTTTTTTATAAATAACTACAGACATAAACTAATGTGAATGGAATGGAGCAAACATAGGCATTTTTTTGGGTTTTGTTTATTTTTGGAGTGGCAACTATAAATAAGGGTTGAAATGAAGGCGTAAGATCAGAAGAATGACGCAGAGGCGCACAGCTTGCAGCATCAGAGATATTAAAGAGGACCGCGAAGCGCAGCCACCACAACACTCCTGGGATTTAACTACTGGCGTGTTTGCTCGTGGTGGTATCCACGTCGCCCGGTGCTGGACTATTGCAGAAAGGTCCTTGGTCCCCATCGACACTCGATTGGCGAACTTGCAGAGAGGCCCTTGGTTCAGCTGATGGCGGCCTGTCCGTTTTGTTCTCTCCGTCCCCTCCCGCGTAGCTCGGTCCAGCACTATTGCCCGTCCTCCTCGGCTTGCTCCGGCCGCACGGCGCCGTCCTCCCCTTTGCGCTTGGCCCTGCCGTGGCCTGTCTCCTGCCGTTCACCGTCTTCTTACCCAGGTAGCGAGAGAGCCGTCTTCACCACCGCCTCTTTATTTGCCCTTTTCTCTTTTCTTCCCGTTTTGTCTGTCTTCATAGGTTGCTCCGCTGTTGCATCGCCATATGTACGGATCGGTGATGGTGGCAGAGCCTGGTCCAGGAATTTGTGTATCGTTCTTTTGGTTGGGGGACTTATCTTGCCTACGGTCATCTAGATCTGGTGGGTGAATTTATGTGTCGTTTTGTGCTCTGGTTTCGATTGGGCGATTTTAGCGGTTGCGCACAGCTATTTCTCCTTTCTTATAATAATTCTGCTGCTCTTTTTACATCCCCATCTACGATTTAGGATGGATTTATTGGGTTCGTTGGCCCGGCGTGGTGAGCTGTTTTAGTTTGCCTAACCACCGGTCCTCACCACTACGCTCAGGGTACCGCTCAGAGGCCATGGAGGTTGACGATGAGGACATTTCCTATCTCACCAGCTGGGCTGCCGTTTGCCTTGCGATGGGAGAGGTGAGTTCTTTCGTGTTGCTGTTCTAATTGTTGCTGTAATAGTATTTTCTCCAAAGAGTTTAGATTATCGTGCACTTGTGTGGAGCTGCAGTACAAGCTGGCAGACATGAAATCGGTTTGTGTGATTGGTACCTATAGGTTTAGCGTTGCCAACGTTTTTCTGTTGTTCAGATTAAGTCCGGCTGCTGTGCCATTTTAGTTAGGCGGGCTAAATACGGATGTCAATATATTGCCTCCATCAGAGCACCGATGCAACCATTGGCTGTATTAGCCTTACCTTTGGTTTGTCTGATAGGGAAACAACCATACAAAGATTTGCGCCATGCCATTACCGACCAAAACTGTAGGTATATTTATTTGTGGTTGCTGATTCTGGATCATGCTATTGCTTAGAAGCTATGTTGCTGTCAACCAAGCCCACATGTTTAATTATTGTTATTTATTCATCCTTCATCGTGCTGGTCTTTCAGCTTTCAGACATATATCGTTCCTCGGTTTTTACCGCTGGATATTTACAGCTGATTTACAGCTGGGTGTTTTTGCCTGCCCAGGTTAGATAACCATTGGTAAGATGGTATGTACCTTCGTAGAACATATGGAAAATTCAGTGTGTTCATGCTGTTAGCAGCAGTGTGCTCGATGTTCTTCTCGCATGTTGGGGTTAGAGATGGTGCTGTGTATATAGCTTTATCTCCTATTTCATATGGCTAAAGATAACACGTCGTTTGTTGTTGTTGGTAGGAATTTGCTGGCTGTTTCTGTGGGATGAGGGCGACAAGGTAAGCACCATCTTGCTTCCATGTGAGTTGCTGTAGAGAGGGCACCATGTGGTTTCTTTGGTGAGGTGGTACTATGCTGCGGACTGCGGTATGTTGAAAGATTTTCCTCATAAAGCTTTCAGCCTGTCACAGTGGATGTCCTTTGTCTGTTTGACTGTGGGGGTGTTGTTGCCCGGTGGCCCACCTAGAAGTCACTTTGGTCTATAGTACGCTTATACTGTGTCTCTCTATCTCCCCCTGACATCCTTGACTTTTGGTGCATCCCCCTGACATCCTTGACTTTTGGTGTATCTCTATGTCTACTAGGCACAGCCTTATGTCTCTCTATGCAGTGTCTGTTTTTATGGCGATGTCCAAGGAACGCATGTATCGCCTGTGTGCTTGGTACAGCAGCGCGTAAGCGGCCTATCAAATCGACATGCGCGCACTATGCCACGGTATGGTTACGCACTAGTGCCTTTTGCATGCCCCTCACCTTTTTGCTATCTTCCCTGCTCGCTTCTTCCTTGCAGGTTGAAAGTCTCAAAGCTACTGCGCTGCCTCGGTTGGCTTCTTCGCTTTGTTTTCGTCTTTGCCGCATTCGCTCTTACACCCATGGTGAACACTAGGTGATTCGCTACCGAATATGCCTTTCATGCTCCTTGACTATTTTTCTCAATGCATGTGTCTGTGCAGGATGGATCATAGCTGCTGTAGTGCTGCCACTGCTTAGGATCTGCATCTCGCCTCTAGGTTTGTTACCTCCATGTGAGGCTGTGTAATTGCTTATGGTTGCCGATTATTCATTGTTGTTGTTGCTTTGCAGTGTCCTCTAAACCCTTCTGGTGCGGACACGGAGCACCCCAGGTCGCTCGGGCCAGGTGGTTGGTTTCCAGATTTTTTGCTCGCCTCTGCTAGCACGTGACCTTCGGTCTTGTGAGGTGTATATATCCACCCTTCTCCTACAATTTCTGTGTTTAGTTTTGCTTTCGTTTTTTCGCATATGCCTTTGTGTTTGCTATGTGTTTTTATTGCGGTTGGTTTGCTGTGTGGGTGTCCTGGTATAATTACTACCACCTTTTGTGTTGCCTGCGAACATGTTGCCCTTGCTGTCTCAGCAAGCACTATGTATGGGCCTATACAGCCAGTCATATGGCCCGTTGTTGCCTGCCTGGCTGTATTTCTAATCTTTCCTTTTCTGACTTCCATCGCTTTGCCTGCTGGCTTATAGCAGTAGACCATACACCTCTCCGCACCCTTTTAAGATATCTCTTCATGACTCGCAGTGTTATTTCTCTTCCAAGATGGTTGCTGTTGGGGTTTCCTTTGTTTCTTTGCTAAACGCTGCTGCGTGGCATTGTGGCCTGCCATTCGTCACATACCTTTGGGAGGTAGATGGCAACGACACCTTGCTAGCAGGTGTTGAGCTTGCTCTCCCATCGGATGAGAGCCCCAGCAAAACAATAAGCAAGTTCTTTTGGATCGTTGCATCTGATCAGCCTGCTATTTCCTATGAAATGGTTGCACAACAGGCTGTTAGATTTCTACAGGCCAAGTATGGGTTCGCAATCCACGACTACAACCTGCAGAGCTTGCTTTCATATTGGCAAATAACAGCCTCCGCGGTCGACGCGGCTCTTACAGCCTCATCGCACCTTTCTAGGTTCCGGGCACGCTATGCTCCAATGGATCTAACATGCGAGGGTGTTCTGCAACAATGTATTGCTTTGTGGTCCTGCTTCGTTAAGGAAGATCACTTTTTCTCTAGCACATATAGGCCATAGAAGTAGCTAATGCACCAAGCAATAGGTGCCTCGCATGCAGTCTAGTGTAACAGTGCATGTGCTTCGCTATGTTTGTTTGTACTAGAGTAGTTGTTCTTTGGATTAACATGTGTCTCCCTTCCGATACGCTGAATGAGACGGTTTTATGTTGATATCCATGTTATATGCTTATTAATTTGGTGTTGGGTCTATTATATGTTTGAGGGCTTCAGCTCTTTGGCGTGTGCGATGTCGGGTCACCCTTCCCAGCGAGTTCAGCGGGCACGAGAAAGTCGAGCACGCCGCCGTGCTTCATTAGGCCAGGGTCTGTTATCCTTTCCGTGCCACAGGGTGCTGCCTATCTCTTAAAACATAGGTTTCACCCAGAACATGTTTTGCGCTTCTTATGATTTTTGCAGGCTCCTGTGTTCGCCGATGTTAGTCGTACAACGTCTGGGTTATCCACAGGCCACTCGATACCATCAAGCAGTAGCCCAGGTTTCCCTACCCATGCTCTCGGTTCGTCTACTGTTTTATCTGGCTGTGGTGGGTCTCAGTCCAGCCCCGTTGGTGCCGTCGGTGCTAGCTCGCTGAGTGCTCCCAATAGTAAGTTTGTACCTATTTGTGTTTTGCCCTGTCGTTTTCCCTGGTGATGCTTATGGTTCTCTTAACATGTTGCTGATTGTGTTTAGGGAAAAGAACACTTTTAGATGTGCCACGTGATGCCGCTGCAACACATAGAGAACAACGTCGTTTGAAGAGATTAGGTGGTCACCTAGGGTATTTGGTTCAGAAAATCCTAGATGGTATATTTGCGCTGCGACTAGTTTTCCATGTCCATTTCTGTCTGGGTAGGACGGTCGTGTTCTATACCTATCATATCTTAATTGGATGTCCTGCCTTTGCCTAAGGACTATATCGCATCATTGAAAGGTCTGTTCAGCCATAGTGAATTTTTTCGTTTACACTTGCTCCACGTTGCCCCGTGCTTAGTGATTACCTAATATATGCAACATTGTATCCTGACCGATCCTATTATGGTGTACCCTCCCATGAATGCCCTTACTGTGGGGCGGTTTTCTGGTACCAAGAAAGTCAAAAGAGACAATGATGTTGCGCAGCGAAAGATTGCATACAACTTGTGTTGTAGGGGCGGTAAGATTTGCCTGTACGACCTAAAGTACCGACCTCATGTGTTGCCGAACCTTCTAAGATTTGATGGCGATAGACGATCAAAGTGTTTCCTCCGCCAGATCCGATCATACAACTCGCTTTTTGCGTTTACTTCCTTAGGAGCTGATGTAGACAAGTCCATCAACAATGGAAAAGCACCATGTGTTTTTAAGATCCAATGGTATTGTGCACCATCGGATTGGCAGCCTGCTGCCACAGCGAGGTGCCCCACCGAAGTTTGCTCAACTCTACATATACGATACTAAAAACGAGATTAACAATAGGATGAGCCTATTCGATAGGGATGCCTATGCTGATGGGTCTGACCCATCTATTGTTACACAGTTAACTGGTATGCTTGATGAACACAATGATCTGGTCAAATCTTTTCGCTTTGCTAGGGACAGGTTAAAAGAACACGGTGATGAAAAAATTGCGCTAAGGCTCTTGGGCTGCAACTCAAAAGACGAGGTCCAATATAACCTACCAACAAGCGGTGAAATAGCTGGTATAATTGTTGGTGATTGTTCAGATGATAAGTACACATATGATGTTGTTGCCCAGTCCTCCGATAGTAGGCTTAGACGTGTGTCTGCATTGCATCCATCGTATATGGCGTTACAGTACCCTTTGCTTTTCCCATATGGCGAGCGGGGGTTCCATCTAGCTATAAAATATAGCGATTTCCCAAGCATAACTGGAACATCACGACGCTATGTGACGATGCTTGAGTACTACCGTTGTCCCCTCAACTATAGACTAAATAAACCAAACCCATATACATGTTGTGGCCGTCTTAGTGATTCTATATGTGTAGATATGTACTCGACTGTTGAAGGATCGAGGCTCAAGTTTTTTGCTGAGAACCAACCTGATTTACGAGCAGAGTGTGTTTACGGAATTGCTGATGCGATTGACCATGGTCTTGAGTCTGGCGATTCTATAGGCCAGCGATATGTGTCTTGCCTTCCAGCTTGTCATGTCCAGAAATTTACACCAAATTTCTGAACAATAGCATGCATTAATCTCTGTCCAGAAATTAGTCCGAGTACACACTATGACAAATCAATACACAATTCCACGACTTAAAAACAAATAAAAACAGTTATCTATCGAAATGCAGCGGAAAAGAAAAACAAGACTAGACCATCTAATCTTCAGCTTTAGCTGGCGATGACGGCTCCACACCACAGGCATTCTCGACGGTGGACTGAACCTCACTTCAACCTTAGGAACAACCTTCTTCTGACTTCTGACTTAGGCTCTGGCACTTGCTCTGGTGGGGGGAAAAATTAAGCAAGGCTGAGTACAAACCACCGTACTCAACAAGTAACACCCAAGAGAGAGAATAATGAATGCAATAGGGTATCAAGGGATAGGCTAAGGTTAAATTGCACAAAGCTGCCGTAATTTAGTAAAACAGTAGATAAAATTGACTGAAATAAAAGTAAAGTAACATTAAAAATAATCAACCACTGTCCAACGTTACACCACGTTGCAACAGGCCCAAACCACTGTCCAGCATTACACCACACTACAACAGGGTCAACCCTTTGTCCAACGTTAAACGACGTTACGATAGACCCAAACCATTGCCAATGTTACACCACGTTGCGCAGGGTCAAACCAGTTCCAAGATTAATCAAGTTATTAAAGTGGTTCAACTAATCCCAGAGAATCTGTCAGTTCACCCAATAACCGCGGGCACGGCTATTCGAATAGTTTTACTCTGCAAAGGTGTACAACTTTACCCACAAGACATGGCTCCCAAGCATGTTATCATGCCCCAACGTATCACCACGATACCTCAGTGCGGAAACCATGATAAGACCTTTCACCTAACCCTCCGTAGACAATCGCACCGCACTTCAGGTTTCACCCCCTCCTTTACACCAAGTCGGGCAGTCCCCTCTTGTGCCTTGGTGAATCCGGAAGCAGCGGAGGCTTTCGTTACACCACGATTGCCCGTCCATACTACATCATGCTTACCCTTGCCTTGGTACGTCGAATAGGGACAAGCTAGATTACGAGTCTCACCGTTGCCCATTTTGGCTTGTGGTTAGTACGTGTAAGACTTTCAGGGTTTCCTGAGAACCGGTCCTTAATTACCATGGGCACGACTCTCAAAACCATGCACCCACAGCCTACCATAAGCAATATTTTAGTTTTTATTAATCCACATCGGGAGATTAACCACGATCAAAACCATTAAAGGTCTATCAAAGTCTAATTAATAATTAAATGATAATTGGTGAGCTAGTTGAACTAAGCATGGCTAAGCATTGCTAAGCCTATTTCTAGTCAAATTAACCCTGGGATGACAATAATAATGAGTGGGAATCAACGGGTATATTGGTAATTGCCCAATAGATAAATACAATAAATTTATTTGTATAAAACAATGCATGTTTGAATGTAAAGCGGTGAATTTTATAAACATAGGTTCAATATGATCAAATAAGGGTGCCACTTGCCTTGCTTAGACCCAGAGGAACTTTGGCGACAACTTCGGGAACGAACGGCGTTGCGACGGGGTCAAAACCTACGATAAACAAGGCAAAACAAGTAAAACAGGCTATAAAACTACTAAAACAGGGAAAGAAACTATTTTTAATGGATTCTTGGCATTTTTATTGATTTAATAAAATTTGAATGGACCTAAACGGAGACTAGATGAATTAGCTATGAATTTTAGAAGATTATCTGTGTTTTTAAACTAAACAGAAAACCTTAATGATTTATTGCGTAATTAATTGGAGGGATGACATCAGCGGAGGGAGAAAGCTGGCGCTGACGCAATGGGCCCACTGGTCAGTGAGTCATGGAGGGAAAGGGAGTATGACACGTGGACCCGGGGAGGAGAGGAGAGAGAAGGGAGGGGCGGCTGACCAAAGGGGCCCACTTGGCGGTGAGGGGAAAACAGAGGGGGAAAGAGGGAGCTCTGCTTCGGCCAAACAGGGGGCGGCCGAGCGACGGGTGGTGGCGGACAGCGATGGCGAACGCCCGGCGATGGCTGACGACGAGGGCGGCACCGGAGATCGGGGCTAAGCACACATGCGAGCGCGGCGGCGCGAGAGCAGCGGCCGGGGTGAGGTGGCGTGCGGGCAGCGAGCCGGGGAGAAGAGAGGGGGAGCGAGGAGGAAGGCAGCGGTCGACGACGGGGTGACCACGGGGTAGAGCGGCGGCGATGCGGAGTGGCGTCGGCGGCGTGAGGGAGAGAAGAGGATGGGGAAGAGAAAGGGACGGCGGCGACGACAGCCGGGGAGAGAGATGCGGCGGCCTCAGCCGGACGGTGGCCGAGGGCGCGGGAAAAACGACGGAGAGGAGAGAAGAGGGGGACGATGGCGAAGGCCGGTAGCGCGTCGGCTAGCAACGGTGGCCGTGACGGCTTGCACGCGCGGAGGCGACAAGAGGAGGAAAGGGAGCGGACGGAGGAGGGGCGGCAGTGTTGGCGGCGCGACGACACGACGTCGGGCGGCGCGGCGCGGCGCGACGTGACGACGGGCGCCGAGGGAGAGATTGAGGAGGAAGGGGAGAGCTCACCGGGCGGACAACGGTGACGATGACGCAGAGCGGCGGCGCGGTGGCACGGGAAGGCGAGGGGAGAGGGGAGGGGAGGTGCTCACCGGAGAGGGCGATCGAGGGGCGGCGAGGAGGACCAACGGCGTCGACGCGCGAGTACGAGCCGGGAGGAAGAGGACGGGAAAGGAGGAAGAGGCGATGGCGTCGGCCGAGCGGCTCGGGTGATGGCGCGGGCTCGGCGACGGCGAGATAGCGGCGGTGGTGCGGCCAGATGGCAACAGCGATGCACAGCGCACGCACACCCTCGATGACGCGCGGCGAAAACAGAGGAAGGGAGAGAGGAGGGAGGAGAGCGGACTCACCGTGGAGGGCGACGACGATGATGTGCGGCGTCGGCGCTCGACGGTGGAGAGGCGGTGGCAGAGGAGATGACGACGCACGTGTGGTGATCGACGTCTGGCGGCGAAGACCGTCGACGGGCGACGACACGGAGCGGCAGCGAGAGGCGGGCGCGAGGGAGATCGAACGAGGCGGCGGCGGCCAAGAGGAGGGGATCTATAGGTGGCGACCGGCGCACAGGGCGTGGAGGTGGTTAGCGGTGGCGCGGCTGTTGCTGGTGCGGCACCGGGATTTGCGGGCGGCGGTTGAAGGCGGTGACGCATGGATTGCAGGGATGGTCGTTGGCACGGGGCGGACGGCGCGCGGTGGCTGGAGGGACGACGGTGGACGTTGCGGGCGTCGATTGGGTGGCACGGACACGGCGCCTTATGTCCGGCGCGGCAGAGGCAGAGGCGGCGATGTAGCTCGGCAAGCCCACGGTGACACTGGCGCGGCGGCGAGGCAGGGGCGACCGGGTAAGGCGACGACCTCAGTGAAGCGGTGACGCAGCTTGGCGGCCGAGCGGCGGGACGGCGCAGCGAGGAAGGGAAGGGGAGAGGCGGCGGCTGCATCCGGCGACGGCCGAGGCGGAGGCGAGCACCGACGGTGTGCACGCGCGCGACGGCGAGGGAGGCGCGAAGCGGGTGAGCAGCAGCGTGGCCCAACTGCGGAAGCGGCGAGGCGCAGCAGCAGGGCGAGGCGAGGCGGCGAGGGCGCGGCACGGCGGCGAGCTACGTGGCTCAGCGCAAGCGATGCGGTGGCGAGGCGAGCGAGGGGCGGCCGCACGGCTCGGTGGCCAGGAGCCGCGCGACGTGGTAGAGGCGGCGAGTGCGCAGGCGAGGCGGTGGCGAGGCGAGCGAGGGGCGGCCGGCACGGCTCGGTGGCTAGGAGCCGCGCGATATGGTAGAGGCGGCAAGTGCGTAGGCGAGGCGATG
The DNA here is from genome assembly GCF_000231095.2 of Oryza brachyantha. Classification (NCBI taxonomy): domain Eukaryota; kingdom Viridiplantae; phylum Streptophyta; class Magnoliopsida; order Poales; family Poaceae; genus Oryza; species Oryza brachyantha. The sequence goes on from NC_023166.2 coordinate 9,385,153, forward strand.
GCTCGGCACGGCACTAGGCAAAGCGGCGGAGAGGCGCAAGGCATCGGCGTGACGGCGCGACCGGTGCGGCGAGCGGACGCGGCACGGCGACGAGGGCGGCAGAGCGCCGGCATGACGAGATGCACGCGATGCGAGGTAGATGAGAGCGGTGAAGGCGACGGAGGCTGAAGGGGCGACACCGGCAGCGGACGACGCACGACGCTCGGCGGCGGCGTGGGGGAGTCAACGTCGTCCGGCGGGCTCGGTTAGGACGATGACAGCGACGCGATGGGAGGGCGGTGGTGCCACGGGCGGGGTCGCGACTGCGACGACGAGGCGAAGGAGACGGCGGGTGGAGGGACAACGGCGACGGCCAAACCGCGCAAGGGCGCGGCGACGGCGTCTGCTCCGGCGAGCGCGGGCGGAGGGGAAAAGAGGGGGAGATAGGGAGATGGAGGCGCTCACCGGTGGCGGCGTAGGCGAGGTTACGTCGGCGAGGTTGAGGCAGAGGTGGTGACGAGGGAAGGCAGCGACGACAGGCGTTCGGCAGCGAGATCGATCGACGGCGGCGAGGAAGCGGCGGCGCACGGGATTTATAGGGGGAAGGCGCCGGCTAGGGCGGGGCGGCGATTGCGGAGTCTGTACCGGCCACGGCGCAGCAAAGGCGGCGGCGGGTTCGGCCACGATGCGGCGGCGCGGCGAAGTCAGGGCGGAGGCGGACTTGGGCGCGGCCGGCGCAGCGGGGTGCGGTCGCTGATAGGCAGGCCCCGCCTGTCAGTGGCGCGAGGGAGGAGGGAGGATGGACTCCGCGGGCAGGCGCGGCGCGCGGGCGAGCAGGCGAGCTGGGCCGAGGTGGCTGGCGGCCCATGCGGGGGCACGCGCGCGGGGAAGAAGGGCGGCTCGACTGGCCGGCCTGGAGGGGCAGAGGGATGGGCCGGCTCGGGAAGGAAGAGGGGAAAAAGAAAAAGGAAAAAGGAAAAGGAGTGAGGAGGAGAATTGGACTTCGGCCCAATTTGAGGAGGAAGGGAAAAAGAAAGGAAAAGGAGGGAAAAAGGAAAAGAGATAAAGAAAGGGAAAAGAAAAAGAAAAATGAAGGAGGAAAAAAAAGAAATTGCCTCTAATTTTTTGCTGATTTTTATTAAGTTTCTTTGAGCAAATTTTATTGATTGCAATTCAAGTTTAAATCCCGTTAATAATTTAAAATGCTTTTGGGACATTTTAGAACATTCCGAAAAGTTTCCAATTAGTTAAATTAATTTATACACTGCTTTTCTCCTGAACTTTAATTAACAAATTATTTTTAATACAGTATTTAATTATTTCTTGGCTTGGGGAAAACTCAGGGCGTGACACAGCTTTACTGGAGGGCCTCGGTACATGGTGCAAAATTACCAGGATGCGATGGCTGTTTGTCGTGTTTTCGGTTCACCTGATCTATTTATCACTTTCACGTGTAATTCCAAATGGCAAGAGATATATGGCGCCCTCCTGTTTAAGCCAGGCCAGGTGCCAAGTGATCGGTCCGACATAATTGTGCGAGTTTTTAAAATGAAAGTAAACGAGTTCATCGCTGATATTAGGGAGGGGAAAACTTTTGGTCCAGTCGTTGCAGGTGTGGGTCATCTACGTGTTGTTTCCTGCCTGTTTTCGTGTGTTTTTCTTCTTCTAATACCAAACATTTTTGCATGTAGTTCTATACACAGTGGAGTTCCAGAAACGTGGGTTGCCACACATACATTGTCTTGTGTGGATTGCAGCAGGCAACGCTGATTTCAGTGCCGCTGCTGTTGATGGTTTCATATCTGCTGAGATCCCTGACATATTTAGTGATCCTTTCGGCTATGCTTTGGTTGACGAGTTCATGATACATGGTCCTTGCGGTGACAAAAATAAATCATGTGTGTGTATGAAAAATAACCAGTGCTCCAAGCATTTCCCTAAGTCCTTCCAGGATGAAACAACTCTGGACGAGTTTGGGTTCACTATATATATGCGCCGTGACGATGGCCGATATGTTGTTAAAAACGGGACCAAGCTTGATAATAGATGGGTTGTCCCATATAACCTAGCCCTTTTGAAAAAATATCAAGCGCATATTAACGTTGAATGGTGCAACAAGTCGAACATGATTAAATACCTTTTCAAATATGTAACAAAGGGATCCGATAGAACAAAGGTATATTTTGAAATTTCTAGGGGCTTAGCAAACAGACCCGCAGACAATGGAGTTACCGCCCGAAATGAAATAGAAGAATACATTAATGCTAGATTTCTATCTACCTGTGAATCAATCTGGCGTACAATGGACTTTGACATACATTATAGGGTGCCTACTGTTGAACGTCTAGCTGTGCATCTTCCAAACATGAATTTTGTTCGCTATCAAAAAGGCACTTACCTGAAAAAACTGCTTGAGAGCCCTGCTGCGAAAAAAACTATGCTAACAGAGTGGTTTGAGGCTAATAAAAACACTTGAGAGCACGAGAACTCACATACTGTGATTTTCCGAAAGAATGGACGTGGGACAACAGTGCACGTTGTTGGCGTCCACGTACACCGGTTGAAAAAATAGGTAGAATGTATTATGTTAGCCCTGTTGCTGGAGAATTATACTACCTACGAATGTTGTTGATGATAGTAAAGGGTGCGACTAGCTATGCCGATGTCAAGACCTATGAGGGTGTTGTTTACCCAACATTTAGACAGGCATGCGAGGCAAGAGGGCTTCTTGAGAACGATAACGAGTGGCACTTGCTCTTTGACGAGGCTATTGTGTCTGCATCATCCTACCAATTAAGGCAATTGTTTGTTACTATCTTCATGTATTGTTTAATCGGAAATGTCTGGACTCTTTTTGATGGCTATTGGACATATTTTACAGATGATATCCAGCATCGCCTTAGAAAAGCGCTATCAAATCCCTCCTATGTGGTCCCACGTGATAGGCTGGTCTGTCTCCTGCTTAAAGAATTTAAAACTCTTTTCGCAAACAGTGGTGGTAATATAGACGATTATGACCTGCCACAACCAGCATTGCATCCAGATGATGATATTGGGAATAGGATGGTCAATGAAGAACTAGCTCTTGATAATGTTGCTCTTGCTGCCCATGCTGATTCCATCATACCCAAACTAAACCCTGAACAAAGATACGTGTTTGACACAATAATGTGTCGTGTTGCTGAATCGAAGCCTGGATTTTTCTTTGTTTATGGCATGGTGGCACTGGTAAGACATTTCTATGGAATGCACTAATCTCTAAGGTAAGGTCTGAGAAAAAAATTATGCTGGCAGTTGCTTCGCTGCTCCTTCCAAGAGGACGCACTGCCCATTCTAGATTTAAAATCCCAATTGATATAAATGAAAATAGTCTATGTACTATCAAAAGAGGGACAATGCTTGCTGAACTTATTCAAAAAACATCAATGATCATATGGGATGAAGCCCCGATGACTCACAGGCGATGCTTCGAAGCTCTAGATCGAACTTTGCGTGACTTGCTTTCAGAGTATGCCCCTTCTAATAGTGTGAGGCCGTTTGGTGGAAAGGTTGTTGTCTTAGGTGGCGATTTTAGACAGATATTACCGGTCATAAGGAAAGGGTGTCGTGCTTCTATAGTCGATGCATCTATAACGAATTCTCCGCTTTGGAGCCATGCTGTTCTTCTCAGGCTTACTGTCAACATGCGGCTCTTGCAATGCGAGCTTAGTGAACAACGACGGCACGAGCTAGAACAATTTTCTCAATGGGTGTTAGCGCTTGGTGATGGCAGGTTGCCAGTGTCAAAGAAAAAGGATGAATCTGAGGCAACTTGGATTGACATCCCTGATGATTTGTTGATAAAAGCACATGGTGATAAAATACATGCGATAGTACATGAGGTGTTCCCAGACTTTGCCTCTAGGTATACGGACTCTTCTTATCTAGCATCACGTGCTATTGTTTGCCCGAATAACTTAACTGTCGACGAGATAAATGATTTCATAGTTGGTATGGTGCCTAGTGAAATGAAAGAATACCTTAGCTGCGACACCATTTCAAAATCAACTGATCATATACCAGATTTTGATCTTATGTACCCAACTGAGTTTCTAAATTCAATTACTGCTAACAATTTTCCAGCGCATAAGCTTACACTAAAAAAGGGTGTTGTGGTGATACTGCTAAGAAATCTAAATCAGTCGATGGGTTGTCTGATGGTGATCATATAGCTCGACAGCCTTCTTCTTATGGAACACAACGACCATTGGTTGCGACAAAGTTCTCCAGGCGTGGGGAAATATCGCAGTTGCTTGCCGATGTCATCTATCAACAAGCTGTTGTTGTCAAGGTCCTTGGAGCTGGTTAGCCAACCAGCACGAGGATATCAGCTATGATAAGTGCCGTCTGCACATGTGAGATAGATGATTTTGCTCTTCTGCCCTTTCGTCCAATGATGTACATTGTTCTATTCATGGATGCTGATAAGCAACAGGAGCGAGCTCAAAAGGCCTTCGACAAAAAAAACATTCACAATCAAGACTACTCGCCTCAATTTTGAGCCTTTCAAGATGAATATTCATAGCATTACAAATCCATTGCGCCAGAGGGTTATACTTGCTCTTTAAGGTGTGCCACCAGAGTCATGGAACAAAGAGCCATAACAGAGCTAATGGACAACAGCTGCATGGTTGAAGAGCTATATGGAGAGCACCATATACAAGATCTATCTGTTTTTAAGCTAGCTTCTTGGACCACAGACTGTAACCTTATACCCAAGGCAATTAGCTGGAACATTGAGACCAAGGAGGGAACTCGAGCATCAGCTAATGTTAGATGGAACCACAATGCAGCTCTCTCTATGATACTGGTTCATATGGAAAAATTGTTTGATTACACGGATGAAGATAGTGGTAGTGACAGCGACGGTGAGCTTCTTAGACAATATGAGCAGGCACATCCATGCACCCCTGTTATCAAAACATTTACGTGGATGTCCTGTCAAGTTGACCAAGAAAATGGACCAATAGAAGGTGGTTCACCAGGGATACTCCCACGTCGTCTTCCTCTCGAATTTCGCAAGCGTGGCCATAGGCTGTCTCCCCCGTAGTTCCCTCTTTGTTTGTCAATGTTAGTTATCATGGTTCCATGTATGTTGCTATGATATGCTCTAAATTATGCACTATTATTAATGCACAATGTTTACATGCATTTCGTGTATTTTATGCCTGCTTAGTCCAACATAGCCTGAATGGTATAGCTAGCTATCGAACGGTCGATCAACCGGGTAAGCTTTTCAGAGTCTCCTTATTTGTTCATCTCATTTACATAGCCAAGGGCGCCGCGAAGCGCGCCGTAGGTTCTAGTATGAATGAATGGCTAGCTGGGATGGAATGGAAGTGAAAGGGAGCTTGCCATTGTAGTGGCATCTCATATTTAAGTACAGGGAGCATGGAATCAACAGGATATCTGGAGATGACACAAGCACGCAAGGAATGATATTCTCAACCGCTTTGCTCTCGTCCTTCCTTTTATATCATGATGTACTAAAATCATCACTCGTGTTATCTACCTCACGATAAAATCCTACCCGTTGGTGATGATAGACCAAACAATCACGATTACATCGTACCTCGAGATACCAGCTTGGTCGTGAGGTGGATAGCTAGTACGAGTGGAAATATTAGTACCTCATGATACTAGTATCTCGTGGTATAAAAATAAAGACGTGAGTAAAGCTCTATTCTCAATGGAGATAATTAAAGCTAAAGACCAGGTACGTCGGAAGCAACGAATTAACCACATCCTGTGTGCTAAAAGATACTCCGTATAAAGAAAAAGAAAAGGGCATGGTGGGGCTAATTACTTGCCACTCATGTAGGCTAATTACCAAAATGTAGGCTACATGAGCCTTTCATGTATTTGACACTCATTTCCTAAATGTAAGTGCACCTTTATGGAGAAAAAAGAAACAGAAAACGGTCTCAAATAAGAGAGCTTGTGTATGAATTTCAATAAAAAATAATTGACACTATACGTCATGAAAGAATTTTCAAAATTATTCAATAATGGTGTACTGATGTAGATGTAGTCCATCTATACACTTTTACGCATACAATTTTGTAGTATTAGCGTGGAAGCTAGCCAATTTAGTGCATGATGGAGTTATGATCTGCATAACCGTATTCATATAGTTTAACTTAAACCGTATTGTTATTGCCTTCAATGGCTTCAAAACTAACTCATTTTTGCAAGTAATCTTCAAAGGAATACACTGATGTGGCAGTGGTCTCTGAAGCTTAAAGGGAAGGGCCCCTTTCCGGTGCTCCCTGTTGGCATTAGAATTTAATTAACACTGTTCATCTATTTTTATGGATGGGTCCTAATTAAATTATACCACCACCTAGATTAGTTGTAGTAGAAATGTGAAGTGATATAATCATCTATGAAAATATGAGCGGGGAGGTTAGAATTAGTGACAAGATGAGGCAAGGTTGCAGATTGTTTGAAGATAGAGTGGGTGGAACTTGAGTAGATGGTTGAAAGCATAGTCGTGTCTTGCTCTAGGTTTCATTTACCGCGGAAGGGCCGAAATCGGACCTGGGCGAAGCGACAATAATTGTGATTATCATTAAAAACCCGTGTGAATTGAAAACTTAAAAATTCAAAAAAAAAATCGTCACGGTTTTGAACGTCAAACCACATGGTTTGACACGATTATCGCATGGTTTGGAGCGATTATCGTGACGATTTTGAGGACAACGATAATCACGGCTTCGATCATGATAATCGTGTGATTTTGAATATAATGATAATCATGGTTTCGATCATGATAATCACATGGTTTTCTACTATTATCGCACGGTTTGCTACGATTACCCAATGATTTTGAACTCCTCCTCATTGGGCCGTGTTGGGCCTCATGAACAATATGATTTTTAATTTTTCTCACCTTTCGACCTTTTTTAATTCATTCATGTCTTGTTTTTAAAAATTTTCTTTACCACTAAGTTTAGGATAAACATGTTTATCAACATGATTTTTTTGGGACTTTTCTACTATTTTTTTTCAAAATTTTTGAATTGGGACGATATTTATGGAACTGTATCGCCAAAAACCGCTACTCTATCTTGTCGATACATGTGATTATCACGATAATCATGGTTCTGTAAAACCTAGTCTTGCTACACCATGGATGATAGAGTTGAGCTGTTATTTTAGGCATGTTTGGGGGAGCTTCTCTCATCTGTAGCTTTTCCCAAAAAAACTGCTTCTACCAAAAGCTGCCCCCAAACGGTTCACAACTTCTGAGAATTTATAGTTACATATTCTGCAAATAAACTAAGAAGCTAGAACCCAGAAGCTGGCCACCAAACAGTTACTTCTCAAAATCTAAAGCTCTCCAAACATGTCATTTGTCTCTCTTGGGAGTCTTGTTGGGGTCTACATGCTTGTTTTATCCTTTATGTAAGGATTTGAATGTAGATGTTGGATTTTGATCCATTTGACTAAATTATTCTAGTAAAAGGAGTTTTAAGGGTTGATTTCTCTTGCTTGAAGATCTAGAAGAGTGAAGAATATAAGACCTGAAGGGATCAGATCCTCAAAAGTGAGTAAGAGTGATATATATCCTACATCAACCACATTCTATGTTGAGTAAACTACACCTACGATACATGAACTTTGGAGATGGGTGCAAGCTAATACATCAACTTGTAAAATACTCATTTCAGTATAATAACTTGTCTAGTGCATGTAAACCATGATTAAAAATGCATGTGTACTGTTGTTATAGAAATAGCATGCCACATGATGATTATGAAAAAATATGCATTCCTTTTTTTGTTATGTTCGTTGATGTATTAGATTATAAAAAAAATATGAAAAAATAACCCCGCCCTCGTCCCCTAGACGAGGCCTGAATTCCCCGAAAAAAGAGAAGTTACTCACGATCAGCTTCAGGCTAAGGATGATGGCATTGGGCAGAGGCATAGAGTGGAGGTTGCAAGCCATTAGAGTTGGGCGCGTCAAGTGCTCAGTTGCAGGACATCGGCGTCGGGCGAAGACGGGCTACTGGCGGCGTCGTCCCTTGCCACCTCGGGCAAGTCGGCAAAGAGTAGAGCGGAGGAGAAGGGGTCGGCGTCAAGGACGGAGGGTAGTGGACGAAAGGTGGCAAGCCGACGAAGGACGGGGGTGTTGAGCTAGCTGCAGCCACCAGAGGAGAGGGAGGCGACGGAGGAGGGCAACGGGCGGGGAGGAGACACTGATAGCCGAGCTGGCCGTAGCTACCAGAGGAGAGTGCGGCAAAGGACGGGGGGCTAGCGTCGGGCTGGGAGGAGGCGTTGACCGCTGAACCAGAGGAGAGGGCACGCAATGGGCCAGACGAGAAGGCGGTGATGGAGGGCAATGGAATAATTAACTTTTTGTTACTCTTAGAAATGATGCTAACATATTTACCACTGGACCTATATGTCATAGACATATGAGGACCCACATGTCATAGACAGCGGATGACAAATATGTTAGGTGTCATTTCTAAGAGTGGCTAAAAGTTAAATGCCCCGAGTGCAAGCGATGTGCCTGAGGAGAATGCAGTGCTGGAGCGGGTGATGGGCTGAGACTATGAGTGCGGGATGTAGATGTGGACATACAGGTAGCCCACTAGGGTTTGCCACTTCACTGTTGGGCTTGGCAGGCTGACCCAAGTAAAGTGTACAGCGGGAGCTCAACTTTTTTTCTTTAATATTTCAAGGCTTAGAGCAGGTACAATAGCAGGCTATAAGCTAACTATAAGCATATTTTAAAGAGATAAAAGGGGAGAGAGAAGAGAAGTAGACTACTAATTTGTAGCTAGCTGCACACGGACTTAAGACACACTAATGTTTTGTAGATAACTATAGTATGAATTGGCTACTAGATTGGCTATAGATGAATTGGAGCCAGTAGTTGGCTATAATATTGAACTTAGCTCTTTTGGGGATCCCCGGTTAATATCGCTCGGCGGCCCCATCTCCGAAAATAACAAGCGCTAACTCTGATTCCCCACGGGGCAAAAATTGTCTCTGGCCTGGCCCGCCCCGGCAGGAAATTTGCCAACCGTAGATAATCCAATTGGTTCGAAACTTGGTAGCTGTTGCGATTTTTCTTGCCAATATAATGAGTTGGTGTTTAGATTGAAAAATTTTTTGAGAGAAGTGTCACGTCAAATGTTCGACTGGATGTCGAAAGGGATTTTCAGACACGAATGAAAAAACAAATTTCACGGCTAGCCTAGAAACCGCGAAACGAATCTTTTGAGCTTAATTAATCCGTCATTAGCACATATTGATTACTGTAGCACTTGTGTCTAATCATACGCTAATTAGGCTCAAAAGATTTGTCTCAAGATTTCTTCCATAACTATGCAATTAGTTTTTTTAGTTCATTTATGTTTAATGTTTTATTTAGATGTCAAAAATTCGATGTGATGTTTCTAGAAAAAAAATTAAGAACTAAACAAGGCCTGAATTAACTACTTTTCTTGCCAATATAATGAATTAATGGTTGCAAATTGTTTAAATTTGCTAGTGTTTAATTGACCTCAGTAGCTGTTGCAGATTTTCTTGACAATATAATTATTGCAAATTGTTTAAAGTAGCTCAACAACAAGAATCAACCATTGTAGTAATGGTAGTTCGGCAAGACTCTTTTACCCCGGGTAACTTGTAAGCATGTAAAATATAGCAAAAATAACTAGACTTGCACTTAAAGCACCACATGTGAAAGATTCTTGTTTCAACTATCTACGAGAAAATGATCACTATCCGATCCAGAATGTGATTAGTCAGGCACAGCAGACGAATAACCCAACATGACTAACTTCTAGTGTTCGTGAAGTTCTAACCATTTAAGCAGGGATACCCAAATAATCCAGTTGGGAGCATAGGTGACATGAATCTCCTATTATACACTCACAAACATAAAAAAAAAGACCAATGTTCTCCAAAAAAAAGAGGGGAAAGCAGGCGCCAAAATGGCCGAGATAAGACGTCAAAATCAAAGACTTGTGTCTATGTCTCCCTTCGGGACCTCCGTCGTGGGGCAGCAGCTTCCTCCTTCTCTTCCTCTTCCTTCTCATCCTCCTTGTCACCGCTGCTTCCAGCTGCGTCAGACTCGTTAGTTTTGGGTTTTTTGACCTCGGCCACGGGCTTCACAGGAGCCTGGTACATGCAAATCTTACAGTTGGTCAACTTTTGTTTAACTATCAAGCGAGGAGGTCAGTAGAGCATTTTGGAAGAGCAACTAACCACTGGTTTCTTGCTGCCGAATAGGATCTTGAAGAGCACAGTCACCAAAACGACAACAATCGAAACTACAATTCCAATTGTGATGTTGGGCTGCTTCTCTCCTTTCTCGATTACATCCTGTACAGGAAAGAGAGGCAATGTGATTTTCCAGAGATACAATAGCGAGTAGTCTACTGCAGTAGCTTGAAACACGTAAGTGCGAGGATCGAAATTCTTACAATGATCTTAGTCTTGTAAGGTTCCAAGAATGGAATGTCAGCGATTTTGTACAAGACGTCAAAGATCTTCTTCTGCAAAGTAGATGGCAACTAAGTTAGATACATCACGGCATGAAGCTATATATTCTACATATTCATGGATAAATCAACAAACATATAACAAAAGAATATTGGAAGAATATATCACCTGGAACTCGGAAAGACCATCAGCACCTGCCGCAGCAGCCTCCTCAGCCTTCTCCTTCTCCTTCTCTACTTCATACTTGGGCTTCCAGGTCTTCTCCAGGATAGAAGTGGCAACTTTCTCATCATCAGCGATCAAAATGTTGTCAAACAAGATGCCATCCTGCATCGTCCAGATCTCAATCCCAATAGCAGCAATTGGATCGAAGTCAGGCTTGTCAAGCTCAAAGTACTCAGGGTTGGGGATCTCTTGGGGCTTCCAGATTCCTTTGTAGTTGGGGTTGTCAATCAGAGGTGCATGCCACTTGCCCTTGTAAGCAGGATTCTGCTTCATTGGCCTCTTCCACTCACCACATCCAGGAGCCTCTTCACACTTGGGGTTGTCAATCTTTGGTGCCTCCCACTCTCCATCCTCCTCATCATCCCAGTCTTCAGGCTTGATAGCCTCCGGATCATCAATTTCCTCAGGCTCATCATCCAGCCACCCCTCTGGCTTCGTGGCCTCTTCGTCTTCAATTTCCATAGGGGCATCCTCATCCCAGTCATCAGGCTTCACAGCATCTGGATCAGGGATTTTAGCTCTCTCGTCCCAGTCTTCTGGCTTTTTGTCATCAGGATCAGGAATGGTCTTCGATGGGATAAGTGCTGGCTCAAAATCATCAGCAGAGAGAAAGTTTGCCTTCTTCTTCTCTTCCCCATCAACCAAAATTCTCACCTCATTATCCGGCTTCAAGATAGCCGTGTAGACATGAGAGAGTTTATCATAGGGGACAGATGGTGGGAACTTGAGGTGATGTTCAACATACTTGCCAGTCTTGGGGTTCTTGTGCTTAAGGATGAAATGCACCTTGTTAGTTGATCCACATTTGTCAGGACCAAACATAATAGTGTAAGGAGTGTCATTATCAAACTCCTTGGCATCCCATGCAGCATCCTGAGGGCGGATGTACTTAATATAGGCACCTCCGCACTCAAGGCCATTCTGAAGCCTCACTTCAAACTGTAGGACAACAGTCCCATCCTTCAAAGTAACAGGCTCATCAAGCTCCTTGATTATGGCGTATTTCTTGGCCTTCTCACTAACAAGTAGGCCATAGTCTTCATGCCCATCACTCTTTTCGTGTTTCCATAAACCTGCAAACCACAGTATGCATTTCACCATCTAATCCATCATATGTGCAAGCAACTTTCATGGAGATAGAAGATTAGCGTCATCCTATACTGTCAGAAAATGAAAAGTATAAATGTTCACTGCAAAACGTACAAAGCTAGATTTGCATTTTACTTTCACGACTTAGCATATGAAGAATATTTAAAATAAAGATGGAAGAACAAAATGGCACTAGTGGTAACAGTATACACGACAGCATTCTTCATTTCAAATAGCCTCATGTACCATCAGTCCAACACAAAATGTCATCAAGGTGAGCACGCCAATTTTAGTGAGACATGTGCTCGTCACGAACAGGGAATAATGCTACTCGGAAATCAAAATATACTACAGATTTTAAATGCAGCTCAATTAAGCATATTAACGATAACCATATAAGAGCACTGCAAATTTTAAATGCAACTGAATGGAGCATATTTATGATGATCATATAAGAGGGCAAAATTACAGCAAGCCACATCCCAACAACCACTCAATGTTTTACGGTTCTCAGCGTTATGTATCCAATCACTGGCAAAGCAAAAACTAAAACTTAGAAGTGCAGAGCGTATTAGCAGGCTAACAAGGTCCACAAATAGGCAACCAAATCCTAAGTGGGACAGAGATGCCGCATCTCATGAGCCCATTCACAGCACATCACTGTGTCTGTGCTGATACAACTTAGCTGGTCAAACCCGATCTATCCAAACATCGTACAACTTCGAGCGAAACAACCATGTATGGATCCCGATGGAAACTGCGCGATTGATCCCTCGCCCCTAATGCACCACTCAACTAAAAAGCTCCCAAAGCTGTGTAAGGATCCCATAAACAGATCAGCATCCCTGAGCCCTGTAACCCCGCTAAAACCCACGGATCTCGCGCAGATCGGGCAAATCCCGCGCACGAAGCGACAGATGTGACAGCAGCGGCGGCGGTAAGCATACCTTTGTAGTCGTCCTTCCCGGAGACGACCCACTTCCCCTCGAAGCTCTCGTCGAACGGCTCGTAGAACAGCTGCAACACACACAGGCAGAAACCACTCAGCAAATCTCAAACCCCACCCCCACAACAACACCCGAAGGAATTCTCCGACTCGGCTTACCGGATCGGAGGCGCGGATCTGGACGAGCAGCGCGGAGAGCAGCAGCGGCAGCAGGAGGAGCGCGCGCCCGCCCGCCATCTCTTCTCCCCCTAGCGATCTCTCGCGAGATCCAGAAATCTCCAGAAGAGGGAGAGGAAGAACCAAAATAAGCTGCTCGGGGGAGTGGGAGGGGAGAGACGGGTATAAGAAGACGGGGAGCCGGTGCGGATGGACGGCTGGGATGACGGGAAGCGGGGGTGTCGCGGACGGCGCGGATCGGTTTCGACCCGTGCGTCGGGGCGGGGCGGGGCGAAGGGCGTGGCGTGACTTGTTCTGGCCAATGGGAGCGTTCGCGGACGTGGTGAGAGCCAATGGGTTCGCGCCACGTGTGGCCGGTGACGCCTGGGCCAGGCGCGGCGGAACGCCACGTCGGACGGGCTCGGGTAAGACTGCTGCTCGAGTACTCGCGTCGCGTGTGCCGTCGCAGGATGAGGTGAAGTTACCACCGTAACAGTAACTCTGCGATAAGAAATAAAGGGTCTAGACTCTAGATTAACACACCATACTTGTTGTGCAGTTATAGTTCTAACTGTATTTGATCTTAATCCGCGGTGGCAGGACGCAAATTTATAGATCAACATGTATAGCTAGTATTTCGCTTACTATTAAACTTGCTTCAAAATTATCAAATAAAAAATTACTCTAATAGAAAAGTAGTGCTATACATAGGACTTGAGATTATGACTCCATTTCAAGCAGAGCAGATTTAACATGGGAGCGGTAGGGCTCGAGCTTCTGTTACCCTCGTTAAAGCTATTAGAGTCTCCATGAAGACCCCTCAATGGCTAGATCCGTTACTGATTTCAAATAGCACATCCAAGACATAACATGTTGTCCAAAGAACATGGAGCCATAGGCTAGAGATTAATCAATGTTGTAAATATATGACACACTCATAAATTTACAATTTTGTGGTATTAATAATAATAGGAAAAAGATTACATTCACAGTAGATATTTACCTACCATTAAACATTTAAATATTAAATTTTGAAAATCAACCTTTTGTATAATAGATTATTATATACTTCATTTGTTTCATACTACAAGATATTTAACTTTTTACTTGTATTGTTTGATCATTTGTCTTATTAAAAAATTATAAAAATATCATTTATTTTGCTTGTAACTTACTTTATTATCAAAAGAACTTTAAGCACGACTTGTTATTTTTTATATTTATATTGTTTTTTGAATAAGACGAATAATCAAACGTTATAACTAAAAAAAGTCAAACATCTTACATTGTAAAACGGGGAGTAGTATATAGTGTAATGTCACTGACCGATGCTTTGCCTATGAGACATAATCTTTTGCTTAGCAAGATTATATTGTCATGTATAAAACAAATAAATGAGAAGCCATATAGAAACAATATAGGTTAGGTCCAATAATCATATCAGTTTTGGCTGTAATAACATCTCAAACTTTTACATTAAGGACTCTATCGTTTCGCAGTTACAACTGCTTATAAGCCAAAATTTAAATTTCAGAACTTAATTCTGAACTTGATTTTGTGGTTTTTTCATTATGGTTTGTTTTACACATTTTACTTTTGAGTCGCTATGGACACGTATATAAAAGTTTTACCTATAAGTTATTTTTCGTTTGCAAAAACGTGTTTTCGCTTATTTCTCCAAAATACGAAGCGATGGGAGCCTAAGAATGGATGCACTACTAAAGAATGAAACTAAAAGAGAATTGTCATGTAGATACAAGGTGTGTGGTCTCACTGAAACTTTTATGACATTAGTTAGATCGAGAGGCAATAAACTTGACCAAGTCATATCATTTCTTAGGGGGAGCTAGTGCTCTAGCCAGAGCAGGGTACTCTTTGTCATCATCTAAAACATGATTTCTTGCATTTTCTTGGCCCCAAACACCTAGTTGCTCTTTCCTTGCTTCCTCCTGAGATTTTTCAAGCTTCTTTATGCCTATCCGTCTCTCCCCCAAGTCCAATCTTCGCCTTTCAAGTCGAGCATACCCTTTCTGCAAATGAGAAGACATACAAAAAATAATTGTCACGTCATTTTAAACAAATCTCAAACAAGTCGACAATATAAATTTAAATCTTACACAAGTGCATTTGGTACTTCATGAACTCATAAATTAATTGTCTAAAAATGTGTTCTTTTACAATAATCCACTCGTACTGTATTTAACACATCTCCAACCATTCCTTACTTATTGATAATGGTATATTTTCTAGTGTGCGCACTCTTTACATCGTTACGTCGGTTATATTAAAAATGTAATTCCTGATAGAACTTTGTTATTTTCTTGTACACTATCTAATACAAGAATTCATCAAATGTCATATAAATTATTGTTTATAAGTTACAAAATATTTGTTTTTCTAACACATACTAGTGTGACAAGTTGTATGAAATGATGGTGGAGATGGCAAGCAACAATAAAGAAACAACTAGAGAGGATTTGATTTTGACATATTATATATAAAGTTGTATATAATCTAGTTATAAGAGTTGCGATATGCTAGGGATCAAAATGTTACTCAACACAACCGAGCTTTTTACTATCATTAAAAAATAACTCAAATGTACCATGTTTTTTAAATATAAGCCAAAATTTTACACTAAAGTTTTTGGCACCTTAAGTTACTTCTCAAGAATAGTAAAAAAAAACTCCAACATATATAGTCTTATTTATTCTAAAGTTATTCAAATGCAAAACACACAATAAACAGAAATTGCAAGGGAAAAAAAAGGCAACAACTAGAACTAACTAATTTCAACATATAGACATCACTAGTGAAATGTTGCCTCCTATAATCGCATACCTCTAGCATCTCAGCATTGATGCTATTTTCAGTCTCACTGTCGAGTAAAGTCACGGCAAGGATTTCCCCAGCTCCTTGACCCTGTAGTTTTCCTCCTAGGTCATCTCGTTCTTCAACAACAGCCTCAAATGTTTTGTCAACTAAGATACTGTTTAGATGTATCGCTGCTTCTTCTCCAAGGTAGTCATTTAGACCTGGTACCTTCACAAAAGCAAGGCTGCATAGCTTGGCAAGGGGATGAATAGAGGAAATTGATGGGTCAATAGGTCTTAGGCAACTATAGGGAACATGCTCTTGGTTTCCATAGTCAATGTAAAATACTTCAAACTCAAGCTCTGTAGCTCCCTGATGCTCACTTATAACCTGTAAAAGAAGAGTACAAGTAAGATAAGTAAGGTACAAAGAGATCCTATTTATCTTCTATATATATATCTATACTCTAAAAAAAAAGAACAATGGTCGTAGTGAATGATGATGAATCTATCACACATACTCTCTTTTAACTAAGACTTATATATCAAACCACTTTTATTCACTCTACTTTAATAACATGCTAATAAATTTTTTAAATAAAATTTATTGCAACTCATGCACAATATGCCGGCGTAAGAAAAAAAATGAAAAGGAATACCATGGCTCTATTCCATGAATGATCGAAGCTGAACCAGGCAAGCACCATTTCTCCCATAGAAGGGGTAAATGGAGTAGTGATTGAAGCATTCGCTAATGGAGCTACCGATTCGACATTATCCTTGGAGGTAATGGCCTCCTCATCCTTAGCCACATCAGAACATGGCTCTTCAGCATCCAATGTTTCAGGTAAATCTTTAATTTCCAAATCAGCCACCGGCGATGAATGCTCATCTTTTGAAGTTTGATCTTTCACTTCTAAAGTTTCACCTGGATCTTTAGCATCTAGAGAATCGAGCTGTTGGCGAATGAACTTCACGCGTTCATCATCAGCAAGTGATTGTACATAGAACATTCCAGCGCCGAGAACTTCAGTAACAATAACCTTTTTAAAGAAAGAGATAAGGAATCAAGTTAGCATATTTTTGCTATATTTATTTAGAGTTTTACTCCCATCCTCCCTTTTCCTTTTGTATCTTGAGGTACCGGTACCTCGAGATACCAAATCATTTCTCACCATTGGATCTACCTAAGTAGGATATGCACTGTTGGATCCAGCGATCAGAAATGATTTGATATCGCGAGGTACCGGTACCTCGAGGTACAAAAGGAATGATAAGAGTAAAACTCATTTATTTAACTATAGAGAATATGAATTAAAAATATGCATATAGCCGAATGTAAAACACACAAACGTTGATAATCTCTTTATTGCCATCATGTGTGGGCCTGTTGGGAACCTCTACTTCCTCGTAGTTCTCCCATATCTTTAGAAAATAAAGTGGCAATATTATGACTTACTTTATTTATTCATTTATTTATTTTGTTATACTTTAAAAATAAATGTGTCTCACCTTCAACTTTTTTTGCTTTGCCATTTTTTCCAGCCTTATGAGAACCTGAGCCTCCGGGATCCTGTCCACTGCAAATGGACCGAGCTTAGCTAGACCAGCCTCCAAAAGAACCGATGCCACGTTGGTATTGGACTCCCACAAGGAACCCAAGAACGTTCCAAATCTATCGACTGCTTCAATCTCAACCTGCAAATTAACTCAATCAAGATTTTTTTTTTAGAGAACAAAAGAACAATCAAACAAATGAAATGAAGAAAAAAAACACAAAACCTAATTAAGTCAGGAATTAATTAATGTAACCTCAACATTTCGTTGCAGTATCCTCCTCCTCATCATCGTAGTGGCCTCGTTGGAATAGGGCTCGTCCCTCGCCGGACAGCGAACGCCGGAGAATGAGAATGCAACTGTGCAGGTCTCTTTAGGGATCGTCACTTTGAAGCGATGGCCGTTGAAAACGTGCTCGACGATGGCAGGGTGCCTCCTGCTGCGCAATAGGTGAAGGAACTCCTTTGCCTTTTTCGGTGGAGCCTATTATGTTCGTACGTGTGTTAATAAATCTAAAACACATATACGAAACATATATATTTGATATATGGATGAATCCAAACAGATTTAAAATGATCCAGGATGGTTTTACCGTCGTCAGATCGGTTATGTGGATCACTGGCAAATCCTTCTTGGAGTGGTAGCCTTTCTTCGCCCTTTCGGCTCGAGCATGGGTAGCAACAAGAGCATCGTAGTAGTGTGACCTGTCCTCGTACTCCCGATGCCTGGTTACGTCTGCCAGTCCACGCGAGAGGAGCAGCGCAGCAACGTTGACTCCAGGTTGGTTCTCCGGGCTGGCAGTGGAAGGAGCGGTCTCTGCGTCAACGTGTGAGGGAAGAAAGACCGAGCCGTACTCCAAAACTCTGGTTTCACCATTTTTTCCATCCGTAGTGTTGATCTTCATTGAGTACTCCATGGAGACATTGACCTGGAAATTTAGGTGAATTGAATAAGAAATTAGTTATGTGTATAATTCTTAAATAAATAAATAAAATTCTGTACATGCTTCTAAGGACAAGGGTGATTGTTTGTTTTTTTGGGAAAAGCTAAACAACATATTTACAGACGAAAAATAATTCATGAATAAAAATTTTGTATGTATATTCTTATCAATCTAAAAAGTTAAAGTAGAAAATAAACTTTGGTGAAAAGATTCCAAAATTAGTTTCAAATTTAAGGTTGAATTTTTGTGTATAGAAATAAGCAGAAGAAAAAAAAGAGAGTGACAGAGTTATGCAAGCATACTTGTTTTCCAATCAATCTGCTGCGCAGGAATTCTTTTACTACACGAGCAAATTGTTCATAAGATTTGTTCTCTTCCGAATACTTCTCCAGCTTAGGAGGCCTAATGCTTGAAAGATTAACCCGGCGTTCTGCTGAAGGACTTCCATAAGGTCCAACATCATCAGCAACCACTATGCAGTATCCATTCATAAGCTCTATCACCTAGAAAAAAGAATCATTTCAGAATCAATAATAGTAATATTTTACGGATAATCACACTGAATTACCAACTAAGAAATACCACGGCTAAAGAGAGGGGCTAATTTTAAGCCATGGGGTATGCTTGTAGAATGTTTTCTCCATTTGATTCAAATAGTTCTGGAAAATTTTGAATAAAATAGTGTATATGATGATGTATCACCATCTTACCACAAACGTGTAAGGTCAAATTCAGCCCACGTAGGGTGAACATAAGAGATAAAACTAATTGCTAACGACTATAATTTTCAGAGTTTGATTTTTCTTCTCCCTTTGTAGATAGAATTTGAGCTTTCATGTTTGGATAAATGACACCATAATATATATTTATTCAGATAAATTTATTAGCAACAGGTTTATATATGTACTAATTGGAGTCCTTCTAGGAGCCTCCACATTAACACCAAGCTGAATGTGCCATTAAGTACCGATCTCCACTACATTTGAATTTGAATGCTATAAATTGTATAATCGAAGTCTACAATATTAGTACACATAGCTAAAATGTATGGTCCAAGTATATGCTCACATGTCAGTAACAAAGTGACAAATACTACAAATGCATGGGTTGGTGGCTAGTGGACACCAAATTTGACAAATAATTATTTTTTTATAAAAAGAAAATGGTTAAGACAAACTCACTTTTCCTGTGAAATTTTTGTTCTTAATTGGGGTTGTATTTGTCACCGGGGGTTTAAATCCAGTCCACATTCTTATATGTTCCTTCTTAGCCTGAAGATCAGCATTCCTCAACTTTATTTTAAGTTGAGGATCAAGCATGTTTGCGCTCCATTCGACATACTTTGAAAGCCCCTACACAATATGATAAAAAATATATACAGTTATTAAATGGAGTGAATCGAATGGTACCGTCTAGAAAGACATGGAGAAACAATGTTACATACATTTTGTACTAGCTCAAGTGCCAAGTCCTTTGCCATGTCCCCATCAGAATAATAAACCGAACCAAATATGTTGTTGAAATTATCTGTACCTTCCAACACAATCCGCACCTAGTGACAGATTGACCAAAAATATTGTAACTAAATTTAATACTTGATAATAATAATAATAATAATAATAATAGTAATACATAAAAACCATTGACAATATAGTATATAATACATAAAAATGAGAAGATAAATGACTTGATTACTTCTCTGTTGAGAACCCGTGTCTCGGTGAAGTGCTTGGCTTCCTCCCCAAACCTGTCTGCTGGGATTGCAGGTAACGCCATGAGTTTCTGTGCTGCTGTCATTGGTGTTGGGGTAGCAGAAGCTTCTCCATTTGCTTCACCATTGCCAACAGCTTCAACTTGAGCATTTGGATTAGTTATTCGTCGTCCCATTGATGGGGCCTGTGGATTATAGAACAAAACCCAAAGTTTGTCACCCAAGAGTATTATTATTATTGTTATTGTTGTTATTATTATTGCAAATCCTCTTCTACATGTTTATATGTGTTACTGAATGCTTAAGATCTATGTCTAAACAATAATTAAAAGGGACATGTATATGAAGATATAGCTCAACCTTTCTGTCACATACATGTGTTATTTTCTTAAATAAACTCCGTAAGCATTGTTATAATTCATTGATTAGAAGCATGCAATTAATACACCTACAATCTCAAAACATTGATAAAATGAATAAAGAAACTACATATAACATTACGATCAAGGAGAATAACTAATTATACACCTAAAATTAAGTGCTAATTAATAAAACTTCAATTATCGGGCGGTTGCCATGGTCCTACTCCTCAATTAACATCAATGTATCCATGGTGATATTATATGATTACATATATGAATTGTAAGAAGGCCGGGATACATCAGACCCTTACTTGGATGCCAGAAATATAAACTTGGACAAAATGGAAGCTGGGAATCAAGTGCACGCGAATAGTGCTTCCATCGCGAACTTGCTCCACAATGGCTTCCAAGCTCTTGCCTTTGTTTTCAGCAACAAAGCTCTTGGCATCAAAAGCTCTACCATCTCCGATTGCCGATGGTGGCAGACATCTTACTGACTCCTCAAGAGCACCAAGATCCTGTAAGGTTTCAAAAGAAAAATGAGACGAATGTATATAATTAATGCATCTCATCAGTGATATCACCGTGCCAGCTACAGATTGTGCGATGCATGCTGCGTAGTGGAAATATAATTAATTTTTTGTCACTTTTACAAGCGGTGATAAAAGATTTACCACTAGACCGACGTGAAGCCTTATATGTCATAGACAATTAGTGATAAATTTATTATCATCTATTCTTAAAAGTAACAAATAATTAAATATCCTGAGTACTACTGAGAACTGGCCTTGGTCCAATGGCCTAAGTTTTGGTTCTTGGCTAGATCCTCGAGCCTTAGCAACTCAGGGACATATGGGCTTAGGTCACCCTTCCTCGCTTGGTCTTTCACCTGATCGGCCAAAACAAATTAAGAAAAAGATTAATTCTGAATCAAACATTACCATGCATCAAAATAACACAAAAGTTTCCTAGCAAATATCTATACTCCTATAAAAAAAAGTAGTAGTGGTGGTAGTAAATCTGACAGCATCACCTACTATCACTATAGTTTTACAATTTAACCCTCAAATTTTTTAATATTAAAAGCACGGGTATTTAACTAGTATATATATATATATATATTACCTTTGCAAGACCAGCAGCGATTACCAGGCAAGCGACGTTCTTCTCGCCAAAGTATACTGTTCCGAATTTGCGTCCGGAGGACTGGGGCGCATTTTCTACTCGAAACAAGACCTCTTGGCCGATGAGCATCGTCCTCAGGAACTCTCTGCTCTTCCATGCGAAAGGCTCGTCTATCCCACCACGCCGTGCCTGCAATTGTATTTCAATGTATACATACCCTATTATTTCAATATATACCCCGTATTGATGTATTTTGTACCAGCTTCAATAAGCAACACACTTATCTTTTCGCTTATATTTATGTTTATAAGCCAAAATTTAAATTTTCAACTTAAATTTAAGGTTAATTTTGAGATTTTTTTCATTGAAGTTTATTTTAGATGGCTAAGAATAGACATATAAAAATTTTATTCATAAATTATTTTCTATTTAAAACCCAAACAATCACCCCCGACCCTACTAAAGTGACCAACTCAATAACATGCAATCTATTAGTCAAAAACAAGGCTGAACAAGTCAAGAGATCTATCCGGCATCCACATATTATTTTCTTGTACTGTTCGATCTTAATTTTGCCCAGCCACCAAAATTAAAGTGCTTATGTGTGCTACCACTCGTCATGTGATAGATCACGGATTGGTATATACACGTGTGAGATGATATAACAGTACTACGTCTTACCAGCCTAGGCGTAATGATGCACGAGAGCGTGACGCACTCTTCCAGCGGAGGGATCTTATCCGTCTTGGCGGCGCTCTCCATGATCACCAAGGTGTCGCCGGAAGGCACGGACTTGACTCTCCCCCGGAGCCATCTCGGCGCCGCCGCCGCCGCCTGTACGGCCCCGCCGCCGCCGGTCACCATGTGGTATAGTATAGGCGCCCCACCCAATGTGACACACAGCCGCTCTCGATCGCTAGATCTGCATGCCCCCATTTAAAAGAATCGATTGACTTCGGTTATATATAAGTATAGAGTCTACATAACCCCCTAAAGTTTTATCATCTGATCACTTAACCTCTCACCTAACAAACTAGATATTTAGTCCCCTAATTTATCTAATACCTTTTAGATTACCCCCGGTGGTTTTTATGGTTTTGCTCCTTGTATTTCTATGTTGGCAGATTCTTTTTTAGAATGATCGTGGAGCATCCTATTTGTGTTATGTTTAAATAGGTTTTCTCTAAATTTACGTTTCTTAGTGCTATTGAAATATCGGGCATGTGACGTATTTCTTGCATAAGTATGCAATTCAAGCTTTAATGGTAATGTTGATAAACAAAAAAATTGGTTAAATGGTTTCCGACGATCTAGCCAAAAAGATTTCAGGTTTTCTAGTGCAAATGGAACGGTTAGCTTTCAGTTTTCTACTCCATATGCAATCATGTTTAGCATGGCATCAAAAAATTAATGCAATATATAAACTACTCTAATTAGTTCATATGCAATCATGTTCATCCAAATTAGTGTAATGTACCAGGCATAAAAGAATCATGTTAAAAAAATCTGCCAACATGGCAAAACAATGAGCAAAACCACCGTGAGGGGGTAATCTAGACGGTATTAGATAGATAGGGAGGTAAATACCTAGATTGTTAGTTCAGGGGGTTAGGTGATCAGGTGGTAAAACGTTGGGTTATATAAACTTATTCCTATAGAATATAGCAACTATCCATACGAGATCACAACAAATGAATGATCAATAGCTAGCTACCACACCGGACCCCAATCAATATATTCGGAATTTCAAATCTGATACCGAATCTGAGATCGATCGATCACATGCATATATGTATGTAAACGAACTACCTATCGATGCGGTTGAGGAGCCCGATCGACGACACGACTACGTAATCATCCATCCACGAGCCAAACAGCCCGATCCACGAATGTAGCATCATCTTTTCTTTTCTGCTTATAATTTTAAATCAAAAATTTAAATTTTGAATCTTATAAATTTGGTGTAGATTATGGGGTTTTCATCATAGTTTATTTTACCTTATATTATCAATAACACGTATATAAAAAATTTATTTGTAAATTATTTTTTATTTCAAATATGTCGTTTTGCGTTTTTACTGAATAAATCAAACGAGCCCAACCAGAAACGGATTGAACAATGAACAGACAGATCCATCAAGAAAAAAAAAAGCACGACGGACTAGCTATAGTAGGTACCGGCCGGAGGCGGCGAGAAGACGGGAGGGGCCGGCCGGAGGCGGCGAGAAGACGGGAGGGGCGGATGGATCGACAATCCTGTCGATCACTTGGCGATTGAGTATGAACAGTACTCAAAAACTCGATGTAGGGACAGTCAGAGGGGGTTTTGGGGTGCGCATGGGTCGCGAGAATGAAATCCTATGATCGATTTCCGGACGCCTATTTGTAGGAGATAGCGGTGGTGTCGCCGGATCTATCCTATCTGCTATATTATCCTACAGTGCATAAATTTAATTTACTCATTAGACAAATCCAAGGGCTAAAATTTTTTGCATCAAATCGGATGGTCCACGTTTCATCTACACTCCTTCTATTTACTCGCCCTCAAAATAAGTGCACTTTCTATCTATCCTCTCTATGTTAAATTTAATGCATTAAATCCCGGTCAAATATAGATCCAAAATTCACATGTCATAAAAAGGCCAGATGGAGTATTACGAATGGTCAAACCTTAGACCGCTAAATCAACGACATTAAATAAAAGTAGACCAGATATTAATTAATGATATATCATTTAAATATATATATAATCTAATATTTATATGTACGTTTGTGTTGACAATATTAAGTAGCGAGAGATATTTTTCACACGGTGATATTTTTAATACTCACTTGGGGTTTTTTTATATGTATATATCAACACAAATGAATCAACGGTGTCAAATAAAAAAAGAACGAGTATAAAATAAATTTTGTAATATATGCGTACATATATTATTTAAATTATAAACATGTGTGTGTTCAGGTTAACTCACATGTGATTGCGGGAGCTATTTTTTGACACGGTAGTATTTGTACTACTTCATCCGGTTTTTAAACGCTGCTAAATTTCGAACCTATACAATATCATAAGTCATTCATAAAATAAATAAACAATTTGTTTGGGTCCAAATTAAATTATTTAATTAATATATATGCAAATGTATAATCTAATCTACCCTGTACTGACAAAATATATTAGAAACTTTCTATGAAATATAAACTTTGATTAGAAACTTTGTATATGTCATGTATAGACAAACTCGTTCTATATATTAGAAGCTTCATATAAAATATAAATTTATAGGGTATATAACTCCTATAATTATGTTATATATACACATACAACACAACCAAGGTGTTGTGTTTGATTTAAAACTTAGTAAAACTCCAAATTTAAAATATAATTTTATTGATTTTTTTTCAAACTGTACTTGCTTGTCTTTTTTTGCCTGAAACTCAAATCAGAAATTGATGTTAGAAAAGATGGTGAGTTATTTGAAACCTATGAGTTATGTGAATTTAATATTAATATTATTTTAAAATTAAATATACTTGATATTTAGAAAATGTGGAGTTATGTGAAACTTGTGGTCACTTTTGTTACATTTGTTATGAATCTGATGATTATAGTATGTTATAAATAGGTGAGCGACATTTGTTATAAATCCGATGATGTAGTACATTATAAATAATTATGGGATCTCATGACATATATTATTTAGTAGCAAATAATAATATAACTATCATATTTTTCATGATCACACATAGGTAGTTATTCGTGTTACTCTTGCTAATAATCACTCATGTACTGCTTTACGAGTCACCATGTGGTATAGTAAATATAGCTTGCACACAGTCACGCTCGCTAGCTCTGCATGCCCCCACTCAAACGAACCAAGAGACTTCGGTTATATACGTATAGAATATAGCAACTAAAAATATGATTTTAAACCAAAACTTAAAATTTTGAATCTTATAAATTTGGTGTAGATTATGGGGTTTTTTATCATAATTTATTTTACCAGACTTATTTTTATATTACCAATAACACGTATATAGAAATTTTATTTATAAATTATCTTTTATTTCAAATATGTCGTTTTGTGTTTTTACCGAATAAATCAAACAATCTCAACCAGAAACGAATTGAACAATGAAACAGACACATCCATCAAGAAAAAAAAGCATGACGGGCTAGCTATAGTAGGTAACGGCTGGCCGGCCGTAGGCGGCGAGAAGACGGGAGGGGCGGACGGACGGACGATCCCGTCGATCGATCGGCGATCGAGTATGAACAGGACTCAAAAACTCGATGTTGCCTCAGGGAGAGTCAGAGGAGGTTTTGGGCGTGCACGCGAGCCACGAGATCAGAATCCCTCTATATGTAGAAGATGATAGCGGTGGTGTCACCTTATCTATCCTATATTATCCTACAGTGTATAAACTTGATTTACTCGTTAGACAAATTCAATGAAAAATTATTTGCGTCGATATGTATGTGAGTATGTGACCGTGTACTGGCTGCATCCGATGATCCATTCGATAAGAATAAGGGTAAAGATCAAGTCAGTAATAGTATTTAATATATATCATCTAAGGATATATATAATGATAGAGTTAGTTATCGTTTCTTGATCACGATAACAAAATATTTTTTATTATAATCTCTTTTTTATTTATCCACTTCATGCAACAAATTTTTTTCAATAAATATGAAGAGTCGTCTATCGTTCGATATTATGGATAGTAATCGTATTTCTCTTTTGTCTCTTCTATATGTAATCATATTTAATTATGTGACGACTAAGAGAGTCAATCAAAAAAATGGAGAGATTTATTCTATATATCATCATATTTAATACTATATCGGTGGCATCGATGTGGAGAAATTGTTTTATTAAATGCATCTTTTGTATATGTTTTAAAAGAATAAATCTCCTAAAACTTATTTTTAAAATATGCACCTTCTTGCCATGCCAATCTTGTTGCTGTCAGGGGCAGATCCACCCATTTGATAGGGTGGGTCGGCCGACCTAACTATAACGCGTGTTGTTTCACACCTTAAGATCCCTACTGCTATCAATAATTTAAAAACTTGTGATAATCTTAGTAGTTTGTCCTTAAAAATGATTAAAACATAAGCATATTTTTTCCATACATCATCTTATGAAATTAGCCATGCTTTTGTCGTTAACAATAATATATGTTAAAAGAGCCTTCTCTTTTAAATCGAGAAAGATTTTTAAGGACTTGATTTTAATGAAGATAAAAAGAGATTTCATGCCATGTGTAAGCAGAGAATAAATTTACTCAAGCCAACATGCTTCCTCTACATAATTTGGACATGCTTAGTGATTTATATATTCTACTGTACTAATCTAAAATTGTAAGGATGGTTGATTACTTAACTATTACTCATGTCTACTTTTTGTAAATCGATAGGTTTACCATATGTTTTTATGTCTAATGAATTACATATTATGCAAAAATTGGTGCTTCATTTTCAAATGAGAGTTACCATCTTGGATATAGTTTTTGACTCAATTTATTTATTGTATTTTGTTTTTATTATGCAGTTATTATACCTGTATGTATATATAAGATACGATTTGTGTTGTATTTAGCCGTATTCATATGATATCCCCCATCTTTGTTTTAAAGCTGGGTCCGCCACTGGTTGGTGTGATGGAAAGTATGATGTGGCAATGTTATATTGACACGACAAATGGCATGATATGATCAAATGGTGTAGATTTTGAAAATAAATTTTTGAACAGTTTATTTTTAAAAATAAATATTAAAAATATGCATTTAATAAAAATAACTTCGAACATAGACCTCCACATGAATACTCTAGTGAGGATGTCAATACATATATTTTTTTTTTTCATTTTTAACCGGTACAGGACCTGTCCCGGCATGTGGCAGAGCCACCAGCAGTGTCGAGCCTAGACGATTAATAGAGTTTATTAGTGCTCAATTATTTTGGGATGTTGATGATAGTTTGTAGTTGAGGAGGCAACGACATAACTTGGGTGGCCTCTTGACCTGCTCGGGAGCCGACCCTGACCCTGCTGCTAGTTACTGATGTATTTTAGAAAAGAAAAAATGTCTCATTTTAAAGGAGAAACTAGACCAAACATTGATATGCACAGTTAATTAATTATTAAAAAAAGGCATAAACCATAAATACACAAACTCTCTACACTTAATTTCACTAGCCAAAAGACAAGGTTGGTACACGTTGCTCACCGTAGGCACTACAACACCAAATAGCAACATGAAAGAATGAACAAGACTCCACATGCTGACAATGACGATGTTATTGTTGTCACACTATAACCCTCGTTATCAGGCAATTCCAACATTTCCATAATGCACCAAAGCATGGAATGCAGCCAAGGCCACAGCAAAGCACAACTCAGACGGTCTCATGTCATTGTTGTCATATATCGTGCCCTGTAAACACCATGGCTCTGACTTCATGACTACCGATCTCATTGAGGCCCGGCAAACCTAACTAGTAAGCCCTATAGACTAAACATCTGGCTACCCGACACCAAAGTTGGCAAGGGGTTGACTTAAGTCATCTTTGTTGAGCTTGCGACCGTGCTCTGGCTTTGACTTCCCAAGTGAACAATAACCAAACATCCCTTACACCTAAGCATAGCTTCAAGTCGTTCTTGCCAAGCTCATCGAATGCCTCAAACACAACAACTCCAACTTCCCAAGGCCATCGTTGGATGCCATGGAAAGGCTCGGTTAGGAGCTGCTAAATACAACAACGGATTTCCATGTTGATGCCTCTAAGAACACGACACCAAACTATAGTGCAATCGTCAACCCTAAAGATAGGTTGGGTTTTCACTGGAAGATTCATGCACAATAGGGTGGAAAGGAACAATTAAGATGCATGGGATTGGTTGGGATAGAGTCAACACATTTTAGGCCCTATTTGGTTGGTGGATGGGTAGGATAGATTGGATCCAGAAGATAAATATTCCTCCTAGATCCAGGTCTAACTCATTCCATCAAAATGGTGAGACGGATCCATCCTAGGACGACCACTACACACAGAGGGGGTGTCCATTTTATTTATTAAATTTATTTAAAATATATTACTTGTATAAATATACATATAATTACTTTAGGTTATTCATATATTAATTCTAGTATTTAATATTTTATTTTGGATATGAGAGGTAACATTTATCCTATCTCATCCCTTAAAAAAACAAGTCCAACTCATCCCATCTCATCCCTCCCACCAAACAAAAAATAGAGTCCAACACATCCATCCAACCAAACAGAAAAATGAAACCAACTCATCCTACAATCTAAGAATGGATCCAACCCAAACCACCTCGTCTACGAACCAAACACATCCTAAGAGAATTCATTCTCATAGACATCGACACCTAGGCTTTAATCCCGCCTCGATCGACTTACCATTGTGAGCACAACTCAAAATGGCCACACTCACTCATAGGTGTCATTGTAGCTACTGTAGCCATCACAATCTACTGTAGCAACTATTCACTACTAGGATCCTATATTTTGCCAAGTGTAATTATATAGTCAGCAATCCATCTAAATTGTAGGCTACGTGCATGTGTGTTCATTGTTGTAGATTGCCCATAATGCATCCATAGTAACAGATTCATGCAATTGCCAATGGTCATGTACGGTATTCACATGTCCAATAGCAGGGGCGAACCTATAGTCATCCTCCCAAGGTCCTCAGACCCTGGGTAAATTATTCGATTCCTACTAAATTATATCATATTAATTAATGTATAAGTATAAAAATTAGATAACTTGTATGTATTGAACCCCCGATAATTTCTATTCTAGGTTCGTCACTGTCCAATAGTGTAAAGATCAAGGTGAATGTGGACTATTAACGTACAAAGGCGGCCACCACTTGTACAAACGGGCGACAATATCGTCCCTCTCCCTTCCATGACCTCCACCACCTCACCATTGGAGCTCCAGCAACCGCATTTGGAGATCAACCATAGAAGGGTAGGGGATCCATGGAGAAAGTACGGCATGGAGAACAAGAGATGATTAGCACGCAGCCATCGTCCACCTCAGCCATGCCTCCTCATGGCACAGCCCCAACCACCGTCCTCACCCATGTGCCCCACGGTAGCCACTGGAAGGACGATAAAGAGCCTAGAGGTAGGGTCAATAGGCTATCTAAAAACTAAAAATTTAGCGACAACAATCAAATTAAACTTTCACTGGAGCTGTCAATAGGCTATCTAAAAACTAAAAATTTAGCAACAACAATCAAATTAAACTTTCACTGGAGCTTCTAGTCCTATTGCTCGGTGCCTCCGGTCAGCTATCTCAGTCAGGCTGAGGAAGCTAGTTGGAGCCACCAATCAAGAACACTGAACACTGGATACTCCGGTCAGCAGAGAGTTTGCTCAATTTGAGGCAAACCTCTGCAAATTGTGGTGCAAGATGCGTACTTTACCACGGAGCACGTTCACAGGAAGATGTATTTTTTTTACATGAATTTCAACTTTTAATCGACCATCCTTTTCTGATATCCATTATTTTTTACTATTGCCTTAACCAGGTGTATGGAGTACATGCAGCGCAATTAGAGCAAGAAATGGTTACATACAGGGTTGGCAAACCGTCCAGCAACGGCGTGATTACTGCGGTTACCGTCAAAATTGTCATAAATTTGCACAAATTTAATTTAAATTTTTGGACTCCACACGATAAGTTGTTGTAAATACCGTGCTAAGCTCATTTGGTTGAACAACCACACTATGGTAACCGCATGGTTTAAGTGAAAACCGTCACTAGTTGAACCCATTTTGATGATGAATTTAGATAAATTTTATCTAAATAAAACCATTGGTTACCGCCACAGTAACTAGCAGTTTCACGAACTCTAGTTAGGCATATAGGGTATACTCTGAGAGAGAGGCGGGCATGCAGTGTACACTGAGAAGCGTCTAAGTTTATCCTTATAAATTGGTCTTTCAAGAACGGAGTGAGCATACAGGTGTAATCATTGCTGTTACCCTAGCTAGGTAACTAAGAGACTAAGACGATAAGGACACTTACGTGAGGAATATAATATACATTGATTAACAGTGTATACCATGCCAATTAGAGGTGGTGAGTAGCCTTCTACATGCCTATGTATATGAGCTCCGAAAGCAATTTTCATATCTTAAAATGGATTGAATAAATTCTATCAAGTGCAATGTCTATAAAATGGAATGAAATAAATGATAGCGGACAGCAGTCTATAACCTGTATACAGAGTATACCAATGAACAAATATGGTTTACAATCAACATGGATTTCGGTAAAACTCGGTATGGGCATCTATTCACAAGGAAGCAAGCTCGAATTCAGTATTGTAGGTATAGCTAATGCTGTATGTACTGTAGGGAGGAGGGCAACCGGCAAACCGATGGTTCAGGGAATCAAAGAAGAGAACCACAGAAGTAATCTCCACTCTTTAGGGTTCCAAGCTCCGACAACCAGCACGGAGCAAAAGGCAGGCCGAGCAATAAAATCCATGTCTGAAGCAAAACTCTGGCATGGTTACTAAAACAATAGCCAGTGCTTCTTTCTAGGCTTGTATTTGCTAGGGAGATCTGCAAAGCGACGTGTATTTTCATCTTATTACGAATAGGAATGTAGAATAGTGCAAGGCAGTCGAATCTGATATGTCTGTGGTGCACCATAAGAAATTAAAAATGTATCATTATTCTTACCTCGAGCATCATATAGTGAGTTATAGTGAACTTCAGACCAGAAACTTAGCCAAAGTTCTGAAAAAACACCAAGCTTCAGGGGTCAGCAACAAGCTGGATGTTCTTTGTTTAGTTTTATCTCTAACTATGCATTGAATAAGTATGCAGTAATCAGGGGATGCGTATATAAACATATGTGCAACAATCCACATGCAGGGTATATAATAAGCTAGAACAGTGCATTATCCAAAATGATGCTGATTGTAATTGGTTTTCTACATGTAAATATGCCCCAAAAAATCCTGTTACTAGAGACTGATAAAGCATTACCTCTCTGTGGAGCCTGATACTGTGGAACAATTTCAACAAAACATGTATCTCTGAATGATGTTAGAAGGCATATTTTTGCAGCAAACTGCGAAAAGAAGGGAAAACATTAGGCATCTTTTAGGGTTCATAAAACTATGAAGGTACTGTGAAGTTACTGAAGTGTAACTTTTAGTGAAAACAATATAAAATGTCAAGCCCTGTACAAAGAAGATAATAATCATGGCAAGATCGTCGACAAGTGATTATCATTATATTTGAATATCCTGTTATAAACAAAATGTGGTCATCTTCATTTCTGTACTCACTAAAATGCAACAAATAATACCAATGATCTACATATGCTAATGCAAAGATTTTGTCGGGCTGCAGGGAGCTAGGTAAGAATTTAGATTAGCAAAAGAATGGTGGCACCAAAGCATAGAAAATAACGAACTTTATCAGCAGCAGCTTGCAATGTGACATGGTCACCCCATTCACCAGATCTGGAAAAGACAAATTTCAGCTCAGTGCCATCATTACAGAAGGGAGAAGTTCGGGAACTCTTTACATTGAAGAAGCTAGGTCAGCTTTAGAAAGTGCATACTTTTTCATCTTCTTGCAATAATGTTTATATTTCATTGGAACATAACCTTCATACAACGAGTTACATGCCTTGAGCTACACAGGAGAAAAACAGCATGGTAAGAATGCATATATCTCTAATGGGAGTTTATCAGCATAACTACTACAGGATATTGAAGAAACTCTGTTTCTTGATTCACCAGATGAAATACAAGAACTCAGAGTGGCAGATTCAATGTGTTGCAACGTCTGATATAGATACTGCAGTTTAAACATAAAGCAAGCGACAGTAATATAAACTAAAGAGTGGTAACTCCAGTAGGTGATTGCTATACCTGCTTCACTATTTCCTTTCGTACATGCTTGTGATAATCGGGTGATCGATATAGTTGGTCTGATAGTGCACGGAACTACAAGACAACAAACAACTATTTCCTTACATAAACACATGAGATTGACAAGAAAATGTAATTCCATTGAGCAAATAAAACTTTAATCAATAAAATTATGAACCTGACAATTGCCATCGCCAGAAACTCTCACTTCATACAACCCATAAACATTTAGCCTGCAAAGGATTATTAAGTGAGAAAACATATTGGTAGTCCATCTATTCACTTAAACACAGTGAACATAGTTTCAAGTTTTATATAATTCCTAAAGCGCATGCACCAGAATGGGCTTCATTTTTGTAACATTCATGGAGTGCTACAAACATGTCCAAAAGGAGCAGTAAAAACATGTCTAAAGACTAAAAAACATTACATGAATTTGAAATGTCAGAAGTGAAAAGTGTGTTGCATGTTTTACAGATGAGAAGGGCATGATGAGGAACACAACTAAGTACAGCCTTGAAAAATTTTAGTGTAGTCTTGCAGTTTTATCTATTGTCTTCTTAATATCCCACATAAAATCCCCAATACTGAAATAACCATATTTTGAGCCTTTGCACAAAAACCAGTTCTTTGACTCTCAACAATTCATTGCATGTCAGAATATTTGGCAAAAGATTCTATTGGGAAGTATGCAGTTATTCAGTAAAAAACTGAAAGCCTAACCTTGCCAGAAATAAAGGTGAAGAAATAGAAGGTCAAAGCAAGTAAGGTCATTAAAATTACCTATCGAGAAGGCGATGGTGATCTAGAGTGGCATCACTGTATGTTGGAAAGTATGTGTTTATTCGGGGGATATGCTGTAAAGGTTCAGAGGAAAAAGGAATATCACATAAGCATCATGCCTGTCAGCTGTGTCCACTAAAAATTCTAAGAATAGAAGAAAAGGACTGGAATACATAGAATAGAACATGCATGTAATGTATTACAGGAATTGATGTTAAATTTGAGAGCCGCTTGGCCATAGCTCCATCTAACTTGGCATATTCTTCTGAAAGAACCATTGCAATCATCCTGTCATCATCAGTCTCGCTCTTCTGACTACCCAAAGAGGTTGAGCTGGACGAGGCACCATCATATGGAAACATATGTGTCATTTCCAACCTGAAGGCACAAAACATAATTAATTCAGTTTTGCAATGCAATTAAATGCATTAGAAACCTAGACGGCCCAAAAACACACAAGGAAAAACAACGAATCAAACTAAGGAAATTGAGAAGAACCAGAAACACAAAAGGAAGCTGTACTTGCAGTGCACTAATTACAATTAGGATGTGCTGAATTTATCTCATTTGTTGCCAACAATTAATGGTTTACATGATTATTTAATATGTAGTGTGAGCAAACCTGAATATTTTAAATAGAGCCCAAATTACTACGATATAAATAAAAAGTAATCAGGTTTACTGACGATAATTGCTTATTATAGATCATGACCTTTTATCTCATGCATGTTTATATGCATTTATTACTATCGGACTAAATGAAACACTCCCTGGATAATTCCATCTGCATTCTTCATGGTGCGGATAAAGGTAGAGATTTAGACACATATCACCAATCTAAAGAGTATGAATCTTGTTTTTTTAAGCAGAGAAGTACTTGAACTCATGAGTCTCTTAGACAATCATCTGGCAGTGGCAGCAAAATTCGAACAACATTAGCACAGCTCAGGACCCTACTTATCCATGTGAACTTACAACAGCCCTTGATAGACATATCCACCTAGTCAGTGGTTCAGTATGCGTGAAACTAATGGTGCCCTCCAATTTAAATATTCGATTGGTGATTCAGTATGCACAATAGGGACTTCAAACACGAGTCATGCTTATATAACAGGAAATCAAGTGGCTATTTCATGGATGCTGCAATTCCTATCCAGTTGGGAGACAATATCTCATCTAGTCAAAACAAACACTCTCCAGTGACTATTTACGAGTTAACGAACGGTGTTTGCACTAATCGCTCATGGTGACATCCAATTGACACCACAGATACCACCTAAGTAGCAATTCCTGTAGTGTTCAGTTTTGACTATAACACATTCTGCCGTTCGAATTTTTCCATTGATGCATAGACCCTAAGCACTTTAGAGTATAGCCATGCTCGTAGAACAACTCAACAAACGTACCTTTTTTTCCTGCCAACATTTCTGAATGAAACAAAAAGGGGAAAAAAACAGAGACCATGTCAACGTTCTACGATATGGCTTCATCCCATTGCTTCCACGGGGAAGCAATCTTATCTATCTCGAGCTATTCTACTAGATTTCTACGACAAGCAAGATCTCCTTGGCAATTCCCCCACCCCACCACACACACCTCGTCAACCGATTCAGTAATTACATCCCTACTTTTTTATTATTATTATTTTTCCCACAAACAAACGGCGTAATCAACCTCGCCATCCCATAAGCAAACCCCCAACCGAAACCGAAAGAAGAAATAACAAGCCCGAATCCATAGAGGCTGCCTGCCAAGCATACCTGCTTGCTCGCGGCGGGAAGACGCGGAAAGCGACCGCAGCTTGTGCCGGATGCCGCCGCGGCGACGGGGTCCGGAATTCGGGCGCGGCAAGGAGGAGGCGGGAGAGGAGCAGTTGCAGCAAGCAAGGCGGGCAGGCAGAGATTGGGGAAACGCGGGGACGACGCCGACGAATGCTTCCGTTTTCGTGGGACACGCTTTTTGATTTGGTGAGAGGAGGGGAAAAGGGGAATGGAAGGGAGGGACGGAGAGGTGGGGAGGAAGCTGACGGTGCTTCCGTTTTTTCGCCTTTTTCGAGAGGAGCATCTATCTTATACTCTACCTATCTTTTGAAAATAGAAGATATTCACTATAAAATTAAGCCGGAACAGAACGACTATTCTATTATTATTTTTAGAGCTCATCTATATTAGAAGAAGAGAACCTTTATATTCAGATGATCTCTCTATTCTACAAAGAGATACAGAGGATATTATATATATAAATGATCTAGTGGAGTAGAAAGAGATATAAAGAATGAAACTAGTTTAGATGATCATCCAAATAAAGATATGAATGACCAAATTTAGATGAGCTGTTGAGGATGTTGTTAGTAGTACTGCCTTGCGCCTACCACGTCTTGCGCCTACCACGTCACGGCAAGTTTAATGGTTACTGCTACCTTCCTTCAGTATCGAAAGTTTTTTTTAGTTTTTAAATATAATGTTTTGATTCTTTATTTTATTTAAATTTTTTTTACTAATATTTTTATTATTACTAGATGATAAAATACGAATAGTACTTTATGCGTGACTAATTTTTTAAAGTTTGTTATAACTTTTTTAATAAGACGAATAGTCAAAGCACGAGACACAGAAATTGAAAAATGGGGTTATTATAGGACGAAGGTAGTACCTGCATATGACACGTTATCTAAAGCTGGGCGCAATTAACTTAATATATAAGAGTCTACCTATGACATGTATGATTAGAAAGAGAATTAAATTAATTTCAAATTAAAAAATGATCACTTAAGTGACTAAAATAAAATCGTTCGATAACTCCTTAATCTATTAAATAACCTATAAATAATTAAATGTTAAGACGGGGATAATACATCAATAAAAGAGAAAAATGAATACATGAAGCTACTTCGACTAGATAGATGTTGGGCGCCGGATCATTACGGCCAGCAACGGAGGACCATGTAGGCAACGTTCACTCACCATACCTCGTCAAGCTCATCGAATACCACTTTCTTTTTTCATATAATTAATTATTAATAAATATCAATATAGATTTTATTTTGAATAATGAGTTATCTAATGTCAAATATTTAATCTTTTGTTTTTCAAAGCTTTTGTTACCCAATTATAATAAATAGTGTAATCCAAGTCGTGGAACTTGTTTCTTCTTCCGCGCTCAATTTTGTTTTTTATTCATGTTTTAGCAATTAAGTTCCTTGGTATTACTAGATTAACCATCATACAAAAATCAATCACTATTAATTCGATCTTCACTACACTAACAACTATCAATTATTATCTTTATTTTCATAACATTTTTATTGTACTTTATAAGTACTAAAAACTACATAATTGTTATATAAAATTAATTTAAACACACGTATCAAATTATATATGTGTGGTATATCTCTCATTTTTCTCTAAATTAATGGTAATTGTGAACAGCTAGCGGAAAAGTGCCACATGATGATGATGGATGAGAAAGCACTTGATCTAACCTCATTTTCAACCTGTCCTCCACTACTATTTACAGCTAGATCGGGGTCCATATCAAGACATTTCCCAAAGAAAAACCGAACTACTTCGGATTGGTGTCGGTGAGTTCGATACTTCGGTTTACAGGGAATGCAAAACTGATTTAAACCGAAAACCCAAGAAGCACGGTACGAAAACTGAACCTGCTCCTCAAAAATCGAAGAAATCCCCAGATTGTTGTTTTGGTTTCGGTACAAAGAAAAAAATATCCCTACAGGTAACCCACCAGCAGCAGCAGCTAGGCCACTGGCCTTGTGGGCTCGACGCAGCTTCAGTAGCGCATCGCGAGTTCGCCGCAGCAAGAAAGTACGCAAGAGATGGCAAGAATGATATGGGCCTTGGACTTTGGTCACTTGGGAGGTTGGCTCAAATGAGAGATGGCAGCAATAAACCACTTGGGCCTTGGAGTTGGGTCAGCCTGGAGGCTAACGTGGCAAGGCCTTTGCTCAGCATCTCTTCATGGACAAATTGAAGAGAGAATTTCTCGCCCGATGCAGGTACACGAGGAGAATCTGGAGCATAATTGCCGCGTGGGTTGTGTACCAATAGCTAGCCCCGAGAATCGATATTGCGGACCAAAGCCAAAACGTAAGACGCATGGGAAAATGTTACCTGGCATGTAAGGTGGCAGAAGGACGGGTTATATATGCACGACAATTCTGCTAGTAACTTGGGAGATGGAGTATGAAAGGAAAGGAACCAGTACGGTCTTTCATGGCAACAAAGCAGCTGCAGGAACTCGTAGATACATCTACGGAGGAGTCGCCGTGCTACCATCGCGACTCCCCCTCCTCCGCTCCATGGTAGCACGGCGCGTTTCTCGGTCAAAACACGCGGTTCCCGTGCGGATCCGAAGGACCGCCCGGCGGGTGCGTGGCCGGCAAGCCGTCCGCTCCGCGACTTGCCGTGGCGGGCGGGCGGGCGGGTAGGTGTGTCAAAGGCGTAGCGTCACGGTCATGGCGCGCCACCACTACCACTGCGCACTGGTAGTGGTGGCTAGCTTGGCCCCGTGCTGCAGCATTTGAGTAGTTGGGAAGACTCGGAACGACGGAAAATAGGCATGGGCATGCCGGGTTTCTTCTCTGGATGCAATCGGCACGATCCAGTTCCCATTCCCATTGCATTGCATGGCTCTTAACTCTAGTCAAGGTGTAACAATTATTGGAGCACAGGATCGATAATTGTACATTCCAGGCTACTACGAGAGCTGCATCATATGGTTTAAGCACGTATGTAACAGGCAATCCGATTCCTTTGTATGCCGCTGATCGGTTTTCACCGATCAACACTATCGTAATTTCACCGCTAATGGTTAAATTTTCAATCTTAAATTTTTGTATTAGTAAGTTTTAAGGTCTTTCATCGTAATTTATTTTTCATATTTGATTTTTAGATTCATAAAACATACATATATATATAAGTGTTATTTATAATTTT
Organism: Oryza brachyantha; assembly: GCF_000231095.2. Classification (NCBI taxonomy): domain Eukaryota; kingdom Viridiplantae; phylum Streptophyta; class Magnoliopsida; order Poales; family Poaceae; genus Oryza; species Oryza brachyantha. The sequence goes on from NC_023166.2 coordinate 9,423,238, forward strand.
TGTTTATAAATACATATATAAGTGTTATTTGTAATTTTTTATTTATAAATATACCGTCTTTTTACTATCATCCCAAGTTAGCCCTTTCGTGCATCACACACATTTTCCAGGACCAACTTCCACATGTTCCTTTTCTTACTTATCTTTTCTTTACTGAACTCTAGAAAAAAAGAAGAAAGAAAGAAACATAAAAGTAAAGGAAGCTACAGTTCAACTGACCACGCTGAGTTGTCTCAAGGACGGCGTCCTCCAAAGACTCTAATAATTTGAATGTCAAACACGATCCAAATCAACGTTGCGAACTTGAACACGGAAGTGACCCAGCAACCATCATCTCATCCATATCTTGTTCATCAACCCCTTTACAACGAAGTCATCAGAGCTTAAAGAACGAAGCAGCATGGCACATACTGAGTATCACGTGCACACGTACACTACTAAAATGCCTAAGCAAGTTTCACGAGAAAATCAAGCCGACTAATGCAATCATACACGGAAGATGGACTAATCAAAGACAACACCTAACGGAAGTTACGTGAAACAGGGGAAACCCAGAGGTGGCACGGATGTTCAAAGCTCCGAATATACAATTTGCATCGGAGATCATAGTGTCACCTGATCAGATTAGTTTAGATAAGAATCGTCATTCTTTGCAAGAAAAACAATTCTTGCAGATTGAAGGCAAGATGAGTAGATGACACATCGCTACGTGAATTGGCACAAATTATTTGACCACGTTTGCAAGACAATCTTTCTAATTGCGCCTTGATCAAGGTATTTCGATATTCCATTACCAAAGTCTACAATCCCTTTCTGCCATGCAAGCAAAGCTGAGTTTGACCCATCCCATTTATGTTCAGAAGTTACTAGATGGTGGCCGACACAACTTCAGATCTTGCAATCAAGCTTTGGATTGCAGACTTGCAGTATTCGTCAGCTCCTGTCACTTTTCATTTCCCTCTTAACAAGGTCTCTGAACTCTGAATGATTCAGGCAGATTGATAGTGGTATTAGTATCACACTTTTGCTCCATCTGGAACTGCAAGTCTGTAAAACCCCTTGCTGTCATGTTCTTCTCTGGAACAGCAGGCCTCCATCACACATCTCTGAAGATAATTAAGCTGCACCCCTTAGACATGTAGGATTATTGTCCATGATTCATTGATCCCCGGACAACTATCGACCGGTCAATTGTGCATTCATACGCCGGTGCCAATTATGGACAGTAGGTTGTGTTTGTAGGTCCAATAAGAGTGGACGCTTGCTGCCAAATCTGTGAAGCAATCGAACCTGCGGTAATCGGCAATCAACCGGAGTCACCGGACACTGCCGTTCCACACACAAAGCTTCGCATTGCATGGCCCGGTGAACTGAAGTAGGACAACTAAACTGTACCTTCGTGAGTGCCGATTTTCGATGTAACTTGAGGACAGGGATGTTTGTTGCTAGGATGAACGGCGTTGCAAGAACAATGTGGCGTGCCACGGCCGGTAGGCAGAGTCGCCGGAGTTGCAGATGATGCCGGTTAGTCTTGCCATTGACATAGTAGCAGCTGTTGCGCTATCGGAGTCTCCCTCTCCACCACAGTCATGGACTTGTTTGCCGGCGACGACAGCAAGCGGACGACCGTCTTGGGAGGAGGTAGGTCAGGGGATTCGACCACGCAGGCAGGCATCAGGAGAGCAGGACGTGGACTGAGGCGTTCTTGGTGGCCGCGCAAACGGGGCAAGCGTCAGTGGCGGCGTCGCACGCGCCGCACAGGCACAGGTGCCGGCACGGGAGCAGCAGGACGCATGCCTCCGCGCCCCGGCAGGCCTTGCATGACGTCGCTGCCACCGCCGCCGCCCTGGACACCGCGTCGTCGCCGCCGACCGGGGTCTCGAAGCAGCAGGACTGCGCATCCTCAGCGTCGCCCTCCCCGGCGGCGGCTGCGGCTGCGCAGGAGGTCTGGAGGAGCTGGTCGAGCGTAGCGCGCAGGCCGGCGGCGACGGCCTCGTGGCTCTTGGCGACGCCCATCCACGCCTGCCCCTCCGCGTTCATCTGGCGGAGTCTCTCCTCCAGCTCCGCGTTGCGGCAGCGCGCCCGCTCCAGCTCGGCCTCCACTGCCCGCACCCTCCCCGTGGTGGCGCGCGCCGCGGCCGCCACCAGCGCCCGGACGTGCCGCCGCTGCGCTTCCTCCAGCCCCGCGCGCATCCGCTCGGCCTGCACAACATCCACAAACACGCGACGCCGATCAAACACCACTCACCCAAACAGATGAGTTCACGATTCACGCACGAGACTTCACGTACCTCGAGCCGTACGAGCGCGTCGATCTCCACGTCATGGTGGTAGAGCTGCGAAAGGAGGCCCTGCGAGATTCCATCCGCGACGTCCATCCTCCCGCTGGTGGTCGCCGCGCCGGAGCACGTGGCCCTGCCCACCACATCTCCGAGGGGCAAGAGCCCCTGCGGCGGCGCAAGAACGACGCGCTGGTCCTCCAACAAACCCCCCGCCACGCGCGCCCGCTTCGTCCCCACGAGGCCGTAATCGCCGATGTCTCCGTTGCAGGTAAGAACGCTGCGCGGGACGTCGCTGACGCTGAACACCGCGCTCCCGATCCCGGCAACCGCCGGGGCCGCGCACTCGCCGCCGAGGTCATCGAAGAACAGACCTCCGCCCGCCGCCGTCGCGTGGAGGTCGTAAGCGACAGGCTGGGCCAGGCGCTGCGCCTGAACGGCCATGGCCAGCAGGACGAGGTTGACGCGGGGGGGGGGGGGGGGAGCGAGAGGGCGGAGAAGGCAAGGAATGGTGGTGCTCGAGTTGGGTGAGCAGTGGATGCGTGGAGACGAAAGGCGAACGGCTGGGAGGTTTTATATGTACTCGCTCCTACGGTTGGGGAAGCCGTGGACCGTGAGTGGAGTAGCGGTGTGGGTAAGACACGTATTACAGGCTCCTCAGCACGACGAAGGCATGACAAAGTTTCAATCTGTGCAACAACTCATGAAGAAAAAAACTCATTTATCATTATAGATATCTTGGAAGGGTATATCGACATATGTGTTCACATGTGTCTGCACCACATGTTTAATCGGAAAAACAGTAGTAATAAAATTGTGGATATGTAAGGATATCCGTTTTAAAAGCATTTCTAGCAGATATAGTGTTTTATTCTCTATCCTAAAAACAGAGTCAGTAGTAAAATATTTATTCTAGCAAATACTTCGCCTCATTCTAAGAAAAAATAGCATCATCTCTATTGGAAACAGAAATTTCATATTTGCAGTTTTCTTTTCTCACTATCTCAACAAAAGAAGAGAGTAAGAACAATATAAGAGTATGCTATTATAAGATATTAATAAAATATATATAAACAATGTAACATGAATGTTCTCATAACAGATACGAAGAGATAATCTATTTGATGGTCATCTAACTGGCAATATATATGATCTAATTTGGATTAAGCTACTCTGAAAGCTCTAAACAACCGGTTTATTTAACATGGTTTTCTACAAGTGGAATGTTACATTTTTAAAAATTATTCAATGTACAATTTATCTTAAAAATTAAATAAATATATTTAATTAATAAGGCGTTAATCATATTTCTCCTTTTCCACGTCTAACTACGCCTACCACGCCGGTGAAAACTCCTGTCCCGACGCGTCGCCGAAGGTCGCCGCCTGCTACCACCCCAACGCCAAACGCCGCCACTCCGACCGGCCGGCGCTGGCTCCCGCCCCCACTTCGACGCGCACCTCCGGAGCCCCAACGCCGGCCGCCGCTGCGCCCGCGCTCCCGACCAGCGCCGGCGCCGGCACCGCCGCCTGCTTCCGACTGAACTCTGACCGCCGTGGCCGGACGCTGCTAACCGCGCCCACTCCATCGGCCGCTGCCTGCTCCCGCCCCAAAGACAATGGCCACCTGCTGCGTCCACGCTGCCTCTTCTATGCAGATGGGAGAAACAATTAATGGAAGGTTATGCTATGGATTTGGGATTTGTTTTCATTCGTGGTGTTTGTTCTGCAGAATTGGTGGATTTGGATATTTTTCTTTCTTCGTATTTTTTCTCTTTTCATGGATGAGTACGATTTTAGTCTTTGAAAGATGGCAGTAGACTGATTTTGGTGCAAGGACGATGCAATTGTGTGGTGATTTGTTTGTTGCGTAAACACTTGAGTTATCAGTAATTGTGTAAATACTAATTGCAGTTTTTTCTCTGAGGGTATGTTAACCAACCAAAAAGCTAAAGCATCTCAAGCTACCTGACTGGCAATTCAATTCAGTGATGTTATATTGCATTACACAATATTCATAGTTTCTTAGTTTATCAGTAAATCTAATGCATATTTTAGTGCTTTGATTAAGAATATTCTTTAGTTAAACTTTAGAGAGGATAGATTTTGACCAACTTTATCTCTCAAAAGTATCAATCATGTGTGGAAGAGGTTTGTGGTTATGGAAGCTCAAATTCAGTTGAAGTGCATCAAGTTACTGCTATGGTTGATTTCAGTTTTGGAATTGATTCTTGTCAGGCTTATTCTTACTCTCATTGTTGCTCTGATTTTGCAAATGATTTCCGTTCATATGTTTCTATTAGGTTTGCCCCTCTTGACATCAAGATTGGTACAATGATCAAGGAAAACAAAAAGGACACTTGAAATCATCCAAAGCTAATAGCCATCCAGGTAATTTTCTAGCTTACATTCAAGTTTAAGAAGAATCTAGGGCTGGTTGAAGTATTGGAGTAGGTGTTGGACTATATATGATGACTTGCATTTCTTCCTCCGGTCCCGTGAGATAATCTATCACGTGTGGCAGTACCAAGTTTGAGCTCAATCTCTATGATCCTGCTATTACATGTTCTTTAACTGATTTGCTATGCCTCATATGTATTTCAAGCTTGGTGCATCCTCAAGAAATAGATAGTGACCTAATATTTTGGGGATTGGCAAGTTTGGGTCTAAATTTAGTATATATATTGTAGTCATGTAAATGATATTTGTGCGATATGATGTAAATTGGTGGACTTGACATGTGAATATTTTGTTATCTATCTTTGACGGAAAGGATCTATTGTTGTGAGACGGGCTCCATTTACATACAAAATTTTGAATTCTATCGGAAAGATCTATACGAGGTATTTTAAGTTATTAATATATTGTATATTCTATTTGGCTCTTTTTATAGGAGTACTGAACAACATTCTGAACACACGGTCCTAAACCTAAACTAAATTTTGTTATATTCAAGGTAACGAGTAATCAACAATTAATTTAAGTATATATGAACAAATAACTGTTTGTTTTATTTTTATTTTATTAGCGACGTGGATTCCACGTGCACACTTACTAATAACCTATAAATATTTTACTTTAGAACAGATGTAGTACAAAAATCAAGAAATTTTATACTTCGTTGGCCCATAAGTTACCTATCCACATATCAAAACCACCCTCTTATGCTATATTCGTCTTTAAATGTAAGTTTTTCTATGGGTGAATATGAGCATGTGTTTTGTCAACATTTATGTTTAGAATCTCTTGTACTTAATAATAAAATAAAGATAGTAAATTATTAGCACATGCTCATAAAGGTGTAAACCAGTGACACGTTCATAATTTCACCAATTATATACCAATGTACTAAAATAAGATCATTTTTAACTTTAAGCCGTTACTGCATAAAAGTTTGTGATAATACGAGACAATTGCATTGACCTATATAAATTGATAGACAAGTGTAATACCTATTTGATAAAGTAGAGGACAATGTATTGTTTTTTATTGTTTCGTGTGACATATGTGAACAATGAAGTAGTTTTGGAATGGAGTAAGTATTTAAATTTCTAGACAGGCATACACGCCTTATACACCACTCCACATGCATCGTCACACACACATCCTGAAAATGACCCTTAACACTACTTGAAAGCCAGTGAAACATCCGTCGTCTTCCTAAATTCAGGTTAAAAGCTAACAGATTTATACTCTAGTGATTTTCTATTTTAATACTATGATGTGCCGTATCATTTCATAATTTAAAATTGATTGAGTAGTTTTTTCTTTCTAAGTGCATGAACAATATACAAATGTCATATAGTCAATATGGACAGGATCCATCACATGTGCTATTAGTTGTGTCATACTCTGTAATGTTTATGAATATAGTATAAAATAAAGTGGGTCCTAAACGTGAAAAGAATATACAGACATTTACTCTTGTGGGCAATCCATATGAGTATGAACTACTTTAACAATTAATGTTATATATACCTCACCCACAACGTATAAATATAGCTCATATGATGATATTTATTGTATACTGACTAATTTTGTAGCACATTGGATGCCCTAATCACCCGCCCGTGACTATCCTCAATTTTGACCCATAAAGATCCATTATATATTATTTTTATATTGTAGTATTATCTTCAAACAAAAATGAACTCATATTTTTGATTTGATGTGTTTGAAAAAAATTCAGTTTTATTTTTTCGCTTCTTCTTATATATGTTAAAATTTACATTATAAACATAAATTTGGAGGTTGAATTTATTTTTTTTCAACTTTAGTGTATTTTCAGCCATCGTTTTAGTTCATTAAGAGCACTTGTATAATTTTTATATTCATAAATAACTTTTCATTTACAAATATATTGTCTGATGTTTGGTTTACCGTAGTGCCATGATACTCCCAAACGGAAGAAAACTTGCTACACCACTGCCCTATGGTGTGGCTAGCCAGTCAGTCATCCGTGCACGATCGGGAGGAAACTTGGGGGTAATTAATTGGCTATGTGTTTAATGTAAAAACCAAGTGACATAGTTGTAAAAAATTATTTATAAATAAAAATTATATATATGTGTGTGTATTTTTAGCGATCAAAACAAGTAGGATGGAAATAAACTTAGATAAAAAACCTTAAAATTAATATCAAATTTTAAATTTTAATAAGAGTAGTAGAAAAGATAAGTTGAATTAAGGTTGGGCCTTTGGGTTAGCCGGCCAGCGGAGCGGTGAAATGCCGCTTTTCCGCTGGTACTTTCACCCAATCACCCTTGGATGGTGGTCGGCCACACGCCGTAGACGCGAGAGGTTGACGCGATGCGATTGAAGCGGCGGCGCCGGAAGCCACGGAGATGCGGAAATTAAGGGCCGGCGCAGGCGCGCCCCCACACTTCACGCCTCGCAATTTAATCATGGCCAGGAGGACCGTGGAATTCAATGGACGGGCACATTGAGTTTGCAAATTATGGACCGGATCTAGCGGTGCCTGACCACCTCGATCGATCGATCGATGACCCCGTCGTGACGTCGGAACTGTTATTAGCTCGTTTCATTTTATAAGCCTTTTTATTTTACCTATATTTATATATATGCAAATAAGTATACACATATACATTAATATATAAATAAATCTAGTCAAAAATAGAAAATTTATAATATAAAATAGGGATTACCTATTAAGGACACATGTGATGGCTCGACCCTATAGTTTTCATTATTACTCATCCGATGCAAAATAAGCAGTACCAAACTCATACAATAATAAAAATTGTAATCAACTTGTTATTTATATTGGCTTAGTGCATATATACATGCATATAATATGATTGAATGTTTGATAGGGAAGAATTCAAAATAAATCAAAATTTAAAAAATGCTAGTTAATACTGTACCTACCTGCATGCATTGTATTATGGAGAGAGGAAAAAAAGTTATCCCTTCAATTTTGGAATGGATAGGGTACAATAACACGATTTTTATCCTAAAATTTGTCACAAAATATAAGGATTTTTAGGGTGATTGTTTGACTTTTTTTATAAAAAATCCAAACGGAATATTTACAAGTGAAAAATAATTTATGAATAAAACTTGTATATATGTATTTCTTAGCCATCTAAAAGTGAATGGTGGAATATAAACTTTGGTGAAAAACCTCAAAATAAACTTCAAATTTAAGGTTAAAAATTTAAATTTTATCTTATAGGCATAAGCTAAAGAAAAAAATGGGGAGTTTGTAATCCCAATACAATATTTGTTTCCGTCATTCTATTCACCGCCCACTAACTTTTGTGCTACAATATTTGTTTCCTCAAAATCAACTTTATTTGTTTCCGTCATCTTATAATATTTTATTCACCGCCCACTAACTTTTGTGCTACAATATTTCCTTTCATCATCTTCTGCACTCCATCCATTTTAAGATATAAGTATTTCTAGCATTTGAATTGTGTAACAACATAAAATAATTTCTCACACTATTCACAATCCATGAATCATTTCTCATTTAAAATTATTCTTATTTTATCATATTTGCCTTCCATATTTATCCGTCCTTTATTTATTAAAAGTCAATTTATTAACTTTATCGTCTCACCTTAGTAAAGAACTTTCTTCAAGTTTGTTGTAGTTACCATTAAATCGCTACCATAAAATCAGATAATATCGTATCCTTCTTTGACAGTCTATATGCTAAACAATATAAAAATACATATATTTTGTGATGGATGTAATACTAATTTACTCATTTAATACTCCTGGTTTTTTTTACGCCATTGACTTTTGGTTTACATTTGACCATTCGTCTTATTCAAAAAAATTTATCCAAATATACAAAATTATAAATCAATTTACTTTAGTAATAAATCAAATCATAATAAAATAGTTAATAATTATATAAACTTTTTAATAAGATGGAGGGTCAAACGTATATCAATTGGCGCCTAGAAAAAATCGGCGGGAGTACTATGATTTTTTTATCTTGCTCGCTTCTTTAATTTGTACTGTAAAGGACGTAATCCTTATAACATGGGACGGAGAGTAGTTAATACTCTACCTTTGGAGGATTACGTTGAGTACCTTTAGCCGGCTAACCCCCCTGTCTCCCACATGTACCTCTGACGCTGCTCGACGGATCGGCCGAAGAGGTCGCTAGCGTAGTACGTCTCCAGATCGACCAGAACGGTGATTAATTTCGGTAACAGTGCTAACTAGCTACTAGCACGTACTAGTAAAACTAGCATAGTACTCGCTTTAATTAGTGGCTTAGTGCTACTACTAAACCAGACGATCCAAAGACAGTGGTAGTACGTATGCGCGAGCGCGACAGCAGCAGCCTAGCCCGGCGGCAGGCACCGCCCCGCACGCAGCGACGACGTGCGCCGTGCGCGTACGTCCATATACGCGTCGCACAGCGCTGCCCGCAGCGGCGTACTGCCCGTGCTTGTTGTCTTGGCACCGGTGAAGCTTAGCGAGAGATGCCATGCGCTGATGCGCTGCAGCCATTGTGTTGTCGCCGCGCCCTTGATGGCGCGCACCGACCGACCGGCCGGCCGGCACGGGCCTGACCGTCGAGCCGGCCGCCGGGGGTGTGGGGGGAGGACTGGAGCTTGGCTGGACCGCGGGCGCGCTGTACCACACCGATCCATGCACGCATTAAGATCTGAGCAGCCGTGCACGCGAGCGGCGTGACCCTGCAGTGCAGTGCAGAGAGCCTGCTAGCTATAGCTGCTGCCCCTGCGTTTCGCGGCGTGCAAAAACCACAGTACCGTGTCAGTGTAGCCGCCGTGCGAGCGCACGGATCCATGAGGCATGAGCTAGCAGACGCCCCAATCCAATAGGCGTTTACGTATTCCATGATACCATGATCGACTCCAAGTCCATGCATGTCTCCATGCCATATGTTAATTGTCAAATTGTCATCGGCTAACTGCCATCATACGGTGTACTACTAGTGCTACCACCGTAGTGGAGTACTACCACGCAACGGCAGCTACGACGATGCAGGGGTTCGGTGATCTAGTCGGCGACCGATCTTCCCCATAATGAATTCGATCACGTACATCACGAATTCGAGATCACGGTCGGTGGCCTGCGCGCTCGGGTTGAGAAAGCTACCACAAATTAATGCCCACGTCCCCACGTACATCCGCCTGTTCGCCATACGACGGACAAACAGATCAATATAAGCACGCCTCTTGGATGGAAAACTGTACTGTAGACAGTTAGCTTTGAGCGTTCCATTGTGCATGACTGCGTGGTACTCACTCCGATTATATAATTCTCGTCGTTTTACAAAAATATATAGCTAAACTTTTAAAACTTTAATAATTTTCAGAATATTTAGTTTGAACACGCTAGGACAACGTGTATAAATGAGTAAAAAATATTTTAATAAAAGTAAACACACATATATATAATAATTAAATATAAATTTAGAGAACACTATGATTATCTGAGACAATAAGAATTATTAAACTGTACATAAACATGATTACATGTCTGTACTATACGCTCGGCGATATCTTGACATAAATACCGTTTCTGCAAACGAAAATACATTTGTAATTTCTTTTTGTGTCTTTAGTGATCTAAAAGACAAGACTAAAGAAATAAATTATGACCAAGAAAACTCTAAAATAATTTCAAATTTAAGCATTAAATTTAAATTTTGGCTTACAAAAATAGGGTATTAGCTATATAGGCGATGATCACAGCACGGTTCATATCACACCTCTCCATGTGCAGCGTTAAGTCATGTCTGAAGCGCGCCAACAGCTTATTAACAGTTACTCTCCCCATCTCCAAACAAAACAATTTTTCATATTTTATCTATAATGTTTGACTTTCCGTCTTATCCCAAAAAAATCTATGATTAACATTTTTATTTTTATTAGATGATATACATGAATAGTATTTAACGTGTGACTAATTTTTTTAATTTTTTAAAAAAATTTAAATAAGACGAATGATCAGACATGTTAACCGAAGAGTTGGTTCATTGTGGGACACAGGAAGTATGCATATAGTATCATTAAGAGCGGGTACAATAGTGGGCTATAAGCCAGCTATAAGTATATTTTAAAAAGATAAGAGCAACTTCAACAGTATCCCAAATTATATTTTCCAAATCTACTGTTTTAGTAATTTATAAACAATATGACAAACAAAAAAATATTTTATCTCCAATAGTTACCTAAATTTCACTTGCCAAAAATAGATGTAGTCATCGAAACGGTTGGTAGTTGACGTGAGTAGATCACTTAGTCGCGTCGTGCCGCTCTTCCCCTCCAGCGATGCGCCGCTGCCCACCGGCCTCAGCCCACGCGCCCCCGCCTGCAACCCGCGCCCCCGCCCGCGCGGCCGGTGTATTTAGTATTCACAATCCAACGAGTGATTGCTGTCTTACGATGTTATCCACCCATTGGATTACAAAACACAAGCAAAAGTGCCTGATGGTTCTCTTCAATCAAAACAACAATTACATGTATGCAAGCTGAGCTAAACTGGTTCAGGCTTGAGCAGCTGCAGCACCCAGTGGTGTTCACTTCACCACTTTGACCTCGTCGGAAGCATCTCCGGTGAACACGACGTTGTGCGACCTGACGGACATCATCCTAACCTCGGCGTCGTAATGCGGTGACCGCCGACGAGTGGCCGACGAGGCTGTAGATGCACCGGTGGGTCTCGAGGTCCCAGACCTGGATGCTGCCGTCTGCGGAGCGACACGACGGCCTTGTCGTGGCCGTCGAGCGCAGCGACCTCGTCGAAGGATTGCTGTTCTTGGTTCATCCTCCACATATAAACGGCACCGTCCTCCGCGCCGGCGAAGAGGTGCATCTCGTCCTCGGCTAGCATGGCGGTGACCGGCGCACGACGTGGGGCCCCGCAGCCGCAGCTCCTTGCCAGGGGGGCGGCGGGGGGCCGGGCGGCGCGTGCCCTGGTGCTGACGTGACTTTTTGACTGTGTCGGCACAAAAAGAAAAGCACGATGAAAATTCCTGATGGAAGCGCGAGCATCCTACTTTCATGATGGCAAGTGAAACGCCGACTTCCATATATGCGCACAAACTGAAGTATATGGCAAATTGCTAAAATTTGGCAACCTGAATGACAAACTGTTGGAGACAGGTTTTTTACAATTTGCCAAAAAAAAGAGATAGCAAGTTAGGATGGAGAGCTGTTGGAGTTGCTCTAAGAGGAAGAGAGAAGAGAGGTGAGCTACTAATTTGTAGCCAGCTAGCTGTATATGGACTCTAAGATAAAATGTGTGTATGATATGTGGGACCATATATTGATGTTTTGTAGATAACTATTATATGAATTGGCTATTAGATTGACTATAGATGAATTGGAGCTAGTAGTTGGGTATACTATTGAACTTTCTCTAACACACATCTCGGTCGGTAGCAGCGGCGTTAGAGCATGTTCTAGCTCCAATTTATCTATAGTCAATCTAATAGCCAATTTATACACTAGTTACCTATAAAACATCAATACATGGTCCCACATGTCATTCACATATTTTGTCTTGAAGCCCGTGTGCAGCTGGTTATAAATTAGTAGCGCACCTCACTTCTCTCTTATCTCTTTAAAATATTCTTATAGCTAGCCTGTTATTGTACCTGCACTTACACGTAGTTTCAGGACCAGGCCGGCCATTGTTGGTCCGGACGGACATGCATGCAACCGTACCATGTACTCCGGGTGGTTTTAAATAGTTGAAACCAATTACTATTTATTTTACAACATTTATTTTGGAACTTTGACCGTCGTCTTTTTTAAAAAATATTATGTATATAGAAAAATATGTTATATTTATGATGTATGACATATAAATATACGACAGTATAATTTTCACTAATCATCCATTGATCGTTTAATTGTTATTAATAGTTAAAGTTGAAACAGTAATAGTCAACCGTGACAAAGTAAATAAAGACGGAGGGAGAGGGAGTATGTAGGCACGCGTTTAGGCAGGGCCCCTGAACCCTGCACGTACGTACGTACGGGCAGCCAGCTGCTGCCCTCTCGACTGCACGCATCGATGCGGCAGGGACAGGGTGTGGGCACCGTACGAATTCACGCATCGGGTGTTTTCATGCTTGTGCTTGGCTCGTCGATCGTAGCCAGCGCTGGACCGGCCAGTCACGCGCTGACGCGCTGTTTCTCTGCGCTACGTAGCTAGCTAGAGTGTGACTTTTTTTTTTTTTGAGGAACAAGAGCAAACTTTATTAAAGACAAAAGATATGTTCAATAATACAGAGATCTGAACAAAATGAGCTCATTATAGCTTGAGCACAGCAAACACCGCTAGATTGATCTAGGTGAGAACTATTTCTGCAGGCATGATTAGGTCTGTGGGATGGATACATCTTTGCTTCCTTGGCTAGCCAGTCAGCTATTTTGTTAATGTCTCTTGGAATCCACTTGACCTGTAACAAGTGTGACCAGACGCCCGTCCTGCGTATGTACGTCCACGGAATAAGCGTACGTGATACTGCTACATGGCTTCGTGTATTCAACCAAGGTATTCTTGGGCGAATCAAACGCTTTTCCCCCATTCCAGCTAAAATAGCACACGGACATGTCCCGAGCAGTATATCAGCATATGCCCCGAGCAGTGCAGGACCTCACCAAACAAAACAAAGAGTGGCCAATGGTTTGCAGAAGGCAAAAATTTTAAAGAGTGAAGTGCACCAGCGGTCTTTTAAACTTGTGTGCATGTGTTATCTAAGTCTTTAAACTCTCAAAATGTATTTTTGGGTCTCCGAACTTGTCCGAGGGTGTCATATAGGTCCAAACGGGCTCTGAGCCGCTCTATCCGCTGACGTGGCATGTCACGGTGGCGCCTACATGTTGGTGGTGCCATGTGGGACCCACATGTCATTCTCTCTCTCCTCCTTATTCTTTTCTCTCCCTTCTCGTGACACCACCGTGGCATGCCACGTCAACGGATGGAGCGGGTTGGAGCCAGTTTGCACCTATATAACACCCCCGAACAAGTTCGGGGACCCAAAAATGTATTTTGAGAGTTTAGGGATCTAGATGACACATGCACACAAGTTTAGAGGCCGCTGGTGCACTTCACTCAATTTTAAACTATGAATTCGAGAAGCTATCCATAACTTCAGAAAAACAAATGATTTTTCAAGCTTAGAGCAAGTTCAATGGTATAGTCAGCTACTAGCTCTAATTCATCTATAGTCAATTCATACGATAGCTAGCTATAAAACATACATAAATTGTGTCTTGGAGTACGTGCTACAGCTGTCTACAAATCTATAGCCCACGACTTTTCTCTCTCATCTCTTATCTCATTAAAATATATTTGTAGCTGGTTTATAATCTGCTATTGTAACTGCTCCTAGGGGAAAGTTTGAATAAAGGTCAAGTGTGACCGAAGGACCAACAATAGTGAAACAACTTGACATAACAACAACAATACTATCTTCGCTATCTTTTATTTTAACCATTTCCCCATTTAGCTTTTTCCGCACACGTTCTCTTCTTCTGCAATTTTGACTTTTTAGTCTTTTTTAAAAAATATTTTACAAATAGACCCCTAAAAAACTTATGGCACGAATGGACCTTTTTTACCGCGCCAATATCATTGGCGTCCTCCTCCGTCCACGTAACCATGTCATAATGACTTGGAGGATCATTGGTGCTGTCCTATACAACGACGGCGGTGTGGTCAAAAAGTTCATTCGTGCAATAAGTTTTTTATGGATCTATCTATAAAATAAGTTTCTTAAAAGGACCAAAATATCAAAATTTTAGTTCTCTTCTTAAGCAATCACAAATATTCTTCAATTATTCCCAATTAATTTCTTATTCTCCTGGTGTAGTTCTAGAAATATTTTACATCACTATTTTTTTCATCGGTTTATGCCTATAAGCCAAAATGAATATTCAACCTTCAATTTAGAGTTGATTTAGGGGATTGATTTCCAAACTTATCTCGTATATAGCTAAGAATACGTATATAAAAATTTTATTCGTATATTATTTATCATTTGCAAATATAATATTTGGCTTTTTCTGTGAAAGTCCAAACAATCACCCCCTTTAACGGAGGGATTGGTTGATGTGATGTCGTCGGACGCATAGTTGGACTCTATGGCCATTCACAGTGCGTCATTGTGGCAAGTGGCCTCATCAGTCCAGCTAGATAAATGTTGATGTGAAGGAGAGAAGACGTAGCACCGTGTGTCTTCTCCAGGCCATGACTCCCTCATCATAACATAGCAGAACTCACATCTAGAGGCTCGCACCGGAAGAAGAGTAAAGCCTCAACGTGCGTCTTGATGTTTGTCAGCGGGGTGGAGTTTGGCTTCCAGCGGCGGAGCTCATGGTCGCGGAGCAACCATAGGTGGCTGGATCCCCACACGATTTTGCTCAAGGATGGACGCAATGACACACCAAGGTTGTTGCCCCAAGCATCGGCAGCAAGAGGAGGGAGGGGTGGTGTCAACGTCAGCTTCTTTTATGGCTGAAAGAAGGGGTACCATAGGGGATAGTGGGCACAACATCGATGGGGATGGATGATGGGTGCGACACCGATAAAGGAGGACGGGAGGACATGACACGTTGTAGCGGCAGAGGGGGGTAGAGGGATGGTGGCGGTGGAGATAGAGGCCAGCGTGAGAGCGAGGTGGGGAAGTGACGATTTAACATGGACTTGGAGAGAGGGCTGACATGCAAAATTGCTCTAGTATCCTGCACCGTAGAAAGAGTAACTCTAAGACATGATTTCATTTAGGTTACACACTGAGACGAATGGTCTCCATTGTGAACGATCTAATATACTTCCTCCTTCTCACCACACTTGTCTTCCTAGTATACTTTCTCTGTTACATCTGTTCTAAAATATAAGTATTTTTAGAATTTAAATCTTATGCCGTACTATAATCATCTTTATACTAATTCTGATGAATTCGACCGTTCCAATCATTTCAAAGCCAATTAGATGCTCATAAATGGTATATAATCAATTCAAAATTTCACAATAAAGATACTAAATGGGAATCTTTTGATACCTCGTTATATTTTGGAATGGAACTAGTACTAATATTTGAGATAAAAGCTATAATATCTCTTATTAAATTTTGTATGGTTATGAGTAAGTAGGTAGTTAGAGTATAATAGGAGAAATTTGAACGAGAATTGATTAATGTGGCAAATAGTACCCTAGTATGATTGTATGACAACAAATATGTACTCTTTTAGGATAAATTTTGAATTATAGGTAGACAAATATTTTGTGACAAATGTAGTAATTTGTTTGGACATGATTGTTCGACCGCACAGACATTTAGGGGTGATTGTATGGGTATAGTTACAAAATAATTTGTTCTATGTGCATTCTAAGCGCTCTAAAACGTAAGGCTGGAAAAAAATGATGAAAAAAATTTCAAAATCAACTTCAAATTCAAAGTTCAAAATTTTAATTTTAGCTTATAAGTCTAGGGGTGTAAACCAACAGCAAAACGAATTCCAGTGACCTGTGGTAGCCGGATCGGCACATGTCAACAGTTTGAGCTCTATCTCCACACTGGTCAAACAATCGTGATCTTAATTCATGCTCTTTGACACTGCAACCATCTTTGGAATCAATGTAGATGATTATTCATCATGAATCATTAATTCATGCACATGGTTTTACAATAATTTTGCAAACTAGCAATGCATCATATAGTAAAGTAAATAGTCGCTTCTTTCGGTCACTAATGTTTAACGTCGACAGTATAGCTTTAGTCACGAGACAGATCATTTGGCTAGTTGAAGAAAATTGCATAAGTTGGAACATGCTGCAAAACAATTAGTACTAGTAGTATTTATTCGGCTAATTAAACAAAGTACTACTACTCACATCGCAAAATTTTACAATAATTCCGATAGAATGGTCCAACTCTTAAGAAAGTGGGCAAAATTAATGGGGGAGAATGGAGATAAATAATTGGCGGTTATGATGGGTTGAAACAAGTGAGATGTAAAAAAAATCTTTTTAGTCATCCGGTGGTCAATTTTTGAATTTTGATTCGAATTAGATTCTTTTTCTAAGCCTTTGATTAGGTGCATAAATGTTTAGAACAAGTTTAATAATATAACCAACTACTAGCTATAAACTTCTATAAACTTCTATTAGAGTTAGAGTGGTTGGGTTTAGTATTTTTTTTCATATCTTATTTATTTATATATTTAGTATAAGTTATGTTGTAACATGCGTAAAGATAACTTTTGTATTAGAGCCAACACCATTTGTTATTTTATCTCTCCTCCTCAATCCCCACAGGCTTACAGTTGTTTTTCTACCCACTATTATACTTACTTTTATACTGTGAGACAAAATTTAAATGATATAAATATTTTTATTTTGGAATGGGTGAATGCACCAGTATATTCAAGGACAAAGGTAGTGTTCTATTGCACCACCGATGAAATGAAATACAATTATGGAGTAGTATTAAATAGCTGAATGATTAAGGTACAAATGAATTCAAAAATAGATTTAATATATTATTTTTACAAATATACTGAGTTTTTCTAAAAACAGAATACCCCATTTCGAATATCAGAAAACGTATGTATTCTCGTTCTCTTTCATTCAGGGAAAATAGGTTGTTTAGATGAGACTAAACTTTTTAGCCTCATGTCACATCGGATGTTTGGACACTAATTTGAAGTATTAAACATATACTAATAAAAAAACTAATTTTATAGATGAGTGGTAATTCACGAGACGAATTTTTTAAGCCTAATTAATCCATAATTAGAGCATGTTTACTATAGCATCACATAGGCTAATCATGGATTAATTTGACTCAATAGATTCGTCTCGCGAATTAGTCCAAGATTATAGATGAGTTTTATTAATAGTCTACGTTTACTATTTATAATAAGCGTCCAAACATTCGATGGGACAATGGACTAAAAATAAGTCACTTGTCGCAAACACCACCTAAGGGCTTGTTTAGTTTGCAAAAAAATTTTGCAAAAACATCAAATCAAGTTTTTGGACATTTATTTGAAGTATTAGACGTACTCTAATTACAAAATAAATTTCAGATTCCGTTTGGAAACCGCGAGACGAATTTTTGAGTCTAATTAATCCGTCATTAGTACATGTTGGTTACTGTAGCACTTATAGCTAATCACATCCTAATTAGGCTTAAAAGATTCGTCTCACGATTTTCCGTATAACTATGTAATTAGTTTTAATATTCATATATATTTAATGCTTTATTTAGATATCCAAAAATTCGATGTGATGTTTTTTCGAAAAGTTTTTGCGAACTGACCCTAAATGGCCGTGGCCTCTCGCTCTGGCTTCTCTCTCAACCTTTTCGGTAGCATCAGATCATCCGTACCACCCCCACAGGCGCAGAGGCCAGGGCCATGCCTGCTGCTGCCCACTGCAAATGCCTGCACCTGCAGACGACGTACCCGTACCACTGTACTCATATTATTGCAATCGATGGCAACGCCCACTAGTGAAACCCCAGCCCCCATGCAGATCGAGCAAGCCGAAGGCATGGCATACCCTACTCCTCCTCGTCTCGAGGCGGGATGGCCGGGCCAAGGAGGAGCTGGTGGCAGATCCACGCATGCATGGTGCATGCACTTCTGCTCCCTCTCCTGTCGTTTGGTGCAAGAGAAAGATACGCTTTCACTTTTCTGTGGAGAGGGGGGCTCAGGATTGTGGGGGGAACAGTCAGCGAGATGGCAGACGACCAGATATCGCTGCCTCCTGCAGTCCTGCTGCTGTTGCTGCTGCTCGGATGATGCTCGGTGCATGTTTCAGATGTCTGTAGCGAGGAGTAAATTGCGAGTAACAACAGTGGCCGTTTGGGAAGAAGGGAAAGGTTGCAAATAAGCGAAGGCCGTGTGAGTGTGTGTGTGTGTTTTTGCTGCCCCTGCTGCTACAGACCGTAGTAGCCAGTAGGAGCGGTGAGGCGGATACACACCACGAAAGGCACGCGATGCTACCGACGAGCGCGCGCACAGGCGGTTCAGGCGGAGCAGTAGCTCATGGTTGTCCTGCTATGTTTCAACCGCGACGTGCGAAGTGGTGCGGTGGTGCTGCTCCATAATTCTGTACTTTTTAACGGAGATTCTCTCAACTAGTAAAAATTTAAATATATATAAATATTGATTAATATAAGATTCTTCAAGTTCAACCACGATTTCAACAAATTATAACAAATATGAAGGTAAATATGTGCATACTATTTGGCATTTAATGTTGTTTTCATTACAAATTATAGAAGTTATGTTTGAATTTTCCATGTTTATAGAGATATATATCCTATATTAATATATATCTTTTTAAGTTTTTATAACTACTTAGATACACGACTATCATATCCTCCCTGCTCCTACATGTGTTCTACTCTTCTTAAAAAATAGCCTTGCTCTGGGTATCTTTGGCACTCGTAAACTCCCGAGAGAAAGCCACAGAAGGAAAGAACCGTGGAACCGCACATTTCGTAAAAGTAGAGTGATCGAGGTATGCTAGATTATACTAACTAATACAGCCAATTAACAGTGCTTAATTGTTTCATGACAAAGCTACACGGTGCCACCGCGCGCGGACCACAGCATCGTGTATAAGACAGTGCACCTCGTTTCCTAGTAAATCAATACACTGTTTATATCATATCAGCAGCGGACATCTGCACCTGTGGTCCTCCAGTGCTTGGAGTGGCATCTAGCCACCGGGACCTGCGTGCACGATTCCTGGCGAACCATGAACCATGCCGGCCACACCAAACACGCACGGATGGATATATAAACTACTGGGGCCGCACACATTTTCTCCCTTACTGTATTTCTTGCACGATAAGAGCAGGTACAGTAGATAAACCAACTATAAATATATTTTAGGAGGGAGAGAGAAGAGAAGTGAGCTATTAATTTGTAGGCAACTGCAGCACGTGCCCCAAGACACCGTGTGCATATGATATGTGGGACCATGTATTAATGTTTTATAGGTAACTATGATATGAATTTACTATTAGATTTAGTATAAATAAATTGAAGCTAGTAATTGGCTATACTATTGGACTTGCTCTAAACGGACGGTAACGTGTGGGGGCCACGCGAGTACGCGACGGGCTGAATCAGCTCTGCATCAAAGCCGACGACGACAACAACGTCAAGCGGAAGCGGGGCACGGGCACGGCGAGCAACGACAGCTAGCCTAGCAGCACTACCGGATAATGGAGTTGGAATCTGGGTGCCGGCACAGTCAGGCAGGCAGGCGTGCCTCTCCGGTCACCACCCTAGTGATGGACGGATAAATTTGGTCAGGGTCAAAAGATGCATTGAGATCGAGAGAGATGCACGCATGCTCATGCACGGGCACGATAGGAATCATGGCTGTAGCTAGTAGTAGGAGTAGTAAAATCTGGGTCCCGTACGTGCCCGGCCGCTGCACGAGCCTGCCGCCCCCACGCACCGCGCGTCGGCGAAAGCCGCCATACATGGGGTTATGGGTGTGCGCCGTGCCGTGCGCTGCGCGGCGCGCCGGTGCCAGCCTTTTCGGGTGGCGCGGGCTCTTGCTTGCTTGCTTGCTGTTGCTACCACCACCCCGTGATTTGCCATGATCAATTGATCACCCACCCGGCCGTGCCGTCGCACAGCTCGGAATAGTAGTGATTATTGGCTATGCAGCAGCGTAATCATCAAAGAGCTGCGTGACGGGTCAACTATACACACTTTAATAGTGTTATTATCGGCATAGTTAAGTAAAAGGGACCTGATGGGAAGATTTGGCCCGGTCGGGCACGAACTGTCCGTAAGGCAATGAAGTGGTCGCTGCAACGATCGGCATGATTCTCTCCCAATCTCTGTTCGGGCGATCAATTTTTGATGGTAGCTGCAAACCCATTACGATTGACGATCGTGATAACGATGCAATCGCCTCTGTGCAATTGAATAATTCCGTGGACAACTTGGATGAGACGTCAAGTCATTGATCCTCATCTCAAAACACTCGATAAGATGATTTGTTGTAGTCGATCGATCCGGATGACTATCATCGGCTAGCTACTCTCTCCAACCCAGCCGTACCTCTCGGTCGACGCAACTGTCGGTCGTGTCCCCGTCACAAAGTAATTAAGGCCTTGTTTAGTTTGTAAATTTTTTTTTGCAAAAACATCATATTAAGTTTTTAAACACACATTTAAAGTAATAAATGTAGTTTAATTATAAAATAAATTTCAAATTCCATCTGAAAACCGTGAGACGAATCTTTTGAGTCTAATTAATCCGCCATTAGTACATGTTGGTTACTGTAGCACTTATGACTAATCAAGTTCTAATTATGCTCAAAAGATTCGTCTCACGATTTTCTTCATAACTATGTAATTAGTTTTAATGTTCATGTATATTTAATGTTTTATTTAGATGTCTAAAGATTTAATGTGATGTTTTTGAAAAAAGTTTTTTAAAACTAAACATGGCCCAAGCAACTTGGCCGCCAGGTTTTTCATATACACTTTGTCAGGCCTATATTACTCATGTCATACAAAACAATGAAAGCTCATCCCATCGATGTCCTCTACTGATGGACAAAGACGGATGCGATGCCAGCGCCGTGTCTCAACCTCTGTGGTCTCTTTGTCACTTTCGTGCTATACTTATGTCCTGGTCTGTGGATTGATGAATAAAGATGGCTTTGCGTACCCACAGCCAGTGTAAAGGGTGAAACTGACCAATTATTGCGTATTAGTGCATTTATTTTTTAATGAAAATGTTGTATATTCATTAGGATTCTTATTTATTAATCTAACTTAACATTTAGACAAAGCCATTTTACCTAATTGTACAAACTCTTCGTTACGAAAAATGGCATCAATATAGACAACAGAGCAAACCATACAAAAGACCTAGGGCAATATTACAGTACCTTACGCTACTAGCGGCAGTAGGCAATAGCGGAGTAAAATTTAAATTTAAATATAGCTATATATTTTTATAAGTATATTAGCTATTTTATTTAAAACTTTTATTTGAAACTTTGTTAATATATATTTAGCAATTTATCTATTTAACATGATATAGCATATACAAATTTATCGTAGTGTAATATATTTAGTTTCAATTTATCACAATAAAATTTCTAATACACTTACTACCATTATAGTATAATAATATCAGATCTCTTGGATTCAAAGCAACGAACGACTCACAGTCATCCGATATCATGTTAAAAAAATCCAAGGCCTAAATATGACGAGAACAAAGAGGAATGATATTTCTTGGGGTTTAGCAAAAGCATACATACCCAAGACACTCCCCTTTGAAACACATGATTAAAAAAAGCGTGAGAATAGCAAAAAATGAATAAAATAACATTCATACATATTAGATTTATATGAGATTTCAAGATATATGATAGTTTTAAAATTGCACTTTGATTAATATACAATAAGAATACATGAAACCAAGACATGGGAAGAGAAAAATATGAGCTGAGAGCATACATTTTCTCTCTCTAAAATTACTCTAGAGTAGCCCATTCCATTGAAATTCTAAAGAAATTTGTTGTAACAAGTTGTTTGCTTCAAAGCACTCCATATAGGATATTTCCCATATGATACAAATTCTATAGAATCTATCATATGCATATTTTCTCTTATGCTTATGCTTATAAGTCAAAATTTGAATTTTAAACTTAATTTTAAAGTTTATTCATCGTAATTTTTTAGTATTTGCTTTTAGATCACTAAGAACTTCTATATAAAAATTTTATCCATAAATTACTTTTTTTCATCATTAATAGGTTGTTCCGTGTATTTATTTTCAGCGAAAAATATGATGTTGTATATGTTTTTCGTTTGATTCAAAGGGCTTACAAGCGCTCCCCTCTTTCCATTATAGATATTACCTATGTTCAAAAACATAAGTATCTTTATGATTCAAGTTTTATATTACAATATAAGCATTTATGACTGATTCCCATGACTTCAACTACTCTAATAATTCCAGAGCAAGACGTTTAGAAAGAGAATATGTTAAATTCGAAATCGTAAAATTGACCACTGAATTGGCTAAAAACGAATATTTTAACATATGATTAGTCTATGCTAAATAAACTAGAAATACTTATATTTAGAACGAATTTAGTACATCGTATCAAAGTGTCCATGATCCTCTAACTAACTAGACCGTTGGACAATTGTTCTCTTGCTTATTCTATTATTACAATGCATGTATAGCTAGCAGGACCTCTCTCTGTGGGAAAAAGATTATGATAAGAATCTGACTGTGCTTCTATCTAATACCTATTACAACTCTAAATTCTACTAATTTGTAACTGACTTTACACATATTATACACTAACACTTAACACTTTTGAGAGTGCTTCCAATGTATAATGTATGTTTTTCAGGGAATGTATAATATCGTTTGTTTGTTTCTGAGAAATTTTGTTTAGGAGCTTGCATAATCATGGACGTCACGTGAATACAGAGTGAGTAATATCACACATATTATGGTGACAATAATGTAGCGGTGGTGCGTGAGATAATAATGAAGTGCTATATATATATACTGATTGGAAAGATTATCTGGCCCGGCTGTATAGACACATAGACGTACTTCGGTAATATCGTCGTTTATATTCGATCTATAAATGCCTCGCAGAAAAGAAATTTGACCTGCAAGATCGCTACAGGGGGTATCCCCTGCCACGTTGCCATCACGTTAAGACGAAAAAGGACGGCACTAGTGCAGTCTTGAGACGCGAATAATCACAGTGGGAAGGTATACTTTTTTCCTCTGTACTAAAATAAATTTATTTTTTAATATGATGTTTGACTTTTGTTTTATTTAATTTTTTATGATTAATTTTTTTTATTGTGCTTAAATGATAAAATATAAATAATATTTTCGGTGTGGCTAAGTTTTTTTAATTTTTTTAAATAAGATCAATGATCAAACATTAGGAAAAAAAGAAAATCCTTTATTACGGAGGTAGTTGGATATGGAGGGAGATATATGGACACCGATAGGTACACTCCTAATAACGATGGGCGTGCTTGGACCACCTTTTGCACGTCCCCGGGGTTGGACGCGTTCCCATTTCTCTGCACCACACACGGTGGATTTTGCGTAGTTTCCCAGCTTTGCATCGTGTGTTTGACGACTTGGGACTCACTAGTCAGTACCAGTCACTAGCTATACTCCTCTCGGTCATCTTGATTAGCTGTGCCTAGTTAGGCACTAATCAAATCATTCACACCTACGCATAAATGCATGTGGTTTAGGGCTTGTTTAGTTTGCAAAAACATCTCATCAAGTTTTTAACACACATTTGAAGTATTAAACGTAGTCTAATTACAAAACAAATTTCAGATTCCATCTGAAAACCGTGAGACGAATCTTTTGAATCTAATTAATCCGTCATTAGCACATGTTGGTTACTATAGCACTTATGGCTAATCACGTCCTAATTAGGATTAAAAGATTCGTCTCATGATTTTCCCATAACTGTGTAATTAGTTTTAATATTCATGTATATTTAATGTTTCATTTAGGTGTTCAAAGATTCGATATGATGCTTTTAGAAAAGTTTTTAGAAACTAAACAGGGCCTTAGCCTTTTGGTTTAGTTGGGAGTAGTTGCCACGCCCGTGGACATGTGGGAAGGGGATCAGTTGTTGAGGGTGAAAACAATATAATCGTCGCATCGTTTTCGGGCTTAACTGGCTGCTAGTGCAAGTCTTTGCATTTCGTTTTATTGTGGGTTGCTGTCTCAATTGTAGCTGAAAATGCCTGTTGATCAATAAAAAAGTGCACACATGCATGCCACGGGCAATTTTCTACCGTGGTTTCTTTTCTTGCGGTCATTATGTCGCAAACTGTGAAATGTATTGCCTCATCGCATATTCTAAGCCGCAGAAACAAAATAATGAAAAGGTGATGAAAGTTTAAAAAAGTGTCCATTTAGAAAGATGGAAATGTGTTATTTATGGCCGCATGTATATTTTGTATAATATTATTTTGTGATTGTTATCTCAAAGAGTACGTTGATCTCAAGAGTTTAAGTTCAATTCCAACACAAACTTCCTTCCTTATCACCAATACAATTCGTTCACGAATAGACCGAGAAGTTTTATCATTTCAATATTCTTTACGCTACGTTCTCACTAATATTAATTACCTATTAATGACAGTTTGATTTTTTACAAACTATTTTTATGAATTACTTATCTCTCATAAGTCAATAATATTGTGCCAAAGTATAACCCACATGTCAGACATAATAAGTGGCAAACTATAGAGCATCGTACTATACTAAGGAATGGCAAATCCAAAAACTTATATGTAAAATTTTTGCTTGAAATTTCGAGTCATTGTGCCTGCCGCCTTTGAATCAAAGAATCCTCAGAGAAATTTTATAGCATTTAATAATACAATTTTTTCCTATATGACCATTTGAAACAACTTGTTAAAGTTTTCGCAAATTCTGTAAATTCCATTGGAATAACTAAAAGCATGTATTGATTTGGTATTACTTGCATGTGGCCTTAACAGTTTTTCCCGGAAAGAACTTTTGGCCTGCCCGCATCTTGGTCATGGGCCCCACATGGTTCCCATCTCCCGGTACTGATCCCAGAACTGAACACGGCCACCACCGGTCGCTTGGTCCACAATACCGCACGACAACGCATCGCCATCACCTCCCTCCCCTGATCCCACCCCCCCCCCCCCCCCCCCTCCCTCTCTCTCTCATGGGTCGCGGTCGTCGCATCATGGGATAGGAATGATCGGGCCGCGCGTGGGAGCGGGACCGGAGGCCGCCCGGAAAACGCCGGGGAACGCGAGCAAAATTGACAAAATGCTACGCGAGGGCCCGGCTCGGTTCGGCTCGGCTTTGTGATCGCTCGGTGCCTCGGGCCTCGGCCCCGACTACGCGCGCGTCCACTGTGGGTGTGAACGGCATCGCGGGCGGGACGCAACGCAACGGCAACCGCTCCTCGGGCGCTGGCGCCAGTCGGCGTATCGGCGTCGCGCCGCGCCGCGCCGTATCTGCGGATGCGGCGGCATTGCTTGCTCCACCGGGGCGCGGCTGCTGTAGTTTTCGCGGCGACGGGGACGTACGTATACGGTATACGGGTGAAAAAAGAACATGGGTTTGCGTCTCGTGTACGTGTTTTGGAGCGTAACCGTCGAGGTGCGTTGGCGTCCACGACCGCACCGGCAGCGACGTAAACCGACTGCGGGGGCGTTGTACTGTTGCCACTGTGGTCCGCCGTATGGAGAAGAACGTTTTTGATTTGTTAGTTTTCTAAGGTGAAATATATTTCACCTGTTTATTCTTGACATGGAGACGTTACGTGTGGACAGTTCTTTGTCACTCTATGTAATCCAACTGTGCAAAACGTTCCCTTGTCTGATAATTATTCAAGTCGTACGACTTATCAATTACTACCGTCATTTTTCTTCGTTACATTTCACCAAGATGGATATCCCCAACTTAATAGTACTATATAGTTTTTTCTCCGTTACATCCTTGTCTTTTTAGCTTCGGTTATACTTATAACCGAAAATTTTGATTTTTCCAGGTAGTCCCAAAGACTTTGTTTGGCTTGATGTGCATAGCTAGAAATGCATATTTTTAATATGAGTACTTTATTATATAACCTATGTCTGTTTAATAGTAGTATATGTAAAAATGAGTCGCAGTGGTTGTTCTAATTGCCTAAAATTACTGGAGAAATAAAAGAAAAGTTAACCACCACAATTTAGATGTTCTACGGTATAATCGATTTACTTGTATCTGCTAGTTAGTTTATAAATTTTGAATGTCATTCCATAATTATTCAATTTGTAGTTTTGAACTTTTAGGCCTTTTGAGTCGAAGCTGTCTAGCTCGCGGGCTGGACTGTCCATTAATGGGCCTATCTCAACTACAGTAGTGTACCCAACACTGTACTGTTCATTGTGCTTGGCAGAATCGTTCATTTATTCATCAAGATCTTCAATTACCCCGATGTTCTACAACTCTGTGCCTTTCCATCGCCAAGGTGAAAACGGACTGTCGTTTCTGTATAGTAAAGCTATTGGTTTGCACTGCCACGTCCTGACGACGCTGTCGACGTGTCTGGCCCGGTTGTTGGATCGCTGGCGCGGACGCACGCAATTACCTGCCCCTGACACCGGTTTCCGCCTGTCCGGTGGTCGCTACTACCCGCCGTATGGACCAGAAATTAACAACGATCTCGATGCCGTTTCAGCTACGCACCGCAGCAGAGGCAGCAGCAGCGCTGCGTCTGCATCGGCAAGTAGTGCCTAGCGGCGCCCCGACGCGACAAAACTACTCCAGCTAGCCGTGCCTCGCCCGCGGCCGGGCGTCACATGTGCCGCTGCTATCTAATCCGTGCCGACAGCATCATGAATGCCGCGGCAGTTCCCCTGCGCGATCCATGGATGGATGCGGGTGCGCATCTGGTACGTACAATATGGTGTCGCGTCGCCGTTCCCGGCCGGGGACCATGCGTGCGTACAGTACAGATTAAAGGTTGCGATCGCTAGATACCCAATGGATACCACGATTACTCCCGTTTACCCGTGCGTGCGTCCGTGCACCCTTACATCACCTACTGGGCACTTGAGTGGAACTCCTATCTTTTGGAGGAGAAAAAAAAAGGACACTTGAATCTAGTGCAACCGTCCGCTAGAATTTTGGCTTTTGGGTTCATAAGGCATTGCGTCATCTGGCCGCCTGGCAGGTCTTGATGATGATTGATGAGGGAAGTTTCGAGCGAGGCAACGCCAAGAGAGCCAGCGTACGTGCAAAACAGTGCCGTCTCTTGCCGTATGAGCCGAGCCGACGACCATCGCGGCAGGCAGCGTCACGAGCTCTCACGTACGCCGTCTCACAGCGACAAACCTGGGAGTCCTTTCGAGCCGTATGCATAGTGCACAAAACGTTTTTCCTGCATTCACGCAGAGCTCGATTTGACCACACTTTGCTGCGTGCTTCCACCCTACATGCATGGCCATGCATATCCTGATCTCGATGCCGGCATAGTGCACGTACGGGCATCGCATCATATCCATATAGGCCTTGTTTAGTTCTCTAATTTTTTTTCGTAAAAATATCGCATCACATCGAATTACTGGACAGTTAAATAGAGCATTAAATATAAATAAAAAACTAATTGTATATTTAGGAGAGTGAGACGAATATTTTAGCCTAATTTTTTTTAATTAGTCATAAGTGCTACAATACTCACATGTGCTAATACCGGATTAATTAGGCTTAAAAGATTTATCTCGTGGTTTTTAGACGTATGAAATTTTATTTTTTTTCA
Organism: Oryza brachyantha; assembly: GCF_000231095.2. Lineage (NCBI taxonomy): Eukaryota > Viridiplantae > Streptophyta > Magnoliopsida > Poales > Poaceae > Oryza > Oryza brachyantha. Next base: position 9,451,331 of record NC_023166.2, read on the forward strand.
TTCGCATTTGAAAACCCATTCCGATATCCGTAAAACTTCCGACCTAAGATCCAAAAAATTTTCCTTTCCCGGCTAAACAGTGCCTATAATCATATGTGGACTAGTGCCGCATTCAATTCATCACGCACACGATCAGATGGCCGTACGACTGTACGTGGGGTGACTGCCGTCTGATAAGGTTTCCAAAGTTGAAGGGACATGACGGCGAGGACAAATATAAATGGGACGGTGTTTTGGAACTGCTACTCCTAGCAGGTCAAAAGTCCAGCGATATATATGGCCTGTTTCAGGGAGATTTTTTAATGTGTAGTTTTTTAACCGCACACGACTTCTGATAATCTATAATTATAGATTTAAAAAATAAACTAAGAATCCAGAAACTAGCTACAAAACAACCACTTCTCAGAATCTAAATCTCTCCAAACAAAGCCACGGTAGCAGGAGTATATGGCCTACACTCCCCTGGCATCTACGCTGCATATACGACAGATAGATGACGCGCATACGACGAGTATAAGTAGTAATCGCCCCTCTACTTCATGTGATTAATTATTCGTGACAACGAAGTGGATACTGTTTATGGTTGAAACCTTTGAAGCTAGGAGCGACTCTAGTGAGAGAGGGACAACTAATCTTTGTATGATTTGCAAGAATTGCTGCTGTAGCATGGTCAATGCATGTGGTGCTTAAAACAAAGCAAGAACGAATTTGCCTGCTCTTTGTTTCTTAATTTAGACATGTGATTTGGATCCTGGTCCAACTCTTAATTTACAATTGATCTTTGATTATGCGTCTAAGTAGTTGTTCTTGTAGTGGCAGCCGTGGCAGATCTATAGCTTGTTCAGCTTACTGCCAAAATAAACCATACCAATATTTGGAAATGCTAAAATTTGGTACATATTATAGTGCTACAAAATTTTGGTAGAGTTCTGGATATATATATATCTACTTTGTAGCTTTTCCAAATTTTGGTGGTGGTTTAAGTAGTGTAATTTTCTGGATCTATCAAATCTTGATAAAGTCATATTGGCTAAAGTTTGTTTAGTTTGGAATCCAAAATTTTGGTATTGTTGAAAATGGTAACAATCTGGACAGGCCCTAGAGAATCAGCAAACACATGCATGAACGATCATAGTCCCAGTTAAACACATGCTGACTTTCACATGATAGCCGATCATGCATGTACGTACATTTGCAAACAAAATAATTTGTGATACGATTTTTATATACATATTTTTAGCGATCTAAAAATCAAGTCTATAAAATAAACTATAGTGAAAAAACTCAAAATCAAAGTTGAAGCGAAAAGATGGGGATGATAAATCTAAGCTAGCTACTCAAAGCATTGATTGGAAAATCACTTGCAAATATATGATATATTGAAGCCGCTGGTTTGTAATAGTTCTGTCCAAACATATACAAGATTGTTAAATGATATATAGGGTCTGCTTTGATGAAGCTAGATTCTGAGAAGCAACTTTTGAGAATCTAAAAAACCTCTAAAACCTAGCTTCTGGCTTCTCAGTTCATTTTTCAGAATTTCTGAAGCTTTGGACCGTTTGGGAAGCTTCTAGCGGAAACTCCCCGAATAGGCCCACAGAAACAATTTTGAGTAGATTTTTAATATTTTAGTACTCAATTTTATCGTTTGCAATATTATATAGGTATAAAAAACAAAAAAGATGTAGAATCAATTTTCCAGCTATCTCAAATTTAAGACACCTGCTAATAGGAAATCCATCGTCTCGTACATTTAATACTGTCACCAGATCTGAGATCTCTTCTTCAAACTGCAGCTTAATCCAAATCCAAATCAATATTTCTGTCCTCGTAATATGGGAAAAGAACAGGCCGGTAGCTTGTGTGCTCAGCCCTCCTATTTTATTTTTGTCGAGGCTTAATTCAATTATGGCGTTTGTTGGGGTTTGTTTAGTTTGTAATTTTTTTTGCAAAAACATCTCATCAAGTCTAATTACAAAATAAATTTTAGATTTCGCATAGAAACCGCGAGACGAATCTTTTGAGTCTAATTAATCCGTCATTAGTACATGTTGGTATTGTAGCACTTATGGCTAATCACATCCTAATTAGGCTCAAAAGATTCGTCTCATGATTTCCCCCATAACTGTGTAATTAGTTTTAATATTCATGTACGTTAGTGCTTCATTTATATGTCTAAAGATTCGATGTGATGTTTTTGGGAAAAGTTGTTGGAAGACATATTTTATATTTATATATATATATATATATATATATATATATATATATATATATATATATATATATGCTTATCGTCCAATGTCCATCATTTCTTTCAATGAATGAATGGGACGGTCCAAATTAATTAACCCAACAGTGTATGTCTGATTTAATATCTTGGCTAGCAGGATGTACTGTGCGTTTACAGTGTTGCTATGCCATGACAAAACTAGTACTATAAATTATTCAGGTGCTCTGTTTTAGATAAAAGAGGTTTCACCGAGCAAATAAAAATATTATGTTCCTAAACTAAAGTTTATTCCGCTAATCACACATGCAAAAGATGTCTTAGTACTAATTAATTAGGCAACTAGCTTTAGTCTATAGGTCCACACATCGACTGTTTTCTGTTTATCATGTTCAGGAATCAGGACAGTTCCAATCTTAATTGTTAACCCACAATCATAAGCCCCAATTTCCACCAAACCAATGTGCTCACGTATGGGGCCCGAGACCGTCAACTTTTGGCTTCTTCATGATTCATGCATCCACCTCACGGAAGTAATAGAAACAACCACAAATTAGAGAAGTGCAGCGGGACAATTGCCCATCCACTTCCTTAATTAATTCAAACCCTGGTATAAATATTTTTCTTCATATTGATGTTCTTTGGTAGGAATTTTGTGTGTGTGTGGGAGAGAGAGAGTCAGAGAGAAACTATTCCAGAGTAATATTTCACAAAAAATAAACTGACATTTCCAACGAACATATCAAAGCAATGAGATGTGTGAGTTGGTCCATTGGGCGTGAAGACACACCGGGCATGCATGGGCCACAGTGCAGCGGTAGACCGCTTCCTTTGATTTGTACAGCCACAATTTAAGTCCTCATCGATCGGCACAACCAGTTTCAGTCCTCATCGATACTGTCACACTGCAGACTTGAATTGTTGAATACAAATATACACCAATTATCAGCCGTTGATCTGTCGGCCATATTCACGGGGGTTGAGCTAAACTTGAACTGTAGTTGAACATGCGTTCGATGACTGAAGACTCAACTATAAGAAAGGAGTGGAAATATCTGACACACTGACACCAACCACCGAAATGGTTAACTGGTTAGCATCATGCACCGATCGATACACGTGACCACCACATGATCATCGGTTCGACTGTACCCTGTAGCTTGTCTTGCACTAGACTAAAGTAATTAAGAGGCCGGAAGCATATGCATGCACGCTTCGATCACTGCCGCTGCTTAATTAGTCTAGACGGAAACAAGTGCTAAACTACCCTATCTATCAGTAACAAGTTGAGGGGGGCAGAACTAGTAATCTGCAAGCTACTAGGTGCTAGCGGTAGTTTGGCTTAAGTCGATTGTGTTTGGTACTATCAAACGATCGATCGTCAGGTCATCGCTTTCCCCTGACGCAGCAGCACAGCGGCTTGACCTGCTGCCTCCCCTCAATTAGGGCTGCAGGTTGGCGTACGTCACCGACTGGCCGGTCGAATAGCACTCGTCACTCGCCAGCAACTGCCTGTGCCCGATCGCAGCATGTGAGGCTAGCTAGCGTCTACACTTTACGAGCCCAATCAGGCGTCAGATCTTAGAAAGAAGAGACCATTTCTTTAAGATGAGACAACGCTCTTGATAGTGCTACCCAAGCTACAGGCCCCCTTGACCCTCTTGATCTCGATTTCTCCAGTGAAACAGAGAGAAAAAAATTCATCAGGTCATGCATCCACAGTCCCGCTCTCGTACGTGGCGTGCACAGTGCAGGGAAGTTCGACTTCACGGCACGTTAAAAAGATGGCAAGGCAGGGTTGCCAATGGCGATGGATAGATGCGTACAACGTACTACCCCGGCCGGCCGGGTTGCTGTCGAACACAGCGTCGTCGGGTCGCCGTCGTGCCCATGCAATGCTGCTTCTTCTCCCCAAGTTTTTTTCTTTTCTTTTCTTTTTGTCCTTGGCAATGCTGTAAGACGACTAGTAATAAGTACACGTACGTAACATCCTACCTAGCTATGGCGTGGACCTCGCCACGTCTGGCACGTTGTATCGATGCGTTGTTCTGGCGAGTACAGTACAGTACAGTACAGGCACAGGAAAAACCGTATGGCTTGGAGACGTCGTGGTTAGCCACAGAAGTGGAGCCATCCATCGGAACACAGTGCAGCTGCAGGGCCTGTAGCTCGGTCGTCGCCGGCGTGCCAGGCGCAGCTGCCAGCGGGTGTGCTGCATGCTTGGCCGGTACAGTACTGTTCGGTTGATTTGATTTGCCGGCGATCGGTGCAGCGTGGCATCAAACCGCTATCAAATTCCCTCCATTAAAGTGCTCTAATCAAATTTGATGGGCGATGGAAACAATAATGCTGATTGACCTCTCCTCTCTACCGTCGCGATTTTCAGACTGTAGCACCGTCAACACCTCGCCTAAATTTAAAAGTAGTCGCCCCCAGCTATAGACTTCTACGACCACTCTGGGCCGTACGATCGTTACATGGATGGTCGTGGTTCGTTGATCGCTCAGGACAACCTTGCTCCTCTGCAGAAGCAAAAATATTCACTGTTTTCCCGTTGTCACGTACGAACTGGTCCTTCGGATTGGACGTTCCCTTGGACGCAAATTCGGTGAAATTGCCCCGAGACATTCTGGTTGATATTGAGCCACTCATGTGCGTCCATATGTGTCTGGATCCACATAAGACGAATGGTTAAACGTACATTAAAAATTAATGGTGTCAAACGTTTAGGGATGGAGTTAGCATACGTGTAGATTCATTACCATCCATTTGAACATATGCAATGTTATAAGTAAAACACTTGGAGTATATTTTAGCAATCAAATGCCTAAATAGTGTAAACTTCAGAGGGCAAGCGTGGGAACGTCTTCGGTGAGACGATTGCATGTTGATTAGCGGCAACAACCGGTCAAGCAAGGTACAGGAGTATATATACTGCTAGTTCCGATATAGTTGTTTCTACTTTACAGGGGATATAACAACCTATGGTTCTATCTAGTCCAACAACCTGATATAGCAGTATACGGTTACAATATATATTATGATAAGCATAATCTAACGCTCCCACCAATCTTAGCCTGTAAGGTTTAGATTGTGTCTAAACATTTCAAGCTGTCGAACCGGCAGTGCCTTGGTAAAACCATCTGCAACTTGATCATGTGTAGAGATATACTCTACCTCTAGTAACTTTCGCGTCACTTGTTCTCTGATGAAGTGATAGTCCACCTTGATGTGTTTTGTTCGAGCATAAAACACTGGATTAGCAGCCAAGTATTTTGCTCCAAGATTATCACATCATACCTTGGCAGTTTTTGGTGCATCTATCCCAAGTTCTTCTAGCAACGTCTGTATCCACATAATTTCGGCCGTAGCATTTGCTAGTGCCTTATATTCTGATTCTGTACTTGATCGTAATATAGTTGGTTGCTTCCGTGCGCTCCACGACACAAGATTGGGTCCTATATAGACTGCAAAGCCTCCATTTGATCGACGATCATCAAGACACCCTGCCCAATCTGCATCAAAGAAAGCACTAACAAATAATGAATTAGATTAACTAACTTTGAGGCCAAGTTTAATAGTGTGTTTTACGTATCTGAGTATTCTCTTGACTGCTGCCCAATGGTCTGTAGTTGGAGAGTGTAAATACTGACACACTTTATTGACTAAGAATGACAGATCTAGTCTTGTCAGAGTCAGGTACTGCAGAGCACCAACTATACTTCTGTATTGTGTATTGTCAGTTGACCCAAGTGTGGAGCCCTCATGAGCAGAAAGTTTTTCTTTCTGAGACAGACAGTGGTGTGTTGACTGGTTTACAGTCCTGCATACCTACTCTTCTTAATAGATCACTTGCATATTTTTCTTGTGTCATTATTAGAGTATCATTGGCCTTCCTTACTTCAATTCCCAAGAAGTAGTGCAGATCTCCTAAGTCTTTCAAAGCAAACTCTTGATTTAATTTTTGCAATAGAACATCTGCTTCTGCAGAGGAGCTAGCAACTATAATATCATCCACATAAACTAGCATAAACATGGTGATATTACCTTTAATATAAAAGAATAGGGATGTGTCAGATTTAGATGACTGGAAACCAAGCTCACACAATTTGGTGCTTAGCCTGGAGTACCATGTCCTTGGTGCTTGTTTCAGGTCATACAGGGCTTTATCTAGCTTATATATATAGCCTAGATTTTTAGATTCTTCATAGCCTGGAGGTTGTCTCATATACACCTCTTCTTCAAGAACATCATGCAAAAAGGCATTCCGAACATCTAACTGTCGCAGACACCATCCCTTTGACACAACAAGTGACAGAACAGTTCTGATAGTAGCAGCTTTAACAACAGGACTAAAGGTATCTTTATAGTCTAACCCATATCTCTGTTTAAACCCCTTTGCTAATAGTCTAGCCTTATATCTGTCAAGGCTCCTATCGGCCTTTCTTTTGATTTTATAGACCCATTTACAGTCTATAATATTAATTCCTTTCTTGGGAGGGACTAGGTGCCATGTTTTATTTTTCATAAGTGTCATATATTCAGAATCCGTTACCTCTTTCCAATTCTTATAACCTAAAGCTTCTTGTAGGTTCTGAGGTTCCCCAGAGGAAGTAAAGCAGCCATATTTGATCGTCCATCTGTGTAGATTTTTTCTTTTCCAATCCCACTTTGAGACCTTGTTTTTGGTTTAGTTACCTCTGCCTGAGTTGCCGTGGATCCGGTTGCCGTAGACGATCCGGTTTCGGGCTGATGATGCTGCTGCTGCTGGCACGTGTGCTGCTGCTCCTCCTGGTTCAGCGACGTGGCCCCCTGGCTCAGCGACGTGGCAGCTCCCGGCTCGCTCCCGTGCGCATGTGCGATCCCGACGACGCGTGCGCGGGGAAGGCAGGCGTGACAGGCGGCGATCCCGGTTGATCTCCTGCCCACGCGGAGCCAGCTACGTCTCCCCCGTCTAATGTACCAGGGACACTCTGGTCTTCAACTTCTGCTGCTGGTTCTTCAGTATTTCCTGTAGTTCCTGCGTGCACAGTGCTCATACTAGGATTATTAGCAGCAACAGGTGTAGGATCATTAGGCATATGGTCATTAATAGGTTCCTCTCCCATTTGATCAGATGCGTGATGAACTAGATCGGTTGGAAGGAGAGAGATTTCGGCCCGCAACCGAGCGCCGGCATTCGGATGAAGAGTGGCAAAGGGAAAATTTTGTTCATCAAAGGTAACATCGCGGGAGACATAGATGCGTCCTGTGGATACGTCGAGACACTTGAACCCTTGTGTAGATTGCTAAAACCCAAGAAAACACATTGTTTTAAGCGAAATTAGAGCTTATGAGTGTTATATGGATGGAGATTAGGCCAACAAGCACATCCAAAAATACGGAGTGACGAATAATTTGGGTCTTGGTGGAACAATTGCTCAAGGGGGACTCGACGTTGATAACTTTTGTGGGGAGTCTGTTAATAAGATATGTAGCAGCCAAGAAGGCTTCGTCCCAGAATTTTAGAGGCATTGATGCATGAGCTAGAAGCGACAGACCGACGTCAACAATGCGTCGATGTTTACGTTCGGCTGCGCCATTTTGTTGGTGAGTATGGGTGCATGAAACTTGGTGAGATATACCTATTTTCTCAAAGGAGTGGAGTTTGATATACTCACCACCCCAATCAGTCTACATTGCAAGAATTTTATGATTAAATTATCGTCCAACTAGACTTTCAAAGTCATGAAATTTCTGAAAGACTTTAGATTTAAACTTGAGAAAATAGATCCAAGTAAATTTGCTATAATCATCAATAAAACTAACATAATATCGTTTTGCTCCTATAGAATTTGGAGCAGCCCCCATACATCAGAATGGATGAGTTCCAAGGGATTATTAGACACACTAAAGGATCTAGGAAAAGGTAACTGATGAGACTTGGCTTGCTAACAAGCATCACAAACTAACTCACTAGGAGAATTACTAAGACATGGCAATTTATTTTGACTAATGACTCTAGTAACAATGGGCTTGGAGGGATGTCCAAGGCGTCCATGCCACCTTTCAAAAGATGGCATCACTGCAAAGGCCTGTTTTGTATGAGCTGCAGCGGGTAAGGGATACAGGCCTCGTCGACATGGACCTTCAAGGATTATCTTCTTCGTTGCCTTGTCCTTGATCAAAAAATACTTGCCATGAATTTCAAGAAAAGCATAGTTATCGGTAACAAGTTTATGAGCAGAAACTAAATTCTTTGATGCTTGTGGAACATGTAATATATTTTTCAGATGTAGTGGATAACTATGAGTAGGAACGAGTGAATGACCAATATGCTTAATGTCCATACCTTTACCACTTGCAGTATGAATCTGATCAGATCCTTTGTATTTCTCCTTTGTTGTCAGTTTGTCGAGTTGGCTCGTGATGTGATCAGTTGCTCCAATATCGACATACCAATTGGAGTCAAAACCATAGGTATGTGCGGCTGCTGCTCCTAGCTTCTTATCTGGAACATATGATTCATCAAAACGATGCCAGCAATCAGAGGCAATGTGTCCCCTTTTGTGACACACTTGGCAAACAGGACGACGGTCATTGTTGTTGTTATGATCGCCACCTCGTCCACCATTGTTGTTGCGACCGCCACCATGGCCTCCTCCTCGATTGCTGTTGCCTCCTCGGCCGCGGCTGAAGTTACCGCGACCACCACGGCTTCCACCGCGTTTGCAGCATTTGCTGATGTGGAGATGTATGCCTGACGGATGCGAACCTTGTTCTCGAAATTCAGAAGTTGTGAGTAAAGCTGAGACACCGTGACTGGCTCTATTTTTTCCACGAATGACTCAACAACAGGATCATAATCTGCATCAAGGCCATTTATAATATATGCAACAAGATCTTCTTCTCCTAGCGGCTTTCCTGCATTTGCCATCTCATCTGCTAAAGCTCGCATCTTGGTGATGTAGTCAGTTACCGTCATTGTACCCTTCTGGGTGGTGGTGAGCGCCAGGAGAACATTCAGAGTTCCTGCGCGCGATCTGGAGAAGAACATGTTGCTGATCGTTTTCCATGCTTGTGACGCCGTCGTTGCGCTAGCCACCTGGGAAAAAATCTCTCTTGACAGAGAGGTAAAGATGAAACCGAGAACCTGCTGATCACTTACGAACCAGGCTTTGTACTCGGGATTGGAGATCTTTGTGATCTTCTCTCCTTCTTTCTGATCGATCTCGGCCGCCGGTGCTTTGGTGACACCGAGAGCATGCCCTTCTAGCTGCGCACCCCTCAGCGTCGTGAGGACTTGTGCAGACCAGAGGGAAAAGTTTTGCTTGGTGAGCTTCTCCGAGATTTGGAGGCCAAGCAAAGGATTTGCGTTGGAGGTGGATGAAGTGCTCGCCATGGCGATGGATGCTCTTGCGGTTTGATCTAATCTCACACAAGCTCTGCTACCATGTAAACTTCAGAGGGCAAGCGTGGGAACGTCTTCGGTGAGACGATTGCGTGTTGATTAGCGGCAACAGCCGGTCAAGCAAGGTATAGGAGTATATATACTGCTAGTTCAGATATAGTTGGTTTCTACTTTACAGGGGATATAACAACCTATGGTTCTATCTAGTCCAACAACCTGATATAGCCGTATACGTTTACAATATATATTATGATAAGCATAATCTAACAAATAGTAGTAAGCAATGCCGTAGATATTTTTAATATAACACATTTTATGAAAAGTAGAACAAATAGTGAATAATCTAAAAACTGAAGGGGCACCAATGTCTCCGTAAGCAACGGGTACTTGAGCTGTCTTCGAGATAAGTGAAATATCGAAGACAGAAGATTATTTCTTTAGAAATACGATCATGATAAATTTTTATATAAAATATTTTAAAAAATATAATGTTCAATAGTTTAGAAAACATATGCCCAAACGCTAAGAAAAAAAGGCGAGAAAAATCCAGTAAAGGACACAACCTTAGTTGAGTAGTTGGATTTTTCTGCATTTCCTTAGCTAGCCCGCTCGTGCATTTACGGCTAAAGATAGAAAAAAAATAGTTCTTTCTAGTTTTTAATGGTGTCAAAGATATAATTAGCTACTAGAAAACTCTATTTATAAATGTGAGATAATGAATTTTTGTGTATAAAGATTTGAGAGTCGTGCACGCAAAAGTCAAGGAAAGAGTCGAATAACCAGGAGGGAGAAAAACTACCTAAAAACTACCTATATGCTCCTTGCAATAAATCTAAAAGAATAATTATCATGTTTTGGATCAACCTAAGAGACGGCAATCTAAAACAACGGGTACATATCTGCGTTACGGCCAATAACAATATTGTGATAGACTATGTTAAACCATGTTGAATGATACTCCCGACTTACTAATACGTTTGTGTTTTACCTATCTAAACGTGCGACGGTAACATTAGCATAACATGGTTAAACGGCCATCACGCCCATGCTACAGACGCAAATTCTTTACGAGTTTACCCTGCAATCGGCAATATATTATGAAGTTATACCCAAAGGTAAGCTGACCAAATCTCAAGTCTTGCGGACCGTGCGGTCCTGTCCACTTGCCCACCAAACTTAAAAAGATCAATCGTATCTTCCGTACCTTCCTGCCGCAATCTTAAGGTAGCAACACAAGCACAGTAATCAACGATAAACCACACGTGGCTAGCTAGTGGCTACTTTAGTTTAGTAATCAGGCATGGACAACATGGACCACAAATCAGTAGATCGCATTGCATTTGCACATAAACGAGGTCAACACAAGCATATCCTATCGTATATGTCATATGCATTAAAAACCTACTTAGTATAGTTAATCTAATACTTAATAACCACTAATGCTATTAATTTTAGAGAGATAGCATTTCATTGATTCAATTAAATTTTATATGGATATACAAAAGCATATATGTTTTATCCTTGATAATGATTGTACTTGATAAACAAGAGTTAATATGCTAATTATTTAAGCAAGTAATAAGGTTGGCTACGTGGCTTTATACTAGTAGTATTACTAGTATTATTGTTAATGGAAAAATCTTGATCATTGATTTAAAGTTACCCTACTAGTAAAAATTATTACTCCATCTCTCCCTAAATATTTGACGCCGTTAAATTTTTTATACACATTTGACTATTTGTCTTATTCAAATTCTTTTGTAAAATATATAAAACTATATATATGCATAAAAGTATATTTAACAATAAATAAAATAATATAAAAATATTTAATAATTAGGTAATTTTTTTTAATAAGACAAATAGTCAAACATGTATAAAAAAAAGTCAATGACGTCTAACATTTAGGCACGAAGGGAGTATATTATCAGTAGTTAATATTACAGTATAAATATACTTCATTTGTTGGGTTAGAAAAAGTAAATTGTTTATATTAGTTCTACCACCAATAAAGAGTATTGTAGAATACATAGACGGGGTAATTAATCTATTTATTATACTGTATTGTTGCATATTCATGCGATAACATGCAGTATATCATATAGAAAAACTAACAAATTAATGATTGTACTCACGATAATTCTCACCGTAAAGCATCTAGTGTAAAATATTGCCAAATTAAAGCCGATAACACTGTATAAACAACTTAAGTTAGCATTTTTGTGCTTTTTAACTCAGATGTTGATCACCAAGAACGGCAATACAATTGTACTATGACGAAGAAGACTTATTGGACGGCGGACCAGCCACCGATTCACTGGTGCCGGTCTCGCAAAACCAGATAAATTTGAGAACGCTCCGCGGGGCTATCAATGCATGTGTTTCCAGGTCAAATGCATGGACGCCATCATGGATGTGTTGATGCTCTGCTCAAGTTCGTTGTCTCCATCGCAATTTGGCGCCACTTGTTTTAATTTTCTTTCACGAACATTTGGGGCCGCTTGTCAATCACGGCACTGTGCATTATGCAGAGCACCATGCGAAAACATGATTAGGGGCACGTACGTCTATTTTGGACAGCACGATCCATTGACGTATAACTGCAGCCGCTGTACGTCTCCATGAGCACGCTACAAGAAAATCAAAAGCAAATAAATAGCACTAGTCAAGAAAATCAAAAGCAAATAAATAACACTGGTACCAGGAGCACGTACAATATAGCATACTATAAGCTAGCTATAAACATATTTTAAACAAATAAGAGAGGATATAGAAAATCAGTGGGCTACTAATTTATACCTAGTTACAGCACGCGTTATAAGACACAATGTGTACGATATATGAGACTATGTATTAATGTTTTATAGTTAATTATCGTATTAATTGACAATAGATTGAATAGCTCTAGTACGATTATTGGCATCCATCAGCGTAACCTGTGGCACACGGAATTTGCATGCACGCACATGATCGGTGCTCCTAAACTAAATTATTGCGAGGACAAGTTGTCCCGTTCAAGCTCGCGTCGAAATCCGTACGGATCTGCAAACCCCGGTAGTACTACTATACTTGATAGAATCTGTGGCACACATGGGCTGGTTGTTCCCTGCTTGCTTGGACCATTTGATCATGCAAATTTGCAAAGATTGAGACGTACATATATGGGGCACCTAAAAAGGCAAGGCTGGACTAATCAAATGGCTGGCCTATTTCTTCTGCCCCTGCATAGGGACAAACTCTGCATATTGAATGGAGTTTGGATGGGGGCCTCGAATGAACAGGTGATATCTCGGATCTTAGCTGGACGTGTCGAGTGATATGTGGATCGCTGATTGAGGAGCAAACTCTCAACAGAGATAGTGCATTGCATTCATATGCATGCATGCACTGGACATTGTAGCAACATTTAGTACAGTCTGTGGACAGTGCTGGCCTGCCGGGACACTTCACATGATGCTGAATTAACTTTCCTTGTACGAAGTGGTCCAGGCATTATCAGGAGAGCTAAAAATAACGAGCAATCAACACAACAGTGGATCATCATGCTCGGTAGCTGGAGTACTAAGAGTTGCGTGATGGGTTCAAAATGTGAAACGTGTGTGTGATGAGATCAGATGAGTAATGAAGCTGTCCGGCGGTAACGTCCATCATGGATCATGGGACAGACAGGGTGTACAATACTACGACAGTACTACATTGACTACACTAGAAAAAGAAGGGTAATGGACCAGATCGACCAACCAAAACGTACACTAGTGCCATGATCATAACAAGTCAGGATGCATGAATCATAATACTGCTACTACTTGTATTCGCCCAATTGTTTCCATTATCATCAGAACACTGTGCTGCCACACACTCTGGCACGCATGGCGAGTTGCAAATACACTATTTGGAAACTGCCATATTAGCGAGCTAGGCTCTTGAAAGCAAAAATGAAAATAGTATATGATGAAAGCATCTTGATCGATCGATCAGTCATCAGTCAAAGGAGCCTAACTGTCGACGCTAGACATTGTCGCATTGCTTTCATGCATGCATCGATCTAGACTATCTAGTACCATCACGCAGTACGTACTCTTTGCAGTAGTAGCAAACACATGCACCCACACAGCTATACAAGCCTAGTACTACCGCGATCTCATCACAGGGCCGAGCTTTTTTTTGCATCGATTCATCAATTGGCACGGGCAAATTAAGCTGTAGCAGTAGATGCTGCGGGGACAGTACTAGGCAGAGAACGGACGCACGCTAAACGTTCATTGCTCGCACTGGTCACTGGTGGTCACCGACTCAATCACTGCAAGGTGAAGGAGTAGCTAGACGCTGCTCCTACTTTACAGGTTGCTCGAGAAGAGAGCGCGGTCTCCAGCAATTTTATCTTTTTTTTACGATCGATGGAGATGCGATCGATCGACGTGAAGCCAGTCACCGCTGCGTCGATCTCTATCTCTCGCAGCAGAAACGTGACTCCGGTCGGGAGAGACTGTTTAGCTGTGAATGGCCGCATCCATCATTGTTTCAGGAAAAAGGAAAAAAAATCAAAAGTTGCAGGAATCATGCTTGAGTTGAGCCTTTTGGACTGTTTGGAGCACGTGGTCGGTCTTATGCTCTTCCTCCTCTTCCCTTCCGACCGATGGCCAATCACATGGACTGGTCTGATGTTGGTGCATGGTCTCGTATACAGTGTGCGCATGCAGGCACCTTCAGAGTTCAGATTCCTCCCAACTCGGTGTTCCTGATAGGAACCGGATGGTGGAAACGCAGTGGAGTACTGTACATGCATCCGATTGATCGATCACACTGTCCGCGGTCGGGCACGGCAGCACACGGTGAAAAAGCGGCACGTACGTTTGTGGCGCATGTAACGTTGGCACGTACATACCGTTGTCTCGCGTACGTAGGTGGGCCGGGAGCGACGCCGCGCACGTCGCGGCGTGGTTGGCGCTCCACTTCACTTGGCCGTGTACGCCAAAAAAAAAAAAAAGCTGCAGCTCTCGATAGATCGGCGTGCGATCCGCGCCCGCGCTTCGGTGTCAAATGACTCGATCGGTTTGTGCTAGCTGTCTCTGTGTCTACTGTCTAGCTTTCGCCGTATCGCGTGGTGGTGGTGGTGGCTGGCCGGCATCGTCGGTGTGTGCATGGATCGATTGTATTATGTATGCATATATGCTGGTGACGCACTGTGGTTGGCTCGATCGGATGGAGCCAACGTACGTTTGGTGGGACGCGCGGTTGCACGCGCAAGTTGCCACCCGACCCCGTTATCAAGCCTCCCTTGGCATATCGATCGATCGGTGGATCTTGTCCCCATTCCGCAGTAGCATCGATCACAATTGCCGCTCGGACCATGTTGTTACCTCGAGTGTACTGCCCTACCGGAACTTGAATACGAGGGCGGATTTTTGACGGATGTGAATGTGGGATCTACATCACGTATAGTGCTCAGAGGAAGTTCAATACTATAGCTAGTTGCTGGCCACATCGGTCTATAGCCAAATTAATAGCTAATTCATTCAATAGCTATCTATAGACATATACTACATAATTAATATTCGGTCTCACCTGTCATATAATACATGTGTCTTAAAGTCTATGCTACAGCTGGGTACAAATATATAACCCATTGTACTTCTCTCCTCTCATATCTCCTTAAAACATACTTATAGTTGGCTTATAGTCTCTATTGTACTTGCTTTCTTGTATACTCCATCTGTCCCAAAAAACCAATTATCCGGTTTTCATGTCTAACGTTTAACCGTCCATCTTATTTGAAAAAAATTTAGGAAATTAGAAAAAAAACTAATCACACGTAAAGTATTATTCATGATTTTATCATGTAATAAAAATAAAAATATCAATCGCAAAAAAATTTGAATAAGATGAAGAGCCAAAAATTATATGTAAAAAGTGAAAATTTAGTTTATTTGGGACGGAGAGAGTACTAATCAAAGCCATGTGGCCTGGTGGCTAGTGGATTTTGATTAGATCCTAACCCCCTGATTAGCAGACAACTCGGGGAACGACGACATGTGCACACGCACCGTGCAAGCAGCGGCCACTGTCCGAGGACCAGTTAGCCACGTGGTGACGTGCACTGCAGTTCAGGGCGATCGATCACCCGTACGCTTTGTTTGCCACGCGCACAGACGCACGGTGCATCACCCTCGGCTGCGATTAACAAAAGCAATCTCTTACTCCTACAACTACCACGGTAGCTGCGGAGACAGAGTTTGTGAGTTGTGTGACCCTAGCAAAGCGGTGGGGTATCTCTCTCGTCTCGCTCAGGAACAGCAATCGTGGTGCTGCCCGTAGCCTGTGGACAAGCAGTCTACGGGGCCGTATCCATGTGTCACCAGTTCAGGATCCGGCCGCTTGTGACAGGCTACTGTTCACGTACGGGATCATCACGCATTTAGTGCTAGGTCGTCACTCCCTACGGTCCGCGCGTTATATACACGGCACTGTGCCTATACCAACGACTTTATTCATTTTAAAATAAGATTATTTGTATTTTCTATTTATTATAAAAATAAGTTTATCTTTATGAATTACTATATAAATATTTCTAATTAATTTAGCATAGACAAAGAAGTTAGAATGTCTTCTTTTAGTCAGTTCACAGTTAATTTTTAAATTATAAAGCTCTTAAATCATTTTAGTGATTAAAATTATAAAAATCATTACATAAATATTTATATTGTGATATAAAATTTAAATTCTTAAAATGATTACATTTTGTTTTGCAAAAAAAAAAGATGCGTGTGTGCAACGTGTGACCGAGACGGCCACACCAGCAGCGAATCGCTACGGTTTTTACTTTTGCCTCGTACTAGTACCCACTAGGGTTGGCAGATTGGGAGATAGAGGGGTGTTTGTTTTTATGGGCTAAACTTTAGTCCCTAGTCATATCAAATGTTTGGATGTTTGTTATAAATAGTAAACGCAGTCTATTAATAAAATCCATCCATAATCTTGACTAATTTGCGAGACAAATCTAATGAGCCTAATTAATCCATGATTAGGCTATATGAAACTACAGTAAACATTTGCTAATTATAGATTAATTAGGCTCAAAAAATTCGTCTCGCGGATTACTCCCTCCGTCCCAAAATAAATCAAATTTTCACTTTTTACCTACAATTTTTAACTCTTCGTCTTATTCAAATTTTTTTTACGATTGATATTTTTATTTTTATTAGATAATAAATCATGAATAGTCTTATTCAAATTTTCTGAAAATTTTTCAAATAAAACAAATGGTCAAACGTTGGACATAGAAACCGGAGAATTGGTTTTTTGGACAGAGAGAATAGCTCTCATTTATGAAATTAGTTTTTTATTAGTTTATGTTTAATACTTCAAATTAGTGACTAAATATCCGTTGTGACACGTGACTAAAAAGTTTAGCCATATCTAAACACCCCATAGGTGTCGTGTGGGACCCACGATATAATATCCTCTCGGTTCGCACGGCCGTATCCTAGTAGGGACCCACCGGTTTGTCTAGAGTAGGAGGGAAAGCGAGAGATGGCTATGCGGCCGGCGTGTGCGCAGGTGCGCGTGTGTGGTGGCTTTCAGGAATCAGTACCGGGAAATGGGAGCCAGCTGGGGCCCATGGCTCTGAGTGCTTTCGGACAACCGAAAAGGCTACTGCAAGTGGCTACGTCCACACAGCGAAACGACACGAATACATCAATTGGCATGGCCCCGAGTTTTACCAGGACCAATTGATGTCGGGTACAAATAGTAATAATCTTCACCCGTTTTATATTATATTTTTTAAAAAAATTATCTAAATTTATTTAGATATTAATTTATAAATATTATATATTAATTTAGATTTATTAACAGAGAATTTTTTTATTAAATAAACCTTTTTAAGTAATAATTTTGTTACTAAACCTGGCAAATTTTTTTCAAAACTGAAACTTTTTACCACGCCAGTGCAGACAACGCTGTCACGCAGCCTAATCGGTGTGGCACGGCGTGGCAGGACTATGCTGCCACACCACCGTAGCCTTTTGGCCACGCTAATATTGGTAGTATGACAAATAGGTTCATGGGGTGAAAATATTTTCTCCGGAGGTTTAGTAATAAAATTATTCCTTAAAAATGTTTAAAAAATAAAAAAATATCTATTAACAGATATATGAATCTAGTCAAAGCTAACAAAATCTTATATTATGAAACACAGTAAATAGTTAGGAGTAACTTATAAATACTGTGATATACATGCATGCTAGAGTATAAATATATGGATCATTTATCTCTGATACAACTAGTTGGAGTTAGATGTGTACTTTTTTTTCTCTTCATCGTCAATCTGATGTACCAATTCTTTTTTTTTAAATAGGTGTATCAATTCTTATAACACTCCTATGTCAAGTTACTTTACTCGCTCCAAGCATACGTCAACTACAGTACCATGGTGATGCCGACAATATACTGCTAAGCTCTTTTATGCCATCTCGCTTATTAATATTTTTATTCAGTTGGAGAATCATCCGTCCACGCTCTATTTTTGGATTTTTCTAGTAGTGTTTTTTTTTCCCTCTAAAGAGTCGCTGTTGCAGCTGAAAACGCAAGATTCGGGCCACTAGAAGGTAAGGAATCGACCGATCAACGTTCGTGTCAAGGATTGAAGCCATTTTTGTTGTTATCTGCGAGCTTAAGCAGCCACCACATACGAAGCATAAATGAACCGGACAGGCAAGTCACGCAGCGACCAGCGGCAGCAGCAGGTAGCGACGCCCGCCGAAAACGACGTGACAAATTTTTCCCCCGTCGCACGCGTCACGCTTTGTTCGCCGATCACTTTCGCCGCGCGAGGATACATCACCACTTTATTACTATATGACGAAGGGGTGTTCTTTATCTATTACGGAGTACTATATAATTTTTCTATATTTATTTAATAATATAAGCTATAAAATTAACAATTACAATTACAAAAATAAAAATTAATTTTAAAGATAAAATGGTGAACTTCTACATATTTTTTTAAAAAGTATATAAATTATCAATTCGGAAAATGAGTCTAACCATTTTACTTACAAAATTTACACTTATAGGCAAGGGGAAAAACGAATTATACGTGTAAAACAACTCAGGGTGATAATGGATCTAACCATTTTACTTATAAAATTTAAGAACCGAGTTCAAAATGGATTTAAAATAAAATTGTATAGAGTTTTGAGCTAATTTTTTTTTTAAAATTAAATATGGTTGTGAAAGAACCCACGGGTCTTGGCTCATTAAGTGAGCAAATGGACGAATTTTATATATTATTTATGTTTTACACTGTCCATTTACCTCAAATGTAGAATATCCCAGCAAAATTTTAAAATTTAGGAAACATTCTCACCCCTAAAAACAACACGTCAGTATGGTCTTCATCAGTGATTCACTGATAATAGATTAGTCACCTTAAACTGACAGCCTAAGAAAACGATAAACACATGATGTTGTTTAATTCACTCCGTCACGGCTCTATGTATTTTCAACACATGAACAAAGTAGAACAACTGCAGGGTGTATTAGGCGGTACTTGATCCTATCTAGCCAGCAGTAGGTTTGGGCGCACGGCGTTGGAAACCAGTGCCTACACAACGTCGACTCGGACTGGGGTCGGAGACGTGATATGCTCCGTGTCGGTAGCGTTCTTCGCCCCATGTCGCGTCCTCGCGCTGCGCCAGTTGCACGTTGACATGATGGATGGATGATATATACCGTACGACTCCACGGTCACGGTGTCATCGCATATATAGACTCGAAGAATATTGTTTCCCTGGTGTGATTTTCGTGCTAATTGGATTAGTAATGATGTTTTCTTTGGTACAACAGGCATATAGTAATCTAAAGAAAAGCAAAAAATAGAAAAAGAAAAGAAACATATGATTAAAAAATCATTGTGGTTAAATATTACTCCATCTATTTGAAAGTATATTGTCTTTTTTTTTCTCAGTACAAGAGTGTGACTACATATTACTATATATTATTTATATGATATAACAGTATGATCATGAGAAAATTAATCATATCAATTTTGTGTTATAAAAATTATTGTAATAAATAATAGTTGGTCAATTAAACCCTTTTCCAAAAACAAAATGTAGAATATACTTTGAAATGAAGGAAGTATCATGTGTAACGAAATTTCAAATTGTTTGGAAACATACGCCTAGATGGTTCAGATAGGCAAATACGGAGATGTCCAACAGAGCGCTAAATCTAAAATGGAGTTAAAGCTATGGGGCTCGAACTGCTGTGTACATTTTTTCGGAGAACTAGTGCTGGGTGCCTGGGTTTGACTCTAGCTCCGCTCGATAAGGATCCAGGAACTTGATTACTTGAGCCGTGTCAAATAGACCATATATACTTGACTAATAGGTTAAGGATTTTTGGAGATGAAGTAGAGAGAGCAAAGTAACTGAAATTAAACTTTTCCTACAAAATGCTTCCTCTGATTCAAAATATAAACATTACTTAAACTTTGTATCACTGTATAGATATTTGTACAAGGATTTATATGATTTCAATCATTCCAATGATTCCAAAGTGAATTTCAAGGATTTATATGTTATCTAAAATGATAACATTTTTAAATAGATGTAGTGATAAACACAGGGATTGAACATTGTTTACAATCAAGCCCATAAAACCTTCTTTCTTTTGATTTTTATGAACTAGTAATATTGCATCCTTCTGTCATACAGTTCAAATGACTCCGATCTAGCACCCACTAGTGTTATACAAATTCACTGGAATTTTGATATTTTAATCCTTTTAAAAACTTATTTTACAAATAGGCCACTGAGAACACTTATTGCACGGATAAATATTTTTCTCCAGATCAACGTCATTGACGCCGTCCTCTAAGTCAACATGACATGCTTATGTGGTCGGAGGACAGCGCAAATGACGTTGTCGCGGTCAAAATTGTCCATTCGTACAATAAATTTTTTCAGGGATTTATTTATAAAATAAGTTTTTTAAAAAGACTAATATATCAAATTGCAGTACAAATTCATGCATTTTGTCAAACAAAATAATGGTAGAGGTATAGAGACAGAAAATGTACTTGATTTTAGTTTGTTATGTGTGGCATGAGAGGAAAATGAAGTTATTTTTGGGATGGTAAAGTTTTTTTTTGACATATTATTAAATTTGAACAATTTTTTTTGGCATATTGGTAATAAGAAGTCCAGTCCAAGAGGCTCGCACCGTACCTCAGCTGCAGTCAGAACACCAAAACTAGTGCCAAACTTTCTTACGGTCTCAATTTGATAGGTATATCAATAATTAATTTTCGGAGCACAAATATTTTTTTTATCGTAGTTGGGTTTAGGGGGTGAATACAACGGTATATTTGCAAAAGAAAAATAATTTATAAATAATAATTTTCTAAATATAATTTTAGCGACGTAAAAGCAAAGACTGGAAAGTAAATTTCAGTGAAAAACTACAAACTCAACTCTAAATTTAAGCTTGAAAATTTAAATTCTGGCTTATAAGCATAGGCAGAAGCGAAAAGATGGGGTGTAGTAAAATTTCTAGTAATTATTTTTCTGATCTCCTTTTCGGATATTACTTATTCTATTTTAAATAAGATCATCTTTGTCCCTCTTGTTTGGCTTAAAATAAGTTAGTTTTAAAGCAATTATTATATTAGAGTTTATAAAAAGAAAACCAATACATTTAAACTAGATCAAATGAGCAAAATTATATTAGAATAAGTTAAAATGAATAATATTATAGTTTTCTTATTCTGTCTGTCCTAAAAAACTTTATTTTTTTAGCCTATTTCACGCATAACCATACAAAGCTACCGTACTAAAATGTGTTTCACTTTTTTGCAACTCTAATGCATTTATCTTATGTTTTGCCGAACTCTAATGTAATAGTTGCTAAAAAAATAAATATTTTATTAGATAAATAGGAAAAGCTAAACATAAAATCTTTTGGATCGCCTAGTGATCAAATGTTTGAAAATTTTAATTCCATCAATCAAATTCAGTCACTGCTGTACGCAAGTCAAAAATATGATACACGCCCTCCTCTTCTAGCCCCCATACATTACACACGTATATGACAGAAGAATAAAAATATCAAACTTTTGATGAATAGCAAAAGTAAAATCTTTTTAGGATTAAAAAGTACTACTTCCTCTATTTCACAATGTAAAATGTTTGAGTTTTTTGCTTGCAATGTTTGACTATTTGTTTTATTTAAAAACTAATTGAAATATGATTTATTTTGCTTATGACTTACTTTATTATCAAATGAATTTTAAGTACGACTTATCATTTATATTTATACTAAATTTTTGGATAAGACGAATAATCAAACGTTATAAAAATGAAAGATTTTATATTATAAAACGGAGGTAATACTATTTTCCTGGTATGCACTTGACAGCTAAAAGGGAAGTAAGGCCCCGTTTAGTTCGCAAAAATTTTCGCCCAAAAACATCACATTAAATTTTTGGACACATAAATAGAGTATTAAACATAGATAAATCGAAAAACTAATTGCACAGTTATTTGAAAAATCGTGAGACGAATCTTTTGAGCCCAATTAATACATGAGCCATAAGTGCTATAGTAACCCACATGCGCTAATGACGAGTTAATTAGGCTCAAAAGATTCATCTTGCGGTTTTCATACCAGTCATGAAATTCGTTTAATTCGTTTTTTCATTATTGTCCAAAAACCACTGAAACTTACGACGTTACACACGAAAATTTTAGTTTCACGCACTGACAGCCCCTAATTTTGGGAAGTTTTCTACTCTTCGTGCGGCAGATGTTTTACGCGTACTGAGAGCAGCACAGCGTCATGCAAGAAAAGCAGCGCCGATAAGCCGCGGTTTTTACCCCGCGGGCAAAGGCAGCCGCGCCCAGCGCCATGGACCATCGATCATCCTTACCAGCTCTGGTACTGCTAGGTACGGCAATCAAGGACGACACGCCAACGTGGGTTAACACAGAAGATGACACGCACGTACCAGCAGTAGTCGCCAGTCACACCACCAGCGAACCCACTGCTGCCACTAGTCCCGCGGCGCCCACGCGCACGCAGGAGAGGGGACATCGCTACGGTGCGTAGCACAGCTGCGCGCGGCGGGAGGCACGGCGCGCGCTTTTGGCTCGGGCCGCGGCCCCATGCGCGCGGGACGAGTGCGCGATGCCTGCTTCTTATACTTAAATTTAATAATTTTACATAAAAAATAATCTATAAGAGAGTAATTATTTGACTTGGCATAGTATTTAACTGGTTAAACTTGAGTCAATCTAGCAACTAATTCCTCCACTAACATGTTTGTTATCCGTGGGTCACATGGATAGGACCCTTTTATCATTCTCCTCTTGCCAAGATTTGAAGAGTGTAGATGGATACTCTCTTAAAGTTTATAAATTTAATTTGCTAAAAACTAAAATAAATAGCTAAATTTTAATTTAGAGAGTCAAAATTTAGCCACCGTCCGTTGGATACTCTTAGCCCTAGCCTGCACTGCGCTGCGCTGCATTGCACTGTACCATTTTTGTGCGTTTGTTTGGCCCTGACCACTCGGCCGATCCAGATCAGATCGATCGGTCGCTGTAGCCGATAGCGCTGCGTGCCGGCACTCGGCTCCCACCACCGCTAGTGCCCGTTGCTCTCTCTCACTCTCGCTTGTGCTAGCTCGATCCGATCTGTAACATCCGTCCCGTCCCGTCATGCCATCCACCAGCAGTAGTCCAGCGCCACATGCGTGCATCCGTAGGGAGAGCATCACGGAACAGTACAGATTGAAACATCGCTAGTCGCGACTGTGCGCGACAGCCGTGCCCTGGCTGAACGAATGGTGGTGCGTGCACCGCGGTACGGCGTGCTGCCGTCCTCCGGGAAACGGTGGCAATATCTCCTGCCGAAAGGGCAACGTACAGGGCGCTTCTTATATTAGGCGGTGGCAATTTATTAAAATTTTTTAGCAAAAACATCACATCGAACGTTTAACCAGATGTCGGAAGAGATTTTTGGACACGAATGAAAAAACAAATTTCAGATTCTGGCTGAAAATCATGAGACGAATTTTTTAAGCTAACTAATCCATCATTAGTACATGTTGGTTACTGTAGCACTTATGGCTAATCATGTCCTAATTAGGTTTAAAAGATTTGTCTCAAGATTTCTTTCACAGCTGTGTAATTAATTTTTTGATTCATATATGTTTAATGATATATTTAAATGTTTAAAAGTTTGATGTGATGTTTTTAGGAAAAAATTTTAGGAACTAAACACTTACCGCTTGCATGAGGGATTCTGCGGGCATCTTGCTCGGGTTCGCATCATCTTTTTAAGTATTGCCCGTTACAAACAATTGCGTATGAGTTCATTCAGAATTCACACCTCTATATTTTCGTTTATATTTATATATCAAAATTTAAATTTTTAATATTGAATTTAGAGTTGATTTTAGGAGTTTTTATTTGAAATTTACTTTATTGAATTGGATTTTAGATCGCTAAAATATTTATATATAAATTTTATTCATAAATTATTTTATATTTGTAAATATATCATTTGGTTTTTTAATGAAAAAGCCAAACAAGCACAGACTCGCGCATCAGTAATTATAAGAGCATTAATATAATAATATAGGATATACAGTCATCCGGTCTGTGCATTGGCCGCGAAGGAGACCACTCGCATGAAGCATAGGTAAACAATTTTTTTTGTGTTTCTAGCACTAATTGAATTGTTTGTTTTCGTTAGAAAAATAGATACACAGTAGAGGCATGGGAATTTTATATGAAAACTCTTACATGAAAACCCACAGACTCTGACCGATAATAACTAATTTAAAAATATGATTTCATCCTAAGAAAACCATTTATTAGGAAAAACATATGTAAAAGTAGTAAAATCAACTAATAACTGTGCTGTGTTATATATATATGCAAAGGATGACTTATATTTAGGCACAAATTACAATGTAATCGGCATTGGACAAGGATTAGTATTTAAGTCATACTCCAACCGCTTTAATATCACGTGAACATTTTGTGAAATGAATATGGCCTTACTATTTGCCAGAACGATTAAACTCTATAAATTGATTTATCGTATGACGGATTGAATATGCCAAACTTATAGTTTGAAGACCATGTTGATGTCCAAATAGACGTGTAGAGACTAGAGAGAGTATCTACAATATGATACTAAGGTTTTAGAGAACAAAAGGATGGATTAGTGTATATGTTGTCCAAGCTCCCAGGTGGTTATCGTTTCGATTTTTGAGGAAAAAGCTAAACGGAAGATACTTGCAAACGAAAATAATTTATGGATATTTGTATGCATTTTCTAAGCGATTTAAAAGCAAATGCAAAAAAAAAACTATAATAAGAACCCAAAAAGTAACTCCAAGTTTAAGAGTCTAAAAGAATATTCAAAATTTTGCTTATAAGAGTCAACAAAAGTGAAAAAAATTAGTTTGCTAAACATATGCAAAAACATTCTATACACGTTTTAGAAAATTGTTTCAAATTCATTTATTTGTAGTCTTGGATAGTTATCACAAAATGTTACTACTATTTAGCTTTTTAACCATTTAACTGTTCAGCATAAAAGAACATGCGCTGGAGATCTTAGAGTCCCCTGATTATACCTGCTCCATCATCTCAAAATAGTAACTTATCCAAATTTATAGTAAGAAATCCGTGCATATACTTACTCCATTGCATTAATTTTTTTTTCCTTGTCTCGTTTTGTCGCAAGATAAGTTAATTATTATTATTATTATATTGCATTTTATAAAAGTAGTATATAAACGCATTGACATATAAAGCTTGTAATATCTACATTAACATTTGATAAAGAGAATAGTATTTTAATCTTTGTTTTTATATTGGAATATATGAAATGAATGGAAAATAAAGTTATTTTGAATCAGATGGAGTACGTTGGAGTGGAGGGAGAAAAAAAAATACGACCGACATACTCTCTCCACTCCAAAAGGATTCACTTGTAGCAATCCTCACATATACCTTGTACAAAGACTGGGTGTACTTCATCATTTTAAATCCTAAAGCATTAGTTCACTATATTTTTAAATCATAACATATTTATCTTCTATTTTACTAAACTCCAATGCAATATTGTTTTAAAAATAAAGTCCTCATAAGACTATAATGAGCTAAAAATATTGTTTTTTAAGACAAATGTAGTAAGTAACTATTAAAGAATATACTTGATGATATACTTGGTGCATTCTATCAAATTAAAGAAGAAATCCAGAAGTGGAAGTAGAAAAAGGAAAATTTCACAAGTGGAAGTGGAGAAAGAAAAATGAGAAGAAGCTAGTACTATCTCCGTCCCAAAACAATATTATTTTTCGTTTTTTAATGCCCAACGTTTGACCATTCGTCTTATTTAAAAAATTTATATAAATACTTAAAAAATTAGTCCCGCATATGGTATTATTCATGTTTTATCATCTGGTAAGAATAAATATATTAATCGTAAATTTTTTCAAATAAGACGAATGATCATGGAAAAACGAAAAAAAATATGAAGGTATTTCAGGATGGAGGTAGTACAACTTTGAACTTGACGGGTCTAGTGGTACATACTGACCCGGGCATGATTAACGGGTCTCCCCGGGATGCATCGGGTCCGGGCAGGCACGATCCAGATCTGTACAGCATAGTACTGTAGCAGTGTATTGCTACTAGTATGCCGAGTCAGCTCTTGCCTGGTTGTATTTATGCAAGCAAGCCCATACTGATCCGTCTCACCACTCCGTAGCGGGACTTTTAATATTTTGCCACTTTTCACCACGTCCACTTAATCCTCTCACAGCTACCGAGAGAAGTGACAAAAGATTTACCACTCACTAGTTAAAAGTGGCAAATAGTTAAATTTCCCCTCTGTAGCACTCAATAGCAGGTACAATAGCAACAAGGTATAAGTCAGTTATAAGCATATTTTAAAGAAATAAAAGAGGAGAGAGAACAGAGATGGGCTACTAATTTGTAGCCAGCTGCGCACGAGCTCCAAGACAAAATATGTGTATGATATGTAGGACCATGTAAGGATGTTTTGTAGGTAACTATTGTATTAATTGGCTATTAAATTGACTATGGTCCTGTTTAGAGACATTTGGAATGACAAATGGCAAAAGTTTTGGTGACAAAAGTTTTGGCATTATATTTTTGCAAGTTGGTGTTTAGAGACACGTAAAATTTCCTAACTTTTTGGCAAAAGTGAAAGGTGATCCGCGTCTCTATGTACTTTTTGATGAAATTTGCTACTCTAGACTGCCAAATGCCAAATACAAAGTTATCATTTTTTTACCACAGTGTTTAGATCCATTTTGTCAGAAAGTGTTTCAAAATAGTAAAACTTTTGTTATTTTAAAGATCTGAACAGGGACTAAAGATAAATCGAAACTAGTAGCAGTTGGATATAGAATTGAACTTTCTCTTACGTTCGTACAGTTGCCGTCGAAACTGGTTGCGACTGGTTGCTGTGCCTGCTCCAGCCTCCATGCAGCCATCAATCCCAGCAGCTGCAGCAGAAACAGATGCATGGTCTGACCAAGGCTGACTGTTCCCCCCCACAATCCTGGGCCCTGCTGCACGCTGGAGTACTGCAAACTGGCAAAAGCGAGAAAGTTGGCAACCTGCCACTGCCACAGCTACGAGGAGGGAAGGAGCAGCCTATCCACCAAACGACACGCAAAGCAAGCAAACATCAATCGATATGTACAGACGTCGTGTAGTACAAATGCATGCATGGTGGTAGTAGTACCATCTCATCATGCTGGATCTCATCCTGCCAATGTGACAGGGAAACCAGTAACGCTGGTCGCTGGATGGATGGATTGGATTGGGTGGCGTACAGTGTAACGCTGCTATAATTGCAGAGATTTGCAGTTGCATGCACAGCATGCAGCATCCTAAAATGTAGCGTGCCATGTACCGACGGATCCTACCGAAAGGGCAGGCCTACGAGGCGATTCGCACCGGAGATCAACATGCCACACTCGAAGGGCCCGTTCACAGGTGGCCGTGGAGGAAAATTTTTCCCAAAATTTCTATGTGCACGTTTTCTGAAATACTAAACAAAATATTTTTAAAAAATAATTTATGTTAAAGTTGTTTAGGATGAAGTAGGCGGTGGAGGTCATGGCAGTGGAGGTCACGAGCATCGCCGATCGCTGCTCCCTGATTTGGAAGATGGCGGCGATGAAGCAGGCGGTGGCGTTGCGCAATTGTCTCCCCTCCTCCGCTGGCATCGTGCCCCTGTCCTTCCTCAGCAACGCACACGCATTCTCTGTCCTCAACTCCTCTCCCAATGTTGGCCATGTCCTTCTCCGCTACCGCCGCTGCATCAGGGCACGCCCTCCGCGGGCTGCGATCGTGGTGCTGATCTGGTCGGCGGTTGCCTACTCCGGCGACACATACTCTTGGTCCGGCCATCACTATTTCCCTCTCCTCATTCCTCTGGCTCCGTGTTCACTTAGTACACGTCCTGGGTTGTGTCTTTGACCTTTCTCTCTCGAAGCCACTCGTGGTCTACAGAAGACACACGAATCCTGGCAAAACCACTCACCCCGTACTCTCGCTCCTCCATGGCGATGGGTGACGGGCGTGGCATGGTGAGACCGCTCGCCACGTCCACCGCCCTGGGATTGTCCTAAGAAGAAGTGAGAGGGAAAAAAAAGAGAGGGACAAGAGTTTCACCTAAGATTACTCTATTAAGACATATTTTTTATGAAACAAACTCGATATCATTAAATTCATATTGGACAATAATTTTATGGTTATAATTTTGTGACATAAGTGATATATTAATAGAGTAATTTTTGGTCAAATCCTTGTCTTAACAAAAGAATATACACCGCATATTTTAAGATTGATGGAATAGTAGAATGCATACATCGCTTAAACTTAAATTGTCCTCAATATCGTATTTACCACCATAAAAAAATTGTAGTAGTGTAAGAGTATCCCAATAGCTAATCTAAATTTGATCCTCTGTATCTTAGTTTGGATGGTCATTTAAAACAGTTTCATCCTCTATATATTTGTGTGCTCCAACAGATCATTCATATTAGAGCATCTATATTCTAGTCTATTGTATTTTATTTACATGTAACTATCATGTATTTATTATATGTTTTATAGTAGCCAAAGTGGGGACAATTGAGTTTTACATGATGGAGAGAGAACATCTATATTTAGATGTTCTCTTTCCTGGATATAGACGACATCTAAAAATAGAGAATGAAATAGATGTTCTGTTGAAGCACTATTTTTATTCTCCATCCTCTATTTTTAAGATAGATGATAGGATAAAAGAGCTATTGAGGATGCTCTAAAAGAGTATCTCGGCCCCCTGTTGGGTTTTACATGATATATGATATGGTTTAGGGGACTAATAATTCCACGAAGAAAAATGCATGTGTTTAGTGCATAAGTAAATTTTTTAGCTAAAAACAAACCACCACTCAAAAGAAAAAGAATGGCACAACACATAAAAACTTTTACTTGTTATTTTCACTTATTGAGTTTTACTACCTCTATGTCCGATAATAACCTCATTTTTCGTTTTTCCGTGTTCAACGTTTGACCATTCGTTTTATTTGAAATTTTTTTGCGATTAATATTTTTATTATTATTAGATGATAAAATATGAATAGTACTTTATACGTGACTAATTTTTTTAATTTTTTAAGTTTTTTACAAATTTTTCAAATAAAACGAATAGTTAAACGTTGAACACGGAAAAACGAAAAATAAGAATATTATAGGACAGAGTTAGTAGGTCTGACGTACTGCTAACATGGGTATGATGTCATCAAAGTGACCAAGTAGCCAAATTATTTCCTAGTTTTCCATTGAGACTCCCAAAAGCAACAGGTACAATAGGGTGTTGGTTTTTGTGGGTGGAGGCAATAGAGAGTGTTGTGGTGAAGTCCCCGGTAACATTTCTCTCTTTCTGATACAGTGCTCTCACATGATGCTTTGGAGCAGACTGAACTTTACTCACTTGTTTTTAGTGTTTTGAATTGGATTTAGGCTATTATATTTGTCTAAATTTATATTAAGAGGATGCATACACGGTGAAAATAGATAAATTTAACTTAATTTTTTTTGAACCGCATGCCTAAAAACCCCAGACAACGTATAGCTCCGCCCATGCTTTTGAGCACCTTCTTCACATAGGCAAGTGTTATTGGATACTCTAGTGTTTATAACTGAAGTCCCGGGTGCTGGAATCTGTGAGTAACAACGGGTTTCTAAAGAGTGGGAGTAATTAACTCCACCCTTCCCCATATTTCTTGTGACCGGGTGTTTTAGATCTTGTGAGGTAAGATTAAACATATGGTTTTCGATTCCAGGTTATTACTCTCGGAGGATCTTCTCCTAGCCAGCTATGCGTTCGATGATGTCTCCTCCCAAATTCTACTCTCTCATTTTCTATACACGCGCTTCTCGAAGTTCTCACCATTGTAATTTTTGTATATATTTTCTATAAAAAAGTCGTCGAAGGAGGGCAACTTTTTGCGTATTCATGAAAAAAGCCAAAGAACATATTTATAAACAAAAAATAATTTATAAATAAAAATTTTATATATGTATCGTTAGCAATATAAAAACCAATGCTGAAAAAATTCGGTAACACCCTCTAAATTTAAAGTCGAAAATTCAAATTTTGACTTATTAGCATAGACATGGTAAAAAAAGCAAGGGTAATGTGTACATTTAATACTCTAGACATTATCATATGACAATTTAGACTGGAGTATTGAGCTTATAATTCAAATCGACAAATCTAAGATTAGACCCGCTCCACTTTTGTTAGCATTTTAATTCATATTACAATTATTTTGAGCAGCCCCTTTTCTCCATATAACCTCAAATGTTACACTTATTCAAGTATGTTTAGAGCTAGTACCGTAAACACCAATATCATTTATGATTAAACGGGGGAGAGCAATTGATTGGTTGCAAATGAATAAAATAAATGTTTAAATTGTATTGGGGCTAATGTGTTAACTTACTGTACTACATTAGTCGTTCTTTGATTATAAGTAATATAAGGAAAAAAAAGCTGCAATCATTTGCATTACTGCTAGTATTAAACTTGCTGTGCAGATTTTTGTTGTGTTTTTCACAGCAAAAGGAGTATTTACATAGGGATCAAATTGTTTATGTAAGACCCCGTGATGATAAAATGTTGGTGTATCGCTATGTCTTTTGGCTAGATCAACCCATTTTATACTTGGCACTTGAGACATGTAGTCTCCCGTTTTTGATTATGTTTATGTTTAAAAATCAAATTTTAAATTTTTAACTATAATTAAAATGAAAATTTTATTTTTTAACTATAATTTGGATCTGTTTTTTGAGTTTTTTACGTCGTGTTTAACTTTTAGGATTTTCTTTTCGATATAAATTTTATTTATTTATTTATTATTATATATTTGTAAGACATTGAAAAAAAAGACCGCCATGATTTCTTCAAATATCTCTCTTATCACGGCTGATTGTTTTTCATGGCAATGCAATTATTGTCATAGAAAACGTCTTGTATCATTGGCTACTTGTATGGAGTGCTGGGGGTGCTCTAATTCTGCCACGATAGTGCGGTGGGCTTTCTCTTGTCACATCGGATGTTTGGATGATAATTTGGAGTATTAAATATAGACCGATAATAAAACTAATTGTATAAATAAAGACTATTTCACTGTATAAATTTTTTAAGCCTAATTAAGCCACGATTAGCAAATGTTTATTGTAGCATCACATTCGTTAATCATGGACTAATTAGGCTCAATAGATTCGTCTCGTGAAATAGTCCAGAATATGGGGTGAGTTTTATTAATAGTCTATATTTAATATTTCTAATTAGAATCCAAACATTCGACAAACAGGCCGATAGTACAATAGCAGGTTGTAAGCCGACTGTAAATATATTTTAGTGACATAAGAGAGGAGAGTAAATAGCAGTTTGTAAGCCGACTGTAAATATATTTTAATGACATAAGAGAGGAAAGTAAAGAGTAATGGGATATAGATTTGTATCTAACTATAACACGAACTTCACAGTATGTATAATTGGTAAAGTATATGTTTTATACGTAGCTATTATATAAATTAACTATCAATGAATAATTTAAAGCTATACTGAACTTGCTCTAACACACGTAGGCAGCTTTATCACTCGTCAGCGGACTGTTGACTTACCGCATTGACGGTACCAGGGGCTTTCAATGCGCCTGTATGTAGGCCCGTTTGACACCGGGAAGAGGTACAGTAGCCTCGTAAAAGACTACGGCCGACAAATGACAAATATTAAAAGTTTTGGTGATAAAAGTTTTTACATTGTATATTTGCAAGTTGGTGTTTAGAGGCATGTAAAAGTTGCCAACTTTTTGATAAAAATGAGAGGTGTACCGCGTCCCTCTGCACTTTTTGGTGAAATTTGCTACTCTAGACTGCCAAATGCAAAGTTATTATTTTATTACCCTAGTGTTTAGATCTATTTTATTAAAAAATACTTTAAAATAATAAAATTTTTGTTATTTTGAAGGATATAAACAGGTACTACCAGCCACAACCGTCCAGCGGCTAGCTGCACCGTCGCATGTTATTCTGTGGACTGCACCCGCCTTATTTCGCACGGTCGAAAGCCAGAGGCCGGCCGTGGACCACGTACGCGACACGAGCACAGAGGAGAGCAGACGCTGCGTCGTGGCGCTAGTGCCACACCCACTGGCGCCGCGCACCGTGCTACGAAAATGGCTAAACGGGCAAACCCGCGTGTGTCCTCGTGAACGCTACAAACTTTATTTATATATTCCTTTTATAGAAAACTCTTTTATATGTATAATTTTTTATTGTAAAAATCTTTGCATATACGTTTGTTAAGTTAAATTATACATGCATATATTTTTCTAATAGATACTTTATTCATTTCGTTATATTTGTCTAAACACATGAAAATTTACCATACATGAACATAAAGATAAAATTTTACATGAAAATATTATATACAAAATCTATCTATCGAATCTTTATATTAGACAAATCTTTATATTAGAAAGAGATATTGGAAATTAACTCTCAGGGCTAGAAATTACTACATTATATCAAGAAAAAGAAAAATCTTAATTATTAGACCTTGATTGGTTGATATTATAACGGTATAGATTGATCGTGTAGTCATACACAAAATACAATTATACAAGATATATATATATAATCCAAACATATGGTAGTAGAATCTAAGAATTGTATATGAAATCCAAGCTTTATAGGCATATCAGATAACGGTTTTATATAAAATTCAAATATAATATCAATTTATGATGGGTCTAAATAATAATGTTATAGATAGGTTGATATAATTGTATATAAAATGGACTTATATTTATATAAAATATAAATTGAGAGTTATATATAAAGATCAAACCAATAAAAATTGAAAAAAAGAGTTGTCAATGAAATCGGAACATTATAAAGTTATAAGCTAAGAATTATATATGAAATCAAAATATATTTTACAAATAATGATATCTGTAAAAATAAATTTAAAAATTATATATATATATATATATATTAAAATTAACTCAACTTAAATTATTTTGCCATGTGCACGGGACGCATGGGCAACGGACGTTCCCCGAGCAGAGCCGCCCATCGTGCAGTTCCCTCCGTCGATCTGCCATGGTGATGTTTTGGCGTTGCATGGTCCACACCTACGCCACCAGCGCGCGGCGGAGTCACGCGCCACAACGCAACGTACGTACGCGCCCCGAAACGGAGCAGGGGCGGTGTATTGATGGGACGTGTCAATTAACGCACTGTGTGCAGCAGTAGCTCACAACGAGTATAGCTGCACTGTAGGCTGCTGGATCGGACGCGTCACGCGTGGTTTGCACTCACGCAAGGCACGCATGTGGGTGCGTGACCCGGGCCGCCTGCCGGACAACTGTGCCCGGCATGGGAGCAGGCGAGAGATCAGTACCGTAGCGTGATCGTGCACCAGCTCTACGTAAAACGTACGTGTCCCTGGCGTGACGGGCCCTTCACTAACCGCGATCATGGCGACCTACTATACGATCCATGCACGATGCACGATCCATGCTACGACTAGTACTGTTGCCATTTACGCTCACCGTACGAGTCACCCATCATATCGTAACATATTGATTGGTATGCAAATCCATACGGCCCTGGCCGGGACGGATGTGCGTGGCTGTTGCTCACAGTTGCTTCCCAAGGCTGCCCCGGCAGGTCCAGCAACGTAGAATAGTACAAGTACTGATGTTGCCGCTGCTACAACGCTAGTAGCGCCCTCTCATTAAGGATGGCGCAGCATTATGGGCAGGATCGCGACCGGTCGGGGGGCCCCTGCATGCATGGCACCACCACGCGATGCGATCAGCCACTTTCACATGACAGGGGTCGCAGTTATTGGGTTGGAGCAGCGCCGATACACATTGAGTTGCGTGGACTTGATCCATTTAATCGTCCCCCAGCCCAGCTATGTAGTGCCCGTAGGAGCAGTTTTACCTGACGCGCGCGCTGCTGGCGGTGGATGCATGTGTGCAGTGCACGGCTGTTTAATGCCGCTTTCTGAGCTCGTGATTGTTGCGGCGGTGTCGCGCGGTAGGGCAGGGCCGGGCCACCGGCGCGGCCGACGCGTCCGGTGGTGGTGGTGGTGGTGGTACTGGTGGCCAGCCAGTAGGCAGAGTCAGTACCCCGGCCTGCCTGCCGCTCGTCACGCTTTTCCCGTTGGCGACGTTAATGAGCGCGCCCGGTGGTGGTGGTGGGGAGAGAGAGGGATGGTCATGTGCACGTACGGCGGCCGCGCGCAGGGTGGTGGGTGTGATGAGTGACCGGGCTGAGCTAACTGCATCACATGCGTGCGGTGCCGGTGCCGGAGCCGGAGCCAGTGCCACGGCCGTGGTCCAGAGAGACCTGCCGGTCCGGCCAGGCCTGGTTGAGCGCGCAGCACGGTCGGTACGTGCCTTCAAGCGAGCAAGGACAACGGAGACGGACCAAGATGGCGCAGGGGGGCGACGTAAATGTAGCCGTACGCACGCATCCTGGCCGTGTCCGGTGATCCAGATGCGGTGCCTGTAGGCCTAAAAACGTCCGTACGACTCGCGCATCGTAACTCGCATAATCCTAAACAAAACCCCCGCCGGTTGAAACGGAATCAAAAGGCTCTTGAAGGCCGTAGCAGCGTAACCGTACATCGATAAAAATAATCATAATGTTAAGCCAATGCTCTTTTGCTTTGCGAAGTAATGAGCCGATGTTACGTTGGTGCTGCCAAAACAAGTCCAGATCCGGTTCCGGGGGCCATCGTGATCACGCACTTGGCGTTTCGGGAGACGTATTCAAACCCGCCCGCCGAGCAAAGCATGGACGACGCGGCCCGGCAATCAATGGTCCGCCCACGATGGGTGGATCGGTTTGGTTGCGTGTGGTGTGGGTGGGGTCGTCTGCTCTGCTGTGCCTCTCGGGCTCTCGGCATCTCCATGGCTTGTTCCGCTGAAACTGCATCGAATCTGAAAAAAATATATTATAAGGTTCCTATGCTTAGTCCACTGCTCAAGTAGACAAATCCTGAATTAATAATTGGTTCGAGTAAACACCTAAACAATATAAAAATCAATAAATCAAATGAAGCGTAGATCTTTCTGGGATGACATGGTTTCATCCCTAGGCCAATCTTGTTTATAGCTACAGTAGACGTTGGACCGGATATAAATTGATCGGTTATGACCTGGGTGGTTCATAAATTACCTCCCCAACAGCATAGGCGATGGTGATAGGGAGCATAAATAAAGAAGAAGAAAAAGGCGGAAAATAGAGTAGCGTCAACCTCCCCAGAGTCGGGTGGGCCACCGTAGCTATCATGCATCCCCACCGGGACCACCACCACTACAGGGCAGCAAGCAGAGTAGCCCCACTCTCCACATCTCACGTCACACCGGACGAATCTATCACCACCCCGGCACCAGGCAACAAAAACCGAACAGGGAAAAAGAAAGGAGGGGGGGGGGGGGGGGAGGAAAAGAGCCAAAAGATTTCCACCGTAAACGATTACCATTATTGAAGCCGAGGAAAAGGAGAGCGAAAGCGATAGGCCGCACCGCATCCCATCCATCCCGCGACCCAAACCCATCATCCGTTGGCTGGCTTCCTTTGCTTGCTTGCTTGCTTGCCTGCCTGCCTCCCCACGTCGAAAATAAAACGAGGCAGACAGCTTTTGTCCCCTCGCAGGCACCCCACACCCCCCGACGTGTCTCCGCACCACCGCCGTATATATAACCTCCCCCTCACCCATCTCTGCCTCCACTACTCCCATCCATCTTCTTTCTTATCTCTCCCGTCCGTTCGCGTTTCCAACTCCGCCACCCAACTCACCCTCCATTTCTTGCCTTCCCCCGCCGGCTCTAGCTCCGTCTCGTAATCGGAGGTAATGGCCGTGCAGGCGCAGTACCTCTCCCACGCCTTCCCCCACGACTTCTATGGCCTCCGGTAATTAAGCTGGATTTCCTTTCCTGCTGCTTCTCTTCGATCCGGTGTGATGCAAGAAGACGTTGTTCTAATCTTGGCTTTTGGTGCGTAGGGCGATGGAGGGAGCGACGGCGGTGGGTTCTTTGTTCTTGGATGATCACGGCGGGTGCGCGCCCGGGTCGGCGGGGATCGGGCACACGGTGTTGAGCGACCTCCCGCGGAGCGAGCTTACTTGCAACGACAATAACGGCGGAGGGTACGGGTTCGTGCCGACGAAGAGGGCGCGCGTGGAGGCTGACGAGGCGGGCGCGGCGTTGATGGCGGCGGCGCAGCAGCGGATGGTTATTCCGACGAATGGCCTTGTTGTGCCCGGAGACGTGCAGGGCAGGGCGATGGGGTGCGGCGTGGCGTCCACCAGCGGGAGGATCGCCAATGCCGCGGGCCTCTCGCAGGGCCTCCTATCGCAGCTCTACCACCAGGGCGTGGAGATCGACGCGCTCGTCCGGCTCGAGGTACGGCCTTGTTCAAGATTTGATGGGACGTTCGATTTGGTTCGCCATGATACGTGGTGGTGTCTGACCCGATCGATGACTATGTGGCGATGCAGACCGAGAGGATGCGGGTGGGGCTCGAGGATGCTCGCCGACGTCACGTGCGCGCGGTGGTGTCTACCGTCGAGCGCGCCGCGGCAGGAAGGCTTCGTGCCGCGGAGGTCGAGCTCGAGCGCGCGAGGTGCCGCAACGTCGAGCTCGAGGAGAGGCTCCGCCAGATGACCGCGGAGGGCCATGCGTGGCTGAGCGTGGCCAAGAGCCACGAGGCCGTCGCCGCCGGCCTCCGTGCCACCCTCGATCAGCTCATGCAGTCTCCGGGCGCCCTGAACGGCAACACCGGTGGCGAGGGCGACGCCGAGGACGCGCAGTCCTGCTGCTTCGAGACACCGGAGGGCGACCAAGCGGGCGCTGACGACGCGGCCTCGAAATCCGTGGCCGCGCTGTGCAAGTCCTGCGGCGCCGGCGTGGCATCCGTGCTACTGCTCCCCTGCCGGCACCTCTGCCTGTGCAGTGGCTGCGAGGCCGCCTTGGACGCCTGCCCCGTTTGCGGGGCCAAGAAGAACGCTTCGCTCCATGTCCTGCTGTCCTGATCACACAGCCAGCCTGGCCTTGGCCAGGCGTGCCTCGCGTGGCCGAGCTCGTCGTCGTCTTCCCCAACGTCTCGGCCGCTCTGGCGCCTACTGCTTGCCACGGCGGCATATGATTTTTGGGGATATTGAACTTCTGTTGGACGCTACTAGTAAAAATTAACATGGCCGCATGTAGTCTAGGTTAATCTTTTGTTATTATTACCTGCCAATGTATTGAGCCAAGCCTACTTTCCTGAACTGCTGTTCATAACCCAACCCTCTGTACATGATGCCGAATTTTTTTTTTGGTAGAAAACGTGCTGTAATCTCGAAGAAATACAAGTATGCACCGAGTCTAGACTTGCAGTACCCCCCAATGTTAGGTTTACAGGCGTTGTGGTTGTACTGTTCATATGCATGTGAAAAGATGCTGCAAGCCGAGAATATTACTGTCGCACAAAAATCTACTCGTACAGTGCTCCTTGTAGAAGAGATCATGGTACTGCAGCGGTGCAGCGCCGATGCCTGTCATGCTGCCTGCCGCCGCGGTTGCGGTTGAGGCGTGATCTTGACTAGTCTTAACGCCGCACGGGGTGGGCCGTCCCGGCGCCCACACTACTACTACACGTAAATACAGGGCGTCTCGTCGTCTGATCGCATCGACCCAGTGATCCGTATGCATGCGTGACTTGTTCGTTGTCCTGTTCACTGCAGCCTGCACGGCCACTGCTTGCCCACAGCGCATAAATGGCATGCAGGTACGAGTGGTACAGATCTCTGTCGGTACAAATTTGACTTTGTCCCGGAGAACCATCCACAGGAGCTAGCTTGCTCAACCCCCCCCCCCCCCTCCCATGTGATGGGACTATTTTTACCGTGTGGATAATTCGATCCTGCATTGCTGACGATGGTCGCTTTTCACTAGCACGATTTTTATGGTGAGATGTCCAGACTCAACGAGAGAATTTTGCGAAAGCTGATAGCATAGCGATCACGTGTTTGCACGCATGTTCGGTCGCAGAACTGAGACAAAAACCGATCGCCGGGGCGGGGGGGGGGGGGGGGGGGGGGTTGATTTGCGTCGCGTCTGATGTGTGCGTGGAGCGGCGAACGCGCTCCCGGCCCAGCGAGAGTGAAAGAGACGAAGCTGAAAGCAGCACGGCATACGGGATGGCATCCTTTGGGCACGCTAACTTTTGTAGTGGCGCGTGAAACGGCAGCAGAGGGATTAGATTACGAGTAGCAGCAGTTGCGCTCCCACATGACAAGAAGTTGCATATTGGCTTATTTCGAGTACTTTTAACGCCTTATAGTAAGTATAATAGCAGGCTATAAGTTGACTATATGCTTATGTGGAGGAGAGAGAAGTGCTTATGTGGAGGAGAAAGAAGATGAGAGAGTGTAAGCAGGTTGTTAGCTTATAGTCAGCTTGGGCACAAAAACCAAGAAACTCTGTGAGAATAACGTGTGAGTCCTGCATTAATGATGAAGAGCTAACTAGTATATATGGGTGAGCTAAGAAAAAACTATTAAAAATCTTATAATCAACTTATTGTCTATATTATTAGCATGGCTCTTATCTCTGTCCACGACTGCCTACCCCTGCGCCAACCTTTTCGCCTTTGCTAAGCCTGGCGTTTCCGGCAGGAGAAAGTTACGTGTACTGATCCCACTTGCAGTGCAAGAGGGGTTTTGCGTAAATAAAACATGTACGGTTCCAGGACTGACGACGGGGACGAGAGAGAGATTGAAAGGAGACCTAGCGAGCGAGCTCACTCTTCAAGAACGTGTTGGACTCGGAGCTGGCTTTCCCATCCTCTGCATTGCTTTTGCATCTTGTCCCTTGTGAAGCGTGACGCATCAGAGCAACAGCGGCAAGAAACGTTCAACGTAGTACGGCCCTTAGAAATTTGAGACGGACGGATGGATCCAATCGTGTCCGGTGCAAGCTAGTAGTACTCCTGCCTCAGTAGTAGGAGGACTGCCTTTTCTGCCCCTTTCGGCTACCGCTGCCCGCCAGTAGTAGCTACGTATTCCAACTAGTACTAGTACTCCGGTCTAGCCGCCGTAGCTTTACCTACACTTATCTCTACGCCGATTTTCGCGCACGACGTGCATTGATGGTACAGTCATCGTCGAGCAGACGAGATCTCGTCGCCTCTATTGGTTTTTCTGCCTTCTTTTGTTCGCCTGCACCGCACTTTGTGTCACTGGTGCCCCTTTTGCGTATGGCATGGCCTTTTGTCGCCGCAGTTGTCACTGGTCACTGCTATTCTTTCACGTACGAGTATCTGTATATAGTTTGCTTGCTTGTCATACCGCAGCTCAGCTTTCCTGCTTTTGTTCCTGGGTCGACGTAAAACTAATCGAAGCTCCCTTTTGCCCCATGTGTAAAAGAAAAACATAAACCCCAGGAGTAGCACAGATCACGTTCCAAAGTTTCAAGGTTGAGTGAAGTTTCTCTCTTTCTCGCTGAAGTTAGAGCATCCAACATCCTATCTAAATTTAAATTTAGTGATAGATTCATTTGGATGATCATCTAAACTAGTTTCATCCTTTGTATTTCTTTATACTTCATTATATCATCCATATATGACATCCTCCATATCTCTTTGAAGGATGAAGAGATCATCGAAATATGAAGGTTATCTCTTTTAATACGGATGACATCTAAAAATAGATGATAGTATAGCCGTTCTGTTAAATCTTAATTTGTAGTCTTCATCCTCTATTTTTAGAATAGAGGATGGGAGAGATAAGTTGTTAGGGATACTCTTAGAGCGGACACAATAGTCTATAAACCAGCTATAAGAGAGTATAGCTAACTATTAGCTCCAATTCATATATAGTCAATCTAATAGCTAACTCATGCAATAGTTATTTACAAAACATCAATACATGGTCCCACATGTCATACACATATTTTGTTTTGGAGCTCATATGCAGCTGGATACAAATTAGTAGTCCACATCTCTTCTCTCTCCCTTCTTATCTTTTTAAAATATGCTTATAGCTGGCTTATAGGCTGCTATTGTACATGCTCTAAATATATTTTAAAGAGATAAGGCCATCCTCAATGTTTTATGACATAGTTACCAAAATGATAAACTAGATAACCGAACCAGATGAGTTACATGAGAATGAAACTCCTCTCTCATCTCATAATACTCCCTCATTTAATGACTGCCAAGTCAGTAATTTTGCTAATGTGGTACCCTATTTAATGTGTATGACACCCTCATAAAACATGCATTGAGACTGATCTAAGAGAGAAGAGAGAAGAGTAATAGGTGACTAATTTATAACTAGTTACAACACCAGCACCAAAATACATTGTGTGTATGATATATATGACCATGTATTAATATTTTGTAGGTAAATATTATATGAGTTGACTATTAGATTGACTATACATAAATTATGAGACTATACATAAATTATGAAACGGAGGTAGAACCAAATAAAATTTGAATCCTAGGAAATACCTGGGACGGACGGAGCATTCCACTTAGTGGTGCATTTCACTTTAACGTGTTTCCTACTTTCACACATGCCATTTCCCCATTTGTGTTCAGTTACTTTTTAAGCAGGGTAGTGATCTCCAACCTGTAAGATATGGACTCACTAATGCGCCCAGGAATCTAGATATAATATCAACTATAGTCAAATATAAACCTGAGCACTTTGTTGCCTTGTCACCTTTGTAGTTACGCAGGGCAAACACGTGACAATAGATTCCATCTTAAGATATGGTTCCCCTTAGCTTAATTTAACCCAAGTTGCCAGCCCCATCTCTAATGTTATTTTAGTTGCTACTGGCATTCTTCTCTGAAGTGGACTGTATGTTGTTTTATCGGAAGAAAGCCTACAGTGGACTTGGAAAAAAGAAAAGGCGTGGTAGGAATATGATACTCGTATCTTGTGAAGTCCACATCATTGGAATTTGGAAGCACAACACAATTTGCATCTCCCTAGCTTTACATAGATCGCAATAAACTGTATTAAACTAAAGAAGGTTAGAGTAGATAGAAGCTATGATTAGCTAGTAGTGCCCATTATGGGAGACTATTATCAGAAGCAGCAACCTTTTTTTTTTTCTAGACAGTGGGATTAATTAGGGATTAGGCACTGATGATAACCTAAAAAGTGGTGTTAAAAAAAAGTTGTGCCGAACCAACGAGTACTCTAGTTGGAAGTCCTGGAGAATCCCACAAATGCAGTGCCTGGAAAAAAGCTTTGGTTGTGCACGCTTTTCCCCGCAAAGAAAAGGGAAAAGAAAAGAAGGAAAAGTGCTTGGGATGTGGGCCTCCTCGCGCAATTCCATTCCTTGTTGGGATTCTTGATGGGCCGTTGAAAATTTTTGCGTGTGTTCTCTGTCCTATCAAAGCATCCACCACTCGTAAAAAAACACCTGCTTCGATCCGTGC
Source organism: Oryza brachyantha (assembly GCF_000231095.2). Classification (NCBI taxonomy): domain Eukaryota; kingdom Viridiplantae; phylum Streptophyta; class Magnoliopsida; order Poales; family Poaceae; genus Oryza; species Oryza brachyantha. The sequence continues at coordinate 9,493,026 of NC_023166.2, forward strand.
TTTCGCCGAGTCACCAGGACATATTTTCTCCGTGGAAAGAAGCTTGCTGCTTCCTCGTGAAAAAAGTCGGCATGGATATGGCCGAATTCTAGTGTAAAAAGAATCGTCCGTGCGCTGTTTTCCTAGCCTTTGTTTTTTCCAGTGATAGAAACCACATGAAGATGGTTCAATTCTCACGCCAACTTGAGCGCCGTGACGATTCGTGGCGTTCCAAGCGTTGCTACGTGCTAGTGTGTTATCATTGCGTCTAGAGAGGATCGGTCTCGAGCTGGTCGGCCGCCCAAAAAGCAGCGGCGGCGAACGAGGCGTGACCGCGTGAAGAGTGGGCATATTTCTCCTTTCGGTTTTCACCGGCCAAAATGCCGAATCCGTCGGCGTCCCCCGGTGACGACGACGACGGGTGACGGATGTGCCGCCGTGCCGGCTGCGGGCCTCCCGGCGAGGGATGATTATCCGATTGGAATCGGTCGATCGACCAACCGTGCCGCGGCGGGGAGCGAATTGCACCTTTCCTTGTGGGGGAATCCATGATTGCATCGATATTGCTCCATCAGGTGGAAAGGAAAAGTATGGGGAAGGGGATATATAGAATCAGAATCATGTTAGGAGATCGCCAAAGTTGGCGACGGAAAGTTGGAAACGCGGGATTGCGGGCATTGGGAAGGCTTTGGGAACTTCCCCATGATCACGAGTACGCGCAATGTCTTGCTTCGTACACTCTAGATTGCTTAATTAAGGGCGGGTTTAGTTCACGAAAACATTTTGTTTTGTTAGGTATTATATCGGATGTTTGACAGGATGTCGAAAGACTATTTCGGTGACTTATTGAAAAACTAATTATATAGGGTGTTAGGAAACCACGAGACAATTTTTTAAGCATAATTAATCTGCCGTTAGCACATGCACTCACTGTAGCAGTTATGGCTAATCGTAGATAAATTATGCTCAAAAGGTTTGTCATGTAAATTTCTTCCAAACTGTGCGATAGTTATTTTTTAACTACATTTAATGCTCTACATATATCTCCGAAGGTTCGATGTGATGGTTGAATGTAAAAAATTTTGGGAAGTAAACATAGCCTTAACTTAGGACTAGCGTTTTCGAAATTGTGCATTTAACTGTTAAGGCCGGCCGCCAATAATGTAGTTACCATGCAGTAACGTGGAAACCATGACAAATTCGTATTCAAATAATTTGGATTCAAACCAAATGGTCTCCAAGGTTTCTACAGCCTTTTTGAGAAAACCACACAGTTTCGAGCTATCATCACTCGGTTTTGGAAGAAATAACATGGCCAATTGAGTCCGAGAGAATATAAAAAGTCCTACAATATTTTAAAATTATAGAAAATAGGAAATAAATACTATGGTATATTTTTTATATGGCTAACATATTAGCTGGTAAATAAAACAATTTTGGATGACCTTTGCTAAAAGTTTAACATTCGAATAATTATAAATAACAATTCACAATTCAACAATCAATATATAACACGTGATATTAAAAATTAATGCATGTATCACAATATAATATTAAATAGTAGAAATATTATAGTGTCAATAATATGCTTTCAAGTAGTTCGAATTAACATATTGTTGGACAATAGTACATTGAACTTATGAAACACATTGCGTTCTTTCGAAGATTATTGATGAAAAAGATTATCTGATTTTTTATAGCTATTTAATGATGTAAATAACATAATTAACTATTAAAAAGTTAAAAAAAAATATAATTTAGAAATATGAGATGATGTGTTTTCCATAGAAATATTTTGCAAAAGATACGCCACTTCGTAGTTTCAAAAGCATGTGCAAAAGTCGAGGAAACGTCTGGCCTAAAGAACCAATTAAAATTTTCCTTCAAAGGAATGCTTTGGAATGTCTAAAATATATTTCTGGTACCTATATATTAGATTCCACTGGAAACATCATATGCAAATAAATTAACTAACTGTATTTTTTAATGATTTACAGTAATTTCCTAAACATGTATTCATTTTTTCTCATATTTAATTAGTTTTGGCTTCCAATTTAATCGTAGTAACGTTTTTTTTCAGAATATTTCATCAACATTCTGCTTACATATTCATTTGCCTAACATATTTTTTTGATTTTTTTCATAATTATTTTCAGAAATTTTGAATTTGGTTAAAATTTGTATAATCAAACCACTAGTAACCGCTACCGTGCCTTAGGTGATTTGGGCGATCACCTGCTGTTTTGGAACCTTGGTTAGGACAACTACATATTTAGAGCAAGTTTAATAGTACTATAAGCTTATATTATAGTCAACATTATATTGACTATAAGGTTGGCTATAATTTTTATCTCTTATCTCTTTCTTTTACCTTTGTATTTAATGCATTTTTTTTGGAGTTGATGTATAGCTGGCTCTTGCATGAGAGACAACATTACTTCTTTTTCATTACCTCTTTCCTCCACATCAGTTTATAGCCAACTTATAGTCTACTATTATACTTGCTCTTACTGCATGAAAACTGCCTAAACAGATTAATCGAGTCTTGTGCCATATATAAAAGAGAGTAATAATTGCTGTTAAATGGCAATATTCTCATGGAATTCCAGAACAGTTCTGTAAATAATTACTACTCCCTTTGTCTCGTATTAGGTTACTCCCTTTTCTCGTATTAGGTTGTATTATTTTCTTTGACTATTTTCTCGGCTTTTGCATACACGGTTTTTAAACTGCTAGATATTGTCTTTTTTTTTGCAAAATAGTCCCTATATCAAATTTTTTCTTGATTGCTCACAATATACTTGACTAAATCATCAAAGAGCGATTTGTCGATGTCCAATTAATGTTGACATCTATTGAAATAGGAGCGGATTTATACGCACATATGCTTTTAGGAGAATCCTATTCTATAGAAATAGGTGTCCCAGACATTTTACCCATAACAATTTCAAAATTATTTTGCCTATAATTGTTGAATCGATCATCTTTAACTACTCCTCATCCCCTATATGAATAGAAGACCCAATTTGTTAGTTTGCCTAAGAATTCATTAGCTGCCTGTCTCTTATTTTGTGCGAGATAAGTGAGGCCTTACATCAAAGCTCTAGTTTGTCCGTCGCCGTAGCCGTTTGATCGCTCTCCTCCTCATCCCTTGATGAAATGGCCTATTTCACTAGTACTCCCTCCTAACATTTTTGTAAGACGTTGGCTAGTTCATTTTTGAACTAGCCAACGTCTTATATTTGTGCATGAAAGGAGTACCATCCTCTTTTGTTTTACTCCAACTATTGTCATATTAATTATTCATTCTCTGAGAGGAAGCTCTATCCTTCTTTCTTCTAAGGGACACTCGGTGGCTATATTTGGTTGCTTTGATCTTGATGTAGGCAAAATCGGATTTAGCCACTTTGAGCTCAAGGTGACAAGGTCTTGCAGCTCCAAGCTTAAAGGGGGTGAAATCCAACTATGAGTCTATACCATTAACCTCCCTATCATACTCTAGAGGTAGTCATGAATTTCATGATGAGACCAGAACTAGCTGGTAATGGTAATGAACACGGCAAAAATGATGACTAGCAAGACATGGTAATGAGCAGAGAGCAGACACATCGATCCCGACCGACGGTGATGTATCAACCACACTTAGCTGCCTAGTATGCCACCCGGTTGGACTCGGGTGGACTGTATGGAATTTTCATGTATTTTTCTGGATAAACTTAATCTCAAGTGATTTACCATTTGTGCAATGGTTAATTTTGAACAAATAAAATGATAATTTTCAACTGTAGCACTAGCATTTATGGACACCAGAATTCAATGTGCTCTTGGTTAATGGTGTTACTATTAGCACCTTTTCAATACTAGCAAATTTCTATTACTCGGCCATGATAGACTTTGAATGTTACAAAGGGGTGTTTAATTGGGGAAATGAAAATTTTTGGGTGTCACATCAGACGTTTAATCAGATGCCGGAAGGAGTTTTTGACACGAATGAAAAAAATGAATTTCACGGCTAGCCTAAAAACCGTGAGACGAATATTTTGAGTCTAATTAATCCATCATCAGCGCATGTGAGTTTTGTAGCACTTATGGTTAATCATGTACTATTTATGCTCAAAATATTCGTCTTGCGATTTCTCACATAACTATCTAATTAGTTTTCATTTCTTCTATGTTTAATGCTCTATTTAGTTGTCCAAAGATTTGATATGATATTTTTAGGGAAAAATTTTTGGCAACTTAACAGGGCCAAGGTACTCTTCCTAAGTACCCCTTTCTGTTTGTAATATAGATGGCACAATTGACTTCCTAGCACATACTTATCATCCATTTTATTCAGAAAGACATAATGTAATTATTATTTATTTTGTTATGAGTTAATTTATTAGTAACTATATTTGTAACATAACTTCGTCTACGTTTACATATTTATATAAATTATCTGAATAAATTAAACTAGCATTTTGGCCCACGCATTTGCACGGCTAGTTTTAAGTCATTTTATGCTTCACTCATATTTCTTTTTTTTAACTCTAAAACATATGTTTGTTACTTATATTAATTGTTGTCTATTTGAGTGTAATTCTATTTAATATTTATCTATTTGTTTTGATTCTTTAAGCATATATTAATTGTGTCATGGTGCATGTTAAGGTTAGAACCATAGCTAAATGTGAGAGCTTATGAACTACCATCCCTTAAACTCACTCAACAGTATTGTCAGTTGATGCTCTCTTGTCTTCCCGCTGAGCTATCTTGTTGTCATTTTCTTGAGCTTGCTCTCCACTTTAGACGCTTTCTATTATCATACCCTCAAGCTCGCTTTCTATTATCATACCCTCAAGCTTGTTTCATGGACATTGAACTCTCTGTGCTTACTTGTGGTTGTCACCTTGTTTGATCTCGCCTCACGCACAATTGTTATTGTTCTCGAGTTCAATGTGGCTATTGAAGTCTTAAACTTGCTACTGAAACTCGTCAGTAAGGGTTAGGCATTCGAGCTTGTTCATGACCGTCGCATCCTCGATCTCACCTTAAACAGTCATTACTGCTACGCCCTCGAGCTTGTTCACAACCACCATTATATCGACCTCGCTTGACATTCTCGTTACATCCCTTGTGTAGTTTGTCTGCTAACATATATGCTCTCAAGAAAGTGTTGAGGAAGAAGGGTGGCAACAGATGAAAGCTTAAAAAGATAATGTGTGGCTTTTAACAGTAGGATGTTAAAGATGAGAACGGTGATAATTTAAGTGAACTAAAATTTCTGCTATATGTTTAAAATCATGATATATTTACTATAAAGGTAACCGTGTTTGGAATACGACTATATCGATCAATATACACTGTTATAATCTAGAACCGCCGTGATTGAACGATTAAGATCTTTTTCTTTTTCTAGGGGGTTTTCCGTGCAATTTTGTATGGAGCTAGATAAAAAAGAATTTGAACACAATTGTAGTTTTTACTCGAAGTTAAAAAGACAATTGAAATTCATATACAACTACTAAATCATAAAACAAAAATATATTTTATACATAACACTTGTCTTTCTTTTCTGTTTCGATGCATACTCCGTATTTTAAAAGTGGAATTAGATTTGGTATATAACTCTTAACTTTTTTTCAATATTTAGTTGTATTTTGTATTTAACTGTATTGATCAATATACACCATCATAATTTAGACCCACTACGATCCGATGGCAAATACCTTTTACTTTTTCTTGGTCCGCACATATTGTGTGGCTAGCATCCTTATAATTATCTTTATAATTTTTATTTTGAATTTAATTTTAAATTTGTATTTTTACATGTAATCTCATTTACTTGTATTTTAATTGTACTTGTACGTAAAATCTTTTCTGCATAATATTTAATTTGCAATTTAGATGTTTCCAAATTGTATTTATAGATGGATTCTTCCATCAATATCAACTATTCCAGTTGATATTTACATTTTGTTTGACTCGCTGACGCATCTAGATCTAGACTTTACGATCTAGATATATTATGATCAAATGGTATAGATTTTTTCCTTTTTCATGGTAGATCTAGAGCTTATGATATAAATATATTATGATCTCGGTCTAGATCGACCTTACAATCCATATGCATTATGATCTAATGATGTAGATTTGTCTTTTTTTTTTCAATTAATGTGGTAATTTCTAGGCTTCAGAGCGAACGTGGAGCCTTCTTTTTGGACTCTCTTTATATTATAATGATAATCAAATATATAAAAGAAAAATCAACAGCACCGTCGATTAAAACCTTCAGGCTACACTGGCGGGAACTGGTTCTTCCTTATCGCGACTGAATATGCACGGAACAACTCACGCCGTCCAACGAGCGTGGACAGGACGCCACGAAATCGAATGCACAATGGTGGAGGATGCAACACGAGTGGGAGAGTTTAGCACTAACTGACTGCCGTGCCACATACATACTGCTGGCTCTAGATAGCTAGGAGTAGGTGGCATATTCACGTAGTACTACTCCACTTGCTTGTAAAGGAGAAAAGGGTGTTCCTGATGTGATCTTTATTTAGGTCTCGCGCTCTCTCTCTCGGTCGCATCTTTCATGCCATGACATGCGTGCGATCGCTGAGATGAGACGAGAACTCGATATGTGCAGCTAACCAAAGCGGAAAAAGAAAAGGAGAGGAGAGAACCCCGGCCTCTCTCTCTCTTTCTCTGGTGATGGTGGTGGAGCACCCCATGACTGGGACTCCTCTGACCAAAAACAATGGCAACACCAACACATCCTGGGTTTGGGCCAAAAGTTGCTTCCCGAAAAGCGAGAGACACTGATCGATCGATCCATCGATAAATATATCCGTGAGTGTCTGAGAGGGATCGATCTCATCGCTTCCATGATTCCATGTGTCTTTTCCAACCTTGTGCGTGCTTTCGATCATGCATATGCCCCACTCAAAAGCATACTATAGCTAGCTAGGGTAGTATGAATATTGTTTGATTTTTTTAATTAAAAAAGTCAAATAATATATTTGTTAACAAAAAATATTATATATATATATATTCTTAGTGATATAAAAGTCAATGCTGAAAGATAAAACTTCGTAAAAAAACTCTAAAATCAACTTTAAATTAATATTAAAATTTAAATTTTAGATTATAGACATAAATATAAGCGAAAAAATGCGCCGAAGTAAGATGCATGCTGGCCTCACCGGTCACCATCCACCACCACAGGGAAAACCGAATCCATATGGTCTTCTTTATCTTTACACATCGCCTTTGCTAACCTGTTTGTTAATTTGCTGGAACCTTTCTATCTACCTACCTATCTATGGAGCTATCTACTATACCAGCGTCATCAATCTTAATAGTGAGTGATGATCCAATGATCGCTATGTGTATTATATCTAGGCAGATCAGAATATCAGATTAGCGTGTCACCTTTGCTTTGCATCCGGTGGTCTTGTAGAACATGGATGGATCATCCATTTGGAAAAGGAACTCAATTCTTCGCGCTGCGCTACCTTTCACCCTTTTTTTCAATTCCTCTATCGATGATGGAGAGGTTGCATGGTGAAGCTAAAGCCTAAAGGTGTCCACCATGTCGTAGCAAGTGGAGGAGGAGGGGTGAGGCAAAAGTGTAGGGTGAGAGGGTCCCATGGCCATGGATAGGTTCAAGGATGGATGCCATTGTTGCCATGGATAGAACAGATAGTGCACTCTGCCATGGCAGGACGGTGTTCACGGCCGAGACGCCATTTGCTTCCGGAAAAGACGCAAAAGCTGTGGGGTCCGCTCGAGATCTCCTGGCTGCATCTTGCTGCTTGCTTCCGCTGTTGACTGTGAACAACGCCTCTTGTCTACTAGGATTACAGCGTCTTTAATCTTCTCTCCTCACTTTCCCTTTCTAAAAGCTTCACGGTCTCCTATACAACACGGACAACCTTCCGGTCGGTTGGTAACCTAGCCTGCGTCTGATGCTACCTCTCCAATGCTGCTGAAAACAGATCATAAAATGGAACAGAATGAAAATGAAAACGTTAGCTCTTGTATATCTTTAATTACTATTTCCTCCGTCCCAAAATAACTTCATCAGTATAGTCTACACAAAATTGTGAAATTATTTTGAGTCTGAGGGTGAACTACTTGAAAACACCGTTGTTCGTCCTACCTCTCCCTTCCTCGCATGCAGTATTATTACTTTGCCTGTTATTAGTACTCTCGAACACAAATGAATAAATGATAGAAGGAAAACAGTGAGGAGACACATCAAGGAGCAAAGGAAGACCACAAGCGTCTAGTGGTGAAAGGCCAGACCAAATTAATGGGCTTCCTAAGACCCATTTAGAACTCAAATGTAACTAGGCCATGGTCTGGCATCTGGCCCGTACTCTCACGGCCCATTTGCCCTTTTTTTTTTGTCTCGTCGTCATCGAGAGAACAAATTCCCGAATCGCCATGGACAACTGCGATAGGTGGAGAAGCTAAAGCAATTCGATTCCTTCCTTCCTCCTCTCCCAAGCCCACAGATCAGCCGACCTCCAATCGCCACCGATTCGCCGGAATCCCACCAGCCATCACCGGCGGTGGCCCCGCATAGGGAGAGAGGGGGGTGGGTAGCGGGTAGCCGGAACCCTATCCGATCGGCGTGGGCGAGACTCCCCGCCTTTTTCTTTCTCCCTTCGCCGCCTCGCGTGGGCGGGTGTCTGGTTTGTGTGGTGGGGGCGAATGCCGGGGGCGCGCCCACTGGTCTGGCAGGGCCCCCCTCGCCGCGCCGCCCCTTGCCTTCGCCTCGCTCCGCGTGCCCTCGCGCGGCCGGCTGCTCCGCTACTTATGTAGCATGTTGCTAGGGCTTTCGCTGCTCGCGTCGTGCGTCGGGTTCGTTGTCTTGTGGTCTTGAATGGGCCAGATGGTGAGTGCGGAGGAGTGGTTTCCTGAGATTGCGTGTTGTTCTTGATTTTTGGTGGGGTGAGAGCTTGTTCTGATTTCCCTGAAATCACAAATGGTGCAGGTTTCGGATGATAAATTTGAAGAGCAGGCCGCTCGTAATGGTAAATAGGCAGAGCTCACATCTTTCTCTACCGGTCTTCAGTTGCCTAATTCCCCGCGTCTTGAGCTGCACCTTACTCTTTCGGTTATTTGGTCGATCATTTGAATTTTGGATAGAAATGTGGTTGCCTAATGTGGCGTGGCATATTTTTTTGGCAGGTGAAATTATTAAGAATGGAAGGGAAATCCTATTCCAGGTGAAAATCTGTCTAGGCACATATATTGCTTTCATGCTATGAATCAAATTTGTTAGAGTTGATATGCAGAAATGAAATGCTACTGAATTAGTGGAAGATCAAACACGCACACAATTCATTTTGTGCGCCCACCTTCTGTAAATAGCTTTCTTCATTTTGAATTTTGGATAGTGGAATTGCCATATGTGTGCTCCACAAGGCAACGTGATTTGTTTTTTTATGTGTAGTTACATCTCATAATCCATGTGCAGCTTGATACAGCCCATTTACCTTCTGTCTTGTTTACTTAATCAATGGCCACCAGATTAATGCCTTCTCTAATCCAACAAATGGCTGTTATTTGTTTTCTTACATATGGTGTTATTTTTTGTTACTCTGTCAGGCTTTTAACTGGGAATCCCATAAGCACAACTGGTGGAGCTATTTAGAGGACAAAGTTGTTGACCTAGCAAAATCAGGGTTTACATCAGCATGGCTGCCTCCACCAACACAATCATTATCTCCAGAAGGCAAGCTAGTCAACAATACATCGTATCACTTGACCAGTTACAGAAATAAGGGTTCTGAATATCTGATGTGTTTCCTGACAGGCTATTTGCCGCAGAACCTGTACTGCCTTGACTCTTGTTATGGTTCCCTCCATGACCTAAAAGCATTGCTTCGAAAAATGAATGAAAACAATGTAAGGGCTATGGCAGATGTTGTTATTAACCATCGAGTTGGGACTACTCAAGGATCCAATGGGATGTATAATCGTTATGATGGTATCCCATTATCATGGGATGAACGTGCTGTTACATGTTGTTCTGGTGGAAAGGTAATCACATTGACTTGTTTTTGTGCAATGTAACCATATTTGTCCCAGCGTTATACTTGCGTACTATCTTAATAGTTACGTTTTGATACTAAACTAAACTCAATTTCTTGACAAACTTATTACAAGGGAAACAAAAGTACCGGCGATAATTTTGATGGGGTTCCTAACATAGACCATACCCAGCCATTTGTACGGAAGGATATTATTGACTGGTTGATCTGGCTTCGGGAAAACATTGGTTTTCAAGATTTTCGCTTTGATTTCACGAAAGGGTAAATAGTCAACTCCATATGTTAACATCATCTGTGAAAAGGGACCTCCAATTTGCTTTGTTCGCATGCTAATCAGTCACAGCTTTCTGTTTTGTGCAGTTATGCAGCAAAGTTTGTGAAAGAATACATTGAGCAATCAAAGCCTCTTTTTGCAGTGGGGGAATACTGGGATAGCTGTGAATATAGCCCCCCAGATTACCGTCTGAACTACAATCAGGGTATGGGAATCGTAATGGCATTGCTACTGATTGTTTATGTCATAGTGTTGTGATATCTGGCCTAAGTTCTCTAAAGTATATCCTTTGATTGATAACTGTGAATATTGAAATACTGTTTTTCTGTAGTTTACGATACTCTGTGTAATTGAAATTCTCTTGATTTTGAATTAACCACTGTCATGGTTCTCCTCTTTCATTGTTCTCTACTTCCTGTGCTATTTTGGAGATGAAACAAGGGATTACTTACTATTGTAAATGCATGGTGATTTCATTAGACTCGCTCTGTGTAGAAAGATTATGGTTTACACCATATACAAATTTTGAAACAGTTGCCTCAACTATTCAAATTGCTCCTTGCTTTACTGTGATGGAAATGGGGTATGTGTGTGTGTGTGTACGCGCGCGTGTGTATATATGTATATGTATCTATATATTGCATAGACTGAATATTTCTTTTTTCTTTTTAGCAGATAACCATCGGCAGAGAATTATCAATTGGATGGATAGCACTGGAGGACTTTGTGCTGCATTTGATTTTACAACAAAGGGTATTCTCCAGGTTAGAAATAGATCATTGTGCTAGTGATTAGTGAAACAGATAAATATCTTGACTCCTTTCTAGGCGTAAATATCTTTACTCTTTAGTGTTTAGTTTGACCAGTCTAGTGTTATTTTCAGGAAGCTGTCAAAGGTGAACTGTGGCGTTTGCGTGACCCTGAAGGAAAACCACCTGGTGCGATGGGCTGGTGGCCTTCAAGATCAGTCACATTTATTGAAAACCATGACACAGGATCCACTCAGGTATAGCACTTTATCTTCCTTACGTGCTCAAGGTAAGCTTAAACGTGCTAATATTTGTTTGCAAACAAACTAATTAAATAACTCATGATTGCAGGGTCATTGGCCATTCCCATCTGATCATATCATGGAGGTATGGTGTAAGGATTTCGATTGCTTTATTTTTGTCGTGTTTACTGTGCGATTGACTTTCAAAAACTACTTACCATTACAATGATAACTATGGCTGCGTTGGGCAAGCAGGGATAAGTTCTTATACCCCTTGTTTTCCGCGCGCACATTTCCCGAACTACTAAACGGTGTATTTTTTGCAAAAAATTTCTATAGGAAAGTTGTTTAAAAAAACATATTAATCTATTTTTTATTTTTTACTAATTAATTAATCATGTATTAATCTATTGTTACGTTTTCCGCGCTGGATAACTAACTCACCTCCACCCTCCTACCGAACGCAGCCTATGACCCAATAAAAAAACTGCTTTTAATTCAGTTTATTATTAATGCTGGTTACAAACTTACAATCAGGCATTTTGCCCTCATTAATATTCATAACATATGGTCTCTCAGGGATATGCTTATATACTTACTCATCCTGGTATCCCCATGGTGTTCTATGACCATTTCTATGACAAAGGTGATTCCTTCCATGGCGGAATTGCAAAACTGGTATTGTGCTGAATCTTTAGTGCCCAAATGTTATCTTTGGTAACTGCCGGCTCTGAATTTCAAATGTTTTGTACCCAGATGGAGATTAGGAAATTCCAAGACATACACAGCCGTTCGGCGGTCAAAATCTTGGAGGCCAGATCAGACCTGTACTCTGCAATCGTTGACGATAAGCTGTGCATGAAGATTGGGGACGGCTCCTGGTGCCCAAGCGGACCAGAGTGGAAGCTGGCGGCCTGTGGTGATAAATATGCTGTTTGGCATAAGTAGATATACCAACATACTACTACTCCAGTAGCTTCTTTCTTTTGAACACGATATACCAAACATGCTGTTATTCCTTCACAGCCTGAACTGTACTTATAGTATATTGAAGTACACCATAGTAGTACTATATGCTTTGCTAAGGTGCTTGTAGATCATCCCACTGCAATTTATCGCAGCACACAGCAGATATGTAAATATGTAAACTGTAATGTGAATACGTAATGCCAATGCGCATTTAGGAATAAGAATATGCCTTTTTATAAAGCTTTCTTGTGTCTTTTTTCCTTTTTAACCTATTGCACGTGCCTTTGCCATATATTTGAGTGCTTTTGCAGAGTTTCGTCATCTGCAGGTGGTCGGCATTCACTGGACCTGGCAATCTTCCAAGGGAAGGAGGAGCAGATCGCTTCCTTCCCTCAGAAGACGCAGATTCAACTGGCATTCTTGCACACAACTCCCTGTATTTCTCTCAAATTTAACGCGACGTTAGCTGTTTGTACAATCAAATCCCTTAAATTTTATTCATTGCTGGCTTTTGGGGAGAAGAAAAGAAGAAACTTTTGAAGTACCTGTATGACATATAAATGGCGGGAACTTGCATAAATTGAGGATTCAATTCCCGCCCTCGGTATCCTCTCCTCTCCTCTCCCCTTCCCATGGAGGCGGAACCGCCACCGGAGAGACACCGCGACCAACCCTCCACCTCCGGCGGCCTGGGCTACTTCCACCTCCGCCTCCACGCCGCCGGTGCGCCTGTCCTCCTCCTCCTCCGCTCCGACCGCCTCTACTCCCTATCCTTCTCCCGCCGCCGCGGGCCCCGCCTGCGCCTCCTCGCCTCCCCAGGCCGCCATCACAGCCGGCGCCGGCTCCGGCGCGACCCTGTCCTCAGCACATCGGGCTGCGTCGTCCGTCTCACGCACTGTTTCTCCAGCGACGACGCCGTGCGCGTCAACGGCCGGCCCCTCCTCCGTGGTAGGTGCCCGGTCGATCTGGCCGTCGGCGACGAGGTTTCTCTTCTTCGACGTGGCGCCAGGTATGGATTCTCGGTGGAGAAATTCGTCTCCTGCGAAGGGCCGGAGTTCGTGGCGGCGGAGCCCTGCGGGGAGGTTCTTGTGCTGCGGGCCGAGTCGCTCCTGAAGCGGCTGAGGGCGATATCGGAGAGCCATGATCCTCTTTCCTTCTTGAGGGATTCGAACTGTGCAGAGACTTGCAGCGAGGATGTTCCGGTGAAAAGGGCGAGGGAAGATGATTTCTTGCCCCTGAATACTCCAATTAATCCCATTGCCGAGGAGAATTTGCCGCTAGAACACTGTAATCTTGACCAGGGGAAATTGGAGCAATGCACTGATGCAGCAATTGCAAAAGAAGGCATTGATGAGTCCATTCAAGGAACCAAAGGGTGCAGCAATGGCAATACGGAGCAGAAAGACTGCAGCAATGGGAACACAGAGCAGCAGTACAATGAGGGTTGCTACTCAGATGGGAGCACATTCTTCCTGAATCGCCTCACTGGTTTTGGGCCTGCCACAAGAGTGGAGAAACAGAGTGGAGTGACACTTCCACAGCTTCTCCATCCTGTGGACAGTTTGGAGCGAGTATTTATCGCAACATTCACCTCGGATGTTTCATGGTGTGTCCTTTCTCTCTGTTCCTATATTTTCCCTTGCTTGCAACATTGAGAGAGATATGGTTGAATTGTTGATGGTAATACTAATTTGTGTATGGCCTAAGGTTTCTGGATTACTGCAAGGTTCCACAGAACCTGCCGGTGACAATAGCATGCCACAACAAGGAGAGGTGCTGGAGTGCGAGCCAGGAAAGTAGAACAGCAACCCCTTTCGGAAGCTATCCTAACCTACTATTAGTGTGAGTAGCAAACTTGTGTTTTGTTCAGTTGCTTTCTCCTCTTATATCTCACGCTTCTGCGAAGCACTGATGCTAATGTTAATTTTGTCCTCAAGTTATCCCCAATTCCCTGAAGAGATAGCATTTGGAAAAGATAGAAAGAAGCAAGGAGTGGCATGCCACCATCCGAAGCTCTTAGTGCTACAGAGGAAAGACAGCATGCGTATTGTTGTCACTTCAGCTAACTTAGTACCTAGACAGGTCGTTATCTTACTGCATTCATTGAAATGGTTTGTGCTATTTGTGGTGATTTCCACTGCCATACTCACTTAGTGAAAGTAAATTATGCTTGGTGCAGTGGTATCTCATAACAAACACAGTGTGGTGGCAAGATTTCCCTTGTAGGTCATCCCCAGATTATTCAGCTCTTTTTAGTAAAGCCGAGGAACCAAAATCAGATTTTGCTTCTCAGTTAGTTTCATTCATAGCATTCCTTGTCAATGAAGTTCCTAGCCAATCATATTGGATAAATGAGATAGCCAAGTACAATTTTGAAGGAGCTGCTGGATACCTCATTGCTTCAGTTCCAGGGATATATGCACACAGGCCTCACTACCTGGAGTCCAATTATTGCCTTTCAGTAAGTCTTATTTTCACAAATATTGTTTGTAGTTTACTTTATTGAAGCCATTTCAGTTAGCGACTTAACTAAGATTATTAGGCAGATATGCTAGGCCTAAGTGGGCTGTATTCCTAATCTAGGAACTAGATATTGCTCCTGTTCTTTCTAGTTTTAATCCATTCCTATTATCTAACTAACCACTGTCCATTATTTATGCAGAGAAAACAGATATTACGTACAAAATTGGCACATAGAGTGTTTCTTGGTTTTGTCCAAACATCTGTAGTTGGTCTATCCCACCGGTTTCACATGCCATCTGATGCTGGTTCTAAACTGAAAGCCTTGTCTGTGCTTCTTAGTAAATGCCATGTCAACATGCATGGAACTACCGAAGTGATTTTGAAGAGGAATACAAATATACCTGCAGATGCTAATGCTGTGAGTGTCCTTGTTGCTGATCTGGATAAATTTACCGAGGAAGGTACGTCTGTGCCTGCACATTTTTTGCCAAACAAACTTACCTCAAAATACTATGCGTTCCATGGTTCATGTGGCAAACACATACTTGGAATTTTCTTTTATTTTAAGTAATAGCCATGTCCAATGCCTGAAACAGATTCAGTCCATCTTGGTTTCCTGCCTAGAGAGGTTGCAAAGTGGGTATCTCCCCTCAGTGACTTGGGGTTCTTCAAATTTTCTGGATTTATCTACCCCAAAGAAGCCCTGGAAGCTGCATATGGAGTAACTAATACAAAAGTGCAGTTGCTTCTCCATGTATCAAAGGTATATAAAAAAATCTTGTGGGTAACTTTTCATAAGTTGGGGAATTATTGTGAAATTTTCCATGCATGTCTTACTGTCTCATAAAATTCAGGGTGCAGAGTTTTCTCAAATTTCAGGACTGATCCAGGATGAGCATCTTCCTTTGTTGTGCTCATTACTAGCATCCTTAAAGCGGTCCCTTGGACTCTGGCGATTAGAAGAGGTTTGCAATTTTATATGGGCCATATGCCCATATATGACCTTGATTTGATAAAGTGTGTTATGCATCAACTGAATTAGATTTCTGTTAGATGATTGTACTATTCCATATTATTTGGTGAATTAGTTCTTTTGAGAAAAACATGACCACTGGCAGTAGTTTGAAGGTGATCGGAATAATGCAAATTCATAATTGCTAGCTTTAATGTGAGATAATCCATACCACCTGTTCTATTTACTTGCATTAACCAAGTTTCTGAGCTGTAATCTCCATTGGATCAAACAGGTGTTGTCACATTTCAAATGGCCTGAAACACTTGAGACTGATTTTTTCTACAGTGAGTAAAGCATTTTTTTGTTGGCTGGAATCAATTATCTTATTCAGGGATTCTCTCTTCAGATTTAAAATATTTGTAGGTGCTTCATCTATTGGGACTTCAATTAATCCACAGTTCATTGCAAGCTTTGCTTCAGCAGCTGGTAAACGATCCAACCCGGATTTGGAGTCTGAAGAGTCTGATCCAGAGGTAATTTTTGACTGTTTATTGAAGCATACTCTATTCCAAATAAATCCCTGTCCTTTTTTTAAAAAAAAATCAATTCTGCAAGGACATAACTTTTACCAATTATCATTGGTTTTCCTAGTGGGGTTGCTGGACAACAAACCATGAGCTAAAGAAGCCATCTATCAATTTGCTGTTTCCAACAATTGACAGAGTGAAAAATGGTGCTTGTGGAATTCAATTGTCCAGGCATTTGTTTTCTCTTCCCGAGGTAGATTCTTCTTCTTTCAAATTATTATTTGCACAATTTACCAATAAGAGAGTTCATATTGTATGTGCATTATACTTGACGTGCTTGTAAGGCTGTAACCCAAGTCTTCGTTTTTGGTCTAAAGCTGCATACTATCCTTGCATGGTTTAGTTCAGTGACTTAAAGAAATTATGCAAATCGGAATAAGCAACCATATCGGTCTATTTAGAGGAGCAATACTAAGCATATTGCTAATTCATGGTATACATTTAGTATTGCAGTGGGAGTAACTCTTTCCTTTTGGCAGAGAACATGGCAAAGATTGAGATCTACTGGTATATTTCGTGATGCAATCCCACATCCATATCACAGGATAGGACATCCTATGCATGTCAAGGTATTATGATACATATTTTGGGGAGTATCATTGGTTAAGTTCTGTATCATTTTTTTAGTGACACCAGTTTAAATCATTGCAGGTTGCCCAGAGACGTTTTAGATCTCGTCTAGGCAGACACTCATTTGGTTGGACTTACTGTGGGTCTCACAATTTCAGTCCAGCAGCCTGGGGGCATATACTCCCTCCACCCAAAGCAAATCCTAGTGAAGTCAGGGCAGTTTCTTCTGGTCCAAGGCTACACATTTGCAACTATGAGCTTGGCATCATCCTCATTGTTCCACCATCGAGCATGTCAAAGCAGACCAGTGGAAGGAGGCGTGAGATCAATGACATTGCGCTGCCATTTGTCGTCCCTCCACCGCAATATAAGCCAGGTGATAGGCCTGCGACATCGTTGGCCATGCGAGAGGCCATGGCTGAAGCTAGTATTCTGCAAAGTAACGATTTAGTAGACTTGTCGGAGGATACCGACGAGGATTTACCTAATGAAGACAATGATGATGAGCATTTGATTGAGCTATCTGATTGCTCTCCTGAAGAGAAGGAAGAGGAGAAGATCTACGCGGAGACGTTATGGGAGCAAGTAGATTCTTCACAAAGCCAGGAAATGGACCAGAATGACCACTGAAGTTGAAGTGTTTCTGGAGGTTTACGCAGGAGATGCATACTTATGGTCGATAGGAGAATTTGCCTGACAAGAAGAGTGCATAAGTGGAGTTAGTAACATCACAAACAAATACGCTCCAGCACTTCTCTGTGAAGTGTCTGATTGGCTGCTCAGAGAACAAGAAAAGTTCTTGCCATTGCATCTCAAACTCTCAAGAGCAGGTAGCCGCACAATCTGACGAAATCCGCCTAAAACCATGATTCTTTCTCATTGAAGCTGATTGATTCCACTGTCATTTGTTAGAATTAGATTTACAGAGTGCACTGTACACTGTACATTTGTTGTCATTCTTTCTTGCATTGAAATACATCTATACTTCAACTTTACAGCGTTCAGTTGAGTTTACGTTTTATCACATAGAAGAATCACGGCCGTCCAAACAGATCTGGACGGTGTCGATGCATCGTCTGGAGCTCCTGCTCAATAATAAAAATAAAAACAATATAAAATCCACCGTGTCAAGCCTCACGCCACACCAGAGGCCACACGCGACAGCCACATGAAATTCGGGAACGCGACGTGGCAGCGAGAGGGGCCAGGGCTCCAAGCCACAAAACCGCCCACGCGAGGCGAGGCGAGACGAGACACGAATCCGCCGCTCCCGACGCAGCAACGCCGTCGCCGTCGCCGCCGGAATAGAGCAGGAGGAGCGCTCGCGGGAGCACCTCCACCCACCCGTTTGGGTTCCCTCGGCAGACCGAGTGACATGTCCCCCTCGCCGCTGCTCGTCCGGCCGCCGGCGCCGGCGCCGGCGAGCCCGTCCCTGCCGCCTCGCCGGTGCGCTCCGGCCGTAGCCTCTCCGGCGCTCCGCGTGGCTCCGTCCAGCGCCTCTGCAGCCCCATTCTCCAGGTAAACCCCACTCTGCCTTCCTCGTTCACTGGCTTGCTGCGAAATTTGCGTGCAACGGATGGGGATTTCGGCTTGGAATTTAGCGTGACGCGGGTTTCTCTTGATGCCGCAGGCTGCTCACCAGGCGCAATTTTGCTGCGTCTGATATTAGAGAGGACTACTCCTCCACTCCAATTGATGTCGTTGCCGATGTAAAAACCGAGAAGGCAAGAATTTGAGCAGCAGTTCCATATGATTCGGCCTCTGTGAGGTAATGCCGTTTTGCCACCCAATATCCTGAAGTGTTTCTCGATGTTTGCAGATTGTGGTGTTGGGAGGGAGTGGATTTGTTGGCTCTGCTATTTGCAAAGCTGCTGTCTCTAAGGGCATTGAGGTTGTGAGCCTTAGCAGGTAGCAAGTTTTCTCTTGTACATTGATTCCTTGAAACACAACACTATATGTTGTGTACGTCAAGTTAATATTGAGAAATGCAATTTTTTATCAAGTTCCTACATCTTTTCAATAGCTTTCAGTTTATCTTTCTTGGTCCATTTCTCTATTTGACTTGATTGTTTTGGTAAATTGGGTCAAACAACCTGGTCCCACAATGTTAATCACTTTATTAAGGTCTTGCATGACTGCTCGAGTAAGTTGCGCAGTGTACACTCCTGAATTCTCTGTACGCAGCGGAAACCAAAGTTCAGTACATGATGAATTGATGATAATTCATGGCTTACGTTTTTTTTTTAATTGAGAGTACAAATACATTCATCAAGGGGGCTAGATGAAGCTTTGAGAAAATGGTGGGAATCTGAGAAAAAAAAATGTTAATATACCATATCTGAGTACCAAATCTGCATTTTATGATTTCTATCACATTTGCTTTACTGTGTGTGCGTTCATGACAGGTCAGGAAGACCATCTTACTCTGATCCATGGGTTGATCAAGTTACTTGGCTAGCAGGTATGCTTAGTTATGGAAACCTTCTTGGCTACGAGATTCATCTAACATAAGTTCACTCTCTTAGCCTAGTCTTGTTTTATTGTTGATCGAAAATGGAGTTATGCTTCATGTTATGATGGTTCAATCTGCAAATGATGGATTTATTAGGTAGCTTATAGCCCAAAAATTTACAGGGAGAATGACAGTCATCAGATTTTATCCAGAGATAATACATGTACAGAAATATGTACATTATATATAACACAATCTATGGTAGTACTTTACAAACTTTATGTTGAAGCCATTCCATTTAACTTTGTACAATTTTGGATACATAAAAATTTCTGATGCTGTAGATAATTGCTCTTTGTTGGCTGATGATGCTTGTACTGTATTTATTTCTACTTGTTGCTGAGTCCTGAAACATTGTTTGTTTGGAAATAACTCTACACCTAAGCACTTATCTTGCCTCTTTGTTTTGGCCATGCTCATTGGCTTTAACGTTATGCTCACAGAGAATGAACTTGATTTAAGTCCTCAGTAATTCCACCTTGCCATCTTGTTCCTCTGGCTTAGTCGCATGACTATGTTGGATTCCCGAGAGTGTGATTTGTATGCTGAGTTTCTTTCGCTGCTGCTCGTTTAAGCATCTTATCTTACTATGTTATAGGAGATGTTTTCTATGCAAGATGGGATGAAGTGTTGGTCGGTGCTACTGCTGTTGTGTCTACTCTTGGTGGGTTTGGTAATGAAGAACAGATGAAAAGGATAAATGGTGAGGCAAATGTAACAGCAGTAGATGCTGCAAAAGAATTTGGTAAGTATGGTATATATATGACCTCAGGTGCATATTATGCAGTTCCATTCTTAACCTAAGTTTCTTCGAGCAGTTGCATTGAAAGATACTCCTTCCTTTAAATTTTGTAAGGCTTTGTTGTATTGCAACTATTTGCAAATTGTAATCTGTTGTATTTTGTTGCTATTCTCTTCTTCCACATAAAAGACTGTCTTATCTTTGGAAAGAACTTAATGGACATTAGTCATTCTCTTACATAATTTCTCAATCTCACAAATTTCTTAATCTATGCATTGGCCAAATCAGAAAATATGCCCTGTAAAAATTGACTGAAGGGGTTGCATACTGTTACTGTGATATATGAATTTATGATGCATATGGCACCAAATGGATTTTAACTCAAAATATTCTCTCAAATGTTCGCAGAAGTATCACACTAGACAAATCCCTGTAATATGTTAGTCTACGAGGTGTCAATAAATCAAAATGAAATACTCTACTGTAGTATGTTGGTACTATCATCATGGGAATCTAGAGCGCAGTTGATAGTTATAAGCTCCTACATGTACTTAGTTTTGCAATTTACCAAGTTTCTAGCTACTGTAAGCCAACATATATTTTGATTTTATCATAGTTTAAACTATATAAAATTGTAACCCTGAAACCTGAAGGTATTTAGCCAGGCGCATGTTGTGAAATAAATGACATGTTGATAGGAAATTTGTAGAACTGTGCCCACTTTTACTAGGACAGATTAATTACCTCCCACAGGTGGGACTTATCCTTTGTAGAACTGTGCCCACTGTCTTGTTAACCAGTCCTTTCCTTTTCTTTTTATTGAAACAGCTAAAAAAAATAAAGAAGGTAATGTATCTTCTTTTGTATATTCTTCCGCAGGCATCCCCAAATTCATTTTAATTTCTGTTCATGATTACAATCTTCCATCCTTTCTTCTTAACTCGGGTTACTTCACTGGTAAGAGAAAGGCTGAATCTGAAGTGCTCTCCAAATACCCAACCTCAGGTTAGACTACATTTATGACAAACAATCTCACTTTTACATATTTGTCATGTATCTAATCAACATTTTTTTTAATCAGGTGTTGTATTGAGGCCTGGTTTCATTTATGGTAAAAGGAAAGTTGATGGCTTTGAGATACCACTCGATGTTGTAGGACAGCCATTAGAAAAACTACTTTCCTCTGTTGAAAATTTCACAAAACCGTTGAGTTCTTTGCCAGCTTCTGACCTACTCCTTGCACCCCCAGTGAGTGTGGATGATGTTGCCTATGCTGTGATCAATGGAGTCATAGATGACAGCTTCTTTGGTGTCTTCACAATTGAGCAAATTAAGGAAGCCGCGACGAAAGTAAGAGTGTGAGCTGGGAGTCTTCCTTGCACAGGTGGAAGATTTCCAAACCTGCGGATCCTTATTAAGTGATATCTCAGTGTTTTCTTGCAGTCTTAGATCATACATTCAATGGTTACAATTAAGTCCAAACACTGTACAGTATATGAATAAGAATGTAGTAGTTGTTCCCTCCAATCAGAGAAGGCATTGATGGCAAACGGCCAATGCGTTCCATTGCTTACTAGGAAATGCGTTACCAAATCATTGTTCTGCTGGAGCTGTTGTAAGGTGGAACCATCGCTGATACTCTGGACCTAACCCCGTTTTCAGGTTGACACCATATGCTGAACATGGATGGTAAAAGTTTCTTAGATCGGCTTTGTATTCTAAGTGCCCGTAGATATTGTGTTATATGAATTTCCTTAGATCAGTTTTGTGTTTTTACTCTTTTGTTTAAGTGTGAGTGAACTTGGTAACTTGTCAATTGAATGTGCTCAGTGCTCTTCTGAACAACGAGCACCACTGAGGTCGCGTTCGGCGGAGTAAAAACGGGTGTTAGTTATCCGATTATTAATTATAAAAATATAAAATAGATTAATATGGTTATTTAAAACAATTTTTCTACAAAAATTTTTCGTTAGGAAATGGGGAGCCGAACGCAGCCTGAATACAAATGTAATGAAATGAAAAATACTCAATCAAACATACTATGTGTAGCACGGTTCTTTTTTGGCGATGAGCACAGTTGTTTTTAAGATTTATTAGAAATTCACGCTTCAAGTCGAGGACAATGGGAAGGAGCGTATAATCTTCTTAACTTTGTTAACTGATCATACTGTGTTCTTGGCCCGTTGCATAATCGCGTGCCATTAACATCACATTCAGTTCAAGAATGTAAGAGAAAGGAGTTCATTACCATCTACTACTCCATTTCAATTATATATACTCTCCTATTTTATATTATAAGATATTTTGACTCAACCTATATTCACTCATAGATCAATGCATATATTTTATATACTAGCGAAATTCTGTGCGTTGCAATGAATTTTCTTAATAATTGGCTAAGAGCCTTAAATGTTACTTGAATTAAAGATGACAAAAGTTCACATATCAAATAGAATCGACCCTGTCTTTTAACACTTTTTCTGTTCAAAGTTCAAACAAATAGGGAGTTGGTTTTGGAGAGCACTCCCGTATCTCATGGACCAACATGTCATTGATCGTGATATTGGCGGACTCATTATCATCACTATTGTTTTTAAATAGTATAGATATGTTCAGATTCATTAGCATCCATACGAATATAGAAATAGCTAAAAAAAATACTATTTCAGTAATAATAACATAGAGATCGGGAAACATCTAAATACCAGGATGGCAAAGTGCGTAGCGGTAGGAATTCTTTGTATTATTGTTCATGTCACGGCAACCACTGACATGATCTCATCCAATATATTAGTGAGTTTACCAATATATTAGTGAGTTTGTGTGGTGCAGTACTATAAAGGATCAGTATCTATGTATAAATAGTGACTTTACCAATGTTACACTTGTGTTATTTGCGAGAACTCATGATTTAGACCGTGTGACACAAAAACAGCATCACGTATTCACGCTATAACCACCGTAGAAGATAAAAAAATAGTCACAACTCACAACCATTAACTCATTAAGGCATCATATGTCAACTCTGTCTGATTACCATTTTTCATTCCAACACGAGCAGCGAATCTACGGTAGATACCGAGTTTTTACCATAAAAATTCCATCTTTATTCACTTGCACATGCAACATTGACACATTGCACCCCGGTCGCCTAGTACGGCTCAAGGCAGTCAGAAAAACGGTGATCCAACGAGGCATCCTCCTCCTCCGCCGCCGCCGCGGCCGTAGAGCTTGCAGCCGGAGACCTGACGGTGATCGACGGCCCACCGGTCGGTGTCAGGCACTGAGCCGGCACCCTCCGGCTCTCCCGGGGCGCCGGCGCCGGCCGGGACACGCCGTGTTCGGCCAGCGCCTGCTCCACCTGCAGCAGCTGCATCTGCTTCCTCCGCTGCTCCCTCCTCACCTCGTTGCGTCTGTTCACGTAGTCCTCGTGGATGAACACGTCCATCTCGTATTCCTTCTCCCAAACTCTAAGCGAAACTAATCCAAACTACTTCCAAAAGCTGGAGGAGCAGTGGACTAATGGCAAGTTAAACCCAAATTCGGAGGAAGAAGAGACAGTTACACTGAACTACTGAAGAAGCTGCATATGTTTATAGGGCGATTTGGGTCCCAAAGAAAGATGGAGGTCGCCATCATCAGTCGCTTTAACCTTATCCTTTTTTAATCCCGAAAGATCAAACTTTTAGCCATTTTTACAAGGCGGAGCAGCTGCTATTAGTCTATGCCAAGTGTGAAGTCCACAACGCTGCACAAAAGAAAGAAATGCCTGCATAATGGCATGGCCAAACTGTTCAGGCTCAAAAAGGTTTTATGTAAGCACGAATGGCTGGTTTCTTCAAACTTCATAATGCCAATTCCTATGGCTATTCCTTGGTCTTTTGTGTTATAGAATTCTTTCTGTTTCTCTGTCTGTTGCTCCTGTGAAAGGTATTTTAAGCTATAATTAAGACATCGCCGTCATGAGTGATGTGTCAAAACTGAAGGATTCGTGGTGTACATGAGTAGATGAACAGGACAACGGTGTGCTCCAGGTTGGACCTTGGCTGCCGGGTCGCTATTGTTGCAAAGAAAAACAAGTAGCTGCTTGCTTGCAGCGACATGGAATCGATTGGATCAGGAACCACAAAAATGATACTAGAGGTGTGTGAATTTTGGTGTATTTGATGTGACCAAGATTCATCATCCTGTCTGGATGTTTTATGGAAAAAAACCAAAATACATATGTACAAATGAAAAATAATTTATAAATAAAAATTTTATATAGGTATTCTTAGCAATCTAAAAACCAAGTCTAAAAAATAAACCCCGGTTTAAATGGTTCCAAAATCAACTCAATTTAAGGTCAAAAAGATGAGGGTAATCTCCTTCAGATTGGTAGCCAATGATACTTTAAGAAGTCCATGTGCTGGGAGTGGCCTTTGCATGGATCCCATCCACATTTTTCAGTTCAATGAAACAGACCATGGCTCATACGGTCATACTTGAAGATTACCAACACTGATTATATATATATATATATATATATGAAAATTTTCAACACCATTAGCTAATGAAAGCTTATGACTATCCCATTCTGCTCTTTTGATTGTAATGCCACAGAAGAGCATCAGTGTACAAGTCATGTGCAAAATTATGACAAACAAATTTGCCGTCCACCTTTTGACTTAACAAAAGGATTGGTCACTCCCAAAACTCCAAAAGGATATGTACACACATCATTTCGTTTATTAACTATCACACGGTATTCCTAAAACACACATGCGAGCAACCACAAAACTTTTTTTTACCAGCTGATAGATTGTTCCATGAAATCTGCATCTTCATAGCGAAGTTGACGCTGTCATTGTCCTTTGAGCATTTCCAAGGATGATAACAATGACGGTAACATCATCATGGTACTTTCTCCTACTCCCAACAGGTATCCTCATTAATTCTTCAGCTGTTAAAGCTGGAATAACAAAGGAAGAACAAAAGTTGAAGAGTTAGTTTAAGTCCCTGATTTCAATATAGCTCTGAAAGCGTGCAAAAGTATGCTAATTACATAAAATATAAAAATCATTAAAAATGTACTTTCTTCCAGAGATATTAGTGCAGGTGCTATTAGTGCAGGTACAATAGCAGGCTAAAAGCCAACTATAAGTATATTTTAAAGAGATAAGAGGGAGTGAGAAGAGAGGTGGACTACTAATTTGTAGCCAGCTGCACAGCGTGTTCCAAGACAAAATGTGTGTATAACATGTGGAACCACGTATTGATGTTTTGTAGGTAATTATTGTATGAGTTGGCTATTAGATTGGCTATAGATGAATTAGAGCCAGTAGTTGGCTATACTATTGAATTTGCTCTTAACTGTCCCTGCATCTACGACATAACTTTAGAGCTTACACAATCAAAGCTAAGGCTATGTATAATATGGAATATGCATTTCAGGGCAAGAGTGTCTTAATGCTAACACTTGTATATTTTTTTAGTATATCAAAGTATAGGATAAACAATATATTTGGGAGGATACCTGCTTCTTTCGCTGCTTTAAGTAAAAGTTGCTCAATGAGATACTTTGCAGGATCGCCAATTGGATTATCATGCATAAATTGATAAACCAACTGAACAACTTCGTCATTGCTGAAGAAATCAAATAAGCCATCACTGCCAAGCACAACAAATAAATCGTCCTCTGTAACTTTGTGACTAACTGTGTGTGGATTTGTGTACACGTAAGGTGGGCTGCACAAGTTACGAACTCGGAGAATTCCCATGAGTGCATCATTTAACTTTTTCTGCAAATTGACATGAAAGCATGCAGGTTAAAATATCATAACGGTGATGGATTGGTGCACCTTGTTCACAAACCAAAGTACAATATGTTACCTGTTTTAGATAGCCAACTCCAAAAGCACGAGTAACCTTCAGCTTCCCCTTTATTTTGTTACCCATCACAACTGATGGTTCATTAGGATGAGCAGCTAAAAGTTTTTGGTACTCCAATGGATTTTCAAGTGAGTGGATCTCAGTCAATTGAACAGCCTTCAATTTATCCATTCCTAATGATGGCATTGAAGCAAGTACTGCTCTACTATCCCCAAGATTTAAGATGCACAAATCTGTTCCATGTAGAAGCACAACCAGAACACAAGACCCAACTGATACTAAATCTGGCCTATCGTCCATCTCTTGTTCAACCATACATAAAAAGTCATTTTCAGCTTGCTCAACAGCAGTAGTGAGGCACTTGAGCACACCAGCTCGAAATGTTTCAGAAAACTTCACATCTTCATTTTCTGCAAATCTCATGGCCAGTGTTAACTCACTTTTAACACCATTAAGAGAGCCCTCTGATGAGCCATAAAGACCATTCTCTTGTTTAATCCGGCACTCTAACAAATATAGGTAATATACTATATTATCGTATAGAGTTACTGCCAAAAAGTCAGCTGCATCTCGTCCATTAAATCCATCATAAATGCCACAAATCAACCATCCATTCTTCTCAGAGCACACGGCTTGGACTCTATCTTCTCCAGCAGCTCCACCAGCCATTTTTATCTCTGTACTTGTCACAAAATTGGATGACACAGTAGTTGGGGCACTGGACCTCCAGATATTTTTACTGATTTCAAATATAGAGCTCCCAGTCGATCCAGGGCTGCCTGAGGTGGATAACAAGTCCAATCTTGACATTGATGGGGAAGAAACAATTTTTCTAAAAGAGTTTGGAGAGTCTAGTTCTGGTAAAATTTCTTCCCCAATAAGACCATTGCAAATGTTTGTATTGGCCAGTGTGAAATTGGCACTAATTGCAGCGCCGGACAAACAAGTAAAGGATCCATTTTGTGATGCCATCATGGAATTAGTTTCAAGCCTCTTTTTGGGAGAGATGTCATACTCATCAGTGTCTAGAGAAAACCTCTGATAAGAATTACGATGATATCCAAAGCTGACGTTGAGATTGCTATAACTCCTGACAAGCATGTCTTCTTCCTCAGAACTGATGCTGTGATCATTGGAGCTCTTATCAAACAATTCTTCATCCACCATCTTTTTCGACAGAAGTATAACACCAATTATAGCGTATATTGCTGTCAAACTTTGCTTGGAAGGTTCAAATGCTACTTAAAGCCCATGCCAATTACAGAACCTTTTATACTTAAATGGAAACGCAAACCAGACCTGCAGTTTTAACACAATGCATATCTAAGTACAATGTGAGCATGTAAATCCAAGGAAACTTTTCGTAAATTGAAACAACCTTTTTTGCAACCACAACAACCTTTCTGTATGCGTCCTCGGATTGGCCCAGGGGATCGAATTGATTATAGAAATATTAGTTTAATTAATTGGCTTCTGTCAACTGACCCTGAGCAGAGTACTACTAGTCCTTAGTTTGACTATCCCTCCATCCGAAGTATAAGCAGGGAAGGAATCAAAGAGAAGCCCCAGTAGTTTGACATTTACAACTGCTACTATGCCTCAATGTTTACATGACCACAAGTCCACAACCACAATATGAGCTTAATTGTACAACTCTACTTAATTATTAAATATAGACGGCATCATTTTATACTTGTCCAAATTTTCTTTTCATAAGCAACCAGGCACGGTAGGCACAGTTCGTGGAGTTCTTGAAAAATGAGAAGACCACAACCCAGAATCCACATAACATAAAATTCAACGAGATCTACTATCAAAAATCTCTTCCTCCCCCCACCACCAAATCAATCGAGGGCACCATCACAAAAGAGAAATCACGAAATTAGGGAGCAGGCAAGGCAACAGAGCCGATAGCAACAACCTGAAGTAAGAAGGGGTTGCTTCTGTTCAAGGAGTGATCCCGCATACGACAGGGCCAGGCAGTTCGATGAACTTCACCGCAGCGGCTATGACCAGTGCTCCCACAGAAACTAACCTTCTTGGCGTTCACCTACGCACCCCAAACAACACGCATGATGAGAAAGGACAGCAACAAAACAAACAAACAAACAAACGAGAAATACCCGCGCAAACCATCCTTATCCTTACAGATGCATCCATCAAGTTCAGAGCGATGGGAATTTGGCCAGTTGACGCAGCCCCTCCTCTCCCCCCATCCCTGAACCCCCAATCCTACGAAAAAGACCAAATCTTTACCCCCTCAGAAGGCCCCCTCCTTGGCGGACCTGCGCACAACACGGATCAAGAATCAGTACACAAATAGGAAAGACATGTCGTACTCCTACATAACACAAACCAAACAAAAACCAGAGGAAGAGAGAGATGATTCGTTTACCATAAAAATACGGTCTTTTTTCCCTCCTCCTCCTTCTGTTGCAGCTGCAGACACCTGCGCCTTTGCAGCAGCTAGCTCGCGGGCGGGCCAAGAAAGGCAAAGAACAAAGAGCAGATGCAAAGCCGAGAGGCGGAGAAGTGGCGGGTAGACGAAGACGGGACGGGTGTGGTGTGGAGAATGGGGGAAATTGAGAGGAAGGTGTGGGCTTCCGGGAATATATTGAGGTGGGAGAGAAGAGAAAGGGAGAGGGAGAAGCAACAGATTCATTCTTTCTCTCTCTTCTCTTTTTCTATTCTCGCGGATTGGATAGGTTTAAATCTAAGAAAAAATTTGAGCCATAAGGTAAAAAAAAATACCATAAAATTTTTTAGCTTTTCAACGATACCACACAGAGCTTAACGGAAGTGGGACTGAAAATAGAGTTTGTTTGTAGGACCGAAATACCCCTGTGTGCGTGGAACGGGAGCGTCGACGTCGGCGTCGGCCTGGGTGGAGCGTCGACGTTGGCAGCGTGTCAGCCGGCCGACGTGCCTCGGCTAGCAGGGCGGGGGTCGGGAAGTCGCGGGCGTCGACTGGCGGGGAGGGGAGTTGGCCGGCGGCCGGCGAGAGAGCGTCGGCCGGCGGCACCAGGAGTCGGCCGGCGATCGGGCGTGGGCTGGCGGGGCGACTGCCGGCCGGGACCGCGGGAGTCGACGCGGGCGCCAGCTGACCAGCAAGGAGAGAAGATGTCCGGCGGGCGGGCGGGCGTGGGCCGGCGGGGCGGGGAGGGGCAAAATACGAGTGACCAAAACCGAACAGTGTTTACTGTAAACGGGGGAGTGCTCGCCATAGCTAGTCCACATGTTCCAATCAGCAGCAAAACCAACTGTTGACAGTGTTGAGGCGAGACTGTCCTCTCTGTGTTTTGGCCACAGCCGATTAGCCAATAGCACCGGTCCGTGTCACAACTTTCGCTTTCTTAAATTATGCATCGGATAAGCATGGCCACTGCAGAATATAGCATGTATACAGTGTGAGATGTGGCGAGCAGCAGATGCGATGAACCATGATGCACGATTGATTAACCGGAAGCGAGCTCGAATTACGAGAGGCATCGGCGAAAACGATCCAGTGAATATCAGGCCTCGTTTAGTTTCTAATTTTTTTTCAAAAACATCACATTGAATTTTTTACACCTAAATAAAGCATTAAACATAGATGAACCAAAGAACTAATTACACAGTTATGAAAGAAATCTTGAGACGAATCTTTTGAGCCTAATTAGCCCATGATTAGCCATAAGTGCTATAGTAACCAACATGTGCTAATGGCGGATTAATTAGGCTCAAAAGATTCGTCTCGCGATTTCTAGGCTAGCCGTGAAATTCGTTTTTTCATTCGTGTCCAAAATCCCCTTCCGACATCCGATCAAATATTTGATGTGACACTTTCTCCAAAAATTCTCTAATCTAAACACCACCTCAAACGGGCGGGGCGAGACCGCCATATGCTGATGCGGCAACTGTATACTCTGCTAATCTTCTATGATAATTGGTGTGCCATCCTTTTGATCTACTACTTTATTTGTTTTAAAATGTAAATACTTTAAGTTATTTAGTATGATTAAAACTGAAAAGAAAAAAAACTATGATACTCTTGATAAATAAGGGATATACAAGAGTAAAACGGTATCTAGAGTAAAATACGATGAATTTTGAACGAGAGATGACTGATAAGGCAAATAGTATGATAAATAATATTAGAAATATTTATATTATGAAATTAGATGTATATTTTAAAATAATTATATTTTAAGGACGGAAGGATTAGAAAATGGCTGATGAAGCGTGGTTGGTAATCGTAGTAGCAATGCATGCTGACCTTGTGGTTCCCTCAGATTCCTTCAGCTGGAACAGTACTTGAAGGTCCATCTGTGATCTATCCACCCAAAGAACATGTGAGCCATATGATAAAAAAAAAAGTAATAGTAAAGTGTAATGTTTAGCTGGGTTTTTATAATTTACGACGGACAAGCTATAGAAAAATGGAAAAATTCAATAAAAAATAATTTATAAGTAAAATGTTTATATTCGAATTATTAGCTGAATGGAGTTATGGATCCTCCGGGCTTCAACTACGTTAGTTTGGTAGAGGTTCAGCTTTCAGTTTCAAATGAGAGACAGATTGATATCAGATTACTTGCCACTTTCATAGTTAATAATATAAAAAACCATATACTTTCTCGTGATAATTGAAAGAGTGATACTTTTATTAACATTTTCCTCACTTCTTCAAACTTTTTATAGTTCTGAAAAAACGTACAAATGCATTTTTTTTTCTTTTGCAGTTCGTGGTTTAGGTGGTCATCATTTGGCTTTTTGACATAAAGCGGTGAAAAAACATGTTTGTAAATGAAAAATAATTTGTGAATAAAATTTTATATATGTGTTTTTAGTGGCCTAAAAGCAACGATTGAAAAATAATCTACAATAAAAAATCCAAAATCAATTTAGATTAAAAATTCAAATTTTAGCTTATAAGTATAAGCCGAAGCGAAAAAGATAATGCTATTAATAGCCGTTGATCTGTTCTCCAATCCTTGGAGATCTGTTCATCAATATCGCTGACCCTTACTAGATCTTTAATAGGTCAGCAAACCACTAGAGATTGGCTATTATGTACTGTTAAGAGCATGCAAATAACATAAATCAGGAATAAATAAGTGTTAATCCTAATGCATAAAGAATTATATATGATTATCATTAAGTCACATGATCAAGAACATTAGAAACTTCTATACTAGCTATTAATAAGTTGAAATTCTTACTCAACCTTATTAATCAGGCGATCTAAGAGCTCCACCTTAATTTAATTTGTACTAAACTGGACAGGATTTTCCATCAAACGATTGAAAATGTTGAACCGGTTATTTGTAAGAGGGATAGTTTTATTTTATAAACACAAAATGGAAGGAAAAAAATGTTTGGAAAATCCTCAAGCAGCTTACATTTAGAAAATACCTAGGGAGTATGAAAAACCTTTCAAAATGGAGTAATTACGTACTGTTGAGAGTATTATACGCAATGGATATATAATGTTTCAAAATGAAGGTGACGCCGATAGGTACCGTACTTTAAGACAGCTGGAGATACTCCCGTTTGTACAAGCCCTGAGCAATTATGCGTTCTTCATTCTCACTATTCTTAACTTTTTTTTTTCTGGACCTTTCCGAACTACAGGGCTATTTTTTTAAAAAAAAACTTTCTATATAAAAATTTATCTTATCATCTTTTTAATTAACATTTTAACTTTATAATAGTTTTCATCATTCATACAATTGAATTGTTATTAAAAAGAGAAAAAAAACATTTCATCCTCCAGCTATCTTAAACACAACCTAATTTCTTGTGACACATGACACATTGCATATACAAATCCTGTGTCAGGTTGACCTAGCTGATCATTACTTATATTTTGTGCATGCAACTGTGTCGCAAATTATTGATCAACCAAGTCAGAATTTGAAAACGATCGATGTGGAGGCCTGTAGGAGCTTGAAGGCCATTAAGAATTTTTTTTTTGAAACCAAATCGGAAAATGTTCCGTTTTCATATTAAAAAGAAGAGAATTGAATCAGTTTATAGATAAACTGGGCCCGAAAATCTTACAAATGCACGGTTAATTAAGGAGAACCGGCAAAACCTTCACACAGAAGACACGAGGCCTACTACACAACCAACCACAACAGCGGAGCCCAACATAGGATGCCTCAACCGCACTAAGCACAAGACGACACAAACAGCTCCAACCTCGCAAAAGAGGTGTTATCGTTGCCGAGCTAGCCGCCCAAACGACCCAGCAGCTCTGACTTCAGAGTCGCAAACGACATTGTTGCCAGTATGCCGACCAAGCAAATAGCAGCTTCAGCAACCTACAAAAGACATCAGCCAAGCCACCAAAGAGTTACTTCCTTCACACAGCTAGCACTAGACCCCTGTGGAGAGGTTGCAAACTCCATGTCATCGTTGCTAAGCGTCGCCACACCCTCAACGAGCAGCTCCGACTTCACCGAGCAAAACCACAAAGGAGTAAGTTGCCTGCTGCAAGAACGAAGCGGGTCCAAGAAAACAAAGGCCTCGCCGAACACAAGGAATGAAGGCTATAGAACTAAAAAATAGACCGCCAATGGTTGTCGACATGGAGTGGCTTCCCCGAAGCGACGCCCCCAAGAGGGATACGACGCGGAACACCGCCGTCGCTCGTCCGAAGGTCGGGACAAGGTTTTCACTTGGGGAATTATGGGACATGGGAGAAAACACCACGACAACGCCTCTAGGAAGGAAAACGGCGCCCGTAGGCGTCATCGTTGTCAAGCCGGCCCAAACCACAACAAGGCTTTCGCTAGCGTCTTCACACCACCCATAAAAGCATCCTTCACACTAACATCCAAAGAACAATCTAAATCACTTCATATGCAATCGAACCTCAGCCAAACCTACGGCAGTGCCAACAAACCGCTGCCATCTCCTAGCGCAGGCCGGAGACCCAGCCCACCCTCGAATATTCCCCCACAACCAGAGCAAGGTCCGGCCATAGAAGGGAGGGAAATTCGAAAAGAGGGAGAGAGCCCGGCTGGCAGCGAGGAAGACAGATTGCCATGGACGCCTGTTCCGTTCTGCTCCACGCCAACAGCCGCCGTCAGCAGACCACCGCCGCCACCACCACGCCGAGGACAGCCAGATCCGGGCACGCCGGCCACGGATCCAGTGACCTCGGCCGTGGAACCCAGCCACGCACAGATGCCATGCACCGTCGGTCACGCGGACAGCGCCGCCGCCCTGCGACAGCCACGACGCATGCAGCGGAAGCTTACGCCCCACCGCCACCGATGCCGCCACAGCCGCCCCACCTGCACGGCCGTCGTCGTACGTCCTGCCGTCTCCAAAGCACCCGGCGCCGCAGCAGCACGCCGGAGGTTGCGCGCCGCCGACGTGGCCAACTGCTGCTGCTGTTGCGCCGTTTGCGGGGCAGGATGAAGCAACCTTCACTGCGATGACGCTCCCCGCCGAGCGCCGGCCAAGCCGACGCAGCCAGCTCTCACCTCACCTCGCCTCGCCCCTCGCCGGCCAAGCGGACGCAGCCACCGCCACAGCCCTTGCCTTGCAGCCTCCTCCGCGGCACAGATCTGGGCGCCGGGGCACCGGATCCAGCCCCAGCGGCGCCGGCCGTGGCCGCCGACGTCCGTGCCGTCGCAGCCCGCCTCCGCTCGGTTTCGACGCACCCCCGACGAACGGCGCGAGCGGAGAGAAGAGATGGCCCTGCCGCCGCCGTCCTGGCAGCCGGCCGGCTTTGCCGGTGGCCGCTCGAGCGGCGGCAAGGCTAGAGGGAGGAGGGAAGCGGTTAGCCCCGGCGAGGCTGTCGCCGCCCATGCCGCCCCGGGGGTGAGCGACACGAGCGCCCCTCAGTGGTATAATTAATTCGTGTGAACTTGTTCCGCAGGCCATTAAGAATTCAATCGACCAATAATTCTTGGCGTCATTAGCAAAACAAGTTACTAGTATTTTTCCAATCCTTTCTCAATATAAGGATAACTTATATATTATAGACATGCTTAGTGTCTCTTTCATAGCCATCGTAAGAAATTTACCGGGCCCAATCTTTGTAGTTGTATTAAAGTTTTGTTTCAAATTATACTGTCAGCTTCAGCATAGCTCATTCATGTATTTAGAAAATGAAAGGAAGGATAGGTGGAATTGGCAACACTACCAACTCAAGGATTCTATCTCAAAAATATAAAAACACACACAAAGGATTCTTTGTTAATGCTGAAGGATTAATTGTTTGGATCTAGGAGACTGGGATGAGATTTGGATCAAAATGTTTAATTAAACCTTGACACAATTAATCCATTGCATATCAATTATATTACTATTAGCTAAGGTGAAAAGGAACATAATGTCCCCCCCCCCTTAAGGACAAAAATTACCGAGTTAATTGGATAAAAAAAGAGAACCTGGTGTTTAATAGAGGGTGTTGCAATTAGATTAATTGATTGGAAATGTACTAATGCTGTATAGTAACTACAACGCTGATTTCTTCGATCATATATATTTGACATCTAGGCTCACATTTGGTTAAATTAGTAAAGTTTGACCATTGATTTTTCTACTTCGATAAGTTTGTAAAATATAATGGGTTTATGGTTTATAACAATACTCTTGAAGGAAAATCACAGATAATATTTTTTTAAAAAACTAATAATTTGAGAAAGTATTGAATTGAAGTTTAAAAAGTTTAACAAAATCATATATTAAATGATAAAATATTTTTATTAGAGGGGGAGCACTTTCAAACAGGCACGCATGTGTTATGCTAAAACAAATGGGCAAAAGACATCAGTGCTTATCCTCAATGCAAAACCATGTCTTGAACAGCACACAAGAAATTTTACTACTACTACAGTACTACTACAGGATTGAGAATCTTTGTTCCCCCTCAAACAACCGCGCCTGATACATCCACAAGCATTAATGTATACTAGTACCTCGGCTGCAGATACATACAAAATTACACGAGATCACAATAAAGATCACTCCGATCTTAACAAAATTTATTATCAGAGACCACTTGGCATTAATCAGCATGAGTTATATATAAATGCTGGTCGATGAGTGAGTCCATCCTACGTTCACAGCCAACTAGCCAAGCGGCAAAAAAACTAAGCTACTGTTCCTGAATTAATTAACCTACACAAGACAAGCCAGCCACAGGCAGAAACTGTACTGATCCGTAGAGAATTATGTTGTCAGGAGAGCCGACACACATCGGCGGATCGATCGATCTTTGGTGGTTCGATCGGTCCAACTCCAACGCATCGCAGCACTTGCACAGCACAGTACTATGTGGCTATGTGCACGTACGCGCGCAGAAGCTAGCTAGCCTGCCTTTGATCTCATCCTAGATTGCAGTCACGTTTCCTTTTCTGAAGAGGAGTGAAGCATTTTTATATGCATCGAACAGTTGGCTGCAGCCATTGACAGGGACACAAGCTAGGTTATGTTTAACAACCAGTCGATGTCGATCCATCCATCCATTATTTGCCTTTTTAGAGAGAAAAAAAATCAAATCATATATTTATAAATAGGAAATAATTTATGATTAAAATTATCATATACGTGTTCTTAGCGATAAAAAACAAATAAAAAATAAGCTATGATAAAAAATACTCAAAATCAACCTTATATTTAAAATTAAAAATTTAGATTTTGTCTTATAATCAAGATGATGCTACCCACAACACGCGACGTCGTCTTCCCCAAATTGCTCGATCGATCGCGGTCGCTTTCACGGCTTAATTTCTCTAGCTCGATTCAGACGCATGCGTACGTAGGATGAACCTTCTCGACTCGTACGCATGCGTTGGATCTGCATCGATCGGTCGGTCCATGATTGGGTGACGACGTATTTTCTATTTGTTCTTGTACTAACAAAACCAAAAAAAACAACAATAACACGAGAAGAGATCAAGAAAAAAAGGACACTGCGCTGCGCGGCGCCGGCGCGCGCGGCTACCCGACTTGCCAAAGGTCAACGAACTCGATCGATTTGCACCTGCACGCTCGGTCGCTCGCGAGGAAGAAGACAACCGCGGCGACGTCACACAGAGAGAGACGGCAATTCAGAAAAATGCAGCGGCACAAAAAAGATACGTGACTTTGCGGCCCTGTGGAATTCGTGTGATTAATTCTGCAGGGATCTTTACGCAGGAATTGGGTATTAATGGATTAATGGATCTCGTGAATCCGAAGAACATGTGTTGCACATCAGTACACGCTGTCTGTACGAACTTCACAGGAATGTCAGCATTTCATTTTCTACTCTTTTGTTTGTTTTCTGGAAGCTGGTTTCTGATGGTACTGATTGGGTTTTCTTTCTTTCTTTTTGCAGAATGGTTGTGTGTTTTTTCCAGGTTGAAGCGACCGTGTATTGTTATATATGTATTCAGCTACTTCATCAGTTTTATTCAGGGTTCTGTTTATCGTGCAGCTAGCATTAACGTGTGTTCCTCTAAACAAGCTACGACCTTTTATATATCTTGCGCCATTTCCTATTGAAATAAGCGCCGCTATGATATCACTGAGGTTGCTTTATGTTAATAATTAGATGATCGCTTCCATCAAGGATGATTCACCAATATATGCTGTCATTGCAGGCCATGTAAAATTTCAACCAAACGGAAACGGTGTTGTTAAATGTTAATGGGTTAATGACTAATGATGCAACTGACAAGATGTTCTCTGTCACCAAATACTGTCAAGTGGCCTAGTGGGCATTGGGGGTCTATTATTTTCTTTTTCGAATGGAACGGGGATATTGTATTTGCTTTCCTTTATTAAAATACCTACAATTAATACAAATGCCAGTATATCACTTGACCATTGAAGAGTCGAAAGGGCAGTTAAATGCCTAAATTCAAGGGTCGCAAATCTTGTCATGTCATTCTAGTTGTTGTAGCGGGGCCAGGTTCAGTCAGTTCAGAAGCATATGCGAGCACAACCACAAGTTTAGTGAAAAAAATATCTTGCTGATGGAGTAGAATCATCTGCATCGCTCTCTCCTTTAGTACCTTTAGTAGAAGATATGTAAGGAACATATGAGTATGACATATTATCAAGCAGGCTTTTGTCAATCATGAGCTGCACATACATGTCAAGACCTTAGGGCAAGTTCAACAGTATAGCCACTACCAATTTAGCTATAGTCAATTTAATAGTCAATTCGTACAATAGTTACCTACAAAGTACTAATACATGATTTAATATGTCATACACATATTATGTCTTACTTGCTCTTAGGTATGCATTTTCTTCGAGAGGCATGTATCAATGGAAGATCACACCAAATCTAAAGAACATGGCCTTAATAAAACCGCACCGTGAGCCACACCGTGTTTCGCGGAGCAGATAGAATTGTAGTGGAATGGGCATTCTCTGAAGTGACGCAGATAGATCATAGATAAGGCTATCTGAATTCAGGTAACAGAGCGATTAGCTTTTCAGTTAGATCGATGCATGTGAGGTTGTGAGCTATAGTGAAAAGTAAAGCCATAAAGGTGACGGTTAAAGATACGCGTGCTAAATTGCCGGTGAGATCGCCTAAATTCGCGGCCCGCGTTGATTAGGCCCAGCAAGCAATATTCAGAAAAGTTCAGAATAGCCGCTGATCATGAACATTTGTTGTTGAATTAATCCTAGCACGTCACTTGTTCTCGGTATGTTGGTTTAAAATTTTTATTTACAAATTATTATTTTTACAAATATACCGTCACCTGAGATACTCAAGAATGTACATGTTGACATCCAATGCATACCGAGACTACACAAGGAATTCAGCCAGACCAAGTTCAAGGATGGCAAGATGTTGCCTAACGATTTCTCCATCCACCGCCAAGGATGCCATGCCATGGACTACTGGACCGGCTGCGGCTGGGCAAGTGAATCTGGCAGTGTTATAAAAAAAATTGAATAGATGGAAGACACAACGGAGACATGAAGTTTATCATGAAAACCCTTACGGGAAAAAACCACGGACGTCAACCGGTAATAATCACAATACAGAAAAATATAATGCTCTGTTGCATCATTCTTATACAGATTACAAGACATATATACATATACGAGGAAATATGAGAGTCCTAATAGAAAAAAAACTACTAGTTTTATTAGGAAACTTCATTAGTACTAAAAGAAAAAAAGAGAGACTAAAATCATATTAAAAACTAATAATATAATTTAAATATATTAAAGATAATAATTCAGATCACCCATGCAGTTTTAATGCATGATCGAAGAGGCACCCAAGTACCCAACAACATCACTTGGTATCAACACATGGACAGATAATCTTCAGAGCAAGCAAGAACCTTCTCTTTGAGTCTTTGTTAACTATGGCCCGATTCGCCTGGCTGTCACGACCAAAGAACTGAAACTTTCCGCTGAAAGGAGTGGCTACAGAATAAATATGATTCTTGAGAAGAACACACGCCCAAGGATAGAGAAGCAAAAGCACCTCCATGCATCCTCCCTGCCTGCCGCAAACACGGTACCTGAACATGATGCTCACATCTCCAGCTGAAACTGCAGATGCGGCGTGCCTCCCTCGATCTCCAATTCTCCATACACGAAAAGGTTGTTTTTTTTTTTGCCCGGTGAAAAGTATGATTACCAACCATGGCATTGGATCCGATTCCGGGAAAAGATCGCGCGCCCCTGTGCTGTTTTGCTGTGCAGCCACGACGTCCGGTGCCCTGCTGGTGTCATGTCCGCGGCACGCGCGGATCAAATCTACAGATTAACAGCTGCTCCGGCATTTGCAATGCAAGGCGCAGCCTTTCCTTCCCCGCAATGATTCGCACTCACACGCCGCACCGTGCAAGCAAAACAAGCTAGGATCTTAGCCCTAATCTCATCTCAGGCATGCGCCGCGCGTACCTGGTAGATAGAGATGTTGATGCAGTGATGCAGATGGCAACCCACTGACCATTCATGGAAGAGTTCTTCAGAAGATGAAATCTTTCACATGGCAACAGTTAAACTGCTTCTGGCATGGCATGTTCATCTCTTCTTCTTTCTGAACCTTTAGCTTTTCATGCTCATTGAGAAATGGATCATTGCAAAGAAATCCCCAATGTAGTCATGTGACACCCATAGAAGACGATGCGGTCGTGTGAATTGGGATCATGTGGCAGGCAGCAAATCACTCCCCCATCCATGTATACTGTTCACTGGGCATTGGCCTTTTGCAGACAGCAATGTGACAGTAGGAGAGGTCATCATGCCCAAAAGGAAGGAGTAAAACTGCAGTTAGGTAGAGATCAATCCTATTCTAAATATAGGAGATGAATGGTCATGGTTAGTTATGTGTAATTATTTTGTCAAAAGCTCGTGCTAAATTAATTATTCTTCCAAATGATGGAACCCAAATCATTCTATGCACTGACTACACCAGCAAGATTACAACAGCTCACGTATATCTGTCCCAGCGATCCCCGATTCAAAACAAGTACTAGTAGGACCGAAAATGAAATTTTGTCCGTGATCACGTGGTAGATCATCTGAAAGGCTTTAGCTGGCTCGCATACCAGACTCAGATATCACTCAACATGTCCGAGATTCCTGTAGGAATAATAGAAAAATAAGCTCCTGGAGACTGGAGCCTGGTTACTGATTACAAATGGGCTTAAGGACACATGGTTTGCTGATGGGCCTAAAAGCAGAAAGCACGTTAACAGTGAACTGATCTGCTCTCAAGCCTCTCGGTTCTGCAAAATACTTCCCTGAGAATGAGTTATCCACGTTTCAGTAAAGCAAAAATTGCAACTTGATGAAGCTTATCTCGTCAAAATATGAGCCAGATGAGTAGTAGTATATGTCCAACATCTTACTCTGGACCACCACCACCAGGACAAAATCCAGACCAGCACAAGCAACCAGAGTGATTCCCTCAGTTGATCAGACACCAAGATATCACAGGACGAGACGAGCACCCCACCAATAATCATATCCATCTCATATAATGCCATGCTATGATGAGTTGATGACATTAAAGGACGTTTGTGCTCCTAAAAGCAAAGATCAGGCTACATGAAAAATTCAGTCTTCACGAAGGCGAAAACCGAAGATAATTCAGGGTAACTACTGTACAGATTACAGAACATGGCATGCTAACCATCTCCTGCTAACTTTGTGCAAGAACTGGCATGTTACAATTTACAAGAGGCTAGGTTGTTTTGTTGTTGTTGAGCTACTAGTACTAGCTTACATTACCAACATGTTAACGTGTCTGCAGCATTTGTCAGCATGATGCAGAAGCGTCACAGGATAACCTAAAAAAACTGACATAAATCACGATGGCAGAATTGACAGAGAAGTTGGTTAACTACCAACAAACCCCCTCCCCTCTCTTCATTGTGGCAGATATTTGTGCTTGCTTCTGCAGCAAATCTAAGTCATTACAACGAGTAAACCACTCCTGCTGCCTATTTTAACTTCTATCCGCTCCATACTCCATCTTTTATCTGTCAAAAAAAAATCTTCTCGTCTTCCATTATAATATATAAGTTGGTTTTTATTGGAACAAAAAGAGTGCAACTTTTATCATATCTATAATAAAAATAAAGTTATTTTGTGAGAGAGGTGGTATCTTTATGGCACCTTTGTAATATAAGATTTCATGGGAATATTTAAGGAATGGTTTGAATAATTAAGGGTCTGAAGGTCTCAAATTCCTATAGAATATGATCCTATGACCTTCAAACACAAACATGAACTACAATCTTATGAATTTTACTCAAATCCTTTTGAGAAGTACCATGTAATACCCCTCTCTCTCTCTCTGGTACTTTTTCTCGGGTAAGACTAAGGGGATGTTTTATTCTATGGCTAAACTTTAGCCCTTAGTCACATTGAATGTTTGGACACTTATTAAAAATAGTAAACGTAGTTTATTAATAAAACCCATCCATAATCTTGGGCTAATTCATGAGGCGAATCTAATGAGCCTAATTAATCTATGATTAGCCTATGTGATGCTGCTAATTATGGATTAATTAGGCTCAAAAAATTCATCTCGCGGATTAGCTCTCATTTATGAAATTAATTTTTTTATTAGTATATATTTAATACTTCAAATTAGTATTCAAATATCCGATGTGACATGTGGCTAAAAAGTTTAGCCCATCCGAACATAAATGATACTAACATTTGAAATGCATGGTTTTACATGGAATAGAAAAAAAAATGTAGGATTAGAGCGCCACATGAATCCAAATCCCATGAGTACTAAAACTGCAATAATAACCGTTTGGATTGAGCGAGAAACATCTAATCGTTCAAAATTAAAATTAAACGCGTGTTTGAGCAATATCTGCACGATTCAATACACTGACATCTTTATCCAGTGTTTTTCCTGTTACAAGGGAGCCCGTAGTGGTTCATTTGTATCAGCAAATCTGATTGTGGCTCGTCTAACGTCCTTTTCTGGCGAAAAAAAAAAATCAATCCATCAAGACATCACCGCTTGCAAGTTGCAACACGGATGTATTTTTCTGGAATGGTAATTACATAGTAGAGCACCACATCCACACTGTCCGCATACTCTAATAATAGGACAAATGCTTCCAGTTTCTTCTGATATAAGTAGAGAGGTTGGAGGAAAAGCAGGCATTGCAGGATTCCTTGTAGAACTGTGGAAGTCGAAGAGATAGAATTTCTTCTGATGAGGAAAGATGATCATTCAATAAAGATCCCAAAACAAAAGGACGGGAAAAAGAAGCAGAAAAGGGAGTTTTTTTTCCCAATTCCATCATCAGACATCAAGGGAGGAACAAATAATCTCCCTTTCTTATGACACAAATGTTCTTTGGGTTTGATTATGTTCTTTTCCCTTTTTCTCTTCTCTTCTCCTCTTGTTGTTGGGCGTTTCTTGGTCCGAGAGATCGTTGCTGCGTCACTGCGCCGCGACGGTGCGGGAGGACGAGGACTGCACGGCCGCCGCCGGCGCGGTGGCGGTGGGAGAGGACGACGGGTGGCCGTGGCCGTGCGAGCTGTTGCGGTGGAGCCGGCACTTGAACGAGCCGGCGTGCGTCGCCGGAGCGCAGACGCACTTGGGCGCCGACCCGTGGCCGCCGCCACCGGACGAGGCCGAGGCGGCGGACGACCAGCTCCTCCGCATCTTCGGGGACGCTGCCGCGCCGGTCGGCGTCGTGCCGCTGCTGTGGTGGTGGTGGCCGTGGAACCTGCCCTCCTCACCTGCAGTGTCCACGTAGTTTGACGCCATCACTACCTGCCTTTCGTACTTCTGTTCTCTCTTTCTGTCTCTGCACACCATACCATTAAAGATGGCTTTAATGAGCGATGGAATTCAAGATCTTTTGGTCATAAAAAGTGTAACACAAACAAAAAAAAATCAAATAGGACTCGCATCAGATCAAACAAATCTAAATCCAACGCCACAAGAATCGCAGCCTGAACCCTACCTACCAGCCACCGATTCTCTTGTTCATACTACCTATCACCAACTCAACCAGCAAGACAAGAACATGGGATTCAAGAAGCACAAACACAGAACTGGAATCAGAACAGCGGAGAGGAGACATATAGCGTACCTAGAGATAGCAAGAATGGAATCAGAGCAGCAGAAATGAGGAACAGAGAGAGAAGGAACTGCCTTGAGCGGCAAAACTGGCTTGCGCCGCAGAGAGGGCTCGCTTTAAAAGGAGCCCGGCGGATCCCCATCTCGCGACCCCAGATCGTGGGCCCCGCTGCACCCCGCCCACTGTCCCGCCGGCCCCACCCTACGGGCGCGGGAAGTGACGCCCGTGCCCTCGTCCCGGCGTGGGGCGCACCGGCACGAGGCGATGGCAAAGCGGTCGTTTCGTGGGGGTTTGATTCTGCTGCGTGAGGAGAACCGTTGCGATTTCTTTGATGAGATGGCGCAGAAACGGTGGGTTGTCTTGGGGGGGGGGGGGGGGGGGGGGGGGGTGGGGGTTTGGCCGTTTGCGCAGCTGGCTGGGGTGGATGGGTCGTCGTGGGTCGCGTCGGTTGCGCGCAGACGGATTTCGGCTCCGCCCGCGGAGTTGGTGTGCCGGGCCGGGCGGCGAGGGAAATCTCATTGACCCCTCTTGCTTCGCACGCCGCGGCCGCATGGATGGTTCTAGAGGAGTAGAGAAGACCCGCTCGCTGGTTCGCCCTTCCTTGTCTGTGGGCTCCGGAGCCCACCACCAAAGCGTCCCATGTGCACCCATATCTCTCCCGCCCGACCCGGTCCGTGCATCGCCATCGCTACTATAGTCGCTGCTCGCTGCGCGGAGCGGGCGTGCGACGTACGCGAGCGCAGGTGCGCGGCGCTCGAAACTCTCCCAACCTCTCGCGCGCCACGCGAAGGAAATCCCAAGCGCGCGTGCGTCTCGCGGCGCGGCACGCGACGATTTTGTGGAGCGCACCGGAGATACGGCGCGGAGGTTATAGTGGCTGCGGATTCGCGACGACGAAGGCTTCAACGTCGACACGAACATTCGTGGCCCGGGGCGCCAACCCAAGCGACCGATTGGTGTGTGAATAGTAATCCTCGTCTGTGCCATCGTGAGCCACATCGATCGGAATACGTTTCCTGAGCGATGGAGGAGATCAGAGCCCAGAAGCATCCCGTTCAGTCCATTCATTTTGGGTGCTGTTTCCTTTGGATCCATATGCACAAAAACAAAGTGTCAACACCGTAGATCCCCACCACGACCAAACTCTACCTGCTTTTTCGCACCGACCTGCCTGTATTATCTAACCCTCGGTCCTGGCCCTCGTTCGCCAAGATGTCAGCGAGAGAGGTGAGCCCAGGAGCTGCTTGGTGCTTGCCACTGTAAAATAATCGCAGGTGTAGACTAGTACTCTTCTCCCATGTCGACATGTTGCAATTTGCAAGTTGCAACGACTTGCTATCAGCAAGCCTTTTCCTGCTTTGTCTCGGTGGCTCTTGTCGTGGGGCTCATTTTATGTTTCGTCAAAGCAATCGCGTCTTCCGCCTCGTAAAGAGCACCAATTATTTGTCCTCTTGACAGTTACAGTACAGCAGTGTTATTCCCTTTGCTTCTCAGGAGAAGGGGAAAAAGATTCTTTTTAAAAAAAGATCAGTAAAATCACTCCTAGTCACTAGAGGGATCGCCCCATCTGCCTTGGAGATATGTCAGTAGCGGCTAAGGGATTGATGAGATATCATGGTGTGTTTAGCCCCAGTAATTAACAAGTGCCAAAGCTGTCATCTTTCGTCGTCTTCACTCAATCTTTTGATTAACT
Source organism: Oryza brachyantha (assembly GCF_000231095.2). NCBI lineage: Eukaryota > Viridiplantae > Streptophyta > Magnoliopsida > Poales > Poaceae > Oryza > Oryza brachyantha. Next base: position 9,537,210 of record NC_023166.2, read on the forward strand.
TGGTATCCATGACCACATTATGATAGTAAACTGGTGGATTGAGAGGAAATGTGGACACCTGACGGAATAATCTAAGACACTACATAATTAAACCTTATCTAGAACTTTTCCTAGCGCGGAGGTATCCATCTTGGATGAGATAGAAGGCAACAGGGATAAAATATCTCGCATTGCTATCAAACCATATGAATAAACAACATCAGATTGCTAATCACACCACGGAAAGATTTATCATAGCTTATCTGCAAGATCAGTTGAGTAATCGAGTCTAGCCATGATTCAATTCTCTCTTGATTCAGCATGGATGTGTTTTGCAAGACTGCAACTGGGCACGGGCTGCTGGATTAATCAGACAGCTACGGAGCTAAGCTGCGTTTATTTAGCTAAATTATTTTTTGGTTTTTATATACACACTTACTGAACTACTAAACAAAATATATTTTTTTTAGAAAAAAGTTAGATATATGAGTTGATCATCTCATATTTCTAAGTTCTAAGGTAGAATTTTAATTCTATAATAGTTAATTTTATTGTTTAATATAAAATAACTATTAAAAAAAGATAATCTTCTATATTCATATAACAAAAAAAATTGCAATCTGATCCCTGAATTGGAAATTTGGGATAATTCCTAATTTTTTATCGGTCGCATTACAAGTGTTGTCCCCTACAAGCCCTGCAATACGTACATGCATTTTGGAATTAAAAATCTAAAAGTCAAACTGAACAGGACGATGCTTTAAGAGACTATAGATGTTAATTATGAGCCTAACCAAATAGTAGTATTTTTAACGGTGCTACACTGCTACTCCAGGTCAGAATATGGATAAGTCCGGACTTTATACCAAATAAAAAAACAAAATGAAGGTACATGGAGTATGCAGCAGTATCGGTACCTTGGCTAATACTGTAACTGAATGGTTGATTGCGGATCAGGATCAGCTGCAGTTGCAGCTATTATGACCGTAACTTAAGCAGTCCTGATCGATCCACCATTCAACAGAATACCAACGGTTAGATCTGAGAAACTCTCTCTTCTTTCCTTTTGTTTTTTGAATCAAGGATATCAATAATTCACTAAGATAGAATTAGGAATATAAGCTAAATTAGTTATGCTCGGTGTGTTCCGCCCAAACTCTCGGCTTAAGCTAAGTACTCTCTCCATTTTTATTTAACATCATCGTTTTTTTATATATACGTTTAACATTTATCTTATTTAAAAATTTTATATAAATTTGAAAAATTATAAGTCATGTTTAAATTATCTTTAGTGATTAAATAAATTACAATGAAATAATTAAAATTATATAATTTTTAGATAAGACCAACAATCAAGCATAGATTGATAAGTTCGTAATAAATTATAGGGCTAAATTAAACTTTTTGCACTTGTTCACATCAAACTAAATTTATACCTCCTAGATAAAAAAAATAATTCGTGAAGTTCAGAATAAATTGACTTAGGTTTACTAAATAGCAATAGGGAAAACTAAGGGAAAAACGCAGCCCACTATCTAGCCATTAGCTGCTTATTCAACGGTGGATAGATGGACTGCCTAAGTTGCAGTTAAAGCTACAACGCACTGGATTCTGATCCGTTGATTGCATATAGACATATAGTTCAATCCACCATTCACTCTTGAGTGCAGAGAAGGCGAAAAGATCAGACTCAGGGAAAAAAACGTCCATTTTGCGTGCTTTTCTGAAGGGTTTGCAGAGCGGGCAGCTCTTGGCAATAAGAGGCCTGTTTGGGAAAGCTTCTTTCAGAAGCTGTTTCTGTTAGAAGCTCTTTTAAACGGTTGACAACTTCTCAGAATCTATAGTTACAGATTCTAGAAAATAAACTAAGAATTTAGAAGCTAGAGAAGCTGGGTTTAGGAGTTTTTGCAGATTCTTAAAAACTGACTAGCAAACAGTTGTTTCTTATAATCTAAAGCACTCCAAATAAGTCCAAGGCCACCTCGTTGCTTCTTTCCTTCTAGAGAGTCTCTCTTCTACGCGTTGGTCGCTTTCAGATCTAGTATTCAATACGAGCATCTTGTACTCGAACAACAAAAAAGTGACCAAATCAAGCCTACTACTTGTGCTGAAAGTTTTCCCTGGTTGAAGAAAATATCATCTGTTCATACGAGGGGAAACCCCTTCCAGGCTCCAGCCTTTGCTTAAGGCGCTCATCAACTTTCGCTCATTCAGACCCTGATAAAACCGCTGGTTTGATCGGCATGTTCAGCTGCCTGTGCTATTCTCGATAGATGATAACGACGCAAACAAAGCGACCTAAATACGTCTTGGAACACAAGTCAGTCACCCTGTCTTTTAGCTTTAGTCATGCTTATAACTTAAAATTTAAATTTTTAACCTTAAATTTGAATTTAATTTTAAGTTTTATCATCAAAGTTTATTTTCAGTTTTATCATTTAAAACGCTATGAACACGTACATACAAGTTTTATTCGTAAACTATTTTTCGTTTATAAATAAGTTATTTGTTTTTTTTCTTTCTACAACCATAAATATTACCCTCGGTAACACGAGAATAGACCATCTAGCTCCGTTCCTGGGACATGAGAACAAAGTTGATAATATTGTGCTTTCACCGTTACAAAGCTTGATTCATATAAGACTACGAGTTTAATAAGTGCATGAACGTCGTGGATCCATCTCTATTTGTAAACGGTTTGAGCCTTTCTCTACGCACTACGCAGGACTTGTTTAGTACAGTGCTACTGCAGGTGTATAGACGGGCCCTATCAGAAGAGCTTGTCAATCTGCCTGCAGCAATGCGGCCCATTTAGTACGGATGACACACGGCCTACGTGCGGCCAGTTTTGGCTGGGCCCGAACAGTGCCGTGGATCGTGAGTAGAACTATTCCGGTGCGGTCCGTCGAAGTAGCAAGCCAGACACATAGTTGGGCCGAGAGCCCGACAGCAGCCCAATTTGCGCTTTGTGGCTTTCTTTCGTCTCCGTGGGAGAAAAGTCCACATTACCTCAAATTTGTTTACGTCCCTCTCAACCGTAAAACCCGATATAGAGTATCCTTTTAACTATCAATACATGTGCAAAATAAGTCCCTAAACAATACTATTGATTGTGATTTTGTACGACGTGGTACCTATGTAGCTCATGTGACTTAGCTTGATGTTGCGTTAACATGACACGTGACAACGAAAGTAAAAGGATAAAAATAAAACAAGTATTTTAACACGTTTCCCATAATATTTTAATCTTTTTAGATCACTTTTGTATGGAGCCCTATATTTGTTTTAGTGTTAAAAAACATCCCTTCAACGCCTAAGGCCGTGTTTGTTTGTGGTTGTTGGTGGCTTAGTTAACCGGCGTGAAAAAATGTAGCTCAATTAATATAGATTAATTAATTATTAGCTATAAAATTTTAAAAATAAATTAATATAATTTTTAAATTAATTTTTTATAAAACTTTTTTTAAAAAATATACCATTTAGCAGTTTAAAAAATATGGTTTGCGAAAAAAGTAAATATGAGTTATTTAGCTAAGTCAAACAAACCACACAAGTTCCAATTCAGGCAAAACTGCTATCAATACTGTCTGAGAATTATGTTTGTACTTATATCACTGGTATAGTGGTATCGATAGATACGGATATCTAATTTTGCGGTTGATGAATGTACGGAAATTTAACCGATATTCGTGGGATGTAAAGTGAACTTCTTTTCCTTTCTCCGTGATGTTGATCAAAGATACCAGCACAGCGTGTTTGTCTCCGACCGGAACGGCATTGAAGAACATTAGGCTCAACGTCAGAAATGCCCAAAAGAACTTCGCCTAAATTAAATTTCTCTGCAAATATCCCTTGATTTATTGATATTAGCATCCAGTATGCATGCATACACTGTCCAAATTGATTCATGCCCAAGGTCTGAAACAAAACATTTTTCCCACTGACACACATGTAAGGTGTAAGTATATAGTCTACAGCTTGCAAGAACAGCAATTATATATGTTCCGATTCATCTAAAGTCCCTTTCTTTGATCGGCTTGGCTAAGCGATGTAGGCTCTGGCGATGCGGCCGTCGGCGCCCTGGGGGAAGAACCCGCCGGCCTTGGCGGGGTCGCCGGAGCCGTACACGACGCCGAGGATCTCCTCGGGGGTGCGGTCGTACGCGAGCGAGAAGCGGTCGCCGGCGATGATGTTGCCGACGGTCTGGCCCTCGGGCCCCTGCCCCGGCGCCACCACCAGCCCCTCGTCCTTGATGCCCTTCCTCCCCAGCGCGTTCCGCAGCTCGGAGATGTGCGCCGTCAGCTCCGCCACCCCGACGCCGTAGCTCGCCACCCGCGACAGCCCGCGCTCGTACAGCAGCGCCCTGATCACCGCGTCCTGCGCCGACTCCACGCCCAGCAGCCCCGCCACCAGCTGCATGCATGCAACATCCATCGTCGTCGTCACAGAATGCACGCACATACGTTCCGATTCATCAGCTGCGCGCATGCCGTGCGCGTGCTCGACCGATCGATGGTGGCAGAGTGGTCATGCGCGCCGGCACGCGCGGTGTCGTCGGTGCGTGTAGTGCAGTGTCGCCGTACCTTCCTGGCCTGAGGTGTGAGGAGCTTGGGGTTGGCACCGACGTAGCCGGTGAGGCCGACGTAGGGGATGATGTAGGAGGCGAGGAGGAAGTTGAGGCTGTTCTCGTAGGGATTGAAGGGCGGGTCCAGCGTCGTCGTGTTCATCGCCTGCGCCACGATCTTGCCGAAGTTCGCCGCGCTGATGTCCAGCAGCGGCCGCGGGAACCCCCTCACGTTCTGCTTGATCGCCCTGGTCGACCACACGCAAAATCAATTAGAACGCGTGTGCAGTGCAACCTCTGTGTCGCTCTGGTTAATTCGATCCAGCTACGTACGTATACGTGCCTCGCTCTCAGCTGTTTCAATTTTATATTACCTGAGGTGGCCGACTTCTTGGTAGCAGAACTGGGTGGCGATGTCGCGGACGAACGGGGTGAGTGCGGCGGTCTGGCCGCCGATGGGGGCAGGCCCGCCGCCGGCGAGGTTGGCGTCGATGCCGTCGAGGCCGTAGCCCAGCGCCGACCAGCAGAAGAACTCCGCCTCCAGGTACTCGAGGTTCAGCGGGAACTCCAGCAGGTCCACGTCCGACTGCGGCAGCAGCGCGGCGCCGCCCCCGCTGCCGGTGCCGCCGCCGTAGAACCCCCTGCTCCGCGCCCACTCGTTGTCCATGTCCTGCGCCCGCGCGACGGCGCCGCCACCGCACAGCGCGGCGGCCAGCGCCACGGCCGCGGCGAAGAAGGCGAGCGTGTACGGTGGAACCATCGCTAGATCGAGCCGCGACTAGTGATTCGCTCGCGCACACGGCACGATCGACGGTGACACGAAATGATCGATCGATCGATTGGTCGGTCGGTCCGGTGAACTCTCGCCGTCGGGATGGGGGTGCAGTTATATAGGCGGTCCGGGTGCGTCACGTGGGGTGGGGGAGGCTGCGGACACGTGGTGGGTGACGTGGATGGTTGAAGGGGGGTAGGGGGGGGGGGGGCGCGCCAAGGGTGTGCGCTTGCATATGGCGTCCGGGCCGGAGAAGGTCGGAAGAACGTGTCGTGTTTGTTTACACGGCTCCTCCCCTCTCTTTTCCTCGTCTGAGAGTTTGAGCTCGGTTGCCGTGAGGTTTTAGATCGTGACGTGTGCCTTGCAGGTGCTACGTTCCGCCATTAGACGAAACGCGAGCATGCCAAGCGCGCACCCAAAAAAAAAAAGTTAGGAGTAAGAAGAGCACACTCTTAAGTTGCAAGCATCAATCAATTACATGTAAAAGACTAAGCCGATAGAGAGAAATTGCAGTAATTCACTTTATATATACTCCAATACTTTTCCTCATGTGAGATCCCCTCAAATCTCTAGCATGAAATATTGAACCCAGGTTAAGTTACAAGCACCAATCAATTACACCAAAAAACCTAATCTAATGAAGAAAGATACATAATTCACTTTATACACTCCAACGCATACAATGTAACTGCTTACAAAAGACAAACAAAATTCACATAAGTCATAGTTAAAAATAGAAATAGTTTACCATACAATCTCATTTTCTTCGTTTTTCTTATACTTATAAGCTAAAATTTAAATTTTAACTTTAAAATTGATTTTGAATTTTTTTCATGGTATTTTATTTTTTAGCTTTTGCTTTTAAATAGTTAAAAACAAGTATACAAAAGTTTTATTTATAAACTATTTTTTATTTGTAAATATGTTGTTTGACATTTTTTAAGCAAAAAAACCCAAAATGCGAGGGTGTGTCTTTGTTATACATGCAGCTGATCATAAGTAGAAGAGAAAAAATAAGGGTACTAATGGTCCGTCCATCGGATAGAAGCAGGGAGTTATACTTTCTTTATAAACAACATATTAAATCATCAATACCAGACCCATCTTATTCTCTCATATGGGCATCCACAAGTGAGCAATTTTTTTTTATATAGCTCTATAAGACTACTTTGATATTATGAAAGTGAATATTAGAAAAGTAAATATGATAAATCTCCATAGTCATATGGATTATCCATATGAATTAAAATACATTATTTCTCTCATCTCTCTTCCATCTCTTATGTGAGAGCTTGGAACGTTAGTTTTTGATTTATTTGTTAGGGTATTATCTTACTTTATTTCTATTGTTATCTTATACATTGGGAAAGTTAAAACAACAAAATACCAATTATATGGGTCACATCTATATGGCTTATTTAACCTATATATATTGTGTATGTCCTAAACTTTGCCAGAGCGTATGATGACTATAGATCTACAACCGATTTCTCTTCTCTCCCTTCGACTCATCGTAAATCTAAATGGTAACTCTTACGAGCCATTTATTATGCATCAAAACGGTGCTCCTAACTGAAACCTTGTGAGATACTTGATAATGACACATCTTACGGTAAAGCATAAAACATGTAACTTTATGATAAATCACATACAAATATATTGCTATTTGATATAGCCTTAAATCTATATTTTTATGATAATTTGGATAAAACGCTTGTAACTTTCTGAAATTTTATCATCGCAACACACGTATTATTTGATTAGTGCCGAACTCGATTCTCTCGTTAGCAAGCAATGTCACAACAATCCTCCTGATATAAACGAGCAAAAATAGCAGAAGAGTGAAAATGGAGCACATCAGGAGGTGAGTTTCCTCGCCGTCATACTAGTAGAGTAATAAGCACATCAGGAGGTGAGTTTCCTCGCCGCCAACCTAGTAGAGTAATAAACAGTGGTTCAGCCGCGATTAATATCTATATAATTTTTTTTCAGATCACATGTAAATAACACCAGATCGTCTATTTATCTCAAATAGATTCGACCGTGTAATAGACAGAATCTCTCCGTATTTTAATAGATAGCACCGCTGATATTTTATTGCATATTTAACTATTCGTATTGTTAAAAATATATAATAGTCAATTATTTTGTTACGATTGTTACTAAATACATTTTAGTTATACTTACATTTTTACATATTTACACAAAATTTTTGATTGAGATAAATTATCGAAAATTTGTGCCAAAAAATCAAATGGCCTCATCTACTGAATTATGGAGAGAGTAATGTAGTTGTTTAATGGCACAAAACGTTTATTAAACTGTTATGTCAACATTTGTATAATCAATATAAAAAAGAATTCTCTCTGATCTTTCTGTTTCCTCGGCATTAGAAAAACTATAACTACATTTCTCCGTATATATGCTGATGTCAAACCATTCTTTGTGCCATAAATATTTATGGTATGAGCAATTTTACCACCCTTGAGGAGGTAATAAGAGGTACCACTGCTTTCTATGTTACATTTGGCACCTCTTGGTATCAAGAGATGCCATTGTTTTCTATATAAAATTTTACATAGAAAATAATGGTATCTTTTGGTAGCTTCTCAAGGATGAAAAAAAGCTCTTATGGTATGGATCAGAAGGTTCTGGGTGGGGATAGCAACACAGCAACGAGGTTTAGACTTTAAAGTCCAGTGGGGTCATCTTTTAGATTTTTTTTAAAGCCAAGCGGCGTATTTGCAAAAAAAATAATTTACGAATAAAACTTGTATATATATATATTCATAATTATCAAAAATTAAAACTGAAAGATAAACTATACTTAAAAAACTTAAAATCATGGTTAAAAATTTAAAAAACCAAAAAAAATGATGGTGCAGTTTTGGGATGAGGTCACGGATGAACGAAACAATCACATGTCGTGGACCATATCTTTTAACCAGCATTACTACATTGTTTAGAACGAGAAAATAAACTGGTCGGCCGTCAAGATCTTCTGGCGCTCCGGTCCTGTAGTGGCTGCACCACTGTAGTCGATTCAGATCGGTCTGTGTAGGTGCGCACTTTGACAACCTTACCAGCATGTGGGCGGCTGCAGATGTTGTTGGGTTGGTGTGGGTTTTTCTCCCCCTAAAAAACGGACGCGATCCTTAATTTGCAGTCCTGCTGCGCAGATACGCACACAGCGCCATCCCACGAACTGCTCGATCTATTCGACGGTGCAAAAGCAAGAAGCGGCGGCAAAGGATGATCGGATGACGGACGTGCAGGTCAAGACGCAGGAGATATGCTGTGCAGCCGATATCTACTTTTCTTTTGGGTGTCGGATTGGGAGATTACGGCGATGGTGGATGGTAGGGCATGCCATCCGGAATTGTGGAGCATACCGCTATCCATCGATTAACTCTTTTTTGAATAAAAATATGTGAACAAGATGGAAAAAATATACGGTGCAAACCCCGTATGCAGTGTAAACTTGAAAACTATAGTTGATGCACAATGGATATCTAGGATCTTTCCATGTCGCTAGATTGAAATTGGTACAAAATTCTCTCTCCTTCTGTCCCCAACGGCGAGGTCAGGACGGTGGATGATAGGTCATAGGTGGCAATTATGGTGGTGGTGATGGGTGAGTTGAGCGGATTTGGCAGAAGCGGCATGTAGGAATCTCCATCTGGCGACAAAGACACTTGAGGTCGTGCCGCACCTCTATCGTAATCTACTCTGGGTACGGGAACAATAGGTCATGGTGATGGTAGGAGGATCCGATGTTGGTGACTTAATGGAACACTTCGATGTTATCGAGGTGTGGTGAGACGTTGGACTCTACGGTGGTGGCATTTATTCCCCAAGCCCCTCTGCCACTATGCGCCTAGGCTCTACCTCCACGATGACTCATGCCTTCTGACGCCAAACGTTGTCGCCGGGAATCACGATGACTCTCTTTTTCCTCTCCTCATGTTTGTTCAGCTTTCTCTGTTGTGACCACCAGCCTAGGGGGTTGCCAACGTGACTTGAGTCCGGTCGGGGTGAGAAAATTGCTATTTTGCCATCGTCAAAACGTGGTTTCGCTAGAATAACACTTCTAGTTTTGACTTCGCTATAATACCATTCTCAAGCCAATGGAACACGTTGAAACACCATTTTCAATCATTTGATGCAAAAAAAATGTTTTTGCTCTTTCTTCCCTAATGAGTTTACCAAATTACCCCATAGTATAGGTAATAAGCTATTTTAGTAGATTAAATGGCATGGCAATTAGAGAAATATTTTTTGAAAACAATAAATAATAAAGTATATAATATCAAATAAGGTGGTGAGTAAGTCGTGTATTTATTACAAAATAAAATACATATAAAAATAAAACAAAATTATATACACCAATACACCACTCAATCGTAATTCTAAGGATTGTAATAATATTTGAGTAGTTAACTTAATTAACATTTCGGACCACAATTATAAATTTTATGTTAGAATTTTGGGTTTCCTTCAAACTTAAATTTGCAAGTTAAATAAGTCTTTTCCAAGTCAATGGACTAGGTGTGTAAATGTCATTATAATGTAAACAAACAATGCAGAATTGATTTTTTGGAGAAAAAATGAGGCAAATGGCATTTACCGTGCTGCATCGGTTTGAGAATGGTATTTTAGCAAAATCAAAACTAGAAGTAGCGTTATAGCGAAACCGCTTTTTGAGAGTGGTAGAATAGCAATTTTCTCAGTCGGGGCCCAGCTTCTGCACTCTGTTGTGGCTTTCGACCCTCATCAGTAGGTGGCCCATCCCAGGGTAGAAAACGATTGGTTTTTTAGACTGGTGCCCCAATAAAACTCCTTAAATGTAGGCTTCGGAAAATGCCTCGAATTTAAACCGACCGGCAAAGTTGCCTCCTTGGGTTCTTTGGCAAATCCTTTTTTTAGATTTTGGGTGCCGACACCGAGGATCGCCTGTCCTCCCCCTTCCAATCGTAATTTTCCCAACAACTTCTTTTTTATTCGAGAAAGGCGCTGACCCATGCCTTCTTTTCTTGAGATGCATGGCCTCAGCCAGCTTGTCATCGATGGTGAGACTTTGCGAGCGTCTAGCGCCCGACAGTGGTCATCTCCATGGTTTACATCGGATATCATTTTGGCTTGCAACCTCATCAACTATTCTTCTTGCTAGCTCACCATTTCTCCCAACTCTTTTGTTCTTAGAGCATGATCTAGGTATATGCTTTGGTGCAAGCAGGAGATGTTCTCCTGCACGGAGAACCTCATCCAATGTGAAACCTTCGGCCATCGCCCTTTCCAAGAAGACAGCATCGCTATCTCGTCCCTCTCTGGACTCAACATCCAACTCTGGTTCTGTTGGTTCATCCTCCTCGTCTAATGATTTTGAAATCCCCCCAAGAGTCCAGAATCTAGAACCAGCAAAGCATTTGGACGGTGCTGAAGAACAAAACGATCTACCAACGTAACTAGCTGTTCGTAGGGAATCCCCCGCCGACGGTAACGTAGGAGATAACCTCCTGTTACCTTGCTTGCCAACCGACCTCTCCTCTGAGATAACCTTTGCTTACCTGATGATGGCGGGGCTATTGTCAGGGAGTCCGGTTCGTCCACCTGCCACTTGCCCGAGAAAACCTTACCTCCGGTAGCCGACGTCACAACCTCTGGCTGATCGCCTCCCGCCGCGTCGGTGTTCGTGGCCAACGTCAACCTTCTGTTGTAGGTGAGCTTGGATGAGCCCCGTATGTTCCCCGGCGGAAACTCCGACAAGCCTCGTATGCTCCACTGTCTTATCCCTCTCTTCCAGCACAGCCTAGATAATCTCAATCTTCAATGGTCTATCTGCGAGCAAGGACCTAAAACACGTTTTGGACAGGAACGACGAGCTATTGACTTATTTACCGTTTGTAAATATGCTGTCTGGATTTTTTTATTTTAAAAATTTAAAAGATGGCTCTGACGATATCCGCGCTTCTAATGTTAACATCATCAGGACTCACTAGCACTGCTAGCTGACTGCAACTGGTTGGTGAGACCGTGAGAAAGGATCTAACTGGACCAACCACACTGACACATCAAGCTCAGGTTCATTAAATCAAGAAACAAGAGGTGGCCATCACAACGTAAACAACTCAAGTATACTTGTAAGCCTGAAGGGGATCGATTCGATTTATGTGTTCTTCACGTGACAGCCCCGCCTTACCGTCGCCGATCATTCTCGCTTTGTTTCTTTTTCGACGTGACAATCCATGCCTACTTTTGTATTGTATAGTACTTAAAAAAACCAAATTCACCTTATAATCTTTACCCCACCCCAACCTTTACTTCTTTTTTTTCAAAATAAGGGCACGCTCTAAACACATAAAGAGACCTACCTACTTTTCGATTTCGTTAGAAGGTTTTCAAATTACTGAATGGTTATGTTCGAAAACCTTCTAAATATAGTGTTGATTTAAAAATCAAATAAATTTACTTTCAAGCTTTTAATATTTTGTATTTAATCAATTATATGCAAATCATATTTTTCCATTATATGTGTAACTAATTAGTCAAAATTGGTGACCGAAACGAACGCGGCTAAATTCATTTTCAAATAATCATTATTTCTGAAAGTAATGAATAAATATATTGCAACCAGATAAACTGAGGAAAAGCACTGTAATTTAATAAACAGTAGCTTGTTTAATTTCAAGTTTTTCCCGCATGCATGCAGCAGCTGGACTATCCCTGGCTCCCTGCCTTTGCGGTGCCCCACCATGTACGGCTGCTGGAATCGATCGCGAAGCCCAAGTTCGCGACGGCGTCTTCCGACACAGCGAGTGGAGTAACTGTGTGCGCGTGGCGCGGGTACAACAAGCAGGGAAGGGGAGATCGATCCCCGCAAGTGGCCGCCGGAATTGATCGCATCATCGCGTCTGCGCGCGCGGGTTGCAGCCAGTGCTTGCAAGTTGCAACCTGGTACGAGACCAGCGGGTGTAACGACCCTACCCACGACCGTTCGAGATGGAGAGGAAATGAAAGACACAAGGGAGTGAGGTGAAAAAGGGTCGGGTTCGATCGGATTTTATCATTCCTATATCCTAATTCATATTTTGATCGGATTCGGATCTAATATGAATATTATCGAATACGGATACAATCACAGATAACACCGGATACATATACAATGTAAATACGTACAAGATGAATACGAACACTCACGGGTACGAATATTTATGCGGATATCAAGTTAAAACAACAAACATACATACCACATATACAATAACCCAAAGTACTACTGAATTAGAGGCTAGTCGCATAGTAATTTGTAACAGTACCAAAATAGCAGCAACTAGCAAAAGTACCAATACTTTAGTGGTACACACAGTCATACACTAAAACATGACGGTACATTGCAAAGCTGCAATTAGGTGACTAGGTCTAGTACATACAGTAGCACACTTGGAGCAACAAAAATTAGTTTATATCTTGGAGCAAGAATGCAAGAGAAGCCACTTCATGGACCTTTTTAGTCCCGAGAATATTGCAAGCTAGGGTCATTTGACAGATACATATGGAAAGAAAGAATTTTAAACATCATAATAATACTCAGACAAGTATCACAATGACTAAGATAATATGAGTCACAAAATGATGTGTAATCATGCAATCAAATAGGTTCTAAGTTCTAACAGAGAATCAGATGATAATTTTTAGCCCAACAAAAAGAAAAATCATAGTTTGACATCAGCACATCGGTCTCAAATGAAAAGGGAAGTAGTAGGATCGTCACCTAAACGAGGAACTGGGTGCTCGCTGCCACGGCTGAGATCCGACAAGAGCTCGTCGTCGCGTCACTCTAACCACGCTGCCGCACTGGGGACGGGGGAGGCCGAGAGGAACGGGCGACGACGCCTCAGGATCCGGCAGGGGGAGGAGGGCACGGCAGCTCGGCGCCTCGGCGGGGGGAGGAGGTCGGACGACGCCTCGACGGTGGGAGGCGCACGCCGGACGGCGCCTCGGAAGCTGGGGGCGGATGCCGGCTCGGACGCCGGCTGGACGGGGGGAGGCGGACGCCTGACGGCGCCTCGAGGACGGGGAGACGCGGAGGCCGGACTGGAGGGCGGAGGCTCGAGGAGGCCGGTGAGAGGCGGTGGCTGGCGGCGGTGGGTTGCGTGCGAGAGCTGGGAGGAGACGTCGTACTGCCAAATGCCGATGCCGACGCCGACCCGTGAGGCCACGTGCGTGCGTACGGAGGGTTGTGTTTGTGTGCTGGCCCTTAAAACTTGATGGGCCGAAATCAGAAACTGTCGCCTGTTAAACCGGATATTAATCAGGGTATTATCCGGATAGTATCAACAAGTTATTTTGGATCATCCATATTATCGGGTATTGCTCTCTAGAACCTGATCTTATATCCACCAAAATATATCCGAATTCAGCTCCGGATCCGTATAAAATCTCAGATACTCGAATATCTAACCTAAATTTGTGCCGAATTAGTATAAGCGTACGGACGGTCGAGAAATATCGGCCTAGAAGGGAGTCCGGGAGAGAGCTCCCACGCTACTACTGTTCGCGCTCATCCGATCGACCAACTGGTCTGGACCGGAACGGGCTCCATCGCTGCGCGTGCCATTGTTGTCAGAGCCGGTGCAAGAACGGCAGAGCGAGGCAGATGCGTTGTGGGCCTTTTGGCCGTGGGTTTTGCCTCGAGCCGCACGTAGATTGGGTAGACCGTATGCGCGGTCCGGTGCCAGGTGCCACGGGCCCTAGCTGTTCCAAGGATCGCGGGTTAACCAAACTCCAAGCGGGGATTAAAAAAAAAACAGCTGATTCACTTCCCCAGTCGATGCCGCGAGAAGGCCCGACAACTCAAAAGCGGCAGGAGAAGAACGAATTCTTAACTGGCCCTTCTAGACCAGCGCCAACGTTGAGTACGTCAGCGACGACGAATGCCATGATCGAGCACGCACGCACGCCCGCTGCCCGCCGGCAACGCGCCACCAAAACGGTGAATTGGGCGCGGGATGCTCGCGACAAAAAAAAAAAACCCAGCGAAGCGGCTCCGTTCACGCTCGTGTTTAACGGCAGGCGCCCGCCGCGGTGAGTGACTGTGAGTCCCAAGTCAAAAACCGCACGAATCCTGTCCACCCGTTCGTTCGATCGTTCGCTCCGCCTCCACCACCACGCGCGTCGGTCGTCCACGCAACCGGGCGTGACCAAAATCTTGAAGCCCTCCCTCCTCGATCGCCACGCCCGATGGCGCCACGCGTTCGTTATAAACGGCGGCCCGCCCGCGCCGGCGCGAGTCTTCCACCTCCGTTTCCGTCACCACCCGGGCGCGCGAGCGTCTAGCAGCAACGGAGTACTTCGTAAATAGTAGCAGCAGCTGGTAGAGCATTAGTCTGAGCAAAGACGAGGAGAAGAAACCCAAGAGGCCTTCTTCGTTTTCCCGCAATCCACCACCCGCCTGATTTGCCTCCTCCACCAGCCGAAGGCAAAGTCAGAGAGGAGTTTGTTGGAGGGGAGGGGGGAGGTGAGCCGTGGCCGTCATGGCCCAGCTGCATATATACGCCACCGCCACCACCTGCCGCGGCTGCGCACGCGCCCGCGCTGTGATCCCGCTTCCCGCCGCTCCGGCTCCGCTGCAGCGCTTCCCCTCCCCGTCGTCGTCCTCGTCCTCGTCGTCTTCTTGGGCGATGTCCGTGTCGTCGCCGCCGCTGCTCCGGCGAGGGTGGGCCATGGGCGCGAGCGATCATGTCGCGGTGGCGGCGAGCAGTAACGGCAAGCCGAGGCCGAGGAGGCCCGCCGCCGCCGCCGTGCTGGGCGAGCCGCTGGCGGCGTCCGAGGAGCACGGCCTCGTCCACCCCAGCGCGGACTTCGCCTCCCAGGCCCTCGTCTCCTCCACGCAGCAGGTGATCACCCGCCCGTCACACACCAGCACCCCCACGCCTCTCCTTTTCTACTGCTTTCCCGATTTCCAAGCTGCCGTCAGTTCACTCCCCCCCCCCCCCCCCCCCCCCCCACGCAACTGGCGGCGCCATCGCGCGTTCAAAGGCCGTACCTTCAATTTGAGGCGCTCAGCGATTCACCATTCATCCATCGCTGGCCGCGGGATTCAGATAAGGCAGACAGCGACGGCCGGGGTTAAAATTCCCTGCTTTTTTTCTCTCTTGCAACATTTGGTCACTGTGAATTTGTCGATCGATTTGGTTCTTGGTTTGTGATGAGCGATCCGGTTGTCTTTGCCATGGCTGCCGATCAGTACCAAGAAATGTACCGGCGTTCGATCGACGATCCGGCCGGGTTCTGGTCGGAGATCGCGGAGGCGTTCTACTGGAAGCACAAGTGGAACCCCGACGAGGTCTGCGCCGAGAATCTGGATGTGACCAAGGGGCCGATCAAGATCGAAGTAAGCTGCATAGCTTTCTCCCTTCCGAGTTCAGAGTGATGAACAATTTGACCGAATTTGATGATGGTCACGAATAACCTGAGATTTTTTTTCTACAGTGGTTCAAAGGAGGCAGGACCAACATATGCTACAATGCCGTGGACCGCAACGTGGAGGCCGGCGACGGCGAGAAGATAGCGATGTACTGGGAGGGGAACGAGCCCGGTGACGACGGCAAGCTCACCTACTCTGAGCTCCTGGACAAGGTTTGCCAGGTAAAATCACACGGCTCCTACATGCATACGCCGAAACATTCGCACGTCATGCGTCCGTGGCGCGTACGAAGTGCGGTCTATTTTGGCCTGCTGTGACCGCTAATTTAGGTGTTGTACTATGTTATCTACTGTTAGTACAGTTTATTTAGACAGTTTATTTTTAATTAAATAGATCTGATTTATTTATACTATCACATTAACTACTGGTGGTAGAATATTTTTTTACCGGTAGTAAATATTTAAATCTACTGTTAGGATTATTCTACCGATGGTAATACTAGTAGCATGCTACTACGAGTATAGAACACCGTAATCAAGCTCGTGCTAATTTGTTGTGCGATTGGTATGATCTATGGCAGCTGTCCAATTACTTGAAGAGCGTCGGTGTTGGGAAGGGTGATGCTGTGGTGATCTACCTGCCGATGTTGATGGAGCTTCCCATCGCAATGCTTGCGTGTGCTCGGATTGGCGCTGTCCACTCGGTAATTGTCACGAAACTCTAAGCTGATAATTGCTTTGATAGATCATAGATCATGTTATGAAGCTGAAATTTTGTGTTCAGGTTGTGTTTGCTGGTTTCTCTGCCGATGCGCTGGCGCAGAGAATCGTCGACTGCAAACCAAAGGTTGTGATTACGTGCAACGCGGTGAAGAGGGGAAAGAAGCTCATACCTCTCAAAGATATAGTAGATGTGGCTCTGGCTGACAGTGTGAAGAATGGAGTTGATGTAGGTATGCATTAGAATCTGACTTCTGTGAGTTGTCACTGCCTGAGGGCCCCATCGTTTGCCCTACAACGAACATGCCGCTACCAAAATTTGAATTCTAAAACAGAATTGGCTTTGGATTCTTTTCATTGTAGTTTCTTTTCGGTGCTGACTTTTAAGTCACTGTAAACACAAATCATATTTTTTTTATTGCTAATACCCCATTTACCGTAAAAGTTTTTTTATCACCCTTTAGAAGGCAACTGAAAGTATGACCTTTTCTGATTTTGTAAAATTTGATATCTTTAGGTACTTTCTCAAGTATCGTAAAATTTGTCTTGATGTATTATTTGTGGTTGGCTAACCAATGACCCTAAAACAACCACTTCTGATAACACGCTGTGAATCTCTATGTAATTGTGGATACAGTTCTTATCGAGTTTTCTCATGGTGAAATTTTCTTGTGGTGAGTAGGCATTTCTTTGACATACGAAAATCAATCAGCCATGAAGAAAGAAGACACAAAATGGACGTCGGGCAGGGATGTTTGGTGGCAGGTACGCCCAAAACAACCAAGCATCACATCATATGAACAGAACATCTGCAAAACTGCTCTGTTATTTGGAAGCCATTTATAGTCTTCCACTTCATGTTATATCACTAGAATTTTGGATTTCTGACTATATAATTATGTCTTTGCCCCAGGATGCCGTGCCCAATTTTCCAACCAAATGTGATGTGGAATGGGTTGATGCAGAGGATCCACTGTTCCTTCTATATACAAGTGGCAGCACTGGAAAGCCAAAGGTAACCTAAATCATTTTTTTTTAGATAATGGATAACCCTGCCTTGACTTCAAAAGAAGCTACAGCCAATTATTACACATTTTATAATGGTTTGTTAGCTGAGCAATTTTATCTTTAAGACAAGAGTAGAAGGTAATATATTTTTAATGTAAAATTTGTTACTTCCAGTTACTTTGTACCTTGAGATACCAAATTTTTTAAGTATAAATTTTGTATCTAGAGTTACTTTTTTCAAAGCCGGTAAAATTATCCTACGCTATGGACAAAGATTAACATCATGTGAAGTTTGCAGGGTGTACTGCATACAACGGGGGGCTATATGGTGTACTCTGCAACAACATTTAAGCACGCATTTGATTACAAGCCATCAGATATATACTGGTAAGATCCTAGTTTTTTAGATGTTCTGGTAGTATAAACTTGTTCCTAATGTTACAGGAAATTATGTGCAAAGTGGATTAATTCTTACTTGATTTTCCTGTTTAACTTCCATCAGGTGCACTGCTGACTGTGGGTGGATTACTGGGCATAGTTATGTGGCATATGGTCCTCTCCTGAATGGAGCCACAGTTCTTGTTTACGAAGGGGTAATTTCATAAATATGTTTAATTGATATTATGCCCAGAATCATGACAGATGGCTATTTTGTGCTTTCTGGACTAGTTTTAGCTCTGCTGTGTTTGTAATTTCCATTATCTTTTTCTGATGCTACTTGTAGGCTCCAAACTATCCTGATCCTGGTCGTTGTTGGGACATTGTTGACAAATACGGGGTGACGATATTTTATACTGCACCGACGCTTATTCGTGCACTCATGCGTGATGGTACCGAGGTACACTGCTTGTTTCTTGTCTTATCACTGCCCGTAACTGAGCTATCCAACAATGATTTATGTAATACTATGAACTTCTGATAATATTATAAAGAAAGGAGAATTTTATGATTTTCAGAAAGTACCTCTAAGATATTGAATATTTAGTGTAAAATTTTGATACAATAAAGTATACAGTAAAGAGCTTTACTCCCATCCTTCCTTTTGTACTGCGAGGTACTAGTATCGTGAGGTACTAAAATTTTCACTCGTGCTATTCACCTCACAATCAAGTTGATACTAAAATCCTGACTATTAGGGATGATAGATCAAACGGTCACGATTGTACCAGCTTGATCGTGGGATGGATAGCACGAGTGAGGATGTTAATACCTCGAGATACTGGTATCTCGCAGTACAAAAGAAAGGGTGAAAATAAAACTCATATAGTAAATAGAGGTACCAAAGCATTACACTAAAAATACCTAGAGATAACAAAGTGTTACACTAGAAAAGTACCTCCAATATATTCTCAAGCATGATAAAGTTGTCCAAAACAGTTTGACGATACACCTGGAGCCTAGTTGTTTTTCAAAGAAAAAAATCAAACAAATATTGAACCAAATAACAGTTTATAAAAATACTTCTACAAAAACACTTCTTCCAGAGTGGAATTTATCACTCAATTTTTTTTCCTTTTTTACTTATGCTTATAATCCAAAATTTGAATTTTTTAACCTAAAATTTAGAGTAGACTTTGCAGTTTTCTCACCAAAATTTATTTTCCAGTATTGGCTTATAAATTGCTAAGAATACGTATATAAAAGTTCTATTCACGTATTATTTTTCGTTTGCAAATATGTCGTTTGGTTTTTTCCATTAAAAAGTCAATCAGTCTTGTTTGCTTTATTCGGTGCTATGTTCGTGATGAGTACCCATTATGATTTCTGATGTATTTGCAGTATGTTACTCGGTATTCTCGTAAATCTCTCCGAGTTCTAGGAAGTGTGGGCGAACCAATCAATCCCACTGCTTGGAGGTTTGTGATGATTCCTGGATCTAAAATTCTAGGAAAATGTACAAAGAAAAGATCTTACGTGTATTTCCGTTCATTTCAGATGGTTTTATAATGTTGTTGGTGACTCAAGATGCCCAATATCAGACACTTGGTGGCAGACTGAGACTGGTGGCTTTATGGTAATTGTGTTATTTAATGGCAAGTTTCAGATATTCTAAAGTGAGTTCCACCTTATGTTATGTATCAAATTAAACTTCAATGTTTATTTCTGTCAGATCACTCCTTTACCTGGCGCCTGGCCTCTGAAACCCGGATCAGCAACATTTCCTTTCTTTGGTGTACAGGTATACAAGGACTGGCTTTTGGTCTACATTTTATAATTGAAATAAATTTGTCATTATGTTATTTGCATCACCTACTTATGCTGTCTGTACCTACTGTGTACATGATTAACAGCCAGTCATTGTAGACGAGAAAGGGCAGGAAATGGAAGGAGAATGCAGTGGATATCTTTGCATAAAGAAGTCATGGCCCGGGGCTTTCCGGACACTTTATGGAGACAAGGACAGATATGAAACCACATACTTCAAGCCATTTGCTGGCTATTATTTCTCTGGTGATGGTTGCAGCAGGTAACTCAATCAAATATAGTTCTTCAGTTAATGCAATAAACAGCTTTACAGGGTTACTGGATATGCTTACATATGAGCAAATGTAATTTGAATGCCAGGGACAAAGACGGATACCATTTTTTGACTGGACGTGTTGACGATGTTATCAATGTCAGGTAATTTAGCTACTTACTTAATTCATCCTTATTCTTGATTTGAATTCAAACTTTGAGTACCTGACCCTTCTGTGAAAAATAAAATCATAGCGGCCACCGGATTGGGACGGCGGAGGTTGAGTCTGCTCTGGTTTCACATCCAAAATGCGCTGAGGCCGCTGTTGTTGGAATTGACCATGAGGTTCACCCCTATACCTGCATTTTGCTCCTTGTTTGGCTGCATTTGTTGACCACCTCCCTCCCTTAGTTTCATCAAAGTCCAGGTCTTAATTAAATCAGCAATGCCCGTTTCAGGTTAAAGGCCAGGGAATTTACGCTTTTGTGACGCTGGTGGATGGCGTTCCTTACAGCGATGAGCTACGGAAAAGCCTTGTTATGACCGTTCGCAGCCAGGTATTTTTCTCCACAGTTATACTGACACAGTGTTATTATTCTCATGGTCCTGGGGAGGTTTCGTCCATGGGTGCATGCTCAGTGCTGCGTGGCATCTACCGTACTTTCTTAGACTATTAATACATCTGTGGGTGTTGTAATGGTAATGGGAAAGACCCATATAATTAAGGATAGGCTAGAACGATAGAGTAATTTTATCATCCTTAAGAAAATGAAAAGGTACCAGGAGGTATTATTGTTTTCTACGTAAAATATAAGAGTAATTTTACAGTCCTTAAGAAGGTATCATGAGGTACCAAAATTTTAGTGTAAAATTTAATACCTCCTAAAAGTAATTTTATAGTCCCTAAGAAGGTACTAAGAGATATCAAAATTTTACACTATGATACCTTCTCAAGGATAGTAAAATTGCTCAAAATGTAATAGCTTTACATAGAAAACAGTGATACTTCGTAATAGCTTCTCAAGGATTAGAAAAATGCTCAGAACAATAGATTATGGATCTTGTCATGGTTGCGCACATGGCATGGAAGGAGAGAATGGGAAGATGACAATTCCGCTTTTATAACACGAGAGATGATGGATAGAAATCCGTATACTGATCTTTTTTTTCTTCTTTTTGACCTGTGGCAGATTGGGGCGTTCGCGGCGCCGGACAAGATCCACTGGGCGCCCGGGTTGCCGAAGACGAGGAGCGGCAAGATCATGCGGAGGATCCTGCGGAAGATCGCGTCCAGGCAGCTGGACGAGCTCGGCGACACCAGCACGCTCGCCGACCCCGCCGTCGTCGACCAGCTCATCGCGCTCGGCGATAGCTAGCGTCGTCGATCGATCGCGCGCGACTCCCATTTTTTTCTCACAGTTAAGCAGAACTGCATTTATATTCCGCCGAAGAATATGAATGATTTATACTCCACCGAAGAATTCTTTTGGTGTGTCTAGGAGAAAAAAATGATTTTTTTATGTGATTCCGTGATCACTATGTGTGTCGCATCACAGATGAGAGAAGAACTGGTACAATATAAAACAGTGGGTATAGCTGTATGCATTTGATATAATGTACAAATCAGTAATTACAGGCCTTGGCTTGAACGCAGACGACCTGACATGTCCAGTATGTTAATGGGCCAACTGGAATTTGTGATGATGGCTCACCAGGTGATCGGCCCGAATTTTCAGTGACTGAAACGTGGCAGCCCACAAGTAATGTTGGGACAGTTAACTATTTGTCACTTTTAATAGATGATAATAGATTTGTCACTCGCTGTCTATGATATGTAAATCCTTATATGTCTATGACATGTGGATACAGCGACAAATCTGTTATCACCACTTGTAAGAGTAGCAAAAGGTTAATTATTCCATAAGCGGGCACATCAACTCATGCAAGCATTTGGATGTGAGTGAACAGTGCCATGGCAATGAATTTATCCGAACTGATAGTCGCATTATAGTCATTATGCAGTTATTCACGTTTGGGCTGTGAGGCTGATATTTCTTCTGCGCTATATATTCCTTTACGATCGTGTTGTCATGGTGTACACAGGGCTCGTTTACCATATACAGAGCTCTCTCTCAGAAAGAACGAGTCTGTGCAACGACTAGGCCTGTAGCAAAACCAGGCCTGCACACGCCTCGTTGTCTCTGTCCAAATAGTGTCCTAAATACATCTCTATACGTGCCGTCTAGCTGCTGCATCCGTAGTTCATGCTCCAACTCCAATTAACCTCAACTGCAAAAAAAAAGAAAAAGAAAAAAAGAGCCAGACAGGTAGCCGTGTTAGAAAAAAGGTGTTACCTTTTTCAGTGAAATATAGCTGAAAATTGAAAAGAGATGTTGTTCATCGTCATTGATGCAAAAATATTACGAGGTTGTTCTTGGGCTCTCTCCAGTAGAACCCGTGGATGAAGATGGGCAGGATGTTGCAGGCGACCAGGACGTAGATCATGAGCGCGTGCGTCCCCATCCACTCCATGACGGCGGTCGGCCGCCGGTGGCCGTACATGTCGACCAGCGCGTATATTCCGGCGAAAAGGAGCCCCGCGGCGCCGGCGGTGGCCAGAGCGTAGCTCACGGTGTACAGTGGCTTGTTCATACGCATTCCTGGAATGGTTATTCAGTCAGTGCAAACGTTCTTGATGATTGTATAGGAATGAAATGTTGGAAGTTTGTGAGATATTTACCGAAGAAGTCCAATGAGAATGCAAGGATTAGCATGCTGAAGGAAGGGGTTAGCCATTTCATGATTCTCTCCTTGTGTTTCTGCACAGCAGTTCAGTAGGGATGGGAGAAAGATTCAGAATGTTTTCAGTCATTTGTTTGCAAGATCAAATGCTCACCAAGCTGGCACAGCGATCAAGATACTGTACCTGGAAATGTACAATTACGTGCCCATACTGCAGACCAATCAAGCAGGTGACAATAGCCATCACAGAACTGGCATGAAAGTTAAGAACAGTCAGAATCTGCCATTGTTTGCAAAGGACATTGCACCATTGTAGCCTGAAAGATTGAATTATGATGGGCAGAGTCCAGTGACCTGAGAAGTCCTTCAGGATCAAAGGGGGCCTGACACCATGAGGGGGCATCAGGACGAAGTGGTCCATTTTGTGGTGAATTTACACTGCATTGCTGTCAAAGAAGAGGACAGATGTTATAGACCAAAATTTGGGCATAGGAAGAGGCACATATTCAAGATTTTGCTCTTCATTAGTACCTTAGATCGAGCGTAAACTGGTCGACCATAGAGATGTTGGATGCCCAAGATTTTGCGGTCGATCATGCCAACTGCATTGCAACCTGGTCCAGTATCGCCTCTTACACCGCATTTCACCTGATAAATATTTTGAATTTAAAATTTTTCAGTTCCCATCCATGTAGCAGTAGTACGGAGCTTCTTATAGTACAATGAAAAAGTGGAGCCACATACCGAGAAAGATTTCTCCGTGGAACCAGGAACAGATATTTGATATTCCCAGTCAGGAACGTAGGTACCATATAAGAAAGCCATGTATACGATCGTCACAATCAAGCCAATGAACCTACCAAAACAATATTTCCAGAGTTAAAAAAAACAACTAAATTCTCGTGCTGTTTCTAAGATCTATTTCATGCAGATAAAATTCAACTGAAGTCATCAGACCACTTAAATAAATTCAATTGTCCCATTGTGCAGTCATATAATGTTTATTACTATCATCAACATGAGGAACAATAGCGACGGAATGATTTTGGTTTTTATACTCACAATTGATAACGGTTTCTCTTCAGCAGATCAAATCCAGAATCTATATCATCATCTCCCTTGAGCCAAATTTCGCATAGTGCTGTCACAATGTAAGCTATTGCAATTCTCTGCGACCAAGGAGATACGGCATTATATACTCAAACTATAAATTTAATTTTGTTTCATGATGGAAAAATATATTATAATATAAGATGATGCATCCAATATACCTGCAGTATTCCCATCAAACGTATTTTTTGCATATCAACTCCAAAAGTTAGACTGCGAACACCATGAAAAAATCCACCTGCATAATGTAAAGCATGATAAATTAAAAATATATATATCTCACAATTTACCTAGTAGCTTTCATGAATTCCTAATTGATACCTTGAAGAACAAGACCAACAAAAAACAGCTTCAGTGCACGGAGAATTGCCTTTCTAGTTGCCTCCAATTTGTTTGGTACTCTCTGCACAAATGTGACGCAATTAGGTTTGAGATAATGTCACCTGGTAAGGTGTTAGTTTCAGAAAGGAAGTTAAATATCACGATCTTTGCTTTGTCAGCCTGTACCTTGTACGCTAGAGCTAGAGCGACTCCAACAATGAAAAGGAAAAAAGGCATGACGAAATCAGCTACGGTTACACCGTCCCATGGCGAGTGATTAATTACTGGGAGAAACGCTCCAGCATCATCCACGAGGATCATAAGCTGCAGGAATGAAAGCAACAGTTAATCCTACTTATTTAAAAATCTATCTTTCAGGCATTATTGTCATGCAAAAGAACATCAGATTAAATGGTGCTGGCAGCCTGGCGCAATCATTTTTGACTTCAGTATATACAAAGCTTTACAACTGTACGAAAGATCATAGTGACAATAACTTTATGAGCAGCGGAAAATTTTGCTCCAAGTCACCCGTATTTCCAATGGATTACATCTGCAATCTTCTTTCAGAAAAACAAAAAAGTATCTGCAAATCACTGAGATGCTGCAATAATAAATCTGGCAATAACCCACTTGTTAGCTCAAACTGCTACAAACTAGTAGATCTGATTATGCTACTCCTATAAAAGAACAAACAATACCGAATAACCAGATATGACTCCACTGTCAATCTAAATCATGTACTATAATATCGTTTCTTGCACTATTACCATTCTAAATTATTGCCGATCGGACAAAAAACACTCACGGCCATGGAAATATCTTAGGGAACAAAAGGGAGAATACGATGCTAGCAACTTCTCACAAAATATGGGTTTCTTTCTGGCATCAGATTCCATCTCAGTACATTTCACCTCGAAAGCCAAATATTCTAAGTAATCAACCGGGAGCAGAAGAACTTCCCCCATGAAAAGCCTACCGGCATTTCGGGCATAAAGGATGCACGCACAGTAGCCATTGCCCCTCGGCAACATCAACCGGACACCTGAATTCCTTGCCGTTGGTTTTTGTTCTCTGGCCAGGCGACCAAGAACATACAATGATGGAAGGAGCAGGAAGCAAGCACCGACTATTGGAAGTTACTTAAGATATTTGCAAATTGCAGGAGTGCAAACCAGGATTTGATCACAAAATGGTCCATCCTATAAGAGTTTCCAGTTGATCCATCCTTCCATATATCTATAGTGACAAATGCCAAACAAAATACAGTAGCAAACCCATTGAATTCGCATCTACTCATACTAGGTAGTAAGAGCAGTAGGTGGAGAGATGAATCACCAAAGGTTTACGGTGACGGGAACCTACCGTTGCCATGGCCATGTACCGTGTGGCCTCGCCTCATAACACTCATCAACACGGTACATGGCCTGTCACCTTTCACCTAGTGGTGAAAGAGTGAACGAAATATCTTAGTGGGGCCCAGGCACTGCGTATGTTAACCAAATAACCTCCTCTCATTGGTTATGTGTCGCTGTGATCCGTCCAACAATTAAGCTAAGCTCCGATCCTAATGAGCTTTGCATGCTTTGATTAAGCAGGTAGGCCATTGGCAAGTAATTAAGTTGGCCTCATGGCTAGCTTTGGAGAGAATGGACTTTGCATTGCTGGATATTCCCGGACAAGCTAAGGTGTGGTTGGTTGCAGATCGGCTAGAGCTTAGCTAAAGGCCAGCCTGATCACATGGAGGTCTATGTGTGTAAATTGTGTATACGTGTGGTACTCTTCACGTAGTACATGGCTATCATTTTCAGACACACTGGACAGGATTGTTCCAGGAGGAATTGGTACACACACGTCTTAGTTGGGGCGTAAACATCTCATGAACTAGGGACCAGCTACTGCTGCTACTACTGCTACAAGAGGCAGATCTTAGCTCCTTTAAAGATTGACATCCATTCTGTGCCGTCGTGCTCCATCCATTCCATCATATGCTAGCTAGCTATCAGGCTTATCAGTTACTTTTCTGTGTCTGTCGTTCATCGCTTTTGCAACAGGACGCCCTATCTACTAACTGTTTAAGGGCTTGTTTGGATTCAAGGACTTTTAAGTAGTCCCTGAACTTTTTCCGCTGCTGCATGCTCGGCGGGCGGTGAATGCCGAGCAGCTTTGTGCGGTGAATGACGTGGGCGGGGGAGGTGCCGGTGGGCGGCCGAGCGAAGAGGACCGATCGACGGGGAGACCGAGCGTGGGGAGAAGAGGGGAGCGAGGAGGAGGCGGCCGGCGGGCGAGCGGGGCCGGCGGCGCTGGATCTCCTCGGCAATGGTGTGCGGGCGGGCGGGTGCCGAGAGGGGATTTTTTTGGGGGGGGGGGGCGTGCTACTGCGGAGAGAGAGGGGTAAGGTGAGGAAAGAGGAGAAAAGACCCCTAAAAATTCCTCCCCACGATCTATTGATTTTAGAGGGACTGCTCTAAAAAAGTTTCTCATGTTTGGATGAGGAGGGAGTCCCGGGGACTTTTTTAGATCTAAATAGGGTCTAAATATTTCATGTTTAGGGATGCCCTTTTTCTGCCCTCTCGGCAAGAGTCCATGGCATGACATCAGAAAGGTTGCTCACCTTTCTTGCTGATCTAAAATAAAAAGGCTTTTCAAGGTTCAGACTCAGTGGATCTTGACTCTGCATCCTTTCCTCGGTAGGTCATCCTCGAGTACTCAAAATGCCGGAGATCATATCAAAAAAAATTTAAAAGAACTTCCATGGCGGTCGTCACGTCTAACCCTGCTAACGGGTTGGATGGAAATGGGTTAAATAGGTTGATTTTAATTTGGATTGTGTTTGGTTGAGTGCAAATGGATTGTAACTTCAAATGGTCTGGATTGGAATGGTCTGGACTGAATTTGGTTAGGTTATTTTAGGTTCTAAATGGATTTAACCCGTGGAGGGTAAATGGATCCTTTAATTGGATAGCTAATGGATAAGATAATAGACATACGTGGGGCCCACATGTAGAAATCGACCAAAATCTACATAAAGTTGCTTTTATACATAACAGATCATCCCACTAAATTTCAGTCAAATTTGATAAACTTTTATAGTGTAAACGCGGGTTTTAAAATTTTAGGTCCGAGTTTATACATATCAAATAGTACATCCATTTTGTAAGAATAGGTTGAATCCATTTTAACCAAATGGGTTGGTGTGGATTGGGCTAAAATCAAAGTTGGTTTGGTTTGGATTGGATTCCAATGAAGAACAATTGGTGTGGATTAGTTTGGTAGACTAATTAGCAAAGAAATAGATTGAAGCGGATTTAAATTGGATTACAATCCACTGTCATGTCAGGCTTAGTCACGTCCACTGGTCAGTCGTGTGGTTGTACCGTGTTTGTCTGAAGTCGACATTGCACTCGTTTTCGGCTAGAAGCTTATCGGCTGACCACAACGTGGCTAGGACTAGCGGACAACCGAATTAAGCAGCTAAAGAGAGAAAGACATCAGCGGTGATTGTTTGGTTTTTTTAATGAAAAAAAGTTAAAAGATATATTTATAAACCAAAAATAATTTATAAATATAAATTTTATATACGTATTTATAGTGATTAAAACTCAACACTGAAAAATAAGTTTCAATAAAAAAAAAATCTAGAATCATCGTTAAAAACTAAAATTTTGGTTTTATATAATTAAAAACGAGCGCGACTATTGGTGGGGTCACGGTCAGGGATGACGCGACCTTGGATGGAAAGAACACGGAGAACCGCCGGAAACAAGTAGGGCAGGGGCGATCTACATGGCAGGGACGGCCGGATCGGACAGTACATGAGGGCAGGCATGTGATTCGTGTGCGTCGTCGCCGTCTCGGTGTTTGTGTTGGTGTGAGGCGGATCGACGAACTGTACGCCGGCCGGCCACGCAAGGGCGTGACAAGCTCGCGGAGAAAACCGCACACGGAGAGAGAAAAAAAGAGCGCGAGATGACGTGATGCGGCACAGTAGCAGTGGAAAGTAGCGAGGGAAAAGGGCATTCATCGTTTCATAGATTATTTGAAAAAAATATAACTTATAGATAAAATTAAGTATTTTTATAGAAAAATAAAATATGATGAAAGACATAAAATTAAATTTAAATTTAAATTTTAGTTTATAAGTCTAGGCGAAGAGCCGAGAGAGTGTGTTACGTGAACCAGGTGCGCCGGTGAGAGGGGTGTGATTGGCAGTGGGCACCACCGACCGACCGCGCGCGGTGGCGGTGGTAAAGCAGAGAGCAGAAACAGGAGGCTCGAGGAGACGGACGGGACGAGATCGGCGGCCGTGGCGTGGGTCGGTGGCGCGGCGCGGCGCGGCGCGAGAAGGGCACATGGCCGAAAAGGCGCCGGTCGTCGGTACGGGCTTTGTATTGACACGGGGAGGCCATCGATTCCGCGCTGCTGCTGCTGCTCCTGCTAAATTGGACTTCGGACGGCCAGCTGATCAACGCTCTTTGAATCTTCTTCTTGTTCCTTTTTCTTCTGTCGCTCGGCTCGTCGCCGGTGGGTGTCCGGAAAATCAGTGTGCCTCCTCTGGTTCTTGGGTGGGTGCCCGTGGAGAGGAGATGGCTCCGTGCAAGGAAGGAGTGAAATCTAGGACGAGGTGGGGGCATTCGGAAATCCACAAGCTTTATGCATTGGAGTGATTGAGTCAACGGGATTCGACTCTATGTTGTTGAGCAGTTGAGCCTAGATACGGGCTAATGTGAGTACCGCTAACTTAGTGAGGCTGATTTCCTATCGACTATGCATTCTGGAATAGCTTGCTAATTAGTATTAATCTTGAATTTTAGAGCTGAACTACTAATAAAATGTAAAATTGGGGGCCCAAAATGTGTAATATGTCATATACTCCCTCAGGCTACATAATACTTGTCGTTTGGGATAAAAACAAATGTCTCTAAAAAACAATTTTAATCACTGCTTTCTATTACAATTTTTTAAAGATTAATCTATGCAACCAAGCTCCATGTCTCTTACCGTATGTATTTAAAAGTTATCTTTAGACAAAGTTTGACATTAAATAATCCAAAACAATAAATATTATGGAATCAAAGAGAATATTTATTATTTCAAGTTTATAAAGTGTTGATTCTAAAACTAAAAGAATCCATGGAAGCAAAAACTAAATAGTTATGATATTTTCATGGCACAAATTTAACACTTACGATTTCTAATATGACCATCAGGCATGATAGTATAACCTACCTAGCTAGTGGAGCAATGGTCAGACCTAATATGGCTTGAGGATAGACACGGGCGGCCCCAGGGCACTCTAATTTACTAAATAATATAAGTTCATCTTAAAAAATAAAACTTAATCTATTTAAGTTAAACTAAAGCCAAATAAACTAAATTACTCACAAGGCTAATCCATGTCCACCCTCAGTATGGGAACATTCCCAAAGTACCCAATCAGTGCATAAGTTATACCTTCAACCTTTTAATTATGTCTACCTCTAATATGAGTCCTTGAATCAAAATTTTGGTTATAATAGCTTGTGTTCCTCATTAAAGGAGAATATATTTCTATGTTCACAAGTTCTACTGATTATTTGCTTGCTCAGGCTGTTAGGCTGCAACAGACTGTACGTGGTATCCTTTTCTTAGTGCCAATTGTAGAGGGTGCATGCGCTGATCTACTTATCTAAATATATTTACAGGTGAGCTAGAGTTGACATTAAGTTCTTATCTATCAAACAAATGAAGGTATGAAAGCAACAGAAACTGAATACTAGTTTACACGAAATCTGCCCGTGCAGTTCGAGTCCAACAGCTGAAGAAAGTCCGTACGATGGTAGGCAGGGAACCTTTTCCTGTTGTGAACTGGGGGCCACGAGCACCGACGACGGTTCTAACCCCGTTTCAGGAGCCATCACTCATTCACTCTTCAGAATCTGACAGAGTGACAGGCCAGGCCGGTTATTGTTAATTCACGTCACTTCTAAATAACCATATCTTCCGTTCCGTAGCATCAGGATGTGCCGTGCCAAATTGATGATCCATGCTTCCACAGCTAGCTCAGCATGAGAAAATTGCTGTAATGGCTACAGTTGCTGATCTTGCTATCGACATGAGCAGACAGGAAGGCTGAGTGAAACAGAGGGCGTTTCGCCGTTTGGAGAAGAACTGATTTAAGATAAGCAGTGGCTAGAGAATACTGGTGTTGTGTGTGTGTGTGGGGGGGGGGGGGGGGGCATCGCTGGATGCGCTAAATATTCCCTGATAAAGCTAAAGTTTGAGCTGTTGGGTTAGTTTAAGCAGCTCTGCTATCTTTTGGTGACTCTGGTTCAAGTACAAACAAAAAGGGAAAGGGGGAGGGAATGGAAGAAAGTGTAGTAGCAGCTGCTACTAGGCAGTGCCATGCATCATGAGTCATGGAGCTTGCATAGTTGTATGGTTGGCACCATGGCCACCACATGATCGGTACACATGCAGCAAGCACAGAGACCCACTCAGCAAGCAATTCGATCTGGTAGGTTGTTTGTCATGTCGTAATTTAAACAGAGCAATCAAAGAAATCAAGCAAGAAATGAAGCCAAAAAAATCGCAGCAATGGAAGTAGAGAAATCATTTAAGAAGAGAATAATCAGAGCAAACGGCGAAAACAAGACTTTTTTTTTTGAACCAACCGAAAAAAAGAGAGATTTTTGCACGTACCAGCACGGTGATCCCTCGGAACACGTCGAGCGAGACGAGCCGCTGCCGGGGCGGCGCAGGAGACGGAAGCGGCGGCGAGGGTTGCGCGAGGCCGGCGCTGCCCTTGGGGCATACGGCGGCGCACCGGGCGGCCTCCAGATCCAACGCGCGCCCAGCCGCGTCGTCGGTCCTGACGAGCTCGTAGGAGGCACCCATGGCGTCCGCCGCCGCCGCCCTCTTCCTCCCCTCCGCCGCGCCCGCATTGCCCACCGCGTTGCCCATCGCCCCAAACCCTCCTCCCTCCCGGCGCGCAACAGGAAACGGCCGCGCGGCGCAGTAACCGCAGCGGCAACAAGCGCGTGATCTCGCGCCGATGCCGCACGCGAGTCGCCCGCACCGCAACCGCTCTCTCCTCGCGACTTCTTCCCGTTCTCCCAAGGAAAACGCAACCCACGGCCGCCGCCGCCGCCGCCTCGCACCTGATCGATCGAACACTCGGTGCGCGCCGCGCGACTCGAGAGCTTCGCAGCAGACGAGGCAGAGAAGGGGGGGGGGGGGGGGTATATGTAAGTTTAACGCGCAGTGACGCCTTTTCGGCTTCGAGTTTTTCTCTCTCCCTACCGTCGGAGTCTGAGGCGGTAATACCAAGACATCACTCCTTTCTTTCTTGGTTTCTTTCAGGTATGCGGTACGTATCAACTCAATAATTATAAAAAAAAATTAAAAGATGAATTACCGTACAATATATCACTTTCCAAGTTTAAATTCTTGTAAGAAAAAATAGATTAAACTGAAACTAACACGCTCATACTCGCACAATGTTTGTAATATATCAATCTATATTGTCATCTATACTACTTTAAATATTTCTAGACAATGAATCTGTCATCACACTGTTTTCTACAAGTCTTTTACTAATATTATGGAATAATTTATTTGGTTCAAACAAGTGATACTTGAATAGTTAATAAAAAATTCTATAGCATTTTGTAATGTATTTTCATAGCAAAGCATGGATATTTTGCTAGTATTTTTAAATATGTATTAATTATTTAGAATATATAAGAAAGAAGAGAATACCCATCGTGGTAAAAATACGTTCCCGAATACGTACGCTGCTAGCTCGCGCGCTGTCTCGGCCCTTCGATCACGTGCCGACCCCGCGAGGTACCGGGCCGATCGGGCGATCGTCGATCGATCGCCTCCCAGCCGTTGGATCGGCGAGTCTCTTTGCTTTATCTCTCTCTCTCTTCCTCCTCTTGCATGCAGAGATGATGCCAGATGGCCCCAAGATGTGTGGTGTGTTCGTTGGAGAATTGGAGGACGGGCTCCGACTCCGTCGACACAGGAGATCGGGGAGGGACGCTTTTTTCTGTCAGCGTCCAACTCCTCTGTCTGCTCTGCTGCTTTGCCGCGGCACGGCATGATATTTGGTGGAATTGTTGCTCTAGCTGCAACTGCTTGCATCGGATCGATCGATTCGTGCTAAAGCGTTTTTGCAAAGTGCAAATTGCAAGCTCGTATGCTATCTGGTACTCTTTCCTTATTAGAAATACATTTATCAATATAATTTACTCGAACTTGACAGCCGACTTTTTATTTAACAATTTTATAAAATCAAATAAGTTTACGATATTATGATAATACCTTCTGAGAAAAATCAATGTATATCATTTGTTTTATGTTTAAACTGATTCTAGAAAACAATCAATGATAAAAAATTTTAAAAGTTTGATCTAAATTCTATCCTAAATGATAAATATCGTTTACCGAAGGCGAAGAGAGTAGGGAGAGTAGTATACTGTGCTACTTGGCATGCGACGTCGTGGAACAAATCAGGTTATGGATCGCGAGACGAGATCTATGGTGGGAGGTCGTACCGGCGGCGCGGCCAAAGAAATATCGGAACAGAACACATGGCGCCGAGACGAGACATCCAACGCTTTGGCCATAGTAACGATCACGCGCTCAGGCTTTGGACAAATTAACCATACAATCAAGGGGGCCTTTCCCTTTTGGGCCTTAGAGCCTAGGAGGCAGACCAATGGGAGGCCCAAGTCGGGGACGGAGACCTTTGTTGGGTCGCTTGGTTTATAGGCCTCCATACGGTCTTTTGTTGGCCCTGGCAATGACTTTTCTTCGATACATAAACAAGAGATTCATGGAGCTTTGGAAACGGACCTTGTGATGCTATATAGACAATAATAAGTACATATGAGTATATGGAATTTTTTGTTTATATACTTTTATTAAAAATTAATAAAAATATTTTCTAAAAGAATTGCAAGACTAGAACCATATAAATTATAATGCACACTACCTAGACGATATATCTGAGTTGACGAACAGTCGTTGGCACCCATGGCTAGTTGTGAATGCTCAAGAGAGATGGGTCACAGATTTTGCAGTCTGTCACCTCAAGGCCCTCCTAGCGCTCATGAGCAGGGATATTTTACAGGTGGTCTCTGCTCTAGTTAAACCGTCCAACAGGTGGCGTTAAGGGGGTTGCCTACGAATTTGGCGAGCACCATTGGTCGCTTATACGATGGCCGTCAGTAGACATTTGCCACATCAGTTATCTCGTCCAGCCAATATAGATTTTTTTTAATATATTGCTCACTATCTAGACGCCATGAGTCTATTTTTATGATTTTTTTCAAACAAAAATCTATTTTTATTCGTTAATAAAAAAATCTAAGTATATGACCTACAACTGCAAGCAATATTATACATCTAGTCCCATCTCTTCAGGGAATATGACATACACATGTTTTATGTTTTTTTATTTCTAAGATAAATAGACCACACATGTTATGGAGGCATTGCCTAGAAAAAAGTTATGGGTGCACGACACTTGACACTTGTACATGTGTGCTACGCGTGAGGGTGCTTCGATATAAATTTGTCAGTGTTTGTGTATTTATCATTGCACCTTCTATTTGGGTGCATGTTAGATGATGTAATTGCATTTTGCAGATATATACGCGGACAGTCTGATAATAATGTGTATGCACGTCTTTTATTCTCCAGTAACAATTTGGATTTGGGCCAACCATTTTGCTTTACATACGTCTACTGTGTTCTTTTTAAAAAAAATGATCAATGCCATTATAAAAAGGTCATATTACAAGCATAAAAGCATCGTTACCTCGCAAAATTAAAACCATGCAACTGTATATGTCTCTGGTATCTGTATTTTCTTTAATTTTTCGTACTTTATTTTCTTATGGACTAAAATCCTCTGGCGTAAGTTAGGAGAGAGAAAGGCTGTAGGAGCCGGTAGTCTGGGGCATATTAAAAAAACGGATCGACAGTTGAACCGGTAAAAGTAAAACAAGCCATCACAATCATATTAATTAAGGTGTAAAAGAAACTAGGGCTCTCATCATTTCGCTTTTCGAGAAATAAGCGAAACCACGTTTTTTAAACGAAAAATAATTTATAGATAAAACTTTTGCATACGTGTCCATAGCAACCATAATGAAAAAAACCATAAAATTAAGTTCTAAAATTCAAATTTTAGCTTATAAACAGTTACAACTGCGGAACGATGGAGCCCTAGAGTAATAAATAATTTTGTCCATATATGCTAATTTTATCATGTGGATATATAAAACGTCATATTTGATTAAGTAGTCTATGAAGTATGAAATAAACTATGTTGTTAATACGTTCATGGAAGTTTGAGCTCAGCTCGACAAAGCTCGCAGGCTTAGACGCGAGGTCAGGTTTGGCTTGTTTGGAGCTAAACCGAGCTTAAATCAAGCCTAGGACGAGCTAAGCTCGAGCAACTTTTAAGCGATGAGTTTTTCGTACAACCCTATCCACCACTATCAGAGCATACTTTCATCATCATCGAAGAGAAATGTAAGCCTCCAGACAACACCCCACAACCATCACAAAGTCGTTGATCATATATGAAAAAGTGAGGAGGAAGGGGAGAGGGGGATCAAAGGGAACTATGACCTCGTTCTTTTGTACCTAATGGCATTAGCCAATTTCTTGATATCCATTAACACACTTTTAAATTACTAAATAGTGTGTTTTGTATGAAATTTTTTATATAATTTTCTTTAGAAATTAAATAAATATGTTTTTCAAATTTTTAACATGTAATTCTTAAATAATCATATGCTAATCATATTTCTCTGCATGACGCTGATAGGCTAATTGAAAAAGAAAAAAACAGGGCCTGAGGATGAGAGAGATACAGTAGAAGACATGGTCAAAAGAGTGAATACAAAAATACGACATAAAAAAAAGATGATCAAGGATACCGGAGTCCGAAAATATATACAATGACACATTTCAAAATTTTCCAATCCGGCATATTTATAACTCTACGAATCTAACTAGCTTATTAAAAAGAATAGCAGAGCTGTATAGCCTGTATACACTGTCACGATCAACATCGTTGCGCATGTTCTGCTAGTGTGCCACTCTGTCCCCCAGACACAAACTTGTAACCAAACACTCCATCAGTGCCGGAGCCAGACGTGAGACGCACCCTGCACTGCACCGGTGCGCCTCTACGGGCGGGCGCACCACCGTCCGTCCCCGATCGCACGGCCGCCGCGGCGGCGCGAGGCGAAGCCATCCCTCTCGGATAGATAAAATCGCGCGGCCGGCCGGAGAAATACGACACCCCCGCGTGGCGGAGGCGCACGCCACGCCACGGTGGAATCCCAGCCAGAAAATCCCTTTCTTCCCCCCGCCCCGACCCGCATCTCCCCCTCTCCCCGTCGCCGCCGCGGCCACCGCGGCCGTACGTGCCGGTTCCTTCCCCGTTGCCTTGCCTTGGCTTTGCCCCTCCCTCCCCTCCTTCCTTGCGTGCGGCCTCCACTTCCCACACCACCACCACCCGCATCACCCAATCCCTGCAGTATTCTATTCCATTTCCGCCAGCGAAAGCTTTACAGCCACACCCTCCGCTCCGCGCGGCGGGTTGCGTCTCTCCGCCCATAATTGAAGCGGCTGCGGTGGCGGCATCATCCGATCAATCATCATACCACCGAACAGCAGATAGAGGGAGAAGGACGCGGTAGGGGGAGGGGAGTTGGGGGCTCGCGGCGCGTGGGAATGATGGAGGCGTGCTGCTGCTCGTCCTCGTCGGTTCCGTCCGCGTCCATCCTCGCCACGGGCGCCGGCCTCCGCCGCAGATTCTCCCCGGCTGCGGCGGCGGCGGCGGGGGCCGGCGGTGGGAGGGCGGTGGCGATGGCGATGGCGGCGGCGCGGCCGGTCCGCGGGCCCGCCGCGGCTCTGCTGGCCGCGCCGCGGCGGAGGTCCCTCGCCGTCGTCAGGGCGGTGTTCGAGCGGTTCACGGAGCGGGCGGTGAAGGCGGTGGTGTTCTCGCAGCGGGAGGCGCGCGGGATGGGGGACGAGACGGTGGCGCCGCACCACCTGCTGCTGGGCCTCGTCGCTGAGGACCGGTCGCCGCTGGGTTTCCTCGCGTCGGGCGTCCGCGTCGATCGCGCCCGTGAGGCGTGCCGCGCCGCCGTCGGCAAGGAAGGGCTCCCGCAGGCGCCGGTCGGGCTGGCCACGGACGTGCCCTTCTCGGGGCCCAGCAAGCGAGTCTTCGAGGCGGCGGTGGAGTTCTCCAGGAACATGGGATGCAACTTCATCTCGCCGGAGCACATTGCTCTCGGCCTGTTCAACCTGGACGATCCCACCACTAACACCGTCCTTAAGAGGTTTGTGGTGACATTCTCCTATTCCATTTCCTCCAAAAAATGCTTCTGTACCTCCATGGATTAATGTCTGTGATAGTGTGCTCAATGCATCAACCACGTAAGGCCTCTTCATCGGCCAATAAACAATACATAATATTTAGGAGGTTTACAAATGCCCGTAGTCTACAAAATGAAGGCACCTCATCTTATACTTGCTGACTTGCACTATAGTACTACTATATCATTAGCAATGCAACTTGACAAACAAATGAATTTATGAATTTGCACACCAGTGAGCTCGTGTCGTAATGGATGTGGACTTTTCACAAAGGATGGCTACTAAATAGGGTGAAACATGGATAACTGGTGTTGCACCGCACATTCGTGGGGGTGCTTGATTCAACGGGATTGCTTTAGGAGTTGGGATTTAATTCCTTAGAATTTGGGTACAAATCTCACCATCTAAATAGTCTTAATGATCTTTGGCTTTTAAATGATGTTCGTTGTAGGTTAGAAATAGATCCAAATCAGCTAGCAAAACAGGCGCTTACCAGAGTACAAGGGGAGCTTGCAAAGGATGGGAGAGAACCCGTGGGATTATCTTCTTACAAAGTGCGTCAGAAATTTACTCCTGGAGGTGGGAAGTCTGCAATTGTAAAATACTCTAACAAAAAGAAAGGTCTGGTTTGACATTACTTCAAGGAAGTATAGCCACTATTTTTGATATCATAGCATGTACTAGAAAGAGTGAAGTTGTTTTTAATTGTTATTTCAGAGAAGAGTGCAATGGCTCTATTTTGTCTAGATTTGACTATGCGAGCCAGTGGAGGATTGATTGATCCTGTCATTGGTCGCAAGGATGAGATTGAAAGAGTGGTTCAGATTATATGCCGCCGCACAAAGAACAATCCAATCCTTTTGGGCGAAGCAGGTGTTGGTAAGACTGCCATTGCCGAGGGTTTGGCCCTTAAAATTGCCAATGGAGATGTTCCTATTTTCCTTGTGGTAAGTTTTCCTTGCTCAACTGTAAACTGTAGTTGATACCTACTACATTCATCCCCCCAAAAACTTCATCTTTCCTCCATCCCACACATCCCAATATACAACCAAAAGACTATAAAATGCCCTTCACCTTCTCAAATTCCAAAGAACTTGGTCCCCTACTTCTTCAAACTCCAATGAACTTATCTCCCATTTTCTTAAACTCTAATGCATTGATTACTCTAAAAATGAAGTCTTTGTGGGACAAGTAAAATTAGTAAAGATGCAGTTATTTTGAGACGAAGTTAGTAATAATTACCACTCATTGACATGGTTATATAGGGAAAGCGTATATTGTCATTGGATGTTGCTCTACTAATGGCTGGTGCTAAAGAGAGGGGTGAACTGGAAGCCAGAGTTACTAGTTTAATCCGTGAAGTGCACAAAGCAGGTTATCTGACATTCTGACTTGATGCATTACAAGATCCAAACCCTCCGCTCTTGGTCTTGAATCTTCAAAGAGCTCCAAAGTTTCATGCAGGTGATGTTATACTGTTCATCGACGAAGTCCATACTCTTATTGGATCTGGCATTGCTGGAAGAGGAAGCAAAGGAGCTGGTCTTGATATTGCTAATTTGCTGAAGCCTGCACTTGCTAGAGGTGAATTGCAGGTATATTTCATAAGTCATCCCTTAATCTATGTTGTGCCATCTTGCTTCTCACTGCTACTTGATTCTTTTCTGAATAA
Source organism: Oryza brachyantha (assembly GCF_000231095.2). Classification (NCBI taxonomy): domain Eukaryota; kingdom Viridiplantae; phylum Streptophyta; class Magnoliopsida; order Poales; family Poaceae; genus Oryza; species Oryza brachyantha. The sequence continues at coordinate 9,575,365 of NC_023166.2, forward strand.
GCAGAAAGGGGTGCATGGGTTTGTATCATTTTACGTACTGTCTGAGTGATATCTATCTACCTAATGGTGTGGAATTGGTAATTTGGTACAGTTTCCAAACAAACAACACTACAATAATAATATTAAATAAGTTATTAAAAATAAAGGAGAAAATGCCATACATGTGCTATATTATTTGTATCATTTGAGACGTATGAATATGACTCTAGCACCTGTTAACATATGAAATTTTCATACATATCCTATCTATATTCATTTTTTGTTAAAATAAGCTCCATATATCTAAATAACAGTTGGTGTTAAGACTTCAGTATTTTACCGATCCTTTCAGTAGTGCTGAACATACTCTTGTTGTCCTACCATGTACTATGTCACTTGAGTGATGTTCCTTTGAAGAGAGATCCATGTAGTCTAAAATGTTTTATGAACATCATGGTCATGGTCTATATGGACAACACTCAACATGAAGTATAATAGGTTATTTAACTGATCTGCATTGTCTGTGTGAAGTATTCTCTGTGTAGAAAAAGGAACCAAGTTTGTTTGTCCTTTTCGTATTTTGATAGTGTTTTTTTCACAGTGTATTGCATCTACAACTCTGGATGAACACCGATTGCATTTTGAGAAGGATAAGGCGTTGGCCCGCCGGTTTCAGCCTGTTTTTGTGAATGAGCCTAGTCAGGTAAAATACAAAAGTAACCTGGCTGTTGGGGTTACAAAAGTAATCATTCTCTCAAGTCTTTTGATATCTCTGCAGGAGGATGCTGTGAAGATATTACTTGGTCTGCGTGAGAAGTATGAGGCCTATCACAAATGCAAATATACTTTAGAAGGCATCAACGCAGCAGTTTATTTGTCAGCAAGATATATTGCTGACAGACATCTTCCTGATAAGGCCATTGACCTAATAGATGAAGCTGGTAGTAGAGCTAGGATGGAATCATTTAAAAGGAAGAAGGAGGAACAGTGCTCTATTCTCTCAAAGTCACCAGATGAATACTGGCAAGAGATTAGAGCTGTCCAGAACATGCATGCAGTGGTAATAAAAGAGTAACAATACTCAATATGTTGCAAAAAAAAATTTTGTCAACGTGCTGATAGATGTTTAATGAATTGATATTTCATTGCCCAACACTGTTCAGGCACTGACTAACAAGGTGAAATATTCTCTAAATGAGAATGACCAAGATGATGTTGTTGAGGTTGAAGTTCTGGGTGAGGACAAAACAAATCCAGTATCTATGCTATCAACTTCAACTAATGAGTAGGTTCTCTTTTGTTATCCAGACTAAATTCCACATTCTGCAATCTAGTCTAAGCATCATAACACTTACAATACTATAACAATGTAGACCATCTCTAGTTGGATCAGAGGAAATTGCAAGAGTCACATCATTGTGGTCAGGCATACCAGTTCAGCAGTTGACGGCAGATGAAAGAAAACTTCTAGTAGGATTGGATGATGAACTCAGGAAACGTGTCATAGGTCAAGATGATGCTGTTCTAGCCATATCTAAAGCTGTGAAGAGATCACGTGTTGGCCTCAATGACCCTGACCGACCTATTGCTACACTGATTTTCTGTGGTCCAACAGGTGTTGGAAAAACTGAACTCACCAAAGCTCTAGCAGCAAGTTATTTTGGATCTGTGGGTCACTCTTTGCTGCTTACATCCTTCTAATATTATTGAGTTCACAACATGTTCCGTTGTGCTGAAAATGCTGCTTCTTTCATTTGACAGGAATCAGCTATGGTTAGATTAGATATGAGTGAGTATATGGAGCGACATGCTGTGAGCAAGCTAATAGGATCTCCTCCAGGGTACATGGGATTTGGTGAGGGTGGTACTTTGACTGAAGCAGTCAGGAGGAAACCATTCACTGTGGTGTTGCTTGATGAGATAGAGAAAGCTCATCCTGATATTTTTAATATTCTTCTTCAAGTATTCGATGATGGTCATTTGACGGACTCACAGGTACTAGTTCCTGAGATTTGTGATCTTCATCTCTGCAAATTATGCTGCATATCTCATGCCTTGTATATGAAATCAAGCGCATATTCATGCCTCGTCATCTTTATGCCAACTCTTAAATATGAACTGCAGGGCCGCAGGGTTTCCTTCAAGAATACATTAATTGTGATGACATCAAATGTTGGTTCCACATCAATTTCCAGTGGAAGGCGGAGCATAGGTTTCCAGACACAAACTGATTCAGAAGAAAAGTCATATGCTACAATGAAATCTTTGGTAATGGAAGAGTTGAAGGCATTTTTTCGGCCTGAATTGCTCAATAGAATTGATGAAGTGGTTGTGTTCCGCCCTCTTGAGAAGACTCAGGTTTGTTGCTTTTATATTGTCTTGTACTTTTGTTAAGACTGTGAGATCAGAATTGCTACAACTCCATAATGAGAACAAATAAAATGTTCATCTTGTTCTCGATAACTAATTGGATGCAATACCCCTTGCACCTAGAGTAAAATCACTATAGATCTGTTCTTTGTGTTCCCTTGTACATGTTGCGTAATTTTTTACATGTCAGCCAACCCAAATGACTGAAGCGAGTCACTGACACTTGCCTGAAAATCTGCAGATGCTGGCTATTCTCAATATAATGCTGCAAGAGGTGAAGGGTAGGATTTTAGCCCTTGGGATTGGCTTAGAGGTATCTGATTCCATGAAGGAGTTGATTTCTCAGCATGGATACGATCAGAGCTACGGTGCACGGCCACTGAGAAGAGCTGTCACTCAGCTGGTTGAGGATGTCATCAGCGAAGCAATTCTGTCTGGGCAGTTCAAGCCTGGTGACACCATAATGATGGACACTGATGCTACGGGGAAACCTTGCTTGAGTCGACTGAATAATCAGACCGTCCAATTGTCTGATCCGACACCAACACTTTGAAGGTTCAAGGACCCTATGTATATTTGTGATTTCACTCATTTATTCTTCCACAACGATAAGCTTATTTATTTTGTGCATGCATAGGTTCCGTAGTTCATGTACATAGCCACAACATGCTGGATTTTCTCCATGCACATAATGTAAATTTAAATCTAACATCAATTGTACATATCATTGAATTCCGTAAGTACTTAAATCATTTACATGATCAGATCGTCCAACACGATCTAGTTGGTTTATTTGCACCGGAACCAGACTAGTGTTCCAAAACCAGTTTATGGTCAGTGCCTGCAAGTTTGCAAGTTTTCAATATCTACATCTCCTGGGAACTCCATTCATTTTACTACGATACAAAAAAAAAATCATTTGACAGAAGCAACTTTTGAGTTTCCATAACGAACTGGGGTAAGAGAGTGTCGGTGCGTACGTAGCCTTCATTCTACTACGCTACACAAAGTCACTTAGCTCGACGTTAATTAAGAGAGTAAAGGAGGAATACCCTACATAGAAGAACCGCAGTTGGCTTTACAAAGGTATAACCTTTCGCTCCCCGGGGCAAAGCTGCTTCGCACCACTGATAGACTACTTAATTAAGATTCCATTTTCATGTTTTTACCTCTGAAGAAACGACAAGATACACTACACAGATAATGGGATAACTTGGAAAAGGCTGAATAAGGTATTACTTAGCATACACAAATTATGAAAAGCATTCCATCTCGATTTGCACCAATTGGAAATCTCAATCACGCACATAAGATTCAATTGTTCCGAACTAACAACAGGAAGCTAGTTATTCAAATGAAAGGGAACCTTCAGTAAATATCATCCCTATAAACTTATCACAGTCTGATGACTACAAAAACATCTACGAGCTATCTTTTACAATCACACTGCTGCCTAAAAGAGCTCATCCTTGAAATAGCTAGATTGTACTTCCGAGAACACAATTTTATGCAACTTGAGGAAAAGCTGGTGCCAACAGGCTGCGGCAATCAATTTATTTTGATTTCGTTATTTCAGGGTCTCTGCAAAAGTTACGAGAAAATTAGATCATATCAATGAAACTAATGCTACATACCAGAAATTTGTTCAACTCTTCCAAACCTTTGAATGTGATCAAGGATGAGAAGTCTGGGACCAGGTGGGATCTTCACATCTCTAAGCGCACTGGAGCAAGATAATAGTAGAATTTTAGTTACTGGCAAGGCCAAACTTTTAGGCATGTCAGCATTTTTTTAAAAGGATATTTTCTTTCTTAACTATAGTAGGAAATAAATTGAATGCAAGTATGTATACCTGTCATTGAGTAGGGGCAATGTTTGATCAGTAAGAAGACCCCTCTTGAAATTCTTTTCATAGTTCTGAAGGCCTAATTCTTTCAACATATTTCTCCCACGAGAATAGTATATATCTTCACTCGGAGGCTGTGAAAATTTCTGACCAATCTACAAAATAGATTGGTAGGTAACAAGAATTATAAAGAGTGAAGTGCACCAGCAGTCCCTAAACTTGTATGCATATGGCATCTAGGTCCCTGAACTCTCAAAATGCATTTTTGGGTCCTCGAACTTGTCTGGGGTGTCATATAGGTCCAAACGGGTTCCGACCCACTCCATCCGCTGATGTGGCATGCCACGGTGACACCTACGTGTTGGTGGTGCCATGTGGGTCCCACATATCAGTATCTCTCTTCTCCTTATTCTTTTCTCTCACCTCTCGTAGGTGTCACCGTGGCATGCCACGTCAGCGGATGGAGCGGGTCGGAGCCCGTTTGGACCTATACAACACCCCCGGACAAGTTCGGGGACCCAAAAATACATTTTGAGAGTTCAGGAACTTAGATGACACATCCACATTAGTTTAGGGACTGCTGGTGCACTTCACTCAATTATAAAATATGCCAAATTCATCACCAAAAATGAGTGTAAATCTTAATCCGTTGTCAAGATATCAAACAAAATTTTCAGTGAAGCTACAATGCACAGGTCTAACAGCAAGTAACGTAATGGGCTAATGGCATTGGTACTAACCAGCACATCCAGTACTAAAATCTACTATGAACAATTCAAGTGGTGTGAAAATGGATTTGATTTGGAGAAGATAAATTGAAGGCCTTACCATATAAAAACCACCTTGGAATACTGCAAAAGCTACACCAGTCGTAATTGCATTAGCAACTGGATTTGGAGATCCCATTCCACTCACAATGGAAAATAAAGCGCCAGAACCAAATGCTGCTGCCATGCTATATAAATAAAGTGTTGTCAATCATGCAGGGGGGAGGGGATAATCAAATAATAAATACAAATTATATCCATCTGGTCAGCAATCATCCTTTCAAACTTGCAATACCTTTCTAGTAATGGAATGAAGAGAAAAAAGTATGCATTGATTTATTCTTCTGTTTCCCCGCTGCTAATTTATAATTTTTTACAATCTAACTAGTATGTGCTTAAAGTTTATCAAAATAGACCTATAGTTGTTCTTATTATGTTTCTATCTCGTGTTTATTGCAAAATCAGAAAATGTACTTGCACCAGATGAGTCAAGGCTTTCAGGTTATGATTTAAGCAATATAAATTCTTAAGGTAGATTTTTCAGGAAAAAAACATACAATGTGTGGTCCTTAAATCTAATCTTAGTTCAATGGCTTGTACTAATATTAATTCAACCCCAAAAGAACAATACTGGCTTCCCTGCTACAGCCTACAGGTAAGTATTTACATGACAATAAACAATCAACTTATGAATCCTCACCTGCCCTGGACATCCTCCACTCCTCTTATCCTTCTCATAACACAAGATATGCCTGCGTTAGCACCAGTCATGACGGCAAAGTTCCGGGCTTGCACCAGTGGCCCACCTGCCAAAGCCTGAAACAAAATTTTACATTAATCCGATTGCTTAGAGGAGAATACAGCATTGTGCCTTTGCAGCTCTTTGCATCAAGGGCATTGATGGTGTAATTAGCTGAATACATGATGTGACTTTTTAGCTCAGCAGACAACCTTAAGGAACATTAAAGACTCTGCTCCAGTAAAATCAAAGGTGAGTGTTTGCTTTCTTAAAATGCTACCACATGCATACAAAAAGCAGCTATCTTCTTTTTCTTTAAATAAAGTTTGTTTCCTTCACTGTCGATGATTCATAAAGAAATGTCCCCTCGCATTATGTTCTAAACTAACATCCAAGAAGATTAGCTAAAATGGAGGAGACCCGTTCCAGCATTGATTTTGTTGGCTGGACCTATATTCCAGCCTAAATCCTAAGTGTATGAATTATTGACGCGTAACACGTACGTGAGTGTTTTACAAGGAAATGTTTGGTCGGTTTATGTTCTACTAGTATAAATGTATAATCCTAAACAAACATCCAAGAATGTTAGACAACACGAAAAATGCACCTATATTCCTAAGTGTACGAATGCATAACCACGAGATGACTATATGCCTACTCTACAAATTAAGAGGAGACCTGCGCCTGCTTGAAGGAGGCCAGGGCATTGGGGTCGGCCCCGGGCGGCGGCTGCGGCACGGGGAACGGCGAGCCGCCGTCGGGAGAGAGCGTGCCCATCAGCCCGCCGAGGGCGCCGCCCTGCACGGCCCCGACCGCCGTGGCGACGGCGGCCTCGACGTGCGCGGGCTGCTTCGCCAGCCACGCCCGCAGGCCGGCCTCCAGCGACTTGACGCGTTCGGTCAGCTCCCCCAGCGGGTTGGCCCTGCCGCGGGCCGCCGCCTGCGCCGACGCCATCACCACCAGCGGCCGCCTCTTCTGCCCCACCCCTTCCATCTCCTCCTCCTCCGCCGCTCGCTCGCCGGGGTTGTGGGGGCGGTGTGAAATGGAGAGAAAAAAAAAGATTAGCTGCGCCTCCGGCCGCTTTATCCCCTCCCGAGCCTCACTTTGGATGCTCCGCTTCCGCTTGCGCTTTATAAACCCTCGCGGCGGCCGGCGAATTTTCCTCGCGAGCAGTTGGGTCCTCCCCTCCCGTGGATCACGTGGGCCGGTTGTTCTGGGCTGGCTGGGCTGGGCTGGGCTGTGTGTTCGTACTGCTTTTAGGCTCCACCGGCCTGGGTTTGCTTTCGTACTGGACCACCAGCTGATATCACGACAGCAACGTGTCCTTGGAGCGTGTACAGTATAGTTATGATTTTCTTTTTCTTTTTTATTAAAAAAAATTCAAAATAGTTTTTTTTCTCAAAATATTGCATATCCAGCCTCTCACGCCCAGCTATATAAAACGTCCGGTAACTGGATGTAAATTCGCTGTTGCAAACATATACTAAAGTGACGGTAACAACTCTTAGACGAAGGGTGGCATATTTGTGCCACCTAGCCGGACGTGAAATCCAACGTAGAAAATGTCTATTGGACAAAAGAGTGACGGTTCTTGGACGAAGGATGGCACATTTGCAGGCAATCCTTACCGCTCTATAGCTGGGTGTTTTATTTCCTGGGAGGGTCCCCTTAACGCCTACAAATATATAAAGGCCGGACAAAAGAGGGGTTAAGGCCTAGCTATTTGCATACGAGCCCTTTTGTCCCTACAAGGGTGTTTTAAGCCCGACCAAGAGGATGCCTATAAAAATAGCCAAGAGGCAAAAAAGTGATTTGAGTGCCCTTTACTAAAACATTAATTTTCTTATATGGACTCGGAAATCGAGCAAAATTTATATCCACAAATATCTTAAGATAAAAGTTGCATCTGGTTATCCCTTGCTTTATTGGGTTCGGCAAAATCAGAATTGCAAAATTTCGTTTACAAGATTGTGTCCTTCATGCGAGAAACTTTGGAAACCCATTGAATAGAATTTTGAAAAATTCTACAAGTCACATGGTTCATTGGTTTGAGCTCAAATTTTGTGTAGTTGGTTCATACACGCTCAAGGTGAATGAAAAATATCAATAAAAAATAAAAAATGTTTTCTCTCTTCTCTCCACTAGAGAGAGAACCCTACAACACTCTCCCTAGTTGTTTTGCAGGCATCCCTAAAATGCCCAGATATAGGACGGCAAAAGAGTTACCGACAAAATATGCTTTCTATTGTCTTGGCGATTAGACTGCCCCTTACCGGTGATAAAAAGCTCAATAGTTGGGCAATAAGGGGATGCCTACAAAATTCACATAATCTGTCACATGGTATTCACTCTCCTCCTCTCGCCATTTGCCACCTAGAATACCGTATCTTAGGCTTTTCATGTTAGCTAGGCGTTATGCTCGGCGTCATGAGGATAGATTGTTATCTTGAAACAATTTTTTATTTTTTATTTTTCATAAAAAAATAAAAATAAAAATTCTTATATTTATAAGTAATTTCTCTTCTAGATTGTTTTCTGCATGCTAATAATTTTTTTTCCCTTTTCTTCCAAAAACAAAAAGATAGGGAGCCAAAAATTTCGGTCGATGCTCATGATTGGGTGGCCGTGAACAAAGTTAGCCCAAGTCGCTCATTGGGCAGTGCGATCTGAAATTTGGAGGTTGCAGTTTGACCATACTACATATATATACAGAGTACAACTGAACCCGAAATATTACCCCCAAAGAAATGCCCCAATTTGCAGTTGGTCTATGACGCCACATGTGGCCGCACTAGTCGCTAATTGGCGCTACCCGCGATGACGACATGAGAGTACCAGAATCACGAGACAAAACAGTAGCCAAAGCACCCTGTCATTTTACTTATGCTTTTGTTTATAAGTTAAATTAAAAATTTTAATTCGATTTTGATGTATTTTAATTATAATTTATTTTAGCCTTTACTTTTATTATTGCCAATGACACATGTATAAAATTTTATTTATAAACTATTTTTATTTGCAAATATATCATTTGACTTTTTTCCTTGAAACCACGTACATTTGCGACGAGTAATTAAGAAAAAGACAAATTGTTTGATGCCGAAAGCGTGAAACCAAACACAAGCCAAACGCGCACCGGGGAGAGCGCGCGATCGAACCGATCGATCACGCACATCAACGCGTCGATCGACGTTCGTGCGCCGCATGGAGCGATCCGCGTGTCTCATGAGTCATTGAAGATGCCGAGGGTCGGGTTGAAGACGGAGAAGCCGCCGTCGATGAGGAGGTTGTGGCCGCTGACGTAGCGGGCGTCGTCGCTGGCGAGGAAAAGCACGGCGGCGGCGATGTCCTCGACGCGGAGGCGGACCCCCTTGAGGGTGGCCACGGCCTCCATGGCGGCCTCGAACGCCTCCCCCTCCAGGCCCACGTACCGCGTGGCCAGCGGCGTGGCGGCCGCGGCCGGGGAGACGCAGTTGACGCGGATCCCGTGCCGGCCCAGCTCCCCCGCGGCGTTCACCGTCAGCCCCACCAGGCCGCGCTTGGCGCACGTGTAGGCGTGCGACGCCGCGCCTGCCACCGCCGCCGCCATGCTCGCCGTCCCGATGATGCACCCGCCGCGCCCCGCGGGCACCATCACCCGCGCCGCGTGCTTCGTGCCCAGGAACGGGCCGACCAGGTTCACGGACAGCACGCGCTCGAAGTCCGCCTTGCTGCTCTCCAGGATGCTGTGGCACGCCTCGCCGCCGATCCCGGCGTTGTTGAACATGACGTCCAGGGCCCCGAACCTCGCCACCGCGTGGTCCACCGCCGCCGCCACCTCCTCCTCGACGGTCACGTCGCACTGCACGTAGCTGGCGTTCCCCTCCCCGAGCTCGCCGCACAGCCGCGCCCCGGCCTCGTCCTGGATGTCGGCGACCACCACGCGCGCCCCGTGCTTCGCGAACAGCCGCGCCGTGCACTCCCCGATGCCGCTCGCGCCGCCGGTGATCAGCGCCACCTTGCCCGCCAACCTGCACCCAAAAACACGACAGCACATGTAAGATCGACAAACCTCATGCATTTTGGCTAGCTGTATGTACGCGTGCTCTCACTTTCTTGCAGACTCAGGAACAACGACGTCGCCGGAAATGCCCGCCATGGCCGCCGCCGGATCGAGCTGACAAAAATCTAAGCTTAGCTAGCTAGCTAGCTCCCTGTGAGTGTATGTGGCCTGAGACTGATCAACTACTGATCATTTATATACACCAGCTACTGAAACAGAACAAAACAAAACCCATCCAAACCTTGTTTAGTAGTAGAGCCGGCCGGGTAGCTACGGATCAGCTAGGCAGTTGCTATTACTTAAAACTATAGAAAATTGTTGGCTCGGCTTTGGCTTGGCATCTCCAACAGATTGATTCCGAAGGCCGGCGGCGTGGAAGCTGCCAAGGGCGGAGCGCGCTATATACGTACGGTTTCTGTTGGTGTTCGTGTGGAGTGATCTGGTGCGGATCTAGAATTTTACGTCGATGGTGTCACTTATTCACTATTGATCAACTCTAATGAAACTTCTATCTTATATTTAACATATACTAATAAAAAGTAAACAAATACTATGTATGGAATTGAATTTTATTTTCAACAAATATTTTATTAAAGTAAAATACAGTCCTTAAAAATCTATAAACTTTAAAAATATAGATCAATACTGCTAAAGTGCATCATCTATATTCAAAACCACTGCATACTCCTCCACGAAGATACTCTCTGCGATCTTTTTAATTGACAACGACGATTTTTGGTTTTACGTTTGACCCGTGTCTTATTAAAATTTTTTATACAAATATACAAAATTATAAATCAATTAAAGTTACTTTAGTAATAAATTTAATCATAACAAAACAAACAATAATTATATAAATTTTTAATTAAAATGAAGAATCACATCCAAAATTTAACAACGTTAGTTAAAAAAACCGAGTGAGCACTTGGCACCCACATGTCGTCGACGCTTCATCCCCTTCTCTCCATGTCCACCATCTCAATACCATATCCAACATGGTGAAATGAAATTGTGAAACACTAAACTACCATTAGTGAATACAATGTGTACAAATAAATACTATATATCAACACTGTTAATTTTCTTACATGGATCATATATTATAGAATAAAAATAGAAGAATATTCTAATCATGTGTTAAAAATCACCAGAATCTCATAATATCTACAAATAAAAAGTCTTAAACTTTAAGTAACATTAGAGCTCAGGGAATTGATGGATTGACCTAATCGGTGAGTAGGCTAGACTACAACGTAATTAAGATAAAACTTATATAGAAAATTGATATTTTTGGCATAGATGGTATAACACGTCACTTTTTCTTTGCAAGAATCAGAGACTATAAAAAAAATCAACCATCGTGAGTGCATGGTGTCATTAAGCATTGCTTGATGGTGTCATAAGTCAAAAATTAGAACAATATAACTAGGTTAGGACTTAAGTCATTGGTGTCATCTGACACCACTGCTAATACAGGACGGAGCGCACAAGCTAATTTGGCACTCGCCGCCCACAAATTGTCGCATCAGGTTCACACTCTCTCCTTTTTATTTTTGCTTGTGTTTTTAAGCTAAAATTTGAATTTTTAATTTTTAATTTAGAGTTAATTTTAGGGATTTTTATTATAGTTTAATTTTCAGGTTTGGCTTTTAGATAGTCAAGAACACGAATATAAAAATTTTATTCATTATTTATTTTTCGTTCGCAAAATATGATGTTTCGTTTTTTCACCTAATCACGGATTTTCTTTCCAAGGACGCGTGGAAATACATGAACCACGGATGGATAATATAATTTATGGATAATCTTTATTTCAACGTCAAACAAGGCAGCGTGCATGGATCGGGCATTGGCCACCGCGTGGGTGGAGGTACGACTCACGTACGTGTGGTGTGGTACAACATGTAGAAGAACTCCCCGTTCTTGCCATTACCCATGTTCATACATTTTCTGGACTAATAATAGATGTTTGGCAAAATTTATTGCTGGAGATGAGTATATATCACGGCTAAGAGAATTTAGTTTTAGGACGCTGCAGATGTGGATCTTTCGGGGGAAAAATACACTTATGATCGAGTACCCATATTCGTACGTTTATTTTTTAACTACTAATTGATTGATTTTAGGACACTCCAGTTTAAGGGCTCCTTTAACCACAGGAATAAAAAAACAGAGGAATAAAAAAAACATAGGATTTTAATAGAAATGGATGCGTAAAACAGAGGACTGTAAAACACAGGAAAAACATAGGAATGACCATTTGATTGAACCACAGAAAAAATATAGGAATTTGAGGAGAGACATAGACTCGAAGGATTTTTTCTCATGAGGTTCAATCTCTAAATTTCCTCCAAAACTTGTATAGCAAGATGTATTCCTAGAAATTTTATAGGATTTCATAGGATTCATTCCTTTGATCCAAAGGGCTTCGTAGGAAAAATTTCTATAGGAATAAAATCCTCTAAAATTTCCATAAAATTCTTTTGAATCAAATGGAGCCTAAAATTCTTGTTTGTTTGATGAACGAGAACTGAGAGCAGGAGCCCGCGCTGACCTCCTTTCATATGTCAGTCAAGGGTACACCGCGTACAACAAACGCATGTATTGAATGCCATGAGATCAGAAGCAAAAGATAAATATGATGGTTTAGATAGGTTTGGAACGTTTAAGAGCATAGTATCCTACAATGTATTCTTAAATGTTTTCTTTTGCTACAATGGTTTTTCTCTCAAAAGTCATCTTCCTTTTCGATCAGTGTCATCCCCTTATAAATTCCATAAGAGCAGGTATATGCTATAAGCCAACTATAAACATATTTTAAGAAGATAATAGAAGAGAGAACGATAGCATGCTACTAATTTGTAGCCAGCTGTAATATGGACTCCAAGACACATGTGTGTATGACAGGTGAGACCGAATATTAGTTGTGTAGTTTATGCTATTGTATGAATTAGCTACTAAGTTGGCTATAGACAAGTTAGAGCCAACAGTTAGCTATACTATTGAACTTGCTCTAAAAGTGTCAGTAATCTACCACCCACCAACTCTATACTCTTCTAAAAGTAGACAATGATGGCGACAGTGAATCTACCACCCATCAACTTTGTTATATTTTTTTACCAACTACTTCATGTACTTTAATATTACAAAACAACCCTCCATATTGTCTATATTTGGGCCCCTTTGAATCACATGAATGCAAAAAGAGAGGAATAGGAAAAATATAGGATTCTGACAGGAATATAGGTGTAAAACAGATGATTGCAAAACACAGGAAAAACGTAGAAATGACCGTTTGATTAGACTACAGGAAAAACACAGGAATTTGAGTAGAGAGATAGACTCAAAGGATTTTTTCCATGAGGTTCAACCTCTTGTTAAATTTCCTCTAAAACTTATATAGGAAGATGCATTCCATATAAATTTCTTAGGATTTTATAGGGTTCATTCCTTTGATTCAAAAGTCTTTGTAGGAAAAATTTCTATAGGGATGAAATCCTCTAAATTTTCTATGAAATTTCTTTGAATCAAAGAGGGTCTTATCAATAAAATACAAATTTATTATGCAAACATATCGTACATCTACATTATTAAATTGTTTTGGAAACCTCACTACTAATTTATGTCAAACAATAATAATATACATACAAGTTGTATTTATCCGTTGTAAAGCACAGGTATCTACGAGTGCTCCTAGAAAAAATCCAGTCTCCGTTTAGTTTGTAAAAACTTTTCGCAAAAACATCACATCGAATCTTTGGACACCTAAACAAAGTATTAAATATACATTAACATTAAAACTAATTACACAGTTATGCGAGAAATTGTGAGATGAATCTTTTAAGTCTAATTAGACCATGATTAGCCATAAGTGCTACAGTAACCAACATGTGCTAATGACGGATTAATTAGACTCAAAAGATTCGTCCCGCGGTTTCCACACGGATTTTGAAATTTGTTTTGTAATTAGACTACGTTTAATACTTTAAATGTATATTAAAAACTTGATGTGATGTTTTTGCAAAAAAAATTTTGCAAACTAAGACCTTGTTTAGTTACCAAATTTTTTTTAAAAACATCACATCGAATTTTTGGACACCTAAATAAAACATTAAACATAGATGTACCAAAAAACTAATTGCACAGTTACGAAAGAAATCTTGAGATGAATCTTTTAAGCCTAATTAGCTCATGATCAGCCATAAGTACTATAATAACCAACATATGCTAATGATGGATTAATTTAACTCAAAAGATTCGTCTCGCGTTTCTAGGCTAACCGTGAAATTCGTTTTCTTATTTGTGTCCAAAACCTCTTCCAACATCCAATCAAATATTTGACGTGATAATTATTCTAAAAATTTTCTTAATCTAAACACCAGACATGCCTCTGTTCGCCCAAAACGTACTACTCCTTCCATTCCGACCTGCCGTTCGGCCTGCCGTTCTTCTGCCGCGGATCGCGATCCGTCATGTCGTGTCAAGCTGTGTTGGTGGTGGGTCAGTGCAGCGCAGCGCAGCGCATGTACGCGCCCCACGTGCCCGGGTCCTCGATCCAGGGCTCACGGTACCGCGGTTACCGCCACAGTCCCCGCCTAACCGCGTCCTCGCACGTCTCGCGATAATCAAGTTTAAATTTAAGAAGAATTTAAAAAATTTAAAGAAATTAATAAAAAAAATATATGTTGTATATGTTGATATAGAGTGTAGTTTTGTCAAAGAAATTAATAAAAAAATATATTGTCGGCGTAATTAAAAATCATAAACGAGTATTTCGGAAAATAAAATTAAAAAATAGCCTATTGCAAGCAATATTTTATAGGAAGTGGTCAAGAATATTTTGTGTTGAGTCATTATTATTTACACCAGACACTAGGTACATAATGTTGAAATACAAATATACAACAATGGATATATGGAAAATATATATAGAGAAAAAATATATATGCATCTTAGACATAATAGTTTTATTCGTAATAATGGATAGTAGGTATAGTTGTGACGCAGCAATCAAAATGAAGTTATTGGTGTGAATTATTTAGTGAAGGATGATATGACGGTGTATGTTTATATGTTGCATTATCAAGAATTTCATGTGAAACCTTTTATTTTCCCTATAACATGTCCTATTTTTCTATGTTATAAATATAGTCACAAAATATTTTCCTATTTTTCATGTATTTTTTAGATTTTTTAAAGTTTTTTTATTTGACACCCGCGATTTTCTCGTGGTAACCGCGGCTTCCGCTACAAAAATCGCGTGCGAAGCCGCGGTAACCGCCGTTCTTACGTGCTGTTGCAGCAAGTAGTTACCGCGACAAACCGCGCGGTAAGCCACGAAAATCGTGCGAGTTTAAATTCAAATTTTTGGATTCAAATTTATTACGGTTTTTGTGATTACCGTGCGGTTTTGACGCTCGTGCAGTACCGCAGTTTTGGCTACTTGTGCGGAAAGGAGAACCCTGCCTCGATCTAGCGGAATTTGCTTCATCCTCCACGCGAATTGGGTGGTGTTTTTGCAAACACAACAACGCGAATGCGACGGACACGCTTACCGGTGCGTGTTCCTGTGAAACGAAACGCACGGCAAGCGAAACCGTACGTGCACGTGGCCCCGCTGAGCCTGAGGTCTGGCCAGACGCCCCCCAGCCGCATCGCCGGTACCATCACCGTGTGCCTGTGCCCAGTGGCCCACAGCGACAGGACGCTAGCTGTTGTGGTCACGCCGCTGCCACTGCAGTGCAGCCAGTGACAGACACTGCCTCTAATTTCTTTAGGAAAGTATTTTTTAGAATTAAATTTTGTATTTTTTATAAATATTTATAACACCATTTATGATAATACTTATCTTAGCAACCATTTTACATTTAAAATTTATTTTTATTTTATCCCCCTATTTTCACATCCGTTTATCTTATTTATTAAGAACATTATATTTTTTCTTGCTCTTAATATTCGTTAAATAATCCAAAATACTGTATTTTAGAGCGGATATAATCTTAATCTTTACTTAAATAATACTCCCTCCGTTTCATATCTCAAGATGTTTGACTTTTCTGATTACAACATTTAAACATTTGTCTTATTTAAAAAATTATGAAAATATCATTTATTTTGCCCGTGACTTCCTGTATTATCAAAACTACTTCAAACACGACTTATCATTTTTTATATTTATGTTAAATTTTTGAATAAGATGAATGGTTAAATCGTTGTAATTAAAAATGTCAAACATTTTATGTTATAAAACGGAAATGGTATAAAATGTTATATTTTGGAATAGAAGCAACAGCGCGAGGTGCGAATCTAATCAAACTTGACCGTATGGATCTACAGTCAAGAGAGAGGATTTTGTTAACCGGCCCATCGCCATCACACATGCAACGCTAACGGCCGAGACATTACAACAACACAGGCGGCCCACGCGGCCACGACGCCCTCTATCCATGAGGTGTACGTGCACATGCGTAGCCCTGTATCGACATCAACCACCCTGCCTCGTGCCGTCCGTCGTGTACGGTCTCCTCGACTCGCTGCAGTGTCTTTCCACTCATCGCTCCGTCACTGACATGTAAAATCTCTAGAGACCCAAAGAGTATCAAAAAATGTATAACAATCAGATGAACAGATCGAGGCAAAGTTTATCTCGAGATGAACTGATTCATAGCTTAAACCATATGGTCCATGGACAACAAGAACACACACGAGAAAAAGGTAACCAACTTGTGATCGAAGGAGTAGTATAGTTCAGCAAGAAGAGAAAGAGAGAGAGGGTGATTGACCGTGCAACCAATGCATGGAGATTGTGATGTCGTTGGTTGGCTAGCTCGTCGCCACCGCGGCCATCGGCATGCTGCCGTTGTTGGAGACGGCGCGGTTGTGGGGCGCGGCCATGATGGACTTGCTGGACGAGGAGCTCGTCGGCCTCAGCGCTCTCATTGGGCTCGCCAGCGCCCAGGCCCAGCTCCGGTGGCTACGCGTGCCGTGTGTTCTTGTGGGGGCGGCGGCGGCGGCGCCGTCGGCCGAGGAGAGCCAGTAGGAGGATGAGGACGTGGGCGGCGGCGCGGCGCCGAGGCCGCCGAAGAACCCGGCGCACTTGATCCGGTGCTGCTGGGTGGACTCGTACTCGTTGTCGTCGTCACCGGCGACGGAGTGGTTGCCGCCGCCACCGCCACCCAGGTGGGCGAGCGCGGCGGCGGCAGCGGCGGATGACTTGGGCTTGGGCTCGCGGTGGGACTCCACGCGGCGGAGCGCGCAGTCGCCGAAGCCGGTGGAGAGGCGCTCCAGGAAGTCCCCCGAGAAGCTGCGGCTGCCGCACCCCACGGAGCGCGACCGCGCCACCTTCCTCCCGAACGACGACGACGACGACCCCTCGCTGCGGTGGCCGGGGCTGTCCGGCTCCACTATCGCCTCCAGCCTGCGTCCCAGCGACGCCGACGACGCCGAGGCCACCGACACCGACTTCCTCCTCGCGGACGCGCCGCCGCCACCGTTACCCAACGACGCCGAGGACGACGCGCTCTGGTGGCCGCTCGAGGACGAGGACGAGGACGAGTAGAGGAAGGACCAGAAGCTCTTCTTCCTCGGGCTGTCCGCGGTGATCGCGGAAGGAGCGGGCACCGTCACCGGAGTCTCCTCCGGCCGCGGCGCCACCGACTTGCTCCTCTTGAGCCCGCCCGCCGCCGAGGCAGGGATCACCTTGCGCGCCGCGGCGGCGGATGGGTGGAGTGGCAGCGCCGACGAGTCAGCCGTCGGAGGAGAGGACAAGGAAGCCGACGCAGCTGGCGGCGGGTGGAAAGGGCTGGACTTGGACGAAGAAACCAACATACCGAGCTTCTCCTGCAGGCAGAAGGCGCAGATGCCGCCGCCACCTCCCGCACCCACCCCGGCCGCCGCCGCCGCCGCGGCGCCAGGAGGGTACGGATGCTCGCTACAGTACGGCACACCGTCCTGGTCCGCCGCCGCCGCCGCCACCACAGGCCCCGCTGCCGCTGCCGCTGCCACCGCCGCCGCCGCCGTCGTCTCCCCAACCTTCTCCTCCATTCTCGCACAGGCCCTCGCTCCCCCTCACCTGCCGCGATCGATCCGGGCAAGCAAGCTCGCTCCGCAGTTGGACGGACCACTGGATCTTGGCAGCTACGCGACGACCTCCTGGCACATCGCCGGCCCGTCGTTTGCTCCCGTCTCCGTGACCTCGCTCTCCCGACCGATCTCGATCTGCTGCTGGTCGTGCAGTGCGTGGGCGTGGCAATGGCTTGGCACGGGAGAAGAGGCGGATGGAGAGGAGAGCTGCGGCTGCGGCGCTCGCTGCTGCTTGTTATTTTTAGCGCCACCCCACCACTGCCCGCTTCTTTTTGTCCGGCTCGTGCGGGCGCGGGGGGGAGCACGTGGGGGGTGGGGGTGCGTGCGCCCGCGCGCGTGGTGCTCCACGCCACACGCTGCGGCCGCGCCCAGATCTCCACATGCTGCGCCTCTGCGTTCTGTACTATACTAATACTTTGTCTGTCAAAAAAACAAATCAATTCTTCTGTTTTTGATGCTCAGCGTTTGAACATTCGTCTTATTTAAAAAATTTTCAGGAAATTAAAAAAAATTAGTCACACGTAAAGTACTATTCATGATTTATTATCTAATAAAAACAAAAATATCAATAAGACGAAAAGTCAAAGATTATAGGTAAAAAGTAAAAAATTGGTTTATTTTGAGACGGAGGTAGTGGGTGAGAAAATTTTAATTTTTCTTTCATTGTACTCTTTGCGTATTAATATCCGATTATTTGATATTTTAACCTGTTACTATTGATTTAGGTCATCCCATGTATAATACTTATGAGTATTAAAATAAATAATTTAACGACTAAGAAAATATCATACTCACGCTTATCGAAATAAATAATTTACAACCAAGAAAATATCAAATCATTTAATTAATCAATAATATGGTGTATACCAACGGGATCTTACGCAGCGCAGCTCTAACCCTAAGTTTACCTCGTAACTGACCACTTGATCAAAGATACAAGCACTAGTCGTTACAGAATGGCAACGTGACACTAGCAGGGGCGTTCCTGCGTAGTTGTACCCGGACCGGGTAGAATTCTACTAATATGTATTAATTATATTATTAGATAAAAAATAAAAATATTATATGTTATGATATGTATAGAACATCCGGTAATTTTTATTTGGGTTCGCTGCTAAACACCGTATTCGATGTGATATCTGTTTGTCTCGCTGTGTACACAACGCGATTGAAATGGACGATCTAACCTCGGGGTAACTTTCCTCCGCAATCTACCTAGATTGAGCTATTTTATAGTATGATTTTTATAGGGTTTCCAATTCTTTGCTTCAAATAACCAAATAAGGAATTTTTTTGTAGTATTTAAAATGTCTAACATTTTTTTCCTAAAATCAAAGTGGACCTTAGTACCGTTCATGTAGACGTAGTGGTAGCAAACAGCCACATGTAGTATTCTGGTAGACTACAACATCCATGATCAGTACCAGCAGTAGCCCCTCTGCTGCATGTGCCAACATGACGTACGAGTGTTGAGTTTGCAGCATGCGACCCCCGATCGACTGTATCACAGATGATACAGATCTCAACTCTCAATCTACTGTACTAGACAGCTAGTACTACTGATCTCCATCGGAATTATAGGGGAGTAAGCACTACTATGTAAGAGCAGGTACAGATATAACCTACCTATAAATATATTTTAAAAAAATAAAAGAGAAGAGAAGAGCATCGAGCTACGCAGTATAAATTTATAACCAGCTTCAGTACGAACTCCAGAACACAATGTGTGTATGATAGTGATAATAAATATTAATAGCGTAGTATATATTTTGTAGATAACTATTGTATGAATTGATTATTAGATTAATTATAGATAATTTAGAGCTAATAGTTGACTATACTATTAAACTTGGTCTAATGTAGTATAGCGGTATAATAATTAACTAAGGTGGCACGTACTCCTAGCCAGAGTAATCGGTGAGTTCTAACATGTTCAGAATATCCTGGCTACATGAACGAGTGACGGTAAACTGGCACATTCGTCTTTATTTTTTTTTCCCTCTGCTTATTCTTATAAGTTAAAATTTAAGTTTTTAATCTTATATTTAGAGTTGATTTTATAGTTTTTTATTTAAGTTTATTTTTTATATTTACTTTTATATAGCTAAGAATACATATATAAAATTCTATTCCTGAATTATTTTTTATTTGCAATTATGACTTTTTTATGAAACCAACAATCATCCACTGCTATCCAGGGTTTCTCTTATCGCGATAATCATGATGATTATTGTGGTAATCGAGGCCTCCACGGAGAAGTTTCGGACGGTTTCCTCCAAGAAAACCGCCCAAATTCAAAAAATTTTAAAAATTCTGATAGAAAATTAATAAAAAACAAGGTGATAGATATGCATTCATTGAGTCTAATTGTGAAGAAAATTTTCAAAACACACAACGAATCAGTCATAAATTTGACAAAAGACGATTTGACTTGAGTTAATTGGAAAAAAATAAGTTTTTTTGCGCTGTGCATCCGACTCAACTTGGCCCATTAAGGAGAACTAGTAATGTGTCCTAAATCTCTCTCTACCTTTCATTATGTTATGCCTGCGGACTTCAACCTCTTGTCGTTCTGGACTTTATTAAATTATTGTTGTGAACATTAATATATTATGGTTGCCGACTTTGTTATAATATGCATGCTTATTTTATACCATGAATTATGAATTTATGATTATTATCTTTGTTCTTAATTGCTTGATTCTTGAACTATTAGCAAAAGTCATGCAAGTTGTTTTTACTCCACAACTCCTCAGGTATAGTTTTTTTTACCGTAAGCCTCGCCTTCTTTTTTCCTAATTCCCTCTAATTTTGATGTCTAACGACCTCTATATATTTTAGCTAAAACCATATGATTATCGCTCATATAGTCATGGTTTTTAGCTGAAACCGCACGATTATCGCTTCAAACCGCGATCTACGTATCGTCGCGATAATCGACTGAAACCGCATGATAATTGCTTTAAACCACGATCTTTGTATCAGCACGATAATCGTCTAGAACCACACAATAATCATGCAAAACCGCGCGATACGAAGTACAAAACCGTCACGATATTATTTGAATTTTTAAATTTAAATTTATGTGGTTTTTAAACAATTATCGTGATAATAGCCGATTATCACACCTCCGCCCAGAAACAATTTAGAGTGTATCTGCGATAAATGAAACCGTGCTGTCACGCACATAAAAAGAGAACACCGTGCTAGTATCGGAAATTCGGAATACCTGATGGAGTGAGTGAGTGATGGATGTATGCATCACCAGAGGCGCGAGTGATTTCCGTTCCGGCATGCTGCAACGCCATCCCGTTCTGTCTCTAGCTCTTCAAGGGACGTGCAGCACGTGGTTCCCATATGCGGCCATCAGCAGCAGTCCTGACACCTTCTAGCTTCTACTACTGCAGCTACCACTACTACACTACACACACACACACCATCAGGATCAGCGTTTCAGTTTTAATTTTCTGAGGCCCTGATGCTGCACGAGGGGCACTTGTATATATATGCTCGTGAACAGGAGCCGTCCATGTGCACGCGTCGGGAGATGCACAGTTCCGGTGGACATGTCGTCGCTCTCCCCATCTCCTGTGATCCTATCCCCCGCTCCGCCTCCGCTGCGTTGTGTACGTGCGTGCGGTGGCCATCGTGCTCTCCCGGCGTCCGCGCGCGCTTCCCGGTGCATCCATCGGTGAGCGCTCTCGTGATCTTGGCAGAGATCTTGCGTGGGTGGCTGGCTCCGTTCCAGGTGACACGAAAAGGTTAATAAAAAGGCAGTAGGATTCCAGGGAACAGCAGCTCAAAGGTTTCGAGATCTGCTCATTGCGTTGACACGAGTAGAGACCGGTTTTTAGAGAAATTTATTAGGTTAGCTAACTAATAGCTCTGGCTCTAGTTTATCTATAGTCAATCTAATAATTAATTTATACAATAGTTAACTACAAAATATTAATATATATTAATATATGGTCTCACATATCATACACACCGCGTCTTGGAGCCCGTGCCATAGCTAGCTACAAATTAGTACACTACTCTTTTTTCTTCTCCTATCTCTTTAAAATATATTTACAGCTGGCTTATAGCCTGCTATTGTACCTGCTCTTAGGCCTCCTTTGAAACCAAGACATCGTAGATTAATTTTGAAGGATTAAAGTCTTGTGAAAAAAAATCTATATGGTCTCTTGAAAAAATTCCTTTTTTCTCTCTCTTCTAATTCTTGCGTTTTTTTGTGCTCGATTTAAACGGTTTCCTGCAGTTTTTCTGTGTTTCTCCAATCTATAGGATTTGAGTTGATAGGGCAACCAAATCCTGCATTTTTTTTCTATTATTTTGTTTTGAGAATCATGCATTCTAAATAAGCCTTAAAGGTTTTGTTTATAAATTATCTAGACTGGGATTAAGTGAACGGGGTTTCGTTTATTCATGCACAGACAGAAAATTGAATGGAGATCGATCTTGCCTTTGTCACTTGTGTAGGATGACGACTTGTAGCTGTGCCGAGTAGCGACTATCATCACGTGAAGGCGGTAGTATGTTGCACAGCGCTTCCTTCAGTCAACAGTTACCAGTTAGCACAACAACACTTGATTTTACTGAGATGAGTCAGATCATGCCAAAGAATGATAAACACGGGTGCGTACCTTAGATATTCTTGCATTCCGCTAACAATCCAACATTTGAGGAATATTGCTGCAGGGATTACGGTCATTGTAAAATTGTAAAGCTTATTGTAGATTTGCTGGCAGGAGTATGTACATTCGTAATACTCCATCAAGATAGATTACATTTAACAGTTCTGCTACGAAGTACAGTAGTATGTATCTACATCACCAACGTCTGGGGTTGAATGCAATCTAAAGTTTGCAGTAATTGTAAGTTGAATCCTATTGACATTTGGTACTGACATTCCCACCTGCTAAACCTTGCGGGAGCCATCATGAACGAAGTAATCTAGGACCAGAATTTGACTCTATCCATGAAACAATTACATCGACAAGTGTATTGACATCCTTCGAGATTTGTGCTCGTAGAACGCCTGGATCTGCACCTAAAGTGGTACCGACCTCCTTAGCAACAGCCTCCCATGGTGTCCCTGTTGCCAGATTTGTCAGGAGTTCACCTCCTCGGTTTACTGCATCAGCCATTGCTGGTGGAACATCAGGAAGTATCTGAAGGAGAAAATATGTGATTACTTAATTGAAATAGGTGAAACGACAGATATACAATAGCTGGTTAAAAGTAAGATGTTTGGTCTAACATTGTCATGGACAACACAGGTGATAGGCTTTGTTACTTGTCAACAATCAACACCTTTAATTCTGTGAACGTATATAAAAAAAAATCACCTGCTGTAACGGCAGCCCATGATCTCCAGGAAGTGACCGAATTGACATGTCAAGCAGTGAACTAATGGCAGATTCCGAGCTTAGTACTTGCGCAAGAATAGAAGTTTCATCAATTTGATCATCTTTGAACTTAATTAAGAGGTTTCGAGAAATCCCATAGTAGGATTTTATCTGTAGAAAGAAAAGTGTAAAGCTTCAGAACAATCATAAAAATAAATTATATGATGGCATGCTTTTGAATTTGAAAAATGCATCTATATGGATTGAACTGAGAAAATTCCAACTCAAAATTATAGTCTAATGTATTAAAGTGATGGTTAAATCACAGAAACTGTTCTGGAGAAATAACGGTTTCATTTGGTGGTATACTGCTTTCTGAGGTTGAGAACATATTTGATGCATAGTAAACAAGTGGAATCCACCCTGAACCTTTGCCTGACGAACTTTTCGAGAAGAACAATGGATGATTTGAATGGCGCATTCTCCTAGTCGCCAGTTAATGATATTGATGAAAGTTGGGGACTCCAATGTCATGATACTAGACACTATTCAAATTTATCTACTCGGTTAGTTTACTAAGTTTAAAATAGAAAGCCAAGGAAAAACATCTTTTCAGAGTACATTAATACTTTCACATTACTCCCTCCATCCAAAAATATAAGGCATGCCGCATGCATGTATCTAAAAGAGCTAACATTTTATAACTCTGACTAAGAATTAAGCTAGAAAAAAAATAGTCACTGTTATGCATGTGGTATCATTAGATTCATATTTGAAATTACTATTATATCATGTTAATTTCGTAGTTGTTGGTAATATACTGTGAAAGAAATTAATGGTCAAAGTTCTATGTTGAAGACCATGTCAAAAACTTATACACCTTATATTTTTGGATGGAGATAGTACAATAGTAGAACCACACTTGTAGATGACATGCTAACATATATCTCATGCAAGAATTTCAAAATAAAAATTGTAAGAGAAAACGCTAACTTACCAGCCGCCGTGTCTCCTCTGGCTTTGGAATAAATTCCTCTCGGCCTTTTACTAAATCCATATACAGCGGAGGAAGTTGCTGAACTAATGGCAGGAGTTGCTTAACAACAGGTGGGCTAAGATTCTCAAGTTGCTTAATGGCTGCTTCTGCCTGTTTTTTCAAGAATTATAATTATCTTAGCTGAAGGGGGAGATAACATTTAATCAACATACAAGGAAACATGTGATTTGCATTTGGGAGGGTGACACGACCTCAGTAGCTATATTTAAGTATTACAGTAAGAATGATCCATGTACATTCTATTCTCTTTGTAACTAACATGAAATTCTGGTATGTTTTTATGTGCCTACTGGGATGGGCCTTCACACCACGCAATGAATGTCTAAAAATTGTATGGAAGCTTACCAACAAAAAATTCAAGCATTGTGGTGGTATTGAGAAAATAAGTAAAAGTTGTGCTGATATGTTGGAAACAGATTGGAACTTCATCTTTTTACAATAGTGAACAGAGTTACACTAATTACTCCATGTCACTTGCACCTACCCCTAACACCATAAGTTCCACTTGTGATACAAACTAAGAAAGTACATCTCCAGAATAAGGAAGTGAATGTCTAAATGAGAATGACATTGTAAATGTATACAAAAATAGTACCACCATATGGAACACTTGCAGACCTTTACACATCACAAAAAGTTTGTCATGGAATATAGAAACATGTCATACCCCAAAACGTATTGTTGGATATGATGTCAACTGGGAAAATATTGGGCCAAAACTCTGTGCCATGGGAACAATGACAGGTGAAAATAATGGAACTGCCAAGCTTGCCTCCTGCAAAAGAAAAGAAAAGGCAAAACAATAGGTAAATTCCAGTAGTACTTCTTAAAAGAATTAACAATTTGAGTGGAGTAAAAATGCTTGTCATTCTGGTAACAGATAGAAAACTAGATGACATCATTCCATCCAAACGTCCAAATGCAACTATGCAAGTGGCTTATGATACTAAAATTTGCATACCATACAGAGCCAAATCACATGCTCCGCAGCTGACGTATCTGCTATATGAATACAAGCGTACAAAAGTTCTCACTTCACTTAGATAGTTGCATTATTACAGATTACCCAAATTAAAAATCAAAGAGAAAAATTTAGTAAACGAGGAAGCTCAGTTTACTTATAAAGAAATCTGAACTAAAGCAATCAAGTATGGGCCCCCGGTCATCTACAGTATACTAGTATGTCCTTTACCTCTATGTGCATGTCGATCCTAAGCTACGGCAATTTTATTGACAGTGAGGGGAGAGAACAGAAAAACATACTTATTTGTTTTGAGGAGTAAAAAAACATACCTTATTGTTAAAGGCCATCAATATATTTCCACTGCGCTGCACAGCATATCTTGATCCTGATACAAGCAAGTATCAGTTATTAAAAATATATACGACACATCTAACCGAACAAGGACAAATTCAATCTTATGTAAGAACTACTTCATAGACAATCAGCAGATAAATGAAATTATACACAGATAATCTCTTACCAATTAGAAGGTGGATTACAGATCCCAAAGAATGTCCGACACCAAATGTAGGAAGGTCATTTACCTGAAAAAGAATTGTTTGCTTAGCATACTGGACAATATTGGAGTTAACTGTTGCGTGAACCACTTACTGGTTCAACCAAGTTTCTCAAGCACCTGTCGAACTTAAATTGAACTTCATCTGCAATGAAGAAATGATCAAAGCCACTAGCATATGGCGTAGCGATCACCAAAGCTCCCCTGAATTCAAACAGACCGATAAAATACATATGCATTCCAGTGGAACACTGGAACATGAGGAAAGATAGCTATCATAACAACGGTGTACACCATGTAGAGCTAGCAGTTTTCTTGGAACACACCATGTAGAAGCATTGTATTGGTTTTTTTTTTGGAAAGAAGAGCTACAGTTCATTCTTTACAATATTACCAAACGGAGCTTTTTAAAAATGATTATTATTTAACTAACTGCTTGATAGATTCTTGCACTCTTGCTTAGAACTACATAAAGAGGTGCCTTGCAGTTGTAAATGACAAATTACACTCCAAAGCTCTTAACTTTCTAGATTCATCGTCAAACAATGATGCACTAATTTAAACACACAGAAAAAAGAGGGCTGAATTGGTTGGATTTCGGGAACGGAGCGAAAGCCGGTTATCTACAAATCAAATGCCACTCTGCGTCCAACTTTGGCCCCTAAAATTCAGTCGTTGAGCATTGGTTGTCAGTTTTGGGTCATTAAGCATTGGTTGTCCACGTACTTGTCTGCAAGACGTTCGAGGAAGAAACGGTAAGTGATCTGCGGCGCAGCTCCAACAAAGATCCCACCAACGAAGTGAACAACAAACGATGGCTTCTGTGACTTGGGCTTCAGCACCCACGCTCCCTATCAAAACAACCAGCGGTTAATCACTGTGCATCTAACAAGAGTAGCAGGGCAAAATTTCCTGTCCCAAACAAAGGTGAGGATCACCAAAACGCACCTCGATCTCGGTCCAATCTCCGGTGGAACCCCAGCCCTCCCGCGACTGCTTCGCCGCCTCCGTGATCACCCTGTGCGCCGGCGGCAACAGCACGAGGTCATCATCAAGAAGTTAGGAGATGCGCTGAAGCCACGGAATTACCCCTGTCGTATACCTCTCGATCTGGGAGTAGAGCTGTATCGATCCCTCGGACGGCGCCGGGGGAGCCGCCGGAGGCCCCGTGCCCCGGGACCGCTCCCCGTCCTCCGCGGAGCAGCACGAGACGTCGCACCTCCGCCTCCTCCTGCTTCTCCCCGACCCCCAACTCGTCGCCGCAACCCCACCACTCCGGGAACCCCTGAAACGGCAGATGGAGGAGGAGGACGCCGCCGAGCCACCGCGCGGCTGCACGGCGGACGGGGGCGGCGGAGACACCACCCTTATCATCGCCGACGCCCAGCAGGTCACGCCCTCTCTCTCAGTCCTCAGTCCTCACGCCGCCTTCGCTGCTCCTGTACGGCCTCCGTGCGTGCCGTCTCCGCTTCGGCAACCCGCGCTTAGCTAAATCACGCGCCGCGGGTGAGTCGCATCGTCGCCGCCGCCCCGCCGCCGCAGGATGCCACCGGAAGCGAAGCGGGGCCGTCGGATTCGCTTCCCTGAAATGACCCGACCCGTCGTCCACGTCTACGGGTCAGAAAGGCAGAAACCCCAAAGCGTCGCGCACTCGCGCCCCGCGCCCGTTGGGCTCGGCCGTTGTTGGCTTACGCCGCACCCCACAGTACAGTACTAGAAGCCTACCCCTACTCCTATCCGCCTAGTAGCTTGCGCCCCCGCTTGCTTGTGTTGCTTTGGCTCGTTTGCTTGCGCCGCGCGGTGACCGCGGCGAGGCGGAGCGATCGATCGATCGATGCGGCCGTGGGAGCGGCGGGGAGCGGGCGGGGACCTGGTGGGGCGCGAGGATACGGACACGGAGACGAACACGACCAGTAGCACGAGCTCGAGCACCGTTGCTGCGAGTGCCAGCAGCGGCGCGAGGGGGAATGGGGCGGCTGCGGCGGCGGTGGAGGGGTGGGGGAGCAGCCCCGTGTCGGGGGCGACCATCAACCTGAGCCGGGAGTACACGCTCGCCATCCACACCAGCTCATACAACGAGATCTGGGCGAAGATCCATGTGGACGGGGATGTGCAGCGGGCGGACGGCCTCGGTGGCGGGGAGGAGGAGGAGGAGGAGAACGAGGACAGGAGCACCCTTGCTGGCGTGCTCCAGCCGGAGGACGCGGTGGTGGAGCGCGCGCTGGGGGACGCGCCGGACACGGAGCTGACCCGCCTCGCCGCGGACTACCTCCGCAGCACGCACCACGCGTCGCTTCTCTGCCTCGCCCTCCGCCGGGCGCTGCGTCGCGCGCGGGCGCTGTACGGGCCCATCACGGACCTCCTCGCGCTGATACCGCACGCGCCGCCGCTCGACGCGCCGCACCGCGACTGCGCGTTCGACGCCTTCCTCCTGTTCGACCAAATGCCCAATCCATTCCCGGCCCCCGCGGCCAGCTTCCAGGGCATGCACCGGAGCTTCGTCGGCCTCAAGAACCATCTCGACCTTCGCCTTCTCAGGGCTCGGCGCAGGCGCCGGCTGCTGCGCTGCGCGACGCGTGGGTCGGGCATCTGCCTAATCGCCTGCACCACCGGCGCTGCGATCGCGGGCCTCGTGCTCGCGACACACGCCATTACCGTGCTGGTGGCCGCTGCCCCCGCCTGCGTGGCGTCGCGTGGCTCCTGCTGTCCGGCGGCTGCTTCGATGAAACGCCTGCAGCAACACATGGATCGGCTTGACGCTGCAGCCAGGGGAGCCTATGTGTTGAACAATGATGTCGATACCATCGAGCGCCTGGTTGGCAGGCTCCACGCCACCGTCGAGAGTGATAAGCTACTGGTCCGGCTGGGGCTAGAGCGTGGGAGGGGGCAGCACCACACCATAGAAGAGGTGGTGCGGCAGTTGAGGAAGAACCACCCCAGCCTGCTACGCCAGCTCGCTGACCTCGAGGAGCACATCTGCCTCTACTTCGCGGCCGTCAACCGTGCTAGGTTGCTCCTTGTAAACCACCTCAGTGCCCAGTCTGATCCTGACTGACTGTCCATTGTCATGATATAAAATTCAATAACCGCATCCACTTCAAGAAAAAACTTGAAGTTGGAGAACCCTTCTAGAGTTATAGGTTGCCAAATGAAGTATCCTGAAGCAAGTTTACACAATCTTTGTTGTTTCTCGTGACATGTTATGCATTCACTGTTTATTGCCTGAAACTATGTGTTCTTGGGTATTTATTAAAACTTGACTAAACTTAGCAATTGTACCATTTGCTACTCTATACATTAACTTTTGCAATCATTACTATGATAGCATAGTAATTTAATTATTCTGAATTTAGTTACAGTGCTCAATCCTGCCTTTCTGGAAATTCAACTTTTGCTGTTAGACAACCAATGTTCAAAATTTGATAGTTATGAGTAATAACTACAAGAGAAAATATTTTGGGCATGTACTTGCATTTGTTGCAGATCAAAGATGAAGTGATTTGCGAATTTGGATGCTTGCCTGCATATCATCATCACAGGTACACAACAAAGTTTGTATGTGCTATTCATAGCTACCCTGAAATCCTGAATTACTTTTTTTTTTTCTGATGTGGTGCCTCAAATTACTTCTGTTACTGTTGTTGAGTATACACCTAGCCGTTGAAGCTTGGAGATGCCATCTCTCTTGCAGTACTGAAATTGGTTGCAAGCTACTTTTGGAAAACTGCACCTTTCTTATTATTCTGCTAAGGGATTCCAGAACAACATAGTTAGAATAATTTTTCAACTGACAAAGGCTTGTTCAAAATCTAGTGTTTAATCTGATTTTATAACATGTGTGGGGAACCCTATTAATTTTCCAAATGAAATATCGCGAAGCAAGTTTATACAAGCTTGTTGCTTCTCTTAGGTACTATGCATTTGCTGTATATCACCTAACATTATGTTCTTGGATATGCCGATATAAACATGGCTAAACTCAGCATTCGTTTCGCTGTTGGCTATGCTTTACTTTTGCAATTATTACTATGGCCGTGTTCGGAAGGAATGGTTTTAGGGTAGATTAGTGCATGAATAATTAATTATTAATTATAAAAAAATAAAAATAGATTAATATGGTATTTTAAAGCAACTTTCCTATAAAATATTTTCGCGAAAAATACATCGTTTAGCAGTTCGGGAAGCGTGCACGTGGAAAATAAGGGAATCTGGATAGATAACTGATGCAACCGAATGTGGCCTATGATGTTATAACAATTTGATTGAGTTACAGTGTTCAGTCATATCTTTTATATTTGCAAATTCAACCTTGTCTATTAGACAACCATTGTGCGACATTTGAAGTAGTTACTAATAACTTAGATAAATTTATTTTGGACATATGCTTGCATTTGTTGCAACTCTAGGACTGATGGTATGAAATTGGAAAAGGACAATCCAAAGAAATTAAGAAACTAGGACATGATGGAGGAAAGAAATCAAAGAATAATTCAGCACAAATCAAAAAGTGATATGCCAGTACTGCACATGATTGAGGAGATCAATTAGTAGGAATTAACTATGAATTGCTAGTTCTTATATACAATCATGTTTAGTAGATGTCCATGTCTTTTTCCTTTATGCAACTGTAAACCAATTTTTGTAACTCTTCTTAATTGAATAGGCAGAGCTCCTGCCGTTTCCCTTTCCAAAAAAAGAAGATAAAACTGATTTTCCAATTTGAAAGGTTCCTTGCATATCATCGTACCATGTTCACAACAAATTTTGAATGTGCTATTCATAGAAGCGCAGCTCCCTAAATTACTAGATCTGCTAGTGTTGCTGAATCTACACCTTGCTGTTGAAACTTGAAGATGTTGTCTTGCTTGCAGTATTAATATTTGGTTGCAAGCTACTTGGAAAAAAATACAGGTTTCTTAATATTCTGTTAAGGGATTGCAGGAGAACTTAGTTAGAAAAATATCTCACCTGACAAAGGTTAGTGTTTTGATTTGCATTTTGCATCTTGAACAACTGTTGTCATGTTGTACACCTTTTTCTTGCAGGCACCTGACTCTAGGCTTTGCAAGTAGAAAAGTTTCACTCTGATAATGTTCTTGATTGCAATATCAATGGATTTTATATTGGTTGGTTATCTCAGTTTGCAGGTGGTATTCTTTCCGAGCGCATGCTTTGTTCAACTCTCAAAACCTATTGGTTTGGGGGAGATTCTCTAAAATCTCTAAACTGAACTGAGGAACAGGACCCCTGTATTTTCATTCTCTTCCAAACATTACTGGTATAGTGATTTCTGTAAGTTGAAATTGCAAAATGGTATTTCTTTTAGCTCATTCAAGATTACCAGCTGTAGTACAGATTCATGGTTGAATCCATCTTTTTTTTTCCCATCTCTATAATAATATTTGTCCTGTAACTTTGGACATGATCACATCTGATAATCTGATTTACGGTCCTGAACCATAATTTTCATTTCAAACTTAACCTAGCAGTTCCAAATATTAGAGGTAATTACCCTTGGATGTTTTTGGTACTCTTGAATTGTCATCCTTCCCTCCTAACCAAAATATCTACAATTTGTGAAACTCATGAGTTTGCTGCATCATCACCAAAATAAATCCACTAAAGTGTCCTAACCAAAATATCTACAATTTGTGAAATATCTACACTTGGAAAATATCTCTGGCATCGACTGTTGCTGCATCACCACCAAAATTCAACAAGCGCCAAATTAATTCTTCACTTAATAATACATTAAGCTGTCAAAGTTTACTTTCTGGTTTCAAATGACTATTACCTGCTGAGAACCTTAAGTCCCCCTTTTGATTTAAAGGAAATTCATAGGAATTTCAGAGGATTTCATTCCTATAGGATTTTTTCCTACAAAGTCCTTTGAATAAAAGGAATGCATCCTATGAAATTCCTATGGAATTCATCTTTCTATATAAGTTTTGGAGTAAATTTAATAAGAGGTTGAACCTTATGAAAAAAATCATTTTGAGTCTATATCTCTCCTCAAATTCCTGTGTTTTTCCTGCGGTCCAATTAAACGGTCATTCTTACGTTTTTTCTGTGTTTTGCAATCCTCTGTTTTACGCTTACATTCCTGTCAGAATTCTACGTTTTTCCTATTCCTCCGTTTTTTCGTTCCTGTGATTCAAAGGAGGCCTAACTAGATAAATCATGTACTTGTTCTTTGTTGAAATTCATCTGAAAAAACTGTGGTCATCCTTCTCTTTCCATGTTAGTAGGCTAACGGGTATACATTGTTGGGACACTATATATATGGATCTTATTTGTTGAACGGAGATTGATGAATATTCTTGTGTTACTTGACTGATGGATTTTGCTGTTCTTGTGAGTGAACAAAAGTGATTCTGCATACAAAACTAACAGTATGGTATGGCCTATTGGCCTAAGCTGTGATGTGCTTTAGTTCAGCAGACAGTTTATCCCAGATCCCAGTAGCGGTTCTAGGGGGGTGGTTCCTGGACTGTCCTCCATTTTGACCGAGAAGAACATCCCTATAATATTTTATATTTTACGTTATATTCTTTTGTAACTTTAGAACTTTTAGAACTTTAGTGGATTTATAAGGTTTGACAAATCTTTCGAACCCTGACCAAGCATTGAGAAATTATTTATGTTAAAAGTTTTAAAGTACAATCAAATCTTATTCTTAAATATTAAATACTTGCTCCCTCCCAAAATAAAGGATTAATATAATCCCAAAAAACACTTATTAGATGAAAAAAAACTAATTGATTAGTCCCAGGTAAGAGGTGTTTTTTTTCTGTCCCATAATATAAGTCATGTGTATAAGCATGTATTAAATAGAATATATTTTTTTCTCTAAATTTAATTTATTTTAATTTCTTCACCATCAAAACGTTCAACCACGTTACATACGTGTATACACATATACATAGTTATTTTAAACGAGGAGATGGTTTTAACTATTTTTAGTTTTTTGTTAATGGTAGTTATGCCTTATATTATAAGATAAAGAGAGTATTAAACAAATCTTCTTGATTTGTGAGTTGAGATTTGAGAATACGAAAGAAAATAGAAAATGGTGGTTAATTCTGAGACAAAAAACTAAATTCCAAAAAT
This sequence comes from Oryza brachyantha, assembly GCF_000231095.2. NCBI lineage: Eukaryota > Viridiplantae > Streptophyta > Magnoliopsida > Poales > Poaceae > Oryza > Oryza brachyantha. The sequence continues at coordinate 9,608,225 of NC_023166.2, forward strand.
TAGATTCCTTTTGGGACGATGGAAGTACTCCATACCATGTGAGAGCAGCCCTAACAACTAATCTAAATTTGGACATCCATATCTTTATTTGGATAACCATCTAAAACAGTTTTATCATTCATATCTCTTTTACTCTCGTGGATCATCCATATATTATATTCCATATCTCTTTGGAGGATGAATAGAGAACATCTAAATATATTTCTCGCATAAAAAACATCTAAACATATAGTTTTTCTCCTGATATAGATGACATATAGAAGTAAAGAAAAAACAACTAAACATATATAAATATATATATAGTTTCTCTCCTGATATAGATGATATATAGAAATAGAAAATATGATATTAAAGTTCTGTTTTTACCTTTTTCCTCGAGATGCTCCGAGTCCGAGGGGAGTAACGGTTTTACGCTTTCTTGAGCCTGTCTGAAGAATTCAGATCAGCTGAAAGAGGCTCAGTCAACGGGTCAGTCCGCTAGCCCACTCATCTCCCACCACACCCATTGCACCGACGGGTGGGGTCGGCTTCAATTTTTATTTCCGGAGAGCGCCGCGGGCCCCACTCCCTCCGTCTCGTCCTCAAACCCCAAACGCGTAACGCTGCCGTGGTGAGTGACGGAGCCGTGAGCGGTCCGTGACGCCCCTTCCGCCGCCGGCACGATCCCCCGTAACCCGAGCGCGGCGGCGCTCGCCACCTCACCGCCCCCGGCCGCGCGGGGCGGGGGCGTAACGTCGTCACCTCACCCCCACCCTAACGCCAACGCCGCCGCCCGCTGGCCCCGCCGCTGCCGCCGCTGCCGCCGCCGTGGCTGGGGAGCGGAGCCCGCGCGCGGCGTAGCCCTAACGCCGCCACGGGGGACGGCCATCCATGGCCTCCTGCGACGACGACTTCGGCCTCCTCGCTGACGACGCCCACGGCCCCGCAGTCCCCGAGGCGGCCGCGTCGTCGCAGGCCGCGCCCCCGCCGCCGCCGCCGCATCAGCAGCAGCAGGGCCAGGCCTTCGGCTTCGGCGATGCGGCCGCTGGCCCCTTCGCTCCGGGCCAGGAGGAGGGGAACAGCCACAGCGCGGAGCGAGGGAAGGCGGCGGCGCACCACTCCTCCTCCAAGCGGGGGAGGGACCGCGCGGAGGAGTTCAGCGATGGGGGCGAGTACTGTTCCTACATCAACAGCGGTGGAGGTGGCGGCGGCGGCGGGGGAAAGAAGGGCCGGGGCGGGGGAGGTGGTGCGGGTGCGGGTGCGGGTGGTTCGTCGGAGTACCGGAAGGACCGGGAGGAGTGGACTGACGGCGCCATCAGCAGCCTCCTCGACTCCTACACGGATCGGTTCGAGCAGCTCAACCGCGGAAACCTACGGGGGCGGGACTGGGAGGACGTCGCCGCCGCCGTGACGGACGGGCAGGGCAAGGGCAGCGGGGGCAAGAGCGTGGAGCAATGCAAAAACAAGATCGACAACCTCAAGAAGCGGTACAAGGTGGAGTGCCAGCGGCTGGCCGGCTCCGGGACCTCTGCCGCCAGCCACTGGCCCTGGTTCAAGAAGATGGAGCAGATCGTGGGCAACTCGTCTTCTCCCGCTTCCTCCAAGGCGCCGGTAATCTCCGACGACGACAAGTCACGGCAACAGCAGCAGAACAGCAGCAAAAGGTGGCTCTCCTTTGCATCTTTGCGTTTATATATAAGTTTGGGGATCTGATAGTCGAGTGACGAGCCGATGCTTTGCATTGCAGGTATGCTCCTTCTGGCAGTGGCACTCCCACCTTGGGCGGCGGCTCCAGATTGGCCCCTCTATCAAATCCAAAATGGAAGAGGGTCCTTCTCAAGATTGGGGGCACAGCATTGGCTGGAGCGCCTCCTCAAAATGTTGATCCTAAGGTAGTTTGTTAGATAATGCCCCCACTCTGATTCTGTCATGAAATTTCATACAAAACTTTGTGATCTTGCCAGATAATTATGCTGATTGCCCGAGAAGTTCAAGTAGCATGCCGCCATGGCGTTGAGGTAAATGAAACATACCCACTCTGAAGGTACTTTTCACATATATCAAGCAGTGCCTGTCAAATTAATATTACATCGTGCCCAACCAGGTGTCAATTGTTGTGGGAGGTCGGAATATATTCTGCGGCGACACTTGGGTTTCTGCAACGGGCACTGATAGAGCTTCGACATACCCAATTGGGTAACTTCCTCAGAAGTTATTATTTAACACTCATTTTCTTCAGTATCTGTGCTACTGTGGCATTACAGTTATGAATTGAAAAGTCATGGTCTTCCACCATATGAACAATTGATCCCACTTTACCTGCAAATAAAATAATTTACAGGAAATCATTGGTCGTAATCCCTTTCCATTGCACTGATTGCCTTTTTGGTCAAAGGCTGGCCAGTTTTGGGTGCTAGTAAAACCATTTTGAAACTGTTTGCGTTCTCTTTGTGTATCATGTATTTGTGACTCCCTGGAATTCATTGGTGGCATGCTGCCATGATGTCCATGGGGGGTAACTGAGCTAAAGGACTGCATATGCTGGTTTCAACTAATTTGACATTTTTGTATTACCCGTATAAATCATCTATCATAATACTGGACATTTCTTTGCATTAGCTTATCCAGAGCAGATTGCTAGGCTCAGCCTTTTCATTAGGCTTCCATTCTATTTTTTTTCATCCACTTCAAAGTTGGGTAATGTGGTGCAGATGCAGCATTGGTCCCCGATAATTTCTCTTTGAGAACTGCAGGTGTTTTATATTTCTGATCTTCACCACGCACATTCCTTATGTGTAGCTAATGAAGACCAGTCATTTCAATCTCTATTCTATTGTTTCAATTCACACCAGAATTGGTAGCCCCATTTCAAGCACATGTGGTATGATCAGTAATTAGGCACATATTTCATTATGTAACCTAGAGATGACCAATGGAGTATACTTTCCTTGGGTATGATGATTACTACTTCTCCTTTATCTTTATATATTTATGCCATTCTCTTTGAATCTTATCAGAATGATGGCATCAGTGATGAATGCTGTATTGCTCCAAGCATCACTAGAAAAGATAGGTGTGGAGACACGAGTCCAGACTGCACTGATGATGCAAGAAGTTGCAGAGCCATACATAAGGCGACGAGCCATACGCCATCTTGAAAAAGGAAGGGTCGTTATCTTTGGCGGAATTGGTGCTGGCAATGGAAATCCACTTTTCACAACAGATACAGCTGCTGCCTTGAGAGCTTCTGAAAGTAGGTTATTGAATTCCCCTCCTAAAGCTGCTTGCTGTTGCTTCTTGTTGCTTGATTAATGAGCATGCATTCACATTTTCCATTTCTTAGATGTGACTTCATTATTTTTACATTGACATATATCTTATTAGATTTGCTGTTAAACAGTCAATGCAGATGTTGTACTTAAAGGTACTGCTGGAGATGACGATTATGGTTGCCCTCCTAGGAGCAACAGCAATCCACAGTTTGAGCACATCTCATTTAGGGAGTTAGCGGCTAGAGGAATTAGCAGAATGGATATGACAGCGATTACATGTTGTCAGGAGAATAATATTCCTGGTCAGACTCTAGTCATTACAAAGTTATATGTTAGCATCCCTTTTGCAGTGTTCGTAAGATGATTGTTATGTGTTCATTTCTTGCAGTTGTCATCTTCAACATGTTAGAGCCTGGTAATATTTCCAAAGCAATTTGTGGAGATCAAGTAGGTACATTAGTTGACCAATCAGGAAGGATTACCTAAACTTTGAGGTTAGCTGCAGTATAGCGGGTCATGCCCATATTATGGGGGTAGCATGCATATTCGTTGATTTTTGTGGATGCGAGAGTGGGCATGTTCCTTGACAGAAGGCTCCCACCTTGATTTGCCTGGGATGCTTGTTGTGTACTATCTATTCAATTCCAATTCTCTACAACGAGAAAACAGAGTATCCGGTAGTATCCTTTTGTAATGTGATAAGTAGATTAGATTAGTTTGATGGGCATGTATCCTTGTATAAATTGGTTCGCTGGTAACCGCATCAAAGTAGTGTTGTAACCTTGTAAACACTGTTTGAATTTAGTGTTGTATTCTGAAATAATATTTACTTCTCATGTTCTCATCTTTTTACTTCTGCTTATACTTATAAGCCATTTAAATTTTCAATCTTAAATTTAAAGTTGATTTTAAGATTTTCTTATTGAAGTTATTTTTACAGATTTGGCTTTTAGACTGATAAGGATATATATATAAAAAAAATTATTCGTAACTTATTTTTGTTCGTAAATATGTCATTTGGTTTATTCAATGAAATATCAAACAATCACCCCTATAATAATCCACGTGCCACAGTCCTTATCCTTTGCTTGCTTCCAAAAATTAGTTACAGATACAAAAGAAGCCTTCAAAACTGTCTTGATCATGCCAAAAATCCATTCAACATTTCTGATTCTGGCACTGTAGCGTGGGCGAAACAATTTTGCACCTAAAAGGATATTACAAACACAACATGGTTGCACAGGATATACACACACTACGGCCTCCTGGCGACGGGAGAGATTTTTGCAGGAATTTTAGAGGAAATGAACTAAATCCTACGAAAATCATGCAAAATTCCTGATTTCCAAAGGAGCTTACATATCTAGTCTTCTTCAGAAGATGTATTACTGCCAATTGCCACCAAGATGAATAATCAGTTTGGTTATTCATCTGGACCATATGTAATTTTCAGAGACACCGGAAATTTTGAGCCTGAAAGCAAAGAGTTACAATTGTACAGCACAAGCTGGGGAACATGGACAATTCTGAACAATCTAGGATACAAATAGACAGTCTGTATATGATAACAGGTTTAGCTACCCTCTACTGCTACTACATCATCGGCCAGAACTGCATGTAGCTCGCCCAAGCCGGCCCTGCTCCTGCTCTTGCAGGAGCTTCCCTGTCCCTGACCCTGCTTGCTCCATCAGAGGAGCAAGAGGGTGAAGGAGCATGTACAGTTGCTGGAGGTTTTAGGCAGAGGAAGAAGCTCCTGGAACCCAGTTCCATCACCTTCTCCCTTGGGTCCAAACCTAAGTAATGAAAAAGATTCTCACCTGATCACTGGTGGATCAAAGCTAAGACTGAAGCACACGAGTACAATAAAAAGCACTAGCTGAATCTTGTGTCAAAATTTTCACCCAATTCTCAATGCCTAAATACAAGAATATTGTAATACCATTTGAACCTCAACCCCTGAAGGGGTACATGCTGCTAATAGGTAGAGCTTACCTAGTAAATGATGAGTACAACACATATTGGTTTCAGATATTTCAGACTCCCAGAATATCAATTAAAGGGACACTGATATTTTTGTCTGACGGGCGCAAGTGCAAGAGCAGAAGAAAATATCTCATCGACTCATGGCCCAGGCAACAGTAGTTACCCAATGAAAATTTAGGGGCTTTGTATGAATAGGTCTGATTGATACAATCATCAGAGCAGTACTTTTTTTTAGGGAATTTTTTTTTTGAGGGGAATCATCAGAGCAGTACTAACATAACATTGGATTGATTTGGTCCAGCTTGAAGTGAATGGACTTGATTTGGATAAAAGATGAAAGCAGATGATGAATATGGTGCAACCTTTTGTCATAAAAAGTAAGATCAGCATAGCCGGTGGTGCAAGCTGTTGTGGAGTGCGTTAAGGTATGAATTATTCGTGCTATCCTATCAAAAGTACTATTTTTCAAAAAGAAAAAAAATCTAGATCATCATTGCTCAAATAACTTTTCCATAACCATAACATGTAATTCATCCAAATGAATATTTTTTTCTATGTACATAATATATTAAAGATCCAGTTAGAATGTGCACTTACCCTCTAAGCTGAACTGCGAGAAGTGGAGTCCGAAGTCCGACGGGTCAGTGGACGGCAGCAGCGGCCGGCGGCCTTCCTTGACGTACAGCCTCACGGCGGCGGCCACCATGTCGGCCACGCTCCACTCCGCCGACGCCATGACGTGCAGCGGCCACAGGCTCCGCTGCACCGCCACGCTCACCAGCACCTTGCTCGGCGTCCTCCTCCTGTCGGCCTCCGGCGGCTCCAGCTCGCCGCCGGCCGCGGCGGGGTCGAATCTCGCCCTCCCCCTCACGCCGGCGAGCAGGTCCGGTTCCGTCTTGGGCCTCTGCTTCGCCAGCTGGTGCCGTGGCTCCGTGCCCCGCCCGTGGAACGACGCCGGCCGCTGCCCCGGGAGCCCCCGCTGCAGCTGCCCGCTCGCCGCCGCCTCCTGCTTCCCGTGCCGGCCACCGCCGGCGCAGCCACCCTTCTCGACGTGCGGCACCAGAGGAGGCATCGCGCGCGAGCTCGATCCGCCAATCCAACAACCAGTCAACCACGACCACAGCCACCGCACCCCCGGGGCGACGCTCGCTCAAACGGCCCGCGTCACGGCCGCCGGCGTCAGGGCGCTCGGCCGGACGGCGAGCAGCTGGCCCATGCAGAGCGGAGCACGCCGCGCGCGGCAGCTGCCCCTGCGGCCATGCAAGAACCAGCCAAGCCGAGGCACAAAAAAAACCAGAGCACGCACGCACAACCAAAGAAACCCAGCTAACTCACTACAAGCTCTCGACTTGTCCCGGGAAATGCAGAGAACGGCCAGTGCTCATATATATATACAAGAGGAGAAGAAAAATTACACGATGATGTAATCGAACCAAACGAACCATGGAATCTCATCAAATAATTTGGATTCGTAATTAACCAGCTACCACCACAGCACGTACTTACCATTCAACTTATCAACGCAAGCGTACGTACTCACTCCCAGAATCTTTGAATTTTGAGACATACAGTAATGTGGTATTAGTCGACGACTCGGCCACACCCGATAGCGATCACTCTCTCGATGTGATCCTGCCCCGCGAAAGCAACGGATCGACGGCGACCATTTACGTGAACCACGCCGACTCCGCGAAATGACAGTGTTGCGTGTCATCTGTCAGCCAGATACATCGCTGCAAAGTTTTGCGAAATGCAAACGAACATTTCGGAGAACTGATTATCATATCGGGTGTGTTCTTCTCTATAACTAAATGATATATTTTGTATGAAACTTTTCTATATAGAAGCTAGAATCATTATCCCATCGTGTGCTGCTGATTGATTCCGGCAATAATGGTGATGATAATTATTGGAGGTAGCTGCTCAGGATTGGGATTGGAGATGAGGAGGAAGAGTCCGGCCGATCGAGAAAGTGAAACGGGCTCGGTGGAGCTGGCTACTGGGGGAGGGAGGAGCGAGTGGGCGGGCGAGCTGCTGGATGTGGCGTTGACGGCTATTGCTCCAAAATAATGCAGCGGTGTTGTGTTGTTGGTCCATCTGAATTCTGAAATTCTCCTTGGGAACGGTTGGAGCTTGCCTGCTGGTGGGCGGCTGGGTTGGACCCGTCGCGACGTTGGATCGAGAAATCGGCGATTCTGATCGGTTTTGTGCTGAACGGGGTTGATGTGTCGTCGGATGGTCCAAAACCTTGGATGTGTTCTTTTGATGATAAAATATTATTCTGATTTTATAACTATTTAATGATATAATGATAAAATTAACTAGTATAAAGTTGAAAATCTACTTTAAAAAAATAAGATGGTAAACTTCTATATAAAAAAAACTTGTGTAAAAACTTGTTTAGTAATTTTGAAAATGGACACGCAAAAGTTAAGGAAAAATCTTCACTTTTCATCACCAAAATAACAGAGTCCTTGTTGTCATGTGTTGTAAAAGATGGAAAACTTTTATATACGTATTTTTAGCGATCTAAAACATAAAACTGAAAAATAAATTTTGGTAAAAAAATCTCAAAATTAACTTCAAATTTAAACTTAAAAATTCGAAATTTGGCTTATAGGCCTAAACAGAAGCGAAAAGTTAGACATATGTTGGCTTATAAAGATAAGCAAAAGAGAAAAATATAAGATCGAATGGCCGTGGTGTCTGACTTTTACTACACTGGTAAAAACCATTTTGTTTTTGGCACCGGCGCTCGTTTTGCATAGGAAGGATGATTCTTAGCATTTTTCTTAACCTACAGAGGCCCTTTGAATCATAAGATTCCAACTAATCAAATTCCAAAGGAATGCGTCCCAGTAATTCAGTTACATAGGATTTTAAACATGTTTTCAAACCTCATTGTTTTAAGAAGAAGCGTCACCAAAGCACCAGATATGAGTGCATGGTGGGTACAATCTCAATTGAAGGAAAATATGTGTATGTTGTTTTCATTTGAGAAGTCTAGTCAAAACTCTATGTTTCTCTCTTAACTCTATGTAATAGTCTAATATAAGTACCACTCTATCCACATGTATAAACATTGAGCCATTTTAGAGTGTTTCTTCTTACCTCTTGGGTGGTAAGACCTAACACCAAATCCTAGACATTTTATTTGATTAAAAAATATTTTCACCTTATTATTAATATATTGGATCAAGAAATGAAAGAAGTAATGCCCATAAATAGTCCTTATTGATTTAATGACAGACGCAAGAAAATAGTGGGTACATAAAGTAACACATTAATTTATGTGTTTATTTGAATATGACTACATATGGAAGTTCCAAAATTCAAAGTAATATTATATTTTAATACTTAAAACAAATACTCCATCTGTTTCATAATTTAAGACTTTCTAGTTTTATCTATATTTATATGGATGTTGATGAATCTAGTAATGTAAACAAACTATATATATTCATTATTGATGAATGTAGTGACGATAGAAAGTCTTATAGTATGAAATAAATATACTACATGATTGCTTTGAACTTTCAAATTCTGGATATGCCAAAGAAAATGAAATACAAAACTTTAAATCTTTATAACTTTTAAAAAATGCTTTATATCTGAATTGTTATATTGTAATACCATACTTGAATTTTATCAGATTTGGATCATATAGTTTTAATTCTATTCATATTCGTTTCTTACAACTATTTTATTCATATTCAATATATATGTAGTAGATCTATACGTATACACTACTGAATTTAAAATCACCTTTTCACATGTTGTAATCCAAATATGAAAATAAGGCAAGTGAAAAACCTTTTCGTTCGTACTTTTTTTAATGAGCAACAATCTTTGTATAGCAGGTTCAATAGAATCTATTTATTTCCTATTTTATGATCTATTACCTCCAATGAGGTAAGTTGGATTGATGGTCAGTGAACGGAAAAAGGATGTGGAGTAATCTAAAATTTCCATAAACATCCCAAGCGTTTGTAATTTATCCGTATGAGGATTCATATAACATAATTTATTCCATTAATCACGGTTTATTTAAATTTCTCCTTATCTTACGCCATCCGCCCTTTCAGGCTTTCACCCTCAACTATCCTTGATTCAATATGGAGGCACCAAAGTTCAGTTTTTCCCTAAACCTTAAGATCTTCTAATCAGCCTGAAATGTTTATATTGTGAACAAAGGGACTAACCTATTGTCCTACAATATTTAAGTTTTTTTTTTCATGTGAGCAATATAAACACATATTGTAACATCTAAATGTGTCTTTGCATTCTACAGACGTGTTTCTAATTCATGTGTTGCAGGAGCCTTTGGCTTTGAGGCAGTGTCCAGCCAGCCACATGCAAAACGAGATAGGTAATTAGTACATAATTAATTACAAATTAACTATTACTATCTTCGTTTCATAATGTAAGATGTTTGATTTTTTTAACATTTTACCATTCGTCTTATTCAAAAATTTAGTACAAATATAAAAAATGACAAGTCGTGCTTAAAATTCTTTTGATAATAAAGTAAGTCACAAGCAAAATAAATGATATTTCTATAATTTTTTAAATACGACAAATGATCAAACATTGAAAACAAAAAAAGTCAAACATCTTACATTATGAAACAGAGGGAGTAAAAAAAATAAACTACACCCGCGATACACGAACTTATGAGATGTGTACAATATAGTGCGACAACTTGTAAAATGATTTTATCAGTATAATAACTTGTATGGCACGTGCAAACCATGATTAAATGCCCATGTGTAATGTTATCATAGAATGAAATTAAGAAAAGAAATGCATTTCCATTTGTGTTATGGCAACAAATAAGAAATTCAAGAACCTTATTATCATCAAGATAAGAGTTTGTTATGTTGTGGAATTGGAATTCAACAATACAACATGATTATTAATTTCCTAAGTCAATTGTGCAAGAACTATTATTTCCCTGGGATCATCATATTCTTGCATTATTTACTTATCATGGGTACTAAAAGTTTTAAAATTTACTTTATTTTAGTTTTGACATAATAATGCAATTTTTGTAGGAAAAAAAAGAGTACTAGCTATAGCTTTCCAATCAATCAAGTAACACGTAGAAATATATTTATCTAGTTACAATTTGCTTCAGTGTTAGTCGCATAGTGTTCCTTTTGCCTTGGTACGTACGCATCATATATAAATTGTTGTTTCAAACTAATTATTTAAGTTATTGTAATTTACATCCGCTTTACTAGTTAACGGAGCATGAATGCAATTTACATTCTATAAATAATATATTTATTTGATTTTTAAGAAATATCAATAATGTTTTTTTAAAAAAAGTTAAAAGCACAACGTTTAGCAATTTTAAATTGTGGTCATGAAAAATAACAAAGTGTCTCAGCTTATAAACCAAATCAAACGAGGCCTAGAAAAGGGCGTGCACATGTACTATCTCCCTCGTCGAGTTTTAGACCTCAAACCCAGTGGATAAGCTCCACCATGGAAACCCAAACCAATCAAGTTATAGCCAATTCATGAGCTGTCTGGACCTCGGTTGTAGCGTGTGTGTTTTGTATCCCTTCATCTTGGTTACATTGATGTACCCCCTCAAAGTCAAACGAAAATATGATAAACTATCCTTTATTAGCCAAACAATTTTACTGTCAGTTGCCACCAACTACAACTAACCCTAGCCATTGTGCTATCTTACGTCATGTAGACTTTGGCCTCGTTTAGTTTCAAATTTTTTTTTTCAAAAACATCACATTAAATTTTTATACACCTAAATAAAACATTAAACATAGATAAACTAAAAAACTAATTACATAGTTATGGAAGAAATCTTAAGACGAATCTTTTGAGCCTAATTAGTCCATGATTAGCCATAAGTGCTACCATGACCAATATATGATAATGATGGATTAATTAGGCTCAAAAGATCCGTCTCGTGGTTTCTAGGCTAGCCGTGAAATTCGTTTTTTCATTCGTGTCCAAAAATCCTTCCGACATCCGGTTTGACGTGGCACTTCTCCTAAAAATTTTCTTAATCTAAACACCACCTTTACTTGGCTACCGTTTGTTCAAGAATAACCATCATCAGCACTGGCCTACGACTAGGCATGTACTCCAAAATAAGATTATTTTTGTCTATTTTAGTTTGTCATAGATAAATTTATTCTGAATAATCATTACAGTAGATTTTATGAAAGTAAGGAAGAAATGCATTGAGAATAGATAAAGTAGAAAACAATAGTAGAAATCATTACATTCTTTTACTTTTGTATTGCTCGATTGGATGATTAAAAAATAAAGTTATTCCGAGATAAAAAGGAGTGTTTGCAAAGGCGACTAGGCGAGCCGTCTCATCCTCAACCTCTCTCGTCTCTCACCCATCCCTTCCTTGGCTTCTTCTACATTCACCATGAATACATGATGACGATTGCGCCACACATCCATCCGTTCGCTTATCAAAGCATCATCATACATCACCCATCGTGCGTGCACCAACGCGACCTGCTAGCTGCGCGCGCCCCCACCGCACCGGATTTTCGCCGCCGTCGGCATGCAACAACCGCCACCCAGGCCGCCGGCCGGCTTGATCTCGCCACTTGTCATCCACAAGGGCGATCATCCGGTGAAGGCCCTATCTATCTACCGCCGTCTGCAGATGGAACCTGCCGGTCTTTTTCGCCGACGTTTTTTTTTTCTTCCCACAGTTTGCAACAGCTAGCAAGCTATCGAGGACCATGAATCTATGATGGTATCTAGAATTCGTCATTTCTCGCGAGTTTGGTTGAAGGAACATCACCTGATGAAAGTTAGGTAGGAGGTATGATGCTTGCTTGGTGGATACTCCTAACAATTTTCCGGTTTTCATGTCCAACGTTTGACAATCTGTCTTATTTGAAAAATTTTCAGAAAATTAGAAAAAAATAGTCACACATAAAGTATTATTTATGATTTATCATCTAATAAAAACAAAAATATTAATCGTAAATTTTTTTAAATAAGACGAAGAGTCAAAAATTATAGGTAAAAAGTAGAAAATTGGTTTATTTTAAGAAGAAGGGAGTAATTGTGAAAGAGGAAGCTACCTTTGTCAAATCGCATGCTTGGAGCCTTGGACGAATTCGACTGCTCCGAGGGCAGGGAGCTGTGTACGATCTCAAGGGCAGGATTGGTTGGCAACTAATTTTTCTAGGGATTATTTAGGGAAAAAGGCCAACAACATATTTATAAATAAAAAAAGATTTTTTTTGTTAGCCAAATAATTGCTAAAAAGTGTCCCGATCTTTCATTGAGAATCATTGATGAATAGTGATTAATTATTGAGTCATTCGTTGAAGTTTATGAATAAACTATTATACATGTGTTCTTAGCGATCTAAGAACAAATACTAGAGAGTAAACTATAATAAAAAACCTTAAACTCAACTTTAAATTTAAGGTAAATTCAAATTTTGGTGAATAGTGTTTAATTTATGTCATAACTTTAACTTACCTAATCTTTAGCTATATGGCCACATGTCATTTACTCTATTTCATGTTTAACTTTATCTAAACTTAGTTTATTATTTTATTTATCACAAAGTATGGCAAGACTAAAAATTAGTTACGTTAGTTAATAATGTATAGTAATGTTAGCTCCCAACCAAACATGTCCTCAATTCTTCTCATGGATTCTATCAAAAAGAAAAAAAAAGGGACAGAACTTTTAATGGGCCAGAAAATGGGAATTATGTAATGGGCCACCGTGTTACGGTCCATGACCTAGTGAGCAGCATGGAAGATCAAAATGGGCCATCAGAAGTACAGAATCAAAAGAACTCAATGTCTTATCCTTACTGTCTGGTTACGTGAGCAATTAAAATGTTCATTGGTTTCGATGATATTAAGCATAAGAAAACTAATTTGTTTTTCAGAAGAAAAAAAACTAATTTATTAATAATGAAAAAAATGATTTATGGATAAAATTTTTATTTTTAACTATTTCAAAATGTAGGTCGAAAAATAAATTATAAAAAAACTCAAAACTAACTATAAATTTAAGTTTTAAATTTTAAATATTGACTTATAAGCATCAGAGCTGCACTGCACCTTCGATGCTTCTTCCTTCTGTTTATTCAACTGGTTCCACCAGTCATGAGTTCAACAAATGAGACAGATCAAGAACAGACAACACCAGCTTCCTGGAAGAGGACAAGCAGAACTGTCAATCGAGTAATGGCACCACGTTTTTATTCGCAGCGGGCAAGTGCGTGCACATGTTTCAAATGTCAGCTGACCTTTCCCAGTTTCGGGTAATAGACCCAGCTTCCTTGTCTGCATTTTCTATTATCTCAACTGATGCAATTCTATTAGTATAAGTTTCCCATCTGCAGAAATTATTCAATCTCAATGTCTCAATCTCATGCTTCCTCATTTTACCCATCTGCAGAAATCTCATGCTTCCATCTGCAGAAATTAAGGTTTAGAATATGCCTGGCAGTTGGCACCTCAGTAATCATTTCTTTTGCGGCTCTATTTAATTGGGTATCGATTTACCTCTCTCATTTTATCCATTCTCGATGGTGTAATGCTGTTTAATTTTAGTACTACCTCCGTCACTGATGCCGTTACTTTTTAAACACATGTTCAACTGTTCATTTTATTTATTTTTAAAAATATGTGAAACTATATATATGAATAAAAGTAATAAATAAAATAATATAAAAATAATTAATAATTATGTAACTTTCTTGAATAAGACGAATTGTCAAACTTGTATAAAAAGTCAACGGCGTTAAATATTTAGGGACGAAGGGAGTAATTATTTGTCTGATTCAACATCGGTGGATAGTCAAGGGTAACACCAGACTCGCATATAAAACTCAGCAAAATGAATAATACTATAAATTAACTGATAATGTTAAGAAAAAAACTATTAAAGCAAATCAGGTGTCGTTTTCAGGTGCAGAAATTATTTTTTTACGAAATGTTTGTGCCAATCACTAGATAAACATTTCAATCTCCCCCTTATTTTGTATAAGAAGCTCGATTTACAGATGCAAAACTACTGTTATACACTTTGAGAACTTCACTGAAATTGTTCCTTGAACTGTTGCAAGTAGTTATCCTTCATTTTTTTTCTTCCTTTCGTACCCCCTCAGTTTCTTTTTATTTAACAATTTTGACTGTTGAAATTCAGGTAATCACGTTTGATCGTTTTTTTACTCAAAAAATTTACATGACTATTAATTACTTTATATGATTTATTTTATTATTAAATGTCCTTTAAGCATGCTTATAATTTATCAAATTTTCACAAAAAATTAAATATGACGAATGGTCAAATGTAAATATAAAAAGTTAACGGTGTCAAATAAAAAATAAAGAGAATATGTAACTTCATCTTGGTTTTTATGTAATTTTTCTCAACTATTGACATGTTTTACTTTCTATTCAAAAAAATCTTTGATAGGATGACAGCACGAAAGAGACCAGAAAAGTACACGAATGAGAGTGAGAAAGAGATAAAAAGGCGGAAAACTTTTGGATAGTAGGAAGAGAAAAATAGTGAAGTGCAATGAGTGCAATAAAGTAAGGGAAAAAAACGTCTATTTTCTTTAGAAAAACGAAAGTCATATATATGAATGGAAGCAGGGAGACTTGTAGACCGCTCAAATCAAGAGGCAAGAGTGAGTGACTATGCCTCTTGATCACTGGCCGGTCGGGACCACCTGTCATCTTCCCTAATCCGAATTAGGTGCCCTCGTTGCCAGCAAAGTCACCATAATTAAAGTCATAATCATACAGCAAAACATTACTAGATGTTTAACATTTTTGTTTGTAATGTTTGACCATTTGTCTTATTTAAAAAATTATGAAAATATCATTTATTTTGCTTATGACTTTATTTAAAAAAACTTTAAACACGACTTGTTATTTTATATATTTGTATTAAATTTTTAAATAAGAACATTGTAAAAAAAGTCATACCTAATGAAACGTAGGCAGTATATGCACCACCGAAGTTCATTAACTTTGTTCTTCTTCCGCGCACTTTACCATCAGATGCAGATCAAAGCTTATGTATATATATGTGATTCTACGCCAATGTTCGTGGTTCGTCGCAGAGCCAGTCAACAATTGGCCCACTGGGGGCACTGTTCGTGATTAAACCATAAACGACTTGGGTATGTACGTAGCTCACCACAGAGAAAATACTAACCAAACCACGTATTCATCTAATGAATACTGCCTCCGGTTATTTATATATAACGTTTCAAACATGTAAATTAGTTATGTTTTAACTACATTTTATTGTCCTAACGACAAACATTAATGAATGGAGGGATTACCATTTAAATATGATGAATTGTCAGTTTAGTTGTCATATCTAATACTTTATATATAATACCTCCGTTCCTAAATGTTTGACGTCGTTGACTTTTTGACACATGTTTGATTGTTTGTTTTATTTAATTTTTTATAAAATATGTAAAGCTATATATATACATAAAAGTATATTCAACAATAAATAAGATGATATAAAAATAATTAATAATTATGTAATTTTTTTGAAGAAGACGAGTAGTCAAACATGTATGAAAAAGTCAACGGCGTTAAATATTTAGGGATGAAGGGAGTATATTTCAAAATAAATCAACTTCTAGTTAAGATTTAAACACGCAAGTTGGTTTTTTTTCTGGAAATAAGGAAGTAGTGTTAAAATAAACCGTTGGATTGGATAGTCGGATTACCAGAAAGTTACTTGTGAATTATATGATTGGTAGCCTAAGACATGCCTGCACTGGCACATCATAATCGGCCTATGAGAATACTGGACTGCTAGTTTTTATTTAGGATTTTTTTAAGATGCCTTGGAATGATCGTGAACTGTACATTATTTTGTATCCAAATGATCTGATTTTATTACACTGCACCGGTACCGGTATGTGTAATACAAATTTTATGAGAGTAAATTTGAAACTAAAATGTATATATAATTTTGCGATAAATTCGTATTCATATATAATGTAAAAAAGATGAATTAATAAATATATTTTATCAAAGTTCTCGAATAAAAATATTTAATATACTTAAAAAATAGTTAAATAGTTAGATCTAAATTTTACTACGCTACTATCACTATTAATAAAAGGCACCATAGTTGTTCTCATCAGGGGCGGATTTACCACCGGGCCAGGGGGTTTACTTCTCTTTCGTTTAGCCCATTCTAATATTCTTTTTTAATTCGCCACTAGTTCTTATTATTTACTACTATGAGAGACTGGACTGACTGGAGTTGATCACTAGAGACAGGTGCAATGGATTTCCAAATCCTAGCACGCGGTGGGTTAGGCCACAGAACCTTGCTTAGCTACCAGCAATAGGATAATATGGCGGAGAGCACTCCTAATTAACAAAGTCTAGCACTAGTTTATTTCATGGAGCAGTCGTGTTGGATCTATTAGTTTTTTCCCTAGAAAAACACTAGCCCAAGCCTCCGAAGTCCAAAGTCTTTCATAGATGCAAGTTGCAACAGGAGGAGAGGTTGCAATGCATGGTCGCCATGTTGCGTCGCTTTAATTAATTGTACTCTGTCCTGCGACCGCAGCTGCGTCAACACCTGTATACAAATACCTGCCATGTTACGCGTACTTCCCCTACTTTAATTTTTCCCTTTCTCGCTTTCCACGTTCCGTTGGTGTGCGCCGAGAAATTGAATACCCCCGGCGTGACAGAATCTGATCACGGGACTAGAGGATGCGCAATGGATACACCGAGCAGACCCGGTATCGCGGTAGCCGGATTTAGGCCTTGGTTAGTTTCCAAAATTTTTTCAAAAACATCACGTCAAATTTTTAAATACCTAAATAAAGCATTAAATATAGATAAACCAAAAAACTAATTGCACAGTTATGGAAAAAATCTTAAGACGAGTTTTTGATCCTAATTAGAAAGTTATTAGCTATAAGTGCTACAGTAACCAACATGTACTAATGACAGATTAATTAGGCTTAGAAAATTCGTCTCGCGGTTTCTAACCGAAATCTGAAATTTGTTTTGTAATTATACTACGTTTAATACTTTAAATATGTATTCGAAAACTTGATGTGATGTTTTTGCAAAAAAAAATTTAAACTAAACACCACCTTAGTGCTAGGGAACGATAGTGGTAAGATCCGGTAACTCTACTAAATTATTTAAACTTCCAATAGATTTTTATTTATTTTTCTCTTAGATACCAGGGGTGATTGACCAAAAGGCATATTTGCAAGTAAGAAATAATTTATGAATAAATTTTTTATATACATATTCTTGTTGACATAAAAGCTAATGCTGAAAATAAATTTTGGTGAAAAACCCTAAAATTAGTTATAAATTTAAGTTTGAAAATTTAATTGTTGGTTTATAAGCATAAATAGAAACAAAAATAAGAGATATGAGCTTGTCAGGATATATGAAATTTCCTTCCTCGGAACGGTAAAATCCCTTGACTTGAATGGCCACGGCCAAAGAGTGATCTAGTTAGTGGGTGGTGTGCTAGCTATGTTTGAGAAGTTTGTGTTAGCTGTAGCTTCTAACGTGATATCAGAATTTCTCGTAAACGACACTTAGATTTATGTAACTAGAAAACTGTTTTTCTATTTTCTTTTAAGAAACAGCTCATCTCATCCTAAGCTTGTGATGAAAGTACAGAACAATAGAACTGTGCTTACCTTTGCATGAACCGGGACCGGCCGCGCGGCGCGCCGGGCCAAACGGCGCACCAGACAACGACGAAGACCGGCGGCGCGCGTCGTCCCCTCTGCGTGCGTTCGTGCGCCCGCGCGCACATGACAGACACCGCGCTGGTGTGTCGTGTGTTTGCGTTTCGGTCCCGCGGCGACCGCTCGCTCCGCTTGGTCTCCGCCCGGTCGTGTCCACTCCACCTCCCCCGTCCCCACGCCGGGTCCAGCGCAGCGCGTTCGCACGGGGTGGGCGGGCTGCCGCCCGCCTCCGGCTACTGCCGTCGCCTGCACACTTTTTCTCTGGACCTCCATCGGAGCAGACGATGCTTTTGCGAACACATGAGAGACGGCCGCCGAGGAAAGGCGCCGGTGAATGATGGGCTCGCTCAGGCGTGCCTGGCAGGCAGTAAAAAAGTTCGCCGTAAGAAAGATCATGGAAAATTGTACCGGTAATCGTTCCTGTTTTTAATTCAATGTTGTTACTTGTTAGTTTTGAATGTATGTCATTTTATTTAAAATTTATATAAATATAAAAAATATAATTTATTTTAAATTATTTTAAAAATAAACCAACTCACAATAAAATAATTAATAATTATGTTTTTTAAAGAGAAGTGATTAAATATAAACTAAAAAATTAAAGGTATTAAATAAAAAAAGGAAGTACGAGTGTACTCCAGTTAGTGCATCTGTGCAACAGCTTTTGTTTACAAGAGAATCTCCAAAATAATGCTAATATTTTATTTTCTAAAAATCTGTATTGGGTTTATCTAAAAAATTATTAGGTATAAAAACTATATACTCCTCCAACAAAACTCTAAAAATAAATAACTTGTATTAGAAACACATATTCTTATCCTAAATTTAAGATATAAGTGAGCTAATTTTAGACATGGGTAAATATTATGAATGTATTTGGTAACCTATTGAAGATATTTTTTTCTAGCTCAATTCTCCAATTTAATTTTACACATTAATTTTAGACACCTCGGTTCAGAATCGCTACCGTACGTTCTGCTACCGGGTGTGTTCTACGAGTACGAGAAAAACACTTGCTAGTACTACGGAATTTCTCATCAATTGCTTGCTATTCTTGGCCTCTTTGGGTGAGCGATGTCCATCACCAAGTGGGAATAGATTTTCCAGGGTTGAATGACCTGATGTCGCATACACGGTCACGTCCTTTTATGCCATTCGGCGATATACGGAAATAACGTCTGAACTATTAGCACCGAACCGTATTCACGACTGTTGACAAAGGATTCCTTCCTCGAAAAATATATTCAATGAAGTTAAAGCAATCTACGGTAGTAAGTTAAAAAAAATACTGCTCCAGTTACTGGATCTATACATTTTAGTAACACAAATACAGACCTAAACTATATTCTGGAAACACACAATGAAAACTAGTATCAAATTTAATTTAGTATTTTGACCTAGATAATTAGGTACGTACAAGTACTCATTTCGTATTTTTATATGACACCATTAACTTTTAAATATACGTTTGTCCGTTCATTTTATTTAAAATATATATCTAAATATGCAAATTATAAGGCATGCTTAAAATTCCTATAATAATAAATTCTATTATAACACAATAATTACTAATTATATAATTTTTTAAATAAAACGAATAAATAAATGTGAACCTAAAAATCAACATCAATATAAAAAAATATGGAGGGATTATTATCTACCCATCTTCACATTTTTCCAAGCTTTTCGTCTGCATGCCAACCCTTCTGTGAGCCGAGCCTGCTCGATGGTGTTGGAGATTCCGTCAGCACAGAACTACAGATTTGGACTTAACACACACAAGATGACAAGAAGAAACATAGCACAACAACTTCTCGAGAAGATATCATCAGCTTTCACCATGTGTTGAGTATACTTGCGGAAAACTAAATATCTTTTCTTTAATGTTTATGAAACTTATTTCAAAAAATATTCCTAGTTTCTATTTAAGGGTCTTTTCAGGTGGGACGAAAAAAGGATATAGATTCTGAAGAGCTAATTTCTATGGAAATCATTTGATTTGTAGGGTGAAATATAGGAAAACAAAAAATTCTTTCTTTTGTAGAGATATAACACCGGAAACAATTTATAGACTCAAACCTCTTGAAATATTAATTTTAATTAATATGGACATGTATTACTATTTTTCATTTTTCTATTCCTACAAATTAAAATTTATCAAACCGAATATGCCCTAGATTCAAATAGGATGCATATACTCACCAGTAGCAAGTAGCATCGACTTTAGTATTTGACTACTGAAAAACCGAAGTGCTTAGTTTTATTGTCTCGTCAGCTTTATTCAACATTTTCCAAGCTTTTGCCTTTTTTTTCTTACAGCCGAGTCTGTTTTTTCTTTCCTCTTTCTTTTTTGAGAGAGCCTGAGCCTGTTTTCGACAGCGGCCTGTTTCCACTAGATTTGGACTTAACACACACTAGAAGGTAACAACGTCAGAAGAAAATACTTACCCCATTCCTCAATTTTATATTATAAATCATTTACATTTTTACCAAGTCAAATCTTTTAAAATTTTACTAAGCTTATAAAAAATATAGTAATATTATTAACACAAAATAAATATGCTATAAAAATATAACTTAGGGTGGATTTAATATGACTAATTTGGTATTTAGGATGTTAATATTTTTATATAAATTTGGTCAAAATTAAAGATTTTTGACTGATGATAAACCTCAACTTAATTTATAGTATAAAACGGGCGGAGTATTAGTTTTCGTTCAATTTGGGAAGCCCTTGTTCAACCTATTATATCCTTTGTTGGTTTTGAAACTGAGCTGATTGGACTATTTCTCTCTTTTCTTTTTCATTCCTTTAATTGAGCCGATTCATAGACAGTAAGGTGGTCCTCGGCTTTTTGAGCAAAAAACAAAATAATATATTACAAACAAAAAAATAATTTGTGTATAAAAATTTGATGTATGTGTTCTTCGTAATTTAAAAATTATGTCTATAAAATAAATTACGATAAAAACTTAAAATCAACTTTAAGTTTAACACTAAAAATGTAAATTTTGATTTACAAATATAAGCAGAAGCCAAAAAGACAACCTGAAATATGATTCAACGGAGTTTGATACCAACAAGGGAACCTAGTAAAATAGCGTCACAAGAAAGATATCCACTTTCATTTTAAATTGGGACTGATTTTCCATGTACAGTCGATTGTACTTTTTCTTGGTTTTGAAATTGAGACTAATGGATATTCTCTATCATTTCTCTACTTTGAAAGCGAGCAGGTTCGTGCACAAACTGAACAGTTGTACTGATTTTGAAGTGACCAAACCCCACACGAGAAAAACAACGTAACGTGAAAAATAAAAAAAAACAGCTATGATGACGGTTCTGATGGGATGATTGGAAATATAACGTACAGAAGAGAAAAAAAGGGCTAATGTAACAAATAGTTATATAAAATTTTGTGTCAGCAATGCCGATAGAGTTTTTAGAGATATCATACTTTTAGAAGGGTGACATGAATATCTCATGAACATACATCCTTTTTACTGTTTAGAACTTGCCCTTACTTCAACCGTATGGTCAGCTGTACATGATTATTTCGAAAAATAAGCTAATTTTGCCTTCACCATCTCTTCTTTGAAACTAAGCGATTCATTCCTAAATCGAACTATTCAATCGATTTTGATGTGGCCAAACCCACGTGAGAAGGAGCATCATACAACATCATGAAAAAATGTACTCCGTCTGTTAAAAAAAACACGAATTCTCCGGTTTCCGTGTCCAACGTTTGATCATCCGTTTTATTTGAAAATTTTTTAGAAAATTAGAAAAAAAATTAGTCACACATAAAGTACTATTCATGATTTATCATCTAATAAAAACAAAAATATCAATCACAAAAAAATTTTGAATAAGACGAAGAGTCAAAAATTGAAGGTAAAAAGTGAAAAATTGGTTTATTTTGGGACGGAGGGAGTAACTACTATTTCATTTTGTTATCCACATGTTTAGCTGCGTGTTTATCATACACAGGAGTTCAAGGATATAAAACTTTTGTATTATCTAATAAAATCAATTATACCCTTTGTTTGGAAACTAAACTAACGGTATTTTTTTTCTCATTTTTCCTTCAAACTGAGATATTCTGTGCACAAACCATACAATTCATTTATACATATACTAATTTGGTATTTCATACGAGCTGTCCACAAGTAAATTTAAGAGTTTTTCACTTTTTCTAAAGCAAAACATTTATTTCTTAATTTTACTTAGGATTGTCCAATATTATGTACGTTAGAGTAGACTGATGTAAACAAACCACAGCCTCAAGCGTCACCTTCACATCCAGTATCCCACAGCACGCACGCTTGCAACTTTTTTTTCATTTCTACTTATTTTTATAAGCTTAAATTTAAATTTTCAACTTTAAATCTAAAGTTATTTTTAGAGGTTTTTCATCATAGTTTATTTTTTAATATCGGCTTTTAAATCGCTAAGAACACATATGCAAAAGTTTTATTTATAAGTTATTTTTTGTTTACAAATATATCGCTTGTCTCTGAAAAAACAAACGATCACCCCCTCTATTTTCCTCATGCTTTATTTTCTATATAGTACTCCATCCATTATAAAAAAGTCCAGTCTTTTTGTTAATATATTTTCAGGGATATGTTAATATTTTTTAGGGTATGGTTATATTGATGTGATTACCTAATTTTTTGTTTGGTTGCATAGTTAGGATGATCTAATTTTTTGTCTATTTGATGGACGAGAGCGAATAGATAAGCATATTGTATTATTAAAAAGTAATAATATAAATTAATTTATTATCTATCTTACCATATTAGTACCAATTAACAACAAAAATGTATATTATCCCTAATTAACTCCAATTTAAAATTTTTAAATGGATAAAATATGCTTATTATCAATAATCAATCGATAATGGTTACTGTCAGTGAAATGGATAAGCTCATCCCGTAATTTCTATCCCGCTTTCATGAACCAAATATATCCAAAAAATTGGATGGTCATCGCTCTCGTCAAGTAATATTCAGTTAATCAAACACACCGTATGGTATATTGTTTTTGTTGTAAGTTAAATCGTAAAATGATGGTAGCAAGATGGCTCTAGATGCCCGAACCAACTATTTACGTCCAGGTCCAGTGTCGATCGAGCTAAACTTGAACCATCAATTTTATAGCTGTCACGATACTTTAAGGACTCCACATAGTTTTAGCCATCAAATTAATTAGATGATCAACGCTTCGCTACAGTAGAAATAGAAGCAATTGAATGTGCTACAATATTTTAGCTGCAGTACTTCGAACTTCGAGTATTGGTGCACCGCCGGTTCCCACGATAACAGCAACAACTGCGTAAGAGCATTCCCAACCCATAACAATATAGTTTCCATAAACTCTCCATTATCAAGAAACTGGTACTAGACAGTACTCATCCAATATAAACATCATTATTCTATACTTTAATTTAATGCTACCTATTTTCATTCTTTTTTCTTATTTATTCACTTGCAACATCATCTTTTATTCTAAATAATAACTTATTTAATGTTATGATACTGTCCTAATCATTGGGCTAGAAATCCACTAGAGTTAGTTACCGATCCAGATCCAGCAAGCAGAAACAACGGGACAGTTTCCCACCACAAATCGGCACGGATCCCACCTGCACCTACTAGATGCGTGATATCCCGGTCAATAATCCAAGAAACGACGCCGAAAAGGTCCGGCAGCAGCCAAAATATCCAAGCAACGACGCCTAAGAGACAAATCACTTGGACAGCGAGAAGAATAAGTAATATAAATAGACTAAAAAATAATCATGTCATATTCATGGTTACATGAACGAGAGATTAAAGAAAAAAGGAAAAATAAGCTATAAATATTTATAGTCAGTTATATCACATACTTCAAAACAATATATGCGAATGAGAGATGATTCAAGACCACGTCATTGTTTAGTTATATGTATCTATTGCATAAATTAGTTTAATGTTACTTCCTTCTACGACTTTCTTAGTTTGACTAGATTCATTCATATATCAATTATTGTATATGTGTCTAGATTCATTAATACACAAATGAATATAGTGAAGTCCAGAAAATCTTACGGTGTAGAAAGAACGGAATAACTCTTAATTAATACACCATATATTTTAGTTTTGTCTAAATTTATCCATATATCTGTATATGTGTTTGGATATGTATCTAGATTCATTAGTACACCAATATATCTAGACAAAGTTAAAAATTCTTATAATATAAAACGAAGAAAATAATATAAAATACGTTAGAGCTATCACCTACTCTCAGGCAGCAGGAGCAAACGCCGGCGAGGGCAAGCAGGAGCGCGAACGTGGAAATATTTTTATTAAATAAACTTTTTTAGCAAGTAATTTTATTACTAAATCATCGGGCAAAATTTTTCAAAACTAAACCTTTTGGTCACGCCAATGCTGGTGACGTGACAAGACAATGCTGCCACGCAACCTGGGCGACATGGCATGTCGTGGCAGGCTTGCCACGCAAATGTCAGTGGCGTGGCAAGACGATGCAGCCACGCCACCGACAATGGCTTGGCAAGCCATTTCGCCACGCCAATATTGGTGACGTGGTCAAAAGGTTTATACAATGAAAATATTTTCCCAAAAATTTAATAATAAATTATTTGTTAAAAAATATTTAAAAAATAAAAAAATTTCTCGAGCGCTAGAGGGGATGCACACATGCACTGCAGGAGGCGTTGCACGGTCTACCCCCAATTCCACGGCGCGCGAGCTCTTCTTGGTTGGTGAGAGCCGCGGAGGAGGGATGGCCGCTGCGTTGTGGTGGTGGAGGATTTGGATACATTTTTTTTTGGTTTTTGACGCTGACCCAACCAACAACCCTTTGCTCGACCAGGCCCAGGGCTTCCCCGCACGCCACCAACCCCCCCTCGCATCACACACAGTCACAGGGCGCGCCCAAACCAAACCAAACCCAAACCAAATCGTCACCACCTATATATCACCCTTGCCCGCCACCCCTTCTCCTCAGCTTCTCGCGCTGAAGCTTCAAACTACCTAACCTAACCCCGGTGCTCGATCTCTCGCCACCAACCTAACCCCTGCTGCCGCTGCTGCGCGACACGGTTCGTTTTTTTCTTTTACTTTCACTGGTTCAAGGAAGAGGAGAGAGGAATCTGGTGGTGGATTTGTGATGGCCACGGCGAGTTTGATCAAGGCGCCCGTGGGGCAGAGTCCTGGGACTGGGGGCAGGATGGTGGCGGGGAGGGGAGGAGGAGGCGGCGTGGTCAGGTGCTCGCTGCAGGGCGCCGTGGTGGGGGGCCGGGCGGAGTGGCAGAGCAGCTGCGCCGTGCTGTCCAGCAAGGTGGCCGCGCTGGGCCCCGCCGTCAACGGGCGCGCCGCGCCCAGCTTTGTTAATGGGCATGTCGCGCCGCTGGTCCCGGAGCCGGCGGCGAAGGACGGGGCGGTGCTGGATTTGGTGCCGGTGAGCAGCGTCAATGGCGGGGGCGTCGCCAGGAACCTGCCGCAGCCGCTGCGGATCTCGGACCTGTCGCCGGCGCCGATGCACGGGTCGCAGCTGCGCGTGGCGTACCAGGGGGTCCCGGGGGCGTACAGCGAGAAGGCGGCCGGGAAGGCGTACCCGGGGTGCGACGCCATCCCCTGCGACCAGTTCGAGGTGGCGTTCTCTGCCGTGGAGCTGTGGATCGCCGACCGGGCGGTGCTCCCCGTGGAGAATTCGCTGGGCGGCAGCATCCACCGCAACTACGACCTCCTGCTCAGGCACCGGCTCCACATCGTCGGCGAGGTGCAGCTCCCCGTGCACCACTGCCTCATGGCGCTCCCGGGCGTCCGCAAGGAGTGCCTCACCCGCGTCATCAGCCACCCGCAGGCGCTGGCGCAGTGCGAGCACACGCTCACCGCCATGGGCCTCAACGTCGTCCGCGAGGCCTTCGACGACACCGCCGGCGCCGCCGAGTACGTCGCCGCCAACGGCCTCCGCGACACGGCCGCCATCGCCTCCTCCCGCGCCGCCGAGCTGTACGGCATGGAGGTGCTCGCCGACGGCATCCAGGACGACTGCGGCAACGTCACCCGCTTCGTCATGCTCGCCCGCGAGCCCATCGTGCCCCGCACCGACCGCCCCTTCAAGACCAGCATCGTCTTCGCCCACGACAAGGAGGGCACCTCCGTCCTCTTCAAGGTCCTCTCCGCCTTCGCCTTCCGCGACATCACCCTCACCAAGATCGAGAGCCGCCCGCACCGCCACCGCCCCATCCGCCTCGTCGACGACGCCAACGTCGGCACCGCCAAGCACTTCGAGTACATGTTCTACGTCGACTTCCAGGCCTCCCTCGCAGAGCCGCGGGCGCAGAACGCGCTCGCCGAGGTGCAGGAGTACACCTCCTTCCTCCGTGTGCTCGGCAGCTACCCCATGGACATGACACCCATGACCGCCGGCTCCTCCTCCACCGTCACGTCCTCCGATTCCTCCTCGCCGCCGCCGCCGTCGCCTTCCTCCACTTGATCGCCGAGACAAGCATCGAGTAGTGACGTTTGGATTCTTTCTGGTCATGTCGTCCTACTCGCCCTCCCTCATTGCCGGGAGTAATTAATTTTGTCTTCCATTTTTTCTTCTTCTTCTCGTCATTATACATGTAACTGTTCCACTCCAGATAATTTATCTGCAGTAAATAGTACACTCTTGGGGTTAACCTACTGTTCTTGTGTTGAATTTAACTTAATGTTTTAGCAAAATACTTTCATCCTTACAGTCTAAACTGAACACGTTTTTATGAAAGGTATTTTGTCTATTTCGTTTTATAAGATAGATTCGTTCGATTATCAGTGTATATCGTTTAAATGTGTATTGGAGTACAATTTAGCGCGACAGAATCAAGTAATGGGAAAAAAACTGCAAGGATAAACATGTGGCCATGTGCTGTGTTGCAATTCGAGTGGGTAGGTGGCAATATCACATTCCCCCCCTTCTCCTCCCTGTAGCATTCCCTTTTGGTAGTAGTTGGTTGCATATTCTTTGGACTGACCAAGCAATTTCTGAACATCCTCGTCGCAAATTTCCTCGAACTGGAATGGTCAGAAAAATGGATTTTGATGCGGTCAAAGCGAGCATGCCATCGAACTCATGGAAGTAGGTAAGCTTTTCAACGAAAAACAGGATGAACTACTCCAGCACATCAGGTAAAAAGTTTCAACATAACTGCACACATATATTTGCCTCAATTTACCCACATGTTTGTGGCGTGACAAAATCGCTGTTGACGAGGCGGGACCCCAAGAACAGCGACGTGCCGTCTGCAGCGACGACCACGCAGTACAACGGCAGCCACAATCGTGGACTATACTAAATTTTGGACAGAATGAAGCAGAACCATATATGCAGCGTCGATTGCAAAATGTCTCTCTCTAAAATACTTGGAAAGATGGTTCTTTGAGTTCCAATCGATCAGGCCAATTATAATTTAGTGATGGGAGTGGCACATCATGGCTGGACCAGGGCACAAACAACCAGAGCAGCCAACCACCATCCGCTCCAAGGACATCAATAATTCACAAAACAGTAACACTGAAAGACAAAATATCACAATGAGACCTTGTTAAACAGTAAACCAAATTTCATAGAATCTCGAGGAACCCAAACTGCGGGGAAATTTTTTTTTCCATATATTTAACGATTAGCTATTACCCCAATTCCAAAATATGAGTACTTCTAGTTTATTTAGCAAAAAACACTGAGATGTCAAAATATTCACTTTTAGTCACTTCAATGATCAAATTTTATTTGGTTACTCAAAACACCTGATTAGTTGTTGAATCATTAAAATAACTAAAAACATGATAAATCAGTAAGCGAGTGCATAAAAATCAAGAAATAATTTAGGCCAAAAATCGATGTGAAAATCAACTCAAGATAAGAAAGTCTCGCCTGGACTGATATATCTCCTGTTGAAGATCCAAACCTTCTCCTCGTCCGGAGAGGTTGGGTCGGTTCGGCCGGGGCCGGGCCGTAGCTCCGTCAAGAATGGGCCATAGGGTTTGGGCCGTGGCGCCAGTTTTTGCTAGGCCGGCAAAGCATGTGTGCTCACCCTCCATTTCACACTGTCTCACACCCTTCCCATTTTCCCAACAGGTAGATGACAGATCAACATGTATTGTACTCCATAGTATTCGTCGCCAAAGACAAAACTAGTAGTGCTCAAATCCAGTAGAAACACTGGCCGTACAATTATGTGGGCATCTGACAAACTTAACCCATTGTTGGTTTACCAATTACGAACAAGGTGGTTGTGTGCACAGGTATAAACAACTACTTTTCCTGGATCAAAATGCTTGGATGCTGTGCCAATCACTTGTGAGTAGGAAGCTGCTTCAATAAAATTTCGGATCGCTGCTTGTACTGTGGAGTACTTTCTTACGAATTACAATAATATAATACATAACTACGTGTTTGTTCCATAATATAAGCGTGAATATATGCATATATTAACTTATCACATATTTTTTTAATAAATTTGATTTATCTTAAATTCTTTACCGTCAAAACGTCCCATCACATTATATATATGGATAAATAAGCTAGATAATCTAAACGAGAAGATGATAATACCACTTTATTGACTATAGTTACGTCTTATATTATTATATTATATTATAAGAAAGGGAGCAGTAATAGAGTGTCACCCCTGTTTATCTTCTCTCTGAACGATTCCTGAATCCTGATCGCTGAGCACATGCAGTGAGCGTCAGGTGGTGAGATCATTAGTGATTTAATAAAACCTAGTAGTTCTTATTGAGAAACTGAAGCAATAGGACGTGCGTAGTAGTACTCCTAAGTACGTACTTGATCCACTAGTTGAATCAATCAATGAAATTTTTACATACTCCTATATAAAAAAAAACGGGAACATGCAGCTGCTTACGGGGAGAGCAAAGCTTTTAATTACAGATCACTGCAGCAGTGCAGCTCACTGGTCAATGATTATGGCAACGTACTGTGCGTATGCCCTGTGGACATGCTGATTATGTGCTTAACTTAACCTGGTTTTAGTGGTTCCCCTTTATGCGTTATTTAGCAACGGTATAGCCTACAGGCCCTACACTACAAATCAATCTTGCGTGCTCTAACAGCCCAGCCCCAACGGGCCAATCACATGGTCGCTCGCCTGCCTGGCTTGCTGGTGCAAGCCTGCAGAGCCGAAAAAAAAAAAGGTAAGTTTCGTAGCCGTGTTTGTTTACTTTTATCTCGTATGAAAACATAAATATTTTGTTTAGCAGTTGGTCACTTCATTGATTAGTTTTTAAATTTTAATTAATTATATTCACCTTCTAACCATCGGGTTAGTTCTATAACATTGGAATGGTAAAAATAATAAAAAATACATTAAAAATATTTATACTATAGTATATAAGATTTAAAAATTAAGAACAATTATATTTCGGAACACGGTGCTAGTACCAGCAACAACGCGTAACGACGCAAGGGTATCTGAGGCGTGCGTGCAGTCCTGGCTTACCATCCGTGGATCCATGCTTCGCCGGGAGAGAGAAAGCGGAACCGATCAACGTGCCTGCATCTGCATGCGTGCTCCGAGGTGGAGTTCGGCCGGGCTATACCGAATCTCTCTCATTCCGTGGGCGCCGGAACCGAGAGGGACTCGTTGTATGTTTGGTCGCAGCCGCGCGCTGTACAGCAGGTGCGCCGCACCGCACCGCACGTACGTTTCGACGTTTTTTGCTATAGCGAAAGGGAAAAAAAAGAATTTCCAACGATTCAACGAATCGCCGCAAAGTTGGTGAGATGGTGGGGGTCTCGGCGGCGGCGGCACGTACTGTGGCTGCGAGCGTCGTCAGCGAGCGAGGCGAGGGCCATTGATTGGAACGGGAGGCCGCTGTTCCCTGCGCCACAAGCAACAGCGCGCGTTTTAATCGCCGCGCGTTCCGAGGGCGGGGGCGCGAGATCTGCAGGCTCTGCACAGCACAGTCGCCGGTTTAAGGCCGCGCACATGCGATGCGACGGATGCGCGACGGGGAGGCTGGTGGCGGCGGCAACACACTTGGCCCCCGTGCCGGCTGCCTGTCCGCCGATCCGAATGGAGAACCATGGGTGATGGGTGATAGAGCTTAAGTTTAATAGCGTAGCCAAATACTAGATTTAAATTATCTATAGTCAAGGTAATAACTAATTTATATAATAGTTACCTATAAAACATATACTACACTATTAATATCAGGCTCATATGTCATACACATTTCGTCTTGGAGTCCGTGCTGCAGCTGTTTACAAATCTATAGATTGTTGCTCTTCTCTCTTCTCTTTTATCTACTTAAAAATAGGTTTTTTTATCAAGGTACCACACTTTTTATACTAAAAATGGTGGTACCTTAAGATATTTTTTAAGGATGATAAAAAAACTCTTAAAAATATGTTTATAACTAACTTATCAACTGGTTAATCTTAGGACTGTTTCGGTTAGATTCGATCTTTTAAGATTAACTGGTTGATTGAGCTATTTGGTGATTATGTTATTTCTGATTCAGCCGATTGTGCATATTTCTGTTCACTGCCATGAAATTCATGTAAAATCAATTGTCTAGCTGGTCAACTAGGGTCTAAAACGGTGTCGGCTATCCTGTTCTTAGGGAATGCATGCTGGCTGTCAATTACTGTAGTGAACGATTAAGATTTAATGCTATGGAGTAGGTTCGGTTGTCACAGTATATTTTTTTAGGCATCCTTGCCATTTTCCTATTTTTTGAAGGCATGAACAGTCTTATGCAAAATCTGGATATTTAGATTTACATCGCACAGTCGTGATACGACTATTATGTTACAGTTACGCTAAGAACTGCACAGGATGTAAATCCCGCCGATCCGATGGTTCCATACCTGGCCTGTCGGGTCCGGCGTAGCTTGCGATTTGTGTTTGTTGCTTGGCTGCTTTGGGCGTCTGGACTTTTTCGCCTTTTGGGGACCGTGGGCCGTGTCCACTGCATGCGGTTAGTACTCAGTACTTTGGTACTGCTCCCTCCGATCAACAAAAATGCTCCTGACTTCTCAACGAGGCAATGACCCTACTCCGTCCTTAGTGGCGGACAACGGACTGAAAATCAGAGGAGATCAAACATTTTTCTCATCCGATCACTATTATGTGGCGTCTTTCTGCTGGCCATCCGTAATTACGGTTAATTTAGAGTAAAACTGAGAGATACAACACATATATATAATTTAATACATAGGTTTAAATCGATGTTATTTTGATATTTTAGTTTTTTTCTTTCTAAGAAACATAGTATTTTATAAATGGTCCATCGTGAAAACTAATGGTCGGAATATACATTTGTCTCCGCCGTGAACAAACGCATTGAAATATAATGTCTTAGGCCCAATAACTTTAATATTAAGCTCTTTTTAAAATAAAATTAGACTACTGGTGAGTACTTGTTAAAACAAAATTGCGTAGATGCCTTCGGTACAACAAATTACTACCTCCATTTCATATCATAATATAAGATGTTTGATTTTTTAGTTGTAACGTTTGACCATTCGTCTTATTCAAAAATTTAGTACAAATATAAAAAATGATAAGTCATGCTTAAAGTTATTTTGATAATAAAGTATGTCATAAGTAAAATAAATAATATTTTTATAATTTTTTGAATAAGCCAAATGATCAAACATTGAAAAAAAAAGTCAAACATCTTATATTATCAAACGGATAGGAGACGGAGGGAGTAATATATTTAAGTAGCCGCTTACTGCTCAAGACAATAAAAAATGCGGCCTATTACGTTTAAATTGCCCCTTTGACCGTGCATGGTATACTAAAACTCCCCCTAAAATTCTCACAATTCTCGGCAAAAATGGGCAGTGATGCTGTGGATACAGTGTTGATTGGCCTACTATATATCCATTCTTTTTACTACTACTAGACGCACGTGTTGTACGTACAATCCATATACCAGTCGTGCCAAACAAAATTGGGTAATGAAATGGACCTGCATTTAACCTTACAGTTACATGTCACCGAATGTGCAACCTCACATGTCACTTTCTAATCCAAATATCCAATGCCTTCACACAATCACACGTTCATCCATACACCTGTACACGATGCATGGTCACGAAGAACATGGCTCATATCTCGCTCTTGCACACATTCAGCTACCTTTATGCTGCCACAGGTGCCAGCCGTTTTCGTTTGGGAAGTTTCAGTGTGCATGTAGGAAAAGCAGTAAAGGAAGATGCCGTTTTTTTCCCCCTCTCTTGTGGCGTTTTATGCTATCGGTTACAGGAGAGACAACGTTCGGCCCTCCTCTCCTCCTTCCTTTTGGCCATTGGGAACCAAAAACAAAAATCATGGGAGCATGATGCAATCACCATCTATATCTGCTTTGGAGAAGCCAATGGATGGAATTTGTGCTCCACTGGGTGATGAGAATTAAAGCTTGGATTGTGTAGCAGGGAATGTATAGCACAGAGCTGAGATGTGATGAGATGGAGAAGAGGGGAGGGAAAAAAGGCGAGATTTTTATACCTACCTTGTGAGCACCAGCCTATTGCCTGTCAAGCTTCCTGATTAAGAGATACCTTCCTCCTGGGATTACCGAACCATTACCTTCTTTCCTTTCTTCCCCGTCTCTCCCTTTCTTTTCTCGCTCTAGATAGTTTGGTTTGGCCTCTTCTCTCCTCTCTCCTGATGCGCGTCGCCATCAGCATAATGCCGGCGGTGCTGTTGCTGTCTGCAAAGGTGTCGGGGATGCACGCGCGGTGGTGGTAGGCGGCCAAAGAAGTTTTCTTGGGGTTGGGGGGGAGGGGGAGGGAGAGGAGTCCGGCGGGGTGGGCGGGCTGGCATGAAGGACTTGGTGTCGTGCTTCAGCGAGCACGCCGTGCGGATCTCTGACGTCGCGTGCTCCGGCGGCGCAAATGCGGGGGCGGCGGCCGCCTGCGCGGCGGCAGGTGTGGCGGGGGGCGGCGATGGTGGTGGTGGTGGCGTGGGGAGGGCGGCGGTGAGCGCGGTGACGAGCGTGTACAGGTCGCGGCTCTCGGCGTCCGGGAAGGATTTGGTGATCGACGTGACGTGGTCGCGGGCGCCCGACGGGCCGGCGCTCTCCGTCGCCGTCCACGACGCGGCGGCGGCGTCGTCGAGGCTTCGGGCCGGCGGGGCCGCCGCCGCGGCGCCGAGGCACCTGCACAGGAGGAAGGGGAGCGGGACGTTCACCGCCGGGAGCTGCGTGGTGGGCGTGTTCTGGGACTTCGCGGCGGCGCGGTACGCGGCGGGGCCCGAGCCGGTGTCCGGGTTCTACGTCGCCGTCGTCGCCGACGCCGAGTTCGTCCTCCTGCTCGGCGACATGAGCCGCGGGTACGTGGAGCGGTTGCACGGCGGGATACCGATCGCCGGGTCACGGATGGCGCGGCGGCGGGAGCGGTTCGTCGGGTGCGGGTGCTGGTCCACGAGAGCGCGGTTCCTTGATTCCGGCGCCGAGCACGAGATCGTCGTCGCGCTGGACGGCGATGCGGAGGCGTGGGTGACCGTCGACGGGCGGAAGGTGGTGCAGCTGCGGCGGCTGCGGTGGAACTTCCGCGGCAGCCACACCCTCTTCCTCGACGGCGGCGCGCCGGTGGACATGACGTGGGACCTCCACGGCTGGCTCTTCCACGCGGTCGACCCCTCGCCGGCCTCCTCCTGCGCCGTGTTCACGTTCCAGACGCGCGGCGCGTCGGAGACAAAGTTCTGGATAGAGGACGACGGCGACGCCGATGCCGACGACGAGCTGGAAAAATCTCAGCCACCGGCAGCGCCGCGCGGTCACAGACAGAAGCTAGCCGGCGGCGGCGGTGGCGGCGCGCCGTCAGGGCAGGGTTTCTGCCTGCTGATCCAAGGTTTCAGGAGCTCATCCAAGATCATCGCTTGATCTGTAAATGCCATGAGAGATCTGCCATTCTTTCTCACTTCTTCTTCTTGCTTGCTTACTTTGCTTGTGAATTTAGGATCAAAATTCGATGATGGGTTGGTGCTAATTCTTACTGATTAATCCGATGCATGACAGGAGTGTGAAATGTAGGAGTAGGAGTTGGAAGGTTGACATATACAGTACAACGGGTTGTGTGTTTCGTTTTGGTTTGCTGTCGTCGCCGTGCAGATTTAAGACATGATGACTGTAACAATGTTCTAATTTGCAGAGAATACACCAAAAGGTTGCAACTTTTTACATGGCATGTTTTTGCTTCTCTTCATTTCATCCTCTGATGTTAAATTTTGATTGGAACAGAATTTGTAAGTTGCTGGAGTGATAACAGAGGGCTCTAGAACTGAATCATAATCATCATACATGAACACGCAAAACTTGTTAAAAATAATCGTGGATTTGACAAGTTAAATGGAGATAAGGATCAAAGCACTTTCTCCATAATGCTGCACGATTGTTGTCATTTTCGTTCTTGAGGAAACTACACACGTCCAGTCTTAATTTTTTTTCCCTAAATCCATATCTATCATTTTCACAGTTGGTGATAGCTCATTTGGTAAGACCGTGAGGAGTACAGTTTATGCTATCTCGAAATTAAAAAGAATATAACTCACGTTGGACTCATCAAACATATTGTAGTAAAATCACCACCTGTTCATAACACGCAACAAATTTGCATTACAAAAACAGGCTGCTGTTCTTCAAACTGCCACGCATTCCTATCATTGCCGGCTGCAATATCTTAAAAATTAGACGAGTCATTCTGAATACACATTCCTATCATTGTTCTAACATCATCCTGCCTGACACTTTCTAGACCAGTCACCAGTGGAAAATGCTCAAACAATTTGGAATTCCCTACAATTTTTTCGTTTTTAGAATAGTTCTTTTTTTTTTTTGAACAGAAGTGTACAAGTTCTGACTTCTGACTTGGGGAATGTAGCCACTGGAACAGCTACTACCTCTTGATGAGTCTTGGCATGCATGCCTTGATCACGACAGCTTTGCTACGTAATTGACCAGCTAATATTCCTAAACATGGCTGTGACTTTTCATCCAAACCTGCTTAGGGATGCTACGTTGCTTGCCCGTCAGGCCAACATGTTAGGTTAGTGAGAGCCAGCCCAAGTGTTCGGCCATTTATGGTTTATGCACGGTAACACAAGGGCATCCTTGAAAAATGATATTCAATTTCCTTTGTTGATTTGTAGTGTCACCGATCGCCATAATCATACGAACGGAAATGCAGAATTGGGTGCATAAACTCTTACTCCCATCGTTTACCTTTTAATAGCTTATAAGTCGTTGATAAAATTTAAAATTTAAAACTTCATTTTATAATTGATTATGAGGTTTTTTTATCGTAATTTATTTTTCAACATTGTTTTTTAAATCTTTTAAATTATTAACGACATGTATAAATGTTTTTACTATAAATTGTTTTTTGGTCGCTGCTATAATCAACTTACTGATAGTATTTAATTCATACCGTTAATCTATTTTTATTAGAGGATTGTGATTAAACTATACTACCAACAATATTAGGTGTAGTAGACATTTGAAGGGGTAATATCATCCTTTTATTGGGATCTTTGTTGCAAAAAATAAAATTAGAAAATACTAATTAACAAAGTATAAAAATATCATTTTTCTATTAGTAGTATAATGCTATAAGTAAAATACACCAGAGAGTTGCCTAAAAGTTTTACGTGCTAAAGAATGCGCTTATGCGCGTAATAAAGCTGCAATTCAAGTACATGGAGTAATACCTTGCAGCATTCAATGATCACAGAATGCACCAATCAAAATGCCTAACTTATATGATCAACAAACATTAATTCTTTGGAGGAAATTATTGATATATCCCTCCAAAAAGTTCAGTCTTCAGGATTAATTAGCCCTTGCACGCATTAATGATACGTGTGTTATAGGTAGTTATATTAGTGATACATGCAGGAATAAATTCTAAAGTTCCAACCTTAGCGAGGACAATGATGATCTCAGGTCTCGTATAAGCCAAACAGAAAAAAAAACAAAACAGATGGTACGATGCAGTACGTGCAGCAAATCCAGCAGATAAGTACCGAGAAATGAGTAAACGGGATCTCACTACTGATTAGTAGTGATTAGGTACGGTGCAGTACATGCAACACATTCAGGAGAAAAGTGCTGAGAATTAAGTAATCAGGATGCAGGACTGGTTAGTGTCAAAGGCTCAAACACATTCAAGAGGACAATAAAACATGAATCGCGTACACAACAGGACAATAATATGAAATGAAAGGAGGTGCAAGGATGCTGAGAAGGAACTGAATTTGAAACCAGAAGAAAGTTGATCAACTATCAAAAGCATTGTCTAACTAAGCTGCCAAAGCAAATTAATAAAGGAGCCCTCTTTGCCAGGCTACTAATCTCTTAGATTGTCATCATTACGGCACCGGTATCATGACGCCAAGTCCACATGGAATAGGAGTAAGTGACAAAAGAAAAATAATGGAGGCTCATATTAGCTTTGAGCAGAAACATTTGTTGTTCAGTTGCAAACTTGCAATCCCAGATGCTTGTCTGAAGCAGCTAAACATTGTACGAAAATGGTATTCAGCTCACAGTGTGGTGTTCAACTCAGGAAAAGAGCACAAAGTAGATATCAAACCATTGGACCACAAATGGACAAACTGGAATTTTCTGACTGCACTACTATTTAACAATGTATATACAGGCTCAAACATTAGAAGGCACTATATTAACCATAAACTGAACTACTTACAGTACAGAACTACAATCTCCTACTTGATGTTTTGAAATGCTATGAGACGATGAATAACGGCAAATCATTTATATACAAAAGAACAGAAAAGTATGTTAGAATATGTCCCACTTGATTCTTACTCAAAGAAACGTCTGTTCAGAACAAGTGTACTGTATTGTGCTTCAAAGAATAACAACCGATCATCCTCTTTGATAACATGGTCAGTCCGGCTAACTCGCTCAGTCAACTAAATAAGCAGTGACTTCAGATTAATGAAACACTGATTGATATAATATTGAGTAGAATCCCCCACATTTGTTAATGTTCCCTGTGAGTTAATGGCTGATGATTTGTTGTAATACTAGGGTACCGCAGGAATAAAAAGTCACGAGTCTGAACATTGTATGCCAATAAAAACTGAAGCATCAGTCTAGAGTCTAGAAACTGGATACTCCATGTGTTCATCCATATTGCTTTTTGGCATGTGAGTCGAAACCATGTGTGAGGCTGAACAATTCCAATTCATGAGATTCTGAGGTTGACTGGTGATTAAGAGGCATGCTGTCACCAGTTGTACCCCTTTGTAGTGCACCACGTCATGTCCGAATTCCTAGACGATTGTAACACTATACCATGATCAAATATTCCTTGAGTAGTAAAGAAAGGTTACTGATATACAAGAATAAAGGAACCTAATTTTAGGATGAAAAACAATGTTTTATTGATCACTCCAGCTTCTGAACAATGTTTCCTCAGCTTCTTAACCGAATTTGACTGAAAGCTAACAATGTTTTATTGATAACTACGAGTAAGAACTGCACTGGGAATTTCAGCATCATTCAGAGAATGGAGAAGTCTGTAGAATCTGCTCTACATCTACGGTCAATATTTTAGGCCCGGTTTCAAACATCTCTACTTCATTCTCCGAAGTTGCACTTCTGGCAGCAACTGAAATGACCTTTCAGCAGACAATATGGTGATTGCTTGCAAATGAAAAATAAAAATATAACATTTTTATACATATTCTTAGCGATTTAAAAGCTAATGTTGGAAAATAAACTTCGGTAAAAAAAAATCCCAAAATCAACTGCAAATTTATGGTTGAAAATTCAATTTTTAGCTTGTAAGCATAAGCAAAAAGATGGGGTGCAATGATGGAAGTTTTAAATAGACAAATAAACGATTCAGGTGTTTCATCCAGCAAGAGAGCAACACCAAATACAATAATCTGCTTATGATGATTGATACCAATGAAGGGAGCAACAGGGAGATCACTCTTGCTTGATCCATTAGGTTGCATCAAACAAGATAGCATCCCCAAAGTAATAACCTTCCATCATTGACCGTGCATCGGGCCACCAGCTAATTAGTTTGTTGCTTGCTCCCTGTCATCAAGTTGCACAGCATAGAAAAAAGATGGATCCTCCAGCTTCTTATCTTTCAGATATTCTAAAAGAAACTGAGCATCCCCATTTTCAAGTTTTCTTCAGGGCAAATTCAACCAACTCAGCCTCACGGGTAGCCTTCAAAAGAGAAACTCTGGTACTTCATCAGGCAGATTAGAATCCTCACCCCTCTCGTTTGGCTGAGCTGTGGTCAATTTTCGGTGAGACTGTAGCAGGTCTGCATTTTGTGGGTGCACAAGAAGATAGTTCTGTTCATAGATGACTTTAGTCACAAGCCAGGCAACGTCACAACTAACTTTAAGCTCAATCCTGGCCATACAATTAGTTCTGGCAGTTTCGCATTTCCTCTTTATGTGAGCAATATCGGTCTGGCATACAGCTTCCTTGCGTCATAAGAAGAATCCGTTGCACACACTGAAACCTTTTCTTTTAGCATACTTACTGTAGAACAGATAAGCCTCCTCTTCTGATTGGAATACCATACCAACTTCCTGTTCCATATCGACTCTGTCAGGTCCTCTTTGTTTAATACAAGGTGATACTGAAGCATTATCAATTGTGTTTGGTCCTCCAGGTATATTATCAGTCCCATTGTGAATAGCACCTTCATCGTTTGAACCATCCTTGTTAGTCTCCCAATTCTTTTATATCTGAAGACAAAGCGCATATTTTCATCCTAGTTGTGCATTTTAAGAATACATTATTTTGTTTAAGTATTACTGTTGGATAAGTTAGTTGTGCAAATACATAATTTGGTTAAGTATTACTGTTGGATAACTTAGTTGTGCAATACAAACTTCAGACTGAACCATTAAGATAACAGGCCAAACACCTATCCTGAGTAGAATTAATGGGAGAAGATGCACTGTGCCATAATCACATCCTAAATAGCTAGCATACACCTTGCTCTGAACTTATTGGGAAATACCATGATGCATTCAACATGACCACATTTCAGAAACAGCATGCTATCAATGCCACCTGCCAAACCCAGGCTACAGACATTTCATCACACCACAATATTGCGAATTTTCCACTGGCAAATTCTACTATAAAGAAAGCCATGTTTTTGCTAAATCAAGCGAACGTATTATACGTCTATACCCACAACATATTCCCTACAGGGAATAATCCAGTACATTTCCCTCCAATGAGCCATAAAAAATGGAAGTAATCTCGATTCTCGAGTGTACCAAAGAACGAAGCTAAGAATTCGCACACAAAGAACTGAGGTAAGCAGCAAGCTCCCGAACCTGACGAAGCAGGGCGCGAGGGACAGAAGGCAGGTCTCCGAATCAGACCACGAATCCTGCCTGGTGGCTCGTCGGAGCAAGGATACACTACCCGGCACGGCAGCAGCAGGCGGCGGCGGGCGGCGGCGGCGCGTCGAGGCGGAGAGGCGTCGCACCCGGCCACCACTTCACGGCGGGCCGGGCCCGAGGACGGAGTTCTCTTCGGCCATCTCTTTAATGGGCCGAGGCTGGAGGCCTCTAATGGGCTGGGCCTGATCTGCCGCCGCCAGCCCGCTACACGTGTGGCAGGTGTAGCCCACGGCCCACCAGGGTGTGCGGGCGAGGCGGGGGGCGAAGTCGTCGTCGTCGACGACGACGGCGACGTGGACCACGCAGATGGACCCGTCGTGCCCTCCGTTCCCGCAGGCGCCGCCGCTGCAGCTGCAGCCCGGTCTGCCCGGGCTGGAGCTGCCGACACTGGACCTGGAGCGCGTCGGCGGCGACGGCAGGGCGGCGCTGGCGGCGGCCTGCCGGGATCTGGGCGTGTTCCGGGTGGTCAACCACGGCGTCCCCGGCGAGCTCCGTGGGCGGCTGATGGAGCTGGGGAAGCAGCTGCTGGGTCGGGAGCCCTTCGAGCTGAAGAAGGCGCAGCCGGGCTACTTCTGGGGAACGGCGGCGCTGCAGTCGCTCCGCGTCAAGGACGTCAACTGGCTGGAGGGGCTCCATGTCGATCTCGTCCCCGGCTCGTCGCCGTCTCCGTCGCGGGTCGGCGATGGTGGCGATGGCTGGATTCGGGTCAGGGCGCTCATGGCGGAGTACGGCGACCACATGGCCCGCATCGCCCGCAAGCTGTTCGACGCCCTCGCCGCCGAGCTGGGCCTCGACGGGCCCCAGACGGCGTCCTACCTCGCTGAGCGCCGGGGCTTCCTGCGCCTGTACCGCTACCCGCCCTGCCCCTCCTCCCACTCTCGCCTCGGGATGGAGCCCCACACCGACAGCTCCGTCCTCTCCATCATCCTCGGCCAGGACCACGCCGGCGGCCTGCAGGTGCTCCGTGGCGGCGCGTGGCACGACGTCTCCCCGGCGCCCGGCGAGCTCCTCGTCAACCTGGGCGACATGATGACGGCCATAAGCGGCGGCCTGTACCAGAGCGCGCGCCACAGGGTGCTGGCGAGCCGGCCCTCCACGGAGAGGCTGTCGTGCTGCTACTTCGCCTTCCCGCGGGACGACGCCGTCCTCGAGGCGCCCGGCGGCATCAGCAGCGCGTACAGGCCCTTCTCCTACAGGGAGTTCCGCGAGCAGGTGCAGGCCGACATCAAGGCCACCGGCACCAAGGTCGGCCTCAGCCGCTTCCACGCCACAACCACCAGGTTATCTTTGTTGCCAAATTGTTCTTGACTAGGGCTGCTGTGTTCTTTTCAGCCAGAAAAACAAAAGATTATCTGATTTTCTATAGCTATTTAATAGTATAAATAATGAAATTAACAATTAAGTAGTTGAAAATCTAGTTTAGAAATGTGTGGTGATAATTTCTATATATATTTTTTTTCAAAAAACACATGCCATCAGTGCGTTTGCTAAAAGTCTTTGTGGTGTAATTAGCCGGGTAAAAAACTTTATTTGTAAAAGGTAGAATATGATGTGCCAGATTTTAGTACAGTAATCCAGGGTGTCAATTTGTGTTTGTAATGACAAGACTAACCGTATGTCTGAATAAAAGGAGAATACATTCATGATAAACCTTCCCGGTAACAATACATTTGAAGATAAATGATACTACAACCAATATATGGTAGATTATGACACCGTTTTACAATTCTTTCGAAATGCATATTATTTACCATGGACAGTAAGTATCACTTGGCATAGTTAGGAGCCTAAAATGTAACATATAATTCAGAATAATCAGTTCAGGATTTATTTTCACAGATGACCCGCTGTCGCTAAGCTAATATAAAGGATGGTATGTGTTGTGCGGGTGAGGTGGAAACAATCAATGTGATACAAATGGTAACAAAGGTGTGAAGCTCATGTCTTACAAGGAAACAAAAGCAAAGCTGTGAAGCACAATTCTCATTGTATGAACTAAAATAAATGGCCAAACTTCAAGCTGCTTAAGGAAAGCCAGACAAATAATAGAATGTGTTAGATGATTACTGTAAGGATTCAGGATTCTGGACTACCTATACTGAATTCGCCAAGAGCCCTACCGGAGCAACCATGGCATGCATTGGATGATTATTGTGGGGATTACATTGCATATAATTGAGTTCATCAGTAGCATCCAATTTGGTCAGCTGATTGTGCAGTGCTGTGGGGTGCTTCTTCAGGGGCTCAGGGCTACCTGACTGTCGGTTAATGTCTTCATGATTATATAGTAAATCCTGTGTTGCACTGCTATTCTCAAGAGTCAAAACTAAGCTTCAGAGATTGAACGTTACATGTCAGAACCAACCCAGAATACATTGGAAGCTGTTATTTGTACATGGATGTAAAAAAAGGACTCCCATAATATAATTGCTGAAGGTATGTATTATCTAAAGCATAGCTGAAGATTCCTCAGTCATTTCACATCCATGAACATGCTGATAAGTGATAACACCGCTGTGAATTCTTTCTATTGCTCCTAGATAGAATACACCATGCCACTTTTTTTTATTTAGGCTCCTTACAACAACGGATTGTTGCTCGAAATGAAGAGCACAAGGTCTGGGAAGATAGCATTCAATCATATTTACTATATATAAATCCAATCCAGCTTGATGAGAAATTACTTTCACCACACTGCCAACACTGGTCCAATGATAGGATAAATATAATTTCTTTTGCCACTTTTGTGTACATGGCGCGACGCAGGGCGTGCCAACATGGACAGCGGCACCTCGTCACTCGACGTGGGGAGATGAAAGTGAGGGAAGACTCTGACTTGTGGGATCCATTCCGTTTTCTATGTACAAAAAAGTGGCACATAGTTAAGAAATTGTTTATGTTCGATTGTAATTTCGTAAGGGCAAATTTAAAAGGGTATATGGAGAGTTGCCACTTTTTTATGGTGGCAAATGGTTAAAATTTTCCAAATTCTGGTGCCCGTTTGCTTAACCTAAAGTGTCTTATGGTGAACAAAATTAACACCATTATCTTTTTGCTTATGCTTATAAATCAAAATTTAAATTTTAAAAGTTAAATTTGGATCTGATTTTAAGGCTTTCACATCGTAGTTTATTTTCAAGCATTTACTTTTAGATCACTAAGAACATACATATAAAAGTTTTACCTATAAATTATTTTTAAGCGGTTTTGTTTATGCTTATAAATAACAAGGCAATGAGGTCGTAAGATTTTTAGTATGTCAAGTAGCAGCTCAGTGCAATCTAAATCATGTATAACTTCAACAATCAGCATACCTGTAAATAAATTCTGATTAATCCCATGTTCATAACTCATGCAATTGTACTACTCTCTCCGTTTCACAATCTCTCCGTTTCACAATTCAAGACTTTGTAGCATTACCTAAATTCATATATATTGTACTACTCTCTCCGTTTCACAATTCAAGACTTTGTAGCATTACCTAAATTCATATATATAAATGAAACATTCATATATATAAATGAAACGGAGGTGGTAGTATCCAAGAGAGGACTAACAGGACATCAATGACAAGTTCCAACTTCCAATTTCAGTTTACAACCCAATCGGAGAATCAATTAATTGGACCAAACTGAAACATTCAATATTAATTGGGCCATGAAACTATTGGTCCCAGTTTCCTTCCTAGATGGTACAATTGCAATTGGTCGTAATGGATAGTTAGGTCGTGTTTGGTACAACTCTGGATCTGAGATGTTTTGAAGTTGGATATTTCCAACTCCATAAATGAATGGATTCGGTTCATGATTAGATAAATAACCTATAAATAAGCCATTTTATTTCTATTTTATTATAAAAAACAAAAATAAATAAACTACTTCCATTTAACTTGAAAACTCTAAATCCAACATAGATGCTGGATCTGAAGCTGTGCTCGAGAGAGCCTCAGTGTGCATGAGGGGGAGTTATTCCTGCTCCAAACTCTGAATGACAACTGAAACTCGCACAATCCGCTCCTACTACCTCTGTTTCATATTGTAAGTCTTAATTCATTGATAGATATATATATATTTTATATATATATGTCTAGATTTATTAACATCTATATGAATCTAGACAATACTCTGAAGTTACGAATCGGAGGGAGTGCCTTGTCGCATTAATCATGCATCTTCTTCAGTACTACGTACCGCCTCCGAGTCATGACGCTTGCAATAGCACTGCAGCGGCCCAGCACACGGAGTTCTTTAATCACTGGCGCCGTGCCAATAGTTCCATCTAAGAAAAGCCCAAGCCAGATCCGGAATTCGGGTGCAGAACTACGTACTACGGCCACGGCCCACTTCATGGCCCATCCACCACTCCATGATCCCTCTCGCCTTGCTTGCACAGGTGGAAAAAGTACGCATAAGATCCCTCGTCTCGTCACTGAGTTACAAAATCATCCTTAAATCGAAAAACCAGATATGACACATCCTTCGACTTCCAAAACCGGCGCAAACAAGGTCCCTTGGTGGTTTTGTCCTGGTTTTGAATGATGTGGCACCTATGTGGCTCCTTTAACTAAGGTGGTGTTTAGATTGAGAAAATTTTTGAGAGAAGTGTCACGTTAAATGTTCGACCGAATGTCGGAAGGGGTTTTTGGACACGAATGAAAAAAAACGAATTTTATGGCTAGCCTAGAAACCGCGAAACGAATCTTTTGAGCCTAATTAATCCGTCATTAGCACATGTTGGTTACTGTAGCACTTATGGCTAATCGTGGA
Organism: Oryza brachyantha; assembly: GCF_000231095.2. Lineage (NCBI taxonomy): Eukaryota > Viridiplantae > Streptophyta > Magnoliopsida > Poales > Poaceae > Oryza > Oryza brachyantha. Next base: position 9,652,419 of record NC_023166.2, read on the forward strand.
CTAATTAGGCTCAAAAGATTCGTCTCAAGATTTCTTTCATAACTATGTAATTAGTTTTTTTCATCTATATTTAATGCTTTATTTAGGTGTCCAAAAATTTAATGTGATGTTTTTAGAAAAAAAATTTGGTAACTAAACCAGGCCTAAGTCATCTTCCCATATGACATTGACTTGGCGTGTCCGTGGAAATTTGATAAAAAAAAACATGGGCCTACCCACTTGACAGTTACACTAGAAAATAATAAAAAGAATTGATGGTCCCTTGTGGGCCCCATGTCATCCTCTGCTTCCTCCTTCCTCTCCTCCTTTCTCCTCGCCACACAGCGTCAGGCGGAGCGGGCAAGCTCGCCGGCGTCGTCGGCCCTGACTCCTCCCTCTCCGTCTTCATTCCCCCTCTCTTATCTTCCAGCCGATGAACTCCGACGAGCTGCACTAAGATACGGATATGATATACTGAAGCTAAATATGTCCATTTACTCAAAATTTAAATCGCACATATCAGATAGCATAGAAGTATATGGTAAGAATGCCAGGAAAGATATTCCAAACACCTAACCAATCACCCACAGTAAAAAGGACTAAAAACCTACTCCCATTAGTCGAGCTTTAATCTACCAGATCTAGTCCGAAACCCAACACTACGAGCCCAAACAAATCTAGCAAATCCCCGCCCGCTCTAAGCATTTCAAACCAAATCAGCTTTTTATATTTTGAAAAAAAAAACTGCACCGATAAGAGAGCATCAGCACAGAGCAGCAAGCCATACGTTTGTCTCCTCTGAGGACCTTGTGGATCAGCTCCTCACGGCCGAAGAGGCAGAAAACCTTGGCCTCAGTGGCCGCCGCCGCGGCTGCCTTCGCTCGTCCGCTTCGGAATCCGACGACGGAGCCGGTCCCCTCCCCCGTTGCCGACGTGGAGCTTGTTGGTGATCTTCTCCATGAGCGTCTCCGGCTTGGGCTCGCGCCGCCCTCCTCCGGCCTAGAGGAGAAAAGTGTGTGCGAGAGAGGGCAAGGGTCCGGAGAGGGTGATGCCGTGGCATCATGGCACGTGGGGCCTACGTGGGTCCCACGCTGACTTGGCTGCCACATCATACAAAACCGGATCAAAACCACCTGGGACTTCACCTGAACAGTTATATAAGTTTAGGGTGTACTATATCATCTTTTTACGGTTCGTGGACGATTTTGTAACTCAATGACAAGATGAGGCACCTTGGATATACTTTTTCTTGCACAGGTCAATATGGCTGGAATTAGGTCTATTCGAAATAGTTGAGAGCAAGATAGCGAAGAATTATCTTATTGTTACGAGATCTAATGAGTGTAAACTATTAAATTGACTATGTAAATAAAATTATTACTATAAAGGATAAAAGATAATTAACTTATATATAGAAATGTTTTGGACGAAAAACACCGTTTAACAGCTTCAACATCTTGCGCTAGAAATTCCATACAGCTGGAAAAGAACGGGACCTAACCCCGGGGTACTGCGTGCCCTCTCATGTACTGAATTTACTGATCCCTCTCTCGCGGCGATGAGCAAAGCAGGGAAAATTGCCAGCCGGGGCTATTCTTAATAGTCACCATTTCCGATTTCTCTTACTGAGAAGACCATGTTTTTTACCGCTCTTTTTTTTTACATCACTCTTTAACTGCGAGACGGTTTCAGACTTTCTGTATGTCATGTCATTTTGGATTTTTGCTTTGCTAATTCGTGACGTATCCAAACAAAATGATTGCATGTACACAGTACAGCAGAATTAACATTTTTTTAGGTGGAAAAGTTGGTAGTGACCGTAATCCCCACAATCGGTGATATTAGCAGCCTCTCACCGGATTATCTAAATTTAGATATTTGAATGATAATCTAAAACAGTTTCATAATCTATATCTCTTTATACTCCAGCAGATCATCCATATATGACATCCACTATATTTCTTTGGAGGAAAGAGACAGGACATCCAAATATAGAGTTTCTCTTTTCAAATATGAATGACATCTAAAAATAAATGATGTGATAGATGTTCTACTGAAAATAAATAATGAGATAAATGTTCTGCTAAAGCTCAATCTTTACCTTTCATCCTCTATTTTTAAGACAGAGGATGAGATAAATGAATTGTTGGGATGCTCTAAGTATATTGTGCCACTCTAAAAGTTGGCACTCTAAAAATGACACTCACAATAAGTGATGGATCTTAAAAAAGTATTAAAAAAAAGCTGATGCATTCTTTAGCATTCGTCTACACGCTTACTGATATCTCTTTAACCCTTCATTCCTTTAAGTAATGACAAAAAAATTGTTTGGAGGGCTAAAAGGGCTGCAATGGCACGAATAGGGTAGAAGGGACTCTAACCCATCTAGCACGGTAACAGATCCGGCTTGCTCATAATATTACTCTCCCCGTTCTATCTTATATATAAGGCATATTAGTTTTTTTACGGTCTCTAATATTATACGTGGTATATCAAATTTTATCCGCAGCCCGTATGGGCAAAGTTTACGTGTAAATTTCTCACTCAATAATCCTGTACGCACCATCCCTGTCGGCACGTAGTTAATGTACACTGTTACATGGATCTCATCATACGACCATACCTTGATACCCCGTAATACTACACACTTAAGTGCAATGCACTTAGTGCACATTCATTGTGGTGTTTCCATACATGCTTCTCCCCTATATTTTTTTATATGATATCATTGACTTTTAAATCTACAGTTGATCATTCGTCTTATTTAAAATTTATATCTAAAATGTAAAATTATAAAGCATATTTAAAGTTCTTACAGTAACAAATCATACTATAACAAAATAATTAATGATTATATATTTTTTGAATAGGACTTAAACGTGGACGTAAAAGTCAACGGCACTATATAAAAATATGGAGGTAGTATTTGATTCATCTAACAATTACACGATCATCCAGTATAGTTAATTAATTCTGCACTATGCACAAGCAGGAGCAATCGTTCCTTCATTGCCAGTTTTAGATAGCTAATGGATGCATACAGTATTTGTGGTACCTGGTACGCTCCCTGGAAACAACGATTTCTCAAAAAAAAAAGGCAATGTACATCAGTATTTGTTACACATTTTTCCTGAGATATTTGTTAGCTTTACAATTTAATTCATTCATACAAGTTATTTTTCTGTCCATAATCCATGGTAGCCACATCATCATGATTTATATGTACCATGATATTATTATAGGGTCACATAATTTTGCTTATACTTATAAGTCAAGTTTAAATTTTCAGCCTTAAATTAAAGTTGATTTTAATGTTTTTTATCTTAGTTTATTTTCTAAATTTACTTTTATATAGGTAAGAACATGTCTATAATTTTTTATTGACAAATTATTTTTTATTTGTAAATATGTCATTTAACCTTTTCATGCCAACCGATAACCGCCACAGATAATTCAATTAGAACTGTACATGTTATCAATGTGTGTCTATCTATATGGCACACCTTTGATTATGTCCTGACATTTGCATCAAATAATCAGGGTTGGAGAAGTAACCGACAATAAAACATTCACAGTAAAGAAGAAAAAACTTCTACATATAGCCAATGCAAGTAGGTAATGTCTCCGTTGCATAACCAGGGAGATGAACACCAAAAAAGGAGCTACTCCCTCTATTTCATAGACTATATTTTTAGCCTTAAAATTTGTCCTTAAAAAATTCATTTCTAGGACATACAACCATGTAACTCAATCACACTAAGCCACACATATTTAATTAGAGCCTAGGAAATATAACAATGAGTATTAAGGAGATAAACCTGACCCTATAGTGATTTCATTCTTATTACTAATTTGTCTTAGAATTGCTAGAAATAAACAACACCATCTTTTTACTGAAATTAGCACAAATAAAACAACTTATTAATGATTAAAAAATTATTTAGAGATAAAATTTCTATATACATGTTCATAGCAAACTAAGCAAATGTTAAAAATAAACTATGATGAAAATTCCTATATAATTCCAAATTTTACTTTTAAATTTTAACTTATAATCATGAGCATAGGCGAAACTCCGTAACAATATATAGTACTGTCCTGCGGGTGATTGAGAAAGGGGGCGAAGAGGCCACTGTCCATGCCTAAATTTTGCACCACTCATAACTATGCTACCGGTTTTTGGGCAGATGAGAATGCAACACTATGATGCTTGCTAGCTACCATCACGAACACTGCGCTCGCGACGGTGCTCCACAGCAAGCAGATTAAGCTAGTATATGGCTTGCACGCCAGTGACGTCCGACACACTGGAGTAGATCAGTAGAGTGGTGTGGCCGGCCGGTCTCCGCCTCCCTACTCTTGAATGCGCGCCAACCACATTTCACGCCTCATTTACTCCGCCCCTCTGACCTCCCTCCCCGCCCCATATAACGCCTCTCGCCGGAGCCGATCGGTCGACGCCTGCCTACTCGATCCAACCAACCCACGACGATCCATCCCTCGACGGTGACTTGCATTAAACTTGCTGTTGCATTTGCCATGGCCATGCTGACGACGTGGTTCGCCATGCCGGCAGCGTCGCTTGTGGCCGGCGTCGTCTTCACGGCCGGCGTGGCCGCGGCGGTGGCCGCCGCGGCGGCGAGGCGCTGGCGGCACAGGGGCCTGCGGCTGCCGCCCGGCCCGCCCGGGTGGCCGGTCGTCGGGAACCTCCTGCAGGTGGTGTTCGCCGGGAAGCCGTTCATCCACTACATCCGCGACCTGCGGCGGGAGTACGGGCCCATCCTGCGGCTGCAGATGGGGGTGCGCACGCTCGTCGTCATCAGCAGCGCCGAGCTGGTGCACGAGGCGCTCGTCGAGAAGGGCCGGGAGTTCGCGACCAGGCCGGCGGAGAGCACCACGCGGACCATCTTCTCGTCCAACAAGTTCACCGTCAACTCGGCGGTGTACGGGCCCGAGTGGAGGTCGCTGCGGCGGAACATGGTGTCCGGGATGCTGAGCGCGACGCGGCTCCGGGAGTTCCGCCCCGCGAGGCTCCGGGCCATGGAGAGGTTCGTGGCGCGGGTGCGCGCCGAGGCCGCGGCGTCGCAGGACGGGGCGTCCGTGTGGGTGCTCCGCAACGTGCGGTTCGCGATGTTCTGCGTCCTGCTCGACATGACGTTCGGCCTGCTCGACCTCGACGAGGAGCTCGTCGTGCGCGTCGACGCCGTCATGAAGCGCGTGGTGCTCGCCGTCTCCGCGCGCATCGACGACTACCTCCCGTTCCTCCGCCCCTTCCTCTGGAGGCAGCACCGCCAGGCGGTCGCGCTCCGCCGCGAGCAGATCGACACGGTGCTCCCGCTCATCAACCGCCGCCGCGCCATCGTCCGCGACATGAAGGCTGGCTCGCCGCCCGACCCCAGCGTCGCCGCGCCGTACTCGTACCTCGACTCCTTGCTCGACCTCCGCGTCGAGGGCCGCGACGCCGTGCCCACCGACGAGGAGCTGGTAACACTCTGCGCGGAGATGATCAACGGTGGGACTGACACCACGGCCACCGGCATCGAGTGGGCGATGGCCCGCGTCATGGACAACCCCTCCATCCAGGCCCGGCTCCACGACGAGATCATGCAGCACGTCGGCGACGCCCGGCCGGTCGAAGACAAGGACACCGAAGGCATGCCCTACCTGCAGGCCTTCGTCAAGGAGCTCCTCCGCAAGCACCCGCCGACGTACTTCGCGCTGAGCCACGCCGCCATCGAGCCGGGGAGCAAGATCGCCGGCTACGACATCCCCGTCGACGCCAACCTGGACATCTTCCTCCCGACCATCTCGGAGGACCCAAAGCTGTGGGACCGCCCGACGGAGTTCGACCCCGACAGGTTCCTCACCGGCGGCGAGACGGCGGACATCACGGGGTCGGCGGGCGTCCGCATGATCCCGTTCAGCGCCGGGCGGCGCATCTGCCCCGGCGTGGGCATGGGCACGACGCACATCGCGCTCATGGTGTCGCGGATGGTGCAGGCGTTCGAGTGGCGCGCCCACCCGTCGCAGCCGCCGCTCGACTTCGAGGACAAGGTGGAGTTCACGGTGGTGATGAAGCGGCCGCTGCTCGCCATGATCACCCCGCGGAAGCTCTCCTTCTGACGTGCGCGCGCGCGCGCGCGTGTGCATGCAGCGCATGCAAAGTTCAACCGTGCAACGTGGAAGAGCACGTCAGACTGAGCCGTGGGGCCCACCTAGCTCTCGTGATGTGCTGTCTATTAGGTCAGCACGTGATATATAGTAGTAATACTAGCTACAAATGGAAGTCTGCTATTATCAGTCCTTATTACTGTCTTAAGTGAGCTATATATATGTATATTTCCAGTCGTGAGTTAATTAAGAAGGTCAATACTTAAGCAGCTATTACCTTCCCTAATATATATATAGATCAAGTACCTAAATGTTCTCAAGTACATACATATACACTATTTCTACAACAATTTGCTAGTGAGAAATGTTGTGCAAACAATTTTTTTTGGCAAATCTGGTGGTTTTATTTACGGTAGATAACAATTAAAATAATGTAATTACGGACCTTGAAAGGTACTGCATCAGTTTCTAAATACTGACTGTTGATTGAAAATACCTCAACTTCAACCACTAGAAAATTTAAAATTGTTAAACTATGATGAACAAAAACTTAATGCTTATGCTTGAACCGCAACGCACTTTAGTACTTCCTCTTTTTCAAAATAACATGGCGTATTTTATTTTTTTAATAAGAGTTTGATCAAAGATTATTCTGTCGATCAAAACAATACTTATATGACAACGATAATATAATAATAAGAATGTAATTTCAAATACGAATCTAGTAATATCATAAAAGTCTACCTTAATAGAGTAATCTTGGTCGAATTATTGTGCTAACGAAACAAAATATGCACTATATTTTGAAATGGGGAGTAATATTGTATATTTTTAAGTATCTTCAGATTCTTCATATAATAAAATAAATGATTATAGTTTAATATAATTGATAATTTTTACGGTTGTGGAGAAACTACTTAGAGACACTAATGTTTTATGTAAAATTTTGATACCTAAAGTTACATGATATTGAAGTTACATGATATTGGGAGGAAATACGTTTCATTGTCAAAAATGCTAAAATATGAATATTATCCAATGACAAGAACAAAGGGAGTATATATTTCTCTAGAGGTGGAAAAGATACGTTGTACAAACCTACATTACACCCATTACAAGATTAATGTTTATCTCTAGATTCATGTGATCTTGAGAGAAAACATAGAGAACAATACTATACTTGAAAGCGACTCTCCCTCTAAATAACCCAAGGATGGTGAAAACTCTAATTCCTAAAAACATATTGTTTGCCTCTCCAAATGTTAACATTTCTATGTTGTTTAGCAGGGATTAAGTTTGAGAAGACAAGACTACGATACTTCTTAATAAATAGGAATATATTAGGGTGAGAGTAGGTGGAGATAAAATTAAAAGAATTTTTAGTGAATAGTATCACAAATATTTATATTTTGGTATATAATTCAAATACCATAAATAGATACTTTTTGGAACGGAGGAAGTATAATAAAATAAACTCCTCCTGGTCATCTAGCTGCTAACGTATTAACTACTACATCCGTCCCTAAATGTTTGACGTTGTTGACTTTTTTATACGCGTTTAACTATTCATCTTATTAAAAAAATTTAGAAAATTGTCAAATATGTAAAGCTATATATATACATAAAATATATTTAAGAATACACGAAATGATATAAAAATAATTAATAATTAAGTACAATTTTTGAATAAGACAAACGATCAAAGATGTATAAAAAAAGTCAACGGCATCAAACGTTTAGGGACGGAGGGAGTAACAGATTATCCAGGAGAGGCCCAACCCAGTGTTGCTTTTATATGTTTACGTGGGTTGCTTTTGTATTTTTTTTCTCAAAATTGTCGTAACTTATGAATACTAATAAATAATGATAATCTATTAGGTAGTAAGCTCTGTTCATTACTTGTTAGCTTATCAGTCGCATTCAAAGTTTAACTTTTAAAACCTAATTCTAGAGTTGATTTTAAGATATTTTACAAAACATCACTTTTCAACATTAACTATTAAATCGTTAGAAAATAAATATCATATTTTTATTCTCAAATTATTTTTATTGATGCAGTCGTTCATTTTTGTAATCTTCTCTTTATTTTATGTTTTCAATTTAAATATCATTAGTACTGAGAATATTGAAGACCATATGGCAAGCTAACTCGTAAGAATTACCCCTAAGTGTTAGTGATGTTTATTCACTTTAGAGATAAATGCTTATATATATGTTACAAGTAAAAACTATTTAACCAAAAGTGCTTATAGCACTAAATTTGTCTAGGATCCTCAAAACTATAAAACCAGCCCTGTGTAGTGTGTACTAGCTGCAACATGGAGCTAACTTTCCTTCCAACTGGATTGCACTCTCGTCGATGACCCTTTCTTCTCGTACCCCTCATAATGAACCTCCAAATGCAGCGTTGCTTTAAAACTCGTCGGCATAGAATAAACCTCATACGTAGATGCTATCAATGTCAACAAATATATTAACTGTGCAATGATTGTACAGTAAGGATAGTACTAAAAAGGATTATTATAGTCATGATATTTTTTTATTACACCAAATACACGTATGTATCAGTTAGCACACTCACACATCCGTAAACACATCGATCCCAAAGGAGAATATAGGCAACTTCCTTTCCAACTAATTTCCAAAACTAGGAAAACTTACAAATTCAATTGATGATGATGATGATTGTTTCTATTTTCGCCAATAATGATGAGCTACATAAGGATTCATTTTGTTCATGCCATAGCTGATTTACATAAGGATATAGGCCGCCAATATATATATATATATATATATAGAGTCTAGCTACGGTTAGTCGTGACTCACAGGCTGCTCTATGAGTCGGGGTCCAAAAACATATCAAATCGAATCTAAATTTTGATTTATATGGCTTAATAGATTTTTTATATCAAAATCTTGTAGCACACAAAAAATTTCTATTTTTAAAGATTTTTAAGTATTTGTTTGAATTTTTTTAAATGATACATAACAAATTGATTATTTTATTTTATACACACACGCACATACATACAGAGAGAGATAGAGAGAGTTTTGAAAAAAGTTGTGATAGTTTTTTTAGCAATACTAAAGTAATTTTTCAAGTCAAAATTAGATGTGAGTTAAAAGACACTCACCAATAGAACCTTTAAATTAAAGAGGTTCTTCAGATTTGGATTGCTGCCTTGTAATTATTTCCTATATTAATTAACTTTTTAATATATAAAAGTATACTGCGGAGGTATCCTTTGTAGTGGTTTGGTAAAAAAAAATAGATAGGCAAATATCAAGAAACCTCATGTTCTATGGTCAAAGTTGTATAACCTTATGTATTATAACTTGTGATATATTAGATATATTACCCCGGGTATTATACTTGTAGAGTTTCACAGGACCACATCCCTATACATATTCCAAAACATTTTGCAAAGTTTTAAAATATAGTATGTATATACAACTTTTAATTGTTACTTCTTGATTAAAGTAAGTTGGAATTAATTGAAATTTAAATAAAGATGGGTGTTATGAAATAATTATACTATAAAACATATGTTCCTATGGCATAAGTTATTATGCATGTAGTTTTATGCCATGTTAATCATAAAACAAAACACGGAGTTTTATAAAACAAACACAAAATAGAAAAATACATCACTGTCCTCTCATCAAATGCCATGTAAGAAGAAACGTGAGATGGTTTGCGTAGCCTCCGGTCTATAACGTAAGCATTTTAAGGTTGTTCGGAAGATATTAAATTTAAGAAGAAAAGACTATATTATTTCTAAATAAATAAGGAATATATGGAAGTAGGAGTGTAGGTGGGATAAAATAAGAAAAAATTAGAAGGAAAATTGATTGGAAGATATTCAGTACTGTAAATAGTGCTTAAATTATTTATATTTTGGTATAAGATTTAAATCTAAAAGTACTTATATTTTAAAATAGAGGGGTACTGCGGTTTTTTTACAAGATACATGCTGTCGGTTTCCAGCAAATTTTATACAACCCATTTAATGTAAGCAAATTTTAGACGCAACCATGTTTGTCACTTGTTCCTATCGCGCTTGCCTGTTAAGACGGCCGGGTTTCTTTAAATTGCAGAGCACCTAGGTTATGCATCATCATACAGTATCATGCATCAGAATGATTTGTTCCAAACATGCCATGCCTATAAATCATCTACAGTTAACTAACCCGCAACACCTTTTTTTTTTTTTTTGCAATGTACTAGCACTACTAATTGGCACAGTAAGCTTAAGCTGGCAGCAGAGCAGGGCACGACGAGACAAAAGCGGATCTCGTTTTTGGGCCTTGCCGCTTCACCAGCTAGCAGCGGCTGCAGTACACACACTGTTCCCACATGCATTCCGGCCGATATTACGGTTAGCGCTTCTTAAATCTAGCTAGCTGCCGGTTGGCACGGTGTGGGTGCAGGCTAATGCTCTGCTGCACCGTACTGCAATTAACTTTTTCAGGCTCGTGTAGTAGTACGTACGTACGTGCCGTGATTGTAAGATCCTGAAGCGGGGCATACGTACGTGAGGAAACTGTCTTTCGTGACCTGAGGCACCGTTGAGATGGCAAAACTTTTCGGGAGGTTACATCAATACGTACATCAATACGTACGGTCACATATTTGAATTATTAAATGTGGTCTATTTACAAAACAAGTTTTAGATTTCGTCTGGAAACCGCGAGACAAATTTTTTTAACTCTAATTAATCCATCGTTAACATATATTGGTTACTATAGCACTTATAGCTAATCATGTACTAATTAGGCTCAAAAGATCCGTCTCACTATTTTCCTCATAAATATGTAATTAGTTTTAATGCTCATGTATATTTAATGCTTTATTTAGTTGTTTAAAAATTCGATGTGATATTTTTAGTAAAAGTTTTTAGAAACTAAACATGGCCTAAGTGGTCGACGTCCACGTTCTCAGTACGTCTATCACATCATTTAAATAATTAAGAAAATTGTTTTTTCTAAATATTTTAGGATGCTTTTGTAAATTTGCCATTAGTTTTTTTTCTAAATGATAAGGATGCAACTGGAATGATACTTTTTATGGTATTTTTTGTAATTTTTAGAGGCAGTTTTCTAATAATGTTTTAAACTAGTGGAAAATTTGCAATTATCCATTTTAAAAGGTAGATTAATATAAACTACATTGCTTTATAGACATGTAAATTAATATTTGATCTCTATAAGTCATAAAAAGTTTGTTCAATTTGTCATTATCCAAAAATTGTCATCTGCATGTTCAATGCAATCTCAATGCTAAAGTGTGTTAATTAGCAGCCTATGTTTTTATGGATTAGCAACATTTTAATACTGAATTTATGTATTTTGTGTTCTCAAATATTTATTGTAATCACAGTCTCATCGATCATCCACCATCGATCCAGAACATAAGTAGAGTAATCCTCTGTAATAAGCATGAGAGCAGAGCATGTATATGTGTAACGAACCGCTAATTAATTAGTGATTACTTTGGGTCTCACAGTGAACATGCACGCTAGCACATGTTATTTTTTTCGAGATATTTTTACGTGGTTTAGGATGTACGTTCAGACATTGCCACATGGAGAGGTAGTGCAACGAACATCAGCTGTTTGATCGGTGAAGGGCTACGAAAAGAAATTATTGTAATTGATGGCAATGACGTAATTATAAATGTATTTGAACGGTAATTGTTTTTTATGTGAATATATAACTTCTATGCTAAACAAGTATCGGTATTTATTTTCTTATTTCGCTCGCATGTATGCGTTGAGTGTGTTCGTTGATAAAGGAGGTCCTTGTGGTCCTGAAGATCTTGTATTGTTTCATACAAGTACCTCTAATTGTTCTCGTGTACCATTATCATTTTACCCTTAGTACTCCCTCTATATTTTTATGTATAACACCGTTAACTTTTAGAATTACGTTTGACTATTCGTTTTATTCAAAATTTATATCTAAATATGCAAAATTATAATACATACTTAAAGTTCCTATAATAATAAATCATATTATAACAAAATAATTAATAATTATATAATTTTTTAAATAAAACGAATAGTCAAACATGAACCTAAAAGTCAACGGCGTCATATAAAAAATATGGAGGGAGTATCTAAGTATCTCTAACATATCTTCTATCGTACCTTTCATCATGAAGCGGCAAATCTTTATTATTTTTTGGAATGCACACACAATAAAAAGACTTCTATTTTTTCAGCTAATTATTATTCAGGTTCAGAGGATATGCAGACCATTTTTACTGTCATTTTTGTTAGAGAAAATAAGTCTAAAAATGGTCATATTAATAACAAAAATACCGACCATTGATTAGTTCAGGAGCCAGCTAAAAAAAATGGAACAAACGAAGAAGGGAGAATGGACTGATGACCAGCTAGACCTTTTTGTGTATTGTGCAGTCATCATTACTAACTAGCAGGATCATGTGGCATGTTTCATTATCTGTCTATCTGTCGATATAATCTCATGGAGCTTAATTGAACATTGAATGGACTATATATAGAACCATGACCCATTTCAGCTAATTGGAATTAAAGAAGTTGTAATTTTATATCATGCGCGCATAGCAATCACATAATAGCACGAGCTGATCATGGAGAGTAGTGTCCAACATGTGTTAACTCAGGATGCATCTGATGGATGAGTTCCTATCATGAGCTGATAGACTGTGAGTACGTATCTGTCCATTGTTATAAGTAAGCTTGGAATCAAGAAGCAGCAGAAGGTGGTTATAAGTAAGCTTCAATCAAAACTTTCCGGTTTCAATTCCAAATTCTAAAATTTTAAATCGAGAAATTGCAATCGGTGGATGAGGCCTCGAGGAAGAAAGTTGAAGGGCTCACTAGGATCAAGGAGAGGAGCTTGCTATGGAGTAGGAATAATGGGCTTGTGAGCTCGCCAACGTCTCACTGATGATGCGGAGGAAGAGAACCTCATGTTTGTTGTCATCACACCAAAAGAGGGGGAATGAACAAACGTGGCAATGGGCTTACCAGCCTCCTTCGTGGGAGGAGTAATATACGGAGGGGTAGGATGGAGGCACTCATAAAAAGGTAGATAAGATACGCTACAATATCGCTAAGCAAAGATGATTGGTAAAGAGTGTTAGGATATGTTAGCTACCTTCCATGCCAACGTACACTCACAAATTAGAAAAATGCAATGATTTGGCGAGTGGTCTCGCTAGGACATGTGGAGATTCTGCTCCAGCTCGAAACAAAAGCATGCCCTCACTAAGCCACTCATGGTCACGAGAAGCTAAGACCCCATGACGTACTCCCCACCCTTTGACCTCCTCTCTCACTTATAGCTTTGAGAAGTGCTGGACACACCCAGAAGACCACGACACGAAAAATAGGATTGGTGAAGAGAGAAGAATCATGGCATGAGGTAGAGGAGAGACCGAGAGAAGCAAAGCCTATCGTCACACAATGCTTCGCCAGCCACCTCCATCCCAATCTACGCCACCCAAGAGGGAGAGACGAGGAGCTCATTATTCCACAACACCTTACTTCACACCTTGCTCTGCCTACCACCATCAGTATCCCTTGCTGCTTGGCGATCATTGCTCCGCCAACTCATTAGCTGATTGCCTGATTTACCTAGCCGCCACCGACACTAGCCTCTATCTATGCTAGAGAGGGAGAGGTCATTGGTGTCGAGCTTGGAAGGAGGATAAGTGGAAATGTCAAGTTCAAAGTAGGGGGAAGGTGGTGGAGAGACGGAAACATCGAGCTCGTGTGGAGGGGGACAGTGAGCTCGAAGGGGAGATGTGGTTAAGAGGGAGAGGTGACGGCAAGCTAAGGGAAGGTTTGCTGGTGGGCTCGATAGTGAGGTGTAGCATCGAATCATCAACTCTATCGAGTCGGGGAAAAGGTCAAAAAAGGGAGAGAGGGGGTAAGAGGGGTGGCTTGCATATTTTTTCTAGCTAGAGGGTTTGGAATGCAAAATTGTATTGCAAGATACCCTAGCTACAGCTTTACCCTACATGATCTGTTGTTGCTAGCTACAAAATGTACATGTTCCAGCAGCCTCCATTAGCTAGCTGCTATAGTGGCTTGTCTACAGTCTACACAGAGATTGAATGAAGCAGCTGCCAGTTTCGGCCATGGCTAGCAAGACGTACTTTGGTTATTCTTTGCTAGAACTTAGGAAGCGCGCAGGTAGTGGTTGGGAACTTGGGATGGGGTGGCATGCATCAATGCTTGATCAAATGCGTCCTAGTTTCGGTTCGTTCATGCATGGGTACCATGCCCATGTGTTTCCAAGGTGTAGCCAAACATATTGTATATTTGTAAGCAAAATAATCTATAAATAAAATTTTTATATACGTGTTATTAGGCACGTAAAAACAAACGTTGAAAAATAAATAATGATGAAAAAATTATAATATCAACCCTAAATTTAATCAAAATTTAAATTGCTCATGTTAGATGCAACATTATATAGTGTCTGATTTTCGCAGTCGGTAATCACATCCATCATTTAGGTTGTGCGTGAATTTCAGGTGCGATAGATTATTGTGTACACCTACGTATTATTAGCATTGGAGTGATCGTTGATTTTTTCTAAGAAACAATCAAACAACATATTTGCAAACAAAAATTAATTTGTGAATAAAAGTTTTATATATGTACTCTTAATGATCTAAAAGTCAAGACTAAAATATAAATTTCAATAAAAAAAACCCTAAAATCAATTTCAAATTTAAAATTGAAAATTCAAATTTAGATTTATAAGTATAACAAAAAAAAAAGATAGAGATAATTATGTTCAATAGACAAACCTCTTAGCCATTGAATTGTTTAGATCAATCTCCTCGGTCTTACCATCTATCTCTTTTCTCATCAACAACTCACTCATTCGAGAGCACATTCTAAGGTAATGATGCACATATATGTTGTTGGATGAGTTTATATTATTTATATGAGGGTGGATACGAGAAAGTTATATGTCGGTATAAAAGAGTTTTAACGGGTGTCGATATAGTTTTTTTCTAAAGGACATGCTATTTAAGAGCTTCAGCGAACATCACCACAGTTAAGAAGGGACAATCCTCAGGCCTCAGCCTTAAGCCAACCATAGCCTTCATCCCTTCAATGTATTGGCTTCTTCGTTGTTTCTGCTCTCTCTGACGGCTGTTGTTTATCGTCATTCCAACCATTTCTTCCATCGATGACACCCTGGAAACCTATATTGGAGTGGTGTCGGTCCTGTCCTTGCCATTTCTAAGGCCGCTGGAGTAAGAGGAGAAAGCAATCGCCTTCAATGGTTTTGCACGGTGATTTGGTGATAGTCCAGTGTTCGGTGTACCTGGAAGCATGGACCAGAAAGGAGAGTCTCATCGCTTAGTACCTCTTTGTGTCAGTGTGTGGATGCACTAGTTATTAACCGGGTCCATGTGGCCTGTCTTTTTTATTTATCTATCAATTATCGTACATCACATCCCAAGAACCAACCAACCAACCCATATATATATATATATATATATATATATATATATATATATATATATGTGAAAGTATTATACTAGAGAAAATCTAAAATATATCATTGGCAAACATCCAAGTCTAAGAAATGTCATCGACGAGTGCGACTTCTAGGAAGTTCCATCAAATTTGTCTGAGAAATGTTACCATCGTTAGGATTTCATCCATTTTGATAAATACATTGTTCACACTATAGAATTTAACAGAGAAATGCTAACGGAACCCTAACGGTGATGACATTTATTAGACAAATTCATTTGTACGATGACATTTCTTAGAACTCGCACTTATTGATGGCATTTCTTCGAATTAAGGGCTCCTTTGAATTATATGAATGAAAAAAATTGAGGAATAACAAAAACATAGGATTCTGACAGTAATGTAAGTGTAAAACAGAGGATTGCAAAACATAGAAAAAACATAGTAATGACCGCTTGATTGGACCACAGGAAAAACACAGGAATTTGAGGAGAGATAAAGACTCAAAAGGATTTTTTTCCATGAGGTTCTATCTCTTGTTAAGGCCCCATTTGATTCAAACGAATTTCATAAGAATTTTAGAGGATTTCATTCCTATAGGAATTTTTCCTACAAAGCCCTTTGAATCAAAGGAATGAATCCTATGAAATTCCTATAGAATGCATATTCCTATATCAGTTTTGGAGGAAATTTAACAAAAGGTTGAACCTCATGGAAAAAATTCTTTGAGTCTATATCTCTCCTCAAATTCCTGTATTTTTCTTGTGGTCCAATCAAACAGTCATTTTTATGTTTTTTCTGTGTTTTGCAATCCTCTGTTTTACACCTACATTCTTACCAGAATCATATGTTTTTTTCTATTCCTCCGTTTTTTCATTCATATGATTCGGCCCCCTTTGATTCAAAGGAAATTTATAGGAATTTTAGAGAATGTCATTCCTATAGGAATTTTTCCTACAAAACCTTTTGAATCAAATGAATGAACCCTATAAAATTCCTTTAGAATGTCTCTTCCCATACAAGTTTTGGAGGAAATTTAACCAGAGACAGAACCTCATGAAAACAATCATTTGAGTCTTTATCTCTTCTCAAATTCCTGTATTTTTCCTATGGTCTAATCAAACGGTTATTCCTATGTTTTTCCTGTATTTTACAATACTCTGTTTTACACTAAGAACTATGAATTTCATAGGATTTCAAAGTGTTAATTCTTTTGATTTAAAGTGCTTCGTAGGAAATCCTATAGGAATGAAATCTTCTAAATTTTATATGAATTTCCTTTAAATCAAAGGGGTCTAAGTGTTTGTCAATGGTATTTGTTAGATTTCTCTATTCTAAAATATAAGCATTTCTAAATTGTTGAGCAGATATTAAAATTTAGAAGAAAAGACTATAGTACTTTTTAATATGATGGAAGGTTCGTTGGGGTATAATTAAAAAATCATAAGTGATTGATAAGACAAGTAGTACGAATAGTGTTAGAACTAATTATATTTTTAGATAATATATAAATGCTTCAACTGCTTATATTTTAGAAGGAAAGCAATCAAATGCTCGTCGTTTCCTGCCTTTCTGGAGCTTAATTAATTGGGACTCGGGACTAAAATCAATGGCACATTTCAGACTCCACCAACCAAGAATTAATTATAATGTACTATACTCCATGCTGAATGCCAAAAGGCCACCAGCCATTAGCCAACATGAGCTGATATTACCACTAGCTGCCAATACTACTAGCTGCCAATAACTGGCATGAGGGCACTCTGTGACAGCATAGTAAAGTTGTAGCTCTTTCCACTTCTGCTTATATTTATAAATTAAAATTTAATTTTTTTAATCTAAAATTTAACATTAATTTTTATTCATTGTAGTTAATTTTTAGACTTAGCTTTTAGATCACTAATAACCATATATAAATGTTCTATTCATAAAATTATTTTTCATTTATAAATATGTCGTTTGGCTTTTCTAGAGAGAAAGCCTAAACGATCACCCCAAAACAAATTGAGCCATTCGCAGACAAAATAACCTGAACTATGCCAGAAATGCTCCCATTTGTATGGATTCATGGAACTGGTTCATATGCGTGGCCAATGGGATCTAACCTCGACTACGATAACAATGGAGGTGGTTGGGTAGTTGCTTACATTACTGTGTACAAAAGGAAAGGAACAACATAGGTGAGAGCCCATCCTTCTTCTTTTTCCTAGTCTTGACTCCATGATAGTATTTATGCTCTTTGCTTAAATACGTCAGTTTTACTCGACAGTGACAACGCAACAAACACGCAAACCAATTAATTAACTGAAAGAGAAGAGAAAAAAGAGAAAAAAAAACAAGAGAGAAGGAATCACTCTTGAGTTACAAGCAACAACAGTCACATGAACATTTCTTTCACAATTCCATGGCACTGAGCTTACGGAGAGGAATTTTAAGCCTCTAGGTATCTGGTGCCTAGTAGAGTGAGTCCACTGTCTTATTCAGCTCCTCGAGCTTCTTCATACGCATCCTCTCGCTTTCGCTCACCAGCTGCGTCGACCCCAGAAAATTCAGAGTTAATCTCAGTGATCAATTCGACGGTTTGATCAGTAAAGAGGAGATGATTTGACACAAACTGGTACTCTACTCACCTCGATTAGCCTGCTGACAAGCAGCGCCTTCTCCTTGTTCTTCTCGTTGTACGACTCCAGGATCTCTTTGTATTCCTTCTCCTTTTATCAGTTTCCGATTCAAGACAGACAAATCCGTGTGTCAGCTAATCAGCTTATCCCAATTATTATGTTCAAGAATTATACACATGCTGCATATAAAAGATTGGACCTGTTCTACATATC
Source organism: Oryza brachyantha (assembly GCF_000231095.2). Classification (NCBI taxonomy): domain Eukaryota; kingdom Viridiplantae; phylum Streptophyta; class Magnoliopsida; order Poales; family Poaceae; genus Oryza; species Oryza brachyantha. Next base: position 9,670,834 of record NC_023166.2, read on the forward strand.
AAATTCTGTGTCATGCTAATTCTGACATGATGCTATATATATATGTACACATATGTGCCTTCACCTTCTTGACGCAAGTCTTGCCGAGAGGCTTGAGTTGACGGTTCACCACATCGATCCTCTTCCGGATCACCTCCACCTCCTTCCTGGTTGGATCTGCCATCGCTTCCAGCTCCTATTAAAGAAAGGCCATTTCAGCTATAACGCACATCAATTTCAGCTGAAAATTTCTCTGTTCCTATGAAGTTCCTGCATCTTTTATGCATTAGCTGATGATTTTTGGTGTGTCTTTAAGGGTCATCGACTTGTATAGCATGTCAGGTACCAAAATTTACAATAAAAGTTTTGATATCTCGAGATACAAGGTAGTTAAAGATATCAAATTTTACGGTAGAAAATACACGACATCTCATACTTTCTCAAATTTGATAAAATTGCTCCAGTATGTCCTGTATATCTAGTTCTGTTCTGTGCATCAACATGGGATGCAGAAGCCGGATGGATATCCATTATCTAGGAAAAAAAATATGTTCTATAATATCACACAATCTAACTACTGTACTCACAGATGATCAATTTTACCATCCTTAAAAAGGTATCGTGAGATATCACTTTTTTCTATATAAAATTTAGTACCTCTTGATACTTTAGATAGAAAGTATCAAATTTTATATAGAAAACAGTACTACTCATGATACCTTTTCAAGGATGGAAAAAATACTCATCACAGATCAAACATGTTTAATTTTACTGTCCTGAAAACAGCAATTGCTGTTCTGTACCGCATCTGCATTTGTTAAGTGTTCTTATGGATGATTTGGACGGATTATGAACAGCTGTTTGTAATGCTCACGCAGAAAGTTTTTTTTTTTTTTTGGTTTGGTTTGTAAACAAGGTACGAATAATCCGCATATAATTCATCAGTCATAAGTCAGAAAGCGATCGGTCGGCTGACCTGTCGGATGAAGGCGAGGCGCTTGGATTCCTCCTCGACGCGGCCGAGCTGCGCGAACACCTTCTCCCTCACCTCCATCTTCTTCCTCTCGATCTGCTCCTCCTTGGCCTTGAACACCGACAGCGCCGACCTCGACGACGCCTCGCCGGCCTCCTCCTCGCCGCCGCCGCCGCCGCCCAGCGACGACGGGTGCTTCACCCGCAGCACCATCTGCATCGGCTGCTGGTCCACCTCCCCCTGCATACCCGATGCCACCCTCTGATCTTTTCTTCACTGCAGTGGTCTACACTGGCTATTCTTTCTTCCTCCTCTTCCTCGCCTCCCGCCATTTATACCCGCCACGATCGACCGTCGTTCTCGCGGGAATGCTGCATGTCTAAGCAACGGGAGTAACATGGCCGCCAATACAATCTACGGCTGTATCGCACAAGAAAGCAAGAAAAAGATAAGAGAGAAAGAGAAGAAAAAATGGCAGCATCGATATCATTCGATGGACGTGCATGGTGGCGGATGAGTCGCTTCTGTCAGAAACCTGCCCGCCGGCCCAGCGATGTTAGGTGTGAGACCTGAGCGAGCTAGCAATCGTGCCGTCAGGTTCAGGGAGGGTCGAGTGCAAGTAACTCTTCTCGGCATCTCGCGTCGTGCGGGGAGCTGTCAGTGGCAGTGTCATGGCAGTGGAGGGGAAGTGATCAGCCGGTCGGGTCTGCAGGTGAGCCGGCGGCTGTCGCCGGTTGGTGTGGCCGCCGGCCGTGCCGTCTCCCTCCTCGCGCCTCCTTTTCTTCGTTTACTTTTGGATCGAGTAGTAGCTTAAGCTAGGGGAGGTGAGGAGTGAGGGGGACGCTGCACCGGCGAGGCGAGGCGAGGCTTGGAAGACACAAGAGCTGCGGCGGCCGCGGCGTCGCCGTCAGTTCGCCGTGGAAAGTGGGGAGAAAAATAAAAATGGGCGATGAGGCAAGCGTCGGCGGTGAGATTGAGAGGTGGCAGGTCTGATCGGCAGATGAGCAGGCCACAGGCGTAATCGAATGTGCTGCTCAAAAAGACACAGCACAGTTACACGAACACAGTACTAGCTTTCTTTGCTGTCATTTTCGTGATCAAGGTTACTAATGGTAGGGACCTTTCAGTAACGACAGCAAATCTAACGAAGCACTTTGGCTGCGTTCTTCTGCGACCCTTTACCTAGATTATTCAAAGTTTTTTCATCGATTTTTGCATGTGTATTTTCCAAATTACTAAAAGGCGTGTTTTTCATAAAAAAATATTCTATCTATAAGTTTATCATCTCACGTTTCTAAGATATTTTTAACTTTCAAGTAGTTAATTTTACCATTTATACTATTATATTATAAAATAAACTAGATAATCTTTTAATTTTTACCTATATAAGAACACAACCGAATTCATCGTTTATATAGTTACCGAATTCATCGTTTATATAGTTAGATAGCTATCATAAATATCAAATAATTTTTATCTTTTATATATAGAAGAACACAGCCTACTGCCTACATGAACATGATCCATGGCTGAAATCTTGAGGAAGTTACTAGTGCTGATTTGATCCTTCTATTCAGAAAAAAGCTCATTCAGTTTGGGAAGCACTGATGATACAGCCAACATCGTTTTGCAACAAGATATCTGAAAAAGGCAGCAAGAAAGTCGGTGGCATCAAAATGCAACAAAAGATTTCACAGGCTCAGAAGACAAGAGTTTGCAGAAGACACTACTATTAAAGCTTGCAGTTCGAAAGCCTTACAAAGATCAACACCACAATATCTCAATTTGGGATAAAGTTCATCAGTTGGCTGAAATAAGTTGTGGTAAACGCTGCTGTTCCAGCTGGTATATGTATCCTGTTTCCTACTAAGAGAAGCGGGTTCTGAATCAAACCAGTAACACCATAATCGGTGGTTCTATTCACTCTCCTGGCGCAGAGACACCTTGCTTCAGTTTTTCCCTCTTCATCTTCTTCTTCGATACTGGCTTCTTCTTCCGAGGAGGCAGCGTCTTCTGAGCATACACATAGAGGGCATAATTCCCAACAAAGAAAAGCAGCAGGAAGGTCGCAACCACAAGGAGGACTATCATTCCAGGGTTCAGTCCCTTGCTGACCTCCTCGATGACTACATTGTTCTAAAGATCAAAAACAAATCTATCAATCACTATGGATGACAAAAGGGCACAGCAATTTAAGTGTATGGGGCTTCTTAATCCAAAATAATATAGGGCTTGCAGGGTTAACACAAGGACCATTCCATATATATGCTACTACAAGGTTAGATAATTAGAACCAGAGACATCCCTTCTATACACATGGATAAACAAAAGGCTACCATATATGTTTAGATCTCCATAAGCAAAACAATGTAAAAGGTAGTCGGAAATTGTTTTCAATAGATAGAATAATTCTCCCGGTAGAGATGTCACCCACATTTGTACAGTTTGATCACAATACAAAATAAAGCTTATTTTCAACACGATTACTAAGGTTTGCATGTTTCCTACACTAGAAGGTAGCCCATCTATAAGCTTACAAACACTAGGTGTCAAGGACAGCCAAAACCAAATGGAAAACAGGATGGATAAAATGAAGTGGTTAGCTTGGAATTACCATTTAGCACAAGATACACAGGATTGCTAGTAAACATACAAAAGGTTGCACCAATAGAAATGGGTTAGCAGCGATATTAATTTAAAATGGCAAGACAATCAATGTCAACATTCCAGCAGACTAACAAGATAGAAAACACTAAAAAATGTGGAAAAAAAACACTGTGGACTTAATAACTGAAATGACTATTTAAATGGGCAAAGTGTGTGGCACACCTTGAAGCTAAAATTAATTCAAGCAACAACTAAATGATTAAGTATACATTATGGATATCATGATAAGTAGCTGAAATAACACAATGTATGACCATGGAAGAACTATTGCAGTAAATGATAAATCTACAGAAGTATCTAACTCACTATTCAATTAAAATTAAAGCAAAAGGGTGTCTAAATCCATTGGCACTGCCATATGAACAATCAACTGCTCAGTCATCACCCATAGTTACTGAACAGAGCAGTAATTTACCCCTGCCTCATTGCCATGACATGCACTTGGCATTGACAAGCCAAGGTGAGCATCAGCTGTTGGCTTGTTGCCCACCATACCGAGAAGGTCCATGGAAAATCTAGGTTTGGGGTAAAGGTGTAAAACGGATCTCAAATTACTTTAGTACTATGCACTGAACGTAAACCAGCCCTGAGACAGAACAGTATCCAAAAAAATGAACTAAATGAATCGATAATGATAATGGACATACTTTCTTTCCCTTTTTTTTCTCTTTGAAAGATGGCATGTCAACACTCACTGTTTTTATTCTGTTGCTAAATGTTAAAGAGAATTTATTCTGTTGCAAAATGCTACAGAGAATAAATGTTTTTTTTTTCTGGTCATCTGCTGTCACCATTCCCACCACGTTTTCACACTATGCAACTAAGGATGTCATCAGAGTGTAGAGCACCAGAATTCACTCAAATACAAGCTAAAGAGCCACACGAAACAAATGGAACAGCTTCATGTTATTTCAATCTCTTCAAAGATTAAGCAAGCAGTGAAACAAGGCAGGCTATTAGAGTGAAGATCTTGCATCAGTTCCCCCACATAAAACTGCCCGTCCGCCGTAAAACCTCTTGGGATGCGATCGAAGCTACCAACGATCTCACAACAAAATGAAGAGCCCCCCTCCAAGTTCCTTACCGCCGAGTCCGCGAACTGCTCCGCCATGGCTGCCACGAGGACCTGGACCAAAAAAACACCTGACAACTTCGGACCAAACTTGTAAATAAGGAGCAACTACAGTAACCTCCACCAAATTCCCCCAATCCGTACCTCTCTCACGAGACTTTTACGGCGGGACTGCGCTGCTCCGCTGCTTGCTGCCGCTCGATCGGGAACTAGTGAAAAGGGGTTTGATGATCTGATAGGATTGAGAGGCGCAGGTGAGGGAAAATTCTGAAATTTTGGTGAGATCAGAGACGGCAGCACGCACGAGCGGTTCGAGAGAGAAGGGGATCGAAAATGGTGATGGAGATGATGAGATGGGTGTATTTTGGGCAGATGAGCGGGTGGCCCCACCCAGCAGATAGTCAGTGACACGGTACGTGTAAAGAAGGATAAAATAAACATGCCATGTCATCGCCGCCTCACCTGCTGGGGTGGATAGGATAAGGATATGCCCTTTAGCAGAGTAAAGACAAAATGGTATAAATTCAAGGGGATTACTAAATTACATTCCATAAAAAAACAGAAGCTAAAATCTTATGAAATTCTGAGTAGTTCTTAAGAGAGAAAGCTTACTAACATGAATTAGGGTTTAGTTTAAAAGTTAGGGAAAGTGGTGGGACAAGAAATTAAAAAAAAAAAGTAGTTCTTAAGATAGAAATGGCTATGGGAGATGTAATGACCTCTGGTATTCAAGTGAACATTACCTTACTAAGGTTATATCACAGTAATTCACATATTTGTGCTCGTTATCTCTATCAATTTCGGTAGTGAAACGTGAAAATACATGATCGAACGGAGAGAATCCACAGTTTATTGTTTTCACTTTTTTTCCTTTTATTCTTTAAACACGTATATTGAGTAGAAATCCAAAACTAATAACGACACTAAGCATGATATTTGTCGATAAGATTTAGCCGTAGCAGCTTAGGGCACGTTTGTTTTCATGTGACTTTTTTACGTAACTATCGCATCAAATATTTAGACACTAATTACAAGTATTAAATATAGACTATTAATAAAACTCACATCAGTCTAGGATTAACGAATGTAATACTACAGTAAATATTTGCTAATTGGGACTTAATTAGACTTAAAAAATTTGTCTAATGAAATAGCATTTATTTATGTAATTAGTTTTGTTATCAGTCTTATTTAATACTCCTAATTAACATCTAAATATCCGATGTAACGAGTGCTGAAAAAGTCGCTGGATCCTAGTACTGCTATGATGCGCCGGATGCATGTCACATATGCAACAGAAAACAGCATCAGAGTAACAGACTCCAACAAGACTACGCATGTTCCAGAAGGTTGCACGAGTAAACGCAAACTCGGGGGAAAAAAAAAGAACTTTAGGTTCAACTGCTTGCTCAAATAAGGCGTCTAATACAAATGTAAACAGCTTGAGACAAAGCTTCTACATAACATAGTTACTGTAAATACTGCCGCTCCAGCTGATAATTCTTATCATGCAAAAGAAGCTCAGAATAAAATCAGTTACATTGGGTAAACTGATGAATCTCTGGTTCTCTTCACTCTCCGGGTGCAGAAACTCCCTGCTTCAGCTTTTCCCTCTTCAGCTTCTTCTTGGAGACCGGCTTCTTCTTCCGAGGAGGAAGCGTCTTCTGAGCATACATGTAGAGAGCATAGTTTCCAACAAAGAAAAGAAGCAGGAGTGTTGCAACCACAAGCAGGACTATCGTTCCAGGGTTGAGGCCCTTGTTGACCTCCTCGATGATTACATTGTTCTGAAGAACAGAAAATAAACCATCAAAAACTGCCCTAAAGGATATGAAAATATAATCGCAATTTTGGTGCATGGAGCTTGAGGGACAAATTAGGTAACCCTTCAATCTTATGTATTGCAAGTCTACTATGAACAAATAAGAACTTAGATTTTCAGTCACGTGGGAAGCCCAAAAGCTAACTTCACAGATTGACATGTCTAACTACATTGAGTGAGCTTGTCAGTGAATTGTTTTCACTATGTTATCTATTCAATTCCACTACAGATCTGTCACCAGCATTCATACAGTTTTATCGCTGCATATACATTATTGAAACTGACAATTCATACATTTACATGGTTTCTGCACTAGCAACTAGCCTATAGAATCATATCTATAGGATTCCAAAAATTAGGTGTCTGGGGACAGCCAAAATGGAATGTCTGTAAATGGTCTGCGTATAGCCATATAGTTACCATTTAGAAAAAGATATAACCATTAGCTGATACTCCTACAATAGAACAACAGGGCACCAGTGCAAGAACCACTGAAAGCATTCAAAAGCAAGAACTTATACATTTAATCTAAGAGACAATCATGCCAACATTCAGTTTCAGTGGATTCGCATTACAGAAATTGGAAAATACTCAAAATGAGAGGAAAAGATTGTGGTCTTAATTATTTCTTGAGCAAAACTATACTCACTAATCCAAAGGTTCATGAATGACATGAGTCAAAATTAAATTAAGCAACAATAAAATGATCACGTTTGTATCACCAATAAAATAGCAATTCCGCAGACTGGTAAGTTTAAAATTCTCTAGTGATGTCAATTCTTAAAACATGCTATATAGCTAGATACAATAACCTAGCCACAATCAGGTAGATAAAGTCATCATTCAGCTAGGGGATATTTTCTTGTTTGGTTCATGTGGCTCTAACTTTGGTTTCATGTCTAGTCTATCCCCAATTCGGTTTGGTTTCATGTCTAGTCTATCCCCAATTTGCTTGGGGTTCACATCCTCTAACATCGTCTACCAATATGGTAGTGACAATATGACTATAATGATATTACCATAATGGTAGAGGATCCACACGTATTTGTGCTTGGGACTAGATGCTGCTGTTGGTAGGACATTATTACAAAAATGAAGAGGACATCGAGCAACCATAAAATTTACCGAGATGTAACAGAATGTATGACCATGCAAAACCTACATCACAAATTCTACAGATCTCACTGTCCACGCATAAAATTTCCAGGAAGTGCTACACAAGTCCGGTGTGGCGGCCGTTACGGCTAATCACCGGAACAAGCTCGCCGCCATGTGAGTACCTGCAGTTACCTACCAGCGATTTCGTACGATTTGTTCGCTAAAAACTGATTTTTTTTCCCAACGATTGAACAAGCCACGCATCAAGAAAAAAGAGACGACGAGGGGGAAAGATTTTCGCTTGGGTTCCCCAGATCTAATTCCCCATCCACCATAAAAACGCGTCGAGATCCGGTCAAAGCCACCAAAAGATTGAATCTTTCGCACCCGAACGGGGAAAAGGAAAATCACAACCAGCTCGCAGATCCCTTACCGCTGAGTCCGTGAACTGATCCGCCATAGCGGCGACAAGGATGCCCGGACCAAAAACACCAGCCGCTAATCTCTGTGGATCGAGAAAAAAAAGATTAGATCAGGCTTAGCCAAGAGAAGAATTCTCGCAAGGAAGAGGAACCTCGCGAGCCGTGAGGTGAATCCCCCACCAGATCCAGCAGAAGAGATTTGCCGTCCTCACCTCTAACCTCGCCCTCGCGAGATTTTTTTTCTTCACTTCCCTTCTCCCCTTGGCCTTGGCGACAAGCTCGCGTGATCTGCTGTGTCACGGCCGCTGCTCGTGCTCGTCCTCGTTCGTCAAATCCGTGTCCTCCTGCCCGTCTTTATGAGTTATGAATTTGTCCGAGCTTAACGATTTTCGTCGCCTGTGGGCCCCACATGGGTTCCTGGCACATAGAATTTGGGCATGCTGATTCATGGTCAGCAACTCAGCATCCGTGGTATAGTACGGTTCACTGCGAAAATACTATTCCTATAAGGTGAAAGCCTGGTCTTATTGAAAAATCTCATATAAATCATTGTGAACAAATATCTAAAATCAAAAAGAAAATATTACATATAGATAGGCTGTGTAAAAAATTATATCCAAGTTCGAGTTTATTTGCAAGATAAAAAATGACAAATTTCAAACGAATCAGCATGATTGTTTAATTGTTTTCTGGTTCGGAATTTGTTATTTTTATATAATTATATTCTAGAAACGAAGCCGTAATTGGATAAGATTTGTTATAGGACTATTGCCATCTTATATATAAAGGATTTTCTCGTGTGATTTTAAATGACTTTCCAGTCATGGTTGGATAAGATTTGTTATAGGCCTATTGTCATCTTATATATAAAGGATTTTCTCATGTGATTTTAAATGGCTTTCCAGTCATCTTACAGAATTTTCACTATATATCTATCCCAGTTAACTCATGAGTCATGATCAGTACCCGTAGCCGTATGATAGGTCAAAAAGGTTTGTGTGAAGAAAAATATAAATTGAGAAAGATTTGTACCATTAGATGCGGCAGATATATATTATAGTGCTTTAGATTGATATAAAATAGTTGTATATAAAACAAAGAGTTTTATTTACATCCTTTATTTGGTACCTCGAGGTAAAAAAGAAAAAAAATGAAGGATGAGAGTAAAACTCTAAATCAGTTGTATATGAAATCATGTTTATATTTCCTAAAAATTCAATTTAACTTATAAAATGTATTATTACGAAACACAGTTGTATCTGTGCAAAAACTTAATTTTTATCCACTAATTTGTGAAACTTGATCAAAGTAAAACCTAATTTTTTAATAAGGAGGATGATTAAAGGTGAAAGTTAATCTGAGTCTCGTAAATAAATGTAATCGAAACCATGTAGGCAGCCAGTGTATATGTAGGGCGCCATTGTTTAACGAAATATTTGCAAACGAAAAATAATTTATAAATAAATTTTTATATATGTTCTTAACTATCTAAATACAATGGGTGGAAAATAAACTCTTGAAAAAACTTCAAAATAAACCTCATTTTTTGTCAAAAATTCAAATTTTGGCTTATAAGCTTAAGCAGAAGCGAAAAAAATTAGGGTATTAATCCAAAGGGCGATATTGCTCTTCAAATTCCTTGCCGGCTACATATATATAGCTGATCAAACTGTCAAGATTATGACAAGGAAGACATGATAAAGCATCAACGTCAGTAGAAGTTTCAGGACCTTCAGGAAACAGAAGAAGGAGTAACACAAATTAAGCAATTGGCAGTCTAGATTCAGAGCCAACATAGCACTAACAGGCCTGATGGCAGGTATCATGGTCAGCAATATTCGAAGTGAAACCATAAAACTCAGTAAGTCGTAGTCTAGGAAATTCAACTAAACATAAGGAACAGAAGGCTTGCCAGTGACCCCACAGGTAGAAGAGTAGAAATGCATTCTAGATCATAATATAGATTCAGAAAGGCAACTAAACATAACTAAAAGGAGCTGCATCATGGATACTTGATAGGAGTCATCTTCTGATTGAAATCTCATCATTCATCTTCTGATTGAAATCTCATCATTCAGAGTGAGTTCGGTAGCTCTATGCGCTATCGAAGGGATCAGGTAGAGCATTCACAAGATCTATGCTCAAGTCCTTCCAATCACTGCGTCTCATGTCCTCAAACACGATCTCAGCTTCTGAGGAGGCCATGTGGATTTGGCTGAGCAGATTTCGCTGGTCTGTAACCCATTCCGGGCTGCCACACATCTTAGACTGAATCCTCATAATCTGCAGCACCTGTGCTCTAGCAAGGAGAAAGCATGCAAATTCAAGCATGTTGCAGTTGTTGAACTTGCTTTCCAGTCGCACGCTGTTGAGATGGTTCATGACACACTCAATGGGATCAAGCTTTTCCCAGTAGCTGGATACAATAGTGTCACGGTCATCCTCAGTGTGAAACCAAGAGTGGTTTTGATTAATTGTGATGAAAAATTGGCAAGTGTGAGAGAAACGTGTGTATTGACTAATGAGGGTCAGGTCGCGAAATCTGTGCCCACAAAACGATGGTTCGAATTGTTTGTGTGTAGGTGTTTGGGGTCAACCTTGGTCATCGACGGATCAGGATCAAACTCAGGGGAAGTTGTGGTCTAGCACGGTCGAGGACGTCGGGTGACAAAGTGGGACACAGGCACGTATACACTGGACGGACATCGTGCATCGGATTTTGCGAAGAAAAATAGCAAAGAAAATCGAAGAGGAGGAGCACTGCATGCATACAACTTTGCATGGGTGCATACACGTGCATGGATAGTTGACCTAGTCAACTGTTCACACATGCATGCTTGGGTGGCCAAGCTAGCTAGCTGGTGCACGGAAGCTAGCATTAGGGTGGGCATTCGCTTTATACGGTTGTTTCGGCTCGGTTTTTTTGGTTTTGAAAATAAACGGTTTTTAGAAAATGACAACCGAACATGTTTACATAAATTGGTAAACCGATCTAATTAAACCGAACTAAGTCGGTTCGGTAAATTCAGTTTTCGGTTCAACCGAACATGTTACGACGGTGTGACCACTTGTTAGAAACGTGCAAGCAAGCTGCAAGAAGTGCTAAAAATTAAAATGGGTAGCTAAGTGCACATAAGGCTTATATAACTAGATAATTGATTCTAGATCAAACTCCAACAGACCTTTGCAGTACTAGATAATAATGAATTGAAATACCAAAGTTCTGAAATAATATATTAATAGATCATACAATAATACAAATATAGCAGACCAGCAAGCAAGCAACATTATAGCAAAAGCAAACTCTCGGTCACAGCTTCACATGAAACCGAATTAAGTACTTGGCCAGGAAAATGACTTCCTTAGTTGATTGCAATAAGCTACCCACCAAATTCAGCATGCCAAAGCTACCCACCATATATCCTGATACATGCATGATTTTTAGGGCTTGGGGTGATTAGGCTTGGGCACAGAAGCCTTGGACTTGGAAGTACAATCATCTTTTTTTGTAAAAAGTTCTGAAGCGTCATCCAAAGAAAAGAAAGTAGAATAGTTAGTCAATGAGCATTGAGCAGCAATAAATTAAGAAAGAAGTAAAAATATTTATCTTTATTTTGTTACCTTCTTCAATTTGGGCCAACTTTTCAGGGTCCTCTTCTATGCTAGTAGGAGGCAAACTTTGCAACCAATCTTGTGTGCAAACTAGACGTTCAACCATAGAAGGTGTGAGTGAACTCCTGAAGTCATCAAGGACACGACCACCAGTGCTGAAGGCTAACTCAGAGGCAACCGTCGATATAGGAATTGCTAACACATCACGGGCTAAGCGAGATAATATTGGAAACCTAGCAGAATTGATCTTCCACCACTGAAGAATATCAAATCCCTTGTGATCTTCTTCGTTCTCTTCTGCAAGATACTTTTCAGCTTCAGTCTTGGAAGTGTCAATTGCACCATTAGCACTCTTCATATTCTCAGCAATTACAGCTTTCATCAACAAACTGCCCCTTTCTCTAGGCTGTTCAGAAACAACTGATTGAGGTGCCTTGTCACTGGGACCATACAGTTTTTGGTAGTCATGGAACAGACCATGAAAGCATGTATGCACTGAATCCCAAAGTTCATTCCTGATTTTTCACCAAACATCACTAAAATGCCCACCTTTACATAGTTAGACAACTTATACCTTGGATCAAGAGCAACACCAATAAAAATAAGCATGTTCATGTTTTCAGGATTCCCCCAATACTTGCAGTACTTTTTGAGCATTCTACTACCCATATCCTTCTTGATTTTATCATCACTACTGCACCATTCACGGATACTGAGTAAAAGTTCTACAATCTCATGAAAAAATATGTTAGATGTAACATGTTGTGTGGCTAAAACATGTAGTGTGATGTCATAAAAATGTTTTAGGAACTCGGCCATCTTCTTTGCACTAACCCAATCTTTTGGTTCAACAACTCCAAGACCTTTCTCACCACCTAATTCAAGTGCATAGTATGGATCCTCCTCGTCATACCTAGGGAAAGCCTTTTCATAAACTATTGCAGAATGTAGCATAAGGTAAGTTGAGTTCCATCTAGTGCATACATCTAATCTTAAGAAAGCTTCGCTGTCCACCTTTGCTAGTTCTGCATATTTCTTGAACTTGTCCAGCCTAGAAGTGGAATTCTTGATGTACTTAACAGCAGCACGAATACGAGTAATGGAAACATCAACTTCTTTCAAACCATCAGTTACTATCAAGTTTATAATATAAGCAGCACATCTCATATGAAGATACTTACCTTCAGCAATGCTACACTCTGAGTTATTCAAGACCTTTCTCATGTAATTAACAGCACCATCATTAGCACTAGCATTATCAACTGTTATTGTGAAAACTTTATCTAGACCCCAACGAAGTAAGCATTGCTCCAAAGATTTCCCAATGTCCTCCCCTTTATGACCCTTCACCAAGAAAAAACCAATGATCTTCTTACGTAGCTTCCAATCATCATCAATAAAATGTGTTGTGACACACATATAGCTTTGATGTGTATTGGAGGTCCAAATATCAGTTGTGAGGCTGACTCTTTCATAGTTCTTAAAAAATTCTTTCAACTTCTCTTTTTGCACCTCACAACGAGCAGCAACAATCCTAGTTGTTGTCCTTCTTGAGGGCACAATGAAACGTGGGCAAGCTTTGGCCATAAACCTTCTAAATCCTGGATGCTCACAAAAGGCAAAAGGAAGCTCATCCTCTATTATCATTTCTGCAAATGTATTCTTAAGGTCTTCAAGATCAAACTTCCAAGTGGAAATTGTACCACGACTACCATCCCCCTTAATTGGTTGTACTTGTAGAGTACCTTGAGTAGATTCTGTATTCTAATTAGGATTTTTCTTGCAAACTTTCAGATGATTGAGCAAGGAGGATGTACCATTTCTTTTTGGATCACATAAGAGCTCACGGTTACAGAACTTGCATCTGGCTTTCTTCAACTCATCTCCAATTTTAATCTTCACATAGCTCTCCCAAACATCTGATCTTGATGTGTATGCTTTTCTTTTCTTAGTTTCCTTCTCCTTCTGCTCTCCCTCCTTTTCCTGATCTCCCTCCACCTTGCCATGCTGCTGCTTGGTTGTATCTGCTACTTCAGAACACACAATGACAACCCCGATAGATTCCTGAACTTCTCCGGTACCTTTGTTTTCTTCTACAGCCATCTACAAAATTAACTAAGTTGCTCATGAATGGCTAGATGAATAGAAAAATGTAGTGAATAAGAGAACGACAAGAGAGATTAGTCGCTACCCAAATCAAAAGACCACCAAATTTACCGAATACTACTCCATTGATCTACTAACAGAGTTTAGTTCAATGTTCAGAAAACTAAGTAATGTGCACCAAATCTAGCTCACGGGAAGCAGTTTTTACCTGATTTCCTAATGGATATTCTATGCTCATCAAGTCACCAAAGAAGAGTTGAAGACGAATCCTGCTTGTAGCAGTGTCGTCCGCCGTCGTGAATGTAGCCACCAAGGCACCAACAGGAACGAAGACGTGAATGCAAGCTTTAGCATCTGAGCTCCAAGGAGGCGAGGGATCAGGGAAGATGTAGTGTGCTGTGTGCGTGAGTAGTGCGACTGTCATGGCGTCATTAGCGCAGGCGCAGGAGTCAGGGCGGCAGGATCCAGGAGGCGTAGGAGGCGAGGAGTTAGCGCCTTCATTAGCGCAGGAGGCGACGGTTTACATCTCCCTCGGTTTTTTCGGTATTATCGGTTAGCGTTGAATAGAAACCGCACCGAACACCAAAAACTGAACTACCAAAAGAAGAAACCGATTGCACAACCGAACATCGAAAAAACCGCCTCTTCGGTTCGGGTCGGGTCGGTTCGGTTCAGTGATCGGTTATCGGGAAAAAATTGCCCACCCCTAGCTAGCATGCACGCATGCATGCATGGACTCGGTGCAGTGCATGCAAAGGAGCAATCGGCTTTAGGCAGAGGAGGGCACGTGGCATTCTTTGATTTGGGAAGGAGAAGGCCAACCCATCGCTGACGCGTGGCAGAGGCAATCTCCCGTGCGCGCACGCTGGAGCCGGCTGGAGACCGAATCGTCTATGGCTGATGGGATCAATTGTGGCAGCCTACGTGGCTTATTCTGGAGCGTTGATTTTGGATCAAACGGCTGTGAGGACTTAGAGTAGCCTCCAAGTTTTAGGGGTACTTTGGTCATTTTGCAATGGAGGATTATCCCTATAAATAGGGGAGGGATGGTTGCTTGAGTTGGCAACTTGAGTTGGCAACTTGGTGATAGAAAGACTATGGGCTCATTAATCGATTTCGTTCAGATGAGACACCGTATTGTAGAGTTTAAGTAAAACTTAGTTTCATGATTTGTTATGCCGTGTATTTGTTGTTGAGTTAATGACTCATAATTTTGTTATTGCAGGCTAAAATTTAAATTTAAAACTTAATTTCAATTTGATTTTGTTTTTTAACATAGCTTATTTTACATCTCGACTTTGACTCGTTGTGGATACATATATAAAAGTTTCACTTACATATTAACGTTTTTTCTTATATATTATTTGTGTAGATATAGGTAAATAATAATTATGTATTTGAATTTTGAGTACGCAGAATGTATTATCTATTTTGCCCACTTTGCTCTTACTGATGTAGTAAGTATAAATTTAGAACTAGAATTTTTAAAACCCGTGTTCACTCTAAAAAAAATTATCAAATTTAATTAAAATATTGTGAGATGATTTATTACATAGAAAAATAACTTTATATAATTTTTGATCTATTTCTACATGTGATACCCATATATATCTTTGCTCCTGTTAATTGGGTTGCCCATATATTGGATAAACTTATTTAGTTTGGTTATCACTAATCCCTTCGCATATAGTTTATAAATGAGTATGAATAACATAGGTATAGGTATGGATTACCTAATATCCTCCCAGGTCTGGAGTCATATGGATGTGGTTGTCCTCTTCCTACGCCCCCTGTTCCTATCAGTGTTCCCTAGTCCATCAACGGCAGGATGTAATCAGCGGTGGGTCGCATGGATGTTCGTCTTCCTCAGGTTGGCTTTCATTTCCTCTGCTTTGTTTGTTCGTTTCATCGTACTGCATCTCTTGTGATCTAAAACCAGGGAAACAATTAAATAAAAATACACTAAGCTCAGTCAACAGCATCGTTCAATCACTTGTTTCACGTGATCTCATAATGGAAAAATATTTTTTATGTGAGGAGTTGAGATTTACTGAATTAATATAAACCTAATATAGTAGAGGCCGACTCCGGTGCATATTACTTGCAGTATAATCTAATTCAGACCGTTGATCTATTTTTTACGGATGGCTGAGATTAAATTATACTACCATCAATTTTAAGTGTAGTAGAATTCTAAGGGGACAATATTGTCCTTTTTACTGAGAGAGTAGGTGGATCTTGTTGGGCTTTTTTCATCCGTGCATATGACCGCGCGAGGCAGGAGAGGAGGAGGAGGAGGATGGCTGGAGTCCCGAACGAGGGGAAGAATGAACGACGCAGATCTAGATTAGGATAATATTTCAAGTGATAAAAAAATAATAAATACAAATCAAATATTAATCAAAGTATGAAAATATCATTTTAAATCAATGGATGAGATTAGTTCTACCGACAGTATTATACTATAAGTAATATGCACCGAAGCGTTGTCCTAAAGTAATATTGTCATCAGGAAGCGTGAACCCATACACGACATTCCGGTGGATAACTCGCCGTTTCTGCGATTTTGGTTCGACTGCGTCGACTATTTGTCAAAAAAAAAAAAGCAGGCCGGCTGCACTTGAATTTGGCTACGAAGCCATCAAGGTGGGTGATTAGCAGAGAAGCAGTGCAAAGATATCACCGATGATTAGTGTTCTGGATTGATGCGGTTCCTCTCTATTCCTGTTATGATCTGTTCACCATTTTGTTCGCAACTATTTCGATAGCACCCATTCGTCACTTTGTTCTTGAACTATTTCGGTTCCAACAAACAGAGGCCCCGTCATCTACAAGCTTTACTTCAACGAGAAAGCTATCCAATGTAAATTCGTTGGATATTATAGCGACTGAAAACGGTGGAGGTGTTTGTGACCCAAATTCAAACCCTTCAGTTGTCTTTTTTTTTTCCTTTTCATGGAACCTGTACCACTGTAGGACTGGTTGAATGCATTATGCACGTAATTAAAAAGTTTTGGGTCAACTTGCCCTATTGGGCTGTATTTGGAAGTCAGGCTGGATCAGGCTTCGGGTGAGTGATAAATTAGCCCGAACTTCTCATGGCCCATTTAAGCAAGAAAGAAACTGATGATTTAAGAAGGGAAGCAATATGTACCAATCTGGTTGCACTTATCTGAAAAAAAAAATTAAGCAACAGACTAAATGGAGGCTTACTGAGCCCTAAGTACAAGGGGGAAAACATTTCTGTCAAACGGATTATTCAGAAAGATACAATGCCAACTGATAACATTATGTACAAAGCTACAGCGAATGTGCAACATAGGATGGGTTTGGTGTAGCTCGGAGAAAAGCCGTTCACTCTGGTCTGTCCTTCCGAATCACTCGAAAACAGGAGCTCACCAGTAGAGTTTCTACCTCATCTTCTGGCATTGGCGAAGAAACACAGGTCCCCCTCGAATCACATATTCGGGCAGCATCCTTTCACTTGGTTGCATTCTGGTGCCATGCCACCAGCTCCCTGGAGCTGTTCCCCACTGACCAATGCTGATCACTAGTCCTCCTCCTCTGAAAGGGCGTACACGACAGCAGTTCTGCTAGGGGCGTACACCGAGAATGAACTTGGCCTGTTGTCATGCGGCCAATCCTGCAAGCATCAATAATATGGGAGCTACTTTTAGATTCACGTGACCATGATACAAGGAACTACACAAGCACTGAAGCACACGATGTCAGATAGAACTTGAGCCCAGACTTACAGCAGTGAAGTACTCAGCATCATGATCAAGCCGACTGAATCCACCAAAGAGGCCATCGTCTGAGTCCAACACAATCTGATAACAAATAGCTGCAATCAGTAAGCAGACAAAATCTTTGCAGAAAACACTAGTGTTTGAATAAGTTGAATTAATGAAGAAGATTGGCATGGCCACTTAGTTTACATGCGAATGTTAAACGAATGGAGTATCCTATCAACTACAGCATGTAGAGCTTGTATCTATGATGGAATGAAAAATTTTAAAACCCTCGCCATAATTGAATCATGCAAAGGAGGTGCATACCTTGTACTTTCCAGGCTTTAAACAACCAACCCGATAATCAAAATAGCTATTACTCCAGTGGAAGTTGAACACAAATACCAAATCTCCTCTCTCAAAGATGATCATCTTATCCTCCTCATGCTTCCGCGATATGTACTGGTGCTCAGATGTCATGAACTGCAGTAACATTCTCCATTTAATCAGTAAAATATCTCCAGGAGGAAAAAGAAGTGCTAGAGCTGGGACAAGTAACAATATGGAATAACTTAAAACAACACTTTTAGAGGGTGAAACACAATTTCAGATCATACTTTCCAGATTCCTCCATTGGAAATTTGGAATCTCTACTCCATAAGTTAGTTAGTGAAGGTGACTGGTGACCATGCTGATCTTTATGTGTGGATCTATGTAGATAAGTGGGCATCATATGTAGGGCTTTTTAAAAAATAATTGCATCACATACATGTGTATGTAGGTGGCCAGTTAATATGATTCTATTTAGCTTTAGATACGAAGATAATTTATTGGCATCTTTTAAATCATACCATATGATATGTAATACATTGGGGGAAAAGGGTTCAACATATGGGCACTATACTATAATTTCATGTTGAAACTTGAAACATAAAAAATTTGACAAAAGGTAGAAATTTTGACATACTCCATATTTTTCCTCAAGATGCTGCATGGCCTGATCAAACTCTTGCATGCCCCGATATCTAAGATAATCTGCATCTCCCTGTCCAATGAAGGGTAACATTATCAGCTCTTATTGATAAATGATGAAAGCATGAATTAATATAAAGCTTTCCCTAGAGGCACTGTGGATCTTAATCCAACAGCACTGTAATAATACTACAAAAATATATGATCAAATCTGGATCATACAAGAGTATAAGATAGAGCAGGCCGAACTTACAAGGTCAAATCTACGACGGCATTTGTCAAAGCTGTAGTTGTTTCCCGGGAGGACTGAGCCATTTGGAAGGCTTTGCGGACCTCTTGGGAAATCTATCCATTCTGCAAGGTAGAATAGAAGAAATCATAAGTTCCTCTACAGATGCAATAGATTACATATTGTGCAAAGTTTTTGGTTAAAATTACTTCAAATCGAAATAGTACAAAATGCAAGAAGACTGTAATGCTGTAAATACTAACCAGGATGCCCAAACTCATTTCCCATGAAGTTAAGATAGCCTTCACCTCCTAAGCCCATGGTGACAAGTCTAATCATCTTATGTAATGCTATCCCACGATCAATTCGAGGTGTTGAAGGCCTGTCCAGAGCCATAAAATCATACATGTCCTGCATGAAAGGAAGTTGAAATGTTCTTGTTAAACTGTATTTAATCAAGTTACAGAAGAGTGGTGCACTTTGGCATGTTCTGTGTCTCAGCAATCCTGAAAGAGAACAGCACAATGCCCAAAAGAATAAATGTTGCAATGAAATGCAAGATGACTCTGAAAGAATGTATTCCATCTTGATCTTGGCAAGGTAAAGACCAAGGATCAAATCTCCTATAGCACCTTTAAAAATGTATTAAAGGCAAGGCATAATAACACCCCCATCCCCACAACATCCCACACCCCCCAAAAAGCCCAAATAAATACTAAAAGGCAAATCCTTGAGGCGCTGTATAATTGAGCAGAGGTTTTCATTTCAGAAAGTAGTGTATGTTTATACATGAAAACTAGGAAAATCAAGGAAATAGTTCATCAGTCATCTTGCCAAAAATATTTGCTAGTGAAATACAGATGGTCAGTCGTGAAGCTACAAGTGATTTTGCTATTTTACCAAAGGAACAAACAAAGGGATGAATACAGAAAACCATTAAATTGCTCAAAACTAAGGTTTCAAAGTCAAATTAAGTTACAATAGCAGATTACCACAGATTACTTTTTTTCAGCGATATTTCCAGTCAAATAGACATCGGATGCTAGTGAAGTAATAAACCTTGTACCAATACAAGACAAACAATCTGATGAAATGAAGTCAATTATGCAATTCCTTAGGCACAAAACTAAATATTTTCACTTTTGTTTATGCTTACAAGTCAAATTTTGAATTTTCAACCTTAAATTCGGAGTCTATGTTGGGGTTTTTATCATAATTTTTTTTCAATCTTTGCTTTTAGATCGCTAAGAACATGTATATAAAAGTTCTATTCACTAATTATTTTTCATTTGCAAATATGCAGTTCTGTTTTTTCCCTCAAAAAGCCAAACAATGACCACTAACAGGTAGTACCTTATCCATCAACCAGAACGCAATAGTCTTGTCACCAACTAGTGCTTGGTCATGACTTTCTGCATAGGTAACACACTTTTCTGACCACCTTCTATTTGTTAGGGTGTGTACAATATCACCCATTTTCCAAGCTTCGTCACTTTGCCTGTGAAAGAAAATGGAATTTCATCTCAACATAGTTGGAACTTGGAACTTGCCCATGACATGCATTAACACTAGTTCTCAGCAGAATCAAAGGATATCCCTAAATAACTCATAAATGGTATGTTTGGAAGAGCATAAAACAGCTTTTCGAAGGGCATAACAGCAGTAGCATGGTTCAAACACTACCATGGCCTTATAAAGAGGGGAGTATAACTATATGATATACAGTAAGTAGTTGAGTATATCTCATTTTTCATATGTAATCACCAACGTTCCAGCACTTACTTGAGAAGTTCAATCCATTTGTCTGGTACAGCCATATGTAAACGATAGTCAAAACCAACACCACCATCTTGAACAGGAATGCAAAATGTAGGCATCCCGCTGACCTGAATAAAAGGCAGGGATGTAAATTGAGCCATGTTTCATGTTATGCGTCTTAATTGAATCAAATGGCATTTTCTACATTTAGATGAAGCACAGAACAAGAATGCTGTTTAGAAACTATGGTCTATGCTAGAAGAATCAAAAATAAAGTCACTTACATCTTCACCAATGGATACAGCCTCAGGATAAAGCCCATGAATTAGATCATTTACCAGCATTAAGTAAACTACTGCATCAACATCAGTAGCAAATCCAAAATACTCGCCATAGTTGCCAGTAAATGCCACCTATATCAGCAATTGGCAATTTTAGAAAAAAATAGTGATCACACTCATCAAGGGCAAAGAATACTAGAATGAAATCCAAGTATCGGCAGCAGGAATCATGATACAAGTAATAATCCATTGAAGCATACTAAAGGTTTCAGAAAAAGGGCATTGGTCACATTCGTTTCAGCAACATGGAGTGGAGTACTAGGACAAGATTAAGTTTTTAATATTGGACAATTGAAAATGGACTTATTTGATTTTTAAAGAAACATGTATATTAAAAGTATTATTTCCAAAAAAACACAATGTTTAGCCCTTGGGAAGAGTCCCGCGATAATCTAGGTGAGTAGAAATCCCAAACTTCAGAAAAGAACAGGGCTGATGTACTCCAAACAGAAACAGCAGCACTCTCAAATGCAATTTACCCGAATCACATGATAACTTACCTGTAAACCGTGATGAGTATACATCATGGAGGTCACCCCATCAAATCGAAACCCATCAAACTTGTATTCCTCAAGCCACCACCTTGCATTCGACAGTAAATATCTTAAAACCTGCAAAAGTACAAATGTATGCATTGGTAAGGACAGAGTGATAGAAAGAGTTAACTAATCTATGGTGACAGTCAATTGTTACATACTTCCCAACTACCATAGTTGAACAGGCGAGAATCCCACATCCAGTGATGACCCCGTGGGCCACCATGGAAATAATGTGTATCAGTGCCATCAAAACCATTCAAACCATCGAGGGTATTGTTTGATGAATGACTGCAGGATACAGAAAAAAATTAAAGAAAAGAAATGGTAAGACTACCCAACCGAGAAGGATCAACTAAATAAGTGGATGGAAAAGAAGTAAATTATCTGGTCAAAAAACATGTCAATAAAAAGGTTTAAGTCCAAGTATAATAGGTTCAGAACTCTTTATACAAGGCATTGACATGTATCCGCATTCTTCTTTCTTTGCAAAAAGGAAGCTCCTTGTTTTGGAGAAATATACTCCACAACTGTGGTTATGCAAATTAAATAGGAAAATTATCCATTGTTTCCCTAAACAGCTGTTTAGACCATTTAACCGATAGACTGTGGTTATCTGTTTCTATTAAAACGTCCATTTACTGATTAAAGGGATGTTTTCCACAATAATTGGCTAAACGATGGGTGACCAACTGTTAGGTGGACATTGAATCTATCTCAGAAAATATGTAAAGACCATATTTTTCTCCAATTCGCGATTTCCTTGTACCATAAATGGGCAGCAAACAGGGAGTCAGGGTAATATTTTCCTCTCTTTGCTAAGTAGCTAGATGTTGTTGGTGACATAGTGTATACAGGACTAAGTTGGTGTTTGTATCTCACTTCCCCCTCTGAAATGAATGGGAAGTGTCCCTGACACCCATTTCAGAAAATGAATAAATGTGCAATGTAATTTCTCTACACTTAAATCATCAATTGCATTACCATTGCAACACAAAACCTCCCTGAGAATATTAGTTTACGTACAGATGCCAAATGGATGTAACTTCAAGCGTGTTGATACATACAATATGAGAAAATCATGCAGCACAATAACCAGGTCAAGGGTGCCAAATAGAAATCATGCAGCAGATCTATATTTAATGGAATAAACAGTGTTACTGGATGCCAGTTATCTAAAATACTAGGAACACACAAGACAAACAAATCAAAATTTCACTAATTACCTGTGAACAATATCCATAAGCACAAGCAAACCAAGCTCATGAGCTTTATCAATCAGAGATTTCAAGTCCTCCGGGGTTCCAAAACGGCTACTTGGTGCAAAGAAGTTAGTAACATGATACCTACAGTAAAGAATATAACAATGATCAAACCAGGTCAGAAACAGAAAGTTCTTGCACTCTTTGTCCATAGAAAGAAATCTGTTCAGAAATTTCCACATGTACGAAGTACTGAAATTTAACCCTAAATGGATGTTGTGAGTACCCAAAGCTTGCATAATATGAGTGCTCCTGGATTGCCATTATCTGTACAGCATTGTACCCAAGCCTTTTAATTCTTGGTAGCACCTCATCCCTAAAATTGGCATATGTGTTTATCTTTGGTTCCTGTGCAACAAACAATACTCAGTAAGTATATCATGAGTTAGTGGCCCTCAGACTGCATAACACAAACTTCTACAGCAAGATAATATCGCATTTCTTGCTTCCTAAAGATACTATCGTATTTCTGGCTTCCTACATGTAAGATATTTGAACTGGTAACACGGCCACATTACTTAACAGGCTATTACAAGATTGGTAGTCATACTAGATATGTTCTGGAAAGAATGTTTAGCTTTATTTTAAAATGCAACAAAAATCATACAGCAAAAAAAGGAAGATCAGATGAAAAGGAAGCACATTGCAATCTTATGAGAACAGAATTTTACATCCATCTGAGTATATTTTAAGATCTGTTTAGTTTTCACACGGAAAAATATGTCTGCTAGATGTTATTAGCAAAGGAAAGAACCTTCAGCTGCGTTGTTACATAAGTCAGAACAAGAACGAATTTCGCAAAGTAAGGGCCTATTCAGTTTGGAGGAATTTCAACCTATAGGAATAGGAAAAGTGAAGGAATAGGAATGTTTGGCCACATCAATCCATACGAATTTTTTCCAAGAGGTTTGAGTGGATGGAAATTTTCCTATGTTTTCTCTCTACAATGTATAGGAAAGGAAAATTTTCTTTGGTTTTCCTATAGTTGATTCTTACAAACCGAATGACTTTCATATGAATTAATCCTTAGAAATCCAATCCTTTGGTTTTCTTCCAAACCGAATAGCCCCTAAAAGAAGTCTTCAAGATAAAACAAAATTAAAATAAATGTTGGCATACCGGGCTACTCATTCCAATATGTGATTCGTATATCCGCAGTGACTTTGGTCGTTTAGGTTGAGGATATTGGAATACATACTTTTCCTGCATTTGCATGTACAACAGCCTTAGGAAATGAGCATAAAAGGTTAACATAGAATATCCTGATCAACAAAGAAAAAATATTACACTTCTACAAGGGTCAAGTGCCGCAAGCAGAAGTAAAATATAGTACTAGAAAAATATTTAATTTAAAGAATGTAAGATAGAAACATACCTCTTCAGGTGGGTCATAATATATACCATTGTACGGTATTTCACCTGGAGCCTGTACAGCAAACTTAATCCAGGCAGGAATTGAGTCCTTTACGCCAGATGGCGTATCCATCCGAATCTGGGAAATAAGGTGGAGAGAGAACTTATAAGTAAGCTCACTTCGAAAATGATTTTAAACCCTTAACTAAGTAAATGGCCAATAAGAAAACCTACCTTTACACGTGAGCCATGAGGAATAGCAGGGGATCCATCAGCATTGTTAGGCAGGAAAATCTCCCAAACACCATACTCATTCTGAAAATGGCAACACCCGGATATCAACACCAATAAGAGAAAAACTTTTGTTGGCCACATGGAAATATGCTCATATGCTATGAAGTATGAACACACTTGCTCATGTCATATAATCAACATTCTGGATGGAAGTGATAAAAATTTAAAAGAAATTATTAATCATTAGGAATGTAAAATCGCATGCATGTGATCACCCTGAACATGTTGTGGACTCAAAGAAAATGGTATTTAGTCAAGTAAGACTCAGTGCAATGCATTAAATGTTGTTTTCGCTGACTTTGAGACAATATAGAATAGCAGCATCTTAGTATGATATACTCAAGTCTCAACTTGAAGGAGTATATAAACAGCTGTAGTGAACTCAGATAAATGAAATTATAGTAATGATTACAATGGAAAGATGGAAAATACAAAGGTTAGAGACATACTCTGGTCATAGCATCTGCATTTGGGTTCCAATTGTTGAAGTCACCTACTAATGCTGCAGACTACAACAGAATACAAGTGTCAGTTTTCAAATCTTAACGCAGGGACCCTTTTGAAAATAAATTCAGTGCTATATAATATGTGGTATTTTCCAGTATGCTAGATATCAACAAGTGCTTAGAAGGCAATTGTTAAGACTGTAAAGCACGTACCTGTGCTCCAGGTGCCCATTCTCGATAGGTAATGCCTTCAGCACTGAAAAGGACAAGAGAAAAGATATTGAATTTGATCATAAGATATCCAAGTGAAATAGTGCAGACATTCTGCAGTAAATTAGTAAATGCAGCTTTAAATTTACCTGCGCGTAAATCCAAGCTTTTCATAACCACGAGAAAATGCATCCAAGCCACCTTCATGTTGATCAATAGATGCACGCATTCTCTTGTATTCGCTGTATCTGTTCAAACCACCACATGTACCAAAAAATATACTGAGGTCAACAGAGTAGGCTTCCAACAAAAGCATCAACCAAAGGAAAATATTTTGCCAGATTAACAGGGTGAGGGAATTCAACTATGCAGACTACTTTCCACAATCTTATCAGTTTTCTATTTCGATAATTCTAATTATCGGTGCAAAAAATTTGTAGTGCATTTTGTGAGATATCACCAATGTTTTCAAAGATAATATCAACCTTAACCAAAATGAACAAAAAAGGTGAAGAACTAACCGGTAGTCAAGATGGTTCCGAAATCCTTCCAGCATTGGGTCAATCTGGTATATCTTCTGACCATGTCCTGGTGGTGGGATAATTCGTGGTTTCTCCTCAACAGATGGTCCTTCAGCTTCTTTGATTACAGCATGAGCCACAGTTTCCTTGACATCTTGAATGGCTTCTGAAGATTCAAGTTTTTCTTCAGCCCCAACCTTTATGCTTGCTTCGGCTTCTGCTGGAATTGCTTCGTCTTCCGCGACAGGTTTTACTTTGTTATCATCAGGTATCTGCAGCAACTACAGATAGGCTGTACATGAGACACATGCTAGATAACCAAAAGGAAAATTATTTTGTGGATAACCCAATTTCATTTTCAGTAGCCCAAGAACCAGCACAAGGTCGCAATACAACACAAGAAACCTGGTATCATCATACATTTGGCAGGTGAATTATGACAGCACGAACTATTCTCGGCATTACCTGTGATTCTTCAGGCTGCAATTGAGTTCCCACGTCTGGTTCGGCAGAGGACAGCAAGTCGTCGCTGCCACCGCCAGGCACCAGCACCTTGCCAGGAGCACCCGCGCAGCCCATAATGCTACCTGGAAATGCAAAGCCGACTCTACTAATCAGGGAACCCGGTACCACCGCTTGCAAATTGCAATAATAAGAAACCTCAAACGCAGCATTAACAGGAAAGCAATTTTGTAATACTAACTCAACTTATACGGCAATTTTTTTTACAAAAAAAAAGTTCTCCGAATTCAGGAAAAGAATGATCGCTTCACTGCACTTAAACAAAGTGCACATGGACGAGAGATAACCAGCGAAAGCTGTAGAATATAGAACATGTATGCCGTCGAGGCTGTGAGCTGCAATCGATCGGGGGATTATCTCTTCTTCCTCATCGAAATCAGTCAGGGAACAGGTCGCAATCCACCCACGCACGCAGGGAGAGAAGGGAGCGCCTAAAAATAGAGGGGAGGGAGAGACTCCCGTGTTTGAGGTTCAGGACACAGGGCGAACGAGCGAGCCTCACGTGAGAAGGAGTCCTTCTTCCTGAAGAGCACCGACGGCAAGTCCACCCCACCGGATCGCGCCGCCGGGCCGCCGCCGCCCGCACGCCCCACCCCTAGCCTCGCGCCGGAAACAGCGAACGACGCCATCCCTTCCCCGGCACACACCCCACCCCCGCCGCCCGCCCGCCCGCACGCACGGCACGCGCGCGCGCGCGCAGATCCCTCCCGCCGCAAATGCCGCCTCGAGCCGAGCAACGAGGAAGCAGCACGACTGCACGAGGGAGTAGAGAGGAAGGGGCCAAGGGGGGAGGGAGATATTAATCGAGAAGCGAGGACGAGAAGGGGGAGAAGAAGAGGGGGGAGCAACGTGTGCGGCGGAGGTGGAGGCGGCAGTGAGCTGCAGACCTGCTGTGCATGGGGATGGGGAAGGGTGGCCCCCCACCGTGTCGCCTTCTCCCGTGGCTCCTGTGCGGAGCTGGCAGCAGGTGGGGCCGGCTGGGTTGGGGACGAGGAGATCGCGAACCAACGGTGGGGAGCGCGTCGGAGCCACATCCGTTGTGAACTTGTGATGACTGTGGGCTCCTCTCTCACTCTCTTTTCCTTAAAAAAAATTATGGTCATGACTGGGTTAGGATTTTTTATTTCCGAATAATTTAAGTTTTTAATCTCATAAGTAAACTTTTCGCGGAATTCGTTTTCATAGTTAAACATTATGGCCGTTAATGGAAATTGTCTGTAATACAGCAGTGGTAGGCAGCCCTAAGTATGTGTGGGTGAAAATAAAAATAAAAATGCTCAAAAAAGAATTCACGGACTAGCTGCTCCTTTTCACATGACTAATAATGACTAATCGCGCCTTGGTTGCATCTTGGCGTTCATGTGTCACGCGACCAATGATGCACTCGCACTCGAAACCGTCCGTTTGGTTCAAAGAGAGTGACCGGCCATGGATGATCGGTAGCAACTGGCAAGCAAGTTGGTCGCAGGAGAAGACAAAGACAAATCTTCATACAGAGAGAGTGAGGATGTGGAATATGCTGGGCGTGCTGAAAATTGCTGTCCCGCTGATCATCCATGGTTAGCTTTTAGTTATTAGCAGCAGCAGCATACATCCAATTATTCCGATACTTCGATCTTTCTCTAATTACTAACAAAATACTTATGTTTTGCTATGAAAATATATTATAAAATATTATAGTATTTTTTTCTTAACTATACTAATATCATTTGTTTTGAACCAAATATAAACTATTTCATAATATCAGAAAATATCGTGTGCTAAGAACGGTTGAAAGTAATAGGGTGACAGATTCACTGTCATCACACGTATAGCATAAATATTTTGGAGACTCACGTCCGTCACTCGTACAGCCGTGCACTCGTGTTCTGACTTCTGAGCTTCGACCAAATACCTACATACTTAAATAATAAGCTATTAGCACAACACCTGCAAGCGTGCAGCAACGGCTTAATTTAACCCCACGATGATCCTAGATACGGGAGAAAATATTTTTTATATTTTAAAAAGAACACCCCAATTGCCTACCGACGAACGTTGATGAACAGGCAGCAGTAGCCGTCCGAATGCGAAACATTGCAGCCTCGTTGCCGTGGTCCCTGACGCCCTCGGACTTGTCCGGTCGCTCTCTCTAGCCAGAGGCCAGATCAACGTCGCGAGCGAGGGTACACGAAAAAGGCGCGGCCCGCGTACGACGACGACGGGACCTGGCCCTACCGCTCTCCCGCCCGCGAATTCGTCTGCCGTCCTCTGCGTCTCGATATTTTGGGACCTTTCGCTCTTGCGGGCGCGGCTAGAATCCACGACCAAGGGAGAGCAAACGAGCCTGGGCCGTGAACACGCGCCGTTCCAAACCTGTGCGTCGCCCTCACGAAAGGGACACCGGGAATCCATCAGGTTTACGACTTACAAGAAAAGGAAATGCTGATGTATAAGAGAACAGAGCATTTTTCCTCTCAACAGAAAAGGCAGAAAATGATAATCTGCTCTGTTGTTCATGGCAACCAGAAATGGCGACCACAAAAAGGAGAGTAAAACATAACTCTTGTAGTAGTTGCAGTTCCAAGGTAGTAGTGGTACTGGTATTAGGCATACAGCAATTTACATGTGAGCTTTTTTTTTTCTTTTTTTGCCAAAGCACGCTAGTGTGTTTCAGTCTTTCGGAACTCACATTTCTTCAGATGTTGCAATTGTATAGAGCACTTTCAGTCATCCGGTAGCTGATGTGAGGGCCAGGGCACTACTACCTTCAGGTCTGCACCAGACTGGTGCCAGGGCACTACTCCTGAATCCTGATGATACCTGGATCAATTCTGGGATGTAGTTCCTTCTGTGCTCCTGATCAATTCCTTCGAAGGAAACACAATAGCAGCTATAGGTTTGTCTGCATACCCGCCACCTTCATCGATGACAAACCGGAGGCCTTCTATGTGGAGCTTCCCATGGTGGCCACTTACAACGATGGTCTGCTTGCCAGCCAGATCCTGAAGAGAGAAGATGGTATATCAAGATCTGTTCTTTTAGTATAATTAAGCAGAAATACAATGGCATCCATGTGTTTGTTTTGATAGGCAAAATAATAGTAGCACAGGCAGAGTTTCAAAAGATTGTATGGTCCACCTATGAAAAAATCAGGCCCTACAGCTGACAAATGTATCCGTTTTTAAAATGAAATCATGTAGTGATTCTTATGCAACAAATGTCAAGAATTAGCTGTTGGCAGCCCAATACATGCACTGCCATTATGCATATGTACCATGTGCTTACTTGTTTCAGTGAATCAGTGAGAACACGATAAGAACCAAACAAGTAAAAAAGACAAAAGATGTGGCCATAGGTAGACCCACTGGCCACAGGGCTCACCAAATCATCTGATGGAAATGAGAAAACTGTCAATCAATATATACTGTGTGGTATTATAGTACTAATCATCGTACTAGAAATTCTGGCTATGATCCTGTGACAAGGCAATGTCAAGACTAACATGAACAAACAATAACTCTCAGGAGCTATTCTCAACGGATCCACTGCTCCTTCCCTTTTCTACCAAACCTTTGTTGCAGCGGCTTTTCCTCTATAATAGTCGCTTCATTTGCAATTTTATAGAAGCTAAACCATCAAAGCTACAAATGTACAAGAGAAACTAGTGTGCTTTCTATATGTGGATTAGGATTTTTGAGCCGCAAACTTTGCTGAAAATCTGGTTTGCACCCTAAAACTCAAAATCCACATATTTTTCACGCTGAACATCCATGAATAAAATAACAACCTATAAGCTATTGGAGTTTTGGTTGCAGTGACGCTTGTTTTCACTAACATGGACTCTTATTAGGAAAGTTTGGCTAACATGGACCCATCTACGTGGCATCGACCTAGAAATTTGGCCAGCAGGAGTTCACATCAGAGAAAACCATCACTATATAAGCAAAAAAAAACACCTTCAAAAATGGTTCCGGGTGTTATTTGTTCAGTTTGGAAGCTGGGGGTGAAAAACAACTGGTTTTTTAGGTTATGGTGAAAATTGGACTCCCAGAGAGCTCAAGGCCCAAAGATGGGCTTTTACCCGTCTGCATATGTTATTTCAGAATGATATGACAAAAACAATGAAAACAAGTGCAATGCACATGAATAACTGTTGGGTTATGTTTATATGGTGAGTGTTTTTTGGATGATATGTTGATTTCTTCCCTAGGAATACGGGAAGATAGCACTATAGTGCATTCAATGATAATCTATTAGCAAACTTCAAATTATATGAGAGGGCGTTGTGCCTTCAGAAACATAATACGTTGGGTAACAAGAAAACCTAACAGAAGCACAACTTTTGAGTTGTACCAAGAGTGCAATGGGATCACACATTTGCTCACCTTGGGTATGTTCCAGACATCTTGCCTCCCGCTCAGCATTGCAACCTTTGAGACCCTTGTATCTTTAGTTCTCAAAACTCTAAACTGCTCGTTCAAATCAATTGACCTCCCCAGGCCAGCATGAACCGCAATCAGCTTACAAATAAGCTGTCCTTCATTGGTATCAATAGGCACATTTTCCTGTCATACAACCATGCAAATACCTAAGGAACAAACTCCTGCACCTCTCCTTATACTTTGCTCAACAAAAAGGCAGCATACCTCCTCATGGATCCAAACCAAGTCGTGCAGAAATTTCTTGTGCTCCTCAGGTACAGCCTTCATAAGATCTAAATGATAGTGGAAATTTGTAAGGACGGGTGGTTTCTATTGAAATAAATCAAAGAACCTCGCTCTGTTTAAAAAAATGTAGGTATTCACATAACACTAGCAAATACTCCCTCCATCCTAGAAAATACCAATTTCTGGAGACGAATCCGGACGTAGGCTATGTTCAGATTCATCCCTAGAGATTGGTTTTCTGTGGGATGGAGGGTGTAACTATGTAAGAAGCAGCTTTGTTAAGTTCTGATGCAAGTTTTACTATGAATACATGCTTACAGACCCGGCACTATAGGCATCAATTCGCTATTTGCTTTGAACATGCGGACTACTTATAGACAACAGACCATCGAAGTAGTACAAAACAAGTTTAGTGATTCTGTTATTGTATACAAAATTCACCTTACTAGTCTCTACAATGTTTACTTTTGTGATGGGTAGAACCCTACTAAAGTACTAATTGCTCACATTGGCACTAGAGTACTACAAAATTTTGCATTGATGTAGCAAACATGCAAAACATACTTCCCAGTAATTTGGACTTCAGCAGTTTTTAAGGTTTACGCACTGTAAAACATTTTAATAAACACGTATGACGCAACACTCTAAATAGTTAGTGGCTTACTACCGCAGTTGGTCCGTTAGGTTCCATTGCAATTTGCAAAGCATGAAAAAGCAAGGAGCGTATCTTCTGCGACACTCCAGAACTGACCTGGGGATCCATGTGCAACGCCGTAGGACTCGAAGGTAGGCTGCGCGTCGTAGATGGAGCCCAGGTACAACGACCCCCTCTTCAGATTCCTCTTCTCCTTTATGATCCCACCCCATCTCCTCCCCTGGGCGTGCATCCCCTCGTGGCCAGGGCCACGGTACCACCCCTCGTTCTCCTCGTTCTGGATGTACTCAGCCCAGGTGGCGGAGAACGGCGAGCCGTCCGGCGGCGGCGGAAGCGCCCCGACGAATGCGGCGAACGCGAGGTCGTGATTGCCGCAGAGGAAGACGTGGCGCTGGCCCGGGTGGTGGGCCGGGAGCGCGATGAGGAAGTCGAGGACCTCGCGGGTGTTGGGGCCGCGGTCGCAGTAGTCGCCGAGGAAGACGACGAGCGCGGCGGCGAAGGTTTCGGCGGGGAGCGCGGACTGGAGATTGGCCCACAGGCTCTTCAGCTTGGAGATGTAGCCGTGGACATCGCCGACGCAGATCACCGTGCGGGGAGGGAGAGGCGGAGGAGACATCTCGCCGGCGTCGCTTCCTCTTTCCCACAAGTTGCTGATAACACAGGAATCAGGAGTATGGATGGTAACCGTGGGAAAATGTATGTCCGCCGCTAAACCCGTTATTACTTCACGGTAAAAAAAACCTCTGCCCAAACCTGTTATCCGCGGGCGTCGTATACCATTTACCCACCTTTTAACGTAGCAGCACTCATGCTTTTTAAGAAGTTCTAAATACAATCATAAATACGATATACATGCAAAAACATATACAAACACGGTCAATATATTATTTCACAAATAGGATATGCATGCAAGAACATATACAGTCACTATCAATCTCTTATTTCACAAATATACATGCAAGAACATATACAAACACGGTCAATATATCATTTCACAAATAAGATATATATGCAAGAACATATACAGGCACTACCAATCTGTTATTTCACAAATATACATGCAAGAACATACAGAATCATTATCAATCTACCAAACAAGCACACATATACAAGCACGGCCAATCTGCCACAGGCCACACACAAGCATGCCTCACCATCACCGGATTACAGAAGAGAAAACAATAACAGTGAAAAAATAGGATGTTGATAGATGGATGCTCACGGAGAGGATGAAGGACGACCGCGAACAAGGGCGTCGGTGCAGAGGACGGGGATGGGGCGTGGGAGAGGGTAGTGGATAGGGCAGCATCAGTGAAAGCCAAGGGGGACAAGGCGTAGGCGGCAGCGACGAGGGCGGGGGAAGGGTGCGGCTGAGCCGGTGGAAGTCGAGGGTAGGGGAGAGGAGCAACGGCGTGCCGACGTCCGGGTTAGGGCCGATTGTAAGGTTGGTGGCCCTAAGACTAAAAGCAACCCCCTAAATACTATATATATATATATATATATATATATAATGTCATCGAGGAATATTCAAAGTGCATAAAAATACTTATATAATAAAATTGGCAAAATGGTAGGGCCTTTAAAATTTTCTTCTAATGTTTCTAAATACAAAGACATCGACGACAATGAATGTCAATCGTATCTGGATTTTCTTCACAGTCATAAAGAATTATCTACTTTTTATGATTTCATACGAAAATGTCATGATCTACTTTTTATGATTTCATACGAAAATGTCATGCAAAGACATTGACGGTGATGATGAATATCAACCGAATCTAGATTTTCTTCTCAGTCATAAAGAATAGTCATTTTTTAATGACATGACATGAAAAATGTGTATAATTTAAAAAGATAGTGTATCGGTGTTGAACTCGTACATATATATATATATATATGTATTATAAATTAAAAGAGTAAGTAAACTAATCAAATAGGAGTATAAACAAGTGAATAAGGAATAGTGGTCGTCATGCATCCTCACGTCGCTAATCCTAGGTGAGGGACCAGAACTTTGGGGACAGTGCGGTCGCCCCTCTGCTCCACACGACCACAGACCAAGAGGCTGTTTGGATCTAGAGATTCTTTTATAGTCTCTTGTCACATTGAATATTTAGACATTAATTAGGAGTATTAAATATAGACTGATAACAAAACTAATTGCATAAATAAATGCTATTTCATTAGACAATTTTTTTAAGCCTAATTAAGCCACGATTATCACATTCGCTAATCATAGACTAATTAGGCTCAATTGATTCATCTCGCGAAATAGTCCAGAATATAAGTTATGTTTTATTAATAGTCTATGTTTAATATTTTTAATTAATGTCCAAACATTCGATGTGATAGAGACAAAAAAAATCATGGGGATCTGGTCGACGTCGGGTTGGCTGGGGAAGGGGAGCGGCAGATCTAGGACTAGGAGACACGGAGGACTAGCATCGGGTCATCGGGTGGAGCCATGGAGGATTGGAGGGCTAGATGAAACCCTGGAAATGTTTTATATGTTGTTATTTCGTCCTACCATGTTGGTCTAAAGCAGAGGTGGGTAGTGTCTATCCATGCCCGTATTGGTTTTATATATTGGGCAGTGGTTTTGACCCAATAAAAACATACATGTGGGTATTAAATAGATAACAAGTTTAACGCTTAACAGGTTTTTACTAACAGGTAGACGGACATAGTTATCATCCCTAGTCATGACCCATGAAAAGCTACCCGTAAATGTTCATGCATGGGTGGGTTGTGTTAATCTGCCAAGTCAAAAAAATATGCGTACAATATTTACATGTAAAATGTTAATGCATACAATATTTATATTTAAGAAGTTCGTATATATATAATATCCTTATGTGAAAAGTCTATACATATAATATTTATCTGTAGAATGATTGTATATATATAATGTTTATGTATAAAAATTTTGTGTGATTTGTCCGTGGTATATAGTTTGTATACAATTCAATATGTTTCAAATTCATGTATAAAATGTATATGTATGAGGTTTTATGTAGAAAATCAATATATATACAATATCATTTACATGGAATATATATGCAGATTTCTATGTGTATGTTTTATTTCTATGTATAATATTTTTATATATGAACTTTGCATGTATAATTTTATCCCTTTTTATTTCATTGCGGGATAAAAAAATCTCACTAGATTATACGATAAGACGCATACACGTAATTTTTTTCTAATTTTTTTATCCATATACGCTAGAAACTATGATCGCCCGGGCCCCTCCACCTCACGAGTTAAGGGTTATAACCACGATACCAAATCAAAACCCACTCGGAACCGGTATCTTCAGATTATATAAAACCATTAATGTGTTCTTTTAGATAGAATTTTTCTCAGTTTTTACACGCTCTCCCCAGACTCCAGACTACTAAACATGGTGTGCGGTCTTTAGCTCATCGTGTATACGAAATTAATCATCTTATATTTATAAAATAGATTTTCTAGCTCCATAATAATTAATTTTATTATTAATGTCATAAAATAACTATGAAAATTGGATAATCTTTCGCCTTGGTCGAACTAAAGAGCAAGGCCGTACTCACGTTAGACAACCACCGTCGATGCTGGTGACAACACGATCCTGACCGTCCATCCCGACGCCGAGTCGTCCACACGATCCCCTTCGGCTCCTCCAGCGCTCCCCATCCCTCTTTTGCAAGGCAGAGCGGCTTCGCCGCGGCGTTCCACTCGGCGTCCCTCGGCCTCTCTCCCCTTCTCGCGCATCCGCCGGCCGCCGCCGCGCTCGGTCTAATCCAGATTCCAGACTCTACTACCTAGACGCGACCCAGCTTCGCCGGGTCTCTTACCCTTCCGCGGCCGCCGCCGCCGCTTGTAGCGGCGGGCGGGGGGCCGCTCGAGAGAGAGCGAGGCGCGATGCTGGAGAAAGACAGGATAGCCTACTTCTACGATGGTACGCGCATTCGCTAGGCCCCCTCGTCTCGTCTCCTCGCGCGACCGTAGCTCTCGTTTTTCGTTTTAGTTGTTAGATCAAAATCCGATGTTGTGCCCCGCAGAGGATGGGGGACATACTTTTGGGGCCTGGCTGTGTTTAATCTTTTGTTTCCCCAATTTATTAGTGGCGTGATGTGATCACGGAGGTTAGCGTGGGTTTTGTGATTGTACGGAATACGAGAAATTGTGGAAGTATTAACCTTTTAAGGGCTTGTTCAACTAGGATTTGGGGTACCTTCTGTTGGTATATACTGTTTTGTTTCAGTTGCCCTAGCCGTAGTAGGTGCATGATGCATGATTCATTATCTGTCAGTAGCATAGATAGCATATGGTGGGGGGAAGCAACCCTCTGAATCAAGATTTCAATGAGAATCATTGTTCAATTTATCTGTTTAAGAGGGTGCAGTCAATCCTGTGGTTCTCTGGCAAAAGTTTCTTAGTATCACACATGAATTTCTATGACCAGTTCTATCGCATATTTTGTATTATATGGTTTTATGACTTCTGCCCTCACTCATCATGTCAACCATGGTCTTTTACAGCTCTGTTTATAGAGAGCCACTCATTTTGTAGATATATAAAGAAGTTTTTGCTGTTCAAAATTTGTATGTTTATTTTGTTATGACCACCTACTTTATTTCTTTGTGTTAATCAACAATTCAGGCGATGTGGGCAATGTCTACTTTGGGCCAAATCACCCGATGAAACCACATCGACTTTGTATGACACATCATCTTGTGCTTTCATATGAACTTCACAAGAAGATGGAGATATATGTCAGTATGAACTTCATTTCTTTCTTCACTTGTGATGTGCCTAAAGTGCCTTTCACCTCATACTTTGCACCCAATGATTTCTGCAGAGACCCCATAAAGCATATCCAACAGAGCTTGCACAGTTCCATTCTGCTGATTATGTGGAATTCTTGCACCGGATAACTCCCGACACCCAGCACCTGTATGAAAATGAATTACGTAGATGTATGGATGATGAGAATTTCTCCTCTATGAACTAGTATTCCAGGCTTTGTTAATTCCACAATAAAATGTGTGTCGCATATCTTGCTATCATGTTTTATTACAACTTTATTTAGTTTCTTATCTGGATCTAATAAGTAGCGTAGATATTTATGTACGGTTAAACTAGAAGGGAACGCATTAAGGTGGTCTAATCTCATATACTAAAGGCTAATTAGCTTAAATTACATGAAAGCTGTTAGGTCTATATTCATGATTTGACTGTCAAGAGAAATGAGGGCATGTTTGGGTCCCATGCTACCCCAAGCAACTTCCACCTAACTCTGCCTACAAAGGCTTAGTGTTTATTACAGCTTAGCAAATTTCTTCACATAGGGAATATAATCCTTGCCCATTAAAGTACACCCCTTGTGATCAAGATTTACCGTTTATATAGTCTTCATTTTTCCATGATGATGTGCGCTATATAGTTTCCAATTTGTATTGTACAGTATTTATGGTAATAGTCGCACTTGTCTAGGCCACTGTGTTTGTGTTACAGTTTCAGGGCAAAATGACTAATCACCTAACCTATGTAGCAAAGCAAGCTGGACAAAATATCCAACTTACCCTCTTATATTTTTTTTCCCTAGTTGAAGTTGGTTTCCAACACAATCCTCGTGCCTTTTGGAGCTTTCTGACTTCATTTATCTTATTCCTTGGTAATTTGTTCCCAGACAATCTCGGAGAGGATTGCCCAGTCTTTGATAATCTATTTGAGTTTTGCCAAATATATGCTGG
Source organism: Oryza brachyantha (assembly GCF_000231095.2). Taxonomy (NCBI): domain Eukaryota; kingdom Viridiplantae; phylum Streptophyta; class Magnoliopsida; order Poales; family Poaceae; genus Oryza; species Oryza brachyantha. The sequence goes on from NC_023166.2 coordinate 9,707,805, forward strand.
AGGAACTCTAGGTAATTTATGAAAATTTCAAATGCCTCTTTCTATAAATTGGGCTTTGATAAAGTGAACTCTTAAGTTGTTCTTTGCTGTTTTAGATGCGGCTCGCAGATTAAATCATAAAACATGTGACATCGCCATTAATTGGGCTGGTGGGTTGCATCATGCAAAGAAGTGTGAGGCATCAGGGTTCTGCTACATTAATGATCTGGTTTTGGGAATTCTGGAACTTCTCAAGTACCATGCCAGAGTACTCTATATTGACATTGATGTGCATCATGGGGATGGAGTTGAAGAAGCCTTTTATTTCACTGACAGGTTCATGTTGTTTCCAATAAATATCATGGATACAAATTCTTTTAGTTAATCACTAATTGCTGTCAATATTTTCCAATCTAGTTGTGATATCTGTGTCTTTTATATAATTTGGGTGGTGCCATAATATTGTATACAAATGTCTATGGGTCTTGGGCTTTTGATTTTCTGAATTATTTAATTTTGCAGGGTAATGACTGTAAGTTTTCACAAGTACGGTGATTTCTTCTTTCCTGGCACAGGTGATATTAAGGTAATGTTCCACTAACAAGTTCTTGAATAATTTTTTATGTACTTTTTTCTGTATGATGTGGTTGGTGATTGGCCCTTCTCTGTATTTTGTTTTGTCCATACCTTTTCACATGAAGTATTGTGTGTGCTCTCGTTTGTGTGAACAAGAAGAGATAGGTTAACCAATAAGGCCTCACAATTGGTTTTGTAGTACACAAAGTTTACAACGCCTAGGCAAGCGATAGTTCTAGGAGCAGTTGAACCCTACCTAGAGGTTGTATATATGTAACATTATATGATTGAGCTGTGGTCTTTTAATGAACGTTCTTGGCATGATGTCTTATTTAATACTACATCTGTCCTAGAAAAACTTCATTTTTTGATTTCTGTGTCCAACGTTTGACCATCCATCTTATTTGAAGAAATTATAAAAAAATTTCAAAAAAAAAGTCATGCGTAAAATATTATTCATGTTTTATCATCTAATAACAATAAAAATATTAATCGCAAAAAATTTTCAAATAAGACAAAGAGTCAAAGATTGTATCCAGAAACTGAAAAATGAACTTATTTTGGGACGGAGAGAGTAGCAAGCATTATAATTGGGAATTCTGGTGGTTATGTATTTTTTAGATATCGTACTAAAAGCATCACAATTCTGTGACGCACATGGTTAATTGAGATTCTTTATCATCTGAGTTAAGGGGGAAAAAGGCTTGAGGTCACTTCATAGGGTGATGGTATGTCTTTTTTCATTTGTATTTGAATCTTGGCAGTATGATTATTTGCCATCTGTCCACTGTGCTGCGATGCAATTATATCGAATCAAAATATCCCAATTAACTGGAATTATAGCATTTCATTACTCCGACTCTCCAAGAGTAGAGAAATGACAAGGTTAAATTTGAATATAGAACATACCATGTTCTTCTCACCACTCAGTAATGATATTCGGTATATAGCTTCTGTTTAAATGATTGTGCTATTTGATTTACCTGACTTTCATTGTTGAAGGATATAGGAGAAAGAGAAGGAAAATATTATGCCATTAACATTCCACTTAAAGATGGAATAGATGACTCCTGCTTTACACGTCTTTTTAAAACAGTAAGCCCACATACATTGTTCTTTTGTTTTCTATGCCCTTTTTTTTTACTCTTATCGAGTTATGCATGTTTATTATCTAGGTTATTGCCAAAGTTGTTGAGACATATCTGCCAGGTGCTATTGTTCTTCAATGTGGGGCTGATTCATTGGCACGAGACCGTCTAGGGTGCTTCAATCTATCCATTGAAGGTTCTGTGTTTCTTAAATTTGTTGCGTACATGTTAGTTTAGCAGAACACAGAACTATCCTCTAGATGCATAGTTAGTGAATTGTACTGAATATCCTTGGGTGAGCTATTAGGATCCAAGGCAGTTATCTTTGATAACAGGAAACCTGAGATTGTTATTGCATTAATGGTTCTGAGCTATGTTGAAGTTTGAACTTTGTTTCTTTAAACTAAATTTAAGGAACGATCTTTTAATAATTTCACATGTATTTGCAAACAGGCCATGCTGAATGTGTAAAGTTTGTCAAGAAATTCAATATCCCCCTTCTGGTAAGGGAGAAACCATTTCTGTTGTGATTGTCTTATTCTTTCTGGGATATCCATGCATTTTCCATCATGCAGGTGACTGGAGGTGGTGGATACACAAAAGAGAACGTAGCACGCTGTTGGGCTGTTGAAACTGGTGTCCTGCTAGACACAGAGCTCCCAAACGGTATTCTTTTCCTCTTTCAATTATGTAGTTTTCTGGCCTTGTTGGCTAGCTGTTTTTGAGGGCACATGCTAGTAATCGCTCAATGCATCCAAAACTTTCCTCGTATTTGTGTTGGCATATCAAGTTGAAAACAGATATATCAAGAACGGGGTTGGCTGGTAGAGTTCCCTAATAATTTCTACATGACTTTCCTTTGCAGAAATTCCAGACAATGAATACATTAAATACTTTGCTCCAGATTATACATTGAAAGTATCAAATTTGAACATGGTATGTAATGTTTTCTCATTGGCCTTTCTCCTATGCTTTCCTTGGTCTATTACAAATATTTCGATTCATCAAGTATCTAGCCTTTTATTACTATGGTCTAAGGATGAGAGCTCTATAGTCCATTTGGTATTTTGACTAGCTAATTAATTTGTGTTTGCTAAATGCTTGCAACTTGCATCCCTTTATTGAGAATGTGTGAATGCCATATCACATGTTAATTTTTTTTTTAACGGGAGCAGGACAACTTGAATAGTAAGTCATATCTAAGTTCAATCAAAGTGCAAGTCATGGAGAGTTTGCGGGCCATACAACATGCACCAGGTGTTCAGATGCAAGAGGTTAGTTTTTTTATTACATTTACATGAGGAAACCTCCAATTGAAAGGGTTTTGCTGTGTAAAAATAAGGGTATAAGCAGGACCTAATATTCATTTCCTTCTTTTGTTGCCCGTCTATTTCTTGCCTTCTTTGGATTTTCGAATATGTATCATATATGAACCATTTTGCAGGTTCCACCTGATTTTTATATCCCAGATTTTGATGAAGATGAGCTGGATCCTGATGAACGTGTTGATCGTAAGTGAAATACTTCTGGCTTCCCTTAGGGTGCTAATATAGATGATTAATAATTTGTCTGGATAGTTTCTGCTTCAGGAAAGAAATTTGCAGACAGTTGTCTTATAGTATATCGTTTTTCTGCTTCAAGAAAGAAATGTGCAGACAGTTGTCTTATTATAGTATATGGTACTTAACACATAACTGTGTAAACTGTTGTGCAGAGCATACTCAAGACAAACAGATTCACCGTGATGACGAATACTATGAAGGTGACAACGACAACGATCATGAAGACGGGGCCCGTTGAAAAGGTTCTTTGTACGATGAAACTGGAGTGAAAACCGTTGCTTCTGTTCTGCGGTTTGACAGCGTGAGGTGGGAAATACGTAGTCCTTAGTTTGTCAATTGACATGTTAGGATCTGACACCCTTACCTGCATGTAGTACGTGTACTTTCCAACTTATGTATCAGTATTCAGTAATAGTCACATTTGAAATGCAACCAGAATTAATTTGCAAAATTCAGAGTTGTTGGCTGCAGAAGTTTCCCTACGTGTCTGTCCTGTTAAATCAGCCATACCGGATCTCACTGTCAAATTAGGTTATTTTGGACCAACCTGGGCTGAACAGAGGCGCTTCTGGCAATAACGGCTGGCCCACCTGGGATGTGCTGCCGGCCTCATGGCCACGCACTCCACGCGACGTGCGCTTTCGAGCGTTCGACGTTCACGGGGAGACGGAGACGCTGCCAACGAAAGCGGGAGTGGCGTGGCGTGGAGGCGGAGGGAAGCATCCCGCGCACGGTGGACATGTGTAGCTTCTCGGCTCCATCTCCGATCCCTCGCTCTCTCTCCCATCCCCATCCTTCGTCGGCGTCCGTCCGCGCTCCGCGCCAAGCGAACAAACCATGACGACGTTGACGGCAGCTGCGTCAGCTTAGATCACCGGACTCCCCTCACCCTGAGAACAGCCAGCTAACCATGGAGATCGCGCGGGTGTTCGCGCCGCCGCCGCCGCGCCTCGCGTGCCCCCGCGCGTCGTCGAGGAAGGGGAGCGCCCCGTGTCCCCCCAACTCGCTGCCGGGGCGCCATGACCACGCCGTGAAGAGACCAGGCGGTGGCGACGCGGCGAGCGGGAGGAGCGTCAACGGCGCCGCTCCCGCTCCGGCGCCGAAGAGGAAGCAGAGGCGCGGGCCTCAGGACGTGGAGGACGAGGCGTGGGGGCTGCTCCGGGAGTCGGTGGTGCGCTACTGCGGGAGCCCCGTGGGCACGATCGCCGCGTGCGACCCCAACGACGCCAGCCCGCTCAACTACGACCAGGTGTTCATCCGGGACTTCGTGCCCTCGGGCGTCGCCTTCCTCCTCAGGGGGGACTACGAGATCGTCCGCAACTTCATTCTGCACACGCTCCAGCTCCAGGTGATCACCGTCCTTTCGTCCCTCCACACTTGCTTTACATTTTTGTTGGGTCCGTAAGCCATGGCAATCGCCACGTATGAGACATGATTTGAAATCAAACAAGTCAGAAGCAAAGAAGCATACATGTAATTGTGCTTGCAATTATAGCCAGCATAATGACTACATAAATATTAGCCTATGAGAAATCATATTAAAAAGGAATTAACATTTAACACTATGAACGGCATAGATTGCTATAGACAGCCCTTAGCAGTATTAGTCAGCAATTGTATTTCTAAGTGCCTTGTTGCTTAAATAAGTCATGTGCTACCAATGTTGTATTTAAATCTGATTGTTGACATCCGTAGAGCTGGGAGAAAACGATGGACTGCCACAGTCCAGGTCAAGGGCTGATGCCAGCAAGTTTCAAGATTCGTGTTGTTCCACTTGACGGCGAGGACGATGCAACTGAGGAAGTCCTGGATCCTGATTTTGGGGAGGCTGCAATAGGCCGTGTGGCCCCAGTTGATTCGGGTTGGTGTAGATGATGTTCCTTATCTCCTATATTATTTTGTACACGGGCATAAAGATGTGATGTTGTAACAGTGGTTTTCAGGTTTATGGTGGATCATATTGCTGAGAGCATACGGAAAATGTTCGGGTGATCTATCGGTTCAGGAGAGAATTGATGTCCAGACTGGAATAAAAATGATCTTGAAGCTCTGCTTAGCTGATGGATTCGACATGTTCCCTACCTTGCTTGTCACTGATGGTTCGTGCATGATAGATCGTCGAATGGGAATCCATGGACACCCATTGGAAATTCAGGTAGCACGGAAGTGAACACAGCAAAATATCATAAATCCATATAGCAAAGCAAACTTATATGATCAGAGTTATGCATTTTGAATTATTGTATCTGCTGCATGCTAGACTTACAAGGATCACAATTCTGCTCTATAACAACATTTATAGGACTACAATATGACATGTCATTCAGGAATTGGGACATTATACATTTGCTACTAATTTATGCATGATTTTCATATCTCCTCTCTTGTGTAGGCACTTTTCTATTCAGCTCTCTTGTGTGCACGTGAGATGCTTACCCCAGAAGATGGATCAGCTGACTTGATCCGTGCCCTAAATAGCAGACTCATTGCACTCTCTTTTCATATAAGGGAGTATTATTGGCTTGACAAGAGAAAGCTAAATGAGATATATCGATACAAAACAGAGGAATATTCTTATGATGCTGTCAACAAATTCAACATATATCCAGACCAGATTCCTCCCTGGTTAGTTGAATGGATCCCTCCTAAAGGGGGTTACTTCATTGGAAACCTGCAGCCGGCTCATATGGATTTTCGGTTCTTTTCTCTGGGGAACCTGTGGTCAATAGTAAGTAGTTTGGCAACGTCCCACCAGTCCACTGCTATTTTGGATCTGGTTGAAGCCAAATGGTCTGATTTAGTGGCGGATATGCCAATGAAGATATGCTATCCTGCTCTTGAGGATCAGGAGTGGAAGTTCATTACAGGGAGTGACCCTAAAAATACGTGAGCCCTATGAGTTATCATGTAACACGTGTAATTCAGTCTATTTGGATTTCGTCTTATGTGTTCCTTTTTCTTTCAATGCAGGGCTTGGTCTTACCACAATGGAGGTTCCTGGCCAACACTGTTGTGGCAGGTTTGTAACTTACAATCTTGTTTCATTTGTGAAAAAAATGTTTCATCGGTCAGTTCAGTGGCATGAAAAATGAAACATGGTCCATGTTTTGTTTGAATATTGGAACCAGTTTTTTCCCTCATGTCTAAAGTTTTCAACCAACCTCTCGTTTGCAGCTCACAGTGGCATGTATCAAGATGGACCGGTCAGAGATTGCAGCGAAAGCTGTGGAGGTTGCTGAGCGCCGTATTGCCAACGATAAATGGCCTGAATACTACGATACCAAACGGGCACGATTCATTGGGAAGCAGTCTCGGCTTTTTCAGACATGGACCATTGCTGGTTACCTCGTAGCCAAGCAGCTGCTAGAAAACCCTGATAAATCTAGAATACTGTGGAACAATGAGGATGAGGAAATTCTCAACGCTCTGAATCGCATGACTGATGCATCCAATCTGAAGAGGCGGCGTGGCAGGAAAGTACTCAAGAAGACATATATTGTGTAAGTCCAGCAACAATTTCGGCCTATGCTCATGTGTGCCATATGTTATGTTATACTAAGGAATTTATTGTCGTACATAAGTGCAAATTTCACATTCTGTCATTTTGGTCGCACCACCTTACACATTGATCTTAGTCAACTTAATTCTGGAGCAAAATCATCATAATATTCACAACGCAGCACAGCTTGTATGCAACAGAATAAAAGGTGCCTACGTTCACCAACGAAAGCACACAGTGCCACAGTGGTGTACGTTCCGTCGGCAACACAGGTTGTGTGGTCTATCATTACTGGTCAGTACTAGTACTGTAATAAACAGAAGATGCACATGGCTGCTGAATCCATGCTGCTTAATTTTGATGGTATTGACAGGGAATAGCGTTACTGAAATTATTACTCGGCTTCACTCGAGCTGGTAGTACCTCCCGGCCTTAACAAGTGACAGCCAATTCCAGATGCCACCCAGGCAATATGCAAATGCAATACAACAGCATATTCTACATCTCCCATCTGGACTTGCACAAGCCCTGGCTGCCGAACCCGTGCTAATCTGGTATTTTTGATGGTATTAACAAGGAATAAAGTATCAGGCTTAACAGCGGATTACTCATTTCCAACAGAAAGGCTGCAGGGAAGTGGAACTACCTCTAGCTAGCTACCAGCCTACATGCTACAGATGTTCTTCGGAATGCAAGAGTACAAACTATTACCACTAGAAGAGCTCAAACTCGATATCGTCTCCATTCAGCCTGAACTCCAGGCACTTGCCTTCCTTCTTCTTCCGTGCTGCCGTCGTGAGGCTTGCTGCGTCGAAGCTTTTCGGAGTCTCCGGCGGTGCGGTCCATCGGATCAACGCCCAGTTCAGGCCTTCAAAGAAAGGATGCCGCTTGATCTCAGCGGCTCCTTTCGTTGAGCCTAGCCGGTACTCTGGATCCTTCACAAGCAACCCTCTGATCAAATCCCGTGCATGGAAGCTGACAGCGGGGTTATCAGGGAACTTCAGTCCCTGCGAGACCACATTTGTCAGCGTCTCCTCATTCCCAGGTCCCCTGAATGGTGTCCTGCCATAGAGTAATTCATAGAGAAAGATGCCAAGAGTCCACCAGTCAACCGAGCTACCATGTCCATCTCCTCTAATGATCTCCGGGGCAAGATATTCATGGGTACCAACGAATGAATTTGACCTTGCATCAGTTGGCTCAACAACAAGTTGTGGCAGTGATGGTTTCTTCATAGGCTCGCCCCTGGGCCTCCGTGCCCTGGATGGGGTAGAAGAAACCAGTCGAGGCGTGAAGCATGAAGAATTGGCCCATGATGGTTGGATACACAGGGGATCAATGCAGCTCTCCGCACAAGGCCCAGAAGGTCTACTAGGCTCATCTCTTCCTACTGATGAGGCTCTTACAAGCATTGGATTTACTGAGCACCTCAGGGACAGATCGAAATCAGAGAGCATAATGTGCCCGTCTTCACGAACAAGTATGTTCTCTGGCTTCAGATCGCGATATATGACCCCCAACATATGCAAATATTCCAACGCGAGAAGAACTTCAGCAACATAAAACCTGTAAAAAGATAATTTCCCCTGTTAGTTACACAGCTCAAAGCAAATATATCAGTTGATACACTGCATAACATCAAACAGATGGCAGCAAGCAATAATATATCAGTATTTGTTAAATGCACAATAACTCAGTGTGAAGCAGCTCCATGGCAATCACAAGTATAGCAGTAAATCAAATGAAAACACAATAATAGAACCTTTCATACCTAGCAGCAGCTTCTGAAAAGGTCCTGGTAGGTTGTTTCTGTCTTAGAACATGTAGGTCACCACCAGGGCAATACTCCATGACTAGGCAGGACAGATTGTCGGTTGTGAAATAAGAATACAGAGTTGGAAGAAACGGGTGGTCAAGCATTTGCAGGATCTCCCTCTCAGTTTGTGCACGAAGCATCTTTTTTCTACTTATCAGGTATTCAATATCCATAACTTTCAATGCAAACATGCATTCTGAACTCACCAATTCAGCTAGATAAACAGTGCCAATATCTCCACAACCAAGTTGTTTGAGAAGCTTGAAGTTCTTCAGTCCCAGGTTCCCTTGTTGGATTGCCATGTGCCTAATGGCTCCCCATCTCACATCTTTTGACATGTGAGGCCTGCAGCCATTAGCACTGAAACTACCATAGCTGTCATCGCTGATGCTTGTGCTGGTGCTATAATCACCCATGCTGCTTTTTGAGCTTTGGGAGCATTCTCCTTTTTCCTTCGATCTTGACAACTCGCCAGGCTTTGAACCATGGATCCCACCAACACCACATCCCTTGGTTCCTGAATCAGCTACATCAGCGGTGATGGAACTAACCGCAATCTTCTTGTTGATTGGCGCTGGAGTTTTGGGTTCATCCTGAAGGGTCTCTTGCTTCTTATTAGCATGAGAATTTGAACCTTTTGCATCACAAGGCTTATGGGATAGCACTGCAGCAGCTGGTTCGGGTTTAACCTTCTTTTTTGTGGAGGTTTTACTCCGGAACACCAGGCGTGAACCGCCTACTGGAACTGCACGGGGGCTACTAGATGTTTTTGATTTGCCCCTTCTCTGTTTTGCTACCATAGGTGGATCTTCAATCCCTTCAGATGACTTATTACTGATCACATCTTGGATTCTGGTTTTCTGCACCTTTGTTTTGGTTGGAGATGCTGAACGTACATTTTTCTTAGCTGGGCTTTTGCTCCGTACCTTAGTTTTACCTTCCGTTGACTTCACCAATGAACTTACTACATCCTTCTCAGGCAAAACAGACACTTTTCCAAATTTATTCTTTTCATCCTGCTCCTCGTCGGTTTGAACCACAACAGTCGCATAAAGCTTCTTAATTGCCCCAGCTTCTGGGGTAGTATTTGACACCACCGTCGGCTTTGACATCCTCTTCATGGCAGCCATCTCCGACGCCTGCGTGATGCACATCTTCCTTAGGGCCTGTTTCAGGCTCACCGACTCAACAATCTCTGAGCTCGATATCGGCGACTTCCCGAGCGCAATAAGCCTCCTATCCGTGCTCGTCTGCCCAGAAGCCCGCGCGGATGTGCGCACATTAATCGATCTAATGAGCCGGTCGAGATCATCCTCCACGGAGCACGACCGCGCTCCATGCTCCTCACCCACCGGCTTCACTCTCACCCTCAGGTGGGTGACGCCACCAGGACGGGCATCTTTCATCTCGTCAACCAATTCAACTATCTCCGAGCAACCTGAAGAACCCATCTTCTCAAAGCCCTCTCTGCTGCCCCCGGAGCTGCGCCTAGTAGAGCATTAACTCATGCTGCTTTACAACTAACAGGCGCATCTGGGGGGAGGCCGTCCAACGGCTGATGCGGCTCAGGTTAGGACCAGTGGGTGCCTGCAGTTTGGTGACCAAAGAGGCAGCTTTCCCGGATCAAGAACCGGCATCACGGGGCCCTGCAAGAAAGCAAGGAAAAACTGGATCAGGTGGTGGTGGGAAAAAAAAACCCCATCTTTGTCCATCAAAAGATAGACCTAGCACTACATAAAAACGGTAAGATTAACACTAACAAAATGTAGCAAAAGCTTCAAGCAAATCAAGAAATCTGGAGCTCAGAGCCAATCCCGGCGCCCTGCTGCTCTTCCCAATCTCCTCCCCACAGCTCCCTTCCCCCACCCGAGTGTAGAAATTTAAAAAATATAAAAGAAAGCAAGCAAAAGGAACACAGATGCGGTAGGTGAGGTGGGGTTTTGCCCTATCCCCAGCAAAATGATGCAAGATCCATTAACCCCCCGGGGGGCCAAAGCAAGAAGAGGACACACGCAGCCTCAGCCAAAACCACCCCAAAACTGGAGATAATCTTAGAGCCAGCCAAAACCACCAGCATACCAAAAGAAAAAAAGAGGAAGCAAAAAGAAGCGGAAGAACAAGATTTATCTGCAAAGATAAGCTGAGTTTAGCACTGCAGAAACTTACCGGCAGGACAACCGCAGGGGCAGCGGCGGCGGCGGCGGGACTAGGGTTTAGCCGCCTGGAGCGCCGACGAGTAGGACAAGGAGGCGTATCTGGAGAGAGAGAGAAGGGAAGAAATGGTGGTGGGTTTTCTTTGGAGAAGAGTTGAAACGGGGAGAGCGGCAGGCAGCACCTCAGCTCAGCTTGAGCAGCGGCAGCAGCAGCAATGCGCGCACATCACGAGGAGCAAAGGAGGAAGACGAAATGAGAGCTGCCTCCTCTCGCCCTCACTCTCACTCACCCCTATGCCCTACAAACTTCTGTCTCACACGCACAAACCTATCCCTTCACTCTCATCGCATCGCACCACTAGCCACTCTCTCTCTCTCTCTCTCTACCACGGTGACCACCGCAAACCGATAAAGGCCCCACCAGGCCACCACCACCCCCCAAGAATTTACGCTTCTTTATTTATTGCCACATTTATTAATATCTGTAGCCACGTATCGCGTGCTTGCTACTGTGCTGCTGCTCCTCATCCCTTTCACGTCTCTCTCCTCGCCCTTTTCACGTCTCTTTCTCTCTCCAGACTACTATACGAGCCTTTTCCTTTTTTTTTTCTTTTCTTCTTTTTTATCTTGTTTTGTCGCCGCTGTCTCTGGAGAAAAGGGCAAAAGGAAACGAACGGCAGAACGGTGGACGTATACGGGCACGGCCCGGACGCGAAACGTATAGCGGCGTAAACAATTCGTCGAGGGCGAGGCGTGGTGGCTACCAGTAGAGTGGTAGAGGGCTAGAGGCTGTGCTGTCTGTCCGGCTATGCTCCAGTTGGACAGAAGAGCGTCAAAGAATTCCCCGGTTCCCCGGCCCACGATTTCGATTTCGATTTGCCCAGCCGGTGGTAATCACGATTAGTCTAGTACGTAATCACGGTGGTGCGTAATGTGATGAGTGGTTTTGGGCTGGCCAACCGAAAGGTTAGAGAGGAGGAGGAGGAGGAGCTCATCACTGCGGCCGCGCAGGCGGACGGGAGGAGCAGCGGTTGGCAGCGCGGGCGTGAGGAGAGGCGGTGGTGAGGACGACGTGAGGTGGGCTCGTGATCACGTCGAGCCGTGCGCGGACGGCAGCAGCGCTGGCCTGGCCACGGCCACCCCACCACCACCACCACCACCATCGCGGTACCGGTACCACAGCCGCACGGGTCACAGGCGCCTCGTGCGCGCGCATTTCTGCGCCTGTGCGGCTTCCGCCTCCCCCACCACCCCCCACACCGCCTCAGCCGCGATCATCGCTCCTTCACCGTCCTTGTGTTCGGTTACTCGTATCTTTCTAACCTGACTCGTCCCTTCCATCGTAGTAGTAATTAAATTTGGTCGGACTAAGGCTGTCTTCTGTTGTTTTTGGTAGTGTTTGGTCAGTAAGACAAGAGGTGAATATGAATATATGATAATCACTCAATGAATATTTCTTAAATGTGTTGGATGGATGAATCCAGCCAATTTAGTTGGACGAGACTATCCACCCTCGCTAACTAGATGATTAGCAAATAATCAGTGATGGTAATTAGTATATTTTATTGTTAATGAGTGATTATTATTTTTAACATTAGTGTTAATTATAGGTAGTTAATACATTTTGCTTTTAATTAGTATTAATTATGGTAAGATTATTGATCATAAATATATTTTGTTTTGGATTAATAATTTATTATTTTTATTCCATCTACCCTTATCATCCAACCAAACAGAAAACTAGCTTATCCCATATACTAACCGAACAACCAATTTTGGATTATCATATCCAACATGTCGTCATATCCCATCAAATCTTGCGTGTGAACCAAATGCACCCTAAGAGAATACAAACATAGGTGCTTGGTTATATGCATTTGTTTAGCTTGATTAGTATCACCACCATTTTTTCGCTTATGTTTATGTTTATAAGCTGAAATTTAAATTTTCAATCTTAAATTTATAGTTTTTCATCGAAGTTTATTTTTAAAATTTGACTTTTAAATTACTAAGAATATGCTTATAAAATTTTTATTCACAAATTATCTTTCATTTGCAAAATATATCATTTGGTTTGGTTACGTGCATGCGAAATACTGTTTGGAACCGATTTTGTTTGGTTGATTACATGAATCGTAGATATGGGTGAGATTACCCATTGATTTCATAGATCGAAGTTGGGGCTATATCAGTTGAACAAAAATAGTGCAACAAATTTTTTGATGTCAAACAGCAAATGCACTATATAGTATTTTAGTAAATACACATATTCTATTGGTTAAAAAAGAAAACCAAAAATCATGCCTGGTCGCCTGGATCTCGTCGACCTCATGTCAATCCCCTCTCCTCTCTCTAGATCTAGCAATAGCGGAGGTGGCCCAGGGGGGATTGCCAGCATAGGGTGCAAGAGGTCGGCAAGCTCGACGCATCTGGATTTGGCGACCGACGGGGACGGAGAGGCAACGTTAGCCGTGCGGGGACGTACAGGCGACGGCGACCGAGCGACTAGCCCAGAGTAAACGGAGGTGATGGAGGTGAGGGGATGCGTTTCCTATCTTGCATTCGCACGTTGCACCCGAGCATTTCTCTCGAGCCTAGCTAGGGAGGCGATTTTGCATGTTCTTGAGGTCCTAGGTTTGATCCACTCATGCACACCGTGCAAGATCAAAAGTTTTGGTAGAAAAAATCGTTAAAAGTATTATAGCAAATCCAATACTATATGGATGTGTTTGGTTGCTCATATCACCCTAGTCCGACTCACAACGGTGTATCCAGGGTTTTATTTTGGATGTTCTAACTTACATAATTTTTTTAATTGTTACAAATATACCATATAATATATATAACAGAAATATGAAATTGATCAAAAGTGCATTTTGCATATATTAATAAATAATATTTTTCTGTTATATTTATTTATATATACACATTAGGTTGGGATATTTTGGGTGGTCTTGGCTTTGCCATTGCTGACTCATCTCTCTGGTCCAAGTTGACTTATCATATACACAGTCAAAGCCAAATGGTAAAATTAATGTGAAAAATGATTGTATAGCATCAACCACTCTACTATATCCATAAAACATGAAAAATTTTAATAGCAAATCAGCGAAAAAGAAGAAAAGAGGAGAGCTTCATCTACATCACCTTATCATCAATGATGGCCACGGACTAGCGGTGGCGGTGGCAACAGTACCACAATGTAAATGAAGGCAAGCTCGGGGCCACCAGATCCAAAACTTGCATTGCCAAATCTGGTTTCAAGGAGCTCTACCACCGGCAAGGAAGGCGCAGAGGCAGCGCGCCAACGAGGAAGAAGCAGAGGTGCCGCCCCAGTGTGGAAGGAGCGATGGGATCTAAGAAGCCATTGGGAGCCATCGTAAAAGCTCTAACCTCCTAAAGGGAGGACGGTGCCGACAATGGTAGGGAATCCTTTCTCCTTCTTCCAATGGGAATGAGAAGGGTGAGGGAGGACACGCGGCCTGCACGTCATTTCGCCCACACATCCGTTGTTGCACCTGCGTCTGCATGAATCTAGCCTGGCTGCCGAGCGAAGCTCAACCCCTGCGTTCCTTGTGGGCCTAGCCAAGGGGTGATTTTTGCACTTAGCCTGGCTCGGATAGGTGTCCAGTCAACCAAACAAAGTCTCGCATGCACGCGCGGTGCGAACCAGGTCTTATGCAGACAACCAAATACCGCTGGTTCATCATAGCAGTTGCCATACACATCTACAAGTACACTAATCCCAAATTACGAACATGCATATAACCATTAAACAAATACTACACAAGTATATGGTAATAATTTATCTATCTATTATATTATGAAGACAACTCAAGAAGGAATTATCGCGCTTGCTTTGGAGGCTAGAGATTCTCACATTAATCGAAGGAAAAAGAAAAATATTTTCAACCATTGGATCATAGTTTGTCCAAATTATAACAGTGTAAATTGATTGATGTAGTGTATACATGAAGTCCCAGAGAGACAGCCTAGAGGAGGTTAGGCACCAACCTTCACAACTTGCTCCCGGGCGATCCACACGAATCGGAGGCTCGCAGGCGACGTCTATCCGTCTAGGAGATCAATCTCTAAGAGTAATATGCCACCTTGACTCCACATGCATCCATCAACGCCCGAGAATGAACACTCTATCACTCACTAACCTTAACACTCTCTCTAAGACATGATCCAACGATTAATCTCTCTAGGAGGTGTATTGGGTTAGTGGGGAGGCTTGAGAGGTGCTAAACTTGCCCTAGCAACCAGAAAACTCGAACAGATAGCCTCACAAACGGCTAGATCTCAAGAGACCCCTTTATAGGCTGGCAGACGTCACTTAGCCGTTGGAAAAGAAACCTAACCGGACTGTTCGGCTAGGGGGCCGGACCGTCCGGCCGACACTTAACTCACTCACTCAGAGCAGGGGCCAGACCAAGGTTCGGACCATCCTGTCACCAGACCATGGACCGGACCGTCCTGTCACCGGACCAAGCAGAAACCGGACCAAGGACCAGACCGTCCTGTCACCGGACCAAGGACCGGACCGTCCTGTCCCTGCTTCAGGAAAAACAGCATAGGCTACAACTGGACCTAAACTTACTCCACTCGGCTCCATGATGCATGCAGAGATTCCAGTGACCCCTCTTAGTAGTACGGAGTTCCTACGACTCAAAAAGAAAAAATAAAATACGCCTTCGAGCGCCTTCGTCTTCGTAGAGCCATCGCTTCGGGTCACACATGCTCTAAGTTTGATCAAGTAATCCTTCAATCAAAATGATCTCTCATCTTCTCTGCAATCACAACTCATTAGCGCACACATGCTTGGCTAGCATTGTCATTAATCATCCAAAACTTCGTTTAGGGGCTAGATGCACTTTCAATCTCTCCTTTTTTGGTGATTGATGACAATACTAGTCAACGCATGACAATAAAACATCATACATGCAGAGATGCAATAAATCTAGCTCCCCCTAGATGTGTGCTACCTTCAACAAGCAATTATGCATGAAACTTGAACTTTTCTAACATAAGGCATACGAGTTCATGCAACGAACACACAACACATAGGAAGGAAATTAAATGCGAGCTAGCATACAGTCAATACATCCTAGCAACACAAAAGTTCAGAACACAGGATAAAGGAGGGGCCGGACTGTCCGGCTGACACAGACTCAGAATCATTTTGACCCCCTCTCAATTGTGCAACTTCTCCCCCTTTGGCATCAATACACCAGAAAAGGGAGCAAGCAGGGGAATGAGATGGTCAATCCTCATCTGACGGGACAATCTCAGTGGCACCAGAGGCGATGCTCGCAGTGTCGTCCTCTGTCTGAATCCCATCACTCTCAGTGGCCTCCGCCTCTGCAGCTACTTCTGGCTGAGCTGTTTCTTCCATCTGAGGTGCACCAAACACAAACTCCTGCTGAGTAGAGTGGCCACCTGAAACCTGAGGCTCTGGGGCCGCCTGGTCTGGCAGCTGTTCTGCCTGCTGCTCTGGCTCCCCCTCTGCCTGTGCATCTCCCTCCTCATCGTCTGCTGCCTCGCCCTCATCAGACTCGGCCTCCTCTGAGGACTCCGCTGCAGGCACCTCGGACTCCT
This sequence comes from Oryza brachyantha, assembly GCF_000231095.2. Lineage (NCBI taxonomy): Eukaryota > Viridiplantae > Streptophyta > Magnoliopsida > Poales > Poaceae > Oryza > Oryza brachyantha. Next base: position 9,724,079 of record NC_023166.2, read on the forward strand.
CGTCGTCCTCCTCAACGTACTCCTCCTCCTCGGTGTCGACATCACTATCAACAGGAGCAGGGCGAGAAGAGGATGCGCCGACGTCATGGACGATGGTACGGGCAGCCTCATAGGCAGCAAAGAGATCCTCGTAGACCTCATCCTCAGACTCAGAGGGAATCTCATGCCCAGACTCACGCAGAAGCTGATTGATCTTTCTTTCATTGGATTTTACTTTCACTGTTGTCTTCTTGCAGATCCCAAAGATAGCAGAGAGCACTTTCTTGAAAGGAGAAAGCGATCCTAAAGATGGGCGCTCAGGAATCTGCGAAGTGGAGGGACGAGCTGAGGCACCGGACTTTCCTTTCGCTATGCTGACTTTGGGGAGAATGGACTTGTAACTGCGGTGAGCACAGTCAGCTACAAAACGTAGACCAGTGACTGTCTCAATCATCAGATGCAGGTATGGAGCATATGCAAGTCCACGGGAGGCATCTGGGCTGATCTGCTGCAGCTCATACCAGATATACTTCATAATGCTAAAAGGAGGCGCATTCTCCCTCATGCGCAACAGTAAGGTATGGTGCCTAGAGGTAAGGGCTGTCTTTTTGCCGCTCTTGGGTGAAACAGTAGTCTTCAAAAGCTTGAGTAACAGATCGTAATGAGGAAGGAGCTCCTTGGTCGAGCCAAGTGCCCCTGCCGGCATCCGGTCTGCATACAAGGTGCGAACCACCTCTGAAGACATTGGGGACTTTGCGTGTATGCTGGCTTGTTCAGATCGAGTGCATCGAGTCCCAAGATGGTGGCAAATTGTGACATGGTCACAGTATACTCTTTCCCTTCAGTCAGCAACCGCATCTGCTGTTCTGTCCCATCCTCCGTCTCCTCAAAAAATACAGTCGCAAAGAACTGTCCAATCAGCTCCTCATTCCAATCTTCTCCAAGCACATGATGCCACCGATATCCTTATCGATGCACATCTTGATCACTTGCTTAGCTACCGGATTAGTAGAAGCCTGCAAGTAGTCCCAATCTACCCATTTCATCTCTGTGAGGGAATTGGTCCTGCCGAGGAATACTGAGTTGTACCAATCCACTTGCACCTGGGTCTTGAAACGGTTATCTGCTTCACACAGGTACTGCTGTTCTGGAGCCTTCAAACGATCAACTCTCGTCTTTCCCATACACCTCATGTAGTCAATGCTCTCCTTGGAGTCTCAAACTGGTTACAGTGCATCACAAAACCTTCTTTTCCGTAGCTTAAGGGGTCAGCCGCTCGACTCACGACGGGGAGGTCGAGAGGAGCTACCACCAACTAGTTCCTTCCCCGTCTGCTTCTTGGATTTCTTGGACTTTTTAGCTTTCTTGGCTTCTTGCTCTTGGCAGGAGGGGATGAGGGGGATACAGGTGAAGCGGTCTCTCGACCTGTCTAACTGCGAGTGCGGGGATGCGGAGGAGACTCAATCACAATCCCCATGGAGCGCTTACGGATAGCAGCTCGCTTGCCTCCCCCTTTGGTTGCCACCTTCTTTTCTTTTGTCATTTTCCCTCTTGGCAACTCAACAAGAGAGGAATCCTCACTGTCTGTTTCTGTAGATAGCTCCTGACGAGCCTTCTGACGCTTTTCTGAAGTCATGACCGAGGACAAAAAGAGCAAGAATCAAGAAGCATGAAAGAATTGAAGTATGGTGGAAGGTCGAGCCAAAGAATTAATCGGACTGGCTGTAGGTCGGACAGTCCGAACAAGCACACAACAGTCCGGTCGGAGCTCACTGTCTGGCCAGAGAAACTGAGCCGGACCGTCTGGCCAGGGGCTGAACCGTCCGGTCCAAGTGCTCTGCCAGATCGAGAGGGCCGGCCGGACCGTTCGGCCTTGAACACCGGACTGTCCGGGCAAGAACAGGTGGTTGAGTATGTGATTTTGGCCAGTAGATCGGTAAACTAGACATCTAACGAAGTGGTTTTCTATGGTCAAAAGTTGTTAGAACCTAACAGATTTAGAGATCGGGCTAAAACAAGGTGAAAACCCTAGAAAGAGATTGAAACCAATACCTGGAGTTGGGGAATGTCGATTCTGCGTTTGAGGGCGAGTTCCTCACCACCAATGCAACGAAAAACGTGGAATCCAAAGCCTTTTCAACGGTGCAAACCCAAAATTGCCTCTATGAGGGTGAGAGGGAGTTAGGGTTTGAGGGAGAGAAGAAATGAGAGAGATTTCCTCTCTCTGCTCGGCCTGGGAGCAGATAAGGAAGTCGTCGGCCGGACCGTCCGGGTAGGGGTCGGACCGTCCGACTTGGACTTTGCGAAGCAGGCCGAGGGGGCTGGCCGAACAATCCGGCTGGGGGCAGACTGTCCGGTCCAGACTGGACTCTGGTGGAAGTAAAAGAGGCTGAAGCGAAACTGACTCTAAGAAGATTTGACTATTCAACTTGAGAATCAGATCAAGCAATCAGTACAAAACTATGATTCTCAAGTCAACAACCATTTTCGCAATATAGAAATCAAGTTTTCGCAAAGCACTCAACAATTTTCGCAACCAAGTTTGAAAAACAAGAATTTTGAAATTTTGTTTGGAAATGTTTGAGCCTTACTCCTGGTATTTTAAGACCAATTCGATTTAAGAATTGACCTCTAGAAATACGAAGACTCATGTTGTTCTAACATGTGTATGAAATTGACTTAACTATTTGAAAAGTCAAGCCGTTTTTCATGCAATGTTGCGAGAATCCAAGATATTTAGTTCATTTCTCAACTCACAAAACCTTTTCTCATCTAAGGGCTTGGTGAAGATGTCGGCTTGTTGGTGTTCGGTTCTCACATGGGTTATGGAAATGTCTCCTTTGGTTTCATGGTCCCTCAAGAAATGGTGTCGTATATCGATATGTTTGGTTCTTGAGTGTTGGACTGGGTTATTGGTTATTTTGATAGCACTCTCATTGTCACAAAGAAGGGGATCCTAGTCATGGTGTATCCAAAATCTTGGAGAGTTTGTTTCATCCATAAGAGTTAGGCACAACACGCACCGACGGCTATGTATTCAGCTTCGGCGGTGGATAAGGCGATGAAATTTTGTTTCTTGGATGACCATGAGACTAGAGACCGCCCAAGGAATTGAAATGTCCCTATGGTACTTTTTCTATTAACCTTACACCCGGCATAATCCGAGTTGGAGTAGCCCACTAGCTCAAAATTGCATCCTTTCGGATACCAAAGACCTAGGTTTGGAGTGTGAACCAAATACCTCAAGATTCTCTTAACGGCGACTAAATGACATTCTTTTGGAGCAGCTTGAAAAAGATAAAAGAGGGAACCGATGATTGAGCGATATATCTTGATATCTACCTCCTTACCATTAACATGAAGGTAGAGGTGTCCATTTATCGGCATTGGCGTCTTGATGGGCTTGGCGCCGTTCATGTCAAACTTCTTAAGGACATCTTTCAAGTACTTTGTTTGCGAAATGAACGTGCCATCCTTGAGTTGCCTTACTTGCAAGCCGAGGAAAAACTTCAATTCTCCCATCGTGGACATCTCAAACCTTTTGGTCATGATCCTACTAAACTCTTCACTAAATGAAACATTAGTTGAGCCAAATATTATGTCGTCGACCTAAATTTGGCATACAAACAGGTCATTCTTAAATTTCTTGGTGAAGAGAGTAGTGTCGGCCTTCCCGATTTCGAAATCGTTCTTGGTTAGGAAATCACGAAGACACTCATACCATGCCCTTGGTGCTTGCTTGAGCCCATATAGAGCCTTGTATAGCTTGTAGACGTGGTAGGGTGCTTTGGATCTTCGAAGCCCGGTGGTTTCTTCACATATACCAATTTGGAGATTGATCCATTGAGAAAGGCGCTCTTGAAGTCCATTTGGTATAACTTAAAATCATGGTTAGCGGCATAAGCTAATAGAATGCGAATGGACTCAAGGCGGGCAACCGGCGCAAAGGTTTCACCGAAGTCAAGTCCTTCGACTTGAGTGAAACCTTGGGCCACTAACCGTGCTTTGTTTCTTGTGACGATCTCATGCTCATCTTGCTTGTTCTGGAAAACCCACTTGGTCCCGATGACATTTTGCTTGGGCCTTTCCACTAGAGACCACACTTCATTTCTTTTGAAGTTGTTGAGCTCTTCTTGCATGGCCATTACCCAATCCGGGTCTCCAAGCGCATCTTCCACTTTCACTGGTTTCAAAGATGAGACAAACGAGTAATTTTCACAAAAACTTGCAATTCGGGATCGAGTCGTTACCCCTTTCCTCATATCACCAATGATGTTGTCCACCGGGTGATTCCTTTGTACTGTTTGATGAATTCGAGGATAGTGCACCGTGGGGGCCAGAGCCGATTCTTGCTCACATGTGCCCATGACATCAATCCCATCCCCAAGGTTTTTATTGCCACCATCATCATCAACTAGTACAGAATCATCTTCGGTTGAGGATTCTTGTTGAACATCTCGTTCTTGCTCTTGCTCCCCCTCAACCTCTCGGGGTTTTACATCATCAACAGCTTTGTTGTCTATATCCTCTCGTGAAATTCCAATTCCTGCATCATTCACTTCAACTTGCTCTACTTGAGAGCCATTAGTTTCATCAAACGTCACATCCCTTGAGATTTCAACAATACCGGTGGTTTTCTTGAAAACCCGATAGGCACGTACGTTTGCCTCATATCCTAATAGAAAACCTTCATCTACTTTGGATGCAAACTTAGATGATCTAGGCCTTTTGCTAAGAATGAAACATTTGCAACCAAAGACACGAAAGTTGGATACGTTTAGCTTTTTACCAATTAGAAGTTCATAGGCAGTTTTCTTGAGAAGCATGTGGAGGTATAGACGGTTGAGGGAGTGGCACGCGGTGTTGACGGCTTCGGCCCAAAAGACATCCGGAGTCTTGTACTCATCAAGCATTGTCCGAGCCATCTCGATAAGTGTCCGGTTCTTCCTCTCCACAATCCCATTTTGAGGAGGATCATATGGAGCAGAGAACTCGTGCTTGATTCCCTCTTCATCAAGAAACTCTTCAACTTGGGTATTCTTAAATTCTCCTCCGTTATCACTCCGAACTCTTTTTATCTTCACTTCAAACTCATATTGCGCTCTCTTCGCAAATTTCTTGAAGATTTCTTGAGTTTTGAGAAAAGTCATCAACAATTACTAGACCGTGTTTGTTACCTCCCAAGCTTAGATAAGCTATTGGTCCGAAGAGATCCATCTGCAATAACTCCAATGGTCTTGTAGTCGTCATGATGTTCTTTGTGGGGTGGAAGGTTCCAACTTGCTTCCCCGCTTGACAAGCACTACAAACTTGGTTTTTCTCAAAAATGACATTAGATAAGCCAAGAATATGCTCCCCCTTTAGAAGATTTGACAAATTTCTCATCCCGGAGTGACCAAGGCGTCGATGCCAAAGCCATCCAAGAGTCGATTTGGCGATTAAGCAAGATTTAGAGTTAACTCTATCATTGTCGAAGTCGACAAGATAGAGATCCCCTTTAATCTTTCCTTAAACACTTCCGATTTTTTATCTCTCCTAAAGACGGTAACATCTATATCGGTAAAGAGGCAATTAAATCCAAGCTTAAATAATTGAGAAACCGAGAGTAGATTGTAGCTAAGGGACTCAACGAGAAGGACATTTGAGAGAGAATTGTCTTTGGAGATAGCAATTTTACCTAAGCACATTACCTTTCCTTTGTTGTCATCTCCAAAGATAATGTCGTCGTAATTTCCTCCATTCTCGTCGAGTGAGATAAACATACTCTATCGATCACCCAACTCGAGCCACCGGAGGAGTATGCCTACAAGAAACTGGTCAAGCATGCAAGTTAGGTACCCAAACTTGTTTAAGTTTGGGTCCCTTAACAATAGTAATCAACTCCTTTGGGATCCATATGCTTGGCCTTCGCTTCTCTTGACTTGATCTAATGAAGATAGCAACCACAGGTCCACGGTTATCCTTCATGATCACATGAGAGCCATAGATAAGCCTGATTCGAGTTGGATCATCATGAACTAAGGAGAGCTTAAAGTCAACCTTTCTTCTGGGCTGGGGTCGGACTGTCCGGCCCGTAGGACCAGATTGTCTGGCTGGTACTCTCTGCCAGGCAGACAACTCAGGTCGGACCGTCCGGTCATTGGGACTGGACCGTCCGGCAGGACCCTTGTGCCAGATCGAGAAGTCTGACCGGACTGACCGACCCAGACCAGACTGTCTGGTCTGCCCTCTCTGTTGAACAGAGGGGCTAGACCGGACCGTCCGGGCCGGGCCAGACCGTCCGGCCTGCCTTCTCTGTTGAACAGAGGACTCAGGCAGGACTGTCCGGCCCTGTTTGGACTGTTTGTCCTCAGGGCTGATTTTTGTGTCCTCTTCAGCAGTTGACTCCCTTTTGTCACGCCCAGAAATTCCTCACACGAATTTCTGAACTTAATTGTGTATTAAATCCCTGTCCAGGACCAGCCAAGGTACACAAAAAGACAATGTTGATTACATAACCATCGTTCTTAGAAACAACTGAAAATTACACTTATTCTAGCGGAAATGCAGCGGAAAGAAAAACAAAGGGGTAGACTAGCTCCAGCGGGTACGGCTCCAGTCCACAGGCAACACTTCGACGGCGGAACAGCTCACTCTTGAGAGGCACCTCCATCGGACTCTGCTTCTAGCTCTGGGTTGGGAAAGTTAAGCAAGGCTGAGTACAAACCACCATACTCAACAAGTAACACGGACAAGGGGAAAAAATAAATGATGCAATGGGATTAACAAGGACAGGCTAGGGTTAGTTGCGACAAAGCAGCAGTTTAAATAAATAACATAGATTGAAAGAATAAAGGTAATTTAAATACAGTAAAGCATAAATAAATAAACAGTTGTAAAGTACCACAACACTGTCCAACGTTACACCACGTTGCAACAGGCCCAACCACTACTCAACGTTACACCACGTTGCAGTAGTCCCAAGTGATAACAAATTTACTCAAGTTATTAGGGTTCACTAATCACAGTGAAGCTGGGAGTTCGCCCGTAACCGTGGGCACGGCTATTCGAATAGTTTATACTCTGATCAGAGGTGTACTACTGTACCCACAAGACACGACTCCACTACACTTGAACGTGCGCCGACATACCACCATGGTATACCGGAAAGGAGACCGTGATAGGACCCGTTACACAACCCTCCCTATTTAATCGTACCACACTTCAGGTTTCACCCCCTCCTTTACACCAAGTCGGGCAGTCCCCTCTTGTGCCTTGGTAGATCCGAAAGCAGGAGAAGCTTTCGTTACACCACGATTGCCCGTCCATACTCCATCACGCCTACCCTTGCCTGGGTACGTCAAATAGTTCGAAGTCATGCTCCAAATCCCACCTTACCCATTTCGGCATGTGGTTAGCACTTAACGACTTCCAGGGTTTCCCGTGAACCGGTCCTTAATCGCCATGGGTGCGACTCTCAAAACCATGCACCCATAGCCCACCATTATCAATATTTTAGTTGACATTAACCCGAACCGGGTAGTGAATCATTATCTCGGCTATTCAGAACTAAGCATAATTATATGTGATCCCATGAGCTATTTGTTCTAAGCATGGCTAAGCATTAACCTAGGCCTGACTCTAATCAAGTTACCCCTGGCCCAGCAACGAATAAAGTTGGATAAACAACGGCATAATAATAGGGTTTACCCGAAAATAACATAAAGTAAGTACTTTAATTAAAACAATGCATATTTGAAGTAATAAAGCGGGGAATTTGCAATAATGGGTTCAATATGTTCAAGGATGTGTGTCACTTGCCTTGCTCTGGCCCTTGGGGAACTTCGGCGACGATCTCGAAGTAAACCGGCTCTTCGGCGGGGTCCGAATCTAAGCGACAAAGCACAAAAATAAATAAAACAGGCACAAACTCTACTGAACAGCAAAAGAAACTATTTTTAATGGATTCTTGATAATTTTATGAATTTAATGAAATTTGAATGGACCTAAACGGAGACTAGATGAATTACTTATGAATTTTACAAGTTTTCTGGGTTTTAACTAAACAGAAAAGTCCTAAATCAATTATTGCGCAATTAATGGGGCTGCTGACGTCAGCGAGGAGAGAGGGTACTGACGGCTGACAGGTGGGGACCACCTGTCGGTGAGAGAGAGAGGGAGAGAGGCGCTGACAGCTGGGCCCGGGAGGAGAGAGAGAAGGCGGGCGCGGGGAGTGACTGACGAGTGGGTCCCACTCGTCAGCGAGAGAGGACCGAGAGGAGCGCGGCTCGGGCGGGCGGCGGCGACCGGCGGGAGCGGCGGGCGACGCGGCGGCGGCGGCGCACGGCGACGGCGCGACGGCGACGACCGGCGGGCGGCGACGGCGCGACGGCGACGACGGCCGAGGCGGCGATGCACGGCGATGGTGGAAGGACAACGGCGGCGACGACTGGCAAGCGGCGACGGCGCGGCACGCGCGGGCGCAAGCAACGGCGGCGGCCAGACGTCGGCGACGCGGAGGCGACGACGACCACGGTGGCTGGCGGGAGCGGCGGGCTTCGGCCTTGTCCGGCGACGGCGCGCGACTCGGCGGCGGTCAGCCGGAAAGGGGGAGAAAGAGGGGAGGAGGGTGCGGAGGCTCACCGGCGGCGGTGAGGGCGCGGACGGGTCAGCGAGACCGAGGCGAAGGTGGCGACGCGGGCGGGTGCGGGAGATCGGCGGTGGCGGCGGAGATCGATCGGCAGCGGCGAGGTGACCGGGCGCGACGGAGGAATGCGCGGCGCGGGGACGCTCGCCGGCGACGACGAGGATGGCGACCGGTCGGCGACAGCGGCGCGGAGGTGATGACGCGGCTGGACAACGGCGAAGGCGTCCGACTGCGAAGTTGCGCGGCGGCGGCGAGGGGCGGCAGCGCGGCGGCGACACGAGCGACGGCGGAAAGTGGGCGACGGCGCGGCGGCGGAGGGGATTTATAGGGTGGCGGCGACCGGCTAGGGCGGGCGGAGGTTGGAGACCGAGTCGGCGACGACGCGGTCTCGGCGGCGGCCGTTGCGGCGCGGCGGCGCGAAGTCCGGCTCGGACGCGGCGCGGCGTGGGTGAGCGGCGAAGCAGTCACTGACAGGTGGGCCCCACCTGTCAGTGGCGCGAGAGGGAGGAGGGAGGCGGCGCGGACTCGCGGCGCGGGCGTCGCGCGAGCTGGGCCGAAGCCGCGGCCCAGGCGGGGCCGCGCGCTGGCGAGCGGAGGGAGGCCGGTCGGCTGGGCCGGCCGAGGAGGAGTGGGCCGGCTCGGTTGGGCCGGCTCGGGAAGGAAAAGAAAAAGAAAAAGAAAAGGAAAAAGAGAGAGGGAGGAAAATTGGACTTCGGCCCAATTTGAGAAGGAAGGGAAAAAGAAAGGAAAAAGGAGGGAAAAAGGAAAACCCCACTTTTGCCGAGTTTTAAATTAATTTGCTTGGCCAAATTTTATACTTCTGCAATTTGAATTTAAATCCTGTTAGTCGATTTGCGAGCCTCGATTTAATTGAATTAATTCCTCTTAGAGGGATTTTTCCTGAGTTAATTAAGCCAATTGTTATTTACGGATTTCTTTTTACAATTTAGGCTTAGGACGAAACTCCGGGTGTGACAAACCTACCCCCTTAAACGGAATCTCGACCCCGAGATTCGGAGGCACTGGCGAAGAGGTGCGGATGGGCGGCCTTGAGCTCATCTTCCCTTTCCCATGTTGCTTCTTCTTCTGAGTGGTGACTCCACTGAACTCTGCAGAATCTGATCACACGGTTCCGAGTCTTCCTTTCACTGGTTTCTAGAATCCGTGCTGGCTTCTCCACATAAGTTAGATTTTCCTGCAGGTCGATGTGCTCGGAGTTGGTCTGTTCCTCAGGCACACGGAGACACTTCTTGAGCTGCGACACATGGAACACGTCATGGATTCCGGCCATGTTAGCGCGGAGTTCCAACTGATACGCAACTTCTCCCCTGCGTTCCACTATCCGGTATGGTCCCACGAAACGTGGTGCCAATTTTCCTTTGGTCTGAAACCGGTGTACTCCTCGCAAAGGTGTGACGCGGAGGTACACATAGTCTCCTGCTTCGAAGGCTAAGTCCCTTCGACGATTATCTGCATAACTCTTCTGTCTGGTTTGGGCCGTTTTCAACCTTTCACGGATTATTCTGACCTTTTCTTCCGCTTGGCTTAAAACTTCAGTCCCAAAAACTTGACGTTCTCCTGTTTGATCCCAGAAGAGGGGTGTACGACACTTTCGCCCATACAATGCTTCAAAAGGTGCCATCTGCAGACTGGCTTGATAACTGTTGTTGTACGAGAACTCTGCATACGGTAGATTCTTATCCCAAGTTCCACCAAAGTCGAGAGCGCAAGCTCTGAGCATATCTTCAAGAATCTAATTTACCCTCTCTGTCTGACCATCTGTCTGGGGATGATAGGCTGTATTGAAGTTCAGTCGGGTTCCCAATTCTTCCTGTAGCTTCTGCCAAAACTTTGAAGTAAACTGACTCCCACGGTCAGAAACGATCTTCTTCGGTACTCCATGTAAACACATGATCCTAGCCAAGTAAATCTCGGCTAATCTTTTCCCTGAGTAGGTAGTGTGAACTGGTATGAAATGAGCGACCTTTGTCAATCGATCAACAATTACCCAAATCGAGTCATGACCAGCAGCAGTCCTTGGTAAACCAGTGATGAAATCCATCCCGATTTCTTCCCATTTCCATTCTGGAATCTGGAGAGGTTGCAATAGTCCTGCTGGCCTTTGGTGTTCTGCTTTGACTCGTTGACAAACATCGCACAAGGCGACGTATTCTGCAATCTCTCTCTTCATACTAACCCACCAAAACTTTTCTTTGAGGTCCTGATACATCTTAGTACTCCCAGGGTGAATAGAGTACTGGGTTTGATGAGCTTCTTGGAGTATCAACTCCTTCAACTCCTTGTTATCTGGTACGCACAACCTTTTTCCTATCCAGATTGTTCCATGTTCATCTTCTGAAAAATCTCGAGCCTTACCAACTCGCATATTTTTCTTTAGTTCGGCTATCTCCGGATCATTTGCTTGGGATTGGCGAACTTGATCCACCAAAGTGGGCTGCGCTTCTAGGGCTGCCACAAAACCTTCTTTGACTAAACCCAAATTTAGTCGTTCAAACTCCTGTTGCAACTGCTCACAAACTTCTGTCGACATCGCAGCGTTGCAGTAATTCTTCCGGCTAAAGGCATCGGCAACTACATTTGCTTTGCCGGGATGGTAATGGATACTTAGATCATAATCCTTGATCAATTCCAACCATCTTCGCTGACGGAGATTCAAATCCGGTTGTGTAAAGATATACTTTAAACTCTTATGATCCGTATATACTTCACACTTGTTACCGATCAAGTAGTGTCGCCGAATCTTTAGGGCATGCACCACAGCTGCTAATTCCAAATCGTGAGTCGGGTAGTTACCCTCATGTGGTCTCAATTGGCGAGAGGCGTAAGCAACCACCTTTCCTTCTTGCATTAGCACACATCCCAGTCCTGATCTGGATGCGTCACAGTAAACCTGGAAGTCCTTCGTTTGATCCGGCAAAACCAACACTGGTGCCGACACTAACCTTTGCTTGAGCTCTTCAAAACTACTATCGTACTCACTTGACCACTTGAACTTCTCTTCCTTTTTCAACAACTGTGTCATTGGCTTGGCTATCTTCGAGAAATTCTCAATGAACCGGCGGTAATAGCCCGCAAGTCCTAAGAAACTCCTGATTTGGGAAACCGTCTTAGGCGGGGTCCACTTGATCACTGACTCCACATTACTGGGGTCTACGGCTACACCTTGGGCATTGATCACATGGCCAAGGAACTTCACTTCATGCAGCCAAAAATCACACTTGCTGAACTTGGCATACAACTGGTGTTCTCTTAGCTTTTCTAGCACAATCCGCAAATGTTGCTCGTGCACTTCTTCTGACTTGGAGTAGATAAGAATGTCGTCGATGAAGACAACCACAAACTTATCCAGGTATTCCATGAACACCTTATTCATGAGATTCATGAAGAATGCCGGGGCATTAGTAAGTCCAAACGACATTACCGTACACTCATACAAGCCATAGCGAGTAGTGAATGCCGTCTTAGGGATATCTTCTTCCCGAATTCTCAACTGGTGATACCCTGATCTCAAATCGATCTTGGAGAAAACTCTGGCTCCCTTCAACTGATCAAATAGGTCATCAATCCTTGGCAGAGGATACTTATTCTTGATAGTGACATCGTTCAAAGCACGATAGTCCACACACATTCTCTTAGTTTTGTCCTTCTTCTCAACAAAAATAACCGGGGCACCCCAAGGCGAGGTACTCGGTCGGATGTAACCTTTCTGAAGCTGTTCATCCACTTGCTTCTTCACTTCTGCCATCTCATTGGCGGCCATCCTATAGGGTCTCTTATAGATCGGAGCGGTTCCGGGTACCAAGTCGATACGGAACTCGATCTTTTTTTCTGGTGGCATCGTTGTGAGATCATCTGGAAACACCTCCGGATATTCACAAACCACTGGTATGTCTTCCAACTTCTTTGGGTCTTTGGCTTTTTCCGAGGGCTGCTCTTCGGCTTCCATCTGATTCAATCAAGTCCTGGTTGCCACCGACTCCAGCGACTGATAAGCCACCACTTTACCTTCTTCACTGGTCAGGGTGACTGTACGCTTGGCACAATCGATCACTCCTTGATGCTTGGTAAGCCAGTCCATTCCCAAAATGACATCTAGGTCTTTAGATTCGAGAAGGATGAGATTGGCTAGAAAGGGTGTCCCTTGGATTTCTATGGGCACGTTAGGGCTATAAAGGTCCGAAAACATACTATGCCCTGGAGTATTAACCCGCATCGGGTCTCTTAACTTTTCCCTTTTTAATCCAAGCATTCCCACAAACTTCCTTGAAATAAAAGAGTGTGTAGCACCAGAATCAAAAAGTACTGTAGCAGGTACGGAGTTGACAGGAAACGTACCCAGTATTACTTCTGGCGCAGCCTGTGCTTCTTCGGCGGTGACGTGATTCACACGAGCTTGCACAAACCTTTGCCCACTGCGCTTCGGCTTCGGGCACTTATCAGCAAAGTGACCTGGGTCGCCACAGTTGTAGCACACCCCAGGCTTTGCACCTGCATCCTTCCTGGCTGGAGGAGGTTGAGCTGTCGGTGGAGGAGCATTCTGTTGCCGAGGAGCTGGTGCAGGAAGAGTACGCTGAGTAGGAGCACGCTGGGACGAACCACTGGAGAAGTTGTTGGGATTGTAAGGACGATGTTGGCGGACAATGATGGTTGATTGCCCGTGCTGCTGATTCGAAGGATAGGGGCCGGTGTGGAATCGGGGCTTCTGAGGAGGCGGCTGGTTAGACCTGAACTGCGAGGCCTTCCTCTTCTTGTCCATCTGGAGGTGCTGGTCCTCTTGACGGATGGCCTTGTCCACTAGTTTCTCAAAATCAGCATAGTCGCCCGAAAGCAACTGCTTCTTCAATTCATCATCCAAGCCTCCGAGGAACTTTTCTTGCCTTTCGGCGTCGGTGCGGACATCCTCGGGAGCGTATCGCGCTAGGCGATTGAACTCATGAAGGTACTCTGTCACTGTCTTGGTACCTTGCTGCAGAGCGCGGAACTCACGCTTCTTCTGGGTGACTATCCCGTCGGGAATATGTGCCTTGCGGAAGTTAAGACAGAATTCCGCCCAAGTCACTTCCGTGGTAGCAGTGCGGGTAGCCAGGAAATTATCCCACCAAGCAGAGGCGGGACCCATCAGTTGATGTGCGGCGAAGGAAACCTTCTCTTGGTCAGTGCACTGCAATAAGTTGAGCTTCTTCTCGATAGCATGGAGCCAATCACTTGCCTCCATGGGGTTGGTGGTGCTTGAGAAAGTTGGGGGACGAACACGGAGGAACTCCGGTAACTTGGACTGCACTGGGGGTGGTCCCTGCTGTTGCTAGTTGTTCTGACTTTGATTTAGAAGCTGCTGTAGCATTTGTTGGTGCTGCTGTTGTTGCTGTTGCATCTGCTGCATCATCCAAGAGAGCATCTGCGTCTGGTTAGCAAGAATCTGGGCAAGCGACGGGTTCTCTGGTGGAGGCGGCGGGGGCGGTCCTCCGGTGCTGGACTGGTCGGTGTCGCGGTTGCCGTGGCGGGTGTTCACCATCTGCGGGGCGGGAGGAACAGAAAGAGAAAGAAGAAAAAGAAACGACTAAGCAAACAGGGGCTTTATTTAATTAGTGAACTGTAATTGTCTTGCTTAAGAAACACACTTAAAAACCACACAACTCCTGGCGGCACAACCATAACCCCACTACTGCTATGGTTCACCACTAGCCCCAAGCGAAGCAAACCTAACACACAAAAACTAGCAAACAACGACTAAAACGAAGCTAAGGGCGGCGTCTAGGGCACGGAAGGAGAGCGACAATCGGCGACCGGAGACAGATCTTCTTCCTCGTCTTCAGAGCGGCTTCTTGAGTTGCTGGGGAGATCATCTTCATCTTCACCAGAAGCGGACTCACTGCTGCTCGAGACCGTGACGACCCTGTTGCGGTTCCTTGCTGCGTTGAACAGGGAGACACCTTCCTCGGGCACCGGGGTCGGAGAGGTTGGCACCATCTGCATCAGGGGTCCTGGTCCATCCGGGGCACCGTGGTAAGACTGAACTCTGGGCGGCCCACGGGTTCGCTTTCTTGCTGTCGTGCGACACCTTGCACCTCCGGGCTCTGGGAGTCCTTTAAGCCTGGCATTCTCCTTCTTCAAGCGGTCGACCTCATCTTGCAGACGAACGATCTGGGTGAGCTTGGCGTCGTTCAGAGCCTTGGACGCTTCGTGGAGGTCGTGATGCATCTGGTCGAGGCCCTGCAGCACCGTGCACATCCTACCGAAGGTAGGGTCTTGCTCACTTCGGGCAGATCGAAACCTACTGACCATGGAATTGGGTCCACGACCAGGGTGATACCGGTAAGCCGAATGTCGGAACGTCAGGTCATGCCTGGCCCTGAGCGTTGTCATCAGACTGTAGGCAGCTTCCTGGCAGGCATGCTCATGCGAACCTCCAGCTCCTTCTGCTTCCAAGTTAGGGAGAAAACCGGGGATTCCATGTAGCTCCAATCTTACTCGGTGGGGAAACTCGCCTTCCAGAGGATGGATCGTGGTGTACTCCGGCTCATAGGGGTATCCTGCGGTGAACGAGACTCTTGCCAACTCTGCCACGAATCCAGTCATTCCGTTTCCACGATGGTACAAGGGATGGTCAGCCATCTAAAGAGCACAAGGATTTGGAATCAATAGATGCAAAATTTTATTTCAAGATAAATAAATCATAAAAGAAAGAAAGTAAATAAAGTTTTACCCGTAAATCGATTTACTCATGCTTTTCAACAAAAGGGGTTTTGTCTTTTTAAATCACTCACGCTTTTGAAAAACACCAACCCATTTTCAAAACACTCCCACTTTCGCAAATTATGCACAAACATGAAAAGCAAAGGGCTCTTAGGGTTTCCATTGGGCTGATCCTACGGTCAAAGGAGGCTCTGATACCAACTTGTCACGCCCAGAAATTCCTCACACGAATTTCTGAACTTAATTGTGTATTAAATCCCTGTCCAGGACCAGCCAGGGTACACAAAAAGACAATGTTGATTACATAACCATCGCTCTTAGAAACAACTGAAAATTACACTTATTCTAGCGGAAATGCAGCGGAAAGAAAAAAAAAGGGGTAGACTAGCTCCAACGGGTACGGCTCCAGTCCACAGGCAACACTTCGACGGCGGAACAGCTCACTCCTGAGAGGCACCTCCATCGGACTCTGCTTCTAGCTCTGGGTTGGGAAAGTTAAGCAAGGCTGAGTACAAACCACCGTACTCAACAAGTAACACGGACAAGGGGGAAAAATAAATGATGCAATGGGATTAACAAGGACAGGCTAGGGTTAGTTGCGACAAAGCAGCAGTTTAAATAAATAACAGAGATTGAAAGAATAAAGGTAATTTAAATACAGTAAAGCATAAATAAATAAACAGTTGTAAAGTACCACAACACTGTCCAATGTTACACCACGTTGCAACAGGCCCAACCACTACTCAACGTTACACCACGTTGCAGTAGTCCCAAGTGATAACAAATTTACTCAAGTTATTAGGGTTCACTAATCACAGTGAAGCTGAGAGTTCGCCCGTAACCGTGGGCACGGCTATTCGAATAGTTTATACTCTGATCAGAGGTGTACTAATGTACCCACAAGACACGACTCCACTACACTTGAACGTGCGCCGACATACCACCATGGTATACCGAAAAGGAGACCGTGATAGGACCCGTTACACAACCCTCCCTATTTAATCGTACCACACTTCAGGTTTCACCCCCTCCTTTACACCAAGTCGGGCAGTCCCCTCTTGTGCCTTGGTAGATCCGGAAGCAGGAGAAGCTTTCGTTACACCACGATTGCCCGTCCATACTCCATCACGCCTACCCTTGCCTGGGTACGTCAAATAGTTCGAAGTCATGCTCCAAATCCCACCTTACCCATTTCGGCATGTGGTTAGCACTTAACGACTTCCAGGGTTTCCCGTGAACCGGTCCTTAATCGCCATGGGTGCGACTCTCAAAACCATGCACCCATAGCCCACCATTATCAATATTTTAGTTGACATTAACCCGAACCGGGTAGTGAATCATTATCTCGGCTATTCAGAACTAAGCATAATTATATGTGATCCCATGAGCTATTTGTTCTAAGTATGGCTAAGCATTAACCTAGGCCTGACTCTAATCAAGTTACCCCTGGCCCAGCAACGAATAAAGTTGGATAGACAACGGCATAATAATAGGGTTTACCCGAAAATAACATAAAGTAAGTACTTTAATTAAAACAATGCATATTTGAAGTAATAAAGCGGGGAATTTGCAATAATGGGTTCAATATGTTCAAGGATGTGTGTCACTTGCCTTGCTCTGGCCCTTGGGGAACTTCGGCGACGATCTCGAAGTAAACCGGCTCTTCGGCGGGGTCCGAATCTAAGCGACAAAGCACAAAAATAAATAAAACAGGCACAAACTCTACTGAACAGCAAAAGAAACTATTTTTAATGGATTCTTGATAATTTTATGAATTTAATGAAATTTGAATGGACCTAAACGGAGACTAGATGAATTACTTATGAATTTTACAAGTTTTCTGGGTTTTAACTAAACAGAAAAGTCCTAAATCAATTATTGCGCAACTAATGGGGCTGCTGACGTCAGCGAGGAGAGAGGGTACTGACGGCTGACAGGTGGGGACCACCTGTCGGTGAGAGAGAGAGGGAGAGAGGCGCTGACAGCTGGGCCCGGGAGGAGAGAGAGAAGGCGGGCGCGGGGAGCGACTGACGAGTGGGTCCCACTCGTCAGCGAGAGAGGACCGAGAGGAGCGCGGCTCGGGCGGGCGGCGGCGACCGGCGGGAGCGGCGGGCGACGCGGCGGCGGCGGCGCACGGCGACGGCGGCGCGACGGCGACGACCGGCGGGCGGCGACGGCGCGACGGCGACGACGGCCGAGGCGGCGATGCACGGCGACGGTGGAAGGACAGCGGCGGCGACGACTGGCAAGCGGCGACGGCGCGGCACGCGCGGGCGCAAGCAACGGCGGCGGCCAGACGTCGGCGACGCGGAGGCGACGACGACCACGGTGGCTGGCGGGAGCGGCGGGCTTCGGCCTCGTCCGGCGACGGCGCGCGACTCGGCGGCGGTCGGCCGGAAAGGGGGAGAAAGAGGGGAGGAGGGTGCGGAGGCTCACCGGCGGCAGCGAGGGCGCGGACGGGTCGGCGAGACCGAGGCGAAGGTGGCGACGCGGGCGGGTGCGGGAGATCGGCGGTGGCGGCGGAGATCGATCGGCGGCGGCGAGGTGACCGGGCGCGACGGCGATGACGCGACGGAGGAATGCGCGGCGCGGGGACGCTCACCGGCGACGACGAGGATGGCGACCGGTCGGCGACAGCGGCGCGGAGGTGATGACGCGGCTGGACAACGGCGAAGGCGTCCGACGGCGAAGTTGCGCGGCGGCGGCGAGGGACGGCAGCGCGGCGGCGACACGAGCGACGGCGGAAAGTGGGCGACGGCGCGGCGGCGGAGGGGATTTATAGGGTGGCGGCGACCGGCTAGGGCGGGCGGAGGTTGGAGACCGAGTCGGCGACGACGCGGTCTCGGCGGCGGCCGTTGCGGTGGCGGCGGTTGCGGCGCGGCGGCGCGGAGTCCGGCTCGGACGCGGCGCGGCGCGGGCGAGCGGCGAAGCAGTCACTGACAGGTGGGCCCCACCTGTCAGTGGCGCGAGAGGGAGGAGGGAGGCGGCGCGGACTCGCGGCGCGGGCGTCGCGCGAGCTGGGCCGAGGCCGCGGCCCAGGCGGGGGCGCGCGCTGGCGGGCGGAGGGAGGCCGGTCGGCTGGGCCGGCCGAGGAGGAGTGGGCCGGCTCGGCTGGGGCGGCCCGGGAAGGAAAAGAAAAAGAAAAAGAAAAAGGAAAAAGAGAGAGGGAGGAAAATTGGACTTCGGCCCAATTTGAGAAGGAAGGGAAAAAGAAAGAAAAAAGGAGGGAAAAAGGAAAACCCCACTTTTGCCGAGTTTTAAATTAATTTGCTTGGCCAAATTTTATACTTCTGCAATTTGAATTTAAATCCTGTTAGTCGATTTGCGAGCCTCGATTTAATTGAATTAATTCCTCTTAGAGGGATTTTTCCTGAGTTAATTAAGCCAATTGTTATTTACGGATTTCTTTTTACAATTTAGGCTTAGGACGAAACTCCGGGTGTGACACCTTTCCTTCACAAATGCAACACATGGTTTACCATTGATCATTACTCTTTTTGGGCTTGCATTTGAGTCGGGGGAATATCCAAGACCCCTCTTATCCTTGTTATTATAAGAGGTGATTGTCTTGAAGAGAGCATCCTTGGATTGGAAAGTTCGAATGCATCCAAACTTTACCAAGGTCTCCAACCTCTCATTTTCTTTCTTCAACTCTTTGAGAGCTGCATTGTTAGTCTCAACAACACTTAAGTCAATAATTTTGCATTTCTCACAATCAAGAATAGTATTGACTGTTGTGTTGTCCTTAGAGTTGGAGAGGTTGTGCTTAAGATTGTTAATTTCATTCTCAAGACCATTGTGCCTCACATTCATGGACACAATAGTTTCCTCAAGGATTTCATTGACATCCTTAAGATTGGTTATGGTTTGATTTGCTAGCGTGAGCTACTTAGACAAATCAACCAACTTTTCATCCTTTCCAGCAAGGACTTTTTCAAGAGAGTCATTTTTTATCCTCTCTTGAATAAGG
Organism: Oryza brachyantha; assembly: GCF_000231095.2. Classification (NCBI taxonomy): domain Eukaryota; kingdom Viridiplantae; phylum Streptophyta; class Magnoliopsida; order Poales; family Poaceae; genus Oryza; species Oryza brachyantha. Next base: position 9,743,368 of record NC_023166.2, read on the forward strand.
AGATCCTCTTGCCTCTCGAGAGATCCTTCCTTTTCTTCTATCACTTTCATGAGTTTAGCGATATGAATGAGAGCGGGTTTGCTAAAATTTCTAAGCAAAGCATCATCATTATCATGGTATATATCATCATCACTAGAGTCAACATGATGCTTGGGAGCTATATATACCTTGCGCCCTTGCGCCATGAGGCACAATGGCGTATGACCACCGTCGTCGTCGCTCAAGTTGGAGAAGAGCCGCGTGCTTGATGACGATATGGCCATGGTAGCGACGCCTTTGCTCTTAGAGTCACTTGACTAGGGCTCTTCCTATTTGTCGCTCTCATTGTCGCTTGAGAACCACTCTTCACTGATGTGAGCTCTACCGGGCCTTTTCTTGAAATACTTGGTCTTGCCCTTGCCCTCCTTGTTCTTAGCGAGCTTGGGGCAATCCGCTATAAAGTGCCCAAACTCCTTGCACTCATAGCATGTTTTCTTGGATTGCCTCTTATACCGGTCCTCATCCTTTTTCCCATAGCTCTTCTTGCGGAGGAATTTCTTGAATTTGTGAACAAGGAGAGCGAGTTCTTCATCCTCACTCTCTGAGTCACTTGAGCTCTCTCCTTGAAGCTTGGAGCTAGTCTTCTTTGCCTTGAATGCAATCTCCTTGTTGTTGGCTTGGGCGGCATTTGTGGCGTATTTCTTAACTTCCTTGGCTTCTTCCTCCAAGAGTTCATGCGAGATGATCCTTGAGAGCACGTCACTTGGAGTCAATCTCTTGAAACCGCTTGACTCACGGATCAAAGTTACCAAGGTAGGATTTCTTGGTAAAATTGCCCGGAGCAAGCGCTTCACCACCACATGATCCGTTATGTCTTCACTCCCAAGGCCACGGATCTTGTTCACTATGACCATCATCCGGTCATACATCTCTTGAGTTGTTTCGTCATCTCCCATCACGAACCTCCCTAGCTTCTCTTCAAGAAGTTCAATCTTGAATTCTCGAACCCCTCTTGATCCTTCATGAGCAATGCGGAGCGTGTCCCAAATCTCCTTGGCTTCATCAAGTTGATCTGAATTCCTCCGGGCTCAAGGAGTTGAGAATCACGCTTGCCGCTTGAGCATTGTGGTGGATCAGAAGCTCTTGCACCGGAGTGAGATCTTCTTCATCTTCCGACTATCCTTCACACCTGTGCACACAACTTTCCAAACACGGCCGGAAGAGATAGAAATATTAGATGATGAAGTCTCATTTTATGTTTCCATGCCCCATAGTGAGTACCATCAAAGAAAGATACACGGCCGGAAGAGATAGAAATATTAGATGATGAAGTATTGAGTTTAGAGTAATCAGACTCAATAGAGGCTCCCTTTTTGGTAGAGCCTTCTCCACCATCTTCATCTTTACGTTTGTTGTTGTTGGAAACGTCGCTAGTCTTGTCTCCCATCTTGGATCACTTCAAGCTTTTAAGCCTTTTCAGAAGAATAGGTTCTGATACCAATTAAAGTCCTAGGGGCCGGACCGTCCGGTCGGTACTCTCGGGTTGGGCCGAGAGCTCTGGCCGGACCATCCTAGTTAGAACACCGGACCGTCCGGTTAGTGAAAAATACAGACTTGATAGTCTACCTTTTCGGTGATGTTCCTAGGAACATGATGTGCTCCGTTGAGGCGCTCCTTCGAGCGGGATCTCTCTCAATCCTTTCCGTCTCTTGGCTTCCTCCCACAAGACCAACACGGGTCTCCGAATTCACAACTAGGGACTAGCAACCCATTCGATCGACCACCAAGGTCAAGATCAAGGCGGCTTGCCCAACCCTAGATTGCAATTCGCTCTGTCCTGCAGCCTTCTATGAGAAAGCACAGGAATCCACTATCAATCTTACCTATTCCCTTGCGGAGGTTAAACACCAGCCTTCACAACTTGCTCCCGGGCGATCCACACGAATCGGAGGCTCGCGGGCGACGCCTATCCGTCTAGGAGATCAATCTCCAAGAGTAATAGGCCACCTTGACTCCACATGCATCCATCAACACCCGAGAATGAACACTCTATCACTCACTAACCTTAACACTCTCTCTAAGACATGATCCAACGATTAATCTCTCTAGGAGGTGTATTGGGTTAGTGGGGAGGCTTGAGAGGTGCTAAACTTGGCCTAGCAACCAGAAAACTCGAACAGATAGTCTCATCAACGGCTAGATCTCAAGAGCCCCTTTTATAAGCTGGCAGACATCACTTAGCCGTTGGAAAAGAAACCTAATCGGACTGTCCTGCTAGGAGGCCAGACCGTCCGACCGACACTTAACTCACTCACTCAGAGCAGGGGCCGGACCAAGGTCCAAACCGTCCTGCCACCGGACCAAGGACCGGACCGTCCTGCCATCGGACAAAGGGCCAGACCAAGTAGAAATCGGACCAAGGACTAGACCGTCCTGTCACCGGACCAAGGATCGGACCAAGGACCGGACCATCCTGTCCCTGCTTCAGGAAAAACAGCATAGACTACAACTGGACCTAAACTTACTCCACTTGGCTTAAGCTTACTCCAGGATGCATGTAGAGATTCCAGTGACTCCTCTTAGTAGTACGGAGTTCCTACGATTCAAAAAGAAAAAATAAAATACGTCTTTGAGCGCCTTCGTCTTCGTAGAGCCGTCGCTTCGGGTCACACATGCTCTAAGTTTGATCAAGTAACCCTTCAATCAAAATGATCTCTCATCTTCTCTGCGATCACAACTCATTAGCACACACATGCTTGACTAGCATTGTCATTAATCATCCAAAACTTTGATATGACCGTTTTGAAATCCATTGTGCTACCCTTAAATTAATTGACTAGTAGTAGTTCATTCAGACCCGTGACAGTGCCCATCATATTTTCACACCAAACAACAAATGATGAGGCCCACCATCCTTTTTACGTATGCATACTATAAGTTAGAATCTAATTATTAAAACTTAAATTTAGAGTTACTTTTATATTTTTCATTATTTTCTAGTACCTACTCTTAGTTAATAAAACAATATATAAAAATTTATTTATAAATTATTTTTAGTTGCCAGTAAGGCCTTGTTAGCAAGACCCAACAAGTTATCTAACCTCTCTCGTTTTTCGCGCGTACGCTTTTCAAACTGTTAAACGGTACATTTTTTAGAAAAATTTTCTATAGGAAAATTGTTTTAAAAAATCATATTAATCTATTTTATATTTTTAATAATTAATAAATCATGTACTAATCTATTACTATGTTTTCACGCAGATAACTAACCCACCTCACATCTCTAGACGAACGGTCATACCCACGAGGTAACTAAGCTTCACTTGTTTTCCGCGCACGCTTCCCGAACTGCTAAACGGTGTATTTTTTTACAAAATTTTTCTATAGGAAAGTTGTTTAAAAAATCATATTAATCTATTTCATATTTTTTAATAATTAATAATTAATTAATCATGTGCTAATCTATTACTATGTTTTCCATACAAGCATAAGTTAACTTATGCCCTTTCCTCAACGGGGCCTAAGTAGTTGAAGGAATTTTATGCAACCATGGGACGATGGGAGCTCCCCCACGCCTAGGGCTGGATAACGAGCCTGCTCGGCTCGGTCTAGCTCGTTAAGATAACGAGCTGACTCGATTCGACTCGTTATCGTAACGAGCTAAAAATCTAGCTTGGCTCGTTACAAAGCTCGAGTTGGCTCGTGAGCCATGCATTGAAAGTGAATTTAAACAATTTTTCAATAGATTATACAAGCAAATTTTCAGTTCAAACTTGTAAATCATATGAAATTGTATCTAAATATTAAAGTTTGAACCAACATATCACATGATTAACCTATGAAGTACTAAACACATGCATTTCGGGGTGGAAACAATGAACGCCGGCGAATCGCGTGTCTTTGGTCTAGCTCGTTAGGCTCGCGAGCAGCTCACGAGCTAGCTCGAGATGGCTCGTTATCTCTAACAAGCTAAAATGCTAGCTCGACTCATTAAAAAAATAAAACGAGCCGAACGAGTTTGTCCCGAGTTAAGCGAGCTAACAAGCCACGAGCTTTCTATCCACCCCTACTCACGTAACGCACTAGAAATATATAGGCAGCGGATGGCAGTCTCACGGTGGACGCCCGACCAACCTGTCAACGGCTGCCTCCTCCCTGTATCTTCCCTCTTTCCCTCCCGAAAATTTGAAAACGACTCTCCCCGCGTCCAATTCGGCCCCGTCTGGACACCATAAGACCCAAATCCGCCCAAGCTGGAATCCTGGATGCGGCTGGTCACTCACCGTCTCACCCTCACCACGTTGAACGGAAGGCTCGGCTGCAAAAGTACTACGGTAGCTGCCGGTGTTTTTTTTCTCTAGATTATTGCTGGTCTTTTACATACGTATATTTTGAATGGTTAAACCAGTGGCGGAACTCGCCAGCGGTATTAAGGGGTCTGAACATACAGTTCCAGGCTCCTTTTTTATTGATTTTTGCCATAAATTTTAAGAGGGGCTTCGTGGGAGCTCTAATGACTTAAACATGGGTAGCGGGGCTCGAGCCCGTGCCGCCCTCATGCCAAATCCGCCCCTGAGTTAAACAATGCTTTTTCATAAAAAAAAGTTTATATATAAAAATGTGTCATCTTAGTTTTGTACATTAGATTTTTAATTTTATATTAGTCAATTTCATCCTTACTATTAAGCAGCCACACTCATTCTAAACTATTTTTTCCATGCCTCGTAATATAAGTCGTGCATACATGCATTAAAATATAAAACTAGCATATCTTTTTCCTCTGAATTTTTTTTACTTAAATTCTCCATATCAAAACACTCGACCACATTATATATGCACCAAAACAATCTACACAAGAAGATGATTATAAGTTTTTCACGTCTCTTTTAGTAGCAGTTACAACTTATTTTAAAATAAAGAAGTGTTTACAACTTATTTTAAAATAAAGAAGTTTATAAAAAACTAAATAATCTTCACTTTTGTTATTGATCAAACATTTGATTTTTTATTGTCCCGTCAAACGCACATGCAATATATCTATCTGACTGACTAAATTTAGTTGATAGAATTAAAATTTTTAAATATTTAATCACTCGACAGACCCAATAAACTTTCACTAAAAAAACAACCTACCAGCCCTGGCCGGTGTTTAGTTAAGCCGGCCATGTGGGAACCGTTTCGCCGATCGCCAACTTAACTGTGCCGCGGCCGGCCGTATCCATGGCCGTACGCATGCACGTATACATGGCATTACGACCTTTTGCCGAGAGAAGACGACTGTCGTCTTCGGTTGGTGAACAAAACATAAAGTCATACGACATATTTTTAAAAAGAAAAATAATTCATAAATAAAATATCTATGTGCGTGTTTAATGATTTGAAAATAAAAGCTAAAAAATAAACTATAGCAATTTTTTTTAAATCAACTTTAAATTTAAGGTTGAGAATTCAAATTTTGATTTATAAAAGTAAGAGAAAGAAAAATACAAGGGTGATGGATAGGAGACACGATGCCACACTATAAGATCGCGTTTGGTTCTGGCAACACAAACCTAGATTTCTCTCGTTTTCTGTTTGCACGTTTTCCAAACTGTTAAAACAATATATTTTTTAAAAATAATTTATAGGAAAGTTGTTTTAAAAAATCATATTAATCTATTTTTTTATTTTTTATAATTAATAGTTAATTAACAATATATTAATTACTATGTTTTTACGCCGGACAAGTAACAACCTCTGCTATCCAAACGAACGCGGCCTAAGAACGAACGAGCCGCGTACCGCTAAGAACGACGGCGATGGCAGGGGTAAAGACTACCACGAAATCTCGTTTCGCCTACACGTACTGCTTGTACGAACAGGTGGTAGTAATGCGAGACCTTACACGTTAATGAATGATCCGCAGTGCTGGGCAGTGGCCATGGCTGGTCTATTATCCGCATCCTCGAGCATTTCCTTTGCCGGTGGAACGCGTTACCCCGTTTTGTTTTAGCAGACAATATATGTGGCTGTAAATCTAGATAATACTATGAAGTTTTATATTCTAAAATGAAGATAGTCATACATACCACAGAGATACATGTGAGTTTTGCGGTTAGTAGTGTCCATGGCTCTAAAGCTAGTAAAAAATTAGAGTTTTTTTTTTACCATTTTTAAAAAAATATGTCAAGTTACTACTTTTTTCTACTTAAAAGTGTGGTACCTTGAGTTACCAAAAATTTATACTAAAATTTTTGATACTTGACGTACATTTTAAGGATGGTAAAAAACCCAAAAAATTATTCTCTCATTCTACGTAATAAGACTTTCTGGTTCTGCCTAGATTTATATGCGTACTAATAAATCTAAATATAAATACATTGATACATGAATAAATTTAGACTAATCGAGAAAGTATTATAATATAAAGTGGAGGAAATTGTAAGATCAAGAAGTGATCTACATGTTTTTGTGATGAACAAATTAGTGTTTGCGAGTTAAATGTTTTTGTGAAAATTGATCAGGCGGTCAGACCTTTTAGACAACTGCGGTCAGACCGCAGGTATCTGGGCGGTCAGACCGGCAGGTCAGCCCCGAAAGTTTCAGCTTTCGGTTTTCCTTTCGGTTTCGGATTTGTTCTTCGTGAATTATCTAGTTGGTTTCTATACGTATGGGTATTGTTGTTTTGCTAATCATGAGTCAAGTTGGAGATAGCTTGGTCTCGGAATATGGTTTCTTTGTTTGATTCATGTGTAGATGACTTGATGCCTCGGGAGAGTGTTGCCGGTGATGGATCGGGAGTCAACTTAGAGATAAGTTGACGTCCGGCGGTCGAGATATCATGCGGGATACTTAGGCTAGAGTTCAATGCACGTGGTGGTAAAGATTCCATGTGGCATACGATGGAGATATTGTGTGCGTATGGGATATGGAAGTTGAGTTCGGATAGAGTCCGGATTTGAGAAGATTTGTTGTATTAGAGATAGAGACATGGTTAGTTACGGATAAAGATATGTTTCCCACGAGATTGGGAGTCCTAATTCATGCTAGATACGTGGGTCTTGCATACCCACGGCGAGGTTATGCGAGCGGTCTGACCGGCCACATAACGGCGGTCTGACCGGTGGTACATTCACAGTGCGACCGGAGGCTTCGGTAAGCCTTTTGTGAAGTAATATTTTGTTTCTGCGAAAAGATTTGGTTTTTCGATGTAGCTACCATTCACCCTCCCTCTTTGACAGTTCTTTTAATCTGTTGCGATGCTGCAGAAGTATCTATAAACACCGTTTTTTTTTTTTTGCCATAGCCTATATGTCAGTTTGGCCAAGGTGTTTATAAATTAGCTTGCAAGTTCAAGCGACTAGCAGAGCAAGAAAGCATGGTCCGTGGCTTGTAATTATTTGGTGCCATCTGCAAGTGGATATGTTTACGTAGACTAGCAAATTTTTTAGACGAATCAAATTAGTATTTGTTTAACCTAAATATGTGCGCAAATCACAATCAGAGCAGTACTATATTTAGTTGAACTGTGCACGACCTCGATCATCACAATCCTCTGGATTTTCTTCTGCCGCCTGAAGACGTAACCACTCCCAAGTTGGCATATACTAATGTCAAGTTATCAACGGATCTTTAGCAGTTCAAAACGGAAGCTCCGTGGTATCACTGGACTAGCTACAACTTGAGATCGTGTTTGATCTTTAAAAGAAGAGATCTGGCTTGAAATTTAAACGGGAACGGTATCATGCACGTCATCTCTTAGTAGAGGGAAACACAGTGAAAAGCTAATGTGGTTCAATCAATGAGAAAAACCAAATTACCCCCCATAAACTCGAAAACCAAAACTTTTGCAACTTCTACTATTTAGAGTGAACGAATAACACCCCATCACTGTTTTGGGCAGTTTTGAGCCATGGATGACTAATGTGGCATTCTAGCGTGGCAAAAAAGAAAAAAATAATGGGTCCATACGTCAATTCTTCATCTCTCATGTAGTCACCTCCTCTTTCCCTCCGCATCCTCCCTCCATCTCTTTCTATATAGTTGAACCAAGCAAGGAGGGGGAGGTGACGGTATTCCCGATCTTTTCGATAGAGACAACTAAGTATAGTAGCCAACGACAGAGCCATCGTTTGGACGAAGACAACTAGAGGCTTAGGTTAGGAGCATTGAAGGTGGCTGGAGTACGAGCTCGCATCAAGGAGCATGGAGACGACAAGCAATGATGGAGCGTTAATGGAGGTAGGCGACAAAGATCGTTGACGTAGCTTGCTCGGTGTGGGAGTCGAAGCTGGCAAAGCAGGTGCTCAGTTAGGAAGAGTGTCGTGGCAAAGCTTGAGTTTGCCTCAGGGAGGTTGGAGGCGGTGGCGAACAGTAGAGAAGCGCTAGAGGCGACATAGCCTAAACTCATTCGAGTAGAACACTAGATGGGACAACAGATCTCAGAGCTTAGGAATGTCGTCATCCTTTGCCTCATAGCCTAGTTATCAATGGCACAAACTCGTGGATGATAGTGGTGACCACTGAGTCAGCTCCTTTGCACTAGCCTCCTCTTTGCCTCTAGTGCCTTCCTTGCGGAGAGCTCGAGGTGCTCCCAAAGTAGGTGCTGATTATTGCCTCCACCATCATTCTCAACAAGCTCCTCCTCTGGTCGCTTTCCCTTCTTGACGTCACACCATACTCACCCCTACGTTTCTCGATATCCCTACTCACCACTGCCACTAGCAGAGAGGCCACCTCCTTCGCGTCCTCCCAGTGACACCTATGTGCTATCATTGTCATCACCTACCCTCCCCGCTGCGCTGCAATGGCCCAAGCAGCACACAAATGCCAAACAAAGAGATAAAAAGAGAGGGATGAGGTATATCAAAAGAGGGTCATATGAATTTCTTTTTATTTATTTTTACTGATTAAGTTGTCACATTGGCGGCACATATATGACGGCATATGAGCAAGCCAGCTCTAGATTGAGTCAGTGAAGTCGAGTATTTCACGCAGTTTGGCTCTAGATTGAATCAGAGGAGTTTTTCATGCGGTTTGAATAGTTTAGGGTGGGGAATCTCTGTATTCAAATGTAGAGGGGTAATTCAAACATTTTTCATGTCAAAGTCTAAGCAAACTTTTATCCCTATCTTTTCGCTTCTACTTATGCTTTAAGCTTATATTAGATTTTGTATTTTTCATCTAGGTTATTTTCTAGCCCTATCTTTTCGCTTCAGCCTTAGCTTTTAGATCGTTAAAAACAAAAGTTTTATTAATAAATTATTTTTTTATTTGTAAATATGTCTTTTGATTTCTCTCTCAATATATCAAACGATCACCCCTTTAATTGTCGTAAAAATAAGTCATCCCCTTGAATAGCAGTTCAGTCCCACTATACGTACGACCCAATCGTACAATCTGCATACGGCTGAAACGCTGCAGCCAATAATTAGGCAAAGGGGATTAAGCGAGTGTCACTTTAGCTGTTGGATGGTTGAGAGAGTGTTTGTTTCTATCTAACTTTTTTAGTCCCTATCATATCGAATGTTTGGACACTAATTAAAAGTATTAAATATAGACTATTAATAAAACCCACATCATACATTGGACTATTTCGTGAGATGAATCTATTGAGCCTAATTAGTCTATGATTAGCGAATGTGATGCTACAGTAAACATTTGCTAATCATGAATTAATTAGGCTTAAAAAATTTGTCTAATGAAATAGTCTTTATTTATACAATAAGTTTTATTATCAGTCTATATTTAATACTCTAATTAAATATCCGATGTGACGAGAGAAAAAAAAAAGTATCTGTATCCAACCAGCGCCCAAGTCATATGCATACCAATTTCCACCATAGTAGTTTGCCTATACTCTAGGCTCTAGCTGATCGTTGATCTCGTGTCAGTTCAACTGTACCAGCAACCACGATTTGGATAGCCCCCTCTAGCCGTTTCACATCCACCGCGCGTACGACTCGTACCGTGGCAACAGGGGATCGTTCACCTTCACCGTGTGTCGAAGCGGGGGGGACTGTAGTCCCCTGGCTTTGGACTCCCGTAGAATAGAATCTACAACCCTTTCTTCTCCTACTCGTACGGAAAGGTAACTCGCAGTCGCAGCATAACGAGGCAAAGAAAAAGAAAAGAAAAGCCGCGACCGATCGCTCTCCGCCACGCGACCTCCTACAGTACAGGGCTACAGATAGACGGTCTCCTCTCGCCGGGGACCCGACCCCGGCTCGCTTTGCTGCATCGTCGGATCGGAATCGCCGGGTGGATGGATACGGACAACGCGCGGTTGCGCGAGAGCGAGCGCGACACACATGTACTACGGATCACGCGCGCGGATGGGCGGGCGGGCCGCGTGCCACATGCCGGCGCGGAGGTATCCAAGGCTTGCGACGAGCGAGACAAAGCCGCGACGACGTAACGTAACCAAACCGTGGAAAACTGGAGATCGGTAAAGGTGGGGTCGTGCCGTGTTTATTATCTACAGCGACTCGCAACTCGCAAGGCGTTTTCCAGCCCCGGCCGTGTGTGTGCTAGTGCTACTAATAGCGTAGTAGTAGTAGTATCAGTTCGTTTCGCTGGATGTTTCTGCCGGCCCGCCACGATCCACTGCTGCTCCGCGGGGGGGAGGGGACACATCCCACCCACGGGGCGGAGGGGACACATCCCACCCACGGGGCGGACACACGTTTCGTCGAGGGGAAATCTCGACGTGTTTCACGGCGCCGTGCCTACCTCCTTTCTCCGCCGTGGCCGACGGATGCGCTCCCGCGAGAGGATTGGGTGATGCCGCGTTGCATCACGCCGTGGCCTCCCTCTCATGATCAGCTCGAGCGTTGCACGGAAGATTGGCACGGCCACACGTCGTAACATCTCTAGACTCTACTACTATTATTACAAGATAGAGTACCAACTTATTTGTCTTTCTTGTCAGTTATAATCACAGCGTGGTCTATCTAGCTAGGCCCTAATTCCCTTCGGCTATGCGTTAGACCAGTGGTTAGCAGTGGTGGTTTTCATGTCCCGCAGGTCAACACGGGCGCATCTCACTACATCAGTACGTCACCTAACCTTACCTAGATTTGAAAAGGGTGGCACTAATTTTCTCTCATGTACAGCCACGCAATGGTGAGGCGTCACACACGCCATTAACCATATCTACAGTTGAGCACTCCTTTTTTTCTGTCAAAACTCTGCCTTTTATGTGGTCCTTTCATGGTGTTTTTTTTTTTACATAAGTCCTTTCATGGTGTTAATTAGCACAAAGAGTGATTACCTGCATGCGTACGGATTTGGACTGAGTGTGACCACGTAACAGAACTGCTTGAAAAGTCGCAAGACAGTGCAAGTAACATTTGATCACCAAAAATCACCGGGCATTGTGCTGTAAGCTGAAGGAGAGGACGAAAAATGAGTGTACTGTGTCGTGTACCCTGCTTGTGTTTATGAGAGCACAAGCACGGCGTTTACAACGCATTGATGCTCCTGCTCGTTGTAGTGGTTTGGCTGTACCCGAAGGAAAACAGCCACTATGACCTGTGACGTACGCACAGTAGCCTGAATGCTGGTATCCTAATCGACATGCAAGTATGATATTAATAGCATCAAGTATGGGGCCATGGAACTGGTTTCAGAATTGGATCTTCGCATGGCTGAGATAAAATAAAACTTCGTATCAGATCGAGAATCCAAGAACGGTGTGGAATAATCAGCAATGCAATTGGCCTACCTGTCGATTCTCATGATGTCCCAACAGGCCGGTACTTATCATCAGTTCTTTGGATTTCAAGGGCACTAACATTATACAGTGGCAGGTAGACACAGGCATACAGTTGAGCCTCTGCAGATCGCAAGTGGAGATGTTGGACGGTCAGGACGCAGAGCAAAATGCCCACTCACGAGTTACGATAATTAATCATGTGTATAGTCATAGTGTGTTCCTGGTTAGCAAGAGACCAGCGTGTAGTGTAGAGACTGTTTTGCAGATCTCATAACACTCCTAGTAGCTCAGAAGCCAATTCATGAGGCGACCCATTTCAGAAAAGTTCATTGGGGTGAGTTGGAAGCTTGCAAACAGCTGCTGTGCAAGAACACAGAACAGAGACAATTCTGTCCTGAAAACCTGAGACAGATGTGAGGTCTTTACAAGTGCATGCATGTTAATCAGCAGAACGATCAGATTGTCAGAACTGCGTGCGTTGCTTGCTACGACAAGAGCAAAGCGGGCATCAAGCAGGCATCGGGGTGTTTCTGCTATCTCATGCTCGCTCAGAAACTTCAGACATACCATATTGATATCAAAACAACCTGCTTATAAAGCCACCACGAGGAAATGCATGGAGCCACATGGTAAAACAGAATCATCCCAGACGCAGTTCATTCTCCAGCAAGTATCGAGTTACATACTTAAAAAAACATGGTTCACATATTTGTTCTCGCAACCTTCTCGTTTCACTTACAATAAGTATAAACGAAATTGCATATCAACAATTGAAACATAATTTATGAATAGAACTTTTACATACGTGTTTTTATCATTCTAAGAGCAAATTCTGTAAAACATAATACGATGGATAAATCCTAAAGCCAGCTCCAAAATTACGCTCTAAAATTCAGTGTTTTCAGCTTGAACTAGAAAACGAAAAGGTAAAAAAAGCAACAAGTGGTAGAAGACTGAACCGTGGGCCAAATGCCTGCACCGGTCTCTCTAAATGGGCCTTGAGAAAAGTTAATGGGCCGCCACATGTGCCCATATCTTCATGGGGGAAAAGCCCACAAGCGACAGGAGTTGGGGGAAAAGAAACCTGACCCGTAAATCCTATCCTCCTCCCTTCACCTTCGCGGCGCGCCGCCGGTCACCGGTCGCCGCCGCCCTCCGATTCGTCTCCGATCCATTCCGCGGAGGCGGCCGGCGCGCCACTCTAGCTGCTTGGCGTGTCTGTATGTGATTCCGCTTCGTGCTGCTCCGGCGTCGCCTCCCCCCACGCCGAATCGAAAGCTGACCTTTCTGGTGTGTTCCCCTCCCTGCTTGTTTGTTGGCCGCAGGGGCGCAGGAAGTTGGTTCGAGTTGCCGCATCGGATTGTTCGCCGGCGTGAAGGTTCACTGGGCCAATATGGATGGTACGCACGCGCTGTCTCTATTGCCATTCCCATTTCCTTTTAATTTCTCGCGGTGCTTAGTTTATTTTGTGACAGTTTGGCCCTTTGTGGATTAAATCTTGCCCCACCGGCCTTAAAAGTTTGAGGATTAAATTGTGTTTTGGTAGATAGTTTGTGTAGTTGGTGGCAATTGTAGTTGACTGGGACGAGTTAATTTGGAGTTAGTAATGGCAACTGCAAGGAAATATGAAAATAGCTATTTTTTGCCCTGGAGAATAAATAATTGATCGGTTTTTTCCTGATCATGAAAGAACCGGATCTATGCTATCAGCAATTCGGCATTAATAAACGATGATGGAACACAGTCAGAACTAAGTTTGCAGTCAGTATCATGCATTATAACCTGCACGCTAGAGAACCTGATTTGAGTTTCCAACTCCACGGATTTGAAGTACAGCTTCTGCTGGTGACCTTGTGTTAATGATGCTGCCTTGTTATATGTGTCTTTCAACAGTCGATAAACAGGAAACAATGGAAGAGACTATTCTTGTTGGTGATGATCTCATGCGTGGGTTGCCATCCCCTGTCATACCAAAAGAAATTGCTTCACATGTCCTGGATGGTGTTGAGATTTGCGATGGCATACTCAAAAATCTTTTCTTATGTGAGTTACTGCTTACATTCACACGAAAATCATTCTTCTCGTACTCTGTATTTGTGGAAGCACTATAATAAAGCAATTATATGTTACAGGTCTGCAAATCAATGATATCGAGCCATTTTGCCAAGATGAAATAGTACTATACCGACAATGTGCTGAGAAAAGGGTCAGTTATATTATAATTGTTTGAAATTGCAGGTAATATTTCCCTTTTTATTTAATGTGTTTCTTTACATCTTATTTTTACAGGATAAGGAAATTAGAGAGCGGCTGCAGGATAGTGAATATAAGCTGGGTTTTTCAATGCCCCTGGAAGAAGCTAAGGAAAGAACTACCCAATTACAATCAGAAGTCACACTGCTAGAAAGGTAGCCAAACAACAGCAATTCTACCCTACATGTATCCAATGATAGTGTGATTAGCAATACTAGGCACTCCAATTATATGTCCTTGCACATGTCTTCTTGTGGTAGGAGTAATACCTAAGGCCAATGCATGCTGCATTTCTCTTGATTCATATATTTTGACGAGAAAAAAGGTTGAAAATGGTCATTTAAATTGCACAAGAAAGGTCATGTAAATAATTTATATACACCATGCGGCTTTCAAATTGAATTTCCTAGATTGTTACTGTTAAACCTAATTCTCAATGGAACACTTATAATGGCCTGCTCAGGGGATTTCGTGGCATATGAGAGAACCACATGGTTCCTGCATGATAAATGACAGGCAGGATCTTCATATCATAGGCTTCACAGTCCACACACGGGTGTCTGTTCCTATGAGTAATACTTGTTCTGGTGATTGACAGACTTATGAGTTTATGAGTAGCACTAGGAACAAGGCCAGACACTCGTAAAAATACCAACCATAATTCAGCTCCATATAAAATGAGCAATTGGATGTTCTGCATTCCCAATGATTTATCGACACGATTTCATAAGTTTTGCTTGTATGTGCTCTCATGTTTCTATTGTAGGCGCATGATCCTTGCTAGTGGACTTGAGGGCATGGAAGGATTTCGCCAAAGGTGGAGCTTGCATGGACAGCTCGAAGACACAAGGTATTAACTTTGAATTGGTCATGTGTTGTGATCATCTATGTCATAGTTGAAACCTGAAAGAGCTCGCTTCTAATTTATAAATATGGGATTTGAGAATTAAGAAGCTAATGGGCCTATGGTGCTTAATCAAGTTTTTAACTATTCGTATACATTTGAATAATTTATTGATTCAAATCCAGATGGCGCACAAGTGCAATGTGAACATCTGAAAAACAAAGTTTATCATTTTTCCCCTTCATTGACACTTGAGGCTAAATTTTCATCTGAACTGTCATTAATGCATTATGTTTTTGATTATGTGGAGGATCTACTTCAGATGAAATTAAACTGTTATAACCCTAGTCTCTCATGTGTTGGCCTGAGTGTCTTTTTGTGTGCTTTGTCTCTGGTGAGCCTTGTGAAGAGTTGTTTTCCAAGCAATTTGCCATCCTTCGTCTTTTTTATTTCTGGGATATCTTCCAGTGGTGATTTCCTCATTATAAGCACAAGCTACTGGACAAATCATATGCAAAGGAATTGCATTCAAAATTTCTGGTCACTCCAGTTGAACTTCTGAATTATTTGAGTGCAGAAATGAACTTAAAGTTGTTATTTCAGTTGTTATACTTTACACTGTTACCTTTTCAGGAAACGATTGGAGGCACTGAACCGTGGAATGGAAAAAAGAGTGGGACAAAGTTCTCCATCGCAAGGGACAGCTCCTGCTGTTAGGAAGAGGTGGTTCTTTTGGTAGGTTAGTATTTTGATTTGCTAAACGTTGTAGGATTCGGTATATCATTGGCAATGATGGAGTGAGCTCAATCCTTTCCGCAGTATACCGCCTCCAAACCAACCACTGAACCTGCTAACCAGTAAATTTGCATTTATACATAGCTTAGAGACTGAGCGTATCCAGGAATCCGAAACCTTCGAACTATTGCTCATAATACACTCATATGCCTTGCTGTGCCTTGTGAACCTCTCTACCATAACCAACCAAATGATCTGTATTTTTTTTTCCCTGTTGTGCTAAAATTAACGATAGCTTGGATTGTTTTGGTTGTCAGTAGAGTAAGTTTGCGGGTACACTCAATCTAGAGCATTTTACAGCGCAGTATTGAAGTTGCCACGGGCAACTTGGATGTCTCCACCCAGCTGTACTGACTACAGTGATCCAGATATTGGGAATAACCTATTAGCTTCCTTGGAGCAACATCCCGAAGCAAGATAGTACTGTACCAAGTAGAACTCTAGTGTGTTTACATGGACACTATCATGTGCCTCCAAGGTCATGCTTTACGCCTTGCGATGAAGATTACGCCGTACTCATGTCTTCTTCAGTTCTTGCACTCAAGACCGCATTCCTGAGTTGTCCTTTAACTTTTATGCCATGCTCGTATATCTCCTCTGGTACTAATAGGATTGGTTCTATATTGTCAACTGGTTTCAATTTATCGTTTCAAAGATTATTCTGGCACAAAGAAACCCTGAATTCCGTACCAGATATTCAGTTTTGCGTTCAAGATGGACAAGCAAAACCACGAGTGTACAAACTCGAAGCGGATCTTAGATTCTTTGTTTTTTTTCAGTGAGAAGAACGGCAAGAGACACTTTTGAACAAGCTGATAAGGTTAGATTCTGCTGTTGCCATAGCGTAGAGATGATGTACTCGAAACCAAGATCAAGAACAAGCAACTGTATTCCGTTGGCCGGGATGTCAAGCGTGGAATCGTTTCATGTGGAGCTCACCGAGTGAGAGAAGCCGAGAAGTTGACCTGCCCAGACTTGATTGGCGAAAAAGCCATGCTTGGTTCCAACGACATACGTACGCTTGGTCAGAGCTCAATGCAGCCACCAAGATTCATATTAAACAATCTTATTAATTTTTTTATATTTTTATGATTATTTAGATGGTATACAAGCAACAGGTTACACCCGTGTGCTAATAAACTGCTTCCCCTGCCTATAAGAAAGCTCGACGCCCCTGCACCGCCGTGTCACTCACACCCACGAACGTGTTCACGTTCACCTCCCCTACCAACGACACATCGGCGCGAGCGATCGATCTCTCTCCCGGAGATGGCATCCGTCCGGCCGTGCGCCGCCGCGTCGCTGCTGCTCGCCGCCGCCACCGCTTTCCTCGTCGGCGCGGCGGGCGGCCAGCAGCTGAGCCCGGACAGCCCCATCCTGAGGGACCCCAACGTGATCCCCATCTACATGACCCCTGGCTCGTCGCCCACCGTGGCGAGCTGCTACAACCAGAGCAACCCGGCGTCCGGCCCCGACTGCACCCTCGCGCCTCGCGCGTGCCCGCGCGGCTGCCGCGACATGTGCTACGTCCACTGCCCCTCCTGCAAGCTCGTCTGCCGTAAGAAACGCCTCTGAAAAACACGTTGCGTCGTGCAGTGCGTAGGCGGTTTTGATGATCCGTTTTTGTGTCGATTTATTTTGGACTGAACTGAGCAGTTTGTGAGCTGACCGGCACGGAGTGCTACGACCCGCGGTTCGTCGGCGGCGACGGCAACAAGTTCCTGTTCCACGGGCGCAGGGACGCCGACTTCTGCCTGCTCTCCGACGCCAACCTCCACATCAACGCGCACTTCATCGGCAAGCGCAACGCGGCGTCGGCGCGGGACTTCACCTGGGTGCAGGCGCTCGGCATCCGCTTCGGCGGCCACCGCCTGTACCTCGGCGTGAGGAGGACCGTCCGGTGGGACGCCGCCGTCGACCGCCTCGTGATCACCTTCGACGGCGCGCCCGTCGAGCTGGGGGCCGCGCCCGCCGCCAGCTGGAGCCCGGCGTCCGCTCCCGCGCTGTCGGTGTTCCGCACCGGCCCGGCCAATGGCGTGGTGGTGCGCCTCGACGGTCAGTTCCGCATCGTCGCCAACGCGGTGCCGGTCACCGAGGAGGACTCGAGGATCCACGGCTACGCCCTCACCCCGGACGACAGCCTCGCCCACCTCAACGTGGCGTTTAAGTTCTACTCCATCAGCGCCGACGTGCACGGCGTCCTCGGCCAGACCTACCGCCCCGACTACGTCAGCGCCGGCGTGGACGTGGGTGCCAAGATCCCGGTCATGGGCGGCGCCGGGAAGTACGTCGTGTCCGACATCTTCGCCACGGACTGCGAGGTGGCACGCTTCGCCGGCGAGGACGGCGCGCTCACCTCGCCGGTCGGCATGGTCGACGAGCCAGCCGACGCGCTCTGCGGCAGCGGGAAGGGCAGCGCCGGCCTGGTCTGCAAGAAGTGAGGTAAGTGTAGGAGCTGGTTTTGCTCGGTGCTTAACTATATCTGCTCACGTGCTTAGCTGCGCGCTGCTACGGTTATTGGTAGTAGTTCTAAGAATAAAAGATTTGGTAATTTGTCGTGTGTTTAGTTGTTGGGCAACGCAGGGATCTATACGAAGTGTTTTCTCATTGCCATGATTTGGAGTTTAGGATAAGGTCGGCATGATTCGAGCTTCAAATTCATATCGTCTGAATCCTAGCTCCCCTTTTGTCGTTGTGTTTCAGAAGTTCAGAATAAAAGTTGAACGCTAAAGCTTAATTTGTTATTTGCCATGTACTTTACAGTGTCTGCTAAAAGATTCAAACAATTATGTGTCGTTTTGGCTGTTGTGTGTATTCATGGTACAGGGGCTGAAGATGCGCTTCAATTTCTGTTTCGCTATATATATACCACCTCACTTTGTTTTCTCTTTTCACTTTGGAATCTGTGTTGTTGGTTGTCATTGATCACAAATGCTAAATCTGGACCAAATGGCTGTAATTAATTTCGTTTTGGAATCAATGTATACACGTGTGTTTTTATCAGCAGATAATTGTTGGGTTGCTATATATTTTGGTGTCTAGTTACAATCAGAAACCTATAAAGTTACCGTTTTGTTATTTGTACATTGTTTTTTTCATACAAATTTACAATGGGTAAGGCTGAAAATTTTAAAACGTGACTGATTTCTAACAAAAAAAAAATCAGTCAACATTACCATTTTCACCATCTGAAAAATGACATGTCGTCAAACTTGTTCTGGCCTGTTGACACCAGTGCACCCAAAAGACCAAAAGTTTAGTACAAGATGACAAAAACAACAATCCGGTTCGGGTCTTAAGCTGGCTCTCTCAACGAAGTCCGTGGTCATGCACCGTAACGGGGGTGTCGGGATTCCTTGCCGAGGCTTGACACAAACGCCACGCACCTGTGTCCCTCCTTCCTGAATCCTGATCCGCACCGCTCACGCGTGATGCCTTTTGATCATCTCCGCCTCCTTCTTCTTCTCCGCGCAGCGAGTGCCGTCCAATACTCCAATTGCATCGTCACCGATCAGGCGATCGCTTAGACACCAAACTCCAGTCCTGGTGGTCGTATTCCTTGCGTTCCCTCGCTGCAAGAATGACAGCTTGTTGCGCGGGCAGAGGTACAGTAATATAACGCCGCGTGCGTTGCTCTGGCCGGGAGCGAGGTCGCCATGGCGTAGGGAGCAACGATGGCTGGAGCGCCGCCGACGGAGAGTAGCCAACAGCGATGGCCTCTTCGGCCGCAGCGCCCCGGCGAGGATGAGCCTCTGACGAGCGGTCAGGTCCCGCCAGCTGCGGGCGAGACGACAAGGCGGCGGTGGCGGCGGCGACGGCAACGGGGATGCCAACTCCGCCGCCTCGCCCTGCTGCTCGGCCTCCTCGCCTTCCTCCTCTACCTGCGACGGCGCCGGCGCATGCGACGTCGAAGGAGACGCCGGGTCGCCGTCCTCGTCGTCGGGGAGTAGGCGCTACACCAGGCTGCACGCGCGCCGGTTGTGGGGTGGCCGCGCCGCCCGGTGCGCGAAACGGAGGCGGCGCCTGCGGCTAACGGCATACGTCGCACCCTAGTTGTGGGAATGGTTTTTTAGTGCATAGGACATTCATAATCTTTGTAATGTCATTTAAATAGTCATAAAAATATATTTTTAATAAAATAGATTAATATGAGATATATTGGATATGTAAGTTCAAATTTGACTTGTATATATGTAACTAAAAAGTTAAAGTAAAACTAGGATACGCACTCATAATTATATATTTATTTTTTTCATGTTTTAGAGAAGTTGAATTTAAATTTTGTATGTTATAGAGTGATATATCTCATATTAATCTATATTGTTAAAGTTTTTATATTTTTTTAAATGCTAATAAGAGTTTTTCCCTAGCAGTGGGTACACCCATCGACAGTTTGATGGTTGACACTATGTAGGATCAATTGATAATACTTTTTTGGTGGTGTTTAGATTGAGAAAACTTTTGATAGAAGCGTCACGTCAAATATTTGACCGGATGTTGGAAGGGGTTTTCGGACACAAATGAAAAAACGAATTTCACGGCTAGCCTGGAAACTGCGAGACGAATCTTTTGAGCCTAATTAATCCGCCATTAGCACATGTTGGTTACTGTAGCACTTATGGCTAATCATGGACTAATTAGGCTCAAAAGATTCGTCTCAAAATTTCTTCCGTAACTGTGCAATTAGTTTTTTTGGTTTATCTATGTTTAATGTTTTATTTAGGTGTCCAAATATTCGATGTGATGTTTTTGAAAAAAAAATTTAGGAACTAAACAAGGCCTTTGTCACACGTACGGATGCGGTGTGTCTGTTCTTCTAATTTTAGTATTATTTTATTGACTAGTCTTATATAGTCTTATGCTTTTTATGTTTATATATTGGTTCATTCTAACAAAGTTGTCTATATATGATGCCGTGTATGGACGAACATTTTAGTGAGTGTAAGGTACTGAACTAGCGTGCAAGGCACTCCACGCGGCAATGGCACCCACAAGCAGGCACAAAATTGTCTGAACTATCAGACGCACAAAGTTGTTTACCCGTAAAGTAACCATCCAGGTTCACCGGCACATGAACAAGCGTGACGTCAAACTGATTTCAAGCAATGTACCGGCGCCGAAGTTAGCGACCGATCCGTACAAGCGCTACCACGTTATACATTGCTACAACTCGTCCGCGGGATAGTTCGCTGCGCCGCCGCCGCTGCCCTGCCGGCACGCGGCGTCGGCGGCCAGCCAGATCTCGTCGCGGACGGTGGAGTCGGCGTCGTCGTTGCGGTGCCACGTCCAGCGCGCGGCGGTCGCATTCACCACCCTCAGCCGCCCGTGCCCGAAGCTCGCCTCCCTCACCGCCGAGAGCGGCGCCAACTTGTGGTTCTTCCGAAAGCTGACACCCAAGCAGATTAATTTAGCCGTCGGAATGCTAATTTCTCTTGCATCCACGAGTGGTGGAATCAGTACGTCTGTGCGTGAATCTAGTCTTAAGTTATGTGTTGGTGTTAATGTTTGTGCTTACTCAAATGCGAGGCCTTCCCTATTGCCGCCGTCGCCTATGGTGATGTGCACCGGTCCACACGTGTTCGCCTCGTTGTTATATACCCTTGTCTGCAACGACAGAAGCAAGACGTGTTGTACTGCTGATCAACGCGTTGGAGCAATTCTGATGCAGATTGAAATGGAACTCACGAAGCGTTCGTAGGCGTGGACATGGCCGGCGAATACGACGTCGACGCGGGCCTCGTAGAGGAGGCGCTCCATGGCCTTCCTCATGGCCTCGCCCTCCCCCTCGTGCGCTGCGTTCGTGTTGTACCAGGGGGCGTGCAGCAGCACCACCACCCAGGGCGTCGCGGCGCGGTCGACGGCGGCGAGGTCGCGCGCCAGCCAACTGTACTGCTCCGAGCTCGAGTTGAAGTCGGCGTACGAGCCGAGCATGACGACGTGGACGGCGCCGCCGGCGGCGTCGAAGGAGTAGTAGAGGCTGGTCGCCGAGCCGCTCTCCTCGTACGGCATCCGCCACCGCGCCGCGTAGGCCGTGAACGGCCGCGGCGAGTCCGGGAGCGCCATCGCGGCCTCTACCTCGTGGTTCCCCTCGGTCACCATCCACGGCCGCCGGCTCGCGTACCGCTGAACGAACCGGCCGAACGAATCCCACAGCGGCTGCTGGGCGTCGGCGTAGGACAGGTCGCCGGGCACCAGCAGCATGTCGTAGTCGGACCGGCCGACGTGGGACAGCGTTGACGCCGTCCATTCGGTCTGTCCAAGATCCCCCGCGACGGCGAGCTCGATGGGGAGAGCGGCCGGCGGGGTCTTGAGGCTGAACTCGTCGCCGGCCATGCCGCACCGATAGTAGTACACCGTGCCCGGATCCAGCGGCCCGATCTTGACGTGGTGGATCTTGCCGGAGGAGTAGAGGAAGTAGCGGTAGGAGGTGTGCTCGCCGGTCGCCGACGCCGTGTAATTCCCGGAGACCTTGCCGTACTCCACCACGGACTTCGCGCGCTTGTCCTCGGTGACCCATGACACTCTCATACGGTTCGCCCCGACGACCGACACATGGACCTATGCACAAACACCACGAGCTCATGCATCGTCATTTCCCTAGCCACACCAAAAAAGAACGCGACGCTCGATCACGATCTCACTCTCGCTCGTGTATCAAGTTACAGCAATGGCGGCGCCCGTGCAGAGCAACGCTTTTTGCGCGCGCGCGGTACCTGTTGAGGATGTGAGGCGGGCTTGGTGTGCTCAGTGAAGATGACCCTCCCGGGAGGCGGCCGGGCATACTCCGTGGCGGCGGCGGCGCACGCGACGAACACGGCGGAGACGAGGAGCGTTCCGGCAACCAGGTGGAGATCAACGCGACGCGTCATCTTCTTCCCTTTGGCGCGTCGATCGTGTCGTATCTAGGCAAGTGGAAGCAACCTGACTACCTGAGACCCGGTGGAGTCGTCGTATACATTTGGGACCATATAGCGTGGGGTTGGCCTATACGGCGATGCGTCGCGTGTTGCCGATGGCGTCAAGCAATGGGGAAATCGCTCGCATGCACGCGCGGCGCAGAGGCTTTCGCTTGACGCGCTGCACAACGGCGGCGAGCGGGAGAACAACCTGTGTGGCGCAGCGCGATGCGGGCGTTTGCGTCCTCCGCGTACGGGAGCCGCTCGCGCTTTGCTTAGCGGGGACTTCACCGCACGAGACCCAACTGACACACACAGCTGATACTTCGCTTCAAGCATTTTGCACTGCTGGGTAAGTGGGTAGTGGGCGGGCACTGGTCACTTGGTCAGGAATTGGGGATGCCGAGGAAACGCGAGGGCGCGAGAGGGCAGATCTTACTACTGTTGAGTTGGGCTAGGCCCTTCGGAATTTGCAACACCGCGAGAACTTTGGAAGTCCGGCTTTTGGGCTTTCCTTGGACTATCGCTTGGATTGGAAACCGTTCACTTTGCCTCGCTGCACTATGAGCTGAGTTTGATTCATATCCCTCTATCGTAAAACTGGGTATAAAAATTCACTCGATTATTAAAACCTGATTAATTTAGCTCCTTGGACGAGTTTGATAGCGGGTTTATCCCAGTGACAATCTAGTTAGCAAAAAAAATTAAAAAAATACATGTGTGGTGCTTATTTAGGGATGACAATCATACTCGATTACCCATTTACCCATCAGTAAAACCAATTAAGATTAGATATGTTCTTCATTTTTTACCCATGAAAATGTTATTAGGTCAAAATCTATGTCCGATGGGTTTGTCTGTTCTTACCCGCAAAATGTCATTGTTATGTGAGTTTCATTAGTCCGTAAATTTTTAATGTATATCTAAGTTAAACTTTAATTTATATCTTGCACTATGATACGGATATTTTAAGTTAACATTGTATTGGATAGTTAATACATGAGTAAAATTATTTTATATTGTTTGTATCATGTATATATTTAGTGATTGGTAAACCCGTGGTTACGTCATTACGTGCCGCTTGTGGATAACGTGTATGGGTCTCATACCCGTCACAGGTAATAGATATATGATTGGCATAAAATTATCTCACGGGCATAGGTATGAGTATGCACTACCCATGGCTGTTGTGCCTGGTTGCTATCCTTACATGGCATACAATCATCAAAGACTCATATGCCAATGACGTCATCTTCCACTCACCTCATCTCCTCTCTTATCTCTTTCTTCAGTTGATGAGAAGGATTGTCTGCTTGTCACCATCGTCCCTTTTCATCGACAAGTGCATGAGGAGCTCACCGAGCCAAGCCTAGGTGGAGCCGTGGATGTCATCTTATCTCATCACTAGGCGTCAGTGCGTCACTATATGAAGTACAAGGTTTACATCGACATCGACTTCGTCTGCCTATTTAGATCAACCAAGAAGGCATGCTCGGTATTGTCAATGAACCCTCCACGTGTGTGCCGAGGAAGATGAGGAGACTACTGATAATGGTGCACTATGAGAAGATCAAGGCTATAGAAGGGAACAGAGTGCAAGGGTGATGCGATGACCCCTCCCCTATGCTCAAACTAGGAGGCGATTGGAGTGATGATCACGCTGTGTCTTGGGATCTAGCTACACGGGGCTCCACCTTGAATCCTTCGCTACTTAACTCTTCGACCAACACCCACCATAAATATGACATCCATTGTACAATTGTGTTCTTTTTATAGATGGTGACGAAGATGAAAGATTTTCTAACTTTTATTATACCTATTTAATGGTATAAAGATGATTGGTTTTCTGGTAGCAATCACCACCGATCATCCTTCCCGGATTACCCTTTCCTCTTTTCTCAAGTGCTCACCTCCTCTGCTTGGAAAGGGTGTTGGTCTTTAGCTATCAATGCGTGGAAATCAAGGATGCCGAGGTGCAGAGGTGGAAACAGAAAAAAAAAATAAGGATAGGACTAAGTTAGTGTAGTCTTAACTTTTTTAAAATTATTTTCCCAGGGTAATTTTACATAATTTTCAAAAGATCATGGATATCGGCCTAGGGTTTAAGCCATAGCTGCCCTAGGCCTAGTATGGCCCTTGCCAATGTGGTAGAATTGAGGATGGGTGGGGGTCCAGGCGTCGACTTCATTGTTTGTGCATGGGATAAGGAGTGTGACCGTTTGAGGAGGGGGCAAGGAGAGAGATGGGTATGCAACTGGAAGGTGGGATCTGCAACATATTTTTTTCTAGACTATAATACCATGTAAACGCTATATAAGTTCTATGTTAAATAAAGACCAAGTCAATATTTCACATGGACACCATATAGGAGTTCCGGGAGACAAAAGAACTATATTTAATAGTTGAGGAGCCTTTGTATTGGTTTTGCAACTGAGGGAGCCAAATCAGACTCAGACCATATTTAAGATGCAAAATAAACTTTTTCACTCTATACTTATGCAGTTTTTGCACACCATATGGCCCTTTCTCTTCCTTTATCTAGTAAATCCAGCCTGTTATGATGACGATCTAACAGGGAGAAATGGGCTCGTATAGGCCGAATCTTCACCATGACTCCTGATTATGGGCTTTCTCGTAGGTTCGTCCTTCGGCTCTTTTGCATGTGGTCCTTGGAAGATGTTCTCTCCAGAGTCCAGACCAAATTAATCTTTTTCCACTCCCATGTTGGAGAAACTGATGTCCAAATTAAAGGCTAGTTCGGTCGCTTTACTCTGCTAAATTTTCAATAGAGTATTTTCTTTGGTTTACTTAATTTGGTAGGAAACTGCAAACCGAACACATTACACATGTTTATCTAACAAAAAAAGAAAACTGCTAGTATTTCTAGCAACCTTACTTAAATGGTAACACCATGCTTTGGTATTCTTCCTCGCAGCCTTAATCAAAATTTCCTTTCCCCCTTAAATGTTGAAAATCACTCAAAAATATGCCAAAGTCATCATTATAAGCTTGGTTATCGCTAGTGTGCACACCTAATCCCTGGCATAGTGCTAATCATCATTAGTTAGTCCATAATCAATAATTTTAATATAAATAATAAATTAATTGAGTTGAAAATTTTAAAATCCTGTTCAATCTTTTAAATTTAGGGCTGAAAATTTCAAAATAATTCAAAGTTTCAAAAAGTTTGAAAGTTTCAAAAATTGTTCAAAATATGAATTGAAAGTTTTAAAAATTTGAGTTAAAAGTTTAGGTGATTTTTAATATCTGGAGCTGAAAGCTTCAAACTGGAATTAAAAGTTTGCATCTAGATTTGAAAGTTTCGAACTAGAGTTGAGAGTTTCAAATTTACATGTCCATTCCATGTGTGTGTGGGCCTCCTCCTCGGACTTGGGCCCGTTCGACACTCATGTATAAGTTATCTAATTCATTCCTAAGCTGCTAAACTGTATATTTTTGTTTGAAAATTTTCTATATAATTAATCATGTACTAATCTATTATTGTGTTTTCCTCACCGGATAACTAACCTCATGCCGAACACGGCTTGGTACAAGCGCTAGTGGTACGAACACCAACGTTTATACACTTTGGTAATTGGGAGTATGTTCTCCTCGCAGAGCCACTCTATCCAGAACACTATATATATCCAAAAATAAAAAAAACGCCTAATATTACACATATAGCATGCATGATGCCTCGCCATCCAAAATCCAAATCACCGCTAATCAACTTTGTTCTTGCGACAATATCTAACCTTGCATTCTAAATGAAAAATGGGCAAGCATTTATGGGATAGGCACCCCCTAAATATTATAGCATTTCCTAAACACCTTAGAGCAAATACGATAATAGGCTTATAGCATACTTAACTATATCGCACGTACTGGGAGAAAATAGGAGAAAAGGAGGCGGGGTTTTTCTTATGCAAGAGTCAGTAAAATTAAATAGAGAAATTGAAGAAAGAGATGAAAAGAGCAAACGTGTGGATAAGTTTATAGCTAAATTGTCAATAATAAATAGCTCTAGTATATTATCTGTAGATGTTGCATGCTTACAGATAGCCGGTTACTAGTTATATTATAATCGACTTGCTCTTGTACATCGAAGATTCTATACAAACATCTAATTTCCCAAAGTAGTATTACAATGCTATGGTGTTCTTAAAGCACCTATATTTTGTGTTTCCTTGACACAATTAACCATTTTTTCTTTAATACGTCATGCTTTGTGTTGATCTTTTAAGAGCAAGTTCAATAGTTTAGCCAACTACTGACTTTAATTCATCTATAGTCAATATAATAGCAAATTCATACAATAATAATCTACAAAACATATACTATTATGTCCTATCTGTCAAACACACGTTATGTCGTTGAGTTTATGCTGCAGCTGGTTATAAATCTATAGCCCACTGCTCTTCTCTCTCATCTCTTATCTCCTTAGCATATGTTTATAGCCAGCTCTAAAAGAAACTTTCATGACACCACCCTTTCTTCTACCCAGTCAATACTTTTTTGCTTTGTGTGCATGAGATGTTATAATTGCAGGGCAGTTGCAATATCCTTTAATGTGTGTGTACTAAGAAAAAATGCCAAGTGAATACAAACGAATGGTGTAGACAAACTGCACATGAAAAAAATGTTCTGGA
This sequence comes from Oryza brachyantha, assembly GCF_000231095.2. NCBI lineage: Eukaryota > Viridiplantae > Streptophyta > Magnoliopsida > Poales > Poaceae > Oryza > Oryza brachyantha. The sequence goes on from NC_023166.2 coordinate 9,770,479, forward strand.
TAATTATGGTTCGGTTCATTTGCTAATTTTCTAGTTTCAATTCTTTCCTCAAGAAACACTCACAGTGCAGTATTTATAATTTAATTTTTATATAATAAAAGATTTCATTAAACACCAGGTATGTCCCAACTAAAATTACGCGTACATAACCAAAAGAAAAGAAAAACCTAGACGACGTGAACATATCGTATTACCTTGCGGCAATATGCTATACTCTACAATATACCATCCGGAAGATAACACTCTGAATCATTCTCCTTATTCCAAAATATAGCAATTTACAGGGAAAAAATGTTCAGAAATATTGCAACTTCTCCCATTACATTCTTTTATGAGTAAACTGTACTTTGATTCACACTTTACTGCTCAAGTTTCACTTTAAATTATCCTTAAACCTCTATTTTTCAGTTTAAATTGGATAAATTTATTGTTGCGATTTAAAACACATCAAATGAATTTTCTAGTCAGGTCTAACCTCCATTTTGGGATATATATATATATACACAGATTATATATAAATTTGAGTTTGTCGCTGATGTGTATAAGGTTATTGGTGTGTACCAAAAAAAAATTTAAGTAGTCCAAATTACAATAAATGATAAATATAATTGGCCCAAAGTGAAAATATAGATTTAAGAGGTCCAAATTAAACTTGGGTAATAAAATATAGCCTAAGGTACTTTACTCATATTTTCTCAACCAATCATAGCTTTTTTTTCATTTAATTCTACTTACTTTCTTAATACCTAGGTTGAACCCTAAAACTTTTTATATTTTATAAGGCAGGTAATATATTTTTTTTGGGAGGACTGGTTAACTGATTTCAAAACTTTTATAGTACCCGCTTGGTTTCCTTGGCATCTACAGTATGGAGGACAGCCAAACGAGCCCATGTTCGGACCTTCCACGGTTCTGTCGGGTTGGACTCGGATCAGAGAGATCAGATCAGATTGGTGCCCTGCCCTGCCCTGCCCTCCCTGAACAGTGAACGTGCATGCATGAGTCGCCATGCCTTTTTCTCCTGGTCATCTTAATTCCGTGTTTTTGGTCGTCTCTCCATCATCATTCCATCTGCTCGATCTGCAGCTGCAACCTTTGCCTTTTTTTTTTTCTCGCTACCCTTTCGCGTTGCATCCTGCGAAACCGAAGGCTGCAGCCTGCCTGCACTGCGCTGCGGCTGCAAACGAAGCAGGCCGTAGTAGTCGCCGCTCGCCAGCTAACCTCGGTCCTCTTCTTTCTTCTTCTTCTTCTTCTTCACCGTCCGATGGCGATCGACAGCGCGGTGCACCCGTTCGCCCTGCCCGTGCACGTGCGCTGCCATGTTCGGATGTTCCCCCGACTACATACTCCGTTTTGTCCCCCAGCGCGCGTCGTCGCCGTCCTGGCGGCTGGCGCCGATCGATCGCGGGGGGAGGGGAGGGGAGAGGCAGCGTACGGTGATTAGGCAGAGCAAAGGGCAGCGGCAGCATCATCAGTAGCGGCGGCAGATCGGTCGCGATCGGTCCGGGTAGCAACGGGCTCTCGCACGTTGCGGCGTCGTCGTCGTCGTCATCGGCAACGCGAGCGGGGAGCAGTATTCAACCCCGCCATCATCGGCGCCCGGCTACGCGAGCGGCGCGACCACACCAGACGTGTCGACGGCCGGCAATTAATTCCGTCTCCCTACCAGAGCAAAAGGCCAGTGTATCCAATCATTTTGGCCTCTTTTTTCTCTCAGGTGCATCATGTCCAAACGCCAGGCAGCACCAGCAGGCTAGGAGGAGCCCGTGCAAAAAACCTACTCCTACTACTACCGCTGCTACTGTTAGCACTAGCAGCGATGTCACCTACGGGTAGGCATGAGCACAAACGGCCGGGCCGATCGATCCAGCCCTGCTCTCTCTGCTCTGCCGATCGAGTGCGGCTTTGACAGTTTGACACGACCGGGCTGCTCTCCAGACTCCGGCCATACAGCAAAGTTGAAAAGAATTTGGGGGTCCTTTTGGCGTCTTGCCGACACGATCGATGGATCGGCCTGACACGAGATGAGGCCGTCTGCATCAGGGAGAAACATGCGTCATGCGTGCGTCCGTCCGTCCGTGCGTGCTCGCTCAAGGAAGATTCGGCGCGCAGCGAGCTAGCCCTGGCTGCTACTACCTACTGGAGCTTTAAGCTGAGTGGTACTGTTGCGACGCCAACACGGCCGGGATCGAACGTGTCAGACCGGACGAGGGGCGTACGTAGCGCGACGGGCAATTGGCCGAGACGGACCAGTGGACGCAGAGGCCGCGCCGGTGAAGCGGTCTTGCAGGTTCCGGCCGGGGACTCGCGTGTCGCGTGCACGCACGCACGGCAACTGAGCTGAGCTGAGCTGAGCTGAGCTAGAGCGGCCGATGGCGATCTATGTGCTGCCTGTACTGCTGTGCGTGCACCGGCACGCGCGGGCACTTTGATGAACTTCCTTGGATGCGGCATTTACTCAAGTTAAGTAGCGGCACCTCGTACTGGGCCCCACCTGTCGGCCTCTAGCTAGCACTGTACGTGCATCGTTCGGTTTGTACTACGTACGTAACGTACGTGGGTGTGAATGCTCATACAGCATAGTAGTATCCGTTTTCAACCGTACGTAATACTAGTAGTCTACTACAGTAGTGCATTCTGCTCTACCAAAAAGCATATCTAAAGTTTCAATAGACTACTTGAGTTACTTTTTTGTTTATACTTATGCTTTATGTCAAAATTTAAATTTTAAAACTTAAACTTAAATTTAATTTTGAGTTTTTTATTGTATATTATTTTCCTGCATTTGATTTTACATCACTAAAAACGGATATTTAAATATTTTACTTATACTTAATTTTAGGCGATGGTACTAACCGTACGTTGTAATAACGTATTCAAAGGACGGAGGAATGCTTATGAGGTTTAGTCCTCGCCTTCGTCGTGGCTGTGGCTCGTCGACCGGCAATTGGGCATGATGATGGCATAGCCGCGGATGCATGTAGCCAGCGTACGTCCGCGCCGGCAAGATGCCCATTGATCCCTCGCTCCGTGTCGATCGATTGCATGTAACGCCATGATGAGTCGGGGGCCGGATAGGATATATCGGAGGAGGGAGCATCTCTAGCTTTGTTTGACTCCAAACGAGGGCATGCGCTTCAATGCGATACCATTAATTTGTTGCCAGGAACCAGAGTTTCCTCCTGTCGATTCGATCGTCAGGGCCATCGCTACCCGGTGAGTGATACGCCGATAAACGTGTGCGTATGGCCATAACTTCTTAAATTTCTTCCAAAGTTTGTCTTAGGGCGAGTACAATATATAACGTAAGCGGTTATATTGCTTACATTAAGAAGATAGAAGAAAAAGAGAGAATAAAAAGTAGCTACATATTATACCTAACTACAGCACAGGCTCCAAAACACTAAATACGTATGAGAAATGGATCATACATCAATGATACAAGTTATAGCACAATATATGTTTGTGTATGTTTATGTGTAACTATTGTACTACAAGTTAGTTCTATGCAAGATACTAAGTAGCGGTAGTAACGCCGCTATATCGGCGCAATTGTGATATCAGCCCACTTTCGCTACCGCTATGAGATAACGGGCTAGATGTAGCATACCAGAACTTAGCGGCCGCAATTACAGTTAGCGAACCGTAATAGCGTCCGCAAAAATGATTTAGCAGGCTGCAATCACAACGGGAAATATGTATGTAATCCTAATCTCAGCCCATCGCTTCACCCATGTCTTCTCGTATTTCCATATAATCATATTGTCATGACTCACGAACACCACGTTGCTTGCGCCATACAGCGCTGCTCGGCTGCCAGCGGATCAACACCGGTGGGCCAACTAAGCGGTGAGCGGCGGCTGCCGTGGCTCGTGATGGAACAACACATTAGCTTTTAAGTGCACATAAACATCTATCTATGCTCTTCAGTTAGAAGTGTACTGTGTTTTGTCACTAATTTGTTTGTCAACTGCTTTATGTATGTGTTATAGAACCATTATTCATCTACACATAATCAAATATATGTCTGATTATTAAATATTGTTATTGGAACTTAGCGCCCGCTATCTGCGATCCACTATGTAGAACTCAATCCACTACCACCCCGCTATTCGCTATTTAGTACCGGCTCTATGTTAACTTTTAATGACATGAAAATATTTTAGAGCTAGTAGTTATCTCTTCTCTATTGAGCGTGTTTTAATCCTATCGGACCCTACCTTCCGTAAGAAAGGAGGTGAATCCCGCATAGGAGCGATGGGCCTCGAGCCTTTACTGCCCTCATTAAAATCATATGAGCCCTCACTAAGATCTTGCTAAAATTATATGTTAAAGATTAATAAAAATAGAGCTATATCTAATTTGTTTAGACATCTCTGGCATATTTGATCAGATCTGCCACCATCTATAAAAGTTATCACGACAAACTGAGCGGCTGTCGTCGATAGGTGATATACACGTATACGGTATATACCCTTGTAAGAACTGTAGTAAATGACTTCATTAAGCTAAGCGAACAAAAGTTCTCCGTGTAATACCGATCTGACGCCCAGACAAGTTTGCTGCGAGTCTACAACTGCAGGTCCAGATAAAAGAAAAATGCAAACCGCGGGGGCCAGATTAATAGAAAAAACGAGTAATTCCCCTGATCGTGTTGCGTCGTTTCTCGTGGAATTCGTGTAGAAACCTCCGCGTCCAAACACGGCATCATTCTTCGATCGGGTCGTTCTCGCAGCAGTTTTGGAAGGTAGCAAACGCACGCCGGGGATGGATGTATCGCCTCGCCGCGCAAAGATCCACACCTTAATCGAGTGTGAGTGCTGCCTGCCCGCTCGATAGGCTAGCGTAGCCATCATGCATGCCCCCATGCCACTACGCCAATAAAAAAGAAATACTCCTATCTGTATAGTTTCAGGATGATTTTTTCCCTTGTTACGTAAAATGTTAAACGGTATTTATAAATATAAAATAATTTATAAATAAAACGTTTATATACATATTATTAGTGATCTAAAATCCAAAATAAAAAAAATAAAATTTAATAAAAATAATTTAAAATTTGGTTTATAAATATAAATATAAACAAAAACAAAAAAATATGATGTATTACTCCTGCCGCCTACGACCGACCACAGTGCTACTGCTGTACTGTACTGCACATCATGCGTGCGTACACACTCAACACAAACCGTAGAGTACATATACGTAGCTGCTAACTACCTAACTCTTCGCTTTCACCATGTGAGCATGCAGCGGGCAGCATGGAATTAGGCCACAGCTAGCAGTACATATAAGCACATGCAGGAAATTTTTGCTGGTTATGGGTTCGGTTGCTCGAGTCTGCAAGCTCCATGAGTAAAATTTCTTCGCCATACCGACTGACACGGCTAACGTGTTTGGATTTCCTTTGTGCTATGCATGCTATGCTGCTAGCTGGTATGGTTGGCCGGGAGAAAAGTTTTCCATGGGGCGAATTGATGCGCCACATTGACCGGCCCTGTCCTGCCTTTTCGCCAAGGTCCATTCATTATGCCCACGCATATCTAACTTTCTGCCCCCCCCCCTCCTGCCCATGTACTTCATTGCATCTGCCTTCTTCCATCATGCCTTTCTAGAAACCATGCAGCTCATTATTTGCTGCCCCTGATCTGATCAGGCAACAGCTTCCTCCAACAGGCACAGCTTTTTATTCAAAGGGAAGATGTACGTGTGAGCTACGTATGGCTACATGGGTATGGGAGATTAAGCAGGGGACGCTTCATCCAATTGTGATCATGAAAATAGATTAGTTGTAGTGCAGCTGATGTGCATTGGCTAAATAAGATCATCGAAAGATTGTTGCAAAGCACAAGTACCTTTCGCAAATGCAGCAAGGACAACCAGTTATTTGCTGCTGCAGCTAGAACAATTTTCATTTCCAGGGAATCTTTCTTTGCAACGCATGAAGCTTTTTCCCCTTAAAGATAAAAGAAAGGGGGAGAAACACGCTGACAACATTAGCCACTTCGAGTAAGATTTGCCTTTCATTTCCATGATCATGATCGCTAAACATTGTGTACCAGCAGTAGATTCTACCTAGTGGGCGGCGGGATCGGTAAAGATCTCTCCGGGGAGCAAAAAGAAGAAGAAAAAAAAAGAGGTGAGGTTGGCATGAGCACAAGAACTGGGAATCCAAATGATGGCTTTGCTTTTAATTGGTGATCATGGTTGTACGCTCGTACTCCCCTGGAATCTTAATTGCCTGTCTCCATGCATGGGCAGCTCCAGCCGCTTGCAAACTGCGAAGCAAGCTGGGACGACGACTCCTCCATAGCATCCGTTGAAATGGATGGCCATGACAGTTGGAGGTCGCTACTGCTACCGTGTCACAGGGAATCATTACACCGGTGAAAACATGATTTCATACGTACGCCATCCATACGTGCAATGAAGTTTTTTTTCTCAGGATTGAAACAGAAAGCGTTTTAAAAGCCTCGAGAGCACAAGACCGTCATTTCCAGCATTCGTCAATTAGAAACTGCGAAAGTTTTAAATTTTTTCAGGTATTTAAACTGTGCATACCAGTTTGTATTCTGTACTGTGTGGTTATATATACCAGTCATCAGCTGTAAAGAGGCAGAAGTTGATCAGTATTCACCGGTTGTCTGCTCCGATCTCTCGTCTTGGTTTATTCAAAAGATGCCTCCCGATCTCCTGTGTTCTCTGAAAAAGGTATTACCACAACTTGCCCAGCCTGGACCACGGTTCATTGGTGACATGGTCTATCAGTCCATCTGGGAAAACATAGCAATACTATTAGAGAAAACAATGCAGATATGCAGTTTGATCCATCTAAATTTCACAGACATAAAACGGAGTTTGAGGGCATCTGCAGTCCTCTCCTCGGCGGCTCGACGGACCACAACAGAATGCCAAGTACTACTAGTAGTAGCTTGCATTTGTGAGTTCCAAATGGGGATAAGCGTAATCCGTCTGTCTCCACAGGGATTCCCCCCTGTGCAAAGCTAGGGCCAAGCCTGTGTTTTAGGCCAGGGAGTTGTATTAGCTGCTGAATTGCTCTTATATATGCAGCCTAGAGAATCCAGGACTCCAGGCTGTACAACATCATTGCCTGCTTTTCTTTTTCTTCCTCTCCCATTCTTTGCCCCAATCCAAATACTCGGATTTTTCTTCGGCTTCACGGTTTTTGTTTATTGTTTTCTTGACTCAAAGATTCTGTTTATTGTAACAATCACAAGATCGCACTCATCAAGATGTGAAACACTTTATGTTTATAAGCAAAAATTTAAATTTTTCGCTTTAAATTGAAGTTGATTTTAAGATTTTTTTTCATTATAGTTTACTTTTCAGCCTTTAATTCAGATTATTAAGAACACATGTATAATAGTTTAATTTCTAAATTATCTTTCCTTATAAATATATCGTTTTATCTTTTTCCTCGAACACCCAAACGATGGCCACCGTTGTTTCTTTTTTGAAACCAATAACAAGTGTGGTGTAGGCCAAAGTGACAAGGATGAAAAAAAGGGGCAGGAGTAGATGAGAGGGATACTCCTATGTCCTACTACGGCACGCAGTAAAAATCTCTGTGTGAGAGAGAGAGGAGAGGGTAAAGAGAAGGCACAATTGTGAGGCATTCAATTGGTGGAAGAGGGATCATGATCACCTGAGGCTGGTATTAAAGGAAGGGAGGGTGCAGTAAGTAATAATAATCCTGGTAAAAGAAGAGAGGGGAAGAAAAAACAATGGAAAAAAGGGGAGAGGAAGGGGGAAATGGTGTGTGATGATGAGCGAGGACCCGGAGATGAGCCATCATTACGAATCTTGGGCCGTCCAAGGCCCATCATCATCATCATTTGAAGCCTTCGTCGTACGTCCCTCATTGGCTCGCTCACACCATCTCTTCTCGCTCTCATTCGCTCTACTGCCAATTTGGCTTTGCCCAGCTGAAATCATTAGACCACCTCCAATGGGTATCTATAAATTATCTAGATATACTATATAATTTTTTAATAGAAGAGAGATAAAAACTATTATGAGCTACTTGCTAAGAGCTAGACCATTGAAGAAGTTGTCTTTTAGAGCATTCCTAACCCATAACACTAGATATGGTTTCTATATACTTCTCATCCTCAAGAAACTAGTACTAGACACTACTCTTCCAATGCAAACACCACTATTCCACACTTAAATTTAATGCTACTTATCTTACATGATATCTTGGATGTTACGTAGAAACTATGTCTCATACAAGACATGGTTTCATTATCTTTCCTTATTTATTCACTTGCCACATCATTTTTTATCTTATGTGGCAACTTATTTAATGCTATGGACACCATCCTAGTCATTGGATTGAGAATGTCCGGCATTCTCAACCCATAACACTAGATGTAGTTTCCATAAATTCCACATCATCAAGAAACTAGTACTAGACACTACTCTTTCAATGCAAACATCACTATTCCATACTTCAATTTAATACTACTTATCTTACATGATATCTTGAATGTTGTGTAAAAACCATGTCTCATGTCAGACATGGTTTCATTCTTTTTCCTCATTTATTCACTTGCCACATCATATTTTATCTTAGATGACAACTTACTTAATGTTATGGATATCATTCTAGTCATTAGGTTGAAAATGCCATTAGAATGTTTAGAATAGTATGGCTCAACTAGCTGGCACAAATTACTGCGGGTATCCCCTGTCAAAAGGCAACGGAAGAGGTTTGCGCCGCAATGCAGGGCTCTCTACTCTCTTGAGCCGCCCCTCGTTGAAAAGTTAACGAAAGCGTCCATAGGAGAAGCTTTATTTCTCAATCATTAACCTTTGTTACCTCCGTTCATGAAAGATTTTATCTTTAATACAAAAAATATTCTACAAAGACTTTATTTTTAGAGGAACCGTTGCCTGAGATTTCGAGTAAAATTGGTAACAATTTATTAGGGCCGTAGAAAGCGAGGAGTTTATTGGAAATTAAAAAGCGAAGGATATATTAGTCTTTTAGTTGTATATTGGTGGGTGTGAGATAAAAGAGAAAATATATCTTTTGGGATGGACGTATTAATTTATTCTACCTTTACCAACTTTTGTACTAATGCATTCCTCCAACTAGCACATTTCGTGATATATCTTATACATTTTTACCTCCTTATTTTTTTTAAAAAAGAAAGAGCATAATCCATCCTATTATATGACGAAAAGAGTAATATTTGAATAACTGATCCAAAAAACAAAATCAACTCTAAGCCTAGTCTCAAAATTCAATTTTTTTTTGATAAACTAACAAACAGACGGTGAGAGTGAGCTGTATGGAAACATCCCAATAGCGTTGTTAAATTTAGCTCTCCATATCTACGTATTAAGAGCATCTTCATAACATCCACACTATTCCCTATTTATATTTCTACACACTCCAACGAACTCTCTATAATCAAATTAATATTATTTCAGTCAAAAGAATTCATAGCATTTCAATCAAATTCGCTGGAAACAGAGACACAAATCTCATGGGTGTATTTGGGGATGTTTGGACACTTATTATAAATAGTAAACATAGACTATCAATAAAACACATCCATAATCTTGGACTAATTCACGAGACGAATCTATTAAGGCTAATTAATCCATGATTAGCCTATGTGATGCTACAGTAAACATGCGCTAATTATGGACTAATTAGGCTTTAAAAATTTGTTACGCGAATTAGCTCTCATTTATATAATTAGTTTTATAAGTAGTCTATATTTAATATTTATAATAAGTGTCAAAACATCCTATGAGACATAAAACAATTTTTTAGCTCCATATAAACATCCCGCCATGAAGAGATAGACCAGCTAAACAGACCTTGGCCAAATGACAACCCAGATAGACAACCTAGCCTGTCGACGCTCCTATTCTGTATTGTTCGCAAATATAGTAACTTTTACAATTCAAAATGTCTTAAAATAGAACTACTTCTTCACCTACTTTTCTTTAAATCTCAACGAATCCCAATTTTCCCCTTTTCAATCTGATCACCTGTTTTTTTAATCAACCAATCACAAAAAATTCTACTTATTAAATAGCATAGTAGTTATATGTTAGATATGGATTAATTATTGGAATAATAAACCAAATAGCCAGATGCTCTGACTCTGCAACAAGCCATGTATCTCATGTATCTCAAGCATTGGCAAGCGTGCATTGCCATGTTTGAAGCATACATATTTTTTCAAAAAAAAAAGCAACTTGCAGTGAATTTGAACGGGCTAAGTGTTTAAATTTATTTTTAAAACCTGTTTTTACATTAAGTGAACACATGCACAAAGTTAAAACCAAATATGATCTCATAATCAATGTATATCATCTAAAGACTCAGAGTATGTGTAAAGGTAGAGTTAAATATATGTTTTCAACCAATACCCAATTTTCTTTATTACTATTATTTCTTTTTCTACTCACCCGCATACAACACAATTTCCTTCACTCAATACTAACCGTTGACTCTAACCCGTTAGAGCACGTATACTCAGCGGCGGAGGTGGCATGGGGCTTAGGGGTCTTCAACTCCCATTACCGGTGCCGATCCCATAGAGACTCCCCTAAGTCCTCCTACAAATTTTCTCCATGGTTTCATGAGATAGGGATGGAGTTCTTCAGTTCGTGGTTGAAGGTAGAAGATAAAATTAGTTGGACCGTTATGAAAAGAAGCCTAGCAAATTTATTTCCTTGGCCTAACCCACTTAGAACACAACCATCAACATTCAGACATCCATTTTTATCTGTTTCTATCCAAACCGTCCATTCTCATCCCAATCCACACCCCTCCCCACCACAATACCCTAATCCTCACTCACACTCACCCAATCCCAGGCGGCTGGCGATGGACAATATATGCACGGAGCGGCGGAGGCGGTCGTCAGCTGGCAGCCAACGGCGAGCGCATAGGAGCGGGCCGAGCGGTGAGTGGCCTACGCACGCAGTAGGGGTCGGCAGCCGCGCGTAGCATGGCAGGGAGCTCGGCACATGCGGCATGGCAGAGGGCGACAGGGGCGTACCCGCACATGGCAACCGATTTGGTCAGCCCCCTATGATTTTTTTTGGATCCACCCTTGCGTATACTGACATTTATTATTTGACTCTCTTCATCACTACACAAAGTGGAGGAAAGAGAACGGATGTAAGAAAAAACGGTTGTTATGTATGACAATTACCTAGAGTTGACTTTTAACATTTATTGTATGAACTTTTATTTTATTGGGTGGATAAAAAGAAAACGAAGGTAACAGAAAATAATAATATGAATTCTTGTTAGAGATGTGGATCAAAGAAGAATCAGCTCTAGCTCTAAATTTGAATATGCCCTAATATGCATAGCAACGGCATTTTTATCTCCTCCATATCGTTATACTTCCTCCACATGGGGATCAGTCGAGCACGTAGAAATGCTACCACTACATAAGCCATAATTTTTATTTGATGCGGTTGGTTTTTGATTTATGTTTTATATTTACTAATTATTTTGTTATTATTTGATCTATTGCTTAAAAACTTAAAAAATGACTTATAAATTTACATATTTGTAGGTAAAAAAATTAAATAAGATAAACAGTAAAAATCAACGTGTTAAATAAAAGGAAACATTTAGCTATATGGTGATCAGGACTTCAGGAGAGTTGGCGAACACGGCTACACGTGCGCCTAACAAGGCTTGGGTAGCCGGCTAGCCGCGCCGTGGTGCAACGCAACGGTGCGGGCGGGGTGCCGGTGCCGGAATGGTGGTGTGCAGCGCAGAGGAGGAATAAAAACGCAGCAACCGTCACGTGAGGGCCGGACCCCCACGGAACCCCATCAATAGCCACCATTTACGCCGTCTCCTCTCCCCTCCCCTCCCCTCCCTGTTCCGTCCCCCTCGCGTTCAAAGCCCTCATGAGAGCGCGGACAAACCCCCCCTAATTCCTATACGTACGTGCAGTGCAACGCCCAGCCATGACACGAGCTTTGGTGGCCTTTCTCTGCGCCTATAAATAAGCCCCCCGACCCCCTCACCACAGCGAGCAGCTAGCACGGACAGGAAGGAAGAAGCACACACATACCAATACCAGCAGGAGTGCACCACTGCTCCCCTCTGTTGTTCCTTGCTCACCCTTTTTGCCCTCTTGTTTTTGCCTTTCTGCCCCCCACAAGCGACCGACCTTGTTCTCGTAGCTTAGGTTTTTAGCGGTTTAGCCTTCTGCTTCGCCTCTCGTCTCCAAACTCCCCAGCAGCGAGCGGCATCATCTGATCAATCACTGCTTCCACACGACCGCACCGAGGTGATGCTCTTAGTCCCGTCACTTTTGCTTTTTTCTCTTTGTTTCTTTCTTTCTTCCATGGTGATTTGCTCTTCTCGCTTTGCATTTGCATGCACAATCATGCGCGAGGGGTGCAAAATGGGGCCTTGGCATCCACTTTCTCGGTGTGTAACGCTTGGTGCTTGGCATGCTTTTTGTTTGTTTCTGCTTTATGCAACTATAACCGTCTTGCATGCGATCTGCAGCCTCCGTTACCATTGATTTGTTTGTGCTTTCTGCAAACTGTTTCTTCCATTAGCAGTGTCAAGAGCATGTTAAATATGGGTGTAATTGTAACTGTATGTTTCAAGTGTGACTCTGTTTCCTTTGCTCATACAGAAGCTTCAGTTTCTATTCTGTTTTGCCTCACAATGTGCATAGGAAAGTACTATTAGCTTACCTCTGATGATGTTACCAAAGCAGGGACACCCTGAGTTCCTGGATATTTTATTGGATCTCGAGCACAATATACTTCACTGTTTCAGTGTGATGTCCTTTTATTTTTTTCTCTCTCTGCAGACACAGCAGAGTACATATTAACATGAGACTCCAGCATGCAAAAAAGCAATAAAAAAAAACCCGTACTGCAACCGAAGTCCGAAACAGGGGTCCACACAGTGACGCCACATGGCTGCTAACTTCGTTACCCTGTTGTTGGTAGCAGGGCAAGATGGACAGGCTGAACGCGAAGCTGTACCTGCAGAACTGCTACATCATGAAGGAGAACGAGCGGCTGCGCAAGAAGGCGCTGCTGCTGAACCAGGAGAACCAGGCCCTGCTCTCCGAGCTCAAGCAGCGGCTTGCCAAGACGGCGGCCACCAAGGTTAACAGCAATGGCAACGCCGCCGCCGGCGGCCGCGCGCCCCTCCCCGACCTCAACTCCGCCCCGCCGGCGCACGGCCATGACAAGGGGGCGCCCAAATCCAAGAAGACGATGGCAAAGTAATGCAGGCTTCGCAGCTGTCATGGACTCATCATGATCTATGTAGTTTGTAGCCGTCAAGGGTTTTAGCTCTGGGAGTCAGGAATGATGTTTGCTTAGTCTTTAGCTGCATGCGCGCCTAGTGGGTTTTAGCAGGGTCCTTACGGATGGATATGTAGAGCTAGATCAACTAGGAGTATATATACATAGTTGGGTCGCTGTGTGCTACATGGCAGTGATGTTTCAGCAGCTCTTGCTTTCCTGTCCTGGCTTTCGACAGCACCACTCGAGCCAGAATATGCAAATGTCATTTACTGCTTGTTTGATGATAATGTGCCGGGCTAATTTAATGCATTATGCTACTTTGGATTCTGCCTTATCCGTATGTTGAAAACCTTTTTGTGCAAAGTAAAATCTCATAAACCTGTGAGCAGTTTCAAATCAAGCCCACAACTAATGAAGTATGTATGCTCTCATTTGGCACATTTAAGAGTTATGCTTTCTTTTAGGCATATTCAAGAAGGGTTGTAAAAACAGATCAGATATTCTTTAATTGGGATGGCCTAATGAACCGTAGAAAAGATATGATGTTGATCGTAACTGTACAAGAATTGTTGGCTTCATTTAATGAAAAATGGAACTGGAGCTGATAATCTTACACTTTTGTCTCCTGGTCATTGTATATGTATTTTTAGTGTTAAGCAGGAGGCATATACATCTTGTTAAAGGTATCACACTTCATGATTAAACACTATTACGTACAATATATGCATACTCTCGATACTTTCTAAGGGCCAGAAAAGAGGCGCTATCTAAACATTTACGTAATACAAGTAACCTCAAGGTCTTAATATGTTTTTGTAACACAGCAGCAATATATATAGGAAAACATCGCCAAAAAAACAACTAACCTCAATCATAATTATCCGCCTTCGTACCGAGGAAGCAAAACCAATGAGAAGTAGTCCCCATCTACTAATGATATGCCAATGAGCAAATAGGAAGTAGTAATCTCCAGTAACCTACCAATGAGAAAAAGGGCATCTCAGCATGTGGAACACAATGTGCTAAGTATAATATTTCTTAATCACACCAGCCATCAGCTTAATTATAATAACCTGACCACCTGAAATCAATTATTATTAAAATGTTTGACTATACTAGAAGAAAACATATAGTAGTACTCCATATTGGCGATGAATGTATCATTGCAAATGCCAGTACAAGCGCAGAACATATTTGTTCAAGCTTAATCCTAAGGAAAAATGTAACACTTTCTGACTTTCTGTGGTGGAAAATGAAACATAAACCATTTTTCCACTGCACTATAATTGTTGAATTTCACATGTATTTTCTGATACACCCACAAGCCACATTCCTGAGATGCACATAAGAATCACTATTCATTCCTATCATGACTTCGCTTTGTCCCACATATCCAAGAATCCAGGAGATATGGATAGAAAATACATATTACCATTCCTCGATCACATCAACACATCATCCTCTGCTCAACTGCGCCCATCCACTACAGTTTCACCACGAAACATACAACTGACTACTACAGTGGTATAGCTCTCCACTCAAACCTTTGGTCCGCGCTGTGGCCTCTGAATTGTGATGCTTGCACAAGAAATATTCTGGGTTTACGAGAAGCTTTTATGATACTTTGAGCTGCACACTCGTACAATACAACCTCTTTAAGCAGCTAAAAGCAGGGTACAGAACAAGGATTTATATGGAACAACCAAGTATACATAAGTTGGATGTCCATACCAGTCTCAAAGCCTGCTTGTAATTTCTCCACCATTGATTTAGAAGACATGAAAGGACTTCTGAATTAAGGATATCCAATTGGAGAGTGACTATTCTTAAATTTCACCAAAAGATGACATGCATGGCTAATATGCAGGACCTCTTGCTTCCATGGACCATGATTTTGGCTTGCATTCCCAAAAAAAACCCACATTAGGATATTAAAGAGTTCATTTCAGGACCATTTGGTCTGGGCAGCCTATGCAAGAGGCCAAACAAAAACATGAATGCAACCTGGCACCTGCCAACTCTGTAAAAATACTTGCTCTTCACTACGAAAGTGATAGTTTTGGATGTCAACAGATGTACATCATGAACAAGGACAAGAAGAAATGAGTATAGCTGTACAAGATCATTGCAAAACAGTGCCCAACCACGTACTTCCTCCGTCCAAAAAAAATTGACTACTTCGAACAATTTCAGACAAATTAACATTCAAGTAAAATGATCTCTATGTCCTATCTACTTACCCTTTTGGTGATGAAAAGATGTGCAATAATTGTGTATGCCCTATTTAATCCGATTTCTTTAATTCTTAGTCCTAAAGTAGTCACTTATTTCGGGATACAATTTTTGGCCAAAATGACAACTTATTTTGTGATGGAGGGAGTATTATGTATCCTTACAATCAAATGCATCCCAGTGCATAGCCGATCATTGCCTATCATTAACATGTCCATAATCCCATTTATTTGGCAGATTATATCCAATTGAGATTATGTGGCATAGCAGTATTTAACATTTTCAGACGTTTCTTATCCATGAACTATTATACAATACAAGTGGGTTGTAATTCTTGCGTAGTGCAGTGTATAATAGTATCACTAGATGAAGATTCAGCTATCATCCCTGCTTCAAAACAGTTGGGATTTACTGTTCGAGATGGAAATCTGAAACAATTATACATGAGAAATGCTAGTTTCTTAAGGGAAATGCCCTGGTAGCCCTAAAACATCTTGTTAAAAACTACCAATGCAGTGCAAAACCAGGATAAGCGTTAATTATGTGTGTAAAAATCCACATTAATAAAATCATCAATCAAAATAGAGGGAACCTGTCTTAGATAAAAGAAGCGATTACATCATATAGGCTTATACGCAAGCTAAACTATTAAGCAACACACCTTGCGCAGTTTCCCTTCCCCTTTTCTACTTCCTTTTTAAGTAACTTGCATTCTTCCTTTTTGTTTTAACCTTCTGTAACAGCCTAAAATGTCCATATCGTGGTAACAAATAAGTTGCATTTATCTTATAGTTCCATCCACTAGCCGTAGAATGCTTGCCGGCCACAGAGAATCAAACCACAAATGTCCTATTAGAAAAATAGCTTAGCACAAAGAAACTATCGTCAAATTCAAAGCCTAAGAGCATGGCTAATAATATAGCTAACAAGCTGGCTATAAGACTTCTTGTAGTTTTCTTGTAGCCCACTCATATAATGGTTAGCTCTTTATCTTTAATGCATGACCCACATGTCTGTTTTACATGTTGTTTTGGTCCTTGTGCCTGAGCTGGCTATAAGCTTATAGCCAGCTTCTCCTTTCTCTCCTCTCTTCTCTCTTTTACCTCAGCATTTAGCTGGCTTATAGCCTACTATTATACTTGCTCTAAGCACCACGAAGTCCCTGTACGACAAACCCCACGCAAGCATCCATGTGGCTACAATTCTAATTTGTCACAAACCGACCAAGCGCAAGGTCAGCACGTGTCAGGCCCGGGCCAGGACCAGGACCAGGTCAGGTAGACAGAGAAATCTGGATTGATGGCAACACCACAAGAACACCTGATTGCTTGTTTGAACTATCTCGGGCTGCTGGGCTACCCGCTCTTCCATTCCACTCTACCCCAACACCACAAGACCACAAGCATAATGATCGCCCCCGTATGCAGGCAGGACGCGCAACTTGAGCAGTGGAACAAGGCGGGATGGAGGAACACGATCCCCTTTAATTTCCCTACGGAATCATTCGCGCACGGCGGCATCCGGGGGAGGGAGCCCAGCCCCCCTCGCGGCCGGCGGAAACAGCGTTTCTACCGATCGCGACCCCCACGGCCGAGGGTAATTGGGCGGGCGCGCGCGGGGCGGGGGCGTCGGTGCAACGGTCGCGTCAAGAGTGAGATACTCGACGCAGGGGATGCATACCAGGATGGCCGCCGGCTCGCGGTGGCGCGTCGCCGGGCGATCTCCCGTCCGGCGGTTGGCGAGGAGGGGCCGGCGGTTCGTCTCCGCCGTCTCCGGTTTGGCTGCCTCGTTCTCCTCCCCCCCTCCACGCAGATCGCTTGCTCGAGTGGAGCAGGCTAGATGGGCTCAAGTGGAGTAGAATGGGCTGGGCCATATTACTGCAGCACTCGCCCATGGGCTTTTCTTTGGGCCGTGCACGCAGCCTCGCTGAACTCGCACAATTCCCAGGTTACCACGACTCCACGAGTTCCTGTCTTCTCTTTCCTGAGCCCCCGCCGCTCCGCCGGCGGCGATTCCTCCTCCGCCTCCCCCGCCGGACGCCGCTCCCCCTCTACATCCCTGCCTCCGCAATCTCTCGCGACCACGAGACCCCCACTTCTCTAATTCTCTGCTCCGTCCATGACCTACCCGGCGGCGACATCCCAATCGTTCAAAGTTTCCGATGATCGATTGCTCCGCCACCGCGGGTCGGTGGAGGAAGCTGCGGAGTTACTCGAGGCTTGACCGCTGATGGCGGCCGCACCGCCGCGTGGACCATCGCCGACCCCGAGCCACTTGGTATTTGGTAAGTGACCGGTTCCCTTATCCCTACTACTTATCTGAATTCCGTTCGATTAGTTCGGTAAGGGATGGTAGATTGGAAGGGAAGTCTGGGACAAAGGAGACCACTGTGAATGAATCTCTAGTTCGACAAGTTGGAGTTTCCGTAGTATGTGGAGATTGTTCAGTGTTATACTTGATCTGAACAAAATGTGGCCTGGCGAGCATCGGATTGTTGAATTGTATATATACGATACAGTTCATATCTTGTTGAATTTCTATAGATGATAGAAATTAGGGGCATTGTATTTGTACTGCACAGTTCACATCTTCTTTTTTGATTTGGGGTTCGTATTAAGTTCTCCATTGTATCAAACGAGTTCTACACTTAGAATCCGTTGTTCATCTTTTTTGCACATATTCATACACCCATCTCTGTAAAAGTGTAAATTAATTCACCCATCCAGATTGCTACTACATTGATTGTTGACTATATATATATTCATTTGTGCCCAATAGGTACATTCCTCATTTTAGGATGTTGGGTGGCCTTTGGAGTCTAGAACGTTGTGCATTCCTTGTGTTGTTTGATACTTTAATACTTATTTAATGGAGGCAGTTTTTACTTGTACGATTGTACCCTTTGTCTCTCTTTCACTTGGACGGATCTTTTGGTATTCATAGTTCCATGTTGATCAATAAAATTTACTAATAGTAACTAGTGTGAGTACATAATGCGGTAATCTGAAATAGTTTCCCAATGCAATTTTGACTGGTGAAACAGAAATATAACAAAAAAAAAATGTATTACAAGCACAGAAGAATTTTTATTAGAGTCAAAATATAGTGCATTGGTTTCACATATATACAATACAATCATTCAAAAGGAAACAATAAAGTCAAACCTGTTGTATCCTCTTTATCTTATAAGAACATATATGCTCATAAAAAGCATATAATGCAGACGAACGGTGGCTGCTAGTGGCAAAGAAGATTTTAAAATAGCAGAAGCTTTGGCAGGGTAATCTATCATATTTGGTGGAATATCTTGAAGGAGAGAAATAGAAATATCTTTCAAAGTGTTTTGACTCATCAATTTTAGGTTTCTTGTCTCGTTAGAATGATGCCTTCAGTTGACATTTCTCTCTTTAGTGGCTGCTAGATTGTCCTCTTATGAGAGCGAGAGACATGTAAACATCCATTTCTTTTTCTAGCGTCCTTGCCATAAAGGTTTATTCCTTTTAAAAATATGATTATTGATAGTTACTTCATCTGTTTCATACCGTAAGACTCTATAGACTAACTTAGATTCATATGTGTGCTAATGCATCTAAACATATATATAAACCATATAAATTTGATCAATGGATGAATCTAGAGAAGACTGAATATATAAAGAGAGTACCACTTAAAAGTTAAATGTGAGTGTAAAGTGTTAGTGTATGTATACCCAATTATGCTCTTTTTTAAACTACATTTTGTTTTCCTTTTTTGAGCACATGACTATTTTCAGAGCCAGGACTTGCTCCAGGAGGCTTAGCATTTCTAGCAACTTTGTAACTCTTTTCTGTCATGCGGAAGTACTAGGAGTACTATAAGATGAGGTGACTCTTGTAGGTAAATTACACTTCTGGTAGCATTGCTGTAGATATTTTTCTTTGGTAAATTTTACTAATAAAACAATACATGTTTGGTACCATCAATGTTCACGAAGGCGTTAGACACTAGATGGTCGAAAGCGTTGGTTTCTAGACGGTGCTTAATGCTGACTTGCTCAGTAGTTACTGAGCAGAAGGATTGGTCACAACTAGTTAGCAAGATCACCGAGGAGGCGAAGCTTTTGGTAGCTGCTGGGGTCACTTTTCCAAGGTTAGCAATTAGCAATGTAAGTGGCAGTGGCCACCGCTACTTAGTTTGAATTTGATTCATGAGATATTGACTTAGAACAAGTATAACAATAGACTATAAACTGGCTATAATCTAATGTAGAGGAGGGAGGGAATGGAAAAATGTGTGGTTAGCTCTCATGCCAGAGCTAGCTCTACGTATACTCAAAAAATACATTAAATGTGTAAGTGAGAACATGAGATAAAGAGGTAGGAGATAATAATTAAAATCAACCTTATGATCAATCTATTATATGTGTTGACCCTAATATAAACTTATAGCTACTAAGTTGGCTTTAGTACTAAAATTGCTCATATTGTATTGCACCTTCTTCTAGCATGACTGCTTGTTTGAACAACTTCCCTTAATGCAAAGATTGCCAAGTCTTTTGTGTGTGTCATGGAGAGTTGGGAACTATGTAGATTCAGAAAAGAGCAAATTAATCACAAGCTGCAAACATCAAACGACATCGGTTTGTCCAATCCAATCCACTGGTAGCAGACGCACCCACCAAAAAACAAGACTACGAGAGTAAAATGAACAAACCATCAACTGCAGTACAAAGCAAGTAGAGTAGAGCCATAGCATAGAGCAAGCAAAGCGCACTAGTGTGGAACCGCTCATGATGGGCCTAAACCCATATTTGTGACATACGACAACCTCATTACTGTTGAGTGGTCAATGATGAGGACGAACCATTGGTGACAGTCCTTCGATTATCGATGACCATCATCTTTGATGGGCTGAAAGCAAAGCTTGTCATCGAGGACATCCAGAACCCGTCATGGATAGCTTATTCGCGACGGGCAGTAATTATGGCCCTTCACGGATGGATAAATACTAGAGAAAAATTGGATAAACCTCATCTTTGATGGGTCGTAACTGAAGGCTCATCACGGATGATGAAATACAAAAAAAAAGATTGTAATGTTGGTTAGCCTCAAGATATTGCTAGCCATGCCCTTTGTAAAATGAACGAATGAAAAAGCATATATATATATATATATATATGTGTGTGTGTGTGTGTGTGTGTGTGCGCTAGAAATCCCCCATATATCTCCAACCATGCACTCATATATATATCCATCCATATACAATCACATATGTCAATCCATATATTATTCACATATGTACATATTGATTCACATATACATATATCCATCACAATCACATAATTAAAATTTTCCATCTTCATCTTAAATGGTTATACATGTAGATTGAGTTAGTATAGAAAAGAAGTAACCAACTTACACAAAAAGAAAAACAAATATTGATCATGGCAATTTACAAGAACTGAGCAGTGCGACTGCGGCTATAACTAGTGGATGTTCTTTAGCTTGACCAGTTGATGCACAACTACTTCTCCATTGTGTAGGGCTTGGTTCTCGCATGGTTATAGCCTTATAGGTGGGTCTTCTGCATTTTGTCTATTGCAGCTCTCGCCTGATTCTAGCCTTAACTTCTTTGATCTTGGCATTTAATTCTTGACTAAATTCCTCCTTATGTTCCTCTCGTAGCTGTTGCTTCATATGGATCTCTATGTCTTCCTTGCCGAACTTCCGTTTCTTGTAATGCCAGCTATACTTGAGCAAACAATTTTCCATGGGACGGTTTTGCCAAATCCTCTTGTGCGGCCTCGGTGCTCAGGATTACCAAGCACGCGTGAGCATGTCATCCTCCCTAAACTGAGACTGCACTTTGTCTTGCGATGATTCTTGCTCCGCCATGAAAGCAACCTACATATACTTTGAGTACAATTACAAAATACTTTTTGGAAGAGAACCATTACATATGAAAGAGATACCTGTTGAGAACTCACCGGTTCATATACTTGGGTAGCTGTGGGGCCTGCGAATGTAACCGTCCATCTAGATTCGATCGATCTCCCCCGCGCTCTTGCCCAATTCCTTGCACGTGTATCAGGGATGTTAGCAAATGGAGCTAGGATGTTCGATTCTTACCTGAAGCTACCTATGCGCCTCGCTAACTGCCTGAAACTTTGGTGTATTCTTTATTTTCTAAAATTACTCCCATACCTCCGGCATGATGTGAGGGTACTTCAAAAATGGGGTTGGTTGGGATTGAGCACATTTCAGTGTGCAACTGCTTGAGATTCTTCCAAGCCATCCTTTGGTGAGAAGTCATAGCATCCTTGAACCTTTCCCAAGATTCTGCCTTCTCTGCATCTGTCACATGATCGATGTCCTTGGGTGGTATGCTCTAGTAGCGTCTACCAAGAACCCCGCATATACTAGCAAACTTCTTTGATGTTACTTGAGGTGCTATAGGTGTTCCATTTCTGTCAACCTTGGTGACTGTTAACTTGGAGTCCGATAACTTATTCTGTGTCATTCGACTGCGGCTTGAGGTTTCAGTAGTTGTGGACAACGTGGTTTGTTTTTGTTCAGACATTTCCTAACTTGTATACGGGCGGTTGGCGCTGACCTCTTCCATGGGCTATTAGCAGCGAACTCCGTGGAGACGGGCACACCCTTAATGGCCAGTGGCAGTGCTTATCCTTTGCGCCATGTGTTAACGGTGTGGTGTGTGGGGGCAAGCTTGGCCGACGGTGCGCGTGCGGGAGTTGTGTCGATCTGGAGATCTGACTAAGTGAACATACCGAAAACCCTAGTCAATAGAGTAGTCAACCACGTCGATGACATGCTTCATTATAAGCCCATCACAGAACTCATCGGTGATGAGCCGTAACATATTGTCCATCATGGATGAGTCATCGGTAATAGGCCGTATTCTATGGCTTGTCAAAGATGAGGTGTCATCAGTGATGGAATGGGTCATGTCGGGCCGATATTTTGGCCTATCAAAGATGATATGTTATCTGTGATGGGCCAAACGTAGTACAATCATATACAATGGGCCTTATCTGTCACAAATGACTGGGTCTATTTTAGGCTATTGGATTTGGTCAGAGATGACCTGTCTATTTTGCTAGGTTCTTTAGTAGTGACACAATGTGCAAAGTAGAGGAGATTGGAGAGCAAAACCACCAAAGCAGGGCAGCAGCCTAATGAACCACTAATTGCCAAATCGTGGTGCCCACCCTCCACCTAGTGCCAAATTGCTGCCTAGGCTTCGACCAATGCCGATTTTTAGAACACTTGTGTTCTTTGGTGATGAAAGATCAAATATTATCCTTTTCTATAGCTATTTAATACTACATCTATTTCGTAATGTAAAACTTTCTAGCATTGTCTAAATTCATATAGATGCTAATGAATCTTGACATATATACAAATAATATACATTTATCAATATATTGATTTAGTCATAGCTAAAAATACTTACAATAGGGAACAAAGGGAGTAGTATAAACGATGAAATTAACTACTGTAAAATTTAAAAATATACTTTATAACAGGGAGGTGATAAATTTCTATACAAAATCTTTTCGCCAAAATGCACAATTTAATGGTTTGAAAATCGTACACACAAAACCGAGGAGTAATCTAGACTAAAAGAAAGCAGCCTTAAGTAAAATTATCTTGAGATTTTCTATAAAATTAACATGGTGGCACTTTGTAAGCATTACCTTTGTATTTGACAGATTTGATCTCGTAAACAAAATCAAAATGGTGTAGACATGTGGAACTGATGAATGGGGCATGCCCATGGGATAGGATGCAAACATGTACTCTAAAGTGTAGTTTCTTAATCTTATGATAAACTGTTGTTCTCCAGGACTTATAAGTGTAGAGATAACACTGTTTTGTTTATCGAAAGCCTACGGAAGTACTCCCTCCGTCCCAAAATAAACCAATTTTTTACTTTTACCTTTAATTTTTGATTCTTCGTCTTATTCAAAATTTTTTTGCGATTGCTATTTTTGTTTTTATTAGATGATAAATTATGAATAGTACTTTTTGTGTGACTAATTTTTTTTCTAATTTCCTAAAAATTTTTCAAATAAGACAGATGGTCAAACGTTGGACACGGAAATCAGAGAATTTGTTTTTTTGGACAGAGGGAGTAAATATGTATGGAAGGGAATTTCTGTAGAAATGTATGCATAACCTGGCTCTTCACTTTATATCTAGTCTGCCATTTTCAAAGACGCAGCCCTAGATGAAATAAAACATGTCAATCATGTCTAGCTCTAGCAAAGGTCCCACTTATATAGTGTTTGTTATGTTTAATTGTTGAACTGCTTTGAAAGAAGGAAATCCCCTGAAGTATCTTCCATCCATCTTTCGATCCCAAAGTTGGAACTGTGTGGAAATAGTATTTGGTAAATTTGGAGTAGGAACAGACAACTTGACCAAAAATCACGTACTATATTTGATAAGGCACACAGGGTTTTGCACATCAATCACCGTACGAGATCTGACATGTATATGAGTTGTAATCCATGATGCATATGCTACCTAGCTAGCTAGGTTCAATGGGCTTGATCTGTAGGGGGCATGTGCCTGGGGGAATGACATCTTTTGCATTGTGCTTCAAACTGTTAGAAGGAAAATGCTCATTTCAAACATCCATGCTTATGGTTACAGTGTAACTTATGTAACTCTCTGTACTGTATACTAGGCATTAGCTGAAACCGTGGCTCAGTTTCTGATCATCTAATAACTTCAGCGCGTGCATTGATAAATGTTCATCATTTCTGCTTGGTCCCGGTAATAATGTATTTTATATTATATGACTTTCTAGTCTTGTCTAAATTTATATATGTGCTAATTAATTTAAATATATATAAAAATATACTTTAATATATAAATAAATTTAAACAAATCTAGAAAGTCTTTTAGTATGGATCCAAGAGAGTTGATTAAACCACGGATAACTGACAGTTTCGAGCAGGACTGCTGCTTCATGCATGTAATCATGCCGAGGAGCGGGGATGAACAGAAGAAAGGAGTACTCCCATATTCCAGAGGCCTGTGAAGAAGTGGGGTTAAAACACCGACGATTAAGACGGCTGCCAGGATTCGACACGTCGGTGGGGCTACCTACAAGTCCGGAGTGGCTCGAAGACAGAGGAATATCCTGTTTGTTGCAAAGACCTAGAAATGCTGTAAGTGCCTGCCTTGCGTCCCATCTTTTTTCCTGTTAAATCTGCGAGTTGTCGCATGTTTGCTAATTTATTGGAGTTCGTATGGCGGTGCTGTTTGATTATTAGTAGAATGCTGAGCCGCCTGGTACACTTTGGGAAAACATGGACGCGGGCGGGCCAGTTTGGATTGAGAGATTTTTTTTTAAATTCTGGTTATATTAGATGTAGATGTTAATTAGGAGTATTAAATATAGACCGATAACAAAATTAATTGCATAAATAAAGGGTATTTCATTAGACAAAATTTTTAAGCCTAATTAATCCACGATTAGCAGATGATGACTATAGCATCACATTCGCTAATCATGGACTAATTAGGCTCAATAGATTTGTCTCGTGAAATAGTCCAGAGTATGGGGTGAGTTTTATTAATAGTCTATATTTAATACTTTTAATTAGTGTTTAAACATTCGATGTGATAGGGACTTAAAAAGTCTCCGAAAACAAAATGGGTTGAATTAACAAGAAATGAGATGCGTCTGTGGCTCCCACAGTAGTTATATAACGTACTACTTGTTTCAAATAATATCATATTTGCTCTCATCTCGTTCCAAAATAAGTTTGTTTTTGAGGAATTATTACGGAAGTTTACGAAAGTAGGAAATAAATATGTTGAAAGTAGATAAAATAAAGGATAATTATATTTGGGATTTGATAAAATGGAGGTATTATAGTCTTTTTGTTTTTTGGTACGTGTGAGAACAGTGAAAAATAAAGTTATTTTTAGACGAAGAGAGTAATTAAGTTTGGAGGCTTAGTTTAGCTCATTTTTGTGGTGTTTAGATTGAGAAAATTTTTAGGAGAAGTGTCACGTCAAATGTTTGACCGGATGTCGGAAGGGGTTTTCGGACACGAATGAAAAAACGAATTTCACGGCTAGACTAGAAACCGCGAGACGAATCTTTTGGGCCTAATTATTCCGTCATTAGCACATGTTGGTACTGTAGCACTTATGGCTAATCATAGGCTAATTAGACTCAAAAGATTCGTCTCAAGATTTCTTTTATAACTGTGTAATTAGTTTTTTGGTTCATTTATGTTTAATACTTTATTTAGGTGTCCAAAAATTCGATGTAATGTTTTTGAAAAAAATTTAGAAACTAAACAAGGCCTTCGTTATTAAATCGGTAACAGATTTTCCTGCGCGATACTTCAATGGACGGTGATCCTAGCTTGGACGTCCCTCTGACGTAGAATTCACTACGTCAGAGGATCCGGTTCCCTAGGAAGATAAAGCCGAAGTTCTTGCACGCGCTACTAGCCTTGCACGCTATTGGCGGTAGCAGATCGATCAGCGTACTTTTTTATGTTTGGACTGTGGACATTGTGAGTGAACACAGTATGCAATTATTGGCGCCTGATGCTCGTGAACATGTAGTTGTAAATGTTAGGCCTTGTTCGTATACTGTCTGGCTGTAGCTAATACTGTAGCAAACTAATATAGAAAGGCCAACACTTTAATTTGGTAAGGTGAGGATAGGGTAATATAACGTAATCCTTCCGTCCTAAAATTTACTTTTTTTCTAGTAAATTTAAATTAGGAAGATAAATTTATTTTGGTATGGAGAAATTAATAAGTTTTGCTCTCATTTGCTTAATTTGGAGCTAATGGTGTTGAGAGTTAAGAGGCAACATTCTTTGTTTTGTGCGGCTCAACCAAACAAACCGGAAAGTTGCATTTTCTTACTATAGAGAAATCCATTACATGGAAATAGAAAACACTATATTGCTAGTATATGAAAGCAAATGAGTGGTTTAACAGTTCCACACACATATATTTGGTACCTTCTGATACGTACTTTTACAAGTAGAGATATGATATATCCCATCCTTATTTTAAGGACGGTAAAATTAGCCCCATATTATATATGCTGTAGTAGGTGCATGGCATATCATGCATCATGGCTTGTGTGCTAATACTACCTCCCTCCTAAAATATAAACATTTATAAGATTCAAATTCTATATTATAGCATAAGTATTTCTGTACTTATTCCTATGATTTTAATCATTGCAATGATTTAAAAGCCAATTGTATGCTTAGAAAGATAAAAATTCAAAAATTTACTATCGAAATGACTATTTTTTTATATTTTCTTAGTATATGATAACCAATGTAAAATGCTTATATTTTAGAACGGAGGTGGTGTATTGTTAGCATTGAGTTCTGATTATTTAATGACCACGCTCCATTTGCTATAGTTTTAATTATATTGTGTGAATCGATCTGACCAACCTTTTGCTTCTGCGTCCTATATTTGAGAAAGCAGGCCGACCTTTTATAATCTTCATTTGTCCTTGCTTGGGGAGTTATCCTGAAAAAAAATTCTACCACAGAACCTGCTGTCAGGTGTGGTATATGCAATAGCAAAGCTGAATTGGTCGATTGGATTGAAAGATATTAGTGAAGGTGTGCGCATGCATCATAAACATAGCAATCAGAGGCAAGATGAGTACGATGTATAGCAATTGCGTGCTTGTTAATTAACTTTCTTATTACGGAGTATATGCCAACTTAACGCTTGTGTTAATTCCTGTCACTCAAAAGAGCTGCAAGGTGCAATGAATCCCCTAGCTATTGTCAACCAATCTAAATTCGTATATGGATGTTTTCAAAACAAGCTATGGCAAGGTTTTTTCCATCTATTGTAACCACAGCATCACGATTTACATGTACCGTGATATTATTATAATGTTGAACCATACTACCATATCTGTCATCTGTACTGTAATGGTGTAGAATTTGCAAATTTTATTATCTAGTAGATAGAATCTTATTGTATTATAAATATTGGTTCGTGCAGTGATGATGTACATGTTCTACTAAGATGGCAAATTACAGCGACAAGGATTGAAATTAAAGAGGGCCATATAAACGTCAAAAGGTACGTAAGAGATGCACTTTCGTATTAGTACATTTTTTCCCTGGAGAGATACATGCTTGCTTGCTTGCTTGATGTATATCATCGCTAGTATTAAGATGGGATTCCAGCGGATACGTACCTTCTTCTAATGGTATTATTAGTTAATTTTATGAAGAAATCCATGGTAATTAAAGGAGAAATACGATAATAATGAGAACTAAGACACCTTACTCCGAAACCTGCCCTTGCGCTCTCTCTGTCTCTCTCTCTCAAGTTATTCCGAGGCTGCAAGCCTAGTATTCCTTCTTTATCATTCTAGCTAGATATATTTTAGCTCTAGCCTCTATTCTTTTGTACACCGAATAGTTGAATAACTAAATTATTTGGGATAATGTTTGTGGGTGCAAACAAATGAATTAACTATATTCTAACAGAAATTTTATGGTCATGAAAAAAAATACTTTGAGGTATCAAATTTTTAACGTAAAATTTATTACCGAAAGTACCAAGTTTTTATAATGAAATATATGGTACCTCTATGTTATTAGGGACCGATGGTAAAAATTCTCATTATAAGTTGAAAATTGGATTGAAAAGGGTTTCTAAGAAAATCATATATATATAAAGTTATTTTGAAAATACTGTACTATTTAAAGGCTCGAGAAGCGTATTGCCATTCCATTTCGTTCCATTCGGAGGAAATCAACGAGCACAACTATCAAGGCACTGGAGCGTCCGTTGGGCTAAAGATTGCTCTGCCTTAAAGTATGCTTGACAACAACATTAACCATTTGCTCGGTAAAACCCTAGTAACTGTAGTAGTATCCCCCCCCCCCCTCCCGTTCGGTAGGCAACTAGGCATTGCTTAGCTTAAAAACAAAACAATGGTGTGTATAGATTTTCAGACTCATTATAATTTATAAACTCAGTCATATAAAAGAGTGAATTACACTTTGAGCCATATTTTATTACCTAAGTTTTATTTTGAACCACCTTAAACATATCTTTTTACTTTGGACCAGATAATAAATTTATCATTGTTGCGGTTTGAAACACCCCAATCGATCTTTTCTAACACATCAACGACTTTAAACACATCGGTTCCAGTGCAACAATCAACCCTCATCTATATGCAGTCCATATATTTGCCAAATGAGAGGCTATAACCATCATGAGAAAAGTGTTTAGGGTGGTTCAAACTACAACAATGATAAATTTACCTGGTCTACAATAAAAAATAAGTGTAATGGTGATCCAAAGTAAAATTGTAATAAAAGATGGCCCAAATTGCAATTTACTCTATAAAATTGATGGTCAAAGTATTAAAATTTTGATAATTTTAGTTCCAATCTATGACCGAAACTTGTCCTAAACCATTTATTTTGTGCTAAACGTGTCACCGGAGGAAGCAGTTGTTTCATTAACGGGAACCTAGCTAGTACGGTCTGTATGACATCTATTGATTTGAGTTATAAACTCACTAGGACACAAACCATTTATTTCTTCTTTATTACTGTAAATTAAAGGTATGTTTGGCTTGACTCTGCGGGGTTAGCTAGAAACGTCAATTTATTAACCAAATGCTAGCTATAAATTTATTGAAACTCTACAATATTTATCAGTAGCGCGCATTTTTTCACAAATTAAGGCACTTAAGTGCTAGCTTCTCTAATGGGAGAGTAGCAACATAGCGTAGCATGGTTAATTTGTGCTCCTAGCACAATAAATCATTCAAAATAGTGGACTTTTGGACGGGAGTAAGTCTTTATAGAAGTTCTAGATCGACCCTGTGGCAAAACTTTTATATTATCCTTAGCTCACCATATTTCCATGTCAACATCACAACAAGCCTTGTTAATATGCATCCTGCATTAATTATATGTAGTTTATTTTAACATACTATCTGTGTATATTAACCACCTGAAAATGTCTCTAGAGAGTTTAAGCTTACTCGAGATAATATGTTTGCAAATTAATTACTTTAGCGGACTAAAGATCGATCTAAAAATTTGTTCTGCAAACTATTTTGTTTGCATGTTTCGATCTAGAACGTCGCAGAATAGATTTTCTCCAAGTATCCGAGAAAGCACCGATAGTCTTCTATACTATATAGTCTAAAGGGAACCTTGATTATTACAAGGACAAATTAATCTGAAGGCATGCATGCACATTAGCGGTACAAATTATCAGATGTTTTTCTTATATTTTCTCTAAAAATTAATTCCAGCTGGACATGCATGTTAGATATATACCTCAGCCTACCGTATATAATTCCATATAACTAGCTTGTCCATGCATTGCTAGGCATAATGATTCAGATAAGTGCATTGCAGATAGCACTAGAGCCATTGCATCAGGCACTTATGCTAATGATCTAACATTACCAAATCAACCAAAAGGTTAATGCAAATGATGGGAAAGGGGGAGGCCAAGAATTGATGCTCTCCTCATCCGCAGCCATATTAACATTATAGAACCACGTAGAACTGATACTGCAAGAGTACTACTAAACATTTATATACACCCGACCTGAGCTATATAAATAGCGATGCATGTCTTGTCACAGGAAAGCTTAGCATAGGACAGATTCAGATCGATGGAGAGAAATATATACTGCCTCCGTCCTCGTATTAAGGTTATTTTTTAGTTTTTAGATACAATGTTTTAACTTTTTATCTTATTTGAAATATTTTTGCGATTAATAATTTTATTGTTACTAGATGATAAAATATAAATAGTGCTTTATGCGTGACTAATTATTTTTAATTTTTTATACAAAATTTTTAAATAAAACAAATGGTCATAGCGTTAGACATAGAAATCGAAAAATAAAGTTATTATGAAACGGAGGTAAGGTAGGATATATAATGATATCAAACACTTCAAGAGCGTACCAAGCTACTACTAGCAAACGAAAATCAAACTAGGATCATGCCATAAAAGTACAAACACGTTGCTGCAAGCTGCAAAAGTGCAGAGAGCAGCCACACACACGCACATAACAGGATATATATAGTAGCTTGTGACTGGCAGATGGAGTACTAGCTAGAGCCATGGCCACTTCCTCCTCCTGCCTTCGCCGCACGACACGTCGATCGGCTTAACTGCTCCCGGTCAACATGATGCATTATGCGACGTCGCCTTTCGCCTCTCCCAGCACCAGCTAGCCTCTGTTTCTCCGGCGAACATGGCGAACTTGATCGCATGCACGCATCCTGCATCAATCGATCAACTGGATGGATACACAGGAGCAGAGCTGGCTCTCTGAGATTGACTCAAAGCTATAGTGCCACACGTACGAATGACCTAGCTTGCAGACATGGATAGACATACCAACTACACTGACGAACTGAACAGCTGTGGCTCTAGCTCGCCGCTCGCTGCGCCTGAGTTCTAGCTATTTGGTTCAATTCATATATATATGTGGGCTAATTAAGCTAATTGCAGTGGCTGATATATTACTAATTGCCACTAGGTGAAGCTCCCTCTTGCTTATATTAGTAATTATGTTATATGTAGTAGTAGCACTAGTGGTACGTTTCTTATTTTTGGAAGGCTAGCTGCAATTACATGCATGAGACATATATGCATATGCCTGAAAGAGGAGCTTGTTTTGGTCTTTTTTTTTTGGTCACTTGCATGGTTAGCGGCGGCGAGCGGCGGTCTCCCGCTGCGCGTTGAAGTAGACGGCGGCGACGGGGAGGCCGAGGTCGTTGTCGGCGGCGAAGCGGCGGGTGCTGAAGTAGTCCCTGGAGGACGGCGGCGACACCGCCTGGCGGCGCTTCTGCTTGAACAGCACGAGGACGAACCTGTGGATGCCAATGTTGGGCTTCGGGCTCTCGTAGCTCACCACCTCCCTTCCTGTGCATATTAATTATATATATACATGCAAAATTAATTAAAGATCAGAAAGCAATCAGCATGCATCATTCGTGTGTTAGTTATGCACATCCGTGGGCATCAGCTCGCATATAGTTTAGTAATTAAATATGCGAGCAAATGCTTAAGGCAAAGGTGTACATATATATATATCTGTGAAAAGGACTTACCAAAGGAAGCATCAGTGGTGCCAGGAATATCAGTGACGATCCTGCCAGGGGTCAATATATTAATTATATAAAATTAAAGCCACGCTTTATCAGAAACTGAGAGCTATTTTGTGAGTAGCTGAATATATACTAATGATGCCATTTGTGTTGTTTGTTCAAAGGGGGAACTTAATTGAAGTGTCCATCGGAGTGTCTCACTAGGCAAAAAATTTCTTAATTATTATCTAAACCGTACTTCACTGCTTCCTGCGGCCATCAAAACATGTTGTGTAGACCTGTTTCAAATCGACCTTTAAGTTTTGAACATTCTCATATATTTTTAATATATCTATATTTGAAATTATATGCATAAATTTTCCTTCAAAGTGCTTCGATCTATAACATTATGATTTCATTGGGGGTTTGCAAATGTTTGTTTTGCAACAGAAATTAGCTGTGAAGGTCATGCCAATCTCCAAACCGGCATGTTTAGCATGCATGATCGGAGCCATCTTGCACGTGGGATTTCATGTCTTCTCTCTTTCTCTGTAGCTTCAAAACAATCACAAGTTAATTGTTACTTCTAAATTAATGAGATATTTACCAGTGGAGGTGCTCTCTCAGGTACGGATCACTAGGCCCTGGCACGTCCGGATCTGTCATAACCTGATCAAGAACAGCACCAAACGACATACTCATCATCATTAGGTACAGACATCGCACAGAACTGAGAACACATACGCTCATAAGATTAGCTAGCGCTTGGTCAATTTGATTGTTAGCTGATAATTAATCTGGTTTATGTCCAGGTGAGGGCGGCACAGACCAGTGTGAAGAAAGACCTCATGTCGCCGCCCTGGACCTCGACGCGCGGCTTGGACACGACCGCCGACGGGAAGAACTCGTGGCCGTTGAACACCTGCTTGTTGGAGCTGTAGGTCGCCGTCATCTTCACCGTGGGGTTGAAGTTGTCGATGACTTCTCCGATCACCTTCCCGACGACGAGAGGCTCCAGCACCCTAGACATGGCGAGCTGCAGGGGCTTGAGCTATAGGGAGCTTGCTAGCTACCGGACTGGAGGGAGGAGAGAAGGCGAATGTTGGTGATGAGAAGGGCTGGTAGTGTAGGTAAACACGAGATAAACAGTCTCGAGTGGTCGCTGTCTTGCTGCTCACAATGTGAAGCCGGGGCTCTATTTATAGCTGCGTGAAGCCGATGGATCGAACTGATAAGGGAAATGTATAAATAAATGTGAGGTACTAAAAAAACACTTAAATTGTCTCATCTCCGTCGTCTTTGCCTAATTGTACCTGAATTGTTAAACTGATGCACAGCTCCAAAAGGCTTAAATTATTCCACTCTTTTATCTTTCAATGAGCCTATTAGGGGAGCTTAGACCAATTTCAATATATAGTTTTATGGCATAGTTATCAAGACTGTAAACTAGTTAACCGAGCCAGATAAGTTTTATGTGGATGAAACTCATCTCTCATCTCATGAAACCATATTTAATGACCCTGTCAAGTCAGTAATTTTGCTGATGTGACACCCTATTTTAATGTGCATGACACCTCTATGAAATATGCATTAAGACTGGCCTTAAGATTGTGAGAAGAAGATGGTAACAAGTCAGCTTCTTCTAATATGGAAAAGCTGGGTTTTCCAGCTTCTGGCTTCTAATTTATTTTTTGATTCTACAAATCTAAAGCTGAATATTATTTGGAAGAGCTCATAACTTCTAAAGATTCTAGAGAATCTACCGTTGCTAGAAACTCTCTCAAACAAGTTCAATGTTTAGAACAAGAAAAATGACCCGATTAATTCTAAAATGTGCCAATATAAGAGCATTTGTTCGTGTCGTAGTTACGAGCTTGTTGAAAAAATAAGGCATGGCATCTAGATTTCTCAAAAGAAGAAAAGTCTCTTGCCACCTATATCTGCGTCTCCAATATGCCCTAGCCGGAGGTAGCAGATTCACAAAAACAAAAGGCCTGAAACAGTTATTAGTCCGTATAGCAAGGACAGTTTCAGTCTCACATTCTTTGAGAGTGCCGTTGAAACTTGCTTCAGTGTCTTCTGCAAAAATTCGTTAAGGTGAGGTTAAGTTGGGGAATGAAAATTTTTGAATATCATATCAGATATTTGACTAAATGTCGGAAAGGGTTTTTAAACACGAATGAAAAAACGAATTTCACGGCTCGCCTAGAAACCGCGAGTGGGTTACTGTAGCACTTATGGTTAATCATGGACTAATTATGCTCAAAAGATTTGTCTCGCGATTTCTCACGTAGCTGTGTAATTAGTTTTTTTTTTCATTTTATCTATGTTTAGTGATCTATTTAAGTGTCTAAATATTTGACGTGATGTTTTTGAGGAAAAATCTTTGGTAATTGTCGGGACCTAACTTCCTTTATGTGATGACGATGCGTACGTACGGCGCTACATATATCTGCTTATCAAAATGCCATTAATATTCTTTGTTTGCTTGAAATTGCATGCATGCTAGCTAGGAAGTTGCCTACTCCCTATCGAACTGCTAGAAACAAGCTGGTTAACGTCTAACTAGCTTACCAGTTAGCAACAAAAATGATGTGGCAAAAACATTTTATATCCTTTAAAAGTACTGTGTGCTACAAATAAAAATAGTCAAAAAGGCACAAAATAAAATTTAAAACTAAGTATTAAAATTTAAATTATAAGCTAAAATGGTATAAAAACAATGAGAAATTGCAACTATTTTGTCCAATTCACAAATAAATATCTTGTCGAAAAATAAAAGTAGAAGTCTTTTCAAATTTTAATATCTCTATTGTGGAATACATGTACTAGGGTTATCCATAGACTACATGTGTACATACAGTTGTAGGGGTACCGAATAGGAAGTAGATTATATCTGTATGGTATCAACCAGAGTTTGGTTACCGTTGGATTGCATGCCACACGTACCGGATCTGTAACCGAATTAGGATATATCTTAGTTTTATCAGATTAGGACTCTATCTGTAAGCCCTATCCCCTACTATATAAGGAGGATAAGGGCACCCCTCATGGGCACGGCCAGAGACATGACATATTCAGATCGGCTATCTTCTAGTTGATCTGTCCACAATTCAATACAATCGCCAAGCAGGAGTAGGGTATTATCTTGCTAGTCGAGAGCCTGAACCTGGGTAACCATGTGTCTTCATCCTAACCATCGATCTTTACGCATCGCTAGCCATCCCATATATATTGTCGATATCTAAAGCATCGACATCTATATATTTAAAATTTAAGGTTTGATCATAACATATGTATTGGATACTGTGGTAATGTTTTAAACGACAATACAATAAGAGCATGCATGTGCTAACACTCGGTAAGCTGGGGACTTTTCAGCCTTCTTGACATGACATAGTTTGCTTCGTATCTATATATATACTCCTCATGTTTCAATTTTCTTAGTTTTCATAAGGGGTGAACCAAACGATATATTTGCAAATGAAAAATAATGTAAATAAAACTTTTATATACATATTCTCAGTGATCTAGAAGCCCATACTGAATAATAAAATACTATGAAAGAACCCCAAAATCAACTCTAAATGTAAAGTTGAAAATTCAAATTTTGGTTTATAAGCATAAGCAGATAAAAAAGATGAATGTGATATCATTTTCCCTAAAAAACATGAACATGTCATGATATTTTGGTCGAAGCTACTCACTTATTTATAACTCGTTGTGTTTCTTCGCTCTCTAAAAGGACCCTCATTCTTGAGTAAAATATTACGAGAAGAAGAAAAAATTTTGTGCCTCGGTAGCCTTAGCTTGGGAGACTTTTCAACCTTCTTGACATGAACACATATTTGTACCACATGCGAACGCGCAGGAAGCCCTTGTGAGCATCCTAGGACGCTGGCCACTCGTATAAATTAAGTTTTAACATCGACAGGATCATAGGACAATAGAATGGACAGAGCACGGTCAAGGAACAATCATATTTAGCATAAGGCCTTGTTCGATTGAAAGGGGATTGAGCAGGATTGTGTCACAACCTCATGGATTTCCTGCGGAATAAATTCCGGCCCACAGAAAAATTGTTGTTCGGTTAAGCCTAGTCAGGGTTCTAGCCCGGTCCATTCCGGGATTTTTCTATTGTCTTGGTCGAGGAATTAATTCTCTCCATCGGTGGTGTGGAAAAATCCCATCATCTTATGTGATAATGTGTAAAACCCCAACCAGCTATTTTTTATAAATCTATGCCAAAACGAACGGATATTTTTATGGAAGGGATTATGGGGAAAGTTGCGAATTCAAACCCCATAGGGATTGGGTGACACGGGAGGGGTTCACCCTATCCCCCGGGATAGATTCCTCTTGGGGGTTAAATCCCAACTAACCGAACAACGCCTAAATGGGAACGTGGAAAAAAATATATTTTAGGTGGTTCTCTCAGTCTGGTAGTGATACACATGCACAAAGCATGCTGTTGTTGATAGATTCTCATATGAGCATGGATTCTAAACTCTTGGAGGGGACCTCTTCTCATCGGTTTCTCGTCTATTGCATGCTATTCAAATAGTCTTTAAAAATATAAAAAAAATTCTAAAGGTAGATCAATATATGATATACCACTACACAAAATGCAAATTAAAATATGACTTCTACAATCCATAACAAAAATAACAAATTAAACTGTGAATAGTATACACATACTCACAATCATATATTTGTTATTTTTGCTATAGATTATAGAACTCATATTTTAACTTGTATGTTTGTGTAGTGATATATCACATATTAATCTATCTTCATAATTTTTTTTATATTTTTTGATGACTATTTGGATAACATGCAATAAACGAGAGACGTCCCCTCCAGAGTTTAAAACAGTTTCCCATTCTCATATGGAAAGAATAAGTGGCATTATATATATATTTAAATATAGACAAATTAAGAAACAATAAGTGGCATTATATATTTATATAGACAAATTAAGCACATTTTTGTGAACATTAAGCTTCTCTGTATGTTTAATGATGAATAGATTTCATTTGTACTTGCATTATACTTTCTTATTCTTTGCTATTACAATAATCCTCATGTTATGAGACCTACACTGGAAAGTGCCTAGCCAAAAAATACTAATTTATGCTATCCAAAGAGACACCTTTAGTTTAAAAATTAGAAATTATTTTCTTTTGTTGAAGGGTGCATTAGAGATTTGGAGCAGCTAATACAGGCAACACACGTCTAACTATCTAGACACTTGAGATATACTCCCTTTGTCCTAGAAAAAAACAAGCTTATAGACATAAATCTAGACGTACTTAGAACACTACCACAAAACTGCCTATCTGTGTTGGGTGTCATATATTGTGTGCATAAGTGATAGGTATAGAACCAGTATTAATGCCTTAGCACCGATAAGGGCAGTCCATCGGTGCTAGATATGAGACTCGACACTAATAAGTTTACAAGAGTAAAAAAAAACATTCGGCTCAACACATTGGCTCTTGAATCAAGCTCAACCGCTCCCCTACCCCACCCCCAAGAACCCCGTCAACATCCAAGAATGATGTATCGGATCAAATAAAAAACATACAAGACATCCATCAACATCCAAGATCAGAAAGACACAAGACATTGTATAATCCACATAAAAATAGATTAATATTCCCACCTCTAGGAAACAATGTTATAGATTAAGTTAGAAACATAGAAGACATCACACAATCAACATCAAAATTGAAAAATAGCTCAACATCACCCACCCCATTTGTCACCACCACCACTGTGCCTGGAGAACCCTGGCCACCTGCTATTGCCATCAAGCAAAGTCTTCATCGTGGATCTAGCTAAACCCCAACTAGTGGCTACTGGATCTAGCCACCACCAAGCTCATGAAAGACGGATATGGTAGCCTCTGAGCTAGTGGTGGCCAAATACAACATCCCGAGCTCGACGACATGCGCCATCAAGAGGCGTCGAGCTAGAGGAAGAGAGGAGGGGAGGGAGCCAC
The DNA here is from genome assembly GCF_000231095.2 of Oryza brachyantha. Lineage (NCBI taxonomy): Eukaryota > Viridiplantae > Streptophyta > Magnoliopsida > Poales > Poaceae > Oryza > Oryza brachyantha. The sequence continues at coordinate 9,808,110 of NC_023166.2, forward strand.
CATGAGGAAGAGGCGTAACTGTGATTGACTATGTCGACTATAAGGAGGCTTGGTGGTGGGTTGGAAGCAGCAACGTTGGCCGTGCATTGATCTCTAGAGGGAGATAAGATTGAGAGGGAAGAGTCTCGAGGGAGGAGTAGGAGGGAGAGATAAGATCGAGGAGCTAGTGGTGTGGACAGAGTCTAGTGTACGGACAGAGTTGGCTCAATCGACACAAGGATAAAATAATTGCTTGCTTGACCCCATTAATTTGTACCAAATATTGAATTAAATAACCAGCATAATGTATATGACCAAGAGATTTGCCTGGAAGAAACAGGGTTCATCAGTGTCGGGTCTTCCCTAAAACCAGCACAAATAGGCAACCTCCCTATCTGTTATTTGTTGTGTGGGGGTGCGGATAGAGCCTGGTGTGCACATATTTGTCATGATCCTTTGGGGGGGATAGAGTGAGAATACAACTAGTCATCGGCTGATCGCACATATGCAATGCTCCACATATACATAATACATGTGGAATTTAGGTTAAGCTTTGTTTGAATTTTCTGCCACATAACAATCCTTAGGGTTAGAAGTAGGGAGTCGGTACTTGATATTAAAATGCATCACTCGGAAGATTCAATATTATTACCATTTACAATACTATTTTCTTGGAAGGTCCAACAGTTACTGCATCAATTTTAAAACTTCACATTAAATCAGATATCCAACTTATGACGTGATCTATTGGTTCAAACGATCCTACGGATCAAATAATGCAATACCTTATTATATCAGTATATGTGTAAGGGTGTGACTATAGTACAAAGCTGCACAAAAAGTAAAGATGGGTGCTAGAACTGTACTATATTATGAGGCGTGGTCTATGGGATCAAAGCTATATTATGCGGCTTCTCCATTCCCTACTCCGCAAAGAAAATATAACTCTAAAAAAAATAAACACGGGCGATAAAAGTAATATAAAAATAATAGAACAATACAAAATAGAAACATGACAGGGAAATAATATTGAAAGCAAAAGATGATAGACAAAGGATTAGAAGCCAAATGTTTAAATAAAAAAAATACCCCCAAAAAACTAAACCTTATAAAGAAAAATAGTAATCAGAGAATTGAACAAGACAAAAAATCAATTTAAAAGGGCTACCAGATTGCTTTGAGGGGGTTGGGGGTAGGGGGCTATGGATGAGCTATGAAATGCATCCTCGTTGCTACCATATCGCAACAAGGAAACACATATTGTCATGAGCCACCTTTTTGGAAATAGGAATGGATGAAATTAAAGAGGGTGAAAACATTTGATGTCATTTCTCCCTTGACTCCATAAGAGATCATAGTATGAAGGGCTATGCGAAGTGACACATGAACTATGTAATAAGTTGCTATTTGCCACAAATAGCTTATGCCAAGATGTATTTGCATCCATATCGGCAGACACCTAGCCTTTCCGTAGGCATATTGTTGAGCTGCTAAGTGCTCTTCCAATGCTAACATATATCATGCATGCCTATGTCACATGGACACTATTATGGAAACTGTATACCAAATGGAGAGTTTATAGTCTAATGCTATTAATGGAAAATAATTATAACCTTTGCTAGTTAATTGATGAGTAATATTTGGTACCTATTGATGTGCACGGCAAGAAGATTATGAAGATCCCGTTCCTTAGGGCGATTGGAGTGGAAGGTATTGATGGAACGAGGATCGAACAAATTGAGAGAGAGCACCACGCAGATATAGGAGATAGAGTTAAAATACCAAGCAAGTTAGAGTATTTTTAAATCTAGAGCATTTTTCCATCCTTGAGGAGGTACCATGAGGTACCACTGTTTTCTATATAAAATTTGGTACCTTCTAGTACTTAAAACTAGAAGGTACCAAATTTTATATAGAAAACAGTGGTACCTCATGGTACCTTCTTAAGGATGAGAAAATTGCTTTTAAATCTAACTATGTTATGTCTAAGGTGCAGAAATATCTCTATTTCTGCTCTCATTCAGTAGAAAGCACATACTACATATATAGTTGCCTCATTCGTATGTGATTTAACATTGTATGTGTTTTTCGCTGGGTGAGAGCTAAAACATATATGTAGGTGTTTATATATCATAGACGTGAATGGAGTAACTACACCTGATAGTAGAATCTAATATTCCTATATAATATACTTCCTCCATATTTTTTTATATGACGCCGTTGACTTTTAGGTCCATGTTTAACCATTCGTCTTATTTAAAAAATTATATAATTATTAATTATTTTGTTATAATATGATTTATTATTATAGGAACTTTAAGTATGCATTATAATTTTGTATATTTGGATATAAATTTTGAATAAGACGAATGGTCAAACGTACTCCTAAAAGTCAAGTTCTATATAAAATTTGGTAACTTCTAGTACTTAAGATAACAAGAGGTACCAAATTTTATATAGAAAACAGTGGTACCTCATGGTGCCTTCTTAAGGATGAGAAAATTGCTCTTAAATCTAACTATGTTATGTCTAAGGTACAGAAATATCTCTATTTCTGCTCTCATTCAGTGGAAAGCACATACTACATATATATTTGCCTCATTTGTATGTGATTTAACATTGTATGTGTTTTTCGCTGGGTGAGAGCCAAAACATATATGTAGGTGTTTATATATCTTAGACGTGAATGGAGTAACTACACCTGACCTGATAGTAGAATCTAATATTCATATATAATATACTCCCTCCATATTTTTTTATATGACGCCGTTGACTTTTAGGTCCATGTTTAACCATTCGTCTTATTTAAAAAATTATATAATTATTAATTATTTTGTTATAATATGATTTATTATTATAGAAACTTTAAGTATGCATTATAATTTTGCATATTTGGATATAAATTTTAAATAAGACGAATGGTTAAACATAATCCTAAAAGTCAATGGTATCATTAATAAGAATATGAAGTACTGTGGTTTCTCTCTCACCCCGTTAACTCAAAGCCGGTCAAAGTTCGGGGTTCAGTTTTCCCTCTTAAGTTTGGGGTACTTCAACTTGATCTGGTTATGGTCGGTGAATCTGTATGTCAAGTACTCAAGTCAAAGATGGCTGCATGCCTACTTAGCCAGCTCAATTATGCTAATTTGCTTGACGCGTGAAATCTCTGTGGCGTATCAACTTGACAATTTCAAATCACTTTAGAATACACTGTATGCCAACCTAGGAACAATAAGGCCATGGGATGCCGTACGTTTTGGTGGCTGAGGATCGATCAAATGACACGGGATAAATAATTACTTCAACCAAAAATAGACTTTTTTTTTTGCTCAGTATCATTGTCATTGGCACCAAGGTGTAATGTCTCGATGCCAAAGATGATGACGGCAACAATAAGTCATTGATATGAAGAATGACATCACCAATGTTATTGTCGTCGATGACCTATTTACAAAAAAGTTATAGAAAAGGATCTACATAATTATTTACAAATAGATCAGTGATTTTTTTACCCTCTCTTCTCAATTAGAGGAATTTTATAATACTTAAGTAGGTACCAAGAAATACTAAAATTTTAGTATAAAATTTAGTATCTCCTAGTACCTTTAAATTTGATATCTTTTAGTACCTTTGCACTAAAATTTTTATACCTCTCAGTAGCTTCTCAGATTGTAAAATTGCTCTCTCAATTAACCATCATTTGTTCGAGCTTGTGGAACGACCACACCTTATTCCTTGGTGCACAAATGCACCTGCTGCATTGTGACAGATGACACCGCTGCATTCATGTCATATCAAAGTTTTTCAAGTTTCAACTTGGGATTCGTTGGACATTCTCGACAAAAATATTTAATTGCCATTACATTGATAATGTCGTGTAAAGATCGACCAACCTTCTATAAACAGCACTGCACTAAGATGGACTTGCTATTAATGAGATTTGCTCCGGTCCAATAAAAAGTACGTCGAGGTATCGATACCTTAAGGTACCAAATCGTTTTTCATCATTGAATCTAGCTGAGTAAGATATGCACTGTTAAATCTAACGATCAGAAGCGATTTGGTACCACGAGGTACCGGTACCTCGAGATACTTTTTGTTGCTTTTTATTGGACTAAAGCAAATCTCGCTATTAATTCTTTGGTATGACAGTACATATTCTCGTGACAATTGTGAGGTTATCCCAATTCCCAAGTGCCAAGCAAGAGGTGAAAATAAAGTGTAAAACTAAATAAAGTGGGCTGGTCTCTTTCCACTACGGCATAAAATTAAATAGCCGCATGTTGGAACGGCCAAACAGGTGGGTATATGTAGTTTAACCTCAATCACCAAAGTAACTTGCAGAGAATTAAACCTGAGAGATCTTCAACTGTGCGCTTTTCATTAGGCAAATTAAGCTAAGTGTTCTTTTGTTTCCATAAATGCTGGGCCAACTTGCATCAAGCACATGTTCTTTGCCATCTTTAATCTTTTGCCTCTCCAATCTTAATTTGGTCTTACACTCCTGATTTGATCTGTCCTACCTGAGCAAAGGAAGACAATCATGACTACTTATAATTCTATTATGATTGATCTCTAAGAGCATGTAAAAGGCGTTTATTAGAAACCTCTCTCTCCATCCCACACCAAAATATATATATATATATATATATATATATATATATATATATATATATATATATATATATATATATAATAGCATGGAGGAGATAGGAGGGGAAAGAAAAACACGGTTGCTATGCTGATAACGTCTCAGAAATGACTCTTAGCATTCTTTGAAAGGAATTTTGTTGCATGGGAATAACTACCAATTTTAAATTACTTTGACAAATAATTCAGGAATGTTATGTTCTAAGTTTAATTAATAATAAATATACTACTCCTGCCAAGTTAGGGAAACCTGGAAAGTCCTAAAAGAAAAGAAAACACTACTGTCCTCTTTTTTGTTTTAGAAAAGATAACTCCTTTATGTATGTGTAAAAGTTTGATTAAATAAAATACTAATGAGTTAGGGCCGCTTCCAGAATACAATGTTTTGTGCTCTAAGGAATATATGTTCGGCAACACGCTAAGCACACCATCGCATCTATTTTTTTATTTTTAATCACACTAGCCATACGTGGTTACGGTATTAAAAATCACATCAGGACATTGCAAAAAGAAAAATCTATTCGAAATTTTAGAGATTAATTTTAAAATTAGTTAGGGGATTTTGCTTATCAAGTTTTTTTATTAACATGCAGGAATTATCACGATTGAGAACTCTAGGTATGATTACATGATTATTTTTTTCCTCTACCATACATTTGGTTGACAAAAAATCACCTGGTCTTTTCACTTCTGCTTATCCTTATAAGCCAAAATTTAAATTTTCAATCTTAAATTTAGAGTTGATGTTGAAATTTTTTTCACCAAAGTTTAGTTTTTAGCCTTGACTTTTAGACCGCTAAGATTATATATATATAACTTTTATTGATAAATTATTTTTTATTTGTAAATATATCGTTTGACTTTTTTAAAAAAGTCAAACAATCATCCCAAATAGCTCAACGTGTCATGATTTAGGAGAGTTGGCAGTAGATTCACTTCTCACCGGTGCTCCCTTTTTAAAATACTCAAGACATGTAGAAGGCCAACTATAAATCCGTGAGCAACGCTAAATTTTTAATAAAACACACTTGCATATGGGTAATTATAAACATCGGAATTTAAACACTGATGAGTATAGTCGAACACCTATAACTCTACTATTATATATATACCTCTAGTGCCCTGTTATCTTATTTGTTTGGAGCTTGTGCTCCTGTGCACTTTTGGTTTATATATTTTTCAGGGCACGCGTGCTAACTTTGAAGATTATTAGTATTAATGCTCGCCTGTTCCTCTAATGGAAAAGGCTTTGATGGAATTACCAGAAGAAAATAAGAATAATTCCTCAAATAGATTGGCCCAAATAGTCAAATATAGTACATTATTATAGTTGTGAAGAAGAAATGAAGCTAAAGGTGCAGTTGCGAAATAGTCGGTTTGTACTAATTTTGGCGAAAAAAATCATCTCAACTACTGTCTATATGTTGCTAAATGGAGAATATTCTTCGCTCGGATTAATTAAGAAGAGGCTGTCTCGTTAGAACAAATGGAAAAGGACGGTGATGTGTTGTTAGTTTATCTTTTAATCATTATAAAAGAAACCCTGGGCCTAATTTCTGTACTATACAGTGTGATCTGGACATGTATCTTTCTAGTTCCAGTAAGACAAGACTGTTATACATTAATACATGCATTCAATCTCCAAGTGGTTTCGTACCAAAAGGAAACATTTCCCCCGTGGATCGAGTTGTCATTCTTGATCGAGTTTGGTTCTCACATCTGTTTTCTTTTTCCAATAATGGAATTCAGAAAAAAGGAAAAAGGATGTTGCAGATGCCAAAGGATCTTATGAACTAATTTGGTACAACTTTGACAATTTTAATGGTTTCTATGTTACATGTCAGACAAGTAGTTATCCACCTGGACCACCTTTCTTTTTAAAAAAATCAGTATGCCAATGTTTCTTATAAACTAGCTAAACTAGAGGTTAAATAAGGGTATAAGGGCATTCTACCCACTAGATATGGTTGCGGAAACAAACAAAAAAAACCCAACATGAGTTTATTGGTAGAAAAGTATATCTCTATCTTAGTAATTTAGAGGCTACTTGCCAAATATACAATGAGGTCTTATCTTTAAAATATAAAAACAGTAGCCAACCCAATAGACATGCACGGACTATATCTATATTTTTACGATTATTGGAACATGACTCTAGCTACAACCATTTTCTTAATCTGCATCGCACCCGGTAGTGCTCCAATTAACCACATCAACAAAGATGTCATCAATGTAGCTAATACTCATATTTCTTTATATATATATCCTGCTATTAAACGAGCATGATTTATTCACAACCAATAAGAACTAGAGCTATGTCAAAGAAGTTCACCTAACTAAATATGTAGATAAGTAGAAGAACAATTCTTGCAACAATTTCATTTTCCTTACTAAATGGAAAATCGGAATCCTTATTACTTGGAACGCACATTCACATCGAAGTCACGAATTATAACCCTTTAAAATAACCATGATTACTATAAAAAGAACATTGGAGTCGAGAAAATGATTGTGCTAGCTGATTCACTAGATCAGAAAGAAAGGAATTCAGAAAACACAATGAAAGAAGATCCTAAATATATCGGAACATATTTGCTTAATTAAATTAAGACACGTAATTTCGAGACCTAATTTTCAAGATCCTTGTGCAGTTCTCTCAACTCGCACGTGCTCAAGGACACTCCTACTAGTTGAGTTAAATGATGGTCAATACACCATTAATCCTATCGGCCCAAATATACCAACATAATAAAGGGAGTTTATATAGGAGCATGCAGAAAGGGATCTGTTGACTCTATCGTTGCATGCTCACTGACATAGAAGAGAGACAATAGGAGAGAGAAAAATGGTTGTTTTGTAATAAGCAAAACATCAACTCTTGGTACATAAAACGAAAAGACAACCTGAAAATCTGCTTTGTACGTATGCTGACTCTAATCAAAAGCGCCGATCAAATAAAATGCGAATGAGGATTAATTAGTCTATAGTTACGAACAAGCCAAGTCTCACGTGCGTGTGGCAGTCCCACCACCCTCTCACCCGTTCAACTAGTGCTCTCTAAGACCAGTTTTAGTGTGGGCTTTATAGATGTTTCAATTTTATCAAATGACATGTCGTATAGGTAAAAATGGTGATGTGACAGAGAATTTATGATGAGAGAAGAGTTGAGTTCTTAGTGATGAAACTTGGTGTACACAATTATCTAAAGTATGGAAGTGATTTGAAACCTCCATTGAGAGTAATTCGTTTTATCTCTATAAATTAGATTAACTCCTATTGATCACTTGGATGCAACATTTAAGTAATAGGTTAGCCTATGAAACCGTGAAGTGAAATTTTTACGGTGAGACCCAACCCATTACCGGTGGGAATCCGTGATTGAATCCATTTTATACCCAAAACTTTCTAACTCACCCAAGCTAACCCAAACGTCCAGGGTTGTGTTCTTTTAGACAATCTGTTCCTCAGATTTTTGCGTATACGCTTTCCAAACTGTTTAATGGTATTTTTTGCAGAAAGTTTCTATATAAGAAGATAATCATATTACATTTTAATGCAGAATTTTAATTTTTTAATAGTCAATTTCATTGTTTATAGCACGAAATAACTATCCCAATAATTAAATAAACGTTCATTGTTCATCTAATAAAAGAACGCATATCAAAGCCATTCCAACATACTATCTACGTTAACCCATTTCCACCCACCCAAAGCTTAACTCAAGTTGAAACCCAACCCATTAGCAAGTCTATTATTTTTAAAAGAGTAAAGTACATGCCCGGTTCTTAAATTTGTGGCGCGGTATCACTTAGGTCCATGAACTTAGAAAAATACACGTTTAGATCCATGAACTCGGTTTAACGTCTAAAATCATGGATCTGGATGGTACATTAAAATGAGTTCATGGAACTGGATGATACAGTTAGAACAAGTTCATGGACCTGGATGGTACATTAAAACAAGTTCATGGACCTAAACATATATTTTCTAAGTTTATGGACCTAAGTGGTACCGCACCATAAGTTTAAGAACCGGCAAATTTCTTACTAGGAAATAGAGTGAAAAGTTCAGGTGCATTCGGAAAAAAAAAAAAGGAAAGGCCCACTCTGCGTTCGAACTTCGAAGAGAAAAATGAAAAGCCCACACTCTCTTCTGGACTTTAGACGGGATTATCCAGCTTCTCTAATTTAAACCTACATAAACGGTTCATGGGCCTAATCTCGCCTTCATCAAAACAGGCCGGGCCTTTTAAGTCCTCAACCACACATGGCTATCGCCTTCAACCGTAAGACCCTCCGGCCAAGCGCCGTCAGAGCCGACGGCGGCGGCGCCCGACCACCACCTCCTCCGCCTCCGGCCTCCCGGTCTTCCTCGCTGACCTAACACCGTAGCCGGTAGAGCCACCCATCCTATGCTCTCCCCGTGCCGCCGCGTCCGCCTAGGCTTCCGCCCTCTCAGTTTCGTGTCCGCCCTCGCCGCGCCCCCGGCCGACGCTTCCATTTCCATTTCCACCTCCGACTCCGACCTCGACCTTGAACCCGAGTCCCACGGCCCCGCGGATGCCGCGCTCCTTCGTAGCCGCATGCGGGCATCGGCGGCGGAGGGGGACCTCGCCGCGGCGCTCGACGCGCTCGCCCGCCTCCGGCCCGCGCCCGCCGCCCCAGACTACAACGCCCTCCTCCACGCCTACCTCCGGTCCGGGCGAGCCACCGCGGAACACATCGCCGCCGTGATATCGCACATGCGCTCCGTCGGCCCGGCGCCCAACGCCCTGACCTTCAATACCGCCTTCAACGGGCTGCTCTGGCTAGGCCAGCTCGACGCCGCGCACGAGGTGCTTGAAGAGATGTGGTCGGGCTGCGGATTTGTGCCCTCGTTCACCACGGTGGATAGAGTAATCAAGAAAGCTGTCAGTGGCTCTAACTTTGACCTTGCTCTGAAGGTGTTCGACCTAATGCTCAGGCTGTGTTACTTGCCGACTCTCCCTACTGCCAATGCCATTGTCTCGATTCTATTGAAAAGTGGTGGAGCTGAGACTGCATATGAGGTTTTCATGGTGCTTGTAAATAGAAAGTTTGTGCCAGATGTCTATATGTACAACCAAATTCTGTTTGGCCTGTGTAAATCGGGTTGCAGCAACAAGGCGTTGGTTCTGTTCTGTAACTTGAAGAAGAGAGGACTCCCTCTAAACGTGTATTCATATACAGCATTGGTTTTTGGATTCTGCAAAGAGAAGATGTTGGCTGAAGCATACAGAGTATTGGAGATGATGTGCAATGAAGGGTGCAAACCGTCTGTTGTAACATATACTGTAGTTGTGAATTTCCTCTGTAAAGATGGGAAGACTGATGATGCGATGCATATTTTCAGGATGGCATGCAAAAGAGGCTGTTGTCTTGATAGCACCATATGCAATGTGCTACTCCATGCACTCTGCTGTGAAGATAAAATTTTGGAAGCTCGTGTGATCATCGATGTGATGGAGGAGACAGGTTTGATCCCTGACTATTTCACCATTTCTTCTCTGGCTGCTGGCTTTCTGAAAGCTGGGCATGTCAAGACCTGTCAGAATTTTGTACGAATGGTATGTAACAGGGGCAATCTTGTTGATATTGTCACTTGGAATATATACCTCCATAGCTTATGCTGTGATGGCCAGGTTAAGAAAGCATTATCTTTGGTTAGTGGAATGATGGAGAGAGGACTTTTACCATCTACTTCAACATGTAACACAATACTGAAAGGATTCTGTATGGAGCTGGATCTTCAGAGGGCATTGCAGATGTTGGACTATTTTAGCTCTACTGGTGTTCTCTATGATTCGGTCTCCTTCAACACTATCCTCTCTGCAGCCTGCAGGCAGCAGAATGCTTCAGTTATCCATATTGTTCTCTATCGTATGAATGTAGAAGGGATAAACCTTGATGCCATCAGTATGACATGCTTACTCCGATACTTCCACAGATGTGGGAAGTTTTCACAGATGTGGGAAGTTTGCTGAAAGTGTTAGCCTTGTTGAGAGTATGCTAATTGAGGGCAGCCAACTTCTTGTGCATGGTACTTGAGGACATCAACAAAGTTTATGGTTGGTTTCTTTTGTTGCCAGGCTAAGCAAGCTTGTACGCTTGAAGCATCCAATCTTCAGTTCAGCTTCCATAATGAACACGATCTTGTAAGTTTACCCTTTCCTTGTGAAGGTACTGTCATTGCTAATTTCTTTTTGTGTGTTTGTTTTCAGAATATCGTATATTCAATTACTGCATCAATGGCACAACTCTGCACTAGGCGCAATCGTTTTTTAAGTGTCACCTTTGTTAAGGAATCTAGGATCTCGAGGACAATTGAATTTTGTTTTATTATTATTTGGTTTGCTAGATGTTTGGAATAGCTTCTGAAGATTGCCCCTCTGCTCCTTTTGTAAACACCTTTTCAGCTGGAATTAACATTTATTCATTGTAGAATATCGAAGGAGAAGTCAGTCAATCTTATTCTTCAAATGAATTATGGTGCTGGCATCATTATGCACTCTCATACCGTTTGCAATATGCAGTGTTGACTTGCCAACATTCCTCAACACAACTCAGGATTCTCTAGAGGTACTAACTGCAATATGACTTTTAGTTAGCTTTTGGAACTGGGCTTCATGTTTGACATTTTCATGTGCCATTCACTAACTTTCTTTATGTTTCCAGTAACAGGAAAGGACAACGAACTTCCTCCACAATGTTGAAGTAGTATTTAACCAATGAGGTACAATCTTCATGGCTTTCTCCAATTATGTTCTTGTAGAAGAAAATCATGAGCTAAGGATTGTTTTTGAATTGTTTAATTAATACAGTATGTGTTGTATCACCTTGTGATGGTACCACACACAAAAAGATTGCAAGGTCATTAGTACTTGTATCTCGCTGCAGTATTATTGCCTTTATTTATAGTGTTTTCAGTGTTATATGGCTGATTCCGTTACTGCATTGTTCCTTCAAATACGCAAAGAAAAAAAATATGTGATAACACTTTTACAACATAATAGGCTTAGGGAAGACCTAAGCATGGAAACTAGCTACTGAAACTCTGGCATTGATCAAGTAAATTTATTTTTTTATTATGAAGTATTTTTTTCGTATAAAAGAACGCATCCCCAAGAGAAAGACCTCCCCCAAGGTATGTCAACTAGAAGCACCCAAAACTAGGGCCGAGAAAGGTCAAGGAAGCCGGTGCCCCCCTACACTGGGAGCCGCTCCCTATGGATTGGGCCATAACCCATCCTTTTGATGCCCTGCCCCATACATGACGGCCCACCCTTAATAGGACAATTCTTACACGTCTTTGGGGAACCAGCGTGTAATGTTGGTGCGATACCAGGATTTGAACCCTGTTCGGTACCTTCCCACTGGAAGGTTTAATAAGTTTTGAAGGGTGTCTAAGAACAGGTGTTATGTACAAGGTCTTGACCACTCCAGCATAAAAGATCATTTCTTTATGCACACGATCACAAATCACATCCATTGAATGACTGCAGTGGAAACTAAAGCATATTTGGTTAGGTCGGCATTTCATGATTTGGAACACAAAGGTTTTAGTTATGTAGGATGTCTTCCACATATCCCTCAAAAACTTCTCTAAAGCTCACTTGATCTGACCATGTTTGTATACCTTAATACTGTAACACTGCTTTGGAAAATTCCCTTTCCAAGTTAAAGAGTGCTGCTTTCTATTTTAAAAACCTCTTGCCACAGTCAGTAAATGCATTCCATGCCTCTACTCTATGAGTTGCTGGTGGCAGCAAGGGACATGCCATGCTTTTGTTTTTCAGAGACCAGCACCAGTATTCAGGTTCAGACAGAATGTAAAATGTACCTAACAATCTAACAGAGATCCTAATGCCAATGATGCAACACGACATGTGATGGTAAATCTTGGCAAGGTATAGGTTTGTTTGATTGTTCATATGTTCTTGCTCCATGTTGTGAATATTTGTAAATGATATACTTACTTTACACATTTAGATTTTTTTTATTAGATATTGTTAGATTTCTCATTTTCATTTTGGAAATCATACCAAAACAACACTTTATTCTTTATACTGAAATATTGAAAATACTACCTCCATTCCAAAATAAAGAAACCTGGTACTGGATGTAACACATTCTGGTACTATGAATCTAAGTATGTTTCTTATCCATATTCATAGTATTAGAATGTGTCACATTTAGTGCTTTGTTTCTACATTTTGGAACAGGGGGACTAGTATATAAGACTAAAGTATGGAACTAGCAAACTTGCTTCCTTCTTGTAGCCAACAGAATTTATGATTCAATGGCAACATTTTGGAACCTGGTACTGGATGGTGACCATTGACTCCACCAATTAGGGAAGAAAAATAAATGGTGTGACTACTGGAGACACTTTGTTTCAATGGCAGACAAAAGAAATACAGAGAGTGCAAAATGACAGCAAAGTTATCCACATTGCTATCACGAGATGAATACCACCATTCAGGGGAACGAAAGGTGATGGAGAAAGAGCGAAAGATTCCAGATGTACTGTATTGTGCTTTATATCGTACTACCTTCATTTCATATTGTAAGACTTTCTACTCTTATCTAATTACATTAATTGATGAATGTATATAATTTATATATATGTCTAGATTCATTAGCATCCATACGAATCTACGCAACGTTAGAAAGTTTTACGTTGTGAAACGGAGAGAATACTGTGTCGCATTGCTCAGTTCCAATAATGTGATTGCAGAAGAGGTTTTTAGCCTTCCAAAACAGTTGAACTTGAAGTTATATGGTTTCTTCTAGAAACTTTTCAGAGATGGCCGGAATGACGTGGTTAAAGAACTGAAAATGACCTGTATTATGCTTTCATTATGTTTGATTTTCCATGTTTTCCACTTACACTAAAAGCCATTGTGTTTGCATTTGTCGTACCTCATTACCTTTAGCTGTGTTGTCAAGAATTTGTCGGAAGCTGTTAATTAACGCAGGAGTTTGCCAATGGCTCTGGTAATGTGTAAATCCAGAAAAAAGAAGAGCAGTTGTATCTTCACGCAACTTTTCTTCTTGTCACCGAATAGTTTCTCAATGCCTGAATTTACTTATATCTTGTAGTAAATTTAAGTATCCTTTTTGGTCAGTAAAGATTGTACTTCATTGCAAGCTGCCAAGGTGAAGTAGAGCTTAATGGAGTTCAACTACTACTGATCCTCGTTAATTGCAGATTCACAAGAGACAAGAGCATGCATAAATCAACCTCAACTTTGCCTCTACCCAATAACATCATTGTCGGTATGAATGTATGTTAACATCATTATCGGTATGAATGTATGCGTGTACGTATTGCTGCTTGGATAATGACAGGACTAAATTTAAACAACTGCAGTGAGACATTTGTGGGCCGGGCTTTGTGCCTGGCGGTTGCGGTCGAGAGTGCCGTGGCCCGCCCGGCCCGTTGCGCTGGTAGGTGGACTTATTTCACTTTCCCCGTCACAGTGTCTGGCATAAGAATCTCAGCCATCCGATCAGCTATGAGCGGCCTAGATCAACCAAAGGTCCCCCACATTCCACAAGTGAGCATGGCCACTGTTCGTCTTCGCCTGGCAGTTTCTGCGCGTGCTATGCCCTTCAGAGGATTTGATCTGTTTTGGTATGACCTTCTTGTCTGGATGGGTGAGCAATCGTTTTGTTTTGGATGCGAATTGTTGTGTTGCTTTCTTGCTTTGTTTCACTTCTGATTTCTTTTTCTTTTTCTTTCTTTCGCCTTTACAAGCTTTCCATTATGTTTTTCTCCCTCGGAGAGCTTCACGATTACGATCCTCTTTTATATACTTTTCATGAAAAGCTTAGAAAGCTAATCCACTCGTTTATACTTGAGATAACGATCGCTATCGAACCACTCGAAACTGCAGAAATAGTATTGGCCTATGGCCCTGAGAGATTTGTCAGCTCCGTCTAAAAATGTAATTCAGTACAATTAGTACTTCGTACTATCTCCAATTAATTCGTAACAGGTGCCCCCTTAAAAAAGAATACGTATCAGATCTTAGTTTATTAACTATTACACTTTTGTACGATCAAATCGTGCCGTTGGCTTCTTCCAAGATCCTTCCCAGCTCGCCGGGCGATTCCCCGGTCACGACATCCCCAGGAGGCCAGGACAAGTGGGCAACCTTTAGCCGGGCATCCCAAAACCCAAAGGAGATCTCCAAGTAGGAGGTCATCACCATCCACTGCTCCAAAGCATCCAGCTCCTGCAGATACGATCATACAACATGCCAATACCTCCTTGGTACAGGCACAACTACAACTACAGCTACTACTACTACATTCCTAGTTGAGAAAATTAAACAACAGCTTGGTCACCAAACTTGCTTAGAGCAGGAACAATAGCAGGCTATAAACATATTTTAAAGAGATAAGAATGAAGATAGAAGAGAGGTGGGCTACTAATTTATAGTCAGCTAGCTGCACACGGACTCCAAGATAGAGTGTGTGTATGACATATGGGACCATGTACTAATGTTTATAGGTAAGTATTGTATGAATTGACTATTAGATTGACTATAGATGAATTGGAGCTAGTAGTTGGCTATACTATTGAACTTGCTCTGAGCCCTTGTGGTGTCGTCTGCCACGAACTTCCCATGGCCGCCCACCTGCTCCTTTCGGTTGCCAACGGCATCGTCATGGCCGTTGCTGCTCGTAGATGACAAGGGGCGTGAGTAGGGGTGGACAGAAAGCTCGTGGCTCGTTAACTCGCTCGACTCGTAACAAACTCGGCTCGGCTCGTTTTATTTTTCTAACGAGCCGAGCTAGCATTTTAGCTCGTTAGAGATAACAAGCCAGCTCGAGCTGGCTCGTGAGCTGCTCGCGAGCCCAACGAGTTAGATCAAAGATACATGATTCGCCGGCATTCATTGATTCCACCCTGAAAAGCATATGTTCAATACTTTATAGGTTCGCCATGTGATTTGTTGGTTCAAACTTTAATATTTAGATATAATTTCATATGATTTGCATATTTGAACTGAAAATTTACTTGTATAATCTATTGAAAAATTGTTTAAGTTAACTTTTCATGCACGGCTCGCGAGCCTAACAAGCCAGCTCGAGTTTTCTAACGAGCCGAGCCGAGCCGAGATGGGTTTTTAGCTCGTTACGATAACGAGCTGAGCCAGACCGAACCAAGTCGAGTCGAGCCGAGCCGAGCTGGCTTGTTATCCACCCCTAAGCGTGAGCTATATCGTACACTCTATATAGCCGACGCAGTTGACTCAGCGTTAATAGCCGACGCAGAGGCAGGCCTATCAGATTGGCCACGCGGGTGATTTGACTCACACAACCACATGAATACAAGCACAAAACGCTTAAAAGTGAAACACCGATTTTCCGCAACAATGCCGTCGATACATACCTGGTGCTGACGCCGTCGCCATCGCCGAGTTGCTTGTTTGCTTCTGCCACCCATCTTTCTCATGTGCCCAGCAGAGAGAGGATGACTTCTCGGCATTAACGCCACCGGGTCCCCCACGCGATTTTTCTGGGGCCATGTCGCAGCGAGTCTGTGCTTTGCTGGGCTTGCAGTTTTGCACACCACAGCGTGGCCGTGGTGCTGGTCGGCACAGAACGGGCCGTTTATAAAGCCAAGCCGCGGCGGCGCCTGCCCGCTCGGGGTGACTCGCCGTTGTTGCACCTGGCTCCGCCCTCCTCCTCCCCTTCTCCCACGCCCTCGCGTAGTCACGCTCCTCTCACCGAGAGACCGAGCTAACCAGCCGCTCCGCAGCCTGCTGCAGGGGCTGTGCGTGCCGTCCATCGATCGATCCATGGCTGCGTCCGGCGCTCCGCGGCCGGCCCCGGCGTCCTCCGGCGGTACGTGCACCCTCTCTCTCTCTCTCTGTATGTGTCTTCCTCCTTAGGCTCGTCACGTCTGGGCGGCCGGTCGCTGCTCTGCTCGGACCTGTTCTTGTTCCGCTATGATTATTAGTTTATCACGGTGTGATTTTGCGAGTTTGCTCGGTGACAAAGCATTAGTTCCAGCCATCTGTTGGTGCCAGCCACGAACTGAGTTTGCTCGAGATAGTCGGCCAAGAGTTGTTAGAGCGGGGGTATTCTGAGTTTAGGAAGCCTATTTTTGTATTTAGACATGTTCTTCTGCTCAAAGTGTCTCGCCTTTTTGTTCTGGGCTTTGTTTTTATCTCGTTACTGTGCGCCTGTGCTCAAAGTGTGCTTTTCTTTATTCTGGAGAGCTAACTCTGTACGTTCGGTTCCTAAAATTGAGAAAATTCGTCGAATGCCCATTAGTTTTCCTCGATCTCTTATTTACTCCTAAATTTGGTCTCATCCCCTAAATATCCCAGCGTTTTCGATTTAATCCTTTTTATACCCATAAGTGAGTTAACCGAGAGTTGCATATGCCCATATTACCCCTCTCGAATACTCTCGAATACTTGTTTGCTAGCTTAGGCTAAAAAAACTTTTCCAAAAACATCACCTCGAATCTTTCTACAATCAAATAAGGCATTAAATATAGGTAAATATTAAAATTAATTACACAGTTATAGAGAAAATCGTTAGATGAATCTTTTGAGCCTAATTAGGATATGATTAGCCAAAATGCTACAATAACCAATATATGCTAACGATGGATTAATTAGACTCAAAAGATTCGTCTCGTGGTTTTTAGGAAAAATCTGAAATTTATTTTATAATTAGACTACGTTTAATACTTTAAATATGTGGTCATACGTATCGATGTGATCCTTCCCCAAAAATTTTTAGGATCTATACGGGGCCTTACTAAGAACAACCATAACTCTCAGTAGAAATAATAGATTTATCTGTATAAAACAAATACAATAGAATTATTTGACTAAATTGGAGAACTTAAGTTTAAATTTTAAATAAATTCTAAACCAAATTTGATAAATTTCGGACAAAATTTTCAACAAGATTTGAAACAAAAAATAATTTTGGTATTCAATTTCTCCTTGAAAATATTATCTAGATTTATTAGTTTTAAGACTGATTTAAAATTTAAACTTTGTTTTCAAATTTGCATCAAATAATTTTAGGACTTTTGATGTTATTATAAAGTAAAATAGTTTCACGCTGAGATTCATATTTTTGAATAGGTTGTACAAAGGTGTGAGAGGGGCAATATAGTTATTTTAGAAAAATAACAGTAACTCATATAATTAAGATATAGAGGATCAAAACAAAAACTCACGGTGTATAAAGGTCGAGACAAAATTCAAGGTATCAAACGGATTGAGGGAAAACTCATAGTCACATAAGAATTTTTTTTCTCAAAATGTTCCTTTTAAAAACAAATTAAGATTCGATTGTGGGTTAAGAAAATTGCTTTAAGCCGAGTGATTTTACAGTAAAATTTGATTCTCTCAGCTAGGATGTACATTAATCTTAGAGACGGTAATATTTCTCCTTTTCAAGTTACCTTCGAGCTGAATAATTAAGGTGTTGCCCAGAAGTAGGATCACAAACTACACCTCTAGGTTCTTGGGCTAGTAGATCTTGATCGGAAAGTTCGTAGCAGCAACTGTTGATTATTCAAGAAACTGAAAAAGATGCCATTTGTGTGTGTGTGTCTAAGACGCCCTAATATGACCACCATTGCACATTAACGCCTTGTTGAATAGACCATGTTGATGCACTCATGCACGTAGGGACAACGGACTGAGTTGACTATGGATGAAGTGATGAACTTGTGCTTGAAAATGACACTCCAAGTTGATATTGCTTATTTAGTTGCTCTAAACTTCTTAAATGCTGATAAATTACAGTCCATGTGCTATGGTTAGACGTCTTTATCTGTCATGATGCTTTCAGACTCTAGTAATCTGCAAAGTGTTTTTTTATAACCCTTGTGACAAATATTTTAAAGTCACATATCTTTCCATCTTTTTTATTGGATATCTACGCGTACTCCTACAATAAACAACTTCAGTGCCTGTTGGTCACTCCTATCTCCCATCTGTTACGTGTACCTAACCAGCACAACATTTGGGACACTGATGAGCCTCACACATCAATGCCGGTCTAGGGAGCCCATATTAAGGTTGACGAGCCACGGGAAGAAAAAAAAAATGAGCCGGCTAGTCCAAATCACATACGCATGCCTAGCTAGCTGAATACACAATTCCAAATGCCCAACCTATCACAAATCCAAATCAACAACTCACAAATCAATACAGATTGATGTACACCCTCATAAACCAGGTCGGCTCTCTCTTTGGTGCCAGTTCACCCAAAAACTAACATTGATGACTACTCAGCAGAGCCGGTGCATAATAAAAATCGGCATTGATGAGTAATCTTTCTATAAGTATGGGTCGTGTTCGTTGCTCCCTCTAAGTTAACTTATCCCTTTGTTTTCCACATGTATGTTTTCCAAATTACTAAACGGTGTATTTTTTACAAAAATTTTCTATAGAAAAGTTGTTTTAAAAATCATATTAATCTATTTTATATTTTTTAATTATCATTAATTAATTAATCATATACTAATCTATTATTACGTTTTTCATACCGGGGTAAGTTAACTTACCTTCCTCCAAACGAACACGGCCTTAGTTCTTGGTCATATTAGACGCGAAATAGGTAGGTGATCAAGAAACCCCTATCGTTGCCGGGTTTTACCCACTTGGCAGTTGGCAATGATAGGGCAATACAAGTGGGTTTTTCGACCGCAATGCTAATCTTAGGCCTAGTTTAGTTTCTAAAATATTTTTCTAAAAATATCACATCAAATTTTTAGATATCTAAATAAAGTATTAAACATAGATAAATCAAAAAACTAATTACATAGTTATGAAAGAAATCTTGAGACGAATCTTTTAAGCCTAATTAGCCCATGATTAGTCATAAGTGCTACAGTAACCAACATGTGCTAATGATGGATTAATTAGCCTCAAAAGATTCGTCTCGCGGTTTCTAGGCTAGCCGTGAAATTCGTTTTTTCATTTGTGTCCGAAAACCCCTTCCGATATCTGATCAAACATTTAACGTGACACTTCTCGTAAAAATTTTTTCAATCTAAAAGTTTCAGCCATCTGTATTTAAAAATTTTGATAGGCATGCGTACATATTTCTGCTCCTGTCAGTTTTGTCAATGTTGGTGACATGTATTTTCTTTACAAATGTGTAGAGATACAAAAGGTGCGTGCTTTTGACTGAACGGGATGATCCATGCATGGAGGGTTGATTGTGAATTATATTTTTTGAGCCTCTGTGTGGTTTATTCTACTAATTTAATCAACACAGTTGAGCTATTTTTATTGAATGAGTAGCGACGACTCTAGCCAATAAGATTAGAATGGTCTAAACAAGTTAGATTAAACAAGTTAGATAGAGTTTCAACTCCTTTCGATCTTTGTCATAAAATTTTAAGAGATCTTCATGAGGGTATGGCTTTAACGGGGGCTCAAGCCTTTACTGTCGCCATGCTAGATCCACCCCTGCGAATGACTGGGATTAAATTATCCTACCAATAACAGTGATTAGAATTTAGAACCAGTAGAAATTTGGAGGGCTATTGTCGTCTTTTTAATTATGAGCCTAAAAGTCACATACATATTATCTTCTCTTTTGCGGGCTGCCACAAATCATAGCCTCGCCATCACGAATGTACACACTGAAGAAATGATCTTCTCTTCTGCTAGGCTGCTAAAAATCACTTACGTATTATTTTTTGTTTGTAGAAAAATATAAATTATAAAATACTACTAATCAATTAATTAACAAAATACTAAAACACTATTTTTAATCAACAACTCTAATTAATTCTACTGATAGTATATTATATTATTAGTAGAGAGCACCGGAAGGGACCTAGAAAAAAGTCTTCGTATAATCGGACTGACTATATGATAACTCTGTACCTGACCTTTATTCAACGGAAGAATCGTAAGCTAGACCAGTATTATGATCTATTGATCCGCATAAAGTAGACTCTCTGTATGTGTCATTAAAAGAAGATTTAATTTTGTTTGTTACAGTGCCTTCTTCGTGGTATGCAGAAAAACGCTCACAGTATATAATTGGCACTCTTGTTGCGTAGTACTCCGTATGAAATATTCAGACCTATATCAATTGTTTAATCCATGTGGAGCTGATTTGACCATACATGAACATGGCCTATAAGACTGACAGTCCGAGCTCACATGCTATCTTCGTTGTTTGTCCTTTGCTATTTATATTCTTCTTGGGTAACAGATGCACATTTTTTTAGTTAATCATTAAGGTGATTATTTGTCTTATTAAGAGATAAAAGATAAACGGTATATTTACAAATAAAAAATAATTTATGAATAAAACTTTTATATCATGCTCTTAACGATATAAAACCAAGGTTAAAAATAAATTACGATGAAAAAAACTTAAAATCTATTTCAAATTTAAAGTTAAAAAATTAAATTTAAGCTTATAAGAAAAAGCAAAAGCAGAAAATTGTTACGGATTGTGTTTGAAACATCTTACTATTATTTGTACTTTGCTATCCTTCTAGTAGGATTTAAGAATCTGTCAATTGGTTGGGATATTTCCTAGAATATTTAATAATGTGGGCCTCTTTGCTAATTAGAAGCCGTGCGCACACAGTTGACTAATTAAGGATCAAGATTTATTGAGTTTGGGCTGCAAGCCATCCAATACAGACGTCATTGCAATTTGATTAAGCGTGCAACCCTCCATAAAACCATCTTTAATTTAGGTGAAAGCCTAAGTTCAGAACTAGACGCATCTCTTCAACCCACGTAAAAGTACGAGCAATTTTACAGTAATTAAGAAGGTATCACGAGGTACTAAATTATCAGTGTAAAATTTTGGTATCTCTTTGGTACCTAAGTATTCGGAGGTACCAAATTTTATATTAAAATTTTGGTACTTCATGGTACCTACCCAAATACCGTAAAATTGCTCTAAAAGTACACTTTATTCGAAGCCTCAAAATGAATCAACTAAAAATCATTCATCAGATATTTTTCTCCCTATTGGGTGTATTAGTTTCAAACCAACACCCAGTTGACATGTTTACTTGCGTTGCGCCACTTTCACAGGCATGGTAAGGAAGCTCATCCTATCTCTGGCCGTGTTCTTGCCGGTCCTGCTGTACCAGCAGCTCCAGCCTCCGCCTCCAAAGATCTGCGGCTCCCCGGGCGGCCCTCCAGTTACAGGGACAAGAACGCGGCTCAAGGACGGTAGGCATCTGGCCTACCTGGAATCCGGCGTCCCCAAGGACCAGGCCAAGTACAGGATCATCTTTGTTCATGGGTTTGACTCATGCAGACACGACACCCTCCCAATTTCGCAGGTAAATATATATTGGTACTTATGTATCTTGTTCGCCTTTGATCAGACTGAACACCTAAACCTTCTGGTTAGAATACACTCGCTATGTTGAGAGTACAAGTTATCTGTGATCGATCGTGATGAACTGATGATGGTCACGTCATGGACTGAAACTGCTGTAGGAGCTGGCGCAAGAGCTGGGCCTTTACCAGCTGACCTTCGATCGTCCAGGGTATGCCGAGAGCGACCCGAACCCGGACAGCTCGGAGAAGAGCATCGCCCTCGACATCGAGGAGCTTGCTGACAACCTGCAGCTGGGTCCCAAGTTCTACCTCATGGGTTTCTCCATGGGCGGTGAGATCATGTGGAGCTGCCTCAAGCACATCTCACACAGGTAACTAACTAACTAGCTAGCTAGCTTAATCAATGTACTTACTTCAGCTGGCCACCATTTTCTCTGAAAAATTTATGGCAGGACTGTTCATTCCTGAATTCAATTCTGACCATGGTTCTTGCACGCAGGCTTGCCGGCGTGGCCCTTCTTGGTCCGGTGGGAAACTACTGGTGGTCGGGGCTTCCGTCGAACGTGTCGTGGCACGCCTGGAACCAGCAGCTCCCGCAGGACAAGTGGGCGGTGTGGGTCTCCCACCACCTGCCATGGCTGACCTACTGGTGGAACACCCAGAAGCTCTTCCCTGCCTCCAGCGTCATCGCCTACAACCCCGCCCTCTTCTCTGAGGAAGACAAGCTCCTCATGCCCAAGTTCGCCTTCAGAACCTACATGGTAAGCTAGAATCACGGTGGATCAGTTGCATACATTTGACACTGATGTTTGCTCATCGGTTTGCTTGCGTGTCCCCGTCGCCGTCGCAGCCGCAGATAAGGCAGCAGGGGGAGAACGCTTGCCTGCACCGCGACATGACGGTCGGGTTCGGGAAGTGGAGCTGGAGCCCGCTGGAGCTTGAGGACCCGTTCGCCGGCGGCGAAGGGAAGGTGCACCTGTGGCACGGCGCCGAGGACCTGATCGTGCCGGTCAGCCTGTCGAGGTACCTCAGCGAGAAGCTCCCGTGGGTCGTCTACCACGAGCTCCCCACGTCCGGCCACATGTTCCCTCTCGCCGACGGGATGGCCGACACCATCGTCAGGTCGCTGGTTCTCGGGGTCGATCAGCCACCTCAAGCCTCCTGATTGAACTGTCTCCTCCGTTCAACAATTTGCACTTTTGCGGTGCATTTCTCCATCCTTTTAGCTTCTCGTGAAGTACATATTGCTGGCACTGACAGCGTGGTTGATGAAACTGGTCGTGCTCACACTGAATAAGAGTATCCAATTTGGGATGGTTGAGAATTCGGCCGGAATTGTGCACGAGACTATTCGTTGATTCGTTCCCAGTTCCCACACCGCATTTGAAGTTTACGCACTTTATCATGGACTTTTGGTTGATCTAGGCCGCTCATAGCTGATCTGGGCTGGTTGCCTGGGCTTGTTCACGCACTTTATCATGGGCTCATCGCGCAGGGTCTGTGAATATATACTTCCACGTTTTTGGTTGCGTCCACGGTAGCTCCAGCGAGCGAAACGACAAGAGAGAAAAGCGCGGTGCTCTGTAGCACCGGAGACAACATGTACGAGCACAACAACCCCGTCCCCACGAGGCCAGGCAACGACGACGTCATCCAGCGGCGCGCGGCGCGGACGAGGAGAAGAGGGAGCTAGGAGGGAGCACGGATCGCTACATCCGCGCCGTGCGCGCGTCGCTCCCCACACGATGAGTGGCCGCGCCGCGCGCTGGGTGGCGCTGCCGATCGCCACCCGCGCGTGATCGCCCGCCGTACGTCATCGTGCAGGACCCCGCGCGCGCGCGCGCACGCGTCTTTTCACAGCGATTGGCCCCTGTCGCACGCGGAAATCGGGTGGGAGATACGGAGGAGAAAGAGCATCGGGCGCGCCGGGCGTGCACCAGCGGCAGCCATCGACGTACGCCGGACGAGACGAGCAAAGGCATCGTCGTCCAAGAAAAGAGGAAGCCGACAACGGGAATATGGCCTTGTTTAGTTCCTAAAATTTTTTTTCAAAAATATCATATCAAATTTTTGGAGACTTAAATAAAACATTAAACATAGATGAACCTTAAAACTAATTGTACAGTTATGCAAGAAATCTTGAGACGAATCTTTTGAGCCTAATTAGTCCATGATTAGCCATAAGTGCTACAGTAACCAACATGTGCTAATTACGGATTAATTAGGCTCAAAAGATTCGTCTCGCGGTTTCTAGGCTAGCCGTGAATTCGTTTTTTCATTCGTGTCCGAAAACCACTTCCGACATCCGGTTAAACATTTAACGTGACACTTCTCTTAAAAAAATTTTCAATCTAAACACCACATATATGTGAGGTGAGGACGTCATTACACTCTCTTTCTGTGCTCGCCCGCGCATCCTGTTGGTGGACCGGGTTGGGCACGGCCTCATGGGCCACTTGGGCGTCGACGAGTAGATAGGCCGCATTCCTTCCTCTGTTATCAGTAAACAGTGGAGTAATTAGTTAAAGCCTTCAAGACATGTTCAAAGGTAGAGAATAGTGTGACTTTTCCCTCGCCCATGTCAGCAACATTAACTTATTTTGTACATGTGTATATAGGGGTAGAGTCGGGTATAGTTACTCCATTAATACCATAAAATATATTTTTATTACTTTTATTTCCTTTTAATCTACCTCGTGCAACAAAATTTCCTTACATAGATGCGAAGAGTCGACTCTAAGTTGTTGCCATACATAACAACTATTTCTCTCTCTCCTCGTTTCTGTTTTCTTTTCTCCATGTCATCTTATTTGCTCACATGGCAACAAACAAAGTCAGTTAATAATTACTGTTGTGCATGCTCTTAGAACTTGCTCTCTCCGTCCAAATATAAGGGAATTTGTAGAATCTAATTAGTTGCATGAAGAAATGACTTAAATATCTCTAAATAAATAAATATATTGTATAGAGAGGTAAGGTGGGATAAAATGGATAGATATTTGAATATGAGACAATTGATGGAACAATTAGTACTCCACATATGCATTCTTTATTAGACAAATTTAAATCCAGAAATACACTTATCATGACATAGAGATAGTAGCACACTCTTCACACAGTGTATGATGCTTCAAACGGGCCCTCCAAAAAATGTTTCATGTTAGTTCTTATATTATTCACTTTAGACCTTGCAAATATTTGATATTTAATTTTTGTGAAAGAATGGCAATCCAACCCTTCCATAAAAACAATTTCAGTACAAAACCTCCTACCCCTATATATACGTTAGCTACTGCCTATAATCTTGACCCCTCCTCAGTACCTATCTATCTCTCTTGTACTTCTTTCCCAACACCTACATGCAACAGTATTAATGATGTCTCCTCCCTTCAAGCCCGTGGTTGTTGGCTTTCCACTGCCTCTTCCTCCCTCCAACAACTCTTCCACCTCTCCCGCCTCCTCCACTCCCTCTACCCCCTTCATAATCTTCATTTCTAGCGATAGTCGTCGCTACCAGGAGGCATAGGTCGGCGAACTCCACGACGACGAAGATTGGGGCGACACGAGAAGGCAAGTCCATGATGGTGCAGATCAGGGTAGAGGTGCGGAGCATCATGCAATGATGATCAGAATCAACATCGGTGGATGTGGGTGAAGTTTTAGTTGGCAACGCAGAGCTCCCACTCTGATGATTGCGACACGCTCTCCTCCTCCATCTTCCCACGGATCGAGCAGTGTGGGCTGGCAAACCCTCCGACAGCACCTATCGAGGTAGCATCGATCAAAAAGCTTCCTATCAACGTAGATCAGAGCAGCATGGGTTGGCTAGCTCTCGGGTGATGGACATCGAGGCAGTGTGGGTGACAAACTCTCCTTGTGAGATCCACCTCTCTATCTCCTTCGTTAGTGCCCCCTCCCCTCACTCTCTTTTCCTCTATGTCATTATGCGAAGAAAGGCGGGAGGGTAGGGACCTCATGCGTCACCCGGGGCCCTCCCCAACAATTGGTGCTTGTCACCTCTCTAATGCACACCGACGAGGAATGTGCAGCTAGCAAAGGTTCAAGAAGCTACGTGAGGGCACGATCGCAACAACAGTGGAACCGACATGCCAACGGAGTGAGACAACCACTAGCCATGTTGGTGCATTGTGCATGCCCTAATTGATTGTCGTATGATGGACATCACCATATCACGGGGCACGAGCAGAGTTTGGAGTGGGAAAAATAATAGAATAGACCAAACCAAAAGATGTGACTGATAAATTCAGTCTTAACATCACACTAACAAATTTTCATTGATTAATTCGATCAATCATCACTCTTAGTTAACCAAATTAATTGAATATACTAGATAAAAAGGACCCAAGAGCCCCTAGACCCTAGTTGGCCAACCCACTTGGATAGCCCTAAAATGATGAAAACTAGAGCTGCACTCCGGCACTCGCTGCCCCTTCTAGAGAAACACCACACCAAGCCGACAATGCACACCTCCTCCTTGCATAGAACCAAACATCACCACCTAGATTGTTGTCACACAAATAATATCCCCTTCCTCCTCGGTCCCAATGCACCCATTGTAATCATAAGTTGGCTACCATACATGGCTTTCAATCCATGAAGTAGGGTTAAATTCCACCGGTACATCATTTTTTGGGAGGGTTCTGTCAAAAAAGTAAAAAGTCCAATTTGACTCCCTTAAAGTAGGCTGAATCTAATTCATACCCCTTAAACGGAAACCGGATAGGATGACTCCCAAACTATTGAAACGAGTGCAATTTAACTCCTCCGGTGGTTTTGAAGAATGGTTTTGCTGACATGGCATTGACGTGGCGGTGTTGACTCAATCTTAATCTCACGTGACGCTTAGGTGGCACTGGAATTTTAAAAAATACCAATGGGACCCATCTGTCATTCAAAAAAATATTATGGGACCCACTGACTTGTGGGGCCCACATGTCATCCCCTCCCCTCCCCTCTCTCTCTAACCATTCTTCCCTTCACCCTTTCTCCTCATCCAGCAGAACCATCCACGCTATCCCTCTCCGGCAGCATCCGGCGGTGCGCGCGACGAGGCGGTGTCGACGACGCTGTCGGAGGTGGCGCTCTTGGCCGAGCCGTTTCGGATCCTAGAGCACGTGCCCTTCGGGTTCGACCGCGACGACATGGTGATGTTGTCCATGGCGCGTGTTGAACCGGGTGTTGCGTGTCAGCGGCGAGCGGCAACGCGAGGAGGAGCAGAAGGGCGACCACTGGCACCGCGAGGAGCACTCCTACGACAGATTCTAGCGCTAGCTCTGCCTCCCTGACAATGCCGACCTCGACTCCATCGTCGGCATGCTTGACAACGTCGTGCTCACCATGCGCTTCCGGAAGCTAGCGCCCGACCAGATCAAGGGCCCGTGCAGCATCGCCGGGGGCGACGACGACAGTGCCAAGAAGAGCATCGGCGCCGTCAGCGAGGAGCGGCACCAGCAAGCCAAGAAGGTGGAGCTCTGAACAACCAGTGAACTTGTGAAGTGACTGACAACCATATGCTTGCGAGTGTTGTTCCTTGCACTTGTTTTCAACATAAGCTCGTGGACCAGGTACGCTTCAGTTTGATCGATCTGTAGATTTTAACTGAGGAATAGGAAGCTTCAGTTTACCTTCTTTGATGCTTGCAAAAATTGGTTGTTTGGTGCGTGCAAAGATTGGTCATGCAAGCAACGCGACTGGACAATGGCGTGGCCCTCCGGGTGGCGATGCACCACGCCGTGGCCGACGGCCGGTCTCTCTGGAGCTTTCTCAGGGCCTGGGTGGCCGACTGCCGCATGGATGCACACGCACCCAACGAACCACCGCCGACGTTCGACCGCGCCGCACTAAGGCTCCCCGACGGCGACGACTTGACCAGGTCCGTTCTCCGACATGTTAAGAGGGGAGAGAGGGGAGGGGAGGATATGTGGGCCCCTCAAGTCAGTGGTCCCACAATATATTTTCTTTGTTGAATGACAGATGGGTCCCACTAGTATTTTTTAAAATTCTAGTGCCACACAAGCGCCACATGGGACTAAGATTGAGTCAACACTGCCACGTCAGTGCCATGTCAGCAAACCACCCTAAAAAACCGTTGGGTGAGTTAAATTGCACTGGTTTCAATAGTTTGAGAAGTCATCATATCCGGTTTTCTGGTTAAGGGATATGAATTAGATTCGGTCTACTTTTAAGGGAGTCAAAGTGGACTTTTTCCTTGAAAAAACTACATGGTGTGGTGGTAGGATTTATTGGGCCTTGGTGTGGCCCATTTCAAAAATTGCTTCACTACCGTAGAGGATAGGTCTTCGATTCTAGTCAGGAAGACCTTCGGTGTCAGTTACCTAACTGGCATTAGAATTATGGCATTAATGTTAGACATGGTCATTAGTGTCAGAGTAAAAAAAACCGACACTGATGAGTCTTACCAATTCGAAAAAAGAAGTTGACTCGATGAATGAATCGAGCTGATGGATTGAGCTGCCATCCACACATCCATGCACAAAAAACATCAAATCTTTGTAGCCAACACAGAATCAAGGTTAGTCAAAGATCAAGAGCGAACCATGGCATTCATTAAGACATTGACCAAGAACATCAATCCACATAAATAATAACATATCGAAGATACACCATTTAAGCAGTGGAGGAAACTATGCAATGTCATGCCATTTTCCTCCATGGAAACCCTGGTGTGCTGCTTGAAGAGGATAAGGGCAAGTACAATAATGTAGACGGTTATTATCTATTTGACACACACAAACAGCTAATAGACAGCATGTACAATGACTTGTCTACTTGTTTGTCTGCAAAACATTTAATTTGTTCTTTGATACAAAAATTAAGGTAATCAATGGTGCTAGCGAATAGACGAGACGTGACATACAACAATGCTAGCGGTGTCGGTTTGGCATTGGAGCACGTACCCCTGTCGTCTCTTCGCGAAGAGATGTTGTGGTCGTCTGTTAGATGGGGAAGGGTTTTTTTTGTAAATTTTGTAGCATATAGACGGCTTAAAGACAACCGTTGTACATGCCCTAAGGCGATAGAGACGCTGACCTTTGATTGTGGGTGGCGGCAGGGAAGTCATCCTGGTCTGGCAGTGAGGTGATGGGGCCATAGCTCATGGACTTGTAGTCTTGACCGCCTTCGAGTTCCTACCCATCATCGACGCATCCAAACTTGTGGCTGCCGAATCTGGCCACACACCAGAGCTCTAGATGGTTAGATCCAATTGGGAGTTTCCAAACTGCAAAGGTGGATAGATCTCTCAAGGTTCCAATAGAGATGGAAGTTGTCACTTAGGGGAGATGAGGATAAGACAATTGCGCATTAGAAGGGGTGGCCACTGCTTGCTGGGAATAGCCATCGCTCGCTAAGGAGACATGGTTGGTGCTCACCATGGTTAGGGAGATCTAGAATGGGGAACGAGAGAATAGAGGAGAAGGACTAGATGACGAAAATAGGGCATGGGCATGGAGGGCCTGAGAATTTTATTGTGTTAATCAAATCAGGTCAGATCGCTTGTATTATCTTTGCTTGGTCGCTTTTTTTCTTTCGGTTATCCACAATAATCGGCATTGATAGTTGTGTTTTTTGTGCTGGTCTACCTAAAAATCTGATATTGAATACATCCATGTATGTTTTTTTACTGCAAGGCGACGCTGATTGAGTAATCATCACCGTCGGTTCTTGACTATATTTGATGTTGATCAGGGTGGGTTGGCTTAAAATCCCCTACTAGTGTCGGATTTGCACCATTTAGTTCTGATAAGGCAGTATAAATGAGTTGTTATGTTGTGGGGTTTACATTCTAATCTAGGCCTTCGACAAGTTAATCATGATTAGAGGTGGGAATGGGTCAAGGTCCGTGGGTTCTCTAATAACCCTATTTAATTCTTAAAAAAATTTTAGCTCAAAACTCTATACAATTTTATTTTCAACCCGTTTTGAACCCATACCTTAAATTTTATATGTAAAATAGTTGGATCCATTACCACTCCTAATCATGATTCAAACTAAAACCTTCTGGTTATTGTGGTTAGTACTTTAGTAGTATTTTTTTTCCATAATAAATGTATCGTTATAGTATATTCAATGTTTTTAGCAAACCGAAACGTGCATGCTAGACTCAGGTTTCGGTCTTTTACAGTTGAGGACGACGGACAGCAGCACCGGGAACGGGCAGGGTGCGCACCACCACCTGTGGCCCTGAAAGAAAAATCAAATCTGCTGGCGGTGGCGACTGGCGCTGGCGGTATCAACCCATTGGCCCTCCTGCGTCCAGCCCACCCTACGCCGCCTCCAGCCTCACAATGCAACCTCTCTCTCGTCTCTCCCCCTCCGCCAAACCAAACCACCACCCGCAAATACTACGGGCGCCCGCGAGGCGAGGCTCCCGCGCGTGCTTCGGTTGTGGTTGCGGGTTTGTCACTGTTACTGGTGGTTGCGGGTTTGCCATCACCAACCTCGATCCGCGCCCGCTCGTGCTCTTCTACGTACGTTACGTCCGCCTCCTCCGGCCACGTCGCGAGGAAAGGGCAGCCACAAGTAGGCGCGGCGGCAGCAGGCCACGCTCCCCTCGCTGCCACCATGCATAGCATAGCTTTAGCAGCACAGGCGCAAACGCGCAAGCCTCCGGTCTCTCTTCTCCTCCCCCTCCTCGTAACGTGTCCGCTTCTTCCCCCACCAGTCCCCCACCACCTACCCGGCCTGATCTTTTTCCCCTCGCTAGGCAAGAGCTATAGCTCCCCAGGCACCATTATATCATCAGCAAAGAAAGCCAGCCGGCAGCCGCTGCTGCTGCGATCGTCGTGGGTGCGTTGCGTGTGCGTAATTGGCAGATCAGCTAGCAGCATGGCGACCTCCGGCGACGTCGAAGAGGTGCCGGAGCCCGGGACGGATCACCCGCCAGAGCCATGCATGGGCGTCGGCAGCGGCGACGACCTGGAGCCGACGACGGAGGAAACAAGCCGCCCTCTGGCGGCCGAGACGACGTCAGATCACCATGAAGCGGCACAGCCGGAGCAGCCTGCGGAGAGATCGACGTCGGAGGCGGATGAGGAGAAGGTTCCGGTGCCAGTCGCGGTCGACACGACGTCCGATAAATATGAGGCGCCAGCCGTTATTCCCAACGCCGCAGCGGAGAGGGCGTCGTCGACGACGGAGGAGGAGGAAGAGAAGGTACCTGTGCCGTTACCGGCAGCGAAGGAGCTGCAGGCAGCCCCGGAGGACGACTGTCATCAGGAGAGCGCGCGGGAGAGGCTGAAGCGGCACAGGCGGGAGATGGCCGGGAGGGTGTGGGTGCCGGACATGTGGGGGCAGGAGAAGCTGCTCAAGGACTGGGTGGACTGCTCCGTCTTCAACCGCCCGCTCGTGCCACCCGACCTGCTCACGGCGCGCCGGGCGCTCGTCGCCGAGTTCTGCGCGCGCCGCCCGGACCGGACGCCGCCCGCCGGCTCCGGCCCTCTCCGGGTGCAAAACAGCTGCTCCTAATCGAGCTCAATTAGCGCTCCAACTTCACTAGCCATATTAGCTAGCCACGTGTGTGCGTGCCTTCTTTTTGCTCAAATAAGAGAGAGACTTCTTAATTTGTTTTGAAGTTGTGAAGGTCTTTCAATTTCTTTCTGTACTAATTCTACATTTCTAATCATGCATATGTGAATTACATTTACTGATTTTACTAGCTTATATACTCTGCTATGTAATAATATGTGTTCCTGTCAGTTGTCCTCACAGATTCACACTTGAGCTCCTCCAGAAAACTATATTGGTGACTGTCACCTATATATTTTAATAGTTTTTTCCCATCCTTAAGTAGATAATATGAGGTATCACTCTCTTTTATTTAAAATTTGGTATCTTCTGGTACCTAAGGTACCAAGATATACTAAATTTTACGTATAAAACAATGGTACCTCTTGGTACCTTCTCAATGATGGTAAAATTGCTCATATTTTAATGAGTAATTTTATAGCTCTTGAGAAGGTAGCACGAGGTATCAAAATTTCAGATACTATGAGGTACAAAAATTTTACACTAAAATTTTGGTCTCTCAGTACATACTTAAGAACTATAAAATTGCTCTATTTTAATTCTCCTTAGTAGTGTTAGTGACTCCCTAGTGTATATATCATCACATGTGTGCAGCTAGTTTTAGCTTTCACTGGGTTCATACATGCTCTAGTGCGATTGATTTTCGAGATCGCTTGCTTGAGAAATATCTGTGTAATTAATGGGAGTATCGTGCGATCGATGCAGGCCGGTTTAGATCGCCATCTAAGAATTCATTGTTCGCTCGTTGATTACGTGGGGCGAACCCTTTTTCAACAACTTAATGACGACGTGGATTCCTGTCACTCTTTCGTTTATTTCTTCGCTACCCATGAAAGTTACCGCTCTCATCATTTTACTTTTCCTTAGGCTTTTAAGACAAAATTTAAACTTTCAGTCTTAAGTTTAAAATTAATTTTAGATGTTTTATGATAATTTATTATTTAGCCTTTGTTTTTTAATTGCTAAGAACATATATATGAAAATATTATTTATAAATTATTTTTTATTGTGTAAATATGTTGTTTGATTTTTTCTAAGAAAAAACCAAAAGAGGAGCCTCTGTATATTCCTGCCTTTAGTTTTCGTTGTTGATAACGTGCCGGTACCAGTAGCATTTATGAACAATTAACTATTATAATGGAAAATGTGACCATCTAGCTTTTACGTACATGCATCTTGCGTATTGTCAGGTCAAAACCACCATCAGCGTCATTTATATGTACTCTAGCTAGCAAGCTTTCGACGAGATTCAGAAGTACACATTCAAAAGAATATCTCGTTACTATTCGTATCATGTGGTCGTTTTGCAATTTTCTTCAAACAATTAGTAGAAGAGAATATATTTTTAGCATAATACAGTAGTTTATAAGTTAGAATGGAACCCTTCCAGAAGTCATAAGCTTCATACCATGCACATATATGCATGGTCAAATCAATATGATCGTGGACTAAGGTGCACCATGAAGTCCTTTGGCCTACATGCCGGACTTCTTTCAGAAGGCGGGGAGAAGTCTAGCAACTATCTTCAATTCAATTAATAATCCTGGGAACGCCCATTCTTATTGGAATCATGAATAATCCTGCTAGTTAAAAGAACAGTAGTTGGCATGGTACTATATGAGCATAAGCTAGCGTGGGATATATGTGAGTGTACGTCTACGTTTGTACGTATTGGTGTACGATAGTTCATAGT
Organism: Oryza brachyantha; assembly: GCF_000231095.2. Taxonomy (NCBI): domain Eukaryota; kingdom Viridiplantae; phylum Streptophyta; class Magnoliopsida; order Poales; family Poaceae; genus Oryza; species Oryza brachyantha. Next base: position 9,841,334 of record NC_023166.2, read on the forward strand.
ATATGCAATCATAAAAGTAAGTAGTACTACCTTTATATTTTTTTATATAACGTCGTTGGCTTTTAACTTCACGTTTGATCTTTCGTCTTATTAAAAAAATAGATAATTATTAATTATTTTATTGTAATATGATTTATTATTATAGATCATATATTCAACGCGTACTTAATTATTATAAACTGATATTTTAAAAATGAAAATGGTCGTACGTGTGTTGAAAGTGCATGTATATATTGATCTTATACTACATTTGTAGCTATTTTAAACTGTACTTCGTTGCAACTAGCGTATTACTTCCAGTCTCAGTAAATATATATAGCAACTGTTGTTTTGAACAAATATATAAAATGAATTAACCATGCATGTAGGCCCATTATTCTATTGGTCTTTCTTTTTGTTGCAAGTAGCATTGAATTAATTGTTTACATAAGTTGCTTGTAATTCTCGCACAAAATTTCTACTCTATAATAGTACATGGCCGTCTTGGACTTTCCGGCGCAAAAGTGCCATATATGTAATAGGTCAAATCTATTATATATAATAGGAAGCGTCTATCCTACTACCAGGGTGTAGATACTCCCTTCACGTCTAGGGTGCAGAAACACGTTTATACATATTTTTCTCTTCTAACAGAAAGTACAAACTCTATACATGTAGTTATATCATTCGCATTAGATTTAATAGTGTCCATACTTTCTGTTGGGTGGGAGCAGAAACGGTTATAAAAATGTTTTTCATCATGAACGTGCAGGGAGTAGCTACACCTGATAGTAGCATCTAATTTTTATATATATACATACATACACATATATATACATACATACATATATATATACACATATACATATACATATATATACATATATGTATATATATATACATATATGTGTATATATATATATATATATATATATATATATATATATATATTAGAAAAAGAGCCTCCACGTTGACTCTCACCGGCCAGAAATTATGAGATTAATCAGAGGGAAAATAGGAGAAAAGAAAAGATTTTTTTTAGGAGAAAAGAACGGAAAAAAAATTGAATCAGACAACGAGAAAAAAAAAGAAAGAGCAGCAAAAGAAAATTGAATCGGACAATGAGGGGAAAAAGGAGTAGTTTATTTAGGAGAAAAGGTTAACCGTACAGATCCGGTTTATAGCAGTAAAAAAGAGAAGATTAAAACCATCAGGTTAATAGCTCGGTGTTTCTATAAGTACACGTGCCAACAAATTGATCAGAAGTTTAAAGATAAAAAAGATCAGATCAATCGCTTGGTAAAAAAGGAAAATAAAAGATTAAAAAAAGAAAAGACAGTTTTTTAGAGAAAAAAGAACGTGAATTTTGGATTAAAAAGGTGATTATTTTGGTTTTTTTGGAATCGAAAAAAGAAAAAGATAATGATTTTTTGGATTGAAAGGAAAAAATCAGGTTTTTTTATAGAGCCGTCAAAGGAAAATAAGAGATAAAATAGAAAAGATGATATGTTTTTTGGAATCGGACGAGAAAAGGGGAAAAAAAGGTTTGTTTTCTCATATGCCTAAACAATATTTATTTTATTTTATAAGTGAGCGCTATGTTATTTGAAACAGGATATGAACAATCACAAATAAGTAATATATGTGATTGAAGAAGACAATGAAAGAAGAGATATTATACTATAAATTTTGTATAACTTTGATCTATTGTAGTATTATTGTTAGATATGTTATGTTATTAAGATAATATAAAATGAGCAATTGTTTAAATTTGCGTAGAACGTCAAATATAATGATCGAAGTTAGGTCCGAGTTTAACACTATATTGCAACTTTAATATTTATATTTTATAATATAATATGAAACTATATTTGATATTGTATAAGAAATTTCATAACGAAGTTAGTCGCGTAGTCTGCATGGGGCACGATGCTAGTTAAATAAGAAACAAACAATATAAGTGTACAGTAGTAAATTCACCATTACCTTCTGTTAAACAAAATAATGGACTTCTAGGGAAACATCTATAATACTTGTGAACCCAAGCGGTTTTAAGGCATGGACTCTGTTATGATGGTTAGTTTCAACTGATCCAATTAATGATTGTGATGGAAAGGAGTGTTAAAATAGGCCACAAATTTGAGTACATATTTGAGTAACCCATTTTACCCATCTACAAGACTACAACCGAATCTATCACAAAGGAATTGAACTACCTTTCCACTATTTATTGTTTGAGAGCAAACCATAATTTTAAGACTAACTCTACCAATTAATACGAGGTGGCCGAGTTCCACAATATCTAACCAGGTCTGTGACGATGAAGCTCCCTCCTCCTGTTGTTTCCCCATGCAATCTGTATCTACTAATTAAAGTCTACTTTTGGAACGTTTGGTATCACTATATATGACAAACATAACAATGTGTGTAGGCTTACCATGTATTCAAATATACTTGAAAATAATCCTTTTTGCGCTCCCGTAGACAGTCTAGAATTTAAAGGATGTTTGTATTTATTACTAACTATTTTTCAGTTACGTTAGTAGTATTTTAACTTTGTTGCCCAAATATCTCAATTTCTATATACACCACTTCAGGGGCAGATCTAGCGCGGGACTGGCAGGGCTCTAGCGGGTGTGTTGGATCCCCTATAAAAAATAGAAGAGAGGGGAGGGAAAAGAAAAGGAGGAGGGACTGAAGGAGTAAGAAGGTAATTAGCCTCCTAACCTTCGAATCCTGGATCAACCACTGCACCACTTTGAAACTGAAGGAGACAATGGTTCTTCTTGCTATTCTCAATTACTTACTTCTCTATTTATCTCTTTTCCTCTCTTTAGCATGACATCACAACCGTTGTTGGCATGCCTAGAATAAAAATCACCACGTCCTATACATATCATAAGAAAGAATATTCTATTTTTTTACTAATAATATAATTAATAAAACACATGTATATATATATATATACCCCTAATCTGTATATCCCACGCCTACCTTGCTCAAAAGAAAGGTTGTTGTGCACTTTGTGTATATGCTAAACGTATTGATTAGTTTTGTTAAATGATAGTAAACGATCCCTTCATCCACGAAATGGAAGGCACGTATGCAACAAAATATACATTTGAGATGAATACTAGTACCTGTCACTTCGAAGGGTATCGATAACTCATACCCGTACCGACATGTTGCCACATATATAAATGGCTCAAAAGTTGTTCACAGATTATGTATAATAAATCACTCCTACAAAACACAACTAAATTTAACAATTTTATAATATGAACATGAGTTTAAAATTTGAGTTTTTTTTATTCTTGAGAAGGTACCATGAGGTACCACTGTTTTCCATGTAAAATTTGGTATTTACCACTATTTTCTACGTAAAATTTAGTACTAAATTTTATATAGAAAACAGTGATATCTCTTAGTACCTTCTCAAGGATGGTAAAATTGCTCTTAAAAATTTTATGTCTAGAGTTTTTCTCATATAATGGGTCAGGGTAAAGTTGGTAAAATTAGTACTATTGTCCTTCACCCAAAACTTAAATGTGTAATTCCTTTTTACACGTACATTATTTTCTAAACAGTGTGGGTATAAATTTAAATATGGCAATGAGTGTATCCAGGACATCCCAACCTATGGTTGCTTCTTTTTGACCTGTCCGGCTAAACTAATCCTCGTTTTCTGTTAGCATGCTTTTCAAACTATTAAATGATGTATTTCATGCAAAAATTTTCTATATAGAAATTGTTTTAGAAGATCAAATAAATTCATTTTTTAAATTTTTAATAAGTAATACTTAATTAATTATATACTAATTATATTTATCGTTTTCTGTGCGGCTAATCAACTTATGCAACACTCGTTCGAATGCAGCCTATATATATCCCATAAACCAAGCAACAACCTTGTCCAACTACTACAGCCCAAGTAAGCTACTATGCCTATCTACTCAAGGTACGCAAAACTAATGAGTACGGGTTCGGATCCTCTGCTTTACCGTAGATAAAATACTGTTCATGTGAGTGAAACAGTAAAAAAATTAGTGAACAGTGACGCAGACACTATAGACACAGTATTTTGATATTGTAGCACTAAAATCTAATCTGTCCATTTTTGATCCAGTGATTAGAAAAATAGTCCAAATTCACGGTATTGTTCCTCATTCCCACCGAGCAGCCGGTCGAACACACGGGGCCAGGTTTCTATTGTTTTAGTTATGATTAGGATTATAATTTGAATTCTAAATTTTAAGTTGGTTTTAGAGTTTTTTTAGCATAATTTATTTTTAAAATTTCATTTTTAAGATCGTTAGAAACACATCTATAAAAACTTCTCTAGAAGTCCTTCCAGATACTCCAAGGAAACAAGAATATCTTACGTACTCCCTCCGTCCCAAAAAAATAACTTTTCAGTTTTGTATCGAGCGTTTAACCATCCGTCTTATTTGAAAAATATTAAAAAATTTTTAAAAAAAATTAGTTATATATAAAATACTATTCATATTTTATCATCTAATAAAAATAAAATTATTAATCATAATTTTTTAAAATAACATAAAGAATCAAATATTGTATCTGTTTTTAGAGAGTCTTCTTTCGCTGGTCACGCCTCACGAGTAACGGTAACACAGCCATCTGGGCGACTGGTCCCTGAAAGCCCTGAACGGCTAAACGCGCCGATCCTACTAGCGTATAGCCGCTCGTCGCGTGGCCCAGTGGCCCGTCGTGCTGCCGCGGTGTCAGACCAGCCCACATTTTCCTCCCCAATACAATGGGCCCAACCAACCCCGCCCACGGGGTGTCCGCCAGGACGCCTTGCCTTGCTCCGCTCGCCTCCCCGTGGCCGTCGCGGTCGGTGTCCTCTGCCACCTCCGCTGGCCACTGTGGCGCTACTGTATCGTTTTTCGTTTTTTCTATCAAACACGTTTGATCATTCATATTATTTAAAAAATTTATATAAAAACTAAAAAAAATTAGTTAGTATTATTCATTTTTTATCATCTAGTAAGAAAAAAATATTAATTGTAAAAAAATTTAAATAAGACGAAGAGTTAAAACATTATATAAAAAAATAAAAAATGATCTTATTATTTAAAGACGGATGCAGTAGCAAGCGAAGCGAGAGATTGCGAGTACCGGTCGCGGTTAAAAAAAAAAGAGCCGAGGTTGCGGCATCGCATCGCTGTGTGCCTGCACTCCAGTGCCCGTCTGTCTCTATCCCTACTCCTCCTCTGTGTCTCTTCACTCTAATCCGAAACACAACCACTCGTGACCCCGGTACTCCCAGAACTCTCCTCGCCGTCGCGGCGTCGCGCACCGCCTCGCTCGCTAGCCAGCTCCGGATTCGGCTCCAGCGCCACCGGGCTGGCTATCTGCTGCTCGTTTTGCAAGGTCAGCCGCTCTCTCTCTCTCTCTCTCTCCCGCCTTCCCAGGCTTGATCACTGCGCGCCGTTTGGTGACGCGGAAACGATCTCGGCACGCGGCATTACGAACTGTTATAATTCCCTCCTGTGCTATAGGCTTCTTGGGGGTTCTTTCAATTCGGTTTGTATTTTGCTTCGCCATCGCATCAAAGTGCAGCATGGATAGCATATGTTTCCGTTTTTTTCTCCTTTCGATGTATGCTCTTCTTCCTGTCGTCAGTCGGTCAGTGCCAAAAAAAAAAAGCTCTGGTTGCGCGTCCAAATCAGAGTAATTTAGACAATGCACGCAGATCTTCTAGTGGTATCCTAGAGGGAGATTACTACAGTAGTACAGTGCAGTTGTTTGTTGTCCTGAGTTGTTTATTTGTGCCATTGTAGAATGATTACATACTCTGGTCATGACATCTGTTCAACATTGCAAATCTAGAGTTAAGGACTGGACAATCAAATTGGGTCGAGCTTGGAAGTTCAGTCATTGCAACTGAAGCCTAGATTACGTATAGCCTGTTGTATGCTCATACTCCATATCCTTATGACGGATTGATACGAGTGGCCCTCGTTTGCTCCGGCTTCATGCTTCTGTAGTTCTTACTTCTTAGGTTGTCCTAATTGCTCCTCATCATAAAAGTTCACCATTCGGTTCACCTAAGAATATCAAATCATTTGTGGGGTAGGGAGTGTTATTGTCAAACGGCATATTTAAAAAAATATATATAAATAAAACTTATATATATATATGTATGTATGTAGCGATCTAAAAGACTGAAAAATAAACTTCGGTGAAAACCTCAAATTAACTCTAAATTTAAGGTTAAAAATTCAAATTTTACTTATAAGCATAAGCAGAAAAATCCACCATATATAGTTTTTAGTGCTACTTTGTGATACCAAATAAGTCTCGAAATTTGCACAGGCATCTCGTTAAGAACGGTAAGAAAATCTTTCCATAGTAATATAAGAGAAATGCAGCAAATTCATAATGTTTACCGGTAGGACCGTCTCCATGAATTAGAGGCCGGTGAGAGAAATGCAAATGGAGGTCCTAAAATATATAAAGTCATGACTAATGAAAACAAGTTTGCCAGCTTTTTACGTCCAATGCGATAGCTTAATCACGAAGATGAGCTGAGATATGCGGCGGCACGGACAAACAATGGAGTATCTTCATGTTGAAACAATCGCTTAGATGTCATGTTTCAGTTGCCACCGACCGGTATGGTCTAAATCTTAAAAATTCGAACCAGACCTTCGTCGTAGACTTTGGGGCCACCGAATGGCCTGTTTACATGTGAAAGTCCCAAAGTTGTCATGCACACCCTTATTGACACTAATGTCAAAGGATTTTAGAACATTCATCGCTCTGTTTATATTGCTATCTAAGGCCTAAGGTGTTATAAAACCGGCTCTATAATCATCATCTAAAATGAACAAGAAAGCACATAATAGAAGATCTAAAACTCGTGATGACCAGGGGTGGATCCAACATGGGGCGGCGGGGGCTCGAGCCCCGCTATCCCCGTTAAATCCATTGGAGTTTCCACGAAGATCCTTCTAAAATTTTATGGCAAAGATTAATAGAAAGGGAGTCTGAAACTCTATCTAAAGTATTCAGACCTCCTAATGTCGTTGGCTAGATTCGCCACTGGTGATGACACCGAGACACGATAGTATTTATTAATAAGATTTAACTGTAGCATTATTCTCAGGGCACTGATTACGGATGTTCTTCCATAAGCTAGCATATTTATAATGTATCATGTACCCACACATCAACCCACATTAACACTGACCGGTTGGATGCTCATCTATGGTAAAGTTAATATGGGGTATCTCTTTATTTAAAATAGAACTTATGATAGTTCAACTCTACTAAGTATCCAAACACTTATTACAACTTCAAGTACTATATCCTAACAAAGCCGACTTTATACACATGTTGACGCAAACTCTAAAAGCTATTAGGATGACTTCAAGGAAATGTAAGTGGGGATGACAATGATCCACGTAGAGCTTCCCGCAGAAATGGAAAACGGCTTGTACATTACTACCAACTATGTGACGTGTCATGCACCTGTGATCCATTCCTTATCCAAATATATCCGAATGGCAGTTGGGAAAGATTAATTTTGGATGAAATTTGTTTTATTTCTTCATCAGGTAGTTGACTGTAGTACCATTATCTGCACTTAAAGGAAGTGTAGCTGTGTAAACCATTGTTAGAGATAAACTTTGATCCTCAGCCACAGATCATCCAGGTTCAAGTGTCCCAACTTTTGTTTCTGGCCTTTAATAATTTCTTAAGTTTCTTTGAATTCAGCAACGAGAAAAATCCAGGAAGAGTTTATTTATATATATTAGGGATGAATGCATGTGACAAGATTAGATACCTCATCAAGAGGCATGTATATGTACTAGCTTAGTGCACATACATTGCAACCGGATTTTATTAAACAAAATTGGCACTAACATATTATTACCATTATTTTATGCATTTATCACATATTAATTGTTGTATATATTTTATACCAACACGTACACACATTGGCCCCATAGGTTTTTCTCTCCACAAAAAGCAGTGTGTCCGTGATGGTTGGTTGACCAGTGTGTCCTACATATTTTTTCTTTCAGAAAATAGGGAGCTATTGGTAGGTTGGATGGTAGAATCGCTACCTAAAACTACCACTTTTTTATATAGGAATATAGATAATATAGATATTTTCTGCTAAGATTGTTGGAATTAAAACCAAGGTTCAGTGTGACGCTTTCAGTAGCCCTTGCTTTTAGGACTACTATTTATCCATAAATAAAAACTTAGTGGCTTGGAAGTCATTTAGCTAATTCAGTAAACACTCTTTTCAGGTTCGACAGTACTACTCAGAGTAGGAACTTAGTACCTCTTTTAAGCATTGTGATCCTTGAAATGTTTTTTTAAAAAGTAGCAGGACCTCCACTGTTAACTACGCTATATCTCACAGTAAAGTTCTGGGAATTCTATTGTACTTAGGATTTAGGAAGGTAGCTTGAGTTATTAAAATTTTTAATATGCAATTTTGATACATGTATCTAAAAGCACCAAGTTTTTAAACAAGAAAATATGGTCCTTGATCAGGTATCATTTCAAGGTTGAAAAAAAAAAGCTAGTTCGCGAAATTTTACATCGGTAACCTATTAAGACCGTGTTTGTTTGAGGGTCAGTAAGTTAATTTATCTTGGCGCAAAAAACATACTAATAAATTAGTACATGATTAATTAATTATTAAAAAATATAAAATAGATTAATACTATTTTTTAAACAACTTTCCTATAGAAAATTTTTAAAAAAGTACACCGTTTAGTAGTTTGGAAAACGTGCACAAGGAAAATGTAGGAATAAGGTAGGTTAGAGGGGGTGGCTGAACACGGCCTAGATGGTTTCAGTTTCTTCCTTGCTCAAGAAGTGGCGCTCATCTGCCATCTTCAGTTAAACTTCTGTGTCCCTATCCTGACTCTTGACAAAATTTTCACTTCTTACTGTTTCGGAGTGTTTGGTTCCTTAACTTCCTTTTGTCACACCACGCTTTCATGTTAGACATGTTTTGACTTTCTCTAAAGTCAAAGTTCTTAAAGTTTAACCAAATTTATAGAAAACTATACAGCATCTACAATACTAAATTAGTTTCATTAAATAGAACATTGAATATATTGTAAGAGTATATTTGTTATATTTTAGAATGTTACTATATTTTTTATATTTTTTGTTAAATCAATGGCCACAACATCTACGATACTAAATCAAAACAACTTGAAACATGAAACTAGAAACTGGAGGAGGACAACTTGGTTTTGTCTCACCTTTTTTACCTTTTCCATGTGTCATTCACTCTATTTTTAGACTAATCAGACCACACTTATGCCCATTAAATCCATGGGCACACTTTTGTGCCTTGCCACACCTTCCCTAAAGCTAGTCGTGGCAAACATAGGCAACAACTAAATGAAAATTGAACTGTTTGCCAACTGAAGGACCCAAAATTGTGGTTATTTTCTAGACTACGCTCCACCAACCTTGGTTTGGTTGTGTGCTTCAATTTGCCTAACTTCTCTTGCTAAGGTGTACCATGCCACAGTGGTTATGACTAAGAAATCCTTAGGCACAATTTAGGTAAACGTTGGTAAGAATTTAAGAGTTTATGTCTATGACAGGCAGGGACACTCGGCTAGATTTTGTGGCATGCCAAAAGAGTGATAACAAAAGTAAACACTGTGGCCAAGTGTAGCTAAGTAGGCACGTTTTTGCAGTGTATTCGCCACCTTATTTTCGGTGCCTTCTACCATGATGCCTCGTGCCCTGCCATTTTTGTTGTTCTTCCACCTGAAACATGAAAAACTTTGGGCTTTTCCGAGTTTAAATATTCTTGTGAAACACAGAAGTTCAGGTGTTCATATTTTGTGAATAGCCAAGAGCCCAAGCTGACTGAATGCAACTACCATTACCTTTTCAGTTCTCAGACATCCCGAGATATGGCAACTACTACCGTCACAGCACCAATCCTCTGCAACCTCAGCGCCAAGCCACAGAACAGCCTACGCCTGACGCGCTCAGCGAACGACGGCACAGGACGACGACTGTACCTGAGCTCGTCAAGGAGCACGCCCACCACGCTGGCGCCGGCCGGCGGCGGCGTCAGGGACCGCAGCGACTTCCGCGCCGCCGCGGCCGTCTACAAGGTGAAGCTCGTCGGGCCGGAGGGGAAGGAGGGCGTGACCGTGAACGTGCAGGAGGACACCTACATCCTGGACGCGGCCGAGGAGGCCGGCGTCGACCTGCCCTACTCGTGCCGCGCCGGCGCGTGCTCCACCTGCGCCGGCAAGGTCGTGGAGGGCACCGTCGACCAGTCGGACCAGTCGTTCCTCGACGACACCCAAGTCGGCGCCGGCTACGTGCTCACCTGCGTCGCGTACCCGACCTCGGACTGCGTCATCCAGACTCACAAGGAGTCAGACCTGTATTAGTCAGCTATACTAGTAGCTAGCTTGCTTGCATCGCATGCGTGCACCGGTGCAGCAGTGATCGATCCAGTCCAGTCCCATGGATTGATCTCTGATCCATCGCTCTCCGTGCAATCTTTTTACTGTGGCTTTGCACATGTACTTGCCGTGCGTTGAAACTAGCCAGAACATACCATCATCTTCCACTCCGATTGAATTTAAGTGTACGTTCTTGTCTCTGCATTGTTCTCCATGGATATCTCGGAATCTTTCGAGCCTGTCTTGAAGGCGATGGCCGTCGGTTTCGGCTCTCGCCGCCGTTCTCGCGTCGTCCATGAGAAAGAATCATCAAAATGGATGAAGCTTTCAAGAATATTTCAGTATATATGGAAAGCGAAATAACCCGCGCAGTAGACTGATTGAGTGATTGTGCAGAATAATATGACCACATATAAACCTATCCTTACCGTATTGAGCCATATGGTTTACGAAAAGTTAGGACTATGAAGGCGGCCTGAAGCAACTGCGAATCATAGCAAAAAGAAAACGGACCAGGTTCAATCCGCACTAACCGTCGGTTGGTTTGCCGTTTGGGTTTTTCTGTTTATTACTCGGACGCGCCGTTGATTTTTTTATACACATTTGATTACTTGTCTTATTCAAAAAAATTACATAATTATTAATTATTTTTATATCATTTTATTTATTGTTAAATATACTTTTATGTATATACATAGTTTTATATATTTGACAAAAAAATTAAATAAGACGAATAGTCAAATGTATATAAAAAAATTAATGGTGTCAAACATTTAAGTAAGAAGGTCGTAATATTTTGTTTAACCTATATTACTTTAATATAAAGTAATTTATAATATGCTTTCATAATCCCATATTGCCAGGATAAATTAAAACCCATTTGATTCTAAAAGCCGTCACCAGTTCGCTGGTTCGAGATAAACCGATTTACTAGTTTTCGATTACATCAACCGTCTTTAAGTAGAACTAGATGTCGAGGGTAGTCGATTTTGTTTTGTTTTTTTTTTTGGTTGAGCTGTCGAATGGTTTTATTTTTACGAATATTAGTCTTGCATGTAGTGTATTGCAGCAGCTAGGAGCAGGTGTCGCGTCACCGAAAGGCCAAACCGGTACAGAGCTAGAGCAATTATTTGGATGGTTTTGGCTCCTGCTCGACGTGAACTGAAAGCCATGCCACTTGGGCAAAGCATACCACCATGGAAGCTGAAAAGCTCTCTCGATCTCGACAGAATGGAGAGTTGCCGGCGAAATGGGGATTCTCGCCTCTCTTTTTTTTTTTTTTCTGAAACTCTGAACTTGCTCCGATCTTAACTGGTACGTGTTGTTGGTTGGCTGACGAAACTGAAGTTTCGGAATGGGGTCTGGTGGTTCGGTTTGTGTTTAAAGGAAAGAAGCCGCACAATGCCGTGGAATGCAGCGTGCCAGGGTGTAACACGAATGCGCTGAACTGATTCGAGTGTATCTGCAACAGGATATTTGGTCGGGCGTTAGGTGAAGGTGAACCCGTCCGTCCAGGGTGATGGGGCAGACAAAAGTTGATGAAACAACAGACGATGAACTGGCCGCTGAAAGACGATTTGTAGCTAGCTAGCGTAATGGTGCCAAATCAAATTGAGCGCCAAATGGAAAAGGGAGCATCGATTATTTCATACGTTGTTCGAATGTAGCCGTATTGAATTATTGACATCTGAATCACAACTTACAAGGCTGAAGCTTGCGTAAAGCTCCGGGCATCACGCTCAGCTCGTTTTCATGTTTGGTCCTGCTTGACCGGAAAACCAATGCTACGTCATTACAAAGCAGATCGATAGAAAATGCTTCACATCGTACAGCTACTTTTGTAGTGCTCGCGTCCTCCTACAAAACAATATTAGCGTTTAATGATAGGAACAATATTAGCGTTTAATGATATTAGTGACTAGTGACGCTGTATCCCAGCGACGGCTGTGTGTACATTCCATGCATTCGTCAGATTTGTAGCTTTCTTAAGTAAATTCACGTGCTCTTCCCTCCTCATCTTGTCTGCTTCTTGTTTAGAATTTAAAATTTAAATTTTTCGTCTTAAATTTAAATATAATTTTTTTATAGTTTATTTTTTGGATTTAATTTTTACATTACTAAAAATATATATATTTATTTATAAATACTATTTATTTATAAATATGCCGTTCGACTTTTTAGCCTACATTAACCAACCCATCGCCTCCTTTCGTCTTCTATAATCAGAAATTGTACATCGCCTAAAGCTCTTGTACGAGTAGTTTCCGATGTACTCGTCGCGTAAGCTTCGCTGCCAGCACGTTGTATGCCCCCATATACTTACGTGATACGACGTGGCAATGTCGCAGCAATTTGCAGGCGCGGCGAATTCGGCAGGTAGCGGCAACGGTAGGGTAGAGGGCCGGGCCTACGTGGGGACCCGTATCAACCGTATGCGACTCTGACGACGCACACAGTGGTTGGCCGCTCCCGGCCCCAGGTCCACGTGCCGCCGACTCGGAACGGCGTCACCACGCGGCCACACGCCCACACCGGAGTCGCGTCGATCGCCCACCGCCCCATCACCACGCACCGACGCCTGCCCCGCCCGCGTGGCGGCCGGCGCCCCACGCCCGCCAGAAACCAATCGGAACTCGGAAACCTCGGGTTCGCGCCCCGGCCCGGTCATCCAGTCCGTATTTTCTTGATTTTTTTTTATTTTATAAACATTTCTAATTACTACCTCCTTATTTTTCGTTTTTCCGTGTTCAATCCATTCATCTTATTTAAAATTTTTTTACGATTAATTTTTTTATTGTTACTAGATGATAAAATATAAATAGTACTTTACACGTGACTAATTTTTTTAAGTTTTTTATAAATTTTTTAAATAAGACGAATGGTCAAACGTTGGACACGGAAAAACGAAATATGAGATTATTATGGGACGGAGGTAGTATATAATTATGAAACCTTTAGTAAAATCAAAATATTTTAGTCATGTTACACGTGGCCAAATCATGTCAATGAGAATACTGTGACAAGTGTTATCAAACTAACTACTCATAACAGGACTACTAGTATTATTTGGGGACTGAGTGACGTCGTCAAAATATTAAGATCTTAAATAAGTTTTGCAATGATTTAGTATTAAAATTAGAAAAATAAAAATGCTTAAAAGAATCAAAACTTTTTTTTGTTAGTCATAGGTAGCAGAGGGAATGAATGATCATTTGTTTTTTTAAGAAAGTCAAGCAATATATTTGTGAACAAATATAATTTTAATTTATGAATGATTTTTTATATATGTTTTTAGCAATTAAAAGAAAAGTCTAAAGACAAACTATAATAATTTTTAAAGATCAACTTTAAATATAGTATAAAAATTTAAATTTTAGGTAAGCACAAGCAAAAACTAAACCCTCGTTCCACTTTGGGCCAAACCGTGCGGGAACATCTCGGCTTGGCCGCTGGAGAAATGCCGGGATTTTTCCAGTCGCGTGTCGCCTCGTAAGCCCGTCGATTTTCGCTGAAACGCACGGGGGAGGTCAGTGCCGCGCCGCGTGTCGTGAGGAAGTTTCGGTCGCCTCGCAGCCGCCAGCAGCGCCGCCCTGGCCGGCACCGGTGCGCGCGTCACCGTATAACCGCCAGCCGAAAAGGGCACGGCATGACGACGCGGTGATCATGGTTTCAGCTGCCATCCCAGGGGCACCACCGAAACTGCCTCTGCGAGGAGCAGCTGGTAGTAGCATACACGTAAGAGCGTACCAGATGCAGCCCAGGCACGCCATGGTCGGTGGCGGGCGGGGACCCGGCGCGGCAACGCATCGGGCGAGCCGTCCTGTTATAAAAGAGCCCGGGGGAGCAGAGCGCCTGCGCCTCTGCTTCCGTTTCAGTCGCTCCCCCGATCCATCCAAGCTCCGAGACGAGCCCTGTCGCGCTTTCCTGCCCCTTGCCCGCTGCGTCGCTCTCGCCCTCGCTCTCCACGGCCGCGAGCACGCGCACGCAACAGCGCGACGCGGTCCGGCGCTAGCTGTGACTAGCCAAGCAAAGCACGCGCCGCGGCTCGCCACCCCCGCGACGTTTACGGCGCGCCACCCGCGCGCTGCTGCTGCATAAAACGCCCCGCGCTCCCCTCGCGCGAGCCCATCCGTCGATCACGCGCTCCCACCCGCAAGAAATCTACCGCGGACGCGGGATACACTCTCGTCTTAGCACACAACAATAAGCAATAGATCGAGGAGGGGGGATAAGAGTAGTTTTGACTTCAAGCTTCAGCCACAGCCTCTCCGGCCCACTGCTTGGAGCGCGCTGTGCTGTATTAGACATACCTGCGACGGCCGTCCTTAGACTGAGTGGTTCATGGCAGCCGGAGAGCAACCGGGAACCAGGTCGTCGCCGCCGCGGACGTCCGGCTTGTTCCTTCTCGTCCTCGCTGTCATCCTCTCAGGTGAGCGCTGCTGCAATCTGGGGACTCCTCAGTTCACTTCTCCCTGCACTGCAAGTCTGAATTTTCATGTTATTATCGTTTACCAATCGCATGATACGGTTTGTCTTCTCGGACTATTTATCAGCGTGTGGCCTAAAATAGACCAAGAAATTTATCGCCCGCATGATATAGAAGGAATGATTAATCTTAGCAGTGCATGGTTCATGCTGATCCTGTTGTGAAATAGTTTTGAATTTCAGAAACTCTGAGCTTACAGCATGTCTGAACGATGGTTAATATTACTGGCTGGACTAAACTGTGCATACATATATGATCCTTGTATGAAGCTCCCTGACCGTTTGAGTTTGACCTGCGCAGCTAACTGGTGTCTCGGACTCTCTGTGTCTGTTATAAATTAGTCACTTTCTTTTGCATGGAATTAATTATTCGTTCCATTTTCTATTTTGTCTATTGCATCTTGACTTGTTTCACAATGTTTTTCCATGATGAATTGATTGATAATACCTCTTAATTAGTAGAGTCCAGCTTGAAGTCTGTTCTGAATTCTGAATGCCATTTATCTTTTTTCTGTAGTAAATAGTTCTCTCGATAAAGATACTTCGATAGGCCATACGATATGTTTTTTTTTCTCATAACAAATTTACAGTTCGAATCGCGAACTACTGCAAATGGTGGTTTTTAGATGTCCTTGCTGATATAATCTTACCTAAAATTTTAACGCATATCCAGTGAGATCACATGGTCCCCTATGTGCTCCATGGCGTAACGTAGGCTGCCCACTAAGATGGCATCACCCCAAATCCCAATACTAAATCCGAGCCTTTTTAGCGTTATTTACCTAAGAAACAAGTCCATTTGTCACCTTTTTCTCCTCTCCTTTTGGCCTCAATTTGACGTGCATCTGATCTGGTTCTGAGCTGTGATGACTTTCCCCGTAAAGCTTGTCTGCAATAGTGATTTGCTTAATACTACGCAGTTGCCAGCTAAATCTGATGAACTTTTTGATCACTTGTGGCCACTGGAAGAGAAATTCTATAAATCATGATCCTAGACTGAAACTCGAAAGTTGTTTGATAACCTAAGTTAAGTTGTTTTTTATTGACTTGATTCTTGGTGGGACACCCGAATCACATGCTCACATGTGGACCAGGCTTCTCACCGGATCATGTATTAAGTAATTAACTAGGATAGGATTGTACTATTGATCAGAGGCTCAGCTAAGATTTCTCGTTTCTTTGGTTACTTTTAAAATTTCATAGATTCCTTCACCAATTATCTGTTCAGGTACAATTTGGGTCCTTCGTGGACCACATGGTGAATGTTGTATTTCTTTCTGATTAGATGATCAAAACCATGTCATGAAGTTATGTCTATATATAGTGAAACTTCTTTTGGGCAAACGGTCCATTGTGGTGAAAACTGAAAACTGAACACTAGTGTTAAAGCCTCCTGGAAAGTGAAAGGGTTTGTTTACACAAAGTAGTTTTCCCCTTTCCCCTCTCTACAGAAATGCATTTTCCAGTTTTCATGGAAATAATGTTGCTTTTACTTATCCAAGACAACAATAAGCATTTCTACCTTTATTTTTGTTGTTAATTATACATCTAGAAAAATAACTTTAGGAAGTATAAAAAATTATGAAAATATTTTTTTTACTATTATTGAGAAAATATGTAGAGGTACCTGATTTTGTAGTGTGGAAATTTTACATTTTTTGAGGAAGTGATTCGAGATACCTCGAGTTTTATATAGATACCAAATTTCTTTTACACTAAAAGTTTGGTACATTTATGGTTTTTTTTTCAATGACCGTAAAATTTCTCTTACGAAAAACTTTCTTATGTCAAAATCAAATCTACTGATATGATTTTCATTCATTCAAACCATACATTTTCCACAATAGCTTAACTGATTTGTTTTTTGTGACTATAGTAGTACACTCCAATGTATGACGAAACTCAGTCAGTGTAGCATCCAGCCGTTGATTTTTGTCACATGTTTAATCATTCGTCTTATTAAAATTTTGTAAATATGTAAAAATTTATTTTATAGTTAAAATATATTTGGTAATATATCTAATCACAATAAAAATAAATAATAACTTTTTCTAATAAAATGAACGATCAAATGTATAAAAATAGTTAATGCGTCGTCTTTTAAAACACCGATGTAGTAAACAATAATTTTGATAAACATGTAACAATTGCAGATCAAATGCTAGCGGCATCAGCTCAAGGCATGTCAATTGGGATCAATTACGGGCAGATCGCGGACAACCTCCCTTCTCCGGCCAGGGTCTCACGGCTCCTCCGGTCGATGCAGATCAGCAAGGTGAAGCTCTACGACGCCGACCAGAACGTCCTGAGCGCGTTCCTCGACACGGGCGTGGAGTTCGTCGTCGGCATCGGCAACGAGAACGTGTCGGCGATGGTGGACCCGGCGGCGGCGCAGGCGTGGGTGCAGCAGCACGTCCGGCCGTACCTCCCGAGCGCGCGCATCACCTGCATCACCGTCGGGAACGAGGTGTTCAAGGGAAACGACACCGCGCTCAAGGCCAACCTCCTGCCGGCGATGCAGTCGGTGTACCAGGCCGTCGTCGCGCTCGGGCTGCAGGGCCAGGTGAACGTCACGACGGCGCACTCCCTGGACATCATGGGCAGCTCCTACCCTCCCTCCGCCGGCGCGTTCCAACCGGACGTCGTGCCGTACATCCAGCCGCTGCTCAACTTCCTGTCCATGGCGAGCTCGCCGTTCCTGATCAACTGCTACCCGTACTTCGCCTACAAGGCCGACCCCGGCAGCGTGCCGCTGGAGTACGTCCTCTTCCAGCCCAACGCCGGCGTGACCGACCCCAACACGAAGCTCAACTACGACAACATGTTGTACGCCCAGATCGACTCGGTGTACGCGGCGATGCAGGCGCTGGGCCACACCGACGTCGACGTGAAGATCTCCGAGACCGGGTGGCCGTCCAGGGGCGACCCCGACGAGGCCGGCGCGACGCCGGAGTACGCCGGGATCTACATCGGCAACCTCCTGCGGAGGATCGAGATGAAGCAAGGGACGCCGCTGAGGCCGTCGTCGCCCATCGACGTCTACGTCTTCGCGCTCTTCAACGAGAACCTCAAGCCGGGGCCGGCCTCCGAGCGGAACTACGGGCTGTTCTACCCCGACGGCACGCCGGTCTACAACGTCGGCCTGCGCGGGTATCTCCCGCCGATGGACGAATCGAAGAGCGCGCGAAAGGTAGGCGGCGATTCTTGTTTCTCTCCATTTCAATTCTGCAAATTTGTTACAAACTTTCTGGTGCTAGCTTGCCACATGCATATAGATATGGAAGAATTTTTAGATCAGGTTAACTAACTAGATCATCAGATGGCCTAAGCAAGAATAGAACACTCCACTTAAAAATCGGTGTCAAAAGTGGTTGACGACTTGACGCGACTGCTTTAATTTGCCGCGAAAGCGTGGCGCCCGTTCTCTGAATGTGCAGATGAGTTTCTCCCTTTTGCATCTTAACGACGGTGACGTTTGTCTTTGGCAGGTGGTTCCATTGTTATCCCTCATCGCCATTGCATCGATCATTCTCATCTTATCCTGAGAGGCTGAGAGTACATACTCTCGACCACTGCAGTAAAGTGGATTAAGATAGCATGTCTTGTCACTGAAGGTTCCCGTAGAAGATAGCGAGGTAAGACTGTTGGAATATAAGTATATAACCGGCAATTTCTTTCGTACTGTATCCTTTATGTAGTTAAATGGCTTGTTTTGGATGAACAAATTGAAGAAAACCGCCATATCTGGAAGATCTAGTAAATACTTGTAGAAGCAGTGTACGTAGTAGTTGGCCATCCATTAATCGTGATACATTAATACTCTCTCCGTAATTTATTAGACGACTTTAACTTTTTGGCATTCCTATTATCATTCATCTTATTAAAAAAACTTATGCAATTATTATTTACTTTGTTATGATTAAATTTATCACTAAATTTATTTTAATAATAACATTATATTTTCACATATTTTCACTCAATTTTTGTCAAACGTATACTTAAAAAACCAACGATGTTATATGGATTCTGAGAGAGTACATGTTAGTACTTTATTAGTAAAACTTGTTTACCATCCTTGAAAAAAGTCCTTTAAGATATCACACTAAGGCTGCTTTCGGCAGCCAAATAAGGTATCTTCTTCATCTCGTTTTCCGCGCGTACGCTTCCCGAACTGCTAAACGGTGTATTTTTTGCAAAAATTTTCTATAAAAAAAGGTTGTTTTAAAAAATCATATTAGTCTATTTCATATTTTTTTTTAATAATTAATAATTAATTAATCATATATTAATCTATTGCTACGTTTTCCACGCAGAATAAGTTACCTTATTCCTTCCCTAACAAACGCGGCCTAGTTGTTTACTAGAAAGTATAATCTTGAGATACCAAAAAATTGTATTAAAGTTTTTGGTACCTTGAGCTATTTTTCAAGGAGGTAAAAAAAGCTCTTATTAGTAGGATTGATCTACCTATATGCTCATGGTATTTACTAGTGTGTTCAAATATTAACCTAGTGTTACATTGCTCCAGGGAAGCTTCTGGGGGTTCTGGAGCACAGCATCATTCAGAAACGATAGGATCATCCATTTGGTGTGTCTTCTTTTTTAATAGCATTCAGGAGCTAAATTTGGCTCCACAGTGAGTAAGTGACAGTGGCGTAGAAGTAGAACTAACGAAAGCTTTGGTTTGATACAAGTCCAAATCTGTACAAAAGGACCTGGGTTTGACACAATTCATGTTGATTTTCTTCTTGGTACATCTTTCTTTATGCAAACTGTATATTGTATATCAGTGGGACAATGATCATGACACAAGTTAAGATCTTTGTGTTTGTACATTATGTTGCCCTTTTCAATTAGTTAATTTGATTTGTGACCTGTGAGGATGATGGCATATATGTTCGATGGTGCAGATTTGCATCATCGGCGCATTAATTTGGTGTGTGTACGATGCTACACGCGTGATTAAAAGTTGCATAACTATAACCTAATTAAACTAGTTAATGCTGAAAATTACCGTGGAATGTAACTTTTTTTGTTCGGAGTACAAAAAATTCTACAACGTAGTAGCCAGGGCAAATAACAAGCCAACTTGGCTCGTTAACGCTAACAAGCTAAAAGTGTTGCTCTATCTCATATAAAACATCTATATAGTTTTTAAATTTATTATTTTATTACATAACAAAATGATAGACACTAACTTAATAGATAACTTGGTGATACAAAATTTTGATGTTATTATAAGACTAGGGACTAGTGAAGAAGAACTAAATATATGAAACATAGAGATTTTTAGTACTATGAGCAAAGAGCTTAATTTATGAGCTAAAAGTTCAACTTGGATAGATTCACTAAGACTACAACTTCAAATGATTCGAGTAAGCTTGATACGAGTCAATCCAAGCAAGATTCGAGCTTTTTCTTTCGTCTGCCTAGGCGCGTTCGTTGTAAGAGATAGATAAGTTAACTTATCTGGCACGAAAAACGTAGTGATAGATTAGTATATAATTAATTAATTATTAATTATTAAAAATATAAAATAGATTAATATGATTTTTTAAATAAATTTTCTATAGAAATTTTTTTATAAAAAACACACCGTTTAACCGTTCGGTAAACATATGCCCGAAAAATAAAAGAGTTAAGTTAATTTACCTATGCAGTCTAACGCGGCCCTAGTCATAGCAGAAGAGGCCGAAAGAGCTAAGCAATATCTAACATCTCCACGAATCTCGGTGGGCTCATAGGCCGCGTGCCTTCATTTTGCTTGCTGAGCTTGTTGGGCTGTAGTTTGGTGGGCACTGGGAGGCCAGTCTCTGTGGTTTCCGCTGTTCGCCAAGGCCTATGGGCCACAGCTTTCTTGCCAAGCACCTAGGCCGCGTTCGTTCCCCTCTAATCTAACTTATTCTCCTCGTTTTCGCCGCATGTATCTTGAATATAAACGGTATATTTTTTAAAAAAAAATTCCATTCAAAAAAGTTATTTTAAAAAATCTTAATATATTTTATATTTTTTAATAATTAATTAATTATGTACTAATTTATTAGTACGTTTTCTGTGTCGGGATAAGTTAACTTATCCCCTACTCGACCGAACGGCGAGAAATCTGGATTCGCTCTTCTAGATCGATAACTCACTCACACACAACAGCTCCTTTTTGGTAAAGTTACAAAACAATTTAAATTTTAAATTTTGATAAAAAAAAATCTCACTCACACACAACAGCTCCTTTTTGGTAAAGTTACAAAACAATTTAAATTTTAAATTTTGATTAAAAAAATCTGCCTAGATTTAATCGATTTTTGTCAGTTTCTCAAACGTTTCCGTGAAATCCGAAGATGCAGCTAGTGAGCAATTTTTGATCCAGTATTGGAATTGTGAACCTTGCCTCCACCACACCGGATCAAGAATTTCGATATGAATGAAACTTTCGATATGAATGAAACTATCATGAAGGTACCAGAAAATGGGGATCAAGAACCATTAATTGTTGAAGTTCCTCACGAAAATACGAGGCTAATTTATAATTTGCAATAATTAATGTCACGTGAGCCCCTCTTAAGTTTCTGGCTTAAAAGGCTGCCTGTCGCACAACATCGAATCTGGTTCTGGTGCATGATGTTCTAGTCTATGCATGATGGAACTGAACAAGTCTACTGTTAATATGTATGATTGCTTTGGAGAAAAATGTGCTGCCGATTATGAGTCTTTGCCATCCTACAGAGTGCCATTGACATGCTCACATCCGCCGTCGTTGCATCTCCACATTCTACAGTGTGCTCCATGCATTTTGCCTGCACATTGAAATACTACTGGAATAATACTTGTGGACGGCTTAATGGCGGCCGATTCATGCTTTTCTAGGTACTAGAAAGCGCCATGACCTTATCCTCCTCCACTTCACCGATTATGGGGCGGCCGATATACCAAGTTCAAACCGGTATCCATCTTGTTATAGCTGGAAGTGGCTCTCATCCAAGATTATTTCGCCTGCCACAGGCTCTTGACTCTTGTCCTGTTCTAATATTCTCTAGGCTGTTGATAATTTGATATTACAGGGTCAACTTTTTTTGCATGCTGAAGTGGTAGGCAATGGATTCTTCAAAAGAAAAGAAAAGGTAACAAAATAAGTGGTAGGCAATGAGACATGGGTAGCACTTATCAATGTCAAGCTCTTACAGGAGCATCTATTATTTCATCCATGAAGCCATCCAGAATGTGGTATGGAACAGTGGAGCTTGAAAAAAATTGTGGTCCTTTTGGTGCTGCCTGCACAGTCCCCACATAGTGGGATATATTCCCCCAGCTGAGACCTGCTGAGTGATGTGTCCTTGCCATTTTGCAGGTCGGCTATTCGTAGAGATGAATCTTGCCATCCTAGTGCTGCCAAAGGTGATATAGGCTTTCGTACTTGTCTGTTTGGGTTGCGTTACTGTAAATTCAGAGATAATAACAGTTGGCTACTTGATCACTACATTTTCAGTCATTATCTGAAAAAGAAATTATACAGGATGCTAAGTGCACCTCAGATCCCTGCATTAGTTGACAAAGTTGAACATGTCTTCTCAGCCGACTTTCACGTTCAATTAAACAAGACGATGTTTTTTGTTGTTTGTTCCGATATCTGTATAGTTGAAGGCCATGACGACCTTGACGCTTTCGGTTGGGCAGTTGGACTGTTCGGTGAAAGCACCCCCACAGCATCTCCTGATCTTCTCGAAAATGCAATGGCAACACGATTTTCTCCGTCGTGTGCTCGTGTGCCTGGACGTGGCCAGGATTTTCTCCGTGTGGCTGACCGTCTCCTTCGTGAGCATGCAGTGCAGCCGTAGTGGAGGACGTGTTGTTACTGGGCGTACGTGCTCCCTGTTTCCACGAGAAGCACTAATTCCGTTTCCTCGCAAGTCTGCATGCGATGCTTTTACCACTGACGATCATGGGCAAAAACTGTGTCTATATATACGTGGCCACTTCTGAAACTCTGAAGATCAAGCCGCCCAAGTTAGCACCTTCACCAGCAGCTTTCTTGCTTGGAAATCTCTGGTCTTCGAAGATTCCTGCCCGTCGAGCAAAGAGGTCACATCGCTAGGGCCCTTGCATGATTGCGTACTTTATGATCGATATTGTGATGGCTGCAGAGAATCAATATCTTTTGCCTGTCTTTTTCGCAGGAACATCTACGACTCGAAGCACAGAGAGGAGCAAGGCCACTTTGGTTCCAGGGACCAAAGCGTCGAAGCTGATCTGCATATAGCAAAGTAGAGGTAAGAGCGATTGTGCTTGGTCCATGACATTGCCACGATGCGATAATCTCAATCCCTATATATTTGTGCATTCTGCAAGTGGCTTGACTCCAAACTACTCTGTGTTCTTGCCCTGTGCCTTCCTCTCCATTTGCAGGCTTTGCATTGCAGGAAAAGGATGGCAGCTTCTCATGGAAATGCGATCTTTGTTCTGCTGCTGTGCACCTTGTTTCTCTCGTCCTTTGCATGTGACAGCGGTACATTGTTCTGCTACCCTGCGTTGAGTATTTGTCTGAACCGTATCTACTCTGCTTGTGTATTTTTTTACTGTCACAGTCGTTTGCTTGCCTTCACGAGCATCTTCAGTATATTCCTTGTTCTTCTTGTTTCTGCTGTCAATTTGCACAATTCAAAATTAAGTTTGCAGGTGTTAGCATGGGCTGACGTTATCTTTAATGTATGTTGTGTGAATTCTTGATTTGGAAGCAGGTGGAGTGAAATTTGGTTACACTGGTTCTGTTGGCCCTGCCTACTGGGGAAACCTGAGCTCCAACTTCACTCGTTGCTCGAAAGGAAAGCAGCAGTCGCCGATCAACATCAAGACTAGCGAGCTGGTTCATGACCCGAAAATGGAGCCACTCCATAGGAATTACACCGCTGCAAATGCTACCCTCGTCGACAACATCTTCAACATCGCGGTATGTTTTGTTCTGAAGCAAACCTATTGCACTGAACATTATTGTGCAGTCTTCTGATAGTCGGTTTCTTTTTCTTCAGCTGCGGTGTGGAGACGCTGCAGGGGCTGTGAGCATTAACGGGAAGAAGTACACGCTGAAGCAGATGCATTGGCACTCTCCTTCTGAGCACACCATCAACGGCCACAGGTTTGCGCCTGACTGCAAATAGATCGACGAAATGCATAGGATGGATGCATCATTCTTGCTTGTGGTGATCACAATTCGTCGCAACTTCTTTGGCAGGTTTCCACTGGAGCTCCACATGGTTCACTCCGACGACAATGGCAACATCACCGTTGTGGCCTTCCTCTATCGATTCGGCAGGCCAGACCCGTTCTTCTCACAGGTAAATCACCGATCCTACAAACCACATGCCGTGCATTCGATCATCCAAGCAACCAATTAAGTAGCAACTGAAATTTTTCTTACGTGGTTTCGTTGTTCATGGGTGACAGATTCAGGATAAGCTGGCTCAGCTCTACGCAGAGGGCTGCAAGGCAGAGAAAGGCACCCCGCTTCCTGCCGGATTTGTGAGCATGCTGTCGCTGAGGCAGCACGTGCACATGTACTACAGATACGTCGGGTCACTGACCACGCCGCCGTGCGCCGAGAACGTGATCTGGAACATCCCTGCCAGGGTACATACATAGATACACACGCCTAGCCTCTCCTGGAAGACTCGACCACACTGTACCATGACATGCGACTTGCATTCTCTGAAGTCTGAACTTTGTGAGCACGAACGCTAAATGTTGCAGGTGAGAGAGATGACGCAGCAGCAGGCTGCCGCACTGATGGCTCCCCTGGAGGAAGGGTACCGGCGGAACAACAGGCCGACGCAGCGGACGAACGGCCGCACCGTGCAGCTCTACCACAGGTTCTGGGGGAACAAGAAGTCCCCGTAGGCTGCTGAAGATTGAAGACGCGCCGGCGGCGTCCATCCGGCCGATGGAGATCGGTGCGTGTGTTCTGGGGGGGCGTCCCTTAGCTTGTGTTGTGTCTTGTCCAGCAGTAGTTGTGTTTTCTGGAAGTAATCGTGCATTTGTGGCGTCTAGGTTTGCTTGTCATTAGTTACCGGGCTATACATTGGCCTGGTTTAATTTGCTACCGGTGTTATAACTCTGAAGTTATTTAGAATATGTCATATAGGGCTTTGATTTCTGTTACAAGGGACTTTTTTTTTGTTCATCTTACCAAATGAAGAACAAGTTTCGCGTTGACGCACTGACCCATTTCGAGCTCCAGCTCCTGATCATGCAATTGCCCGTGTGCCGCCGGTGCGCGCTCCCGTACGTGCCGGCGCTAGTGCAGCGGGTGCACGCGGGATGGACGGGAGCTTAGGCGCCTCTTGAACTATAACGCACTCGCGGAGAGAGATTCGTCGCGGCACTGCCGTGCATTGCCCAACCTTGCCGTGTACGCAAGCACGATGCTTTCGGTCTGTTGCTGCGGATGCGCCGTGCGCGGCTCGACCGCGCAATGGCAATCGCTGCGTCGGCTTATTTGCCGCGACTTCGTCCGAGCCAGACGCAAGGAACGTGCAGGCAAACTCGGCTATCAGGGTTGGATCGATACGAGATGGCGAGGAACGTGCAGGCAAACTCGGTAGGCTTGCGAAGCGTCTACCACGTTAACAAGAGGCAAGAACGAGAAAAATTTAGCCAGACTGAAAATGAATTTGGGCTGGTTGGAAAATAAAAAAATATTAACAGAGATGGTTTTTGTATGTTTTGGAGGAAAAAGTAGATGAATTGCGCAAATAAAAATATGGTTTTTGCATGATTTGGAGAAAAATAGATGAGTTTGGCTAGGTTTGAAAATTTGAGCAAAATAACAAATTAGAGGGCCCATCCGGGTTCGAACCGGAGACCTATTGATCTGCAGTCAATTGCTCTACCACTGAGCTATGGACCCAACATGTTATATTTAAGCATCTTTTTTTTAATAGCGTACGTATTACAAAACCATGTGTTATCCTCTCCAAGACAATGAAACAGCGGGGAGGGAATATTACAACTGGGTATGTGTAACCCAATTAGAAATATAATACATATATATGGGTCCTTTTTCTTAGAAATGAACCAAATTTTATATAAGAGTGAAGTGCACCAGCGGTCCCTAAACTTATATGCACATGTCATCTAGATCTCAGAACTCTCAAAATGTATTTTTGGATCCTCGAACTTGTCTGAGGGTGTCATATAGGTCCAAGAAGCTCTAACCCGCTCCGTGGCAT
The DNA here is from genome assembly GCF_000231095.2 of Oryza brachyantha. Taxonomy (NCBI): domain Eukaryota; kingdom Viridiplantae; phylum Streptophyta; class Magnoliopsida; order Poales; family Poaceae; genus Oryza; species Oryza brachyantha. The sequence goes on from NC_023166.2 coordinate 9,867,444, forward strand.
GCCACGGTGGCGTCTACGTGTTGGTGGTGTTACGTGGGTCCCACATGTCAGTTTCTCTCTCTCCTCCTTATTCTTTTCTCTCCCTTCTCGTAGGCGCCACAGTGGCATGCCACGTCAGTGGATGGAGCTGGTCGAAGTGGACCTATATGACACCCTCGGACAATTTCGGGAAATTTCAGGAACCAAAAATGCATTTTGAGAGTTCTGAGACCTAGATGACACATGCATATAAGTTTAAGGACCGCTGGTGCACTTCACTCTTTATATAAAGTCACTCTTCTACATAATAAATAATCTCACCAAATTTAAGAAAAATTTGATTTTTTTTATAGTGTTAACATAAGTTTGAAAGTTTTAGTCTGAGTTTATATATACTAATGGGTTTGAACAACGTGACTCAAATGAGAAATACCCTCTAAATACCCAAAATTCAAATGGATATTATTCATGATTCACGAGGTATGACTTTCTAGATTCATATGGATGCTAATAAATTTAAATTTTTATATATATTGTGATTAATATTTTTATTGTTATTCGATGATAAAAACGTCAAAAGTTTTTAATAATTTTTTTAAATAATACGGTTGGTCAAACACCGCACATATAAATCAAAAAATGAAGTTTTTGTAAAACGAAGGTAGAATTTTTAACTCATACCCTATCCAAATAATATGTCTGGTAATGAATAGCTGCCGGCAGCTCGACACTGCACGACCATATCGAATAGGAAAACACGAAGGATGACGATATTTACGCCGATATGTTTCTCACGATGGATGAAACTCATAGCAAAAACATTTTCAATTTATACAATAAGTAGAGGGCCTAATTTAGTTCCAAATTTTGCAGTTAATATCAACAAATAGTAATTGATGGGGACTCCTATTTTTAATCTAATCCTGTATAAATTGAAATATAACCAATGCATATTCGGTTAAAACTTTAGCATCTATACTGTTAATAAGACTAATAGAGTAAAGTTTAAAAATTACTCCCTCCGTTCCCCAAAAGACCGTATTTTTGGTTTGTGTGCCGGAAGTTTGATCATTTATCTTATTTAAAAGTTGATAAAAAAATCAAACAATAGCAACCGTCTTTAAATTTTAAAGATATTAATTGTAATAAGTATTGCAAAAAGAAATTAAATAGGACAAAGAGTGAAATATTATATGTAAAACTGAAAAATAGACTTATTTTAGGACAGAGGATAACAACTATCTTTATAAAACTACCACTGTGCTGCGAATTTCGCTAAGAATTTCATGAAACTACAACAATAGATACAATATTTTTTAAAAAAACAACAACTTTATATTTTTGACAAGTTTACCGATATGTTGCAAATCGATGCCGTATGTCCTACATACGTAGAGGATAAAAATGCATTTTTCAATAATAATTTCCTATCATCGTATTTTTTTTGTGAAATACTGTTAAAGTTTTAGCAAAATAATACAGTTTTGACCATCCAATTTTTTTAAAAAAATCTCATATACGTCAAGTTATCGTTTCCATATGGCAATGTAACCCGTTTATTTCCACCTCTCTTCCTTCCCTTGGATCAGATAGGAAATCCTGAAGAGAAGCAAGCAACGGACTGAGCAACTAGCGGGAAAGCGTATATGTTTTCTTGCTTCATAAACTCCCCAAATGGACAAAAAAAAATAGTACTAGCGTATTTGGTGCAGTGCTAAGAGCATCTCCAAGAGATGTCCAAAGCTAATCCTAAAAGCTAAAATTTAAGAAATATGTCACAAAACACCTCATTACACTCAGAAAATACCGATGCCTGCCTGCAAACTATAAGAGCATCTCCAATGCTTGGGTGTTTAAATAGGTGCTAAAAAGATAATTAAGTTAAGCACCATGCAGTAGAGTCTAATGGTCCAATGCAATAAAATAAAATGGGTGCTTAAAATACTGAAGGTTTGTTTGTAGCACTCATACAAGCACTAGAACGTTCTAACCCATCTACAGTCAAGCACCGGATAGTTGTCTACTACTATGCACTACTATGCCGGTCCAAGAAAAATAAAATATCAAGCAACAGAGCTAGAGCTAAATGCACTAGCAGCTCACCTCGAGTAGTCTCCTTCCTCTTAACTTCTCCCTGGCTTATCTTGTCCTCCTCTCCTCCTATAGACCCAATGCTAGTACTTCTTCTTCAAGAGCTAGATTTGCTTCCCCACAGCTTCGTTCCACATCTTGTTGTTCTTCATGAGCTAGATTTGCTTTCCCCCAGCTTCGTTCCACATCTTGCTGTGCACTCACCACCGGCGACCGGAGTCAAGAACGATGGTACTGCAGTAATGCGGCCGTTGTGGCCGAGACCGGCGGCTGGCAGATGGGCGGGGGTCGCCGGAGTGGGGCCCACGACCATCAGCGAGGCCTCCATGGAGCAGAGCAAGAGCTTTGTCAAGGCCTTGTAGGTATTGAAAGTGCATCTAGACCCCTAATTTGTTTTGATGATTAATGATAATCAAATGATGAGGACTAATGACGTGTGTGAGAATGTGAAGGTATAAATAATTCTCATGAAAAAGTTGTTGTTGCGCCGCCCACGTGAAAAGAGAAGTCTAGTCAGTATATTCGTGTTGGCGTGTGTATTTACTTTGAATTTGAGTCAACTAGGAATGCCGTACTATAAAGAGAGGTGTGCAAATGAAATCTAGGAATGAATCCGGTGCTCAGAAATATTTTTGAAGTGAATCTTTTGCTATCTTTTTGAAGTTGTGCTGAAATTTACGGAAGTTCCGAAGGTACTGTCGGAACTTCCGAAGGGGCCAGAATCAGTTCTGTAAGATTCACGGAAGTTCTGAAGGAGACCTTCAGAAGTTCTGAAGGGGTCAGAATCGGTTCTGTAAGATTCACGGAAGTTTCGAAGGAAACCTTCGGAAGTTCCGAAGGGGCCAGAATCGGTTCTGTAAGATTCACGGAAGTTCTGAAGGAGACCTTCAGAAGTTCCGAAGGGGTCAGAATCGGTTCTGTAAGATTCACGGAAGTTCCGAAGGGGCCAGAATCGGTTCTGTAAGATTCACGAAAGTTCCGAAGGAGATCTTTGGAAGTTCCGAAGGAGCCTGAATCGGTTCTGTAAGATTCACGGAAGTTTCGAAGGTCTTGACCGGAACTTCCGTTGACTTGACTTTTCACAGTTGACTTTGAAATTTCTAAGTGTTGAGGGCTGCTATTTTGAACTGACCGGAAGTTCCGAATGAGACCTCCGGAAGTTCCGAAGAAGGAATCTTTTGCCCCCAACGAGCAGAAATTGAGAGGGGGGTATAAATACCCCCCAACCCCTCAAGCTAGGGGTGCTGCTTCACGTGTTCATCTCTATGCCCTTGGCTTGCTTTTCTTGAGATTCACTTTGAGTCTTGCTTTCTCACTTCCTCCTCTCCACGGATCTAAGTGATTTGGATTTTGTGTGTGTGAGAGTTGGTTGTTTTGAGTTGGTTTGAGTGCTTGGTGTTGACTTCGTGAGAAATTTCGTGAGCACTAGATTCATCCCAAGATCTCCTTACTAGCTTGTTACTCTTGGTGTTTGAGGACACCTAGACGGCTAGGCGTCGTTCCTCGAGCCACCGAAGCTCTTGTGGTGCGCCGGGAAAAGGTTTGTGAAGGTTGGATCTCACCTCCGAAAGGGAAGAGATACCTCGAGTGAGGGGGAGTGCATGAGTGCAACCCTGAGGAAAGGGTTGTGGAACCCGGCTCAAGTTTGTGCTCCTCAACGGAGAGTAGAATACCCTCAAGGATTGAAACTTCGGTAAAAGTCTCTGTCTACACATGTGGTGAAATCTCTCTAACTTGTTATTTAAGCTTTGCTTTTCGTTGCCGCGCGTACTCTAGTTGCTGTTTGTGCAAAGCTTGGAGGTGCTTTGCTTATTTGAGCTTTGGTTGGCTAGATCTACTCCTTTCTCGTTCTAGATCTGGTGTTGGCGGAAGTTCCGAAGATCAACGGAACTTCCGAAGGCCGGAAGTTCTAAAGCCACTGACCGGAACTTCCGAAAGTCTCAGCTTCCGCTTTTTAGGTTTAATTTTTTAAATCGCCTATTCACCCCCCTCTAGGCCTTGATATACTCTTTCAATTGGTATCAGAGCCTAATCTCCTTATTAGGCTTTACCGCTTGGAGAGATCATGTCGGGAGAGAGGAAGGGTGATGATGCGATTATTCCTCATGGTCGAAGCGATGATTACTCTGTCGTCAGGCATAAATACTTCACATCTACATCCTATTCCTCTTATAGCGGAAGAGCACCATACTTCAATGGTACGGAGTATGCCGCTCGGAAGCATAGGATGAAGATGCACTTAAAGTCTATTAACCCATCTATTTGGAGGATAGTCGAAAATGGCTATGTTTTCCATAATCCAACCGCACCCACCGAAGAAGATGACAAGAATGAGCATAAGAATGCTCAAGCCACCAATGCATTGCTTAGTGCATTGAGTTCAAGTGAGTTCAACCGGGTCGATGGGATCGAGAGCGCCAAGAAAATTTGGGACACCCTCCGCAATGTCCATGAAGGCACCGACGGGGTGCGTGAATCCAAGGTGAAAATCTTGAAGGGACAATTGGAGAGCTTCGTGTTGAAGCCGGAGGTGACCCCAAGTGAGATTTACGACCGGTTGAGCAAGATCGTCAACGAGATCAAGGGACTTGGGTGTAAGGACCTGACGGATAGTTATGTTGTGAAGAAGATGCTCCGGACCATCACACCAAGGAACTCAACCTTGGTAACTCTCATACGTGAGCGTGCCGACTTCAACACCTTGACACCTCATGACGTGCTTGGGCGAATCCTCGCTCATGACTTGATGGAGCAAGAATCCAAAGATGCTTGCAACTTCATCTCTCAAGGCTCAACACCGAAGAAACAAGACAGCCTTGAAAGCCGTCAAGGAGGCCGAGGTTGATGAAGAGTGTACTTCTCAAGCCGAGTATGACATGGCATTGTTCATCCGGCGGCATGGGAAGTACATGAGCAGAAGCGGCTTCTTCAAGTGAGACGCCTCCAAGTCAAGCTTCGGCAAGTCAAGGGGAATGCACTCATCACGCAAGAGTTTCGAGTGTGGTGAAACCGGGCACTTCATCACCCAGTGCCCTAAGCTCGATGACGACAAGAAGAAGAAAAAGAAGGAGAGGCACTTCAAGAAGAACAAGGGCAAGCATGGGAAGAAGGAGGAAAGGAGGCAAGCTCATATCGGTGATGAGTGGACCTCCGACTCCCAGGGCAACTCAAGTTCAAGTGATGAAGATGGAATGGCAACCGTCGCCATCAAGTCTTCACCACCACCGCCACCAACCCTCTTCAGCTATGATAGCAACAATGACGCTCCTTTTTGTCTTATGGCAAAAGAGCGTAAGGTATCACCTTTCTTAAAATTATTTAGTCATGACTTGATTGATGAAATTTGTGGGAGTGATGATGATAAGATTGAAGATGAGTTGGTCGATGAGCTAAGCAAGGAGTCCTTGCCAACCATGTATGAATTGCTTGACACTATTGAGGGTCAAGAGTCCCTTCTCGAGAAGCAAGAGGATATGCTCATTCGTGAGAAAGAGCGTAACGTTGAACTCGAGAGTGAACTCACTAAGGAGAAAAAGAGATATGCGACACGTGTGCGTCTTTACAAAGACACCAAGGACTTATGCTCACTACTTGAGGAGTCAAATGCAAAGCTTCTAGAGAAAGTGGAAAGCTTGGAAAAGGCATACCACTCTCTAGAGGATAAGCTTGACACAATCAACAAGTGTTCACCCTCCCTTAGTGAGATATCTAAAAACTCAAAGAAGTCAAGCAATGAGCCATGTGTTAAATGCAAGGACCATGACCTTGATGCTTGCACCTCAAACGCCAAGGCCGTGAAAGCCTTGACCGCTCGAAATGAGAAGCTCATGGGGTTACTCAACAACGGGCTTCTCAAGTGCCACGTGGGTAGTAAGGCCCTAAAGTAGTACCTCAGGTACCAACGTGACAACCACAACCGTGAAGGCCTTAGATACATTCCTCCACCTAAGGGAAGAGTTGATAGGAGTGTGATGATCAAGAAGATCAAAGGGCTTGACAACTTTGTCAAGGCCAAAAGTATCCTCCCTATTACTCATATGCCTCATTGTTCATTTGACACATCTTATGTTCTTAGGAGGAATGCCAATGGTCGTGTTGTGGCTCGCTATGTTGGTCCTCGGGACAAACATATTTCTATCAAGAGAGCTATTTGGGTGCCAAAAACACTTGTCACTAACATGAAAGGGCCCATGCAAGTATGGGTACCTAAAGCAAGAAGTTGAACTCTTGTAGGAATATGTCTCCGGTGGAAGGAGTTAGGTGATCGATAGCGGTTGCACCAACCACATGACCAGAGAAAAGTCGATGTTCTCATCTCTTGATGTAAATGGATCCTCTCAAGAGAACATCGTCTTTGGAGAACTTGGTAAGGGAAAGGTCGTTCGATTGGGTAAGATTGCAATCTCCAATGACCTCTCTATCTCAAACGTTCTTTTAGTAAAATCTCTAAATTACAATCTTCTTTCCGTTTCTCAATTATGCAAGCTTGGATATAATTGTCTATTTACCGATGTGGATGTGACCGTTTTTAGAAGGAATGATTCCTCCGTGGCTTTTAGAGGTGTTCTCAAGGGCAAGCTTTATCTTGTTGACTTCTCTTCGAAAGAAGCGAACCTTGAGACATGTCTAGTGGCCAAGTCCAACATGGGGTGGTTATGGCATCGGAGACTAGCCCATGTTGGAATGAGAAATCTTCACAAACTTCTAAAAGGGGATCACATTGAAGGACTAACAAATGTACATTTTGAGAAAGATAGGGTGTGTAGTGCATGTCAAGCCGAGAAACAAGTTAGAGTGCGACACCTCGTCAAGAATATGATGACCACCACAAGACCTTTGGAGCTTCTACACATGGACCTCTTCGGGCCGATTGCTTACATAAGCATCGGAGGTAACAAATATGGTCTTGTAGTGGTAGATGATTTTTCACGTTACACTTGGGTTTCTTTTTGCATGACAAGAGTGAGACACAAGAAATATTCAAAAAGTTTGCAAGAAGAGCCCAAAATGAGTTTGATGTCAAGATCAAGCAAATCCGAAGTGACAATGGTGGTGAATTTGAAAACACCAACATTGAAGAATATCTTGATCATGAAGGCATCAAGCATGAGTTCTCCGCTCCCTACTCCCCACAACAAAATGGTGTAGTAGAGCGGAAGAATAGAACACTTATAGAGATGGCGAGGACCATGTTAGATGAGTACAAGACGTCGGACCGGTTTTGGGCCGAAGCCGTCAACACCGCATGTCACGCCATCAACCGGTTGTATCTCCATCGCCTTCTAAAGAAGACTTCCTATGAGCTTCTTACCGGTAACAAACCGAACATCTCATACTTTCGAGTCTTCGGTAGTAAGTGTTTTATTCTTAACAAGAAGGCAAGAGCATCCAAATTTGCACCTAAAGTGGATGAGGGGTTCTTGCTTGGCTACGCGTCAAATTCGTGTGCATACCGTGTTTTCAACAAGACCTCCGGTGTTGTTGAGATCGTGCGTGATGTGACGTTTGACGAAACTAACGGCTCCCAAAAGGAGCAAGTTGATTCTCATGTGCTAGATGAAGAAGAAATACTGTACGAAGCTATACGGAGGATGGCTATTTGGGATGTACGTCCTCAAGTGTCAAATAGAGATGACCCTTCTTCATCAACACATGTTGAGCCATCAACATCACAAGTGCAATAACCGCCGTCACCAACAATCCATGAGCAAGATGAAGAAAGCCGTGAAGATGTACCACAAGTACCACATCCAAGAGTTCATCAAAGCATCCATCGTAACCACCCCACCGACAACATTCTTGGTGATATAAATAAAGGGGTAACAACTCGATCTCGTGTCGCAAATTTTTGTGAACATTACTCGTTTGTTTCCTCTATTGAGCCACTTAGGGTGGAAGAGGCACTTGAAGACGCCGATTGGATGATGGCCATGCAAGAAGAACTCAACAACTTCACACGCAATCAAGTGTGGTCGCTAGTAGAGCGATCCTAACAAAACGTGATTGGTACAAAATGGGTCTTCCGCAACAAACAAGACGAAAACGGCGTTGTTACACAAAACAAGGCAAGGTTAGTGGCGCAAAGTTTCACACAAATCGAGATACTTGATTTTGGTGAAACTTTCGCGCCGGTTGCTAGACTTGAGTCAATTCGGAGATTACTTGCTTATGCAACTAACCATGACTTCAAGCTATACCAAATGGATGTGAAGAGTGCCTTTCTTAATGGGCCTATTAATGAGTTGGTATATGTAGAACAACCGCCGGGCTTTGAAGACCCCAAGTACCCAAATCACGTGTACAAGCTTCACAAGGTGCTCTATGGGCTTAAGCAAGCTCCTAGAGCATGGTATGAATGCCTTCGTGATTTTCTTGTGAAAAATGGCTTTGAAATAGGCAAAGCCAACACCACTCTCTTTACTAAAAGACATGGGAAAGATTTATTTGTGTGCCAAATATATGTTGATGACATTATATTTGGTTCTACTAACCAAGCTTTTAGTGATGAGTTTAGTAGGATGATGACTAAGCGCTTTGAGATGTCCATGATGGACGAATTGAAGTTCTTTCTCGGTCTTCAAATCAAGCAATTAAAGGAGGGAACATTCATTTGCCAAACCAAATATGCTAAGGACATGCTCAAGAAGTTTGATATGGAGAATGCCAAACCGGCCCGTACACCCATGCCTTCAAATGGGCATCTTGACCTCAACGAGCAAGATAAAGACGTCGACCAAAAGGTATACTGTTTCATCATTGGATCCTTGCTTTATCTTTGTGCATCTAGGCCGGACATTATGCTTAGCGTATGTATGTGTGCAAGATTTCAAGCCGCTCCCAAGGAATGTCACCTTGTGGACGTTAAGAGAATCCTTAGATATATAGTTCATACACCTAATCTTAGTCTTTGGTATCCTAAGGGCGCACGGTTTAATCTCATTGGTTATTCCGATGCGGATTATGCCGAGTGCAAGGTGGATAGGAAGAGCACATCAGGAACTTGTCAATTCTTGGGTAGGTCCCTTGTTTCTTGGTTTTCCAAGAAGCAAAACTCTGTCGCCCTATCCACCGCCGAGGCGGAATACGTTTCGGCAGCGAGTTGTTGTGCTCAATTGCTTTGGATAAAGCAAACTTTGCAAGACTATGGCCTAAATGTGAGTAAAGTGTCCCTTCTATGTGACAATGAGAGTGCCATCAAAATTGCCAACAATCCTGTCCAACACTCTCGCACAAAACACATAGATATCCATCACCACTTCCTAAGAGATCACTCCACTAAGGGCGACATAGAAATTTCTCATGTGGGAACCGAAAAACAATTGGCGGATATTTTTACCAAGCCCTTAGATGAAAATAGGTTTTGTGCCTTACGGAGTGAGCTAAATATCTTGTATTCTCGAAATGTGGCTTGATATGTTGCATGCATGCATAGCACATTGTGACAAATTGCTTATTCAATTCATGAATGATCACTAGTCACTCTTGTGTGCATAAATTGAATCTATGTGCTTTTGAAGTTTCATTTTGTGTAAATGTTGGTTCTAGCACAATTCACATGGATTCATACATGCCCTTTCTAGGAAGGGTAATATGCATGTGCATATTTTATCTCATGCTTCAATATGATAAATTGCAACTTGATATGAATGTTTGTGGTTTAGCTAGTTGCATTCTCATAATGGATCAATGTGTTTCAATCTAACTTATCCAAGTCATCAAAATGTTTTTGGTCGAGTCTTCCCTTCAAAAAATAAGTTTTAGAGTCCTCCTGGAATCTTCGGAAGTTCCGATCAGGATAACCGGAAGTTCCAGAGATCTTACAAAACGGAATTCCACCTCATCGGAAGTTCCGGTCAGCCTGAACGGAAGTTCCGAAGCCTCAAAATTCGGTTCTATACCTTTGTCGGAAGTTCCGGTGAAGGGGACCGGAACTTCCGAAGGGGCCTCCAAGTATATAAAGGGGGAGGCCGTGGGGAGGGTAAAAGTTTTTCACTTTTTACCTCTCTCCCATGGTTCTAACCCTAGTTCTTCACCCTTCACCAAAAACTAGGGCTAGATCCAAATTCTTTGGAGGCTTCCTTCACTCCACGTGGTGTGGAGGCGGATTTGAGGCCTTCAAGGGACGATTCTCATCAAGTTCTTCACAAGTTCATCGTCTCAAGGTATTTTCTTCGGTTTCTCTTTGGTTCTTCCTCAGATCTACATGCCTTGGGACAATGCCTTTGGATTCCGCTTGGTAGAACCATAGATCCGTGGTTATAGAGTACTTTCCTAGAGTTTATTCATAGTTTCCACGGTTGAATCATGCAAATCTTGGGTTTTGGGGTTCGGGTTTGAACTCCTTCGGAAGTTCCGAAGGGCTGACCGGAACTTTCGGTTATCGGAAGTTCCGACGGCTACTTCAAAAGTTTCGAAGAGGATTCAACCCCGAGCACCATCTCATGCTTTGCATTCCTAGAGTCCTCTAATCCTTATTTTCTTGTTCTTGTTTGTGTGAAAGGATCATGGCTCTAACAAAGAAGTTTTCCAGTAGGCAAAAGGGAAAGAGGGTTCGCACTCCCACCTCCTCCTTAGAGAATGCCACTAACAGTGATTGGTCTCCCAGCGACCATGAGCACGTCCCTCAAACAGAGAGGGTGAATCTTGGAGGAAGGTTGCCAGAAAGAAGAGCCACAGCCAAGGTGCCAGCAGGGTGCTTTGATCCAACCAGACAGGGTTTTCATACTGGGGACGTGGTTGGTCCCCTGTATATTCACATGCCAGTTGGCAACAGAGGCAGTGCACCAACTGGAACAAGAAGGTGGAAGATCTTGTGAGGGCCAAATCTCAGAGTGGGCCAGATGCGACAACGTCTGACTCAGATAGTCGCTTCCGGACCAAGTTTCAGCAGGACTTCTATGAAACATTGATCATGACAATGCAGCACAAGACTGTCCCCATGCAGTGGATAGACTGGGATGGTCTGCGCCGGCTGGATGTTCCCGTGGTCAATGAGATCATCAGCATCTGCAGGCGTATATACCTCTTAGAGATCATGGAACTTGAGCATGATTGGTGTGAGGAAATAATAGCTCAGTTCTATGCCACAGTGTACTTTGGAGGACCTGAGGGAAACATCATGTTTTGAATGACACAGGGAAGGTGGTACAATATCACCTACAATGACTTTGTGGTCCTTTTCGGCTTTGATAAGTACTCTGTCGACATCTACAACAAAGTGCACAGCGAAGATGTTCTTGCTGATGGGATGTTGTCCCGTATGTATATTCCTGGAGGCAGTCCAAACTTGGGGGCAGTAAAAGGACTCAAGCCTACCTTTGTCTATCTCAATAGGATGTTGAGTAAGACCCTTACTCCCAAGGATGGTGATGCTAGCCACATCAACTCCTGTATTCGCAACATTCTTCGCAGGATGAGGCTCCGAAATCTCTTTAATGTGCCTAGGTTCATTTGGGATGAAATATGCAATACCTCTATCTCTCATAGAAATGGTCTAGGCTACTCTCCTTACATTATGATTGAGATTGTCACCGAGACCACCTTTGTCAAGGAAGTCAAGCACACCAAACTTGGTCTTCGCCTGGATCAGCCAATCTATGAGTCTGGAGGAGAGGGGGAGCAAGAAGGCACCAGTCAGGCTGGTGGTTCTAGCCAGGCTGGCGGATCCTGACAGCGTGACATTCCTACTTCCCGGGGTCACGCCAAAGCTTCGAGTCAGCAAAAGTCCTCATCCTCAACCAAGTTCCTAAAGAAGATTTTCAACATCTGTTCCTCCAACCACAGCATTCTTATCAAAGAAAGGAATGCAAGAAAGAAGAACACTCAGAGGTTGAAGGAGATCTAGAAGCATCTCAACTTGCCACATTCTGATACGGATCTAAAGGCCAAGTGAGTGAGCCAGAGGAATGGCAGTGGGAGTCTGAAGAGGAGTTTGATCCTGAGACACATGCACCCCATAACTGAGTTCTCACCATGTTCCTTCACTTCTTCTCTTTTTGTTGTCTTGATGCCAAAGGGGGAGAAGTAGTCTATCTTCTATCCTCCTTAGTGTCGAGTTGGTTGAAACACTTGAACTATTTGCATTGCATAGCATTCATCGAATTATCTGCATCACATGTTTAATGTGCATTGTCCATGTAGTGGAACACTTGCTAGTTTCTATTTGTTTAAGACTATGTGATGTGATGTAATATTATTTGTGAGCTTGCTATTTCTATTGCTATATCTATTCTTGTTCACATTTGTGCTTAACTGTGAGATGCAAGGTGTAAGGGGGAGTTACTCCATGCGTATAATGTATATCTTAAGGGGAGCTCAATCTTTACTTTGTGTCAAAATTTCGTCAATTTTATTCAAATATCTCTTGTTAATCAAATGGTTGTCATCAATCACCAAAAAGAGGGAGATTGAAAGTGCATCTAGGCCCCTAATTTGTTTTGGTGATTAATGACAATCAAATGATGAGGACTAATGACGTGTGTGAGAATGTGAAGGTATAAATAGTCCTCATGGAAAAGTTGTTGTTGCGCCGCCCACGTGAAAAGAGAAGTAAAGTCGGTATATTCGTGTTGGCGTGTGTATTTCCTTTGAATTTGAGTCAACTAGGAATACCGTACTATAAAGAGGGGTATGCAAATAAAATCTAAGAGTGAATCCGGTGCTCGGAAATATTTTTGAAGTGGATCTTTTGCTATCTTTTTGAAGTTGTGCTGGAATTTACGGAAGTTCCGAAGGAGCCAGAATCGGTTCTGTAAGATTCACGGAAGTTCCGAAGGTCTTGACCGGAACTTCCGTTGACTTGACTTTTCATAGTTGACTTTGAATTTTCTAAGTGTTGCGGGCTGCTATTTTGAACTGACCGGAAGTTCCGAAGGAGACCTCCGGAAGTTCCGAAGAAGGAATCTTTTGACCCCAACGGACAGAAATTGAGAGGGGGTATCCCCCAACCCCTCAAACTAGGTTTGCTGCTTCACATGTTCATCTCTATGTCCTTGGCTTGTTTTTCTTGAGATTCACTTTGAACCTTGCTTTCTCACTTACTCCTCTCCACGGATCTAAGTGATTTGAATTTTGTGTGTGTGAGTTGGTTGTTTTGAGTTGGTTTGAGTGCTTGGTGTTGACTTTGTGAGAAATTTCGTGAGCACTAGATTCATCCCAAGATCTCCTTGCTAGCTTGTTACTCTTGGTGGTTGAGGACACCTAGACGGCTAGGCGTCGTTCCTTGAGCCACCGAAGCTCTTGTGGTACGCCGGGAAAAGGTTTATGAAGGTTGGATCTCACCTCCGAAAGGGAAGAGATACCTCGAGTGAGGGGGAGTGCATGAGTGCAACCCCGAGGAAAGGGTTGTGGAACCCGGCTCAAGTTTGTGCTCCTCAACGGAGAGTACAATACCCTCAAGGATTGGAACTTCGGTAAAAAGTCTTCGTCTACACTTGTGGTGAAATCTCTCTAACTTGTTATTTAAGCTTTGCTTTTGGTTGCCGCGCGTACTCTAGTTGCTATTTGTGCAAAGCTTGGAGGTGGTTTGCTTATTTGAGATTTGGTTGGCTAGATCTACTCCTTTCTCGTTCTAGATCTGGTGCTGTCGAAAGTTCCGAAGATCAACGGAACTTCCGAAGGCCGGAAGTTCCAAAGCCACTGACCGGAACTTACGAAAGTCTCAGCTTCCGCTTTTTAGGTTTAATTTTTTAAATCGCCTATTCATCCCCATATAGGCCTTGATATACTCTTTCAGGTATGTCGCCAGTATTTTTTTCCATCCCAAATCCCTTGCGGGCACACGAGGAGGGGGAAATGTATTCTCCGGAAGATTATAACTCCCTGTGACACACCGAATGTACTGAAATTTGAGCATGGTTTTTCCAAAAAAAAAAATGGAACTTCCATATAACGGTAGAAAGACTCGCATTGTTTCTGTTTGTTTAAAAACCTTGCAGCTTCCATTGCAGTCATATGTCCGCATTTGTTTTCACATGTTGGTTTAAGTTTTTGAAGCAGTACCTATTGTTTTCTTTCCAGGTTTTGTATTGGCCGGTGAGGGATTTAAAGGGAATAGCAAGGAGTGAATCATTACACATTTGCTATCGGAGTTGGAACAGATGATGTTCGAGGTCGCTTGCTGCTTCGTTGGGTGCTTGGTGAAGCTGATGATACCTTGTGATTTTGTGGGAGAGGGGCAGCAAATTCTTGCTGCGGTGAACAGATATCTGCTACCTTATTTGTTGAATGAGAGCCCAACAGATCCATGAAGCTAGTGTCCGTGTAGGACTCCATCGAGATGGTGCTTTGTGAAGTGCGTGAGCGGCTCCCAAACGTTCTTTGAGAATTATTGATATGGGGTTATTTATTTGGCTTTCAAGAATGATTTTTAAATTTACTGAATGTTGTGATTGTTCGTTGAACTTTTAGTTTTGTGGCTAATTTATAGGGTTGTTGGTTTGCTGTGTGATTTGCTTCAAGTTTGTTGGATGGCCCTGTGATATTGGTTTGTTGCATGATTTGCTGTGTGATTTACTATCCGGTTGACTTGTTTGTTGCGGCAGACGTCGATGCTAGCACATGCTTTCAAAATTTGTTGGTAACGAGTTTAGAGCCTGGTGAGGCATCAACACCGCACGGAACAGCAACCCCATTTGAGAAGCGCCCTATCCATCCGACGTGGCAAAAAAATCAGATTTTTTTTATAGAAGTGTTCCCCTAAGCACCTGCGTTAGGGGTGGCCTAAGAACAACAAGAGAACACCTCATTACACTCCCCCGGCAAGCCGCGCCTCCCCCAACCACTCAACCCACCAGGCACCAACGGTACTCGCCGCCGTTCCCACACCACACGGCGGACCTTTTCAAAATCTCCACGCCTTTGGCGCCTCCCCTTTAAATCGACTCGTACTTCCGCCTCTCGCTTCTCACAAGTTTCTTACAAGTCACAAGACAGACCAGCTGCCACGAATGCCACACCTCAATCTGGACTCCCTCTTCTGCGGCGGCGGCGGCGAGGTGGGATCGAGGGTGGTGTGCGAGACCATCGCGCTCCCCGGCTGCTCTGACGACGGAGGCCGAGGTGATGCCAACGCTCACGCCAACGATGCCGACGCACCGGCGGAGTCGCGCTGTGTACGGGTAGGCGATGGCGCCGCGTGGGCGGAGTTGGCCGGTGCGGTGCTGGAGAGGGGTCGCTCCACCAAGGGTAGATCTAATCCCAAGGCCGCGGCGGCGGCGTCTGCGAAGGGGAAGGGCGGGTCAAGGCCGTCGGCCGAGTCGAGGGGGCTGCCGATCGGCAAGGTGGTCGTCGTCATAGGCGGTCTACCGGCGGGAAAGATGGTTGCGCAGAAGCGGCGCTCGCCATGCCTTGGCCGCGGCTGGTGCCGGCCGGCGGCAGGGTCCTGCAGGATCTTCGCGAGCGAGGCCGTGGAGACGGATCCTGGGTCCCCGAAGGTGTCCTGCTTTGGGGCCGTACACTCGGAGAGGCGGGCGGCGACGGCGACGGCTCCAGCTCTTGCGCCGGCCGTGGAGGACGAGGAGAGGAGCAGCGGGTGCTGGGCGAGCGTGGCTGCCGCACTGCATCATCTATGCCATCCCAACAATCCGCCCGAGTGTGAATTGGAGGCCAGCGAGTCGAAGGCCATCGCACCGGCGCCACCGTCGGTCACCGCTCTTTCGCCGCCGCGACCGCTAGCGGTTAAACTGGGAGAAGTGAAGCGCCTTGCTTCGCGGCGGTGGCCTGAGACCATGGCAGGACCAGTCTCGGCATGAATCCGACATATCCACGCTAGCCGAGGCAAACAACCAGCAATTCTACTAGTACTTGGAACGGCATCTTCCCGTGCTAATGTCCATTTGTTAACTCTGAAAAAAAAAGTCTCTTTTAACTTCTTTCGCTTGTGCATGTGTGATAGTCCTAATCTTCTTTCTTGAGCATGCTGCTCCTCGTACCTTGTGTTGTCGATGTTCGATTCTAAATCAATCACTATAATGTACTACTAGTATTATCTTGAGATGGTCCATTCCAAATTTCCAATCAGACTAATAAAGCACTCATCTGAAAAACTAAAAAATCGTAAACTTTGTGGGCTCGCACGCGAGACTAAAAAGCCCAAACAATTGGTACTCGTATACCCAGAAGGAACTGGCCCAACACTTTGCATCCGTACGATCACAGCGGGGCACTCTGACACTGTGCTACACGGGCCGCGCCACTTTTTTTTCGATCTGCGGGCCTTCTGCAGTTTCGCGGCAACGGGCACCACCACCGCACCAAACCTTCCGCCGGATTCGACCGTTGGAACGCTACCAGCATCGCCG
The DNA here is from genome assembly GCF_000231095.2 of Oryza brachyantha. NCBI lineage: Eukaryota > Viridiplantae > Streptophyta > Magnoliopsida > Poales > Poaceae > Oryza > Oryza brachyantha. The sequence continues at coordinate 9,883,814 of NC_023166.2, forward strand.
CGCAGCGCACGAGAAAATTAAAAAGAAAAGCCCAAATCTGCAGCGCCACGGCCACCGCCCTCTCTCTCGATGACCGTTGCACGCACAGTCACTCGCGTTCAAACACCACAAAACGCCCACTCCCCTGAGCCGGTCAAGCATAGACGTTGGCACTGGTCAAGAGAGAGCGAGAGGGTGGAGAAGGCATCGCCGTGAGAGAGGGAAGCGGGGGAGGGAGAGGTGGTTGGTTTCTTTGCTCGCCGTCGCTGTCGCCGTTCGCCGTGACGAATGGGGTGCATCTCCTCGAAGCTGCTCCCGCCCGGGCCGGGCGACGCGAGGGGGGGAAGGGGCGGGCGCGCCACCGTGCGTGGCCGCGTCGACCATGTGGTGTCGCTTACTTCCACTACCTACGGGGTGCTCGACCTCCACCCCAAGCACGCGGCGGCTGCGGCTGCTGCTGCGGCGGCTGCGGCGGCATGCCAGGAAAAGGGGCAGGAGACTCAGCCGCCGCAGGAAGACAAGCCGATAAGCAGGGAGTGGAAGCGCGCGCGGCCGCCGCCCCTCGTGGTCCCGAGCGCCAAGAAGCCGGCGCCCGCGGCGGCTAAGCTGGATTCCGGCTTGGAGGTTATCAACGCGTGGGAGATTATGGCCGGGCTGGAGGACGCTGAAGCCGCGGCCGAATCGCCGGCGAAGAAGCCGGCCAAGGCGCCGAGTCGTTGGTCGCCGGCCAGGGTCATCGCCATGGCCCTGCCGTCGCCCAAGAAGTCGGCAACTAAGCGGATGAACACGCCGGGAAAGGAGAACAGTCCACTGCAGCGCTGCTCCGGGAACAACAACAAGGCCGGAGATGTTGAGGTCGACAGAGTGCTCCGGCCGTACAATTCGATCGACAACTCAAAATTGCTCAGGGCGTCGAAGAGATTTTCCCCGGCGAGCGCCAGGATCGTCCGGAAGGCCGGGCCGCCCGAGACTGGCGGCGGAATGTCGTCGTCGCGGCGGAGCCTGAGCCCGCTGTTCGACCCGGAGCTCCTGGCGTCCATCGAGCGCGAGCTGTCGGAGGAAGGCGCCCACATCAAGCGGATGGTCGGGTCGGATAAGCCCAAGCACCCGAAGGCGGCGCCTCCGGCGATGGTGGCCGAGGGGAAATGCCCGCCCGGCGGCGCCGACGCGGTCGTCCTGTACACCACCACCCTCCGCGGCATCCGCAGGACATTCGAGGAGTGCAACGCGGTGCGCGCGGCGATCGAGGCCCACGACGTGAAGGTGATCGAGCGTGACGTGTCCATGGACTCGGGCTACCGCGAGGAGCTGCGGCTGCTGCTGGGCGGCCGGGAGGTGCGCGTGCCGGCCGTGTTCGTCCGTGGCCGGCACGTCGGCGGCGCGGCCGAGGTGACGAAGCTGGAGGAGGAAGGCAAGCTCAAGGCGCTGCTGCAGGGCCTCCCTCGTGCGCGTGTCTGGTGCGCTGGCTGCGCCGGCGTTCGGTTCGTCATGTGCCGGGACTGCAACGGCAGCCGCAAGGTGCGCGTGGACGGCGAGCGGAAGGAGACGGTCCAGTGCGGCGAGTGCAACGAGAACGGCCTCGTCCGCTGCCCCATATGCTCGTGAAGTGAAGGTATTGCGGCAATGAGATCTCGCGATCGCCATGAATTGTGGTTTGACGAAAGTAGTAGAGCAATTCGTGTCATGTTGGGTTGATTTGCCTGTCTACCCGGCTGGTGTTGGATTTTGGTTTGTGCTGCTCGTTGTGCTCGGCAGCGGCTAACAACTGTAATTCTGTACCGATTAATATTCTTTCCTATGTGATAAGTTAAATTGCTTTACATTCTTTGCATTTAGGAGCAGAGAATTTGATAATTGCTTTACTACTTCCATTGTTTGATTGTGCTCGAATAACAACTCACGTTATCAGATCAAAGTGTTTTAGGCTCCGTTCCACTCCAAGAGAAAGAAAGCATCGGTGACTGTGACTGACATGTGAACCCCACATTTTCCTGGCTCATGGGCGCATTCGCAAATCGCAATTGATACCTGAGGCAAACTTTTCGCACCTTAATCGGACGAAACGATATGCACAAGAAGCATTTGAACAAACATGAGATTATTGCTGCAAGCCAATGCATGTATTGATTACCAGCAAGATCATGCACATTATCGCAGGAAGGAGAGGAAGAATTTCCAGTGCTCTAAAGACAAAAAGAAAATCTGGTAATATCCTGATCAAGACTCAAGAGCGCTGTGTCGTCCTTCCCTTCCTAGTCCTACGTGTGGCCCCGCACCGGCGCCGCCACAGCGACCGGCCTCTGGGTGGATGAATAGCTTGAACCTGCCGTCCTCCTTGCACGGCTGCAGCAACTCCTGTGATGGCAGCCGCATCTCCCGCAGCACCAGCCGGCCGTCCTCCCGATGTGCCCGGAGGGTCAGCCACGGCCGCCCGCCCTTGCCGATCACCGATATCGGCGGCGGGAATGCCGCCCTCCCGGTCCTCGTCCTCCTCAGCAACATCACGCCGTGCTGGTTGTCGTCGTCGTGGTGGTCCGCGACGACGCCTTCCGTGAGGAGGACGTGCGACCTCTTGCACGGTGGGGCCAGGGCGTCGACCACGGCGACGTTGTCATCCATGGTGGCAGCGGCGGTGGCAACGTCGTCGGGATCGAAGCTCTCGGCAAGTGCCTCCGTGAGGAGGTCGAGGCCGCCGGAGGACGGGCGGAGGTGCGGCGGCGGCCTTGAATGGGTGGCGGGGCGCGGCCCGGGCCACGGCTCCACGGGGGTTTTGTAGCAGAACGGGACGTGCAGTGGTGGTGGTGGTGCCATGGGAAGGGAAAAGCACATGGACGGACAAGCGTTACTCGCGCGTGTGCTTTGCTCCGGCAGTTCATGTGGTGGATAGCTAGACGTACCCATGCCGGGTTGGCACAAGTTATATATATATATAAAAGACGTGTCTATGGATCGGCGCCCGATTTGACGCAAAAGATCAACCGTCCATCCCACCATTCAGAGTCCATTTGTCTATACCGATGTATGGATATTTGCACTTTGCTCCTATTAGAGCAGGCATGGGCATGTCTGCATGCAAAAGGTAATCTTAGCAAGTGCTTGACCACAAGGAAGGAGCATGACCGCATATAAAGAGGGAACGGCGTATATGCATGCATGTGTATTGCATTTATCGGCTTTAAGAAAACTATAAATCATGACTTTTAAAAAATATTAATCCAGTTTATGATCCAATTGTTATGGTAAGATTTCACATAACTATATTTTGGATCTCGTCTTATTTCTATTCTATCATATATGAAAAATGTTTAGAAAAATGTTCAGACATTACAACGAGCAAACACAATGGAATCATACTCTGAAACATTTTCGATGTACAATATGAAAAATTAGTTTTATTAATAACATGTATTATCCATCAAATCAAAGGCAAAAAAATCAAACATAATAAAAATCCATTCTAGCATTTGGATTTAACACCGATGAACTTCGAAAATATATTCAACAAAGCATCACAAAATAGTATTATTTCAGATCTGGTTCTGGCTCCTCTAGTGTAACATTCTAACCCAACACAAATAATTATCAAGTTATACTTATTGAAATATAACAAATTACTGCTAAAAACACCACCATGACATTTTCATATAACACAAGGGAACATTGAGTGAAACATCGAAAAAACGCAAAAATAGTACCATTTCAGATCTGACTCGTCCAGCTTTCTAGTGGCTATTAATTAACATCAAAGTACCTAGTAGAACATCTTAATCCAACACAAAAAATATACTTTGATTATATATTATATACTTACATGCATACATGCATGTAGAGAGAAGTGAGAAATCCAAACATAGAGAGCCAACAAGCAGCACAGTAATATACACATGCATGCATAGACACTGCTAAGCCCCAACTAATGGCATCAGCAAAAATCAATAGTTATTTTTGCATGCAGCCCCTTAAGTGACCCGTATGGAAAAGTCGATTTTTCCATGTAGGCCTCCTAAGAGAACCACATGTAAAAATGAGTTTATTTTTGCATGCGGCTCACTTAAGCACCCACATGGAAAAATTGATTTTTTCATACGAGCCACTTAAGGGGCCGTATGCAAAAATAAAATTTGAAAATATTGAAAAAATTGAAACTAGTGTATCTCACTCGTATGAACTTTAAATTAGATTATTCTTTTTTCTAAATGTTTCTAAAATCATTCTCTATCATGCTATTGTGTTCTTACTGCTATCATTTGGCCATTTTCTTGTGACTTTGTTTTATCAATTAAAATTTTGAATTTGTCTTATTCAAAAATTATGGAAATACATTTATTTTGCTTGTGACTTACTTTATTATTAAAAAGAACTTTAAGCATGACTTGTCATTTTTTATATTTGTACTAATTTTTTGAATAAGACAAATGGTCAAATATTATAAACAAAAAGGTTAAACATCTTACATTATAAAACAACATTATGAAACAGAGATAGTATATTGATACATAACAAAATACTTGCTAAAAAGCCACCGCAATATTTTGATTTAACACAAAGCAGCATTAAAAAAACATTAACTAAAATATCAAAAAATCATAAAAAATAGTGAGTTAATTGAAATGAATACAGTGGTTAAATAAGATCATAAAACGGATAGGTAGTCGAGAAAAAAAATTGTTTCAAGGTTGCTAACAATTTACATGCATACCTGCATGTAGAGAGGATGGAGAAATCCATTCATATAGCAATAAAGCAGTTGAGAAGCGTAGCACCACATACAGATAGAGTAAATTGATGCAACATGTAGAGCAACCAAGGTGGAGCGCATCTGATCTTTCGGATGGGATAGCGCGCTCGAAAGCCAGCATTATCGGCGTTATCGATATATATCTACCATGGCGGAAGGGTCTTTCTCGGTGGAGGTAATATTAGGAACAATTATATAACTATATAACTGATTCTATTTTAGAGTCTAATTATAAATTTAGTCCTATTTTTTCTACTTTACAAATTTAGTCCCGAATTTCAAAATCGAAACTTTCGTTTGACCCCTACTGTTAATTATGTAAATAAAAAAAGAAAAATAAAAGAAAAAACACGTAAAATAACAACAATACCCCTATCCACTCTCTAACCCTATCTGCTCCCCTCTCTCCCAGTTAGAATGGCGGCGGCGCTCCGACAGCAAGGGCGTGCAGCGAGCGAGCAGGCGCGCGGCGGGCGGGCCAGGCGAGGGAGCGGGGCGGCCGGCGAGCAGGCCAGCGCACGGCGGCGGACGGGGCGTGCGGCGGCCAGCGCTCGGCGCGCGGTGAGCAGCGCGAGGGAGCGGGGCGGGCGGTGAGTAGGCCAGCGCGTGGCGACGCAGCAGCTAGGGCGCGCAGCGGCAGGTTGGGCTTCGTCGGCTGCAGCCGGAACCCGGCTGTCGCGTTGGCGTCGACAGCGGGCAGCGGCGGAGTCAGCTTCCGCACCGTGCTCGACGACTCCTCACCGCCGTAGTACGACGCTGGCGCCGGCGCCGTCAGCATCGACAGCACCGGCGCCATCTCGGCCACCATCTTCACGTCGCCGCCGCCCCTCGCCGCCGCCTGATCGTTCTCGTTGATCTGCATGCATGGCCGACCAAGAATCAAAAACAAGCATGTGCTGCACATTATATACGCTTCAAGAATTAATCATAACATTTTAATTATCTTCTTGATAACTAGGTAATTAATTAAACTATCTCAATTTTGTTTACCACAAATTTTTAAAATTTTGTTCAAATTTTAATCGAATGTATTTTAAATCTTAGTCAAATTTATCAAACTTCAGTCAAATATCAATCAAAACCGACTCAAATCAATTAAATACAAGTTAAATATTGCAAATATTTCTTAAAGTATACACACGTATAAAAACAAGACCAAATATACAAATAATACTAACAAAACAGGGTTAAATGTGAAAGAGCAAAGACGCCCACGTTTTCCTCACTTAACACCGTTAACTTAGCTTAACGGAGCAGGGCCAAACGGAAGCTTCAATTTTAAAAACCAGGGCTAAATCTGCGAAGTGAAAAAACAGTGCTATATCCGTAATTGGACTCTAAAGTAGGACCAATTATGCAATTGCCCCTAAATATTATGGAACTTTTTTTTTGGCAGATGCGCATACGGATCAGGTGCCCATCCAACCGTCTGATTCGCAGTCCATCCATCTACACCCTTTGATCTTTGTCTACCTGATGCATTTTGCTCTAGTTGACCAGCAATTTGCATGACTGCATACAAAAATGAAATATTTGCTAGTGCTTGACCAGGCATGCACATGCATGACCACATGTAAAAAGGCACTCGTATATATACATGCATGTGTATGGCATTTCTCCCCACTAAGAAATTGTTAAATCATGATTTTTTTATAATATCTATCCTATTTATAATCTGATTGAATTGCTATATTTGTTGTAATTAACTTTGTAACAAGATCTCACATGACTATATTTTCAATCTTATCTGATTTGTGTTTCATCCCATAAGAAAAAAATGTTTCACTCTTCACCGAAAATGTTTCAGCTATTAGAATGATGAAATCCAATTGAATCACACTCCAAAACATTTTTGTTGTATAGTATGAAACATTGAGTTTTCTCTATTGAAACTTGTATTATCCATCAAATCAAAGACAAAAACCAAAGATAATAAAGCAGCCATTGTAAAATTTGGATTTAACACAAATGAAGATAAAAAATATTTAAACAAAACATCAGAAAATCATAACAAAGTACTATTTTAGATCAGGTTCTTGCTACTCTGTAGTGGCCATGGAACAACATCAAAATATCTAGATTTATACACAAATTAATTGAGTTTGTTCATGACCACTACAGAGGGGAGTAACCCTATTTGAAATAATACTCTTTGTGATTTTTCGATGTTCCGTTCAATATATTAATCCAAAATGTTACACCGGCTTTTTATTATGTTTGCTTTTTTTTTTTGTCTTTGATTTGATGGGCAATACATGTTTCAATATGTATAACTCAATGTCTCATATTATTCAACGAAATTGTTCCAGATTATGATTCAATTGTTTTTTTTCATCATTTTAACAGGTGAAACACTTTCCAAAGATGAATGAAACAATTTTTTTTTGTGATAAAACACAGTTAGGTGGGATCTAAAATATAGTCATTTGTGATCTTGTTGTAAAGAGTACTTAATTACAGCAAATACACTTCAATCGGATTATAAATCAGATAAATATCTAAAAATAAATCATGATTTATAGTTTTCCAAAAGCTGAGAAATGACATAAGCACTAGCAAAGATTATCTTTTTTTTTTACATGCAGCCATGCACATGCCACGTCAAAACTAAAAACGGTCCTGAATTCGTGGCTATGGAAAACGGAACGAAACTCCCGTCTCCCACGCTCGCGCGGATCGACGACGCAACCGCCATGCCAAGATGCGAAGAGAAACCCCTCGTAACTAATCCGGTGATCCCCATCTATAAAAGCCCACCTAGCACCTCACCGTGATTGATCATCCGATCGCTTCTCGCTAAGCAAGGTAACTAGTGTATACGACCACCGTGGATATGGCGGCGTTGCTGGTGCTGGTGGCTCTGCTGCAAATGACGGCACCGGCGATGGTGCGAGCGTCGCACGTCGTCTATCCGGAGCTCCAATCGCTGGAGGCGAAGCATGTCGACGGGACGCTGCGCACCGGGTACCACTTCCAACCACCCAAACACTGGATCAACGGTGCGTTCTCCAATTGAGGCATACATTGCGATCGATTTGTGTTGTTCTTTGATCAATCAATAATACTAACTTCGTGTGTTTCTTCTTTGCCTCGGTACACGATGACCAGATCCGAACGGTGCGTACGTAAACCAGCCACATAGAAAATCTGTTTGCATGGCACGACTTTTAGTTACACTTATTTGCATTTGGATGACACGTATGTACCGTGCAGGTCCGATGTACTACAAGGGCCTATATCACTTGTTCTACCAGTACAACCCCAAGGGCTCGGTGTGGGGCAACATCGTGTGGGCACACTCGGTCTCGACGGACCTGATCGATTGGACGGCGCTGGAACCGGGGATCTACCCGTCCAAGACGTTCGACGCCAAGGGCTGCTGGTCGGGCTCCGCCACCCTGCTGCCCAGCGGCGTGCCGGCCATCATGTACACCGGCATTGACCCCGACGAGCGGCAGGTGCAGAACGTCGCCTACCCGGTGAACCTCTCCGACCCGTACCTCCGCGAGTGGTACAAGCCCGACTACAACCCCATCATCAACCCCGACAGCGGCATCAACGCCAGCGCCTTCCGCGACCCGACCACCGCCTGGTACGGCCCCGACGGCCACTGGCGCCTCCTCGTCGGCAGCAAGGTCAACATGAAGGGGCTCGCCGTGCTGTACCGGAGCCGCGACTTCAAGAAGTGGGTCAAGGCGCACCACCCGCTGCACTCGGCGCACACCGGGATGTGGGAGTGCCCGGACTTCTTCCCCGTCGCCGTGGCCGGGGGCAGCCGCCACCACCGCCGCGGCGTCGACACCGCCGAGCTGCACGACCGCGCCGTGGCGGAGGAGGTCAAGTACGTGCTCAAGGTGAGCCTCGACCTGACGCGGTACGAGTACTACACCGTCGGCCAGTACGACCACGCCACCGACCGCTACGTCCCCGACGCCAAATTCCCCGACAACGACTACGGCCTCCGCTACGACTACGGCGACTTCTACGCCTCCAAGTCGTTCTACGACCCAGCCAAGCGTCGCCGGATCGTCTGGGGCTGGGCCAACGAGTCCGACACTGTCCCCGACGACCGCCACAAGGGCTGGGCCGGCATTCAGGTCAGTGGCCACGAGCCTCCTTGGTGCACGCACGCATTGCATTCCTTCCTTTCCAACACTGACCATGGCGCTCTCTCAGGCCATACCGAGGAAGCTCTGGCTGTCGCCGGACGGGAAGCAGCTGGTCCAGTGGCCGGTGGAGGAGGTCGAGGCGCTGCGAGGCAAGCACGTCAACGTTAGCGACAAGATCATCAAGAGCGGCAGCTCCATGGAGGTCAGCGGCTTCAAGTCCGTGCAGGTCAGTACACCACATTGCACAGAACCCTAAGTACCGGACGTACGTACACTGGACATGAGTTCGTTGACGAAAATAACATGGACCATCCACATAACCACAGTCGGATGTGGATATGGCGTTCGCGATCAAGGACCTGAGCAAGGCGGAGACGTTCGACCCGGCGTGGCGGGCAGACGCGCAGGCGCTGTGCAAGAAACTCGGCTCGGACGTCAAGGGAGGCGTGGGTCCCTTCGGGCTGTGGGTGCTGACCTCCGGCGACCTCAAGGAGAGGACGGCCGTCTTCTTCAGGGTGTTCAAGGCCAACGAGTCCTCGCATGTCGTCCTCATGTGCAACGATCCTACCAGGTGCGTGACGTGTCCAGCTGATTAATCTGTTGGCGTCAGTACGTCACTCGACATAACTAATGCCTCGTTCGCCAATGATCACGTAACCACTAATAAACTTGCAGGTCGTCGTACGAGTCGAAGATATACAGACCGACCTTCGCTGGCTTCGTCGACGTCGACATCACCAAGACCAAGAAAATCGCCCTCCGGACATTGGTTCGTATGACTTTGTTTTTTCGTCTTCAGGTACCAACGAATGTTTCATCCTGTGAGACCTTGCGTTTGCTGAATAATTTATCAACGCAGATCGATCACTCCGTGGTGGAGAGCTTTGGGGCGCGCGGCAAGACGTGCATCCTGACGAGGGTGTACCCGAGGAAGGCCATCGGTGATGAGGCGCACCTCTTCGTCTTCAACAACGGCGAGACGGACGTCAAGATCGCCAATCTGGACGCCTGGGAGATGAAGACCCCCAAGATGAACGCGCAGCAGTAGCAGCAGTAGAGAGTAGCGCCTAGCCAGACGATTAGCCAGCTACCTTCTTTAGGCGGAGAATTTTGGATTAATTTAGGTGTGGTGTTTTATGCATTGTTAGGTAATGAAATGATCGTGTGTATCATACCATTTCAGAATTCAGATCTGGTGTCCAGTGCAACAAATTGTGCACTCAATGTGTGAAGAAAGTATGAGTCAGGAGTGAATAAAAAGATCAATGGATATTAGTTGTCCCATTCCTGCTTAATAGAATGGAACATGACATATGGTTTGTGCTAATTATTTCTGCATATAAACGAATTAATTAGTAAACTATTGGTTTTCTATAAAAATATCTTCATTTAGGAACTCAGGAAGGGTTCAAACCATTCCATTCCGAATAGACAAACGTTGTCAAATCATCCCTATATGATGAATAAAACCTGTTTTGGGCATGGCATCCTGTATATCTCTTTGGGCCAGATATCTACTTCTCTGTAGATGTAATTGCCAATGGCCCAGTGGCTATAAAACGCTGTAGAAATTTTGATGCTCTTAATTTGCTGCTATAGTTAGTCCATAATTTCTTTAGGCTGACATATAGGCCTATATTTTGTTATGTGACGGACATCTCACAACTGCGACGGGACAACATGTTTCACTATATTTTATTTTTTTTTATGTGACTGATATACAGGCCTATAACATTTTTATTTATTTTTCAGACTTGGATATCATTTCCCACAAAAGACCGGCAGTGATATCGTTTGGTTTTTTATTTGAAAAGGCAAACGCTATATTCAGAAAAAAAATATGAATAAAAATATTTATATGTATTTTTAGTAATCTAAAAGTAATTGTTCAAAATAAAATATGATAATTAGAAAACCTAAAATCAACTCATAAATTTAAAGTCAAAAATTAAACTTTAGCTTATAACCATAAGTACAAGCAAAAAAAATTAGACCATCTTCTATACTGCACAGGGAATCGATTCGCACCTATATTAATAATTAAGTGATGTACTATTCCTTACTTTGTGGTTAGGGATAACTAATCTAAGCCTTTTGAGAGAGTGAAAGTGGACATTTTATCGGTGGCGAATGGAACATGTGGTGTACTTGCATCTAGGGCTAAAAACGGAGCGAATACGGACGGATAATACATGTACCGTATTTGTTTCCATATTTTTAGGCGGATACGGAAACGGATACGAATATCTCGGATACGGAAACAAATATAAATTATCTCGAATACGAATAAGGATCGGATATAGTCGAACACGAATACGAAAACAAATATTTCTTGGAACATACAAACCAGTCAAAGCGTTCGTAAAGACAAATAGCACCACATATATATAGCTAACTTAATCGAGATAGTGGTCATTTTAGACCTCATCATAGATTAAACACGGTAAATTTAGTTTCATGGGTAACAGATAAGTGACATAAGTCCACCCCATAGCATATGATGAGTTCAACAAATACTGATAGTCTAATAGCACAAAAGTAATTTGTAGTAAATTGGTTGATGCCTTGATGGGCCAGACCTGGAATCAAGTGGGCTGAACTGATTTTAGGTGTTCGTGGATATCCGCTCATGACAATCTGCGGATATCCGTCGGAATATCCGTATCCGTCGGAAACTGTCATACCGTATTCGTATTTGTATCCGAAGAAAATTATCTGTATTCAAATTATCCGAGAAATATCCGCTCCGAGCTACCTCCGTATCCGTTTTTTTCGGAACGGACGGAAACTATCCGCTCTGTTTTCAGTCCTACTTGCATCCTAACTTTTTTAAGAAATTAACCTATTACAATATTACATGTACGTAGTAATCTTGCCGCTAATCTGTACTGTATAGTTCTTCTATTCTTAAACTATGTGTTGGTACGGGCTTCTACTTCCCGTCCTATTCGCTCAGAGCGTGCCTCAATAGCATGTTCGACTATCGTATCTTTGTGGCATGATCGATTAAGATGACTTCGTATTCGACTATCATTCCTTTGTGGCATGTTCGTATCATGCCTTTGTGGCATGTTCGACTAAGATGTCTTAGTATTCGACCATCATGCTTTTGTGACATGTTCGACCAAAATGTCTTGGTATTCGACCAAAACACTTCGGCGGCACCACCAGTGCACCTCGGTGGATTGGTTCAAGGAGGGTATGAAGGAAGCTTGCCCGTCACGACTCCAAAGAATATTCTCACCATGATACTTGGGACCAGCCCTCAAGTATACTCAAGTACTGAAGATAGCTGGCATAGTGGTCCCCTGGAAGCTAGGGATTTTACGCAATACCCTCAGACTCTATTAGTAACTACCCACTTGTAGTCTGGTAATTGTACAAGGGGTAACAGGGATATAAAAGCCTATATCCACATCCTATAAAATTCAAGGTTAATGAGATGAACAAAACCGAGGCATTTTGAACATCTTCCACTTGAACTTCTTATGTGTATATACGGCTAACTTTTTCATTGTTGCATATACACTTTTGTGTTCGTGACGCAAGGTCACAACACTATGTTACGTGTAGTTAAAGTTATCTTGCATATGTATTAGCATGCAAAGTTGATTCAGTAACTTTATATGAACGTCTAGTTAATTTGCTCAATTTAAAATCTTAGCAATAACTATATCCTCAAACCGTTGCCGTATTTATTGGATTCTCATGTTATTTTGGATAGTTTAGGGCACGTACAAAGGGTTCTCATTATCGTCTCTTTGATGCTCGCTAAAGTGGAAGTGACATGATATGAGAGGAAAAAGTGGTTGTTTTGCATAGAGTCAGCAAAAGATCAAATCTTGGCGTATAAAACAAGGAGACAACCAGAAAATATGCTTTGTATGTGTGCTGAGTCTAATCAGAGGCGCTAATCAGATAGAATGTGAACATGGAATTAATTAGCCTGTAATTATGAAGAGGCAGTTTAAAAAACTGTCATTTGTATGAAGAGTTTTTTCTGCTAATGTGATTAGAGATAGAACTCATAATAAACTCTACCATTGAACATGCTCTTACTAAAATTCTCACCCAAGAAAATCTTGAGAGTCATCTTTCGGTATTTTCTTTTAAAAAAGTTAAACAACATATTTATAAATAAATAATAATTTATAAATAAAAATTTTATATACGTATTTTTAGCGATCTAAATACAAAAGCTAGAAAATAAAGTTCAATAAAAGAGCCCCAAGATCAACTCAAAATTTAAAGTTGAAAATTTAAATTTTGGCTCGTAAGTATAATAAAACTCGAAAAGATGAGGCCGCCTAACCTCTGCCACTGTTTTTTTTTCATAAAACGTTAGCGTTCGTACATGGCGATCGATGTATCATGGTCCTCGTATGTACAATGTACTATACAACCGTACTAAGGTAAGGCTTCCAATAACTTTCGTCCCTCCTCGTGACAACACGTACACTGCATTTTTGTCCGTCGACCGCACAGTTGATACTATACACATACACTGCAAATTTGCAGCTTTGTGAGGAGGGATCAAGGGGGTGTTTAGTTAAGAAAATGAAATATTTTAGATGTCACATTAGACGTTTGACCGGATGTTGGATTGGGTTTCGAAAACAAATGAAAAAACGAATTTCACGGCTCGGCTAGAAAGCGCGGGATGAATCTTTTGAGCCTAATTAATCTGTCATTAGTGCATATGGGTTATTGTAGCACTTATAGCTAATCATGAACTAATTAGGCTCAAAAGATTCGTCTCACATAACTGTGCAATTAGTTTTTCGTTTTATTTATGTTTAATGCTCTATTCAGATGTTCAAAGATTCGATGTGATATTTTTGGGTGAAAATTTTTGGGAACTAAACAGGGCCTAACAAAATTATTAGAGTCCAAATAAATTTGATAGAGTTTTAACTTATTTTTTACTATTCTTTGATACAAAATTTTAGTGAGAACTTTATGGGAGCTCCTGTAAACTTCTTAGGATAGAGGACTAGGGGCCTGTTTGGGGGAGTTTCTTCCAGCTGCAGCTTTTCCTAAAAGCAGGAAAAGCTGTTTCTGGCAGAAGCTGTCCCCATAGTTTCTGAAAATCTGTAGTTACAGATTCTAGAAAATAAACTGAGAATTTAGAAGCTGGAGAAGCTAGGTTTAGGAGTTTTTCCAGATTTTCAAAAGCTGGCTACCTAACAACTGTTTCTTAGAATCTAAAACTCACCAAATAGACCTAGAGCTCCTGCCGCCCCCATTCTACGTCCGTCTTATTGCCATGATCTTATGGCCGGACGTCAACTATCACATTCTGCTCTCGAGGTCGAGAATGTGGTGAGAACGTGCGTATTATTGGGGAGGCTGATCGAGCCGGGATCGAATAAAGCAGCGGGCAAGGGCCAAAAGTCGGAGCAGGATTTGTGCGAAATGAGGGCGTGCAGACGTAAAAGCCATGTCAAGATGACGCTGAAAGTTCACGTCCATTGGCGGTGCTTCTAGCTAGCAAGCCCACTTTAGCCGCCTGCGTAATCATTTCGGCTACAAGCAGTAACCTATCATACTACTACTGGAGCTCGTACTTCATTGGCATGCCATCGCAGATTTCAACTCTGCGACGAACGTGTGGTTCAAAGGGCGTCATGCACGATTTGTTTAGTGCCAGCATATCTGCATATGCATGTACTTCTTGGCTTCCAATAACCCCTGTTGATCAACTTGGCCCATGCAAGCACTCCAGAGTCGATCCAGAGCTGTTTTGGCAGTTAAGGGTCACCAATGCCCTAATGCTCTGCTTATAAACCGTCAATTATTAAACACTGCGCATATATGCATATCCACCTGTCGGTATCAGTTGGCTGCCCGACAAGTAGAACGTTAATACGAGGAGGTTAGCGGTAAGCATCTATAGCAGCTGGCTTGGTTTTCTTCAGACGATATCAAGATCTGGAGCGCCGCAGTGTTCCTGCACGCAAGCGCACATGCCGGCGCGCGGGCGCGCGGCCCGCGCGATCCGTATCTGCTGGAAAGAGGGTGAACCCCGTGGCCGCGGTTGATCGATCGAGTGGTGGACTGGCCACTAGAGCGCCTCGGCGCACGCGTGTTGGCAATCAAACTGCACTGGTACTGCCGCCGTCTTAATTTGAAACTTGCTCTCGCGCGGTGCGAATCCGCCGCGGCTGCACCTCGGAGACGATTTGGCATCGCATCTGCTAGGTAGTGTGGTGACAGTGGTGTATCCTTGTTGAGTTGTTTCTTCTTTTTCCTTGGTAGAATGACATTGGGCAGATGTAAAAAGAAGGACTGCGACATTGGGCGATTGATCCGATCGATGAAACATTGGATTTTGAAATGCTTTAGTTGAGCATTAGTGAACCATCAAATTGTAAAATAGAAAGTCTGTTTGTTGAAACATTTGAAAATAAATATATAAGGAACAACCATGTAATGAAGCAACATTAGATAAATGTGGATAAAACATCTAGTCGTGTGTGCAGAATGTCCGATATATTTTTTCTTTTGAAGTGGTCACCGGGGGGCGAGAAGCCCCATCTGAATTATATTAGAAAAAACCTTAATAGTGGCATTACAAGGAGGGAGATGGAGAAAATAACATTCCCAGGGAATAGGAGAAGATTAAGTCATGAAAAAAGATTTTTTTTTCTAATCATCGATTACATATCTTTGTGAAGACTTGAGACCGTGAGACCAAAGGATTGCTTCATTGGCACAGTCTGATAGAAGACGTTGATGAGATGGCGACACAAATTTGAAGATGACTTAGCTTATGTGTGGTTTCATAGTCTCCATAGGCGTAGCAAAAAGCGGTCCAGAGGTCTCTCAAAAATTGGCAATTTACGAAGCAGAATGTGAGATTTAGAAGAATATCCGATATTTTGTTGGGATTGGATGCCTAATATGAAGCATTATCGTTTTCTATTTCCAAATTCAAGGAACGTTGCCAGATATATAAACCAACCAACCAACCCCTGCACACAATTTTTACACGTGCTTGAAGGACACGCTATGCATAAATTCATAAACCCTATAAGAATTGTGAACATCTTTTTGAAACAAAGAAATTAAATTTGTAGACATGAACAGTCAATAGAGTGGATTGGCATTTTCGTATTGGTCAAAGAGAAGGAACAACGCTGCTCTCTTCTTTGCAAGCTACTCCAGTGTTTTCATATGTCATATGTGAAAAAAGAATTGATATCTTTGGTTGGTTCGGATTGATAAGGATTTTCGTTCAACTTCGCTTTTTTTTTTCCAACGGGTTACACTTACAGTTGGCTTTGTGCTCATGTGGTGACCACCTCGGGTTTTTTTTTCGCCTCTGGATTCAGGGCTTGTTTGGCCTGCAACTTATAAACCAGAACCAACATGTAGAGAAAAACTTCCTCAGTAAACCCACTAGCATCTGTGTAAATGTAGTATGTGCTCCGTCTTTTCTATAGTGTAAGATGACATAGATTAGTATGGATACTAACAAATTTATACACATATACAAACTATATACATAGATAAATGAATAAATTTAAATAAATATATAAAGTATTATAATATTCAATGGATGGTGCATGTATTATAACATGCTCCCTCCATCCACAAAATAACTAATTCTTGAGCAATTTTTTTAAAACTTCGAGAGAATATCCTCTCATTTATTCCATATCATCTAAATGGTTTGAAAAGAATTAGAAAAAGTTAACCTAATAGATTAACGTATAATATAGTAGTAAACCACCATACATGATCAAATTTGACTTATACACGTTACATAAAAAAATAAGAGCTTATTTACCTCAAGGTACCAAGATTTGAGCTTTTTTAATATTATTGAAAAAATATCTCAAGTTATCATATTTTTTAGTGTAAAAATGTGATACCTTAAGGTACCAAAATTTTACACGAAATTTTTAGCACCTCAAGATACTTTTCAAGGATGAAAAAAAAAGCCCTTAAAATTTTACACTGAAAAATGTGGTAACTTGAGATAGTTTTTAATAATATTAAAAAAGCTCAAAAAATAAATATGACTCTTAATATGCTATAGTAATCAGAGTTTAATTTATTCTTATTATTATAAATTCTAGAGATCAAAATTAAATCTAGAGCGTTATATCCCATACTAAACTATGTTATCATTTTTAGAAAACTTAAAATTATTAGATAAAATAAAAACAAGGGAACATTCTCGAGGTATTAGAATCCATTCTCCCGATTCTTGGCTAAGAATATGAACATGGCCATCTAAAAACATGAGAAAAACAAACATAAATTATTTTTTAGAGGAAGAGAAAAATGCATAGTCACGGACGGCGCAGGACACTAATAATGTAGGTCGTCCACAATCCTGCGGCCCGCCCTGGCCTGCCCATTGCTTCTGCTCTTTTATCTGACTGTACTTTAATGGTTCGTCTAGTAATCAAATATTTGAATATTTTAATTTTATAAATTAAATTTAGTATTATTGTCGGATGATAATATGAAGGTCTGCAGGTAAATAAAAAGCCCATACATGCCCTCCTCTCAGTCTCTATACATTATACATTGTGAGCGTGTTTGATAGAAGAAGT
Organism: Oryza brachyantha; assembly: GCF_000231095.2. Taxonomy (NCBI): domain Eukaryota; kingdom Viridiplantae; phylum Streptophyta; class Magnoliopsida; order Poales; family Poaceae; genus Oryza; species Oryza brachyantha. The sequence continues at coordinate 9,901,207 of NC_023166.2, forward strand.
GTCTTTGAAATCTCAACGCTTAAGAAACATCATCTCGATAGCGTAGCGCTTCACCTTCGCAGTATAAATAGGTCCCCCACTCCTCTGCTTCTGCTCATCCATCTCTCCCCACGCCATCACCTCTGAGCCCCAAGTGAGAGGCAAACAACAATGGGAGTTCTTGGCAGGGTGGCTTGGGCATGGCTGGTGCAGCTGCTGCTGCTCCAGCAGCACGCCGGAGCGTCGCATGTCGTCTACGACGACCTCGAGCTGCAGGCGACTGCCGCCGCCGCGGAGGGCGTGCCGCATTCCATCGTCGACTCGCAGCTCAGGACTGGGTACCATTTCCAGCCACCCAAGAACTGGATCAATGGTAATGCAATCTAACTGATACGTTACCATTGTTCATGCTAGAACGTCAGGCTGTGTGATTTGCAGGTATATAGAACGTTGAGCAAACTGAACAGAGTGCTCTGCTGCTGAGAGTTGAGACGCTGAAACATGCAGAGCAATACGCAGACAGTTTTTGAGGGCGTTGTTGTGTACAACATCACCAGAACTAAATGACTAAACTTGATCAATTTACAGTAAGGCATGAAAGCATTCATGTCATAGCCATGTCGAATTTTTGGTACAACATGAATTACGAGCAGGAAACTAAGCCATCAATCTCTTATGTCAATTGTGTTCTACTAATTAAGATGTCTGAATGTTAGTTTCGGTCAGCTAACAGAGCCAACCTTTAATCAGCAGGAAACTACCCACGCCGAAAGAACTGCAGAAGTAGTAAACTACTGAAAATTTGCGTTCTCTCTTCAGCGAAAAAGAAAACCTTTAATTAGCTAGTGGTTAGTTTAGTAACAGTCCCTTCTAAACAATATAATAACTATCTCGTCCTACTTTTCCTGCTAATGATTCTTGACGAGGCTGATTCCTGACCGGCAATTTTCTTGTGCTGCTATTGGTGGGGGTGCTCTGCTCTGCTGCGCTGTGATTGTTGCTGCGTTATCAACATTGGAAACCTCAAGATCCGAACGGTACGTCGTTTTCCTACCCTTTTTAATATCCTGTCACGAATCTCTGTCCTTCGATGATGCTACAATCTGCTGTAGTACTCCAAATCCTTTACTCTGCAACTTGCAAGTTCATTTCACGGGAAAGAACTGTAGTTAGTGACGCCTTTTATGGTAGGATTAAAGGTTTAAAAGCGCATTTAGCAGGGAAATGGTAGGCGCACTGGGACTCCACATGCAGGCTTGCTTGTCGACCGTGGGATAGCTAGCTCCTAGCCTCCTACCATGGCCTCATGGCCACAAGATCATATTTTAAATTCATCTCAAAAAGGAATTATCCAAAAGTGTACTCCCCTGTCCTACGAAGCATCTATTAATTGTTCAATGTTCTATACCATATGGCCATATTTATCTAGTGCTCATACTAATCATAAGCAACCGAGACAAAATGCAATTAATGTGAAACACATGTGGGTAAACTGAAATGGTAATTAATTTTGACTGTACTGCTATGGCTGAATGAAGATGGAAGATTTGTTGATTTGATGAAAACTACGTGCTCGTGCAGCGCCGATGTACTACAAGGGGTGGTACCATCTGTTCTACCAGTACAACCCCAAGGGAGCTGTGTGGGGTAACATCGTGTGGGCGCACTCGGTGTCACGTGACCTCATCAACTGGGTGGCGCTCAAGCCGGCCATCGAGCCTAGCATCAAGGGCGACAAGTATGGCTGCTGGTCGGGCTCGGCGACGATGATGCCCGACGGCACGCCGGTGATCATGTACACCGGCGTCAACCGCCCCGACGTCAACTACCAGGTCCAGAACGTGGCGCTCCCGAGGAACCGGTCGGACCCGCTGCTCCGGGAGTGGGTCAAGCCGGGGCACAACCCGGTGATCGTGCCCGAGGGCGGCATCAACGCCACGCAGTTCCGCGACCCGACCACCGCGTGGCGCGGCGCCGACGGGCACTGGCGGCTGCTCGTCGGCAGCCTCGCGGGGCAGTCCCGCGGAGTGGCGTACGTGTACCGGAGCAAGGACTTCCGGCGGTGGACGCGGGTGGCGCAGCCGCTGCACTCGGCGGCCACGGGGATGTGGGAGTGCCCGGACTTCTACCCGGTCACCGCGGACGGACGGCGCGAGGGCGTCGACACCACCGCCGTCGTCGTCGACGCCTCCGGCGGCGCCGCCGCGCGCGTCAAGTACGTGCTCAAGAACAGCCTCGACCTGCGCCGGTACGACTACTACACCGTCGGCACGTACGACCGGAAGGCCGAGCGGTACGTGCCGGACAACGCCGACGGCGACGAGCACCACCTCCGGTACGACTACGGCAACTTCTACGCGTCCAAGACGTTCTACGACCCGGCCAAGCGCCGCCGGATCCTCTGGGGCTGGGCCAACGAGTCCGACACCGCCGCCGACGACGTGGCCAAGGGCTGGGCCGGAATCCAGGTAATTAACGACCCCTACGTGCATGCATGCCTCGTTGGCTAATTGCGTGTCCACCATGCATATAAGTTGCCATCTTCAGAGCGTCAAATTGCAAGATTAGCAACTGATTTTGCAGGTAATCTTGTCAACTATCTTGACTGAATTGTGTGTTGCGATGTGATGTTTAGGCTATTCCGAGGAAGGTTTGGCTGGACCCAAGTGGGAAGCAACTGCTGCAGTGGCCAATCGAGGAGGTCGAGAGGCTGAGAGGGAAGAAGCCGGTCATCCTCAAGGACAGGGTGGTGAAGCCAGGGGAACACGTCGAGGTGACTGGGCTACAAACTGCACAGGTACTTCGTCCTTTTACATCTGTAGCTATCTACTACCTCCGTTTCATATCGTAAAACTTTTTAGTTTTGTCTAAATTCATCAATTGATAAATATATATAATTTATAAATATGTCTAAATTCATTAGCATCTATATGAATCTAGACAAGACTAGAAAGTTTTATATTATGAAATAGAGGGAGTACTTGTTTTGCCCGCAAAAGTAAGTTCAGGCGAGCAGTAATTACTTGGCCTGTGCATAAAAGTAATTAGTAGTAAGTTATGCTGGTCTCCTGGACCTCTTATCTTATCCGGCACGCCTGAAGTTGTGTCCAGTGTGCAGTGCCCACTAAACACTAGCTACTACTTGTGCTCTGTGGCTTTCCTCTCGTCCCTTTTGCCAGTTCCTGCATTTCCTGATCTGCCCTTTGCTCGTAACCGATCCTGTCGTCATCAGCACATCTGCAGATATCACGTACAACTTCCAGGTTACAGAGTGATCACTGCATGCTTGCTGCTATCTCCTCACTAACAAAATGATTAAAAAGATGACTAAGTCTCATTATACTACTGCCGTGAGTGGTCATACGAGCTAGCTGAGCTGATCATCTGTTTCGGTTGGTGGCACGTACAGGCTGACGTGGAGGTGAGCTTCGAGGTGGCGAGCCTGGGGGCGGCGGAGCGGCTGGACCCGGCGATGGCGTACGACGCGCAGAGGCTGTGCAGCGCACGGGGCGCCGACGCGAGGGGCGGCGTGGGGCCGTTCGGCCTGTGGGTGCTCGCCTCCGCCGGCCTCGAGGAGAAGACCGCCGTGTTCTTCAGGGTGTTCAGGGCGGCGCGCGCCGGCGGCAAACCCGTCGTGCTCATGTGCACCGACCCCACCAAGTACGTCACCTCTCTCTCTAATCAATCGTCTCAATGCGCAGACGCTAGTTATGCCAATTAATTAGCCAGCACAGGCGCGCGCGCATTAGCAGCTAATATTGCTTAGGCACGACCACAGAAAGATCATTGATCGATCGCACTAGCAAGAACGACAATACCACACATGGCCAATCGTGCATGATAATACTGCATTGACTCCTGTTCAATTTCTTGGTCGGATGCAGGTCCTCGCGCAACCCAAACCTGTACCAGCCGACATTTGCAGGTTTTGTTGACACCGACATCACGAACGGGAAGATATCTCTGAGAAGCCTGGTACGTGGTTATGTGTATATCAAGACCAAACTAAAGTGCAAAAAAGAGGTGACAAATTGTATATGTTATCATACTCCTTAATTTTTCTCTGCAGATCGACAGGTCCGTTATTGAGAGTTTCGGAGCTGGAGGCAAGGCCTGCATCCTGTCAAGGGTGTACCCGTCGCTGGCCATCGGCAAGAACGCCCACCTTTACGTTTTCAACAATGGCAAGGCGGAGATCAAGGTGTCACAGCTCACCGCGTGGGAGATGAAGAAGCCACTCATGAATGGCGCCTAATAATATTTGGAGGAGATACATAGATGCATGATGAATGATGAGAGCCACCTTACTAGCCAGCTAGCTGTTTTGAGTTTCAGCTGAAATTTGATCGCCCTTATGTGCTAAATCATGTCCCTTGTTCGATCAAAATGGTTTCAGACTTTCAGTCACACGTGTTGTGTGCATATACCAAGCGGACAATTTGTATCCATTGATGCCATTAGGACTAATAAAGATTGATGCTAATATATAACCATGAGTCGATGGTAGTGGGTCAAGTAAGGTGCCTCGTGACCCTGACTTTTACCCGCCCGCGAGTATACTCACGGGTATAGTTTCGTATCTACGTCTGCGTCCACCGGGTTTCGGGTACCTACCGGGCCTCGATAAATATCACATCATAGTGATCATAGTAGCAAGAATAATTCAAATTTAGCACGTATATCTGTCATACCAACCAACAATGATATATATCAACTAACAACTAATTAAATCAAATTACAATTTCATATCTCACATGCATATTATTGTCCACCATGTTTTTTTCACCATGCATATGCATATTATTGAAAGTCTGGAATTCACGAGCCACAACAATATTATTATTATTCATAGTTCATACTAAAGTTGAACAACACATCCAGATTCAACATATGTTTTAGAATTTTCTATGGGACAGATTACTTTACATGTTGCATGGAGGTAGGATATTTGTATCTTTTTTAGGACCATGGCAAAGACATGCACCCACGTCCGACCCGTATATTTGCGGGTACCCAATCCACGTATACCTTACCCATCAGGACGATACCCGCGGGTCCAACTGACATCCCTACGTGAGTGGGCGCTGGTGTTATATACACTTCGATCCCACTATCTTTTTTCTGAAGATGTCATCTTTCAATGCAAAGACCAGACCACTGACATTACCAAAAGAGATATCTGAATGTTTTATGTGAAAGTGAAAACATTAGTTTTTAATAGTTTCTTTTGCGGACAGTGACTTCCTTGTTTCAGGAAATATTAATTAGAAAGAAATAACTTCAAATGTGTATATTGGGTAGGCAAATGCCCATTCATCCTGATCCGGGAGAGCCTCACCCAATTGAGAGGAACCACTAATAATTAATCAATGAAAGTGTGACGGGGGTGGAAAAAGGAAAGAAGACCCACTGGCAAGTTCCATGAAGGACCGGTGATCTTTTTGTCTCAAAAGATGAAAATTAGATCACCTGACTGCAACATAGTTAGGTCAATGAGCTAATGTGCGACTGAAAGTTAAACAACCATGCCAAAGATCAGCGCTAGGTGACATATGAGATTAGACCACACGTTCTTTTAGAACGAAAAAAAAAAAGATGCGAATTGATCATACACATCTATCTAGTGAAAGCCAAATGTTTTAAAGAAAATGACCATAGCATGAAGTGCACAATACAGATGGCAACACACAGTTCGCAGTTGTGACTTGTGAGTTGTGAGTGCTAGAACTAATCTGGGAGTGGATTATCTTTTTTTTTGAAAGTATAACGTTAAACACTGTTTGTGTGTGCTCTAGTCTACTGCTAACTCCATCCCATAATAAGTGCTGCTCTATAGTTTAAATTTGAACTATAGGGCTGGGTTATTATTGAAGGAGGTAATAAATTTTAAGAAACAAATGTTTCCTACTTAGGTGGTTAGAATATGGAAACTTGGGTTTTCAATTTCTAGCTAGTTAAGTTTATGGTTTGTTTATATGTATGTATTCCCCAAATTTGAGTGAGGATCTTTTGGAAAGGACATCTACCGAAAACTCCTCTAGGCAGTGCCATAGACTGATTTCATAACACCAACTAGTGATATAGTCATATGACCAATGTTGGCCACAATTCAACCTCTCGAAGTGGATTACTAGCTAGGGCACAAAACTTAAAAAAGGGAACATCAGAATAAAACAGTCCAATGGTGCTTGTAGAGCTGTCTTCCATGTACACTGGAGTGCGATTAAGATGTAGATTTATCTCATCTATTCCACAAAGCACAACCTGACAGGAAAAGTATTCTGATCCCTTAAAAGGAACGTCCCCTCGTTTATTGCATGCTATACAAATAGTCATCAAAAAATTTTAAAAAAATTATAAAGATAGATTAATATAAGATATATCACTACACAAACATGAAACTTCAAATATGACTTCTACAATTCATAACAAAAATAACAAATTAAACTCTGAATAGTATACGTATACTCACAGTTATATTTGTTATTTTTGCTATGGATTGTAGAAGTCATATTTGAACTTGCATGTTTGTGTAGTGATATATCTTATATTATCCATCTTCACAATTTTTTTCAAATTTTTTTATGACTATTTAGATAGCATGCAACAAACAAGGGGATATCCCCTCCAGGATATAAAATCCCCTCCCCAAACTCACGCTTGTACAACAGACTGGTTATAAACCTGTATAAGTGTATAACTAAAAGAGATCCTCATGCAATGCAGAAGCCTTAATTACATTTGCCTTATGTCCAAGATTTTAGTTGTGTACGTGACGTGTTAGTTTACTCTATTATCAATATGTATGCGTTTTACTTTTATCTTTTATTTTGTACCAAAGATACTGGTATCCTGAGGTACTAATATCCTCACTCATGATATCCATGCTCAAGCTGGTATCTCGAGATACCATGCAATCGTGATTATTCGATTTATCATTATCAATATCAGAATTTTAGTACCAACTTAATTGTGAGATAGATAGCACGAGGGAGGATTTTAGCATGCCATGGTATAAAAGGAAGTATGAGAGTAAAGTCTAGCATGATAGTAGCGTATAGTACTTGACGAGACTTGAGAGGAGCTGCAGGAGTTTCATTGATTGACACAGCATGGACACGAGCCCTGTGAGCCTGTGCAACGTAGCTGGACATCACTGAACTTCCTTTCTCCACTGTACGGTCTACAACAACTCGAGTTATAATTGACGGAAACTACGCATCCTCGAGGTCGATCTCAATATCTCATTTCACCTGGACCAGGAGATAGTCTGGATCAGGCAGCAGAGGCGGTAGGCCCACTAGAGTGCATAATATGCATGCATATACACAAACACAACAGTGGTACACGATCATTTTCCCAGAAATAATTCAGTACCCTGATTGATCCGGCCTACCGTGCAACATAGAGAGAGTGAAACAAGCATGTTCCCTTAACCGCGCAAGCTGGCCGTGCTACGGGACGGTAGATGCACCGTTATCGTGAACGCTGCCAAAACCACAATAAATTTGAATTCGAAAAATTTAAATTCAAATCCGTGCAGTAATCACATGGTTTTAGGTCAAAACCGTGACTTGTGCAATCCGAGACATGTAAAATAAAAAATAATTTTAAAAAATCTAAAAAGAAGGGGAAATACGATAATATTATGTAGCTATATTTTAAGACATTGAGAACATGTATTAGGTAAAAAAGAAAATTTCGGCATAACATCAAATAATTCACATCACTAATAAGTAACAACAACTTTATTTTAACTTTTGTGTCACGGCTATACCTACTACCAATTATTGCAAACAAAACTTTTACATATGGACTAACATACACATATAATTTTCCTCCATACATACTTTTCCTATATTCATAATTATATATTTGAATTTGAACATTATGTACAACATATGCTTATTGTAAATTAATAATGACTCAACAACGAAATATTCTTAACCATCTTCTAACGAAATATTATTTGCAATAGGCTACAATCAAATAAAATTTGTTCACAACCGTCATACTAACGCAAACCCGTCGTTTTTTATCAGCGAACCTCGTTGGAGCCCACGGGTAACACGGTATATAGCGCGGTTACCGCACACATATTACACCCAAGCAAAAAAAAAAGATTACCTCACAAAACCGCACAGGATGAGCTGCCAAAGCCACGGTTAGCACCGATCCCGCCACGGGAACCGCTCGCAGCCTTAATGGGCCTTCCAACGAATAGGCGATTTATCAATTTTCCCCAGACTTCTCAGTTACCATTTTTAATTATGTCGGAAAATCTTTTTCATAATTTCTTTGACAAAACTGCACTATGTATCAACCTCTATGACTTTTTTGGTTAAATTCACTCATTTTTTTGAATTCTCCTCATATTTAAAGTTGAAACCGCTGCCGTGCAGTTACCGTGCCTCGGCGGAGTGTCCGGTTACCGTGGTTACCGCCGCGGTAACATGAACCCTAGAGACAAGTTCACCTTATAATGGTTCTAGCCATAGCACGGGCTACTGGAACTCGTATGTTTTCATTTATATTTATATTTATATTTATAAGTTAAAATTTAAATTTTTAATATTAAATTTAGAGTTAATTTTAGGGTTTTTACCATAGTCTATTTTTCAGTCTTTGTTTTTAAATCGTGAAGAATATGCATATAAATTTTTTATTTATAAATTATTTTTTATTGTAAATATATCGTTTGGTTTTCTGATAAGCGCAGCAGTCAAGTCGTGCACGATCCATTGACCATTTTGTTTGATCAGATTATCGGGAGAGGTGGAACCCGGAGAAGTGGAGGGTCGCAGGCCGAGAGGAAAGCCTACACCGGATCAAGCAAATCCGCAAATGCATGCATATACACAAACACAACAGTGGTACACTGCCATTTTCCCAGAAATAATTCAGTAGCCTGATTGATCTGGCCTGCCCTGCAAGCTAGAGGGAGCGAGACAAGTTCACCTTCTATGCTGGTTCTGGCCACAGTACAGGCCACTATCAAGCATGCAATCCGCAGCCGAGACGTGCACGAGCACGATCCATTGACCATGTTGCCATGTTGGTCGATCAGATTGCCGGGAGAGGTGGAACCCGGAGCAGCGGAGGGTCGAAGGCCGAGGGGAAACGGGGAAACAGTGAAACACTACACCGGATCAAGCAAATCTGCAAATGCACCGCATGTCGCTGATTCGTTGGTGAGTCATGGCCTACGCGGCTACGCAGAAACAGCAGCAGCCACTTGCACGGTTGCAGGCTTGGGCTACACAGCCGCGCGAGTGCAATGATGCCGGCCTTTGGGATCGTCGACCTTGCGTCTGTTGGAAATAGTCTCACATTAAAAGTTTAGTGGGAGTAACATCAATTTAAAAGGGGAGGGGTCTCTCACCTCATGGGCTAGTTTTTTGGGTGTAGAAAGGCTTCCTCTCGGTTTGATCGACATCTTCTGGTTTTGGGCTACCAAGTGGTATTAGAGCTGGGCCTGTAAGCCCCGATCTCTCTAGTGTCCGTGCACACTCGTGTGGTGTAAGCCCCGAAGCTTAGTGGACCACGCGCGGGTGTGAGGCCCGTATGTGCCTATGTGTTGGGTCGGTCAGTGGACCGGGGTGTGAGGCCCGTATGTACTCATGTATAGAGCCAGTCAAGGTAAGGGGCAATGTGTGCTCGTGTATAGAGCTAGTCAGGGTAAGGGGCACCAATGTGTGTGACGGAGGAGATTACTGGAAATAGTCCCCAACTTAAAAGGGAGGGGTTTTCACCTCATAGGCTAGCTTTTAGGGTGTAGAAAGGCTTTCTCCCGGTTGGGCCGGCGTCGTCCGGTTTTAGGCCACCTGTTGCACGCAGCAGCAGGGATTCGATCCGCGGAATAGCAGTGAAGGGAAAGGAAGGAAGGAGTTGCCGATTTTGGGACGAGATGGGAGTGGCTCTGCCAGCGCACATTTGGTGGTGGTGGTGAAACCAATGTGGAGTGGAGGCGATGATTCGAGTGATCAGGTAGCCGTTTCAGGCTTTGAGCGCGGCCGATGGGTGGCCGGCGATTGTGGTGTGGTGATGTGGTGTGGTGCTGCACTCTAGCTTTGCGACTAGCTACTGCCTGATTCAGAGTTCAGGTACAGGCAAATTAATCCGCACATGGCAGGAAGCGCCGCATTCAGCAGCATCCGCAGTTCAGGTACATCAGTGTCCAGCACGCCTGAAGTTGTGTCCAGTGTGCAGTGCCCACTAAACACCAGCTTACTTGTGCTCTGTCAGCTTTCTTCTCGGCGTTCTCGCCCCTTTACTATCTCCTGCATTTCCTCATCTGCACTTTGCTCGTAACCGATCCTGTCGTCATCTGCACATCTGCCCATCTCACGTATAACTTCCAGGTTACGGAGTGATTAGTGCATGCTTGCGGCTATCTCCTCACTAACAAAATGATTAAAAAGATGATTAAGAAACTATCATTATACCGTCGTGAGTGGACACATGAGCTAGCTGAGCTGATCATGGTGATCATCTGTTTCGATTGGTGGTACGTGCAGGCTGACGTGGTGGTAAGCTTCGAGGTGACGAGCCTGGAGGCGGGGGAGCGGCTCGACCCGGCGATGGAGTACGACGCGCAGAGGCTGTGCAGCGCGGAGCGCCGACGCGAGGGGCGGCGTGGGGCCGTTCGGCCTGTGGGTGCTCGCCTCCGGCGGCTTCGTGGAGAGGACCGCCGTGTTCTTCAGGATGTTCAGGGCGGCGCGCGCCGGCGGCAAGCCCATCATGCTCATGTGTGCACGTACCGACTCCCACCAAGTACATAATCTACTCTAATTAATCGTCTCAATGCGCAGACTCTAGTCATTTGCGTTAACATGTTTTATTTTCTCAGCCCAATGTTTTCAAAGAAACCCTTAATATGAGGTCTAAGCTTATGAAAAATTTAGTTTAGTCATTATCTCTTCTCAATTTCTTGTATTTTTTCTTACAGTCCATTCAAATACCTTTATAAACATTTTTGTGTTTTGCAATCCTTTGTTACTTGAATTTCTATCAAAATGTTTTTTAGTTTGTATGTTTCTCAATCATACGTTTCAAACAACCATTGGAGTTTTTCACGGCAACTTGAGATCCGTCAAATGCGATCTAGATCCTTTATCATTATGATAGTGATCTTATAGTCACACTCATACGTGTGGGTCTCATGGATGATAGGGTCTACACGTCAATGGTGACATAATGACAGAAGATCTTAATCTCGTCAGGTGAGTTAGTAATGGCAAAACCACACGGGTATGGCACTGCCCTTAAAGACTTCCATATTATAGTATTTTTTTTTTTACCGTTGAATATGTGCAGTATAATCGAAAGCCGATGCGTTTATAGAACGATTTCATAAATGATGCCGATAGTTTTCTAAATATTTAAACACCAGTTTGGGAGCCGATACATATGTGGGAATATATTAGAGGTTGATGGTTTCTAAATTAGACTCTACTATAGTTTCCTTGCATTTATTAATTATTTTTCCTATAGATGTTTGACCTGTTATCTGTAACTGAAATTGGACTCATTTTGTCCAAGTTTATAAATATGTTTGCTTTGGGTCTTATAAATTCAGAATCAATCTCAATACAATTTCGGCCCATCGTCGCTGTGGGTCGCTGTGGTTTTTAGTTCTCGTTGGAGCGAGATCTCAGCTATGACGCATTGGTTGAGTTCAACCTCCAATATCGTCACTGTGGTTCTTAGTTCTCGTTGGAGCGAGATCTCAGCTATGATGCATTGGTTGAGTTCAACCTCTCTATGTTGCATTGGTTGAGTTCAACCTCCAACACGCGGGTAAGTTCTCGACATACGAGGGTTTTAATCTTATTAAATAATATAACAAAAATAATGGTGACATATAACTTATGATAAGAAAGATCAGTCAAGTTTCATAGGAATTAAACCGGTAAACATAGTTACCTATAACATAAAACTATATGAAAATCTCCGTCGAGAATAATTTGTTTCATATATATTGAAACCTCTATGGAAATTAATTGGTTCCATCTCCATTGAGATGAATTTATTTTATCTCTAAACATTTAATCAACTTACATTAATCACTTAGATGGAATATTTAATGATATATTAGCCTATAAAATCATGAAGTAAAATTTAACATTAAAAGCATTTGTTTTATTCATCCACTTAAATATGTTTTCAAGACATGACAATATTATAATAAAAATAGCATGATAAAATCATGCCAAAGGATGTGGCTGTGTTCTTTCCGTACCTAAAATATTATCTAATTTTTTATGCCTATTTAATGGTATAATCAATAAAGTTAAATACTATAAATGTATTACACTTACCAAAGAAAAATAATCAGGTGAAAAAGAACACAGCCAATATTGCAAGCAAACTGAGGCGAGCGTCTACTAAAGTTGGACAACAAATGCTTGGCTCAACAGGTCCTCCACTTCAAAATTTTCAACGTCGATTAAGACACCAGATTAGAAGATATCGACGTTAGTAAGACAGCTTACAATTGAACGAAACAGTCCTAAGCACGGATTCAACATATAATAAGGGCGCGTTCGGACGGAAGGGGATGTTAATAGATTGATACATAATTAATTAACTATTAATTATAAAAAAATATAAAATTGATCAATATGATTTTTTAAAACTACTTTTCCATAAAAAAATTTATAAAAAATACACTATTAACAGTTCAAATATGTGGGTTAGGAAGGGGGAGCCTAAGAACGCGAAAACTGACATCAGATCATTTGACGGAGGCAATCGCAAACACAACAAAATAACGATAAACACAGGTGATAACAGCAACCAAATGTCTCGATAAAGGGGCAGGTTATCCGTCCTCTAAAGATCCAACACAGCATAGCTCAATTTATAAATCCACATCCGATGCTAACATCATAAATAGAGTACAGAACAAGTTGCAAGGACAAGGGTAGATAGCTTTGTGTTTCCCCGACACTTTGAACTGCGTAGAATTACAGCCTCCTTCCTCTTCTGCCACCCTTTCTGCGAGTGCTGTCAGTTGGGACTGGAGTAACGTCCTCTGTTTCACAAATTGAGAAGATACCAGGTTTAATGTTTTGAAGAAGTCATTATGATGATAGGTAAAGTCAAAATGACATAATTATAAAGGGCAATTTAACATCTCTGGAGGCATAATTATAAAGGGCAATTTAACATCTCTGGAGATAAAAGTTCATACCTCAAGGCCAGTTTACCAAAAAATTTCAATTGTAAAATAGTTTGCCAGCATGGTTAGCACAATTCTGAACATAAAACACTAAGCCACACGTTTGCATTATGCCAATCAAATCTACAAGCCATTTGCACTAGAAATCCTAGACCGCATTCTAGTAAAATGTCTTAACAAGTTAAGAAGAACAGTATATAAATCCCATCGTGCTATGCAAACTAAAAGACCTTACGAACAGTAGTATAAAAGCTCCACAGAAACTAATGTGCACAACTTCGGAATAACTTTCCACAAACATCAGGTGACAAGTACAGAAAAAACAGCAGTGCTGTAAAGAAATTAATGGGGATCATATGATTACCAATGCGCCCGATCTTCATGCCAGAACGTGCAAGAGCTCTAAGGGCAGATTGAGCACCAGGACCTGGAGTTTTTGTCTTGTTTCCACCAGTAGCACGGAGCTTAATATGGAGAGCAGTAATTCCAAGCTCCTACAGAGGGCAACAAAATAGTAAGTATCAACTGACAGCAGACAATAAAAGTTTGGGCAAAGAAGTTGGTACCTTGCATCTCTGTGCAACATCCTGAGCTGCAAGCATAGCAGCATAAGGGGATGACTCATCACGGTCAGCTTTGACCTTCATGCCACCTGTAAAATATAATTATTAAAATATAATTTCATGGTAACTGGAGAATTCTATAAAGCACATATGTAGTTTGAATTAGATCTAACATGGCCTAAGAAACCATGAATTATAAAGAACTTAAACATTTTAGAGAACTCAGCATATAAAATTGTAATCCATAAGCATAACCACAAATCTACAATCATACATACAAAGTCAGCAACAATATAAAACAAAAAAACATCAATAGTTCAGGTCTTCAATTAGTGAAAGAAACTAATTAATTAGAGAAATCAAGGAATATTCACTTCATCGACTAAAGAAAAGGAAAGCATATAGGTAGTTCTCAAATATAAGCACTTGTTATTGAATACGCACGGCAAAACCCAACACAGCAAAAATGACACATGTTATTGAATTCTCATGGCAAAACCCAACAAAGCAAAAATGACACCTTTAAGCAGACGATTAGTGGGCTGCATCAAGTGAAAAACTTAAGATAACTCCAACATATCAGGTTGAAATAATTGGAGGTAAGGTTAAAAAAATCTTGAAATGAAAAGCAATGTTGTTGTAGATAATAAAATATGTTCACTTCCACAGGGTAGAAATCTCCATTTGAAGTAGCAAAGAGTTGCAAGAATGATGAACTAGGCAGAAGCAAAGCGAAAAGCAGATGCCCCATACTGGTCATACACTGCAGGAAACTCAATGCCAATGGAGACATCTCAAGAAGAAGCAGGAAGAGAATAAGTTCCAGAGAAAAACTCCCAGGTCCATCTTGTCAATCTTGCATGGCTATGACTCAACACGCTCCCACAGAATAAACGGGAGGCGATCTTAAGGGCCATGCCAACAAAGAGAAACAATAATCTCAAGAATAAAAAGGCTCCTACACAACAAACTAGAGAACAGATGTAACTACGCTGTACTGACGGAGGTTGCTGCTAAGAGCCTACAATAGGAAAAAAACATGAGAGCTACAAAGGTCCCTTTAGGGTTAACCGATCTCACAAGGCCTGGTGAAATTGACTTGGGCCAGCAGCATTGGCCTCCCAGATGAGCCACAATATCTTAGCAGGCACCATGGGGTATAAACCTATCAGGTCGATATGAACATATACCCACCAGCACTAATAGGGGATTAAGCTGTTGAATTTCAAGGAACAACAAATTGCCTGAAGCTTTATTTTTTTATGAAAGGTGGGCACTACCACTATACTGATTCTTCAAAACAAAATGATCAACTTAGTTGAAAAGTTTTATGAAAGAACCATACAGCAACAACAATTCTTTTCATGAATGTGTAGTTTTTATATACTATGAGTGATATATCAGCCTTCCAGAGACTTAAGCTAACATAAAGTGTATTCACCTCAAAGTGCAGACACGTGCAATTAATTTGGCAACGGGTTGCAAGGCAAAATATTGAACAGAGGCAATGCAGAAATTAACTGTCACATACTGAGCATACACTACCAGACAACATGGACACCTGATATTAGAAGATTAAGGGGATTAGAAGCTCCAGATAAAAAACCTTTGAACTCATTTTGTCAATTTTGCAAAAATATGACTCCTTCCCACATAAGAAAAACAGAGGCAATCTTAATGGTTAGGCTTACAAAGCAAATGCAAAACCAAATCTTAAGGGTGAAACTTACAAAGCAAATGCAAAACCAGTAAGCCAATTGAAAGATCAATTGTTTTCTACTTCACATGTAAGAACATCAACCTCTGCTTTAACACATGCAACGATGCACAACAGATCATTTTAAGAAGCATCATGCTATGCAAATATGGAGCACAGCACAATATAATATAAAGCGCAATTCGTGAAAAAACACCATGCATCGCTAGTATGGAGCGCAACAAAATCAAGATCCATTATTTAAAAGCCAGGTACGCCGAACATCACAGGTACACTATCAATTATAAGGGCAACAAACAACTTATTGTTGTAACCTTTTCTAGCATATTCCCCGCTCTATCCTTAGATGCAGGCCTATATGAACTTAAAGCCAGATCTCTCCAATAGTTGTAATACACAACCGCTACACATTCCAATCAAACAAGGTATAGTATATGAAGTGACACGATAACTACGACTGGTCCATGAAGACACAGATTTTCAATCAGGGATAAGCATTCTCAAGGGGGCAATTACCGGTGATGCGGACGAGCGTCTCCCTCCCGGACAGATCCGTCACATGCTGCAAGGAGGAAACCAAGCATGAGACCACCGTAGCAACGAGCACCACAACACGCCCTACATCAACTAGGAGCAGAAACAGAAAACAAAAGTAAGTAGACAAGAGGGGTCTTGGGATCTCACGATGAAGGTGTCGTTGAATGATGCGAAGATGCGCGCGACGCCGAAGACCAGCTCGCCCTCGCGGACCGTGGGGCCGAGCGTCACGTTCTCCTCCTTGGGCTCCCGCGTCTTCTTCCTCCCGGACTGCACCAAGCACAAACAGCAGCGGCGGCGGCCGCCGCGGTGAGCAAAGGAGACCTTTGGCTAGGCAAACCGCCCGATAAATGTAGACCAGAAACGAAGAGGAAGAGTTGTCGGGGCGCCTCACCATGGCTGCGTCGTCTGCGTGCTCGCGGTGGCGGCGGCGGCGGAGCGAGGGAGGAGACGCGGGTCTAGGGTTCGGAGGGCAGGAGGTATGAGCGGCCGAGCGCGTGCGGATATATATACCCTCGGCGTGCAGATCTTCTTTTTGGGCTGCGCCGGCCATATGGGCCGTTTGCTGGGCCGGATACGTGAAAATGTAAAAGCATCGGCCCACCGCCGCGGAAGGAAAAGGTCCACTAGCACTCTCAGCTATTGGTCATTGTTTTGTTTGTGTGCTTCTACCGCAGAACAGAGCACATAGAAATAGAACTCTAGATTGTCCTACACTTTTAAGTAAATCAAGTCTCGATGCAGTATTTTTAGTGTTGACAGGACACTTATGCGGCACAAAATAAAAAAATACTTTCTTATGTGACACATTCACATCCTAATACCATGATACTATGAATCATGATAAAATAAAAAAATAGGCCATAATATAAAATATAGGACTCGTATGGCAGAGGTAGTTACAGAGACAGTGAGCTAAAATAAAATATGATTGACGACTACCTAGCAAAGGGAGCTTGTAGTGGGTGGTGGCATGGGGGCCGTCAACAGAGATACCGTATTGCGCGTGTCATAACCGAAAAAAGAGAATGTGAAGGTGATGGCGTTGCTACCTCTTCCTTCCCAATTCGTTCTAGAGGCCCTCATAGATATAGAACTCGAGGCATCTTTATTCTTCATAGCAGGTGGAAAATCTAGTGGAGATAGAGAACGACTAAGTGAATGACAGACAATGGTGTTAGAAACAGAGAAGATATGTCTTGGTTTCCACCATTGGCGGTGAAAAGGTCTTCTTGTTGCAATTTAGCAACTCTCCTCTGGCTCTTATTGGCATGACAAGATTATTCCACCTTGCTACCCTCCTATACCATTGGTGAATGCCCTCCTACTCTTCGATATATTAGCCCATTCCCACCGTGTTATTGTCATGAGAGGATTAATGGTCGTGTCAAGCTCATCGCCTCATCGCTAAGAGGTGGTCGTGGGCTACCATGGGCTTTCAGCTCCTCGCTCCTCGTGTACGCAACAGAGGAGATGGGGCTGAGGGTTGGCTTTGGGACGACGCGATAAGAACCTTCTCAAGCTCCCTTCACACTAGCCTCATCTAGCTCTTGTTTTGTTATGATCTCCTATAACTCCTCTTTATTGACATGTTACGACATGCAACCTCCTAGAGCTCTTGGCTCAGGTGTTGACAAGTCACAATGAGAGAAGAGAGTAAGGAGAGAATAGACCGAGAAAAAAGACAACATGTACACTTACATGTGGAACTCAATGGGGTTTTTTGTCAAAAATACCTCAACACTTTGGATGGACTCGATTTACATTGGTTTTAGAAGTCGAGAGTCTCCATACCCAGTTCCGTGGTTGAGGGATATTAATGAAACTGAAGTCATAGTGGAGCGACTCAAAATGGACTTTATCAACCATGCCAAAGGGGGCAAGGATGGCTCGTGGATTGTGTTTGGGTCGTTAGTTCATCACCACGTGGGCCGTGTTTCGGCTCTACCACACCAAAATGGTCTTTCACAATGGCGTGTTAGGCTTGTTTCGTCTAGGCTCTGTAACCTTTGACCCCCAAGTCCCAACAAGTCCTCGATCAATTCAATGTGTTCAACTTCAAACACCGGTTTTCTTGAAATAAAAAAGAGAAAAACTTCAAACGCCAGTTTTCTAGCATTTTTTTAGGTCAACTATTTGGATGTTAATAATCTCGAACCTTTGTAGGTGACGTACCATAACCAAAAGGATATAGTGTACTATATGTACTGGTTTATATCTAATAAAAAACATTAGCAGCCCGATGAAAGCAACCGCAAGTAATTCTTCGGTAAGCATTTTCTAAGAATTTATTTAGTTTCAAGGAAATTTAATCCAGATAAATAAGTAATGATGCATGCACGTATCAATCCATTGAATATTTCATATGGATGAAAAATTTTCTACACTTTCTCTTAACAACTTTTAGAAATGTAATTTTTCACTTAATTTTCTTATACTTCATCACTCCAAATCGAATTTCACTATCATAATCCTCTAAGGGAATAGGAACAATAGAAACGGGAGATAACAGTGAGAAACAAATCAACGCATGAAAGGAGAGATAAAAGTCACCCTCATCTTTTCACTTCTACTTATGCTTAACCAAACTTTAAATTTAATGATTTAAATTTAAAGTTGATTTTGAGTTTTTCATCTTAGTTTATTTTCTCACCTTCACTTTTAGATTGCTAAGAACACCTTTATACAAATTTTATTCACAAATTATTTTCTAAATATCCGGACAATCACGCCAGTAAACGCTGTTAAAAACTGCATTGAAAAAATAAGTAAAACAATAAATTTTGACAGCTGTGGGATTTGAACCCACGCCCTTTCGGACCAGAGCCTAAATCTGGCGCCTTAGACCACTCGGCCAAACTGTCGCCTTGGCAATTTATTACACTTTTCTATATTAGCCTCGTTTTATAATGTAACGTTTTGATATGAAAATATCATTTACTTTACTTGTCATTTGCTTTATTATCAAAAGAACTTTGAACATGATTTGTCATTTTTTACATTTGTGCTAAATTTTTAAATTAGAAAAATGTTCAAAAGTTACAACGAAAAAAGTCAAACATCTCACATTATGAACCGAGGTAGTAATTAGGACTAGGCGTATACATATGGTGGCAATTGTTGCGGGTAGCTCTAAATGGTTATTTTCATTGGTAGCACTAAAAGGAAGTATTTTTACATTATTTGTAGCTTAGCTTAAAAGTTGCCGAGAATACTTAGATACGCCTCTGCAGTGAAATGGGCAGCGGGGTATGGTTGCCAACTGAACAACTGACATTGTGCTACTGCCCTTTGATACCAATGTCTCTGAATCGGTTGCACTCAGCCGCAGCTTTGCAACTGATCCCAGATTAATCTAAGCTCAAAATTAAATGGCCCTCCAATCAATCGAAACCCATCGTTCTTTAGTCTTAACTAACGCATGGAGCACATACTCCGGACGATTGGGACAGGTTAAAATAACAGAGGTTAGAAGGGAAAGTTTACACGATTTAATCAGAACCGTATTTGGTGCATTAGCTTCGTCTACCTACTTGCAATGATTGAGATTCTGTGTTCGGTGATTGTCGTTCACAGATGTATCAAGCTCAAAGATATCAAAATGAGTTGCTACATCTCCAACAATATTGTTATTCTCATGTATGCAGCTTATTTCATCGGGCAGCTGATTCGGTCCGGCTAACTGCGAAAGGACGCGAATTTTATAGGACCCTATAAGGTTTTAGGAATCACATTAAGTACGCTCTACAAATGCAAAAAGAGCAGATCGTTTTCCTTGATTGATTGAAAGCCGTAAGCGTGCAGACATATATACCATGCATACGATTCTCTCGCTATATATCACTGCCGTTTATGTTCAACATTTGATCTTTCGTCTTATTTAAAAAATTATAATTAATATTTTATTATTATTAGATGATAAAACATAAATAGTAATTTATATGATATTAGGTTTTTTTAACTTTTTTATATATTTTTTAAATAAGACCAGCGGTCAAAAATTGGACACGAAAATCCATGAGTAAGTTATATTGGGACGAAAGGAGCAGTTATCACGATAACCAAATACGGTTGTTATTGGGATACGGTAACTATTGTAGCACAGTAACTATACTAAATTTAAATAGTTTTGAAAATAACTTTATTTTTAATAATTTATGTATGGTAAACATGGTAAACTGTGGTACCATCAAAGTACAATAACCCTATTTTAGTATTTTAGGTGGTGTTAAAAACCACGAAGATAAGTAGCGAACCTTAACTATGCACCCATAACTTTACCAAACATCTCGTGTTTCCACACATAACAAATTTAAACACCGATCCAATGTCTAATATTGTTAGACCTAGGTGCCTTTATGATATTTTTAATGAATTGAAAATGCCTAGTTCGTCCTAGTAATTTTGGCACGTATATATAATTATACGCCAGCTAGACACTGTCTCCCGATACGAGCTACATAAACCATAATCTTATCACAAATTCATCCGATGTCTGCATGCTAACGACCAGATAGACGGATCCTGCTGAAAGATCATGTGTCAAGAAAAATACAACCACGGAGAACGTATTTTTCGGTCTAGGAAATGGCGAGGCGTATATCTCTGCATCTTTCGGCACAATTTCTTTCACGGCTTATCTAAGAGCAAGGCTAATAATATAGCTAACAAACTGGCTATAAGATTCATTGTAGTCTTCTTATAACCTACTCATATAATGATTAGCTCTTTATCTTTAATACATGACCCACGTCTCGTTCACATTGTATCTTGGTTTTTATGCCTAAGCTGACTATAAGCTTATAACCAGCTTCTTCTCTCTCCTCTTTTCTCTCTTTCACATTAGCATTTAGCTGACTTATAGCCTACTATTATACTTCTCTAGCCCCCATGTTTTTGTCATTCAGCTTTTCTGCCACACTTGGCAGGCTGTCATGAATGCAACTCAACAAAGGCATGGCTAGCTTGTATAATACCTGACAAATCATGCTTGGACAGAATAATCGTATGTCGCTGTTGCCCAATCACGTACCTTGCAAAATAACACACGTCTGGCTGAGACACCCCCCTCCACCCCTCTCCCGGGGCAATATTAATTTGAATGCCGCATGCGTTCGAGCGTACAAGAACAACCACAAAATTAATCATGCATACATAGTTAGTGATACATTAATACCCATCAGATATATATATATACAAGAACAGCAGAAATTCTTTAACATGAAAGTCGCCTACGTGAATAATGATACCCAAGTGCTGGTAGTACTGTTTAACTCCAAGGTCACTGTGTCGTTTTTAGCGCACGTTTCTTCCAGCACCACGTTAGCACTAGCATGCTAGTAGCTGTGGCTAGTGACTGTTGTTGCCTCTTCTTCTTCTTTTTTTTTTTGTTTGCTTTTTGCGCTGTGCTGCACTGATACTCTATGCTACGCTACGCTACGCAATGAATCGGCGGGAACGGGAGAGGCTGTCAGGTAAAACGTCAGCGGGAAAAAAAAGGGGACAGCAGCAACCTCGTCGATCGCAGCTAACACTCCACGTGCGGGTGCCCAGCAGAGGGCGCCTGCACTCACCGTCCAACGTCCGAGGAAGGCTTCGTCGCGGTCCTGAGATACCGAGACATCGCCGTCGGCGGAGGGGGCCGGGAAGGGGACCGCGAGACGGATGGATAGCGAAGAGTGACATAGGTCTGTTAGGGTTCTATTTGGATCATTTAGGGTTTTAGCTCTAGTTCGGTATCTCTATTGGATAGATCAATTGCGTTGTGATTGAGGGATAGAGGATTAGTTACCGACCAGTGGATCCGCTTGCCGTGGAGCAGGAACCCGGCCATCGTCGTCGTTGTTTGGCTTGGGGTTGACTGTGGCAGCAGTGACCGGTGAAGTCCAGGCGAGGTCCTGGTCGTGGCGGCTCCGGCGAGGTGGTGGCAATTCCCGTCACTGGCTGCGCTCGCCGTAGATCGGTTAGGGTTTTGTGGGGTGGAGTTGCGGCGGCGACGAACTTGGTTTTTCGTGCCCAGCTAGCCTCCACCCCCTTTGTTTATATAGCATAGTGACAGAGGCCCACCAGCCTATTGGGCTGGATGCCTTCGATCAGGGCGCGATTAAGGCTCCTGTAGCCGTTGGGCTAAAGGGCTGGAGATCAATCTAATAAGACCGTGTTTTTTTACAGGGTTAATAAACGGCGCGTATAACGTAGAAGCGGATTAACACATGATCAATTATTCATTAGCTATAATAAACTTAAAAAAGGACCCATATATTTTTAAACAATTCTCTTATAATTTATTTTTATAAAAGATACCACGGTTAACCATTAAAAACATAGTTTCAGAGAGCGAGAGAATATGTGTTAGAGGGACGTGTGTTAGGTAGTTAGGCAAGAGCACGGTCATAGGCTGCCTTCCTCGACCCAGCTCATTCTCCGCTATTATTTTTGTTGATTTTTACCCTCGCGGCTTTTTTTAAACTTAGTTAGTTAGTTAATTCTATCATTTGTATTATTAAATAATTACAAAATATTTGTTATATAGTGCGGTGGACAGGGCTGAAAAGATAGTTTTCGCTCGGTTCCGGTAAAAAATGATATGGAGGTAGCTCGGAGCGGATATTTCCCGGATAATTCAAATAATGATACAAATACATATAATTTCCTCCAGATACAAATACAAGTATGGTATGGCAGTTTCCGACGGATATGGATACTCCGACGGATATCTAAAGATTGTAATGAGTGGATATCCGTAAACATCTAAAACTAGCCCGTTTGATTCCAGGTCTAGTCCATCAACCAATTTACTACAAATTGCTTTTGTGCTATTAAACTATCGGTATTTGTTGAACTCATTATGTGCTATGTAGTGGACTTATGTCACTTATCTGTTACCTGTGGAACTAAGTAATATGTTTTATCTATGATGTGGCCTAAAATTACAACTAACTCGATTAAGTTAGCTATATATATATGGTGCTATTTGTCTTTACGAACAATTTAAGTGGTTTGTATGTTTCGAGAAATATTAATTTATTTTTTTATTCGTGTTCGACTACATTCTATCCTTATTCGTATTCGAGATAATTCGTATTTGTTTCCATATTCAAGGTATTCGTATCCATACCTGCCTAAAAAGATAGAAACAAATACAGCACGTGTATTATCTGTCGTCTATCCGTATTGCTTTGTTTTTAGCCCTGGCGGTGGAGTGCTGGGACAAATGAACGAGGCTTTTGGAGGAGGGGTTAGATTCTGCCTCCTCTAAATGCGTTGTTATCCGCCGGAGGCTACTGCCCTGTCCACCCCGACTGCTTGTGTCCCACTGACGGGTTTATCTTAGACTGATCGGTTTGGATCGCATGAATGGAGTTTGATTGATCCATTAAATTGGGACGCAGATATAATATCCTAGTAGAATTCGGGTTTGATTCGAGCCATTTCAAGTTTCAGTTTGTTCAGGTGTGTTCACTTGTTTTTTAAATAAAAAAAATCAACAGACATTCAGAATACACTCATCACGTTTAGACACTAGTGGTCTGCTGGAATTTGAATTGTTAGTTAGTGGTTATCAAAAACAATTATTAGCTAATGTAAAAAATCAAGAAAATCTATGTGTTATTATTAATTATGGAGGGAGCAATAATTTATCAACTCACAACTACTCATGAGTTGCAGCCGGTGCAAATTCGCACGGGTGGTGTAAGGAGGTGTAGGATAAAGTGG
Organism: Oryza brachyantha; assembly: GCF_000231095.2. Classification (NCBI taxonomy): domain Eukaryota; kingdom Viridiplantae; phylum Streptophyta; class Magnoliopsida; order Poales; family Poaceae; genus Oryza; species Oryza brachyantha. Next base: position 9,924,902 of record NC_023166.2, read on the forward strand.
GAAGAACATTTTATCTGGGTCATAGACATGGTTAGAATTGACAAATCACAAGCGTACGTTTGGTTCTTATGCAACTAGGTTCGTAGGTTGATCCTATCCTAGCTTGGTGAAACCAACGGTTTGAAGCCAAAAAAAAAAAATCCCAAAGGGTGCTTCTATTGTTTTAGTGTTTCTAGCGAAAGAGACAACAAATTTTCTCTCTACTAAGGGGGTCACATATTGGAGTTAGGGCTGGGCAAAAAGCTCAGGCTCGGGCTCACCTAGCTCAGCTCAGCTTGAATCCTAAACGAGTCGAGACCGAGCCTGGGTTTTAGCTCGTTTGTGAACCGAGTCGAGCTCGAGCCAACTCGCGATAAGCTCACGAGCTAAATAGGCTCGATTTGAATAGATAGACATCTAGCCCAAACAAAAAAGTCCATCAATTCTCTGGCCCATTACATGAATAGATCAAAACTTAACTAGGATTGTCTCTCTCTTGGTGTCTTAGTGCCGTATGCGGGTGGCGAGGAAGGAGCCTAGGGCGGCGGCACGGTGCAGTATGAGAGACGGGAGTACGAGAGTCGGGACTACGGTCTACGGGGGGCATGTCGTCGACACTGAGAGCCCGAGAGAGACCACCCCATCCTCGTCGACGCGGGAGACGCCGCGCTAGCCGCCAGGACCTCGACCTCACCCACTGCCCTGCCACCTGTGCCGAGACTCAGGAGACGCCTTCACTAGGCTCACGAGCCAGCTCGAGCCTGACCATGAGCCAAGCCAAGCCTCATGTATAGCTTGGTTGGAGTACCGAGCCGAGCCTAGCATAGCATATGGCGAGCTTCTGCGAGACGAGTGGAGCCTAGCTCGGCTTGGCTCGTTTCCAGCCCTAATTGGAGCGTGGATTTTGAGGGAATTGTGGAGGTAAATACTGCTCTCGATGTTACCCTTAGCTTTGAGGCTAGTTGTATTGGAGTGTCATCATCGATTTATAAACACCCAAATGACTATTTTTCCATGGCTTACATCACTATCTAAAGTCGTAGAGCATCCCAGCAGTTCATCCATCCCATCCTCCCCCTCATAAAGAAGGGTAAAATTTGAGCTCCAGTAGAACATCATCCATCCCATCCTCTACTTTTTTGATGTCATTCATGTTAGAAGAGAGAAACCCCATATTTGGATGTTTTCTGAATATTCCCTCTTTACTTTCGTAACAGATATGGAGAATATCATATATGAATGATCTGCTGGAGTACAAAGAGATATAAATGATGAAACTGTTTTAGATGATCATCTAAATAAAGATATGGATGATAAAATTTAGATGAGCTGTAGGAGATACTCTTAATTCCACATGCTAGCGTGAGCCATGAGGCTAGAGGGTTGTCGCACCACATCAGCTATTCAACTAGTACGCCGCTTCAATTTTGTCACTCTCGCAACAAATGTAATATAATATTGTTCAATATTAACGTTAAAACTTCCAAAAACTACTTGCGCATGATATAATGTATCTCATATTTTATTTAGATGGTATAACCCATTAGAAACACAAACAATAAAGCTTGTGCTTGCTTTGAAAGGCTTAATCAACATGCAAAAAAAGAAAAAAAAACTGTTCTCATAATGGTGTATTCGATCCAGGACTGAATAATCCAGTAGTCCACATTTTAACTAGACAATCCTATTTTAACACCATACCAATTACACCTTACGAATTATCCGTACACACCCTTCGCACACCGCTCATTATCCACGTCTCTAAATTTAGCAACCTTTTATCCTCTCTCTCTCTCCAAATTAACTAGGAAAACCAACCTCTCAGCCCGTACGTGCCAAAAGAACCAGAATTAATTAAACCCGACCCAACTCCCGCGCCACCGCTGCGCCTTCGGCGCTGGAACCACCCGATCCCATCCGAGCAAGCTGAATTCGAATCACAATTCACACCATACATACGCCGCAGCGCAAGCAAAACCTGATCCAAACCCACCCCCGACCGAGTGAACAGTATCCAACGGGTGCACCAGACTGATTCAACCAACCGCCCCGTGCTCCTTATCTCCCTCGTCTCGCTCGCACGCACGCGCCCGCCACGTCCCCTGCCCCCCATACGTGCCAAGCTTTCCGAGGAAATGAGGTGAACCGAACGCCGTGGGCCATGCCCCTCTCTCCCCTCCCCTCCCCTCCCCGCCGGTGGGTTGCGCTGAGCCGCGCGCCCATAAAAGCCAAGCCCCCCACGAAGCCTCGCCCTTCTCGCCCTCGCCTCGCCCTCGCCTCTTTTCACCACCGCCTCCGCCACGGCGACACCGTGTCGTACTTCTGCTGCGGGGAGGGAGGGGGGGTGCGGAGGCCGCGGCGTCCCCCGGATTGGGTGCATGCGCCCGCCGCCGCGAGGTTGTTCCTCTGTGCCGCCTGCTGTGACCTGACGACGCTCTCGCCTGGGGAGAGGAGGAAGCGCGTGGACGTGGTGGGGCTGACTGACCATGGATGAGTATCGGCCACGACGGTCGCCGGCGAGCGAGCGGTTCATAGGGATGTTCGCGTCGCCGTCGCCCTCGTCGTCCCCGACGGAGCCGTCGTTCGTGGCCGGGGACGAGTTCCACGAGGACGATTTCCTGTTCTCGTCGTCCCCTGCCGCGCCCTCGAGCACGCGGCCTGAGGGGCCCGGGAACCCCAGCAGGGTGCCGCAGGGGCAGCTCGGGCTCCTCGCCGCGTTGCACGAGGGGGACAAGAGGCTCCTGCTCCGCCGTGGCGGTGGGGGAGGAGGAGGAGGAGGAGGAGGAGGAGGGGGCGCGGCTGCTGCCGCCGCGGCTTCCGCGGGGACGCTGCTCCGGCGCAAGGCGACAATCGCGGCGGCCGCCGCCTCGGCGTCTGGCGGCTCGCTGTCACCTACCCAGTCACCGACTTCTGCTGCGCGGGCCATCCCGATGACCCCGAGGCAGAAGAACACCGGGCCAGCGGCCCCGTACCACCAGTCCGCTCCAGTGAAGGTCCCCGTCCGACCGCCCCGGAAGCAGGAGATGGTCCCGTGGGACGAGCTCGACGACGACGACTTCCTCCGGAACGGTGACGCTGCCATGCTGCCCCCACACGAGATGGTCGCGCGAGCGTCCACCGGCGGGGCCGGCCCGGCCGCCCCGTTCTCCATGCTCGAGGGCGCCGGCCGCACGCTCAAGGGCCGTGACCTGCGGCGAGTGCGCGACGCCGTGCTCCGGCAAACCGGCTTCCTCGACTGAATTCGCAAAGGTGATGTGGCTCTGGCTTTTTGTTCAGGTCCGCATGCTCAGAGTCGTCGTGGATTGCTTACATTTTAGGGTATAATTTAGTGGGTTGTTCGTGTAGATCGAGAATTAAAACGATGAGTTAAGGCAACAAATTGAGTTAGTTTTTTTAGTGCAACTGCTTGCAATTTTGGTGCCCTTGGAGGTGTGTGCGTGCGTGTGTATGTGAGTGAGATATTCCTGTAAGTTTCAACAGTAATGAGAACTGGCATCTTGTGTTTGCGAGCTCTCCGTAATTCACAAGGAGCAAATTTTGACAGGTTAACAAACCTGTTAGGTGTATCTATCGTGATAATTTTCTCAAGAATTATGGTTGTTTAATCTTAGTGGAAATTTTGTTACTTCAGTGATCTCTCGATATCTCAACCATAGAATTTCATAGAATTTGTGAGAACAAGTGTCTTTATTTTTTTCCTATGTGCTTGCGTCTGATGTGCATTAAGAGAGGCATGGTTGCCAGATACGGAATAATTGCATATTTCCCTTAGTCAATGTGTGATATCACACTAATACGAGCTACCAATGATTTCGTATGTTTGATATAACAAGTGGCTTTCGCTGATATCTTCTGAATAGCGGTGCGGCAAGCTCATCCAGCAATTCATACTTCGTTCCAAGTCATTGTCGTTTAATTTTATGAATTTCTGTTGTCCGTGGAATTTTACCTTGTTTTCAGAACTTATCTTAGTAACTCTGGTTGAATTTTGTAACCCTCTATAAGCTTACTAGGGCCGCGTCCGGCGAGAGGCTAAGTTAACTTAACTCCCTCGTTTCCGCGCGCACGCATCCCGAACTGCTAAAAGGTGTATTTTTTGCAAAAACTTTCTATAGAAAAGTTGTTTTAAAAAATCATATTAATCTATTTTATATTTTTTAATAATTAATTAATTATATATTAATCTATTACTATGTTTTCCGTGCCAAGTAAGCTACCTTACCTCCCCACGAACGAACGCGGCCTAGTAGTATTTGGGTATTCACGGTGAGTCCATGACTGGTACTAGATTTTCTCTTAATGAAACAATGACTAGTGGTTGTAGTTTCAGTAATTTTTTTTGAAAACTAGTTTCAGTAATTTTGGTGCTATGATGGCAGCCACTTTGTCTTATTGAACAAAAGGGACAAGTTACCAACAACTCGATTGGTTCATTTACTGCTGTTTTCTGTCTTCTTCAATGTTTAATGTGGATTAGTTATACCCTACTTACCTTAGCGTTTTTAGTGTTCTATACTGTAACCTCTTTTAGTGCCTTAAAGATAAGGCATTAAGCCATATGGCTGATGTCGATGACTTCTGCAAGGACATTTGGACCTCAGAATTTTCTGGTCCTCGAATTATGGAGTACATGCATTGCATTTCAGTTTTCAGAACCATAGAGTACCATGCATTGCATTTCAGTTTTTTCTATTGTTTTGCAAAATCCGGAGTTCACTGACAATGGAGGACATTTTCAGCTAATGTGAGTCTGATTAGCAAACCGATATACTACTATGTTGCGCAATAATTATCTTGTATCCAATAGTCCTGAATTCTGTTGAGTAATCCTTGTTTTTGTTTTTCTTGTTGGTTTGAAACACTAAAGCAAAAGAAAGGATATGGATGCTAGGCCTGATGCTTTATGTCTTTATCAGATATAGTTTTCAGGCAATTTGGTTAGGTTTCGACTGTGAATCACTTGATCCACTTTCAGTGCTGCTCCGTTGGGGAAAGTTGGTTCTCTTGCCCCTTTTTGGCTAGATTTTGCTTTATTCCGTTGTGCCCCTCTTTTCCCCTTGTCAATTGCTGGTTTGTGGGTGCAGTGCTTTAGTCAATTGCTGGACCCTATTTTCAGCATGCCAATTCAAGGATCATTGGATCATATTCATGCCCAATTGAATTTCCAGCGCCTTGCTGCGTGCCATTCTGTCTGTGGGGCTGTGTACTGTCTGGTTGCTCCATTCAATGAGAACTAACTGCACTGCATTACAATTTACACAATTTTCTTTCATCGGTCACCACAAGAACCCTATCAATATCTACCTGAAGAAGCAATGGTAGCTCGCCGTTTCAGTAGTACCTCTGTTTGTTGCTAAGCTGCTTTCCAGGATAATGCAATCTTGCCTAGAGCTAATGCCTACTGAAGAACTGCCAGATGCATGTCCACCTATCGATGTGACTCGATTTCCACCTCGATCGGCCTTTCCTCTTCAGCTACTATCATATTCTAGGGTTTCACTTACCGTTTTGGCTGCTGAAACTATGGGCTGGCGGTAGGGTGATTATCACTGATAACTACAGAGGAAACCCACAAATTTGAATTCAAAAAATTTGAATTGTACCGTCACGGTTTGGCGATCAAACCATGTGATATTGTATCATGTGATATTTTGCTATTATCGCGCGATATTATGCGATTATCGTGGCTTCTTTGGCAGTGACAATAATCTTGATAATTGTGGTTTCGTTGTGAAAATCATGCGACATATATATATATCATCATAATTTTTTCGGATTTCTTCCTATTTTTTTTAAAAATGAATTCTCACGATATTTTCTGAAGTGATCCGGTGCATAACATTATTACGCCCTAGCAGCTGGACTGATAATCATAATAAGTGAACGGGAACCCTGATTTCCAGTGCTTCAACTCTAAACATTCTTATCTGATTGACAGGTGGGTCCAAGCTGACTAGGTAGGCTGACATATGCAGTCCACGTGCCACGTCAGCCAAAACCGTCCATTATACTGTCTTGGGACCTAATTTGAACCGATTTTGCAAGTTACGGGATGTGTTAGACCATATAACCCATATCACCCGCCGTCGCCCCGCGGCCATTCGCGCCAGTGCCGCAGCGCCTCGTATCCGTGCCGGCAACACCCGCGCCGCGGCCCACTGCCACCCACACGGCCACACCTGCTGCTGCCGTTGCCCTGCGGTCATGCCCACAACCGTCGCCCCACGCCCGCTTGGTCTCGCCGGCTCTGATTCGGTGAGCCCGGGGTCGTTGGTTGGCCTAGTCCGACTTGGATACGGGTCTGATTCCGACTCCGAGCCAGCCTTAGGGTTGGCCTCCGCCTATTTATATCGGTGGACGCCACCGCCGCCGTCTTCCACATCGACACCAACTCGCCTCGAAAATTCTCTGATCCCCCAATCCATGGCCGGCGGTGAGTAGGAGGGCTCATCCAATCGGCGTGTTGTCATGGTGGCGGTGGGATTGCCAGAGTTTGCGCTGAGTCGTTGTAGCCGGATGCCGTGCACCAACAAGCAATCGGCCGCCTTGAAGTGGAGTAAGGCAGCGGAGGAGTGCGCCACCGTGGAGTTTGCTCTGATGAAGAAGATGGTTCCATCGGAGCGGAGGAGTACGCCACCGTGGAGTTTGCTCCGATGAAGAAGATGGTTCCATTGCCGATGGGTGATGTGTAGTGGATCCTGTCGCAGAAGAGGGAGCCCTACACCGACCCCGACACGCTGCCGGAGAGTTGCAGGAAGACCATACGTAGATCGAATATCATCCGCAGGGTCGATGATGACCGCTTCTTTTGAGTTCCAGAATGTCACGCTCGGAGTGTCATCCTAAGCCTAATTCATAAAAGAAATTCGTAAATAATAATTGTCTTAATTAACTCAGGAAAAATCCCTCTAAAGGAATTAATTCATTTAAATCGAGGTTTGCAAATTGATTAACAGGATTTAAACTCAAATTGTAGAGTATAAAATTTTGCTCAAAAAGTTAATTTAAAATTCGGTAAAAGTAGGGATTTCCTTTTTCCTTCCTTTTTCTTTCTTTTTCTCTTCCTTCTCAAATTGGACCGAAGTCCAATTTTCCTCTCTTCTCTTTTTCTTTTTCCTCTCCTTCTTCCTGCGCTGGCCCATCCCCCCTTCCCCTAGGCCAGCCCAGCCGAGCCGGCCGCTCCCGTGCGCTCCCCCTCCTCCTCCATGGCCGCCGCCCGGCCCAGCTAACCGGCCCACGCCGGAACCAAGCCGGACTCCGCCCTGACGCCGCGCCGCCGCCTCACGCCGGAACCAAGCCGGACTCCGCCCTGACGCCGCGCCGCCGCCCGCAAAGGCAGCTGTCGAGACCGCGTCGTGGCCGACCCGGTCTCCAACGGCCGTCCCCGCCCTAGCCGGCCACCCCCGCACTATAAATCCCCGTCGACCCGAGCCGCCGTCGTGCCGCATCACCTCGCCGCCGTCGTGCCGCATCACCTCGCCGCCGTCGTGCCGCATCACCTCGCCGCCGCCGCCCGAACTCACGCCTCGCCGCCAGCCGCCGCCGCGGAGCCTCGTCACCACTATTGCCTCGTCCTCGCCGACGCGACCACGCCCCTCTATCGCCCATGAGCGCCCCCAATCTTCCCCTCTCCCTCTCTTTCCCTTTTCGCCCGTGGTTGCCGACGTCGTCCCCGTTGCCACCTCTTTGCACGTTCCGGCCGTCGCCGGCGTGCGTTCGCCTACCGTCACCCCCGCCTCGCCGACGCTGATGCGACCCCGCCGTCGCCGGAGCGTCCCCACGGTGCCGCGCCCGTCACGTCGTCGTCGCCTCCTCGAGCCGCCCGGCGTTCCGTTGCATCGCCGTGGTGCGCCGCGTTCGCTGCCGGGCCCTGCCCCGCCGTCGCCGCCGCGCTCGTCACCGCCGTCGAACCGGTGCCGTCGCCCGCAACCGCCGCCGCCTCTCTTCTCCCGGCCGAGACGCCCTCCCCCTCCTTTGTTTCGGGCCGCTGACGAGCTGGCCCCACTCGTCAGCCGGCCGGTTTTCCTCTCCTCCCCTCAGGCCCACCTGTCACCCCCTCCTCCCCTCTCTCTCACCGACGGGTGGACCCCACCTGTCAGCGCCTCCTCTCTCCTCGCTGACGTCAGTACCCCATTTAATTGCGCAATAATTGATTTAGGACTTTTCTGTTTAGCTAAAAAACATAGAAAACTTCTAAAGTTCATAACTAATTCATCCGAACTCCGTTTAAGTCCATTCAAATTTCATCAAATTCATAAAATTGTCAAGAATCCATTAAAAATACTTTCTTTTACTGTTTCAGTAGAGTTTGTGCCTATTTTATTTATTTTTGTGCTTTGTCGCTTAGATTCGGACCCCGCCGAAGCGCCAATTTATTTCGAGATCGTCGCCGAAGTACCCCAGGGACCAGAGCAAGGAAAGTGGCACTCATCTTTGATCATATTGAACCTATTATTGCAAATTCCTGCTTTATTTATTCAAATATGCATTGTTTTAATCAAAGTTTCTATTGTATTTATTTTACGGGTAACCTATTATTATGTCGTTGTTTATCCAACCTTATTCGTGGTAAACCAGGGGTAAGTTGAGTAGAGTTAGGCCTAGGTTAATGTTTAGCCGTGCTTAGAACAAGTAGCTCACGGGATCACACTTTAATCATTACTAGTTCTGAATAGCTGTTAATTTTGATTTATTACTCGATTCGGGTTAATGTCAACTAAATATTGTTAATGGTGGGCTGTGGGTGCATGGTTTTAAGAGTCGCACCCATGGCAATTAAGGACCGGTTCACGGGAAACCCTAGAAGTAATTTAGCACTAACCACATGCCGAATGGGTAAGGTGGGATTTGGAGCATGGCTTCGAACTGTTTGACGTACCAAGGCAAGGGTAGGCGTGATGGAGTATGGACGGGCAATCGTGGTGTAACGAAAGCCTCTGCTGCTTTCGGATCTATCAAGGCACAAGAGGGGACTGCCCGACTTGGTGTAAAGGAGGGGGTGAAACCTGAAGTGCGGTGCGATTAAATAGGGAGGGTTATGTGACGGGTCCTATCACGGTCTCCTTTCTGGTATGCCATGGTGGTATGTCGGCGCACGTTCAAGTGCAGTGGAGTCGTGTCTTCTCGGTACAGTAGTGCATCTCTAATCAGAGTATAACTTATTTGAATAGTCGTGCCCACTGTTAAGGGCGGACTTCCAGCTTCACTGTGATTAGTGAACCTTTTAATGACCTGAGTAAACTGGCTTTCACTTAGGACTACTGCAACGTGGTGTAACGTGGAGTAGTGGTTGGGCCTGTTGCAACGTGGTGTAGCGTTGGATAGAGTCGTGGTATTTTATAACAAATGTAACAAAAGTAACCATAGGTTTCACATAACTCCACATTTTCTAAATATTAAGTATATTTAATTTTAAAATAATATTAAATATTAAATTCACATAACTCAATGGTTTGTCTTTTCTAGTATCAATTTCTTATTTGAGTTCCAGGCAAAAAAAGGCAAGCAAGTACAGTTTGAGAAAAAAAATCAATGAAATTATATTCTAAATTTGGAGTTGACTTTTACTAAGTTTTAAATCAAACGCAACACCTTGGTTATGTTGTATGTGTATATATAGGATAATTATAGTAGTTATATACTGTATAAATTTATATTTCATATGAAGCTTCTAATATATAGAATGATTTTGTGTATGCATGACATATACAAAGTTTCTAATACAAGTTTATATTTCTTAGAAAGTTTCTAATATATTTTATCACTATAGGTAGATTAGATTATACATGCACATATATATTAATTAAATAATTTAATTGGACCTAAGCAAATTGTTTATTTATTTTATGAATGACTTATGATATTGTATAGGTATGAAATTTAGCGGCGTCTAAAAAAACGGACGAAGTAGTACAAATACTACAATATCAAAAAATAGCTCCCGCAATCAACTGTGAGTTAATCTGAACACACATGTTTATAATTTAAATAATATATGTACGTGTATATTACAAAATTTATTTTATACTCGTTCCTTTTTTAATTGACGTTGTTGATTCATTCGTGTTGATATATACATATAAAAAAATTCCCGAGTGAGTATTACAAATACCACCATGTGAAAAATATCTCTCGTTATTTAATAATGTCAACACGAACGTACATATAAATATTATATATATATATATATGATAAAATGATACATCATTAATTAATATCCGATCTATTTTTATTTAATGTCATTGATTTAGGGGTCTGAGGTTGACCATTCGTGTTGATATATATATATATAATTATTTATTTATGAATTTGATTCATTATTAGTAAGTGAACTATAAAAATGATGCATAATATTCTATGTTTGCATAAAACTTTGAAACGATGAACGAATGAACGAAGATTTGACCGAGATCTAACATAATGGTATTTGTAATACTCCCTCTGGCCTTTTTATAACACGTTGAATTTTGGATCTATATTTGACTTTAATGGATTAAATTTGACATAGGGAGGATAGATGAAAAGTGCACGTGATTTTGGGAGACAGTCAATAGAAGGAGGGTAGATGGAACCTGGACCATCCGATTTGATGCAAATAATTTCAGCCATTGGATTTGTCTAAGGAGTAAATTAAGTGTGTGCATTATAGGATAGATGTCTAATGAGTAAATTAAGTTTGTGCACTATAGGATAGATTAATGTATGGAGGATAGATGGAATGTGTGCGTGATTTGGGGAGACAGTAAAGGGAAGGAATACGTGATTTGGGGAGTCGGTAAAGGGAAAGAGTATAGATGGAACGTGGACCATCCGATTTAATGCAAACGATTTAAGCCGTCGGATTTGTCTAACGAGTAAATCAAGTTTGTGTAATATATATAAGATATATATGAAATGGAAATATACCTTGTTGTGATCACTTATCACTGATCAGTGTCTTGCTGATGTGCTGCTCAGCTTGAACAAATAGGAAGCTCTGCAAGATCTTTTCTGCAATTCCGTTAATCTTGTTTCTTAGGTGTACTTCCTCACAAAATTGCTTGCCTTGTTCACAGTATTGCCTATGAACTAGACTGGAATATGTTCAACCAATCTTCAGAAAGCCTGCTCCGGATAAATCAATGAGACAATGACCATGTTTTGCTGTCATATTCGGCTTGCTGTTGTCAATCACATTAATACATAGATCAAGACGATGTTTGGCTGGTGTGTTCTCGTGCTCTAGTTTATAGTGTGGACTGCACAATTTGATCATTGTATGTTGGAAGTTGGATAATTAGTACTTGATTGTTTCTTGTTGATCAGTCAGTCTTTTCTAGTGCTATTACTTCAATGCATATATGTCGGTAGCATGTTAAAGTTATTAGCTCAGTATGTGCTGTAATGGCACTAAAAAAAAGTATGTGTTGTAATGGTGTCGATTACTCTCATACTTGGTGTGAATTTTGACAGATAATCCTAAGTTCTGACTGAACTTCAGCTTAGAGCGTGAGACAGTCTCAAAAGCTTTTCTTTTTGCTCCAGCTAGTTAATCATGAGATGTGGAAATGTTGCATGCTTGATCTGCATTTACTGCCAAACTGTGCCCTTCAAGTCCTTTTCTTTTTCTCTTTTTTAAACTAGTCTACTAATAAAGAAACAGTGCTTATTGGTGTAGTCTGTAGAATAGAACTTTGTTCAACCGACTTAGGGCCTGTTTAGTTCCCACAAACATTTTTTTTTAGTACCTGTCAAATCGAATATTTGGATACTAATTAGAAGTATTAAATATAGACTATTAATAAAACCCAGCTCATACTCTGGACTATTTCGTGAGACGAATCTATTGAGTTTAATTAGCCCATGATTAGCAAATGTGATGCTACAGTAAACATTTGCTAATCGTGGCTTAATTAGGCTTAAAAATTTGTCTAATGAAATAACCTTTATTTATGTAATTAGTTTTGCTATCAGTTTATATTTAATACTCCTAATTAACATTCAAACATTCGATGTGACAAGGGACTAAAAAAAGTCCCTGGATCCAAACAACCACTTGCTCTGTAGAAGTTAGAAGCACAAAGTTGCCTCTTTGTTGTGATCCAAAATCACAAACAAGAATATGAATATGCGACGGGAGAGTATTTTCTTCGCCAATTCAAAGTGCACTTGAGCCATAGTAATGTCAATGTTTGTCGGCGAAATAGGCTCATGGTATGCTGTACGAAGAGAACATGGCGTACAACACATTACCATGTTTTTTTTCGATGAAAAGGTCAAAGTTGCTACGTTGCAAACTTTGACCTACAATCTTCGCTACACGGAAGGGGCCGCCTCAGATCCACGTGGCCCGCAGACCCCAAGGGAGTCAGGCTGGGGACCTGAGAGACGGTCGCTTTCTCGTGCAAGGGGACGGGCTGCCCTGACCACTTGGGCCCTCGCCCGCGCATCAAGGGACGCATGGCGTGGAAGGCACCTAGTGCTTGGTGCACTGCTACCGCATTTAATGCGCTCTGCCACTCATATGATGCCGTATTTAATGCGTCGTGCCAGGGGCACAGTAAGTTGCCAGATGGACTGATAGATGCGGCACCAGACCAAAAGCATGTCAGAGGTATGCGCCTGTGCATGGCGGGGGATATGATCCGTGCCAGCATATCTCGTTGACCATTAATGTTGAGATTTTTGCCTCTCTTCTCTGTGGGAGAGACAACACCTTGTCTCCAAGGCGCTTCATCATTGCCTTTGCCGCACCTTCGAAATTAGGAGTCTTGGGTATTTAATGTCGAAGAGACACCGACTGCTCCCCCCACGTCATGACAAGACATGGCCCACACGTGAAAAGGCATGCGCTATTGCCGCACGTCTCGGATTAAATGCTACTAAACTATGTATTTTCTTTTTTCCTTAGAAGGCTTGTCGAGGCACATGTGAGAGCCCCTTATAGTATAAAAATAGGCCCTTGCCTAAGGAGAAGGGAAAGCTCTCTCAAAAGATCAACCAAAAGGATTTAGTGCGCTTCGTCACTAAGCCCAACTATGGTGTAATTCCTTGCGCCCCAAAACACCAGTCACGGGAGTAGGTTTTTACGCTTCTCAGTGACCCGAACCTACATACATCGTCGCGTTCAACACCACATTCGAGGAGCCCAACTGCTCCATCTTACACACACTCTCGCTCTCACCCACACTCTAGACCAAACCTAAAGGGGGGGCCTCCCGCTAGAAAGATTCACACTCCGACAATGTTGGTGACAACCATGTTCGTAATTATGAAGGTCATTTGTTCACTTACTATTTCCTGAGATATGGTGGCATGAACACAATAACGGTAGCCTAACGGACTTTGTTGTTGACTTTCGTAACCGGTGTCAATTGCACGAAGACCTTAGTTTGAATTTCCAGAATTCTTTTGAGCATTTGCTTAGGCAACAAGCTATTCGATCGAGAGTTCGAGATGCTACTCATTTGTTCCGATCAAAAGTGAAAATAATCCTCTTAACGTTCGTTTTGATATCTCTAATTGAATGTTTCTATACATGTACTCGAAGTGTTGTAATAAAGTCCGGCATGTTGTTTTGACTTGTTCATTATCCTTGTGCAGTTGTGGCTGTCACGAAATGTCATTTTGCCAATACCGTTTAACTCTGAAGCTATTGTTCGAGTTCGTGGTCGGTGCCTAGTGCATTTCGACTTACGTACTTAGAAAAAAACGCTCTCACACTATATATAAATCACATACATTAATCAATGGATAAACTTATACAATATCAAAAAGTCTTGTAATATGAAATGGATAGAGTTCACGGTACTTAAATCCTTATGTGCTATTGAAACCAGTTAATATTCCATCTCAACGTTTCCTGATACATAAGCCAACTTGTTGATGCTGGTGTGCATACCATAATTTCATTCTAGCTTAGAGTTTACACAATGCAATCACCAAAACAACGAGGACACCGCCATTTGGCTCTATCACCATTTGCGGCAAACTCGTTTGGATGCACATGCACTATTTCTCTCAACGACTCGACTGAGTTTCTTTCCGGTGACGTGGCGGAGCTGTGTTGCGGCGAGCTGGCGAGGCAGTGAGGCACCGCGTGTGTGGAGAGTCAGAGGTGCCGCCTGTCACACCCGAAGTTTTATCCTAAACCTAATTCGTAAAAAAAATTCGTAAATAATAAGTGGCTTAATTAATTCAAGAAAAATCCCTCTAAAGGAATTAATTTAATTAAATTAAAGTTTGCAAATCGAATAACTAGATTTAAACTCAAATTGCAGAGTATAAAATTTCGCTCACAAATTTAAGTTAAAATTCGGCAAAAGTGAGTCTTTTCCTTTTTTCCTCTTTTTTCTTTCTTTTTCCCTTCCTTCTCAAATTGGGCCGAAGTCCAATTTTCCTCCCTCTTTTCTTTTTCTTTCTTTTCTTCTCCTTCTCCTCCCTCCTGGGCCGCCGCCGGCCAACCAGCCCACTCCAGCCACAGCCGGCTGACCAGCCCAGCTCCCTGCGTGCGCCCCGCCCCGCCCTAGCTCGCCGCCTCGGCCCGAGCTAGCCGGCCCGTTCGCCCGCGCCCGTGCCAAAGTCTGCTCTCCCTCCCTCCGCGCTGCCGCCGCCGGAACCGAGCCGGACTCGGCTCCGCCGCCGTAACCACCGCCGCAACGGTCGCCGCCGAGACCGCATCGAGGCCGACTCGGTCTCTGACGGCCATCCCCGCCCTAGCCGAAGCCGTTCCCCTATAAATCCCCTATCCTGAGCGCCGCCGCCATTTTTCCCCGTCCGCCCAAACCACCGCCGCGCCGTCCCCTCGCCGCCGTCAGTCGATCTCATCGCCGGACGCCGCGCGACGCCGCCCACCCGCGTCACTGCGCGTCCCGCTACCTCGCCTACGCCGCCGTCGGTGAGCGCTCCCCTCTCCTCTCCCTCTCTTTTTCCGCCGCCGCCGTCGGGCCGCCTCCTACCCTGTCGTCGCCAGGCGTCGTGGACCTCCGGCCGTCGCAGCCGCACCACCGCCGGTCTCGGCCATCGTCACGCCGTCGCCGCGCCACCCCCGGCTTCCCGCGCGACCGCTTCCTGCCGTTGTACGCCGTCGCCATGCTGTTCACCGTGGCTGTCGTGCGCCACGCTTGGCCGCTGCCTCCGTCGCTCGCCATCGCCGTCATCCCGCGTTCGCGCCGCCGGTCGCCGCTCTCTGCACCGCCCGTTTGTCGCCGCCCGCTGGTCGCCGCCGTCCGCCGGTCCGCGCCGCTGTCCACCGCTCGCCGCCGGCGCCGTCTCTCCTCTCCCGGCCGAGGCCAGCTCCCCTCATCCTCTGTTCCGAGCCGCTGACGAGTGGGCCCCACTCGTCAGCCGGCCGACCTCCCTCTCTCATCTCTCTCCCTCTCGGGCCCACCTGTCAGTCTCTCCTCTCTTTCCCTCTATCACCAACATGTGGTCCCCACCCGTCAGTGCCCTCCTCTCTCCTCGCTGACGTCAACGCCTCGCTTAATTGCGCAATAAATCTATTTAGGACTTTTCTGTTTAGCTAAAAACCAAGAAAACTTCTGAAATTCATAACTAATTCATTCGGTCTCCGTTTGAGTCCATTCAAATTTCATTAAATTCATAAAATTGTCAAGAATACTTTCTTTTACTGTTCCAGTAGAGTTTGTGCCTGTTTTATTTATTTTTGTGCTTTGTCAGATTCGGACCCCGCCGAAGTGCCAATTTATTTCGAGATCGTCGCCGAAGTACCCCAGGGACCAGAGCAAGGCAAGTGACACTCATCTTTGATCATGTTGAACCTATTATTGCAAATTTCCTACTTTATTTATTCAAACATGCATTGTTTTAATTATAGTATTTACTGTATTTATTTTACGGGTAATCCTTACTTATGCCGTTGTTTATCCAGCTTTATTCATGCTAGACCAGGGGTAACTTGAGTAGAGTTAGGCCTAGGATAATGCTTAGCCGAGCTTAGAACAAGTAGCTCATAAGTTCACATTTTTAATCATGATTATTCTAAATAGCTGTTAATTTTGATTCATTACCCGGTACGAGTTAATGCCAACTAAAATATTGATAATGGTGGGTTGGGTGCATGGTTTTGAGAGTCGCACCCATGGTAATTAAGGACCGGTTCACGGGAAATCCTGGAAGTAATTCAGTGCTAACCACATGCTGAAATGGGTAAGGTGGGATTTGAAGCATGACTTCGAACTATTTGACGTACCAAGGCAAGAGTAGGCGTGATGGAGTATGGACGAGTAATCGTGGTGTAACGAAAGCCTCTGCTGCTTTCGGATCTACCAAGGCACAAGAGGGGACTGCCCGACTTGGTGTAAAGGAGGGGGTGAAACCTGAAGTGAGGTGCGATTAAATAGGGAGGGTTATGTGACGGGTCCTATCACGGTCTCCTTTCCGGTATGCCGTGGTGGTATGTCGGCGCACGTTCAAGTGCAGTGGAGTCGTGTCTTGTGCGTACAGTAGTGCACCTCTGATCAGAGTATAATCTATTCGAATAGCCGTGCCCACGGTCAAGGGCGGACTCCTAGCTTCACTGTGATTGGTGAACCTTTTAATGACTTGGTTAAACTGACTTTCAGTTGGGACTACTGCAACGTGGTGTAACGTTGATTAGTGGTTGGGCCTGTCACGGCGTGGTATAACGTTGGACAGTGATGTGGTATTTTTCAACTGTTATATATTTATTCCTTTATTTATTTATTCACTTTTACTCAGTTTAATCTCTGTTATTTATTAAATGCTGTTTTATTGCAACTAATCCTGTCCTGTCCTTGATAATCGCTATGCATCATTTATTGCTCTCTTTTTCGTGCTGCTTGTTGAGTACGGTGGTTTGTACTCAGTCTTGCTCAATTTCCCCCTCCAGAATTAGAAGTTGAATTCAATGAAGGTGACTCTTATGGGTGAGCTGTTCCGCCATCGAAACGTTGCCTGTGGACTGGAGCCGTACCCGCTGGAGCTAGTCTACCTATCTTTCCGCAGCATTTTTTCGTTAGAATAAATGCTATTTTCTGTTATTTCTAAGAACGAAGGTTATGTAATCAACATTGTCTTTTTGTGTACCCTGGCTGGTCCTGGACAGGGATTTTAATACACAATTAAGTTTGAAAATTCGTGTGAGAAATCTCTGGGCGTGACACCGCCTGAAGGGCGATGGGAGGAGGTCATGGGCTGGTGGATTTTGGCGCAATCTTCTCGGCCTCATGGTATGATCCGTCAATTTATCCCATAAGATACAATATAAGCTTATAAGCTACTACTAAGCTACTACTAGTCCATCGAAAAAAAAAGATTTCTGAGTTTTGTGTATGAAGAGTTTGACCATCTGTCTTATTTGAAAAAAATATTAAAAATTTTAAAAAATTAGTCATATGTAAAGTACTATTCATATTTTATCGTGTAATAATAATAAAAATATTAATCATAAAAATTTTTCAAATAAGACAAATAGTCAAAAATTCTATCTAAAACTCAGAAATTTGTTTATTTTGGGACGGAGGTTGATTATGGTATTTGATCTACCCTTTAATTGTTTAGTGAAGTTTTTTTTCCCCGGGACACTAGAAACATGGACGTTTATGAGCCTATGCTCAGACAAGCAGCACAAAACCTTTTGAAGAAAAAGGGAAAAAGACCGCTAATAAAACAACAGAAACAGCTCAACATGGAACAGTAAATGACGAATAATATTTACTGGACTGGAGCTTTGATTCTAGAGAAAAGTGATATAAGTTCTACTTATGTAAACAACATTATTAGATCGACCCATCAGGACGACCTCTGATTAAACTAGGGGTAATATAGTAGATACATGTAAAAAGAGGGCCAAAAACATCATCGATTCCTTCGTGTTTGGCCTTTATCTGTAAGTAATAATAGTGGGTCGCCGCCAAGAGAATGAACCGGATGAGCCAAAGGTCGTAGTTCGCCCAGCGCTTGAAAGTGGCGTCCTCTTCTTCCATCTTCCTCTCGCCTTCCATCAGATGAGTTTTCTCTTCTGCCATCAAGGATTTTCGAACCGAAGTTGGAATCTGCACCACGATTTTTTTCTTGCAACTTCGGTGCTCGAGACTGAACGAATCTTTGGTGTGGTCGAAGGTTGCAATAGGCTAGGGGTGTTAGCGGATTCAGACGGTAAGTTATCATGCCATATCCTAAACCATAACTTTTAAGCGGATGCGGAGCGTGTGTGGATGTCGGATGCGGATACGGATTGTTGTAGATGTAGGAAATGATGCAGAGTCGACTCGAAAACGGATTATTATGACTGGATGTGATATGTAAATGTAATCAATACATTGTCATTCAATATTGAATTAAAAATACTTATGCTATTGATGGACTTTTGATTGAGTGCTTTGTGGGCTAAAAACTCGGATTATCCGCTAAAAGTTCTATCAGATAATACGGTAAGAAATTCGGATAATCCGCGTCCACCGGATATTGACAATATCATATTCAAATCTGAATCCGCAACTCATGATTCGAATCCGACTTATTATTCGCCGGATCGTTGTAAACCTGTACGGATTCAGATCGGATATTGATATAACAAACAAAGTCAGAATCGCCGCATAGGAAGTAGATTAGTTTGAGATTGGGACTCGCCTTCCGCGTCGTAGCCCGTATGATCTCATCGATTTGCCGACTGGGTTCGGTGACCTCGTTCGTGCCTGTGCGGTATGGCATGCAGTCCCGAGACTTTGGGGAAGATAAGCCGAGCCCAGCCTAGTTTGGCCCAATCCAATCGGGCGGCTAATAAGCAGGTCGGCCTAGCAAGCAAGCAAATCAAGCCTGGACCGGCACAAACCCCACCGGAGCGCGTTGCCGGCCAAACGCGCCGGACCCAACCCTGCGGCCGCCCGTCGACGCCACGTCGCCATCCTCCTGACCACCGCTGGCGAGCACGCGCCTTTTGCCTCCCGTGCGCCGCTCGGACGCTTCCACACCGACGTCATGCACCCACCGTGTCCAGCCTCGGGCGCCGGCGTCAACAAAGCGGGTCCACTCTTATCAGAAAAAAAAAACAAACAAAGCGGGTCCACGGCGACGCTCGGCGAGCTCGTTCACTCACGGCGCCAACACAGCGCCTTCAATGCCCCGGACCGCTCGGCGAGCTCGTTCACTCACGTCTCCGGTTATGCATCTATCAGCCCTCCCCGTCGCAAGCCACGCAACCACCATGGTGGCATAGTTTTTTTTTTCTGAGATTTTTGATAATAGATGGATAAAAATTTTCTAATTATAGTTATTTAATGGTTTAAATATGACTAACTATTATAAAATTAAAAGTTTATTTTATAAAGAGATAATGAATTTATATATAAAAACGTCTTGTTTACATGTTGAAAAATCATACACGAAAAGGTTAATATTTTCATATTCCAAGAAAAATCATGGCAGCCGTGAACCTGCTGGACCAACCTCGCGCCCGACGTCCCGCGACGGCGCCTCAACCACACCTCACGGTCGCCTTCGCGTGGGTAGGTTCAATGCGCACGCGGACGCGGGGCGCCGTTACATACATACACACATTTTAGTCATATAAACTTTATACATATAATTATACATATAAAATTTACACATACAAACTTATATATAGAAACTTAATATAGAAACACTTCATACATATAAAATACCATATTTTGTAAAGTTCAAAAAAGTTAGAAAAAGTGCCGGATTAGCCTTCTCGCCTCGGCGCCGCATGGTTTACCCAGTTTGGAAAAAATCCGCCAGACTTCCCTAAACTTGAAGCCGAGTTTGCTTTTTGTCCCTTAGCCATAATACCATAAATGTGTACCTCTAAACTAACAGAATCAGTTCACAAAAGGTCCCTCGGCAGTATTGACCTATTTTTTAACCGGTTTTACTGATGTGACATCCGGTGGGTCCCACTTGTTAGACTTTGTTTACTCTCTCCTCTCTCTTCCTCTCCCTTCTCTCTTCTTCCTCTCTTTCCTGTTTCTCTCCAGAGCGCCAGACGCAGGGGTGGGGGCGAGCGGCAGCAGGCACGGGCGAGCGTGTGCAGCGGCTGACACGAGCAAGCGCGGGCAGCGTGCCGCGGTGGCGAGCGGTGGCCGGCGTTGCCGTCTGAATCATCGGCGACGCACTCGCCGCCACCGTCGTCGTTGTGGACGTTGCCTTCTTCTCCATTCTTGTTTGCAATAATTGTAGCCGATGGCCATAGAGTCTGTGCACACCCGTGCCACCACCACTCGCAAGCGCCAGCCGTGACACGCCATCACCGTGCCGGTTGCTGCCTGCCCGCGCCTGCCACTGCACGTCGACGGCGGCCGCGCCGGTCCGGCTGCCACCGCCCCGCCCGTGTTCCGGGCGCGTCGGCCACCCCTGCCCGCTGCATGCCACCGCTGGTCTGGCCACGTCGGGCGCTCGCGCCTGCCGCCGCACCTGCCCGTGTTCCGTCTGTGTCGGCCTTCCCCGCCGCCGTCCCATGCCTGTGTCAGCCACCCGCCCTCGCCGGCCGCCGGCCGCCACTGCCCCCACCCCCGTCGGCTGTGCTGTCCAAACATAGGGAAGAGAGGAAGAAGAGAGAGAGGGAGAGGGATGGAGATGATTCAGTAAAAAATATAAAAAAAGTCTGACATGTGGAATCCATCGGACGCCACGTCAGCAAAACCGATAAAAAATAGGTCAATACTGCCGATGGACCTTTTGTGAAGGGATTCTATGAGTTTAGAGATACACAGTATTACGGTTAAGGGACGAAAAACAAACTCGGTTTCAAGTTTAGGGACATCCAGTGGACTTTTTCTTACCCAGTTTCCACGCACGGGCACACCGGATAATGGGGCGGCCTGGTTCACAGAACTCTCAGCCCAGTAGCAGACTAAACTAGCCACCTCATTCGCGCAAAATACTCACTCGGTTTCGGCGGCGGCGCCTCCTCCGCTTCCGCTTCCCCTCCCCCTCCCCCCCCCCCCCCCTCCCCCTCCCGGTCTCGTCGTCCGCTGCGCCCTCCCAAGTCCCACCGGGCGATCCACATGAGTGGAGAAGGGGAGAACGAAATGCAGAAGCAAACTTGTCCCACAAGACTGGCTCACGCCGATTCACATGCCTGCTCGCCTGGCCTCGTTCCGCGCTGATCCGTCGGCCTCCCGCCTCTGGAATCCCCAAACCCCACGCGCGGGCGCGGCGCGGCGCTAGCTCCTCCCATCACCGAGTGGCCGATGCGGCTGCTGGTGGAGCCGATGGGCGCGCTGGAGATCTTCGCGGGCGGGTCCCGAGGCGCGGTGCGGCGCGCCGTCGTCATCGGGAACAGCTGCCCGGCCCCGAGAACCAGTGCCTCGTCCTCGTCCGCGCCCTCGGCCTCGCCGACCGCCTCATGCTCTACGTAAGCCTCGCATCCCCCGTCAGGCCGTCATTTTCGTGCCAGCATGTGGCTCTCGTGTTCTGTTTCATAGAATCGTTAGTCACTGAGCTGCGGACTTAATTTCCTGTGCATTATTGTGTTATTTCCCTGGGAGTATAGTCCATAAGTGCTAGTGTTACCGATGTCATCAGGCCAGGTGGCATTTTGCATCGGATTAATGATCAACTTGTCGTACTTTATATTCCTGATGCAACATTGGACTTGTTTTTTACTCAATAAGTAAACTAAGATACGCCTCCATGATTTGGGGCTGTTTGTTAATTGTTACCATTTAGCATGATCTTTGCCTAATTAGCATGCCTCGTGCGTCCATTTGTCATTGTTACCTGCATTCGATAGTGGCAGCGAATGAAAAATCAATTCTATAATTTATGTTCACGTGTATTTGATATGTATCTGTTTTTATCAAACGCTAAAGTGGTTTTGCTTTGGCGTATGCTGCAAATTAGGGGTTTGTACAATCAATATCAAGTTTATTTTGAAATACTTCACCAACTTAGTTTCCAGACTATGCTTGCAAGTGCAAAAGGCCTTATATCCAACGTCCCTCCTCTCTCATATGACCATTTCAAATTTTTTAACCTACAAGAAAATATTGTCAACCGGTCAACAAGAATTAGGACCGAAATACCCCTTTGCAAAATATGGCTCTTTCTCGCTCGTTCTCCAGGCGCCGATGGCGGCTTTCATGGCCGGCGCGCCGCCGGCAGCGCCCACCCCCGCCGGCGAGGCCCCTCGCCGCCCCACCCGCCGCCGCTAGGCCGTCTCCTCCCCACCCTCTCACCGAGCAACCCCGCCGCCGCCGCCATCTCCAAGCCGGCCACCGCGGATCTGGGCGCGCTGCAGGCCGACGTGCGCCCCCCTGCCGGCGACGCTCGTGTCCTCCCCCGCCGCTTTGCCGACGCACCACGCCAAGGCGCACTGCCGACGCCGACTGCTGCAAGGGCCGACGCCGAGTTCATCCAAAATTTAACAACAATGCAAGGGCCGACTGCTGCAGCGGCGATGGCAACGGCACAGTGGAGGCTTAATCGGGCTACGGTGGGGCAACTCGGGCCGGGCGGCCATGACGCCGCACCGCAATTGAAACATTTGATATGTGATTTTTGTTGATATAACGCATGTAATGAAGCGATCATAGTAGTTAGTGAACTTGTACATATGCTGCACTTGCACAAGAACAACAAAACTACTAATGTGTACTGTCCTTAAATACAAGGTGTATTTCAAATGTACATGGTCTTCAATACTTTCCTTTGACCATTATTTCATTCCATAATATATTAGCAAAAACTGTAAAATTTGCATCATACGAAAATACATTGAAATACAAATCTAATGATGTCAAAACTTTCAAATATTGACTTTGCGGAAAACAGGGACGCCTTATTTTTTTTAGGACGGAGGGAGTACATTTCTAGGAGATGCACATGAGAAGAGATTTATTGTCATTGTGCATTGTTACGAAACTAGTCCCTCTGTCCAATAATATATAGGATTCTGATTATTCACTTATAATTTTTAAACATTCGTCTTATTTAAAAATTTAGTGCAAATATAAAAATATAAGTAATACTTAAATTATTTTTAATAATAAAGAAAATAATAGACAAATAAATAATTTTTTTAAATAAGACGAGTGGTCAAACATTACAAATAGAAAGTCAAAAATCTCTTATAATCGGGGACGGAGGGAGTATTGTGTTTACCAATACATAACATTTGTTGCCTGCACAGAAGGCAAGGTTATCGAATCGAACGGTTTATTTTAGCTTTTTCCTGAAGACCTGCTTAGCAAACTATCAATCTATCTATTATAGATTAAGACAGCACGGAAAGATACATTAAGACAACACGAAAAGAAGGCTACACGATTACTCTGGGGTCTAGAAATTACCACGTTAATCAGAGAAAAAGAGAAAATATACCCCACTAGATTACAGTGGATCCAAATTATAACGGTGTAGATTAATTAGAGGAAAAGAAAAAAAATATACACAGTTAGATCATGGTAGGTTCAAATTATAACGGTGTAGATTAATCGAAGGAAAACAAAAAATATACACCGTTGGATCACGCTGGGCTCAGATTATAACGGTGTAGACTAATCGGAGAAAAAGAGAAATAACTATACCGTTGGCCTGATTCTATTAATCGAGATTTTGATGGTATATATAAAAAGGAGAAATAACTATACAATATTTTTACTACAGTGCTCCAGACTGATTCGAGCCCTCTGATTTGCATCTACCGACAGTAGATGCAACTGTAAAAGTTACAGTTGTTGTACCAACTTCAGTTGAACCGGACCCACACCGTTGCTCTACGGTCGCGCCCACAACCATCGCCCTGCGCCCGGTTGGTCTCGCCGGCTCTAATTCGGCGAGACCGGGGTCATTACTGGCCCAGGCCCCGTTCGATAGGGGCATAACTTAACTTATGCCCTGGCATGGAAAACGTAGTAATAGATTAATACATGATTAATTAATTATTAATTATTAAAAAAATAAAATAGATTAATATGATTTTTTAAAATAATTTTCCTATAAAAAATTTTTACAAAAAATGGTTAACTAGTGGGCACTGCCGAACGCGGCTAGTCGACTCGGATATAGGTCCGATTCCGACTCCGGTTGGCCTCCGCCTATTTATGTCGTGACGCCGCCGCCACCGTTTTCCACATCCACATCAGCTCGCCTCGAAATTCAATCCATGGCCGGCGGTGAGAAGGGCAGATTGGGGGCGAGGGGGATGGGCGGCGGAGGCGAGGCCGGGAGCAGTGACGCGGGGGAACCCGCTGCGGCGGCGGGGGGCGCGTCTCTGCACATCCGGTGCGCGAACGGGTCCAAGTTCACCGTGCAGGCCGACCTCGCCGCCACCGTGGGGACGTTCAAGGAGGTGGTGGCCGGGAGCTGCGACGTGCCGGCGGCGCAGCAGCGCCTGATCTACAAGGGGCGTATCCTCAAGGACGAGCAAACCCTAGAAAGCTACGGTGAGTGTCACGGCTGATGTAGGTAGGGCGACGTTCTCGAATTCGGTTGTATAGCTGTAACTGTAAGTCCCCGCGATTTAGCTCGTTGATGCAATGCCTGTTATGTATCTGGGCTCCGATTCATTGGGGGCAGTATGAAGTGATCTGCTTCAGTTCCCTATGCATGCTAGCCAAACAGATTCGTCGATATGCTTTGCTTTTCCTACGCAGCTATTGGTGATTGGGTGATGCGAGTAGTGTATATAATGTATTAATGATAATGTCTACTGCGAACCTATATATATGCTCTTACGTAGCATACAAGATGATGAAGCTGAAGGCAGCTCATCTTGTCGCGACTCGAATATAGTTCCAAACTTTACGGGTGCCATGTAAGCTACTACTCATATTAGTTGTGCATGCCCTGTTATTATGTCGCGATGTGCGACATCCTCGATTCTTCTTGGAGCCGGAGTGAAAATTGATTTATTATTCTGGAACTTTGGGCAAAGCGCACTTGATTAGCAAATGTGGTTTATGTAGCACAACTATAAGTAAATACTGTCAATGTGTTGTTTGTGATGGAGCTGAACAATTTTGGTTGAAGAAAACAATGCTATTTAGATAACCGCACAAGCCTGCTATGGAATTTAGTTCACCAAATGTAAAGTCACCTTTTCTTTCTGTAGTTGATTTGTTCTGTTTAATGAAACTAAGCGTGGGCCATCTTTTAAAAAGAACAAGAATCTCTTTCTCTGGTGCTATTGTTATGATAAATTACTACATTTTCTGTTTTGCAGGATGATTAGAAACTTGTATTTATGTCAGCTCTTATTTTTCACATTTCGTTTGAGCGGACAATGATGCCAACTAATTATGACATTGATTATGATTGTACCTTCTTGCTTGCAAAAACTTCCATATGAGGAAAACACTATTTATTTTACCAATTATTATGCATACTTGTATTTGGGAAATGCAGGGAACAACTATCAAAAGTTATGTTCTGAACATCTCTAAATGGCAGAATGCTGCCAACTAAATACGTTGAACCACTGATGGCTTAATAAAAAAACATCATACATCTTCTAGGAGTAGTGTTCCCTTTTCTGAGAGGGTACTAAGAAATTCTAAAGTGAGGAGTATAGCAATTGAATTCTTTGATTTTTGATTGAAATGTTGGCTATGTCAAGTTTGTTAACATGTCATTATCGAGGATTTATCTCATATTTATCTGATACACTATCTTGCAGTCTCATGCACACTTGAATTCTTTAGTTTTTTTTAATAAAAAAATCGAATTCTCTTGTGTATGATTACATCAGATACAAGAGTATTCTTTGTTTATATGGAAATTCTGGCCCATGATTTAATTTCTGAGTTATCAAGCAAAATTCTTTTCTATCTACTCACTCTTTATACCTTGCAGGTGTTGAAACGGATCATACCATTCATATGGTGCGTGGTGCTGGTCCCCCAGCCGGATCAGCCGCACCCGCTGCAGCCAGCCCCCAAGCTTCAACTACTCCTAGCAGCGCCCCAACTGGTGGTCTTGGAAGTTTGTTTCCTGGCCTTGGTGGTACAGGAACTGCTGGTACCAGGCCAGCAGGCCTTCTTGGGTCTGGATTCCCTGAATTAGATCAAATGCAGCAGCAGTGCCAAAACCCCAACTTAATGAGGGAAATAATGAATATGCCAATGATGCAGAATCTCATGAATAACCCTGATTTAATTCGTAACATGATTATGAACAATCCTCAAATGGGTGATATCATCGACCGTAATCCAGGTCTTGCTCATGTACTCAATGACCCACGTGTTCTCCGCCAGACCCTTGAAGCAGCTAGAAACCCTGAAATCATGAGGGAGATGAAGCAGAACACAGACAGAGCAATGAGCAACATTGAGTCTTCTCCTGAAGGGTTTAATATGCTCCGGCGCATGTATGAAACTGTCCAGGAGCCTTTCCTAAATGCGACAACAATGGGTGGGGAAGGCAACACAGCTGCAAACCCATTTTCAGCTCTTCTTGGAAATCAGGGTTCTAACCAACCCAGGGATCCTGCTAGTAATGCTCCAAATACTGTTTCAGAGTCCACAACAGGAACCCCTGCTCCAAATACTAACCCACTTCCAAATCCTTGGAGCTCCAACAGTATGTTTTCAATGTTGTCTTGTTTATTTTGTTTTTCATAATATATGGTTATTGTTTTTTCACACTTAAATTGACAGCTGGAGGTGCGCAAGGAGCAACACGGGCAGGTCTAGGCAATGCAAGAACCGGTGCCACTGGGGGCCTAGGAGAAACTTTGCAGGTAACATATGTTACGTTTTAAGTATGTAGCTAGTTCATCTCTTATCAAAATTAACTGCTTTCTGTTTTTGGCAGCAAGTACTCTCGTTCCAGCAGACACTATTGTCACAGGTTGGTCAGAGTCAACCTAGGCAGTGAGTAACTCCAGTTCAATAGTACCTGAATTGCATCTAGTTCATCATACTTTATTCCTTTCTTTAAACTGACACTATGCAGTTTCATTATTTGTTTGTTAAGTATCTTTTGATTTTCTTTATTCAGGGATGGTAGTCAAGGAGGCAATGCCACAGGTATTCTCCCTTGATTGTTTTTTCAGTATATGCACTATCTAATATCTTTCTTATTTTAAAATGGATTAGTATGTCAGGTTTTATATAGGTTTTACTGAGTTGTCCATTTAGTGGTGGTTTATTCTAGCAGCAATAGTTGCTTTGCTTTCGCTACTTTATTGACTTGTAGATTTCTGTTTTTCCATAATGTTATTACGTTATAAACGCATCATGATGACTATTATTATTGGTTTGTTCTTGACAGTAAATTACTGTGGTGCATAACTTTGGAATTTGTATATATGATTGAATTTTCTTGAAATATTGGAATAATAAAACAGTCAATAATCTATATGCTGCTAGGTGTTTTGCATGGCCCAAATCTTGTGTTTTGCCTTTAGGATAGCATGGCACATGTATGATTTTTTCCTTGGAAATGGAAACGTGTTGCCTATAACTAAATACTGCTTGTGGATTAGATATTGGAAAGCAGGTGTGGTCTCCCTCGCCAGAGTTTGCGTTGAGTCGTTGCGGCCTGATGCCGTGCACCAACAAGCAATCGGCCTCCTCCAAGCGGAGGAAGGCAGCGGAGGAGTGCCCCACCATGGGGTTTGCTCCCGTGAAGAAGATGGTTCCACTGCCGATGGGTGATGTGAAGTGGATCCTGGCGCAGAAGAGGGAGCCCTACACTGACCCCGACACGTTGCCGGAGAGCTGTAGGAAGGCCATACGCAGATCGAACATCATCCGCAGGGTCGATGATGACCGCTTCTTCGAGTTCCAGAACAAGGTTAAGGCCGCCATTGAGTCTGATGGCTGTTACATGGTCGACAGCGACTTCGTTGCTCGCAGGGAAAGGTGTAGAGCAAAAATTAATGATGCATGGACCAAGCTTCTTGATGGTATCCCACTCTCTGATTCTGACAGTGATGAAGATGAGGAGGATGAGGAAGACATGGCCAGACTGGTTGCGATGGGTCTGGAATTATCGGACTAGGAAGACTAATGCCAAGTATTTATTATATACATCTATTACTCTTAGTATTTACCTATCTATTTAGAGTCCAACCGAAGAAGAATTAACAATGTTTATCTTAGCCATCTATCTTTTATGCTTGTCCTACATGATCTAACTTTTAACACGCACAATTATATGACATGGAAATGTACCTTATTGTGATCACTTATCACTAATCAGTGTCTTGCTGATGTGCTATTCAGCTTGAACAATTAGGAAGCTTCACAACTCGGTGTGAATTTTGACAGATACTCCTAAGTTCTGACTGAACTTCAGCTTAGGGTGCGAGACTAAGTCTCAAAAACTTTTCTTTTTGCTCCAGCTAGTTAATCATGAGATGTGGAAATGTTGCATGTTTGATCTGCATCTACTGCCAAACTGTGCCCGTCAAGTCTCTCTCTCTTTTTTAAACTAGCGTACTAATAAAGAAGCGGTGCTTATTGCTGTAGTCTGTAGAATAGAACTTTGTTCAACCGACTTACTTTGTAGAAGTTAGAAGCATAAAGTATTCCTTATATCACACATCCAGATATTCCTGTAGGGGCCGAGGAAAATTTTGTCTCAGAAAAGAGTTAAGTGTCATTTCTGTGTAGCTTTCACTTTCTTTGCACTTTGTCCAATTGCTACTTTCGTGTTACCATCAGAGATCACCTTCAGGTGGGAAAAAAACTCGATTTATTTGACTTTGATGCTCTGCTGAAGCATAACTGTTACAAATTGAGGTTAAACATCACATGGTAGTAAGATATTCAATAGCATGAATTGTACTTGACTAGATGAAACCATTACCTGAATGCTGACTGAACTTTAGCTAGTTAGTGCTCCTTACAATTGTAGGTCGTATATTCTGTACTTCTTTTCACTTTCTATTTTTACTGAGGTCTTCTGCTGTTATTTGCTGGTTAGTATGGCTTGAAGTTATATTACTTAAGACTGAAGCTGTTCTGCTGTAGATGGCCCTTTTCAGTTGGGCCATTGCAGAGGTCCCAAAGAAAGGTTTCACACCACTAATAACTCTGGAGGTTATAAGGTCATATGTTGTTGAGAAATGTGGCTTCCTGTCAAGGGAGCAAAATACTCGTGCTGACGGCAAGCCATCTGAGCTGTGGCAGTGTGGTTGCTGGAGCCTAGAGACGCCGGTGGTGCCAGCACCCAGCAGCGCAGGGAAGCCAAAGTGGAAGGCGTCGATAGACTTCAAGTGGATCTGGGAGAACACAGGGACTGTCTCTGCCAACATACACAACCACAACTATGATGAGTCATGAGTGTGGAGTACCTCGCGCTACAGAAGGTCAGGACCTTGTCGTTGCTTGGAGTTCTGATGGTGTGCCTGCGTCTGCAAATGATATGAATGAAAAAGTTTTTAGCACTTCAATATCAACTTAGACCTTAACTGCTGTTGTTTAGCACTTTAATTGTTACGTATTACTCCTAGCTCATTTTCTGATTATTAGTGAGCTGTGCCTGTTGTACATAGTGTTTGGGGTATAAAAAATTCAAACTCATAGTGCTCTACAATATAAACTTTTATTGTAATATAAGATTTAAATTGTACGAGTGTTTATAATTTAGAATGGATAGGGCAGTAAAAACCAACTGCCAAATAACGTATGAAAAAAATCTTAACACAACAATATTACCGGAAAGAGCAATGGCAGATATTTATTGAACTAAAAGCTTTGATCCTAGGGGCATGGGAACCTACTTATAGAAAAGAGTATAGGACGTGCACAAACAATATTATTGGATAAGCCATCAAGACGACTACGTACCCATGAAGTTAGCTATAATATAGACAACAATGAGAAGGCAGTGGGAAAATAATACTTGCATAAAGAACCATCAGTGGTTAGATGCTTAGCCGTCAGTCCATCGTCACTACATAGCCGTAGTGCATCAACAGGACAGTGATTCCGGGGCCAACCGGTTTGAGTACAAGCTTGTAGCCCTCCAATCTACACTGTTCCGATGAAGCACAGTGACATCCTTTACCTCTTTGTTGTGATCCAAAATCCCAAACACCTCTTTGTTGTGATCCAAAATCCCAAACAAGAATATGAATAAGAATATGAATATGCGACGGAAGAGTATTTCCTTTGCCAATTCAAAGTGAACTCGAACCATAGTAATGTCAATGTTTGTCGATGAAATATGCCCAAGATATGTGGTACGAAGGGGACATAACATAAAACACATTACCATGTTCTTTTCGATGAAAAGGTTAAAGCTTCTACGTTGCGAACTTTGACCTACAATCTTTGCTACACGGAAGGGGCCACCCCGAATCCACGTGGCCTGCCCCGAGGGGTCGGGCCCGTGCATCAAGGGACACGTGGCATGCAAGGCGCCTAGCGCGCGGCGCACTGCTACTGCATTTAATGCGCTCTGCCACTCGTGTGATGCCGCATTTAATGCGACGTGCCAGGGGCGCGGTAAGTCGCCAGATGGACTGACAGATACGACGTCAGACCAAAAACATGTCAGAGGCATGCACCTGCCCATGGCAGGGGATATGATCAATGCCAGTCCCATCTCGTTGATCATTAATGACGAGATTTTTGCCTCTCCTCTCCGTGGAAGAGACAACACCCCGTCTTCGAGTCACTTCATCATTGCCTTCGCTGCGCCTTGGATACGAAGGAGCTAGGAGTCTTCGATATTTAATGTCGAAGAGACACTGATCGTTCCCCCACGTCATGACAAGATGTGGCCCACACGCGAAAAGGCGTGCGCTGTTGCCACACGCCTTGGATTAGACGAGCATTAAATGCCCCTAAACTATGTATTTTCCTTTTTCCTTTTT
Organism: Oryza brachyantha; assembly: GCF_000231095.2. Taxonomy (NCBI): domain Eukaryota; kingdom Viridiplantae; phylum Streptophyta; class Magnoliopsida; order Poales; family Poaceae; genus Oryza; species Oryza brachyantha. The sequence goes on from NC_023166.2 coordinate 9,955,629, forward strand.
CCTTAGAAGGCTTGTCGAGGCATATGTGGGAGCCTCTTACAGTATAAAAATACGCCCTTGCCTAAGGAGAAGGGAAAACTCTCTCTCGAGATCAACCAAAAGGATTTAGTGCGCTTCTTCACTAAGCCCAACTAGGAGGTAATTTCTTGTGCCTCAAGCAACCAGTCACAGGAGTAGGTTTTACGCTTCTCAGTGACCCAAACCTATATACATCGCCGCGTTCACACCACATCCGAGGGGTCTGTTTCCTCCATCTTACACATGCTCTCGCTCTCACCCACACGATTTTTATTTTATTTTTTGAACCTTTTTAATAAATAATTTTATTACTAAACTTCGTGGAAAAATATTTTCATCGTATGAACCTTTTGGCCACGCCAGCAATATTGGCGTGACAAAACAACGTTGCCACGCAAAATTTTTGGTGTGGCAAGCTTATCACGCCATTATCCGTGGCGTGGCAGCATTGTCTTGCCACTCCACTGACACTGGCATGGCAAGACTGCCACGCCAACCAGGCTGCGTGGCAGCGTTGTCTTGCTATGCCACTGACATTCGCATAACCAAAAGATTCATACGGTGGAAATATTTTCACCCGAGTTTAGTAATACAACTATTAATTAAGAAGGTTTAAAAAATAAAAAAATTCCACCCACACCCCCGACTGAACCTACGAAGGGGGGCCCGTGGCTTCCTGTTAGATGAGATTCACAATTCGACAATGTTGGTGACAACCATGTTCGTAATTATGAAGGCCATTTATTCACTTACTATTCCTAAGAGCAAGTTCAATAGTATAACCAACTACTAGCTCCGATTTGTCTATAGTCAATCTAATAGCCGATTCATACAATAGTTACCTACAAAACATTAATACATGGTCCCACATGTCATTCACACTATTGTCTTGGAGCCCGTCTGCAGCTGGCTACAAATTAGTAGACCACCTCTCTTCTCGCTTATAGCCTATTGTACCTGCTCTAAGATATGGTGGTACAAACACAATAACGGAAGCCTAACGGACTTTATTGTCGACTTTCGTAACCGGTGTCAATTGCACGAAGAACTTAGTTTGAATTTCTAGAATTCTTTTGAGCATTCGCCGCTATACGATCGAGAGTTCGAGACGCTACTCACTTGTTCTGATGATAAGCGAAAATATTCCTCTTAACTTTTGTTTTGATATTTCTGATTGAATGTTTGTATACATGTACTCGAAGTGTTGTAATAAAGTCCAGCATGCTGTTTTGACTTGTCCATTATCCTTGTGCAGCTGTGGCGGTCACGAAATGTCGTTTTGCCAATACTATTCAACTTTGAAGCTATTGTTTGAATTCGTGATCGATGCCTAGTGCATTCCGACTTACGGCAAGTACTTAGGAAAAAACGCTCTCACTCTATATATAAATCATATACATTAATCAATAGAGAAATTTATACAATACCAAAAAGTCTTGTAATATGAAACAGATAAGGTCCATGGTACTTAAATCCTTATGTGCTATTGAAACCAGTTAATATTCCATCTCAACGTTTCCTGATACATAAGCCAACTTGTTGATGCTGGTGTGCATACCATAATTTCATTCTAGCTTAGAGTTTACACAATGCAATCACCAAAACAACGAGGACACCGCCATTTGGCTCTATCACCATTTGCAGCAAACTCGTTTGGATGCACATGCACTATTTCTCTCAACGACTCGACTGAGTTTCTTTCCGGTGACGTGGCAGGGCTGTATTGCGGCGAGCCGGCGAGGCAGTGAGGCACCGCGTGTGCAGAGAGTCAGCGGCGGCGCCTCAAGGGCGATGGGAGGAGATCATGGGCTGTGGATTTTGGCGCAATCTTCTCGGCCTCATGGTATGATCCGTCAATTTATCCCATAAATTACAATATAAGCTTATAAGCTACTACTCCTCCATAAAAAAAAGATTTCTGAGTTTTGTGTATGAAGCGTTCGACTATCCGTCTTATTTGAAAAAATCATTAAAAAATTAAAAAAATTAGTTATATGTAAAGTACTATTCATGTTTTATCTTGTAATAACAATAAAAGTATTAATCATAAAAAAACTTCAAATAAGATGAATAGTCAAAATTCTATCAAAAAGCTCAGAAATTCGTTTATTTTCGGATGGAGGTTGTAGATAATATTTGATCTACACTTTAATTGTTTAGTGAAGTTTTTTTTCCCGAGACACTAGAAACATGGACGTTTATGTGCCTATGCTCACACAAACAGCGCAAAACCTTTTGAAGGAAAAGGGAAAAAGACCGCTAGTGAAACAACGGAAACAGCTCAACATGGAACAGTAAATGACGAATAATATTTATTGGACTAGAGCTTTGATTCTAGAGAAAAGTGATATAAGTTCTACTTATGTAAACAACATTATTATTAGATCGACCCATCAAGACGACCTCTGATTAAACAACGGTTAATATAGTAGATACATGTAAAAAGAGGGCCAAAAACTTCATCGATTCCTTCGTGTTTGGCCTTTATCCGTAAATAAAAATAGTGCGTCGCCGCCAGGAGAATGAACCGGATGAGCCAAAGGGCGTAGTTCGCCCGGCGCTTGAAAGTGGTGTCCTCTTCTTCCATCTTCTTCTCGTCATCCACCAGATGAGTCTTCGCTTCTACCATCAAGGATTTTGAACCGAAGTCACAATCTGCACCACCATTTTTTTCTTGCAACTTCGGTGCTCAAGAGTCGAGACTGAACGAATCTTTGGTGTGGTCGAAGGTTGCAATAGGCTAGGGGTGTTAACAGAGCGGGCGCACATGTTTACGGATGTGGATTGTTGCGAATGTCGGAAATGGTGCGGAGTTGGTGCGGAGTCGGCTCGAAAATGGATTATTACTACTGGATATGATATGTAAATATAATCAATACATTGTCATTCAATATTGAATTAAAAATACTTAGGCTATTGATGGACTTTTGATTGAGTGCTATGGGCTTTTGATTGAGTGCTTTGTGGGCTAAAAACTAGGATTATCCGCTAAAAGTTCTATCGGATAATCCGGAAAGAAATTTGGATAATCTGCATCCACCGAATATTGACAATATCACATTCGTGTCTAAATCCGTAACTCACCATTCAAATCCGACTCCGTATCTGCCAGATTATTCTTGTAAACCCCTACCACATCCTTAATTCAAACGGATTTGGATCGGATTGGATCGGATATTATATAAGAAGAAAATTGATATAAGAAACAAAGTCGGAATCGCCGCATCGGAAGTAGATTAACTTGAGATTGGAGACTCGCCTTCCACGTCGTAGCCCGTATGATCTCATCGATTTGCCGTCAGGGTTCGGTGACCTCGTTCGAGACGCGTGCCTGTGCGGTATGGCATGCAGTCCCGAGACTTTGGGGAAGATAAGAATTTTTTGGTTTTTTAATTTTATTTATGTAATTATTTACAACTTTATTTTTGTATTTTAAAAAATCACAAAACTAACCTCCTCCCGCCCACTTGGTGGGCGGAATAATGACGTGGCACACAGCAAGACCGCTGGGCGAGACGGCCATTAGGGGGCGGCGGGGGCATTTTGCATTTGGCCCCCTTCCGCCCAGACAGTGGTTGCCAGCCGGGCCGGCGCGCCCGCGGAGGAAGGGAGTGGCTATTTTGCAGGCGGCCCCTTCCCGCCCACCCAATGGGTGGATTGGGTTAGTTTAGGTAATTAGTGTTAGGTGCAGTGTTAGATTAAGGTTAGATTAAATAAATATTGTTTAGTGTTAAATTTAGTATTAAAATAAGCTAACATTTAATGAAATTGGCTATGTAGTTATGGTTTATAGTAACCATTGTTGTATTTAATGATGAAATTAAAAATAATTGTGAACTAAGAAAAATATATTACAGTTCATAAATTATTTATAAATCGTTATTCCGAATGTTAATACAACTTAATAGCAAAATAAAAAGTGTATGACATATTAAAATCAGTTTGTAGTTTGAGTTGAACGGTAATATTTGCTAAGTTGACACCTAGTCAACTACCGAAAAAAACTAAAATGGCTGTTGGTTATCGTAATTTACCTGTTTAGCATAGTCTGCTTATAGACATGAGTAAGTAATTAAACAATCTTAAAGTGGTAATGGTGAATCATTCAGTATTCACTTTGTGCGTACTATGGGTTTATGTTGTATAGTAGGCTGTAAAGCAAAAGGAGCAGACTTTGAATAATCTAAAGACCGTCAATGCTGAACTAGAAAAAGATGTTGAACGTGTCCGATAGAGAGAGGTTACAAAGTACTGAGAAAGGTTTCAAATTTCACATTTCTTCGTAGGAAATTGGCCTTTCTGTAATTTGAAGGGAATGAAAAGACTTAGGCTGACTTAATGAAGAAGAAGCTGCCATGGCTAAAATATGACATGAAGAAAAAAGAATACATGGAAGCACATGAGAAGGAGAAAACAGAGAAGAAAATAATAGAGCAAAAAGGAATAATACAACAGAGCTCAAATCGAGATACAATTGTTCAGAGGACGCTGTGTTTATCTCGGTAGATGTCTCATTGAACGTCGTTGTACCCTTGGTCATTCGTGGTACTCCTTCTCTTGCCTGTACTCGTGACATGTTTCGGCTTCAGTTATTTTATGGTCGTAGTACTCAGGCATGACTTCGTCGATCCATGCAGTGAAATAGCACACTCGTTGGTTGCCTGAAAATACCAGAGATGCTCCCAGACGAGGTCAACAAAGGTACGGACGTGGAAGACATAATATCATATTGGGGTAATGTTTACTTACGCTGTGGTTATCGGCTATGTTCGGACAAAGGAAATATCTCCTTTCATAAGACTGTGGGTCAAATGATGTAGTCATCTGGCAGCGATTTCCACAACTGCATATTGGACGTTCGACCCAATCTGGTATGCCGAACGGATTATTCCTCCAATCTATGGTAGCGGCTTGTATACGTCGTACGTCCTCCATCCCTGCTTTAAGGACTTGTGATGGGGTTTCGGGCTGCGTAATTGATGAAACTGCGATTGAAGATCTCTCTATATCTATCCACTGTAAGAAGTTAAACTTTCTTTATTCTTCCTGCGTGAAATTCAGAATAATGTAAATATGTTTAGTTGAACGTCCGGTAATATGCACAGGAAATGATACTTACAACGAGATTGTCGTCGACAATGCAAGGGCAAACGAAGCATCGCTGGCCGAGAGTTCGCCGTGAAATAGATCTGACAACCTGGCAACATTCACCGCAATGACATTCGGGACGTTCCCTCCATGTTGGTAGTCCGTTTGGATCAACCCACCAATCGTTATTCTCAGCCGCTATACGTCGTTTGTGTTCAGCCTTCCTTCTGTGGTAGTCAGATATATGTTCACTTCGTGGATATGGACGTGGGTCATTGTGGCTGAGATTTTCCCTATCAATCCACTGAATGAATCGACATATTGGGTTTTGGTACTGAAATATTCAATAAATTAGGAAACGATTCAATAAATCGACGTATGTTCGGATTGTCCTTGTTGAAACATACCTGAGTCAAGTTTGCACATCGGAAGAACCTCCTCCCCGCACTTTCAGTATGCAACGAGGCCATTAGGATGCACCGATCATCACAATAGCAGAATGGACGATCACACCATGGCGGCATACAGCCGGCGAAAGGATCCCATCGCCAGTCCAGATGCTCAAGGAATGGAGCATCTCCCATGGTGAAGAACGAACTAAGGAGTAAGCTTGGTTGCTCGGGTGGTATGTGAAGGTCGTTGGTATTATAGCGAGGGGCGCCGAAAGTTTGTTGTCGTGATGTGTTAATGGTTGATTGTGACAACTCGAGGACGTGTTGTCGTTCAGATGAGTGGGGTTTGCTATGGTTGATTTAATTGCATCGACCTGTTGCGCCGAAAGTTCGTTCTCGCGATGGGTTCGATGGTTGATTGTGACAACTCGAGCATGGGTTGTCGTGACGATGAGTGGGGCCTGCCAAGCCCGACGTAAATGCTTGTGCATGCTGCCTGCGACAGTTGATTCTGCCTACTGGGCCATGGGGCCACATGTATGCACGTTCCAATGTGACTACTCGGTTATGTGTTCGCTACAAAGGATGAACGAAGCACATACAAAAGAAGTGGTACGGAAGGTCATACATAAAATTGGTACAGACTAATCTGGGTAACAATTTAAGTAGTAGTACAACACAAGTCTGCACATACGTGCTAGCTAACCCCCACTCTAAGGCCCCGGACTCTGGCGCCTACTCCTCTTACCCCTCCCTCCCTGCGCCCTCACGTGGCCCCGTGAGTACGTAAGAGGATCGGGTGGCACGCCACGGGTACTACGAGTGGGGGGGAGTGGAGTCGACGAGGTAGTAAGTTGTGTAGCAAGCGGAGCTCCACTAAGCTAGGAGCTACCGATGATGTCCTGATCATCCTCAAAATCCCCGCCGCCAAAATCCCCTGAAGCAATATCCGACAGGCTACCTCCCGCTGTGTCGTGGCAACCTATGAAAGCATATAAAAAAGAACTTGTGAACCTGTAGTGTGGTTTACGTTGTACCGGTTTGCACATTTGAATAGCTATGTCATTCGTACCTGGCGTCGACGTGGTCCATCCAGTAGGGAGGGTCGTCCAACCGCTCCCACCCCATCCCGACGAGCTACCTCCTGCCGTGTCCTCGCAGCCTATGAAAGTACAGAACAAATACGAAGTTATAAACCTATAGTATGTTCCAAGTTGTATTGGATAGTGTATTACAACAAAGGTGTGATTAGTACCTAGTGTCGAGGTGGTCCAGCCAGTAGGTTGGGTTGTCCAGCCTCCCTCTAGGGTCCACGACCCCCCAGCATAGGAGAAGGACCCTCCTGCCTGCCCGGTCGGCCATGTTGATGTCGACGACGTGTGTGCCAATGTCGTCCACATCCACGGGTTGTGGCATGAGAACGGGTCGACAGAGCTCCCTCCACCTGGCGCCTGTGTGGAGGTTCCCGCCCCCTGCGTGGACAACCGCGGAGGCTGTGTCGACGTGCCCGCTACTTGAGTAGCAGTACGGCCTGCGTGCCTCGACGACCCAGCAGCGTGCGTCGATGTCCCCGCCCCTATGCCTCCAACATTCGATGTCGAGATAGTTTTAGTTCATTTGTCAGTACGAACGCAATATTGTCATCACTGATGCTTACGCACAATTTTTCGTACCTTGGGTAAACGATTGACCGCGACCACCCGTCGCTGACCCCCTACCACGTCGCGGAAGTACGTCGTCGTGACGACAACTGAGTGCACGCACTATAGCTGTAATCTTTTGCTGGATGCGACGGAACGAGACGTTCTGCTCCTGGTCGGTTAGCGTGATACCGGCCTCTAAATGTCTGACCACCCCGTCCACCTCGATCTATATCTCACGCGAGGCGTCCACCTGTACCGAAGAACATGCATTAGACCCAAATCAAGTATAGAACGTCAATCTTGGAGGATGACGAGGGATACTGGTCTCCGATCCTGGCAACGTGTGCGACAGGATCTGTCGGGGTGTGAGTAACGCGAGTACGGGTTCGTGGCTGGTACCAGCGAAGGTAGTCCTCGTAGTTCACGTCACAGTGCGGATGATCCTCGTCTACAATCTCCTTCGTGGCGATGAGCCAGTTGTCGATGTAGTCCTGTACCTGTAGAGCCCACAGCGTCCCTGGACATAAGCTGATGGCGCCCCACTTGTTTCAACAACCCCACATTCGTACCTGTGGCTGGGAGCTGGCTGCAGTGGCTATGGGAACGGCTGAAGGAGACCAAACTGGCGGAGCACTCGATAAGGACAGTGCGGCTCGACGAAGATGTCAAACACAAGCGGTACGTCGGTCAACCAGTACGCCATGTCTCGCGTGCAAAGAGAGGATAGACCGCGCGTACTCCTAGCGAGGATCGCCGCATTAGTGTACGGCTCCCAGACGATGTCGCTCGCCTGCATCCGGTCGAACTCCATCACGAACTCTGGGTAGGACCGCACCACCTGCTTGTGCGCCCACTTCCTCTGCAAAATAACAAAAATTTAAAAAATGCAATTCGGGTTGTGGAATATGCTCAGTACGAATGTTTACTTCGAGGTACATACCTGGCGACGACACCACAATGTCCCCATCGTGGGGTAATCAACCGGTAAAAGCCCTGTGTACAGATCACTCTCGTACTCCGATAGGTCGACGTCTGGGCGTCCTATCGCGAACCGCTCGGCTACCCACAACTGTAGAAGGAGGTGACATCCGATGAGAAGAGAGTTCGTGGCCGTGCACGTGCACGCGTAGCATAGGGCGCGATACGTGGCCGCTAGCACGGCGGACCCCCAACTCCACTGCGGCACGCAGCCAACATCTGCATCTGCGATGGTTCGTGCATACCTAATCATGCCCTTCTCCACCAGGTGGCTTGACGTGCCGTTGAACATGACCCACCCAAACAACCACAACAGGTATGCCTCCAAGCTGCGTCGAACGGAGTACTCGTCGGCGTGGGGGGCCAGCTTGTCGGCCTGCAAAACAATAATTGAGGTCAGAAGACATACAATCTGTATTTCATTCTAAATTGATGTTCTTATATGTGTTTACTAACCGTGAACTGCATCAGCCAATGTTTCGTCGGCCCCGATGCTATGCACGAATCCATCGCGTGGAGTCCGCCGAGACCATGCCGACGCTGAACGGGAGCAAAACGCTGAAGGATGTCTGCACGCCACCCGTATAGTCCATCCACAGGGCCAACTGCATCACCCGCGAGAGGGAGGCCCAACAAGTAGGCGACGTCCTGAAGCGTAGGGGCTACCTCTCCACACGGTAGGTGGAAAATGTGTGTCTCTGGTCTCCATTTGTCGACCAGAGCAGCTAGTAGCGAGCGATCGGCCGTCCACCGCTTCGCCGGGTCTGCGTTGCCGGCCGAGGGCTCAACAAGATAGCGTAGCGGAAGCAGACCAACCTCACGTAAACTGCACGAACAAATAGACTAAATCAGTAACAATAGATTTAATCACTTAGAATACATTTAATCAGTTGTTCGAATAATATTATTCTGTACGTAAATTCGTAAGGAAAAAGCACCTCGGCACGTGGCGGGGGTCGATGGGGGTTGCCTCCCGGCAAGTGCGTGGACGGAGCGTGCTGAGAGTCGCGTTCCGCTCGGCAGAGAGGAACGATCTGTGTGTCCGATCAAGAATCGGATCGAGCAACTCCGGTGTGTCGACGTCCATACCTGCAAAATTAAAAAAAGGTCAACCTTGTAGAATGGAAAATATAGGGAAATTAATACATCAAACAAGAAATAGTGTGGACTATTGCACACATAATAATAGGAAAATTTGCAACAAATTACATCTCATACAATGAACATCAGAAATAGCGACCTAACGCTTCCACACCAGGGTACGAATAGACCGTGCATAAACAGTTATTACATCAATGTCGTAAGCAACAACAAAGATAGGGACAACAACACATCCATTACAACAGTACAAAATACAAATAGATTCTCCACACAACATTATTACAATAAAGTCGTAGTCCATGCTAACGTCACTAAAACAAGCCAATCACAGAACATAACCGGTACTATCACGATGAGAGGGCCTCTGACGTTGACGTCGTGTCGTCGTGCTTTCACCAGTAGGCCGACTACCATCAGCTCCAGCTTGTTCGGAAGGCCCTTCCGTGTTGGCGGCAACCGTACTCGTAGAATCACCGGGGCAATTCTTGTACATATGGCCTTCAGCGTCACACCGGCTGCAACGCTTCTTCCTTCTCCCAACCTCGGACTCGTCCATGTCATTGCAGATCCGTCTTGTTTTGCGACGGCCTGCCTTGTTCCTCACCTTGGTAGGGTCTGGTATAAAGAGCACTTGTGCATTAGTATTTGTAAATGAACCAGCAATACCGAAAGCATATATCTCCAAACTCCATGTGTGATGTATGGCCTCTTTCTTGAAGTATGGAGACACAAACATGTTCTCATGTATGCCGCACTCGGTACAAGCGGCAATACCATGAGAACAAGGCCTACGAAGAAGTCTCGACTTCTGACAAGTGCATGCGCATATCCCGTCTTCCTTCAAAATGCACTCTTGTGTAACCCTTGTACGGTATATGCCACGCCTAGACCGATCGGCACACAGAACCTCAAACCTGTGCATTTGTGTCCCCTGGGGAATAACTTGATGCTTGCTTGCTTTTGTACCTCTCTTCTCCAACTCTTCAGTAACCACCTTCCCAAGAGAAAGACTAGGGTTGGTCATATATGGCCCTATGGCTCTGAACCGGTCCTAAAAATATTTGCAACTCCCGTGCTTTATGAACTCAACGATTGCAACAAGGGGAAGACCTCTCATACCCCACATCACCCAATTGTACACCTCTGCTAGATTGGTCGTCATTATCCCATACCTATCACCACCATGGTCATGGAATACGGACCATTTCTCCTTAGGTTCGTTCTCAATCCAATGGGAGAACTTCGTAATGCCAATTGCGCGTCTTCTTCTTATGGTAGGTCCACCACCAGGGAGTGCACCTAATGCTTGCGGCGTTTCTTCTCCAGTAGGTACTGGCCTTGTTGACTGTTCTGAATGATATTTCGTTGTAAGCTCATCTAACTTTCTCCATAGTTCATTAAACTTCTTTTCTTGATTCTGCGCACATAGCCTCTTGAACATATCCATAAATTGCTTGTTCTTGAATTGACGGTAGAAGTTAGCACCCATGTGTCGCATGCACCACCTACTTTCCACATCTGCCCATTGTGTCGCCAAACCCTCCTCCAAGCTTCCATCTCTCAACAACTCAATAGCACGAAGGAGGCCCGCATGCCGGTCATGAATAAGGAAAACTCCAGGCCGCATAACGAACAACCGCATCCTTGACGCGCTTTAGAAACCAGTACCAACTATCAGTGTTCTCACTCTCAACAAATGAAAATGCTATCGATACCACCTGATTGTTACCATCCACACCGATTACTGTCAAGATTTGACCTCTGTACTTCCTAGTCAGAAATGTACCATTGATGCACAATATGGACCGACAATGAACGAAGGCAAACATACATGCACTTAGTGAGAAGAACACACATTGAAGCACACCTTGAACGGGATTGTGAGCCGATGGGAACGATTTAATATCATAGAAGCTTCCTGGATTCCTCTCCAAAATGACTGCTAGCAACTTCGGTAGATTATCATATGAAGCTTCAAATGTACCAAACCGACGTTCAACAATCTTCTGCTTTATCCTCCAAGCCTTCGCATATGAGATCGTGTAGTTGTACTTCTCTTCAATGTGTCGAATGATTGACTTTGGTTCATACCCCAGGTTGTTCACAACAGCACCGTACATCTCCGTTGCAATGAATGAAGATGTCATGTTCCTGTGGTACTTCTCAACACCTAGAACATGACAAGTGTGGCTGGTCACAATTGATACATCCCAGTAATCCTTCCATTTACCCTTGTAAGCATGTACCCTCTATGGACAACCATTATCTGACTGTCCACACTTCACTTCGTACACTGACTTACTTGACTTAACCACCCAGAACTCTCTCCATAATGATATTGCCCACTGCTTAACTGCCTCTGTCAAATCCTCCTTATACCGATCCTTGCCCCCTGTATAACCTCATTCTCCTTGTACTCCCACGGCACATGATGCCCTTCTCTAATTTGGAGATCAGAAAAATCTTCCTTCGACCATTCTGATGGGTACACATCAACACATTCTTCATCTGTCGATTCCTCGTCATCAACCTTCTCATTCTCAGAGTCTTCCCTTTCCAAGGCCTCAACTATTTCAGGATGTACCTCCCCTTCATCCGCTGCTCCAGTCGGAACCCTCTCATCTCCTTTCTCCCCTTCATCTTCACTACATGATTCAGCTTCATCTCCTCTGTGACTTGGCTCCTCCTGCTCTTGGGTACTCATTGTCTAAGTTCCCGCCGCCTTGTTAAACACTGCAACGTGGATGACGGGTGGCCATCCTCGTTGCATTGCATTTCGCACATACCATCTCCATGTTTCTGTCGAGGTCACCTACAGCAATTCCCAGAAATGACCTTCTTCTGCCCGGCTTATTACCACAGACACGGTTATATCCTGTGTTTCTGGGTCATAACGAAATCCCCTCATTAACCAACTGTGAAGACCACTAAATGTTCTTTCAACAGGTCTATCAATACCCTTAACGGTGGATATGAATTGACTAAGATCTACTCTGTACAAACGATAAATCACATTTCCTTCTCCATAATACAGTTGAATTGCACTTTATTGGCCATACCTACAACGGAATGCACTGTTTTTTTCAACACATCTCTTACAAAACTCATTTCAATGTGCTTATGAATGCATATGTGTTCATACAAATTATATTATATTACAGGCTAATTATAACTACATTTCTAACTCTTCGTGACCTTACTACATTTCCCAATATAATCAATCTCGTTTTTCATATTGTAAAATAATATGTAACTTACATTTACTTCGCTATAAACTAAATTCTCATTAACTGTACCATTATTTTTGTATAACAATAAGTGCACGCAGTACATGACTACATTTTAACTATGAGCGATAATTCATAGTTAACTAGCAGTGTTAATTATACTTTAACAACAAGGAATCAGTGTATTTTAACTATGTAAGTAATAAGAATAACATGGTAAGAACAAAAATAATTTATAGTTTAACATTTGCTTACATATACTTAACAATTGTCTTAGCGAAAGCTAAAATACCTTTATTTCCATATTTACTTAACTATGTTTTAATATGTCTTATTAAACTATAATTATTTTTTAAACGAACACAAAAATACCATCACTAAATCAATTATCCACTTATAATTTTTCTTAATTACACAGTTTCAATACCTTTTTTGCAAAATAAATTATACAATCGCTAAATTCATTATGTACTAAATAAGTTTCTACATTGTACACTATTAATAGGATTTGTACAAACTAAATTTACGACCTAAATTTCACAATCAATACATTAATTATGTACTATATAAATTTCTTAATTACACACTACAAATAAATTAAGTTCGAACTAAATAATGCATTCGCCAGATCAATTTGTCCTGTAAACAACATTTATTTTACATACAAAAATTTAGAGAACTTACTGTACTTCGACGTGAAATTTCAGCAGGGCTTCTTCGCTCTGCAGACCTCCCCTCAACTCTTAGTGAATGGAGTGGAGGGGGAGGAAATGAGGAGGGGAAGGGGCTGGTGGCCTTATATAGGGCAGACAATAAACCACCCGTTGGGTGGGCGGGAAGGGGCCGCCTGCAAAATGGCCACCCCCTCCCCCCGCAGGCGCACCGGCCCGACTGGTAATTTTGCATATGCCCCCTTCCCACCCACTGTCTGGGCGGAAGGGGGCAAAATGCAAAACGCCCTTGCCGCCCCCTAACGGCTGTCTTGCCCAGTGGCCTTGCCGTGTGCCACGTCATCATTCCGCCCACCAAGTGGACGGAAGAAGGCTAGTGTGGAATACCTGTACTAGGGGTACCCGTAGACTACATGTATACATACAGTCGTAGGGTTACCGAATCGGAAGAAGGATTATATCTGTATGGTATCAACCGGAGTTTGGTTACGGCTCGATTGCATGCCGCCTGAACCTGGGTAATCCTGTATCTTCATCCTAACCATTAATCTCTACGCCTCGCTAGCCACCCCATATATATTGCCGACATCCAAATTGTCGACAGTTGGCGCGCTAGGTAGGGGAAGCTACTCCAAGGTCTTCGACGAGATCAATGGACCCAAACTCAAAGATCATGAAGAAAAAGTTTGTCCCGGGCAAACCTTCGAGTTCGGCGGCATCAGATTCCTCGCCAATCAGGGTGGTGCGCTCTCCTACACGTGTTCAGATTCATCTGGGCCTGAGAAAGAGGTGTGCCGCTTCAGGCCAGACAGCTCGGCGTTGTTCCAGGATGAGAGCCAATCTAGATCTCACCATACCGAGCTGCACTCTCCTAAGTCAGCGCCTCCGTCGCTCGGGATTGAGGTCAATGCAAAGCTGACTGCTCAAGTCGCCGCATCAAACACCTGCAGCAGCTCAGGAAGCTTCATTCCCCCAGTGAGGTCTTCACCATCACTCGGGCAACAACGAACGAGGTTGAGAAGAAACGGCAAGAGGAGCAAGCAGCCAAGCTGTCCGAAGAACAGCGGCAGGAAGACGAACGCCATCGACTTGAAGACGAAGCCAGACACCAACATGAGAATCAACCTCATGAACGTCTAAGGAGCCAACCGCGTAAAGTGCAGCGCGATCTACTCCACAGTTGGGTTGAGGGGCATGCAGTCTATAAGACCCCTCAACAAAACGTCCAAGCGGCGGCGGATCTACTCGGCGACATCGTTCAGCAGCTGCCTCAGCAAGATCTATTGGTGGTTGAAACCATCAACAAGATCAAGGCAATGGTGACTACAGCTGCGGTCCAATACTCGTTGCAACGTAACTCGGGAACACCATCGATACGATCGGAGGCTCAGTCATCTAGGTCACCCTGATCTAGATCGAACGTTTTCAAACGACCATCCAGATCTCGGCCACCGACTGATAACAGATCGCGTCGAAGATCTCTCGACCTGGAGCAGAGGAAAGACACAGCCAGTAAGCAACGCCGCCTCAATAACAAAATCCGTCGACTGGATAAACAACGCCATGATCTTGAGGCTGAGAAAAAGTGACTCTACCAAGAGGGTAGCTCTGACCTTCGCCACAAGATCGAACACCAACGCCAAGCTCGCACGGACGGTCGTTGTCGGGACCGTGAACATCGGAGCTATAGCCGGGGGTCTAGGCATCGTTCACCCGAGAGCTCAGACACCGACATGGTCGACGGTGTAGCGGCCTTCACCAAAAACTTGAGCCAACTTACTTGGCCGACTGGTTTCAAGCTAACTAGTATCAAGAAGTATGACGGCTCCACCGACCCCAAGGCTTGGCTAACGGTGTACTCCATGGCCATCCGAGCAGCCGGCGTCGACACTAAAGCAATGGCCAACTATCTACCAGTCGCTTTGGATGACTCGGCTAGACATTGGTTGTTGGGGCTCCCCAAACAGTCTATTGACTCCTGGGCAGAACTCCGCAATCGGTTCATAGCCAACTTCCAGGGCACTTACGATAGGCGACGGCCCAAATACGACCTTTACCAGGTCCAACAGAAGAAGAACGAATCTCTACGGGCCTATATCAAACGGTTCTCTGAGGTTCGCAATTCCATCCCTGACATCAAGGATGATGTGGTCATCGCCGCCTTTCGCAAAGGGGTGAAAGACGAGTCATTTATCGCGAAATTCACTCGCAAAGAGCCAACTACAGTCAAGGATCTCTTTGACATGCCTAACTCCTATGCCACATCAGCAGATGCAATTTATGTATCTCGTCCCGATCGGCACGACGACTCGGACGACATGTACCATGATAATTAAATCTACTGCTCATTAGCTCTTCATCTGTTTATTAAATCGACGTCTAGATGCAGTTATACGACTTCGTAGCTACACCGTACTCACCGTACTGAACCGGGTAAACGACGCTACGCTCCGCGCTGGCTAAGTTCGCCCGGGGGCTGTCGGGATGGGCACACGTTGCATAGCCAACTCATCTCACGACTAAGAAACATACAACAGTAAAAGACTACTAACAAACAGATTAACACCCAACAGGATGGAAGTTCGCCGAGTGGTCATGATGAAACTAATGGTCATCAATGACCCTAGTTTCCATCAGAAGGTCGTAGGTTCTTCATCAACTTCGTCACCGCTGAGATCATCGTCGTCGAATGTAGATCTCTTCACCAAGTCGGCCACACTTGACTTCATCCTCGCCGAGTGGTGATCCCATCACC
This sequence comes from Oryza brachyantha, assembly GCF_000231095.2. Classification (NCBI taxonomy): domain Eukaryota; kingdom Viridiplantae; phylum Streptophyta; class Magnoliopsida; order Poales; family Poaceae; genus Oryza; species Oryza brachyantha. Next base: position 9,971,502 of record NC_023166.2, read on the forward strand.
ACACTGAATGCATGCACTGCACCGTGTCGGACGCATTAAATTCGTCGCCGCTGAGTGGTAATCTATTTACCATGTCAGCCTCGACTCTATTCGACGTCAGGATCGTCACCACCAAATCGTGATCGCATTCGTATGTCAGCCGTCATCATCGCCATCAACGAGAGAACTTATGGAATACCGAACAGTTAAGTCCCTTTCATACTTAGTACTTTTTTCTATCAAAGTTTCCTCTTTCTCCATCCTTCGACTGCCCATGCCGAGTGGTTTTCATCCTCAGCAAGCCAGTCGGGGGGCTACACTTTATCATGCCATATGATTCTTTTGAAGTCTGTTGTTTAAAAGCTCTTTTTCTCGAACATGAGATCAATATCTGAATAAAGATAAACAAACTTCGTGGCTACGCCCTACTTACCGTACCAAACCGACTAATACGCCACACTCCCCGCTGGCTAAATCTACTCGAGGGCTGTCGGGATGGGTACACAGCACAAGTTTACACAGTTCATTTCAGATTGCGAGATCTAATCAGAATAAAGACTTAAAGCAATAGCAAAACAATTTACATTACAGATAAACAAATGTCTTGTAAAAGACAGGTTACTCCTAATGGTCATATTTCCAATTTGCAGGTCAAAGGTCCAAACTATGGAGTCAGCACCGGCTTCAGCCTCCTCCATTAGTGCCAACACCTTCCCTGAGTCGCAATTGGCTATAAAATCTTCGACGGTGGCTAAAAAGACTACCCAGAAGCAAAGGGACTTCATTATGGTGAAGGCTCGACGAGCTGCAACCATCGCCATGTCCCTCACCTCCTTGGCTACGCGCCCGGGTACCTCTTTAAAAGCCTCTCAAGGATTTTATTAGGTATGGAGCTGAAGTTGGTCGCCATAGTCTCGAACGACCCAAAGATCACCAAGGCTGCAGAAGCAAACCGGTTTCGAGCAGCTTTGACTACATTGAGTCGGGCCTCGAGATCGGCTACTGTGGCACGGGTGCTCTATCGCACCAAATCTCCAAAATTGCCAAACTTAAACAGTTCAACGGCCCCAAAATCGACTAAGTGTTACTATGTCCCTCCGTGGGCCTAGCGGACCGATGCGTATAACTCGGTGCTGACATAGTTGATACCATGTCGACGAGAATGTTACGGGTTTATGGTTCGCCCAAACGGTGACATAAAATTCATGATTTCTCACATTTCGGGAATCAATGGTACGCCTATGTTATGGGCCCAAGGCCGTACCCAGGCAGGCGTCTGTTGATATCGCCCATGGCACTTAACTGTGTTTTTCAGCCTGTGCCTAAACTTTGAGTAAACCCGAATAAACTCAGTACTAACTACTCGGCTGTAATGGTTATGTCGGTTGGCGTAACCTACCCCACGGGCAGAACATAGCCGAAGGCTGTATGTCTAGGGAAACACGGCACAAAAACCATCTCCAAACCACTCGGGCTCAAATCGCTCGAAGAGAGCAACCAGAGCTGGGTACCACTCGGGTCCGAAAGCAAGCAGAACAGTGTTGCTCGAGTCAAAAAACTCGAAACTTCGAGAAACATCTTTTGGGTAACAATCCATAGAAGACTATGTTTAATTGTTACGCATTTAAGCATAGAGTCGGGGGCTACACCTAATAGGTGCATCTTCGATGCACCCATTCCTTTCTTCCATTTAGAGCCATCCACAGCCTCTACAATCATCGCGGAGTACTCGGGATCACTCGGGAAGCACTCGGGTAGCGCCTGGGAAGCACTCGGATAACGTCAAGCATACTGTGTGAAGATACGCCTCATGATCAACAATCTACATGGATGATTTGCGCGGCTATGTACGACTCCGGGGGCTGCTGTGGAATACCTATACTAGGGGTATCCGTAGACTACATATATACATACAGTCGTAGGGGTACCGAATAGGAAGGAGGATTATATCTGTATGGTATCAACCGGAGTTTGGTTACGACTCGATTGCATGCCGCCTATACCAGATCCGAGTTGTAACCGAATTAGGATAGATCTTAGTCTCATCAGATTAGGACTCTATCTGTAAGCCCTATCCCCCACTGTATAAGGGGATAGGGGCACCCCTCAGGGGAGATTCATCTGCACAGTACAATCGCCAAGCAGGAGTAGGGTATTATCTCGCTAGTCGAGAGCCTGAACCTGGGTAACCCTATGTCTTCATCCTAACCATTGATCTCTACGCATCGCTAGCCACCTCATATATATTGCCGACATCTAAACTGTCGACAGCTAGTTTTGTAATTTTTTGAAACGCAAAACTAAAGTTGTAAATAATTAAATAAATAAAATTAAAAATCCAAAAAACATCGGGAAGATAAGCCGAGCCCAGCCCAGTTTGGCCCAATTCAATCGGGCGGCTAATAAGCAGGCGGGCCTAGCAAGCAAGCAAATCAAGCCTGGACCGGCACAAACCCCACCGGAGCGCGTTGCCGGCCGAACGCGCCGGACCCAACCCTGCGGCCGCCCGTCGACGCCACGTTGCCACCCACCTGACCACCGCTGGCGAGCACGCGCCTTATGCCTCCCGTGCGCCACGCGGACGCTTCCACACTGACGTCATGCACCCACCGTGTCCAACCTCGGGCGCCGGCGTCAACAAAACGGGTCCACGGCGACGACCTCCGCGCCTTCAATGCCCCGGACCGCTCGGCGAGCTCGTTCACTCCCGGCTCCAGTTCTGCATCTATCACCCCTCCCCGTCGCAAGCCACGCAACCACCGTGGCGGATAGGTTTTTTTCAGAGATTTTTTTTATAATAGATGAATAAAAATTTTTTATGATAGTTATTTAATGGTTTACTAACTATTATAAAGTTAAAAGTTTATTTTATAAAGAGATGATGAATTTATATATATAAATGTCTCGTTTACATGTCGGAAAATCATACAAGAAAAGGTTAATCTTTTCATATTCCAAGAAAAATCGCGACATCCGTGAACTTACAGGACCAACCTCGCGCCCAACGTCACGCGACGGCGCCTCAACCAGGCCTCCCGTCGCCTTGGCGTGGGTGGGTCTAATACGCATGCGGGCGCGAGGCGCCGGTACATACCATACACACATTTTAGTCATATAAACTTTATACATATAATTATACATATAAAATTCACACATGCAAACTTATATATATAAACAGAAAAAAATTTATACATATAAAGTAAAAAATACAGTATTTTGTAAAGTTCAAAAAAGTTTTAAAAAGTGCCGGATTAGCCTTCTCGCCTCGGTGCCGCACGGTTTACCCTGTTTCCACGCACGGGCAGGGGTGAAAACGGGTCGGGTTTGGTCCGATTTCGCTCTTCCCATATCCTAACCCATATTTTACGATCAGATTCGGTTCGGATCGAACACGGATATTATCGAATACGGATACGATCATGGATAATATCTGGTATAAATATGGTATAAATACGTAGCAAGACGGATATCAAGTCAAAGCAACAATCATATATACCACACCCACAATAGCTATTGAACATTTGTACATATCCAAAACACGACTGCATTAGGACACTGAATGCTATTTGTTATTAAGATCACACGTAGCTATATATCTAGTTCAGTATAGAAATTTATCTTTCCTTTTTTTTTTGCTATTCCATACCTGTGCAGGAGGCCGGACGACGGAGGCTGGCCGGTGGTTGGCGGCGGTCGGCTGGAGACCAGCGGTGGCGGAGGATGACCAGCGGTGGCAGGCTGGAGGTCAGCCGGCGGCGGGGCTGTGTTGTGTGCGGCCGTGCGTGCTGTGCCTGGGTGCTGTGCGGCTGTACGTGCTTGTGCTTGACTGCCTATGTTGTGTGCTACAGTGTGTATGGATGTGGCTATTGGGCCTAGGCCTTTTTCAACTTTCAACAGCCCATGTGATAAACCGGATAATACCCGTCTTATATACCGGATAATCCGTATCCTTCGGGTATGGGCTTCCCGAACCCGATCTCATATCCGCTAAAAAAACCCAGATTCAACTCCGAATCCGTATAAATTTTCGGGTACCGAATATTTGACCCCTGAATTTGTCCCGAATTAATTTGGGCGGACGGGCGGGCGGGAAATACCTGACCCGTTTTCACCCCTACGCACGAGCGCACTGGATAATGGGCCGGCCTGGTTCAGAGAACAGTAGCAGACTAAACTAGCCACCTCATTCGCGGAAAAAACTCACTCGGTCTCGGCGGCGGCGCCTCCTCCGCTTCCGCTCCCCCTCCCCCTCCCCCTCCCGGTCTCGTCGTCCGCTGCGCCCTCCCACCGGGCGATTCACATGAGTGGAGAAGGGGAAAACGGAATGCAGAAGCAAACTTGTCCCACAAGACTGGCTAACGCCGATTCACATGCCTGCTCGCCTCACCTTGTTCCGCGCTGATCCGTCGGTGTCACGTCCTAAGTTTTATCCTAGCTAAAACTCAATTAAATAATACATTAAAAATAATTTGTTAATTACAGTTCAAGACAAAAACAGTGTATAAATTTAATTAATTAATTGGAAGCTTTTCAGAATGTTCTAAAATGTCTCGAAAGCATTTTAAATGATTAACAGGATGTAAATTTGAATTTCAGAGAATAAAATTTGCTTTAATAAACTTAATAAAAATCGGTAAAATTGGAGGTAATTTCTTTTTTTTTCCTCCTTCCTTTTTCTTTTCTTTTTTCGCTCTTTTTTTCCCTTTTTCCCTTTTCTCTCTCTTTTCTGTTTTCCCCTCCGTGGCCGAACTCCACCTCCACCTCCACCTCCCCCTATCGTACTCCCTCACTGGCCTCCTGTGTGATCCCCCCAACTCCTCCTTCCAGCCGTAAGCCGATCTCCACCTCTCTCAAAACTAATTCCCATCTATTAGGACTCAATTATTATCCCTTTGAAACATTATCTATTCCTTTTTAATAGGAGATGGACAACTAGATTTATCTCTAACTCCCCCTATAAATACTCCCTACAGCCTTGCCTCTTTTCTCCGTCTCCCTCTCCCGTGCACCTCCAGCTGCCTCCTCCTCCCCTGCTGCATCCCTGTTCGCAGCAGTCCCGATCGGTTTTTTGCCACTGAATCTCAGGTTCGCATATACTTTATTCATGTGAATCAATCTAAATTCATCTATTGTTTAATTGTTTAGGTTTCCTAGCTGAACAGCGAGGAACAGCAGCAATCTGTTGCTGATCTCTCCACCAAATATCACATTCATATACGTTTTACTCATGCGAATCAATCAATTATCGATCTACCGTGTAATTGTTTAGGTTTTCTAATCTAATTAGCTAGCGTGAGATTGATCTATAGTGCGGAGTTTAATTTCGTACACGTAGATTGGTTTAACGTTAAAGTCATTTAGTTTCCAGTTTAGCGAATCGTTAAATCCCGATTTAACGGGTCGCTAACTTCTTCCGTTGTTCCGCTAACCGTTCAAGGTTCGTGTTTCGGATCTGATTCGTGGTACGAATCTCTGATTCGTGCACGTTTCGCTTCTGTCGTGCGAAGGCGCGTTCTGTTCGCAAATTTCCCGAGCGTGGCCTAACCCGCGCTCGAAGTTCCCATCACCTCCCTCGGCGCACTCCTCCTTTTCCCTCTCCCGCATTGGACCGGCCGAGGCCACGGCCCAAACGCCACCCCGCTCGCCGAGGTGTCCAGCTCGCATCCCCCTCTCTCCCCGGTCACCGACTAGTACTCCCCACCTGTCGGGATAGCCTCCCACCTCCGGCCGCACCTCTCCCTCGCCGCCGCACTGTCGCGTACGAATCGGCTCTCTACCTCACGCTCGCCGCGACGCTAGCACCGTCGCGTTGCTCCGCTTCACCGCGTCGCCGCTGCCACGCGCCTCCCTCACCGTCGCATTGCGCTGGCCAGGCCCGAGCCGTGTTGCGCCGCCCGTCGTGCCGCGCCACGCCCGCTCGCCGCCGCTGCCTCGCTCCCTCGCTGCCCGAGCCGCGCCGGTGCAACGGCCGCGCGCATCGCGCCGCACCACCACCGAGCTGCTGCCTACTTCGCCGAGCCACGCTGCGTCGCCCGCGTTGGCCACGCCTCACCGTGCACCGCCGCCGATGCGCGCCGCGTGTGGACCGCTGCCTCGCCACCTCGCGCTCGCCTAGCCCACGCTTGCTCGTGCGCCGCGCCGTTGTGTCGTGCTCGCCTCCACCTCCGCCTGTCGCTCGCCGTGCCCAGGTGCCGAGCTGCGTCGTCGCCTCGCCGCTGCGCCGCTCCTCGCGCCAAGCCGACGGCTCTACTCGCCCGGGCCGGCACACCCCGCGTCTTGACGCCGCGCCAAGCTAGCGTCGCGTCGCGCCGAGCCTCACTTTGCCGCCGCGGCCGAGCGTCGCCACGCTGTCGCGTCCCGGCTGCGTCTCCGCCCCTCTTGGCCGCGCGTGCCTCCTCGCCGCCAGCCGCTGCCGTCGCCGGCCACCGCTCGCGCCGACGCAACCATCCCTCTGCTTTCCTCGGGTGCTGCCTACCGCCGCCGCTTCTCTCGCCGGCCCAACAGCCGCACCGATTTTCCCAGCCGTCGCTAACCGCCGCCCCGCGACCGTCGACCGCAATCCGCGCCGCCGCTAACAACCTCTCAGCCTCCTCCACGTCCGCGCCAGCAGTCACAACCACCTCCCGCACGCGCCGGCCGCCACCATAAAATCCTCCCCTCAGTCGCCGCTCACTCCCCTTCAGCTCACGCTCGCGCCGCCAAGCGATCTCCGCCACCGCCGCCGATCGATCTCGCAAGCCACCACCGCTCTCGCTCAACGCCGGCCGTCACCACGTGTGCACCGGTCTCGCCGACACGCCCCCACCTTCGCAACCGCTGGTGAGCCGCCCCACACTCCTCCCACTCTTTTCCTCTTTCCGCCGCCGCCGCCGAGCGCCCTCGCTGTCGCCGAGCGTTGTGGGCCTCCGGCTGTAGCAGGCGAGCCGCCGCCAGCCTCCGCCTTCGTCACGCCGTCGTCGCACCACTCCCGCCATCCCGCGTGGCCACTTCCCATCGTCGGGCACCGACGCCGTGCCGATCGCCGTGGTGCACCGCCACCCACTGTCTCGCGCTGCATCCGCTCGGCCCTGCCGCCATGCTGGCCGCATCGCCTCCGCGCCGCTGCGCCGACGCCCTCGCCCGCACTACCTCCCCTCCGTGCGCGCGTCTTTTGCCGTCGTCGTCGTGCGCCGTTGCCGCCGTGCCATTCGCCTTGCCGCCATCAGCCATGCACCTCCTTCCTTCCTCGGTCGCCGCCTAACTGCGCCGCTCCTTAGCGCCGTCCCTCGCCGCGCCATCGGTCGTCGCCGGCCGCCGTTCCTGCCGCCACCCCGCTGCCTGCCGCGTCGTTCGACCGAGCGCCTGCGCTCTCCCCTCCCTCCTCTGCTCTCTCCCTCTGTCAAGTAGGCCCAGCCCATTGATCTCTCTCTCCCACCGTGGGCCCCACCTGTCTATCCCTTTCTCTCTCTGTCTCGTGGGACCGGGCTGTCAGCCCTTTCTTCCCCCACTACCCCATGAGCCCCACCCTGTCAGCCTCCTCTCCTGTCTCACTGCCAAGTGGGCCCTAGTCCGTCAGCATTTCCTCTCCCCTCTCATGCTGACATCATCCTCCAATTATTTGCGCAATTAATTCAATAAGGTTTTCTGTTTAGTTTAAAAACACAGTTAAACTTCTAAAATTCATAACTAATTCATCTAGTCTCCGTTTTATTCCATTCAAGTTTCATTAAATCCAGAAAATACCAAGAATCCATTAAAAATAGTTTCTTTCTCTGTTTCAGTAGTTTTATACTCTGTTTTGCTTGTTTTGCCTTGTTTATCGTAGGTTTTGACCCCGTTGCAGCGCCGTTCATTCTCGAAGTCATCGCCGAAGTTCCTCATGGGTCTAAGCAAGCCAAGTGGCACCCTTCTTTGATCATATTGAACCCATGTTTATAAAATTCCCCGCTTTACATTCAAACATGCATTGTTATGCAAATCTATTTATTGTATTTATCAATTGGACAACTACCTTTATATCCGTTGATTCCCACTCATTATTATTGTTATCCCAGGGTTAATTTGACTAGAATTAGGCTTAGCCAATGCTTAGCCATGCTTAGTTGAACTAGCTCACCAATTGTTGTTTAATTAACTGTTAGACTTCGATAGACCTTTAATGGTTGTGATCATTATTAATCTCCGGATACGGATTAATACAACTAAAATATTGTTTATGGTGGACTGTGGGTGCATAGTTTTAAGAGTCGTGCCCATGGCAATTAAGGACCGGTTCTCAGGAAACCCTAGAAGTCTTACACGTACTAACCACAAGCCAGAGTGGGCAACGGTGAGACTTGTAGTCTAGCTTGTCCCTATTTGACGCACCCAGGAAAGGGTGAGCGTGATGGAGTATGGATGGGAATCATGGTGTAACGATGGTCCTATGCTGCTTACGGATTCACCTAGCCACAAGAGGGGGCTGCCCCGACTTGGTGTAAAGAGGAGGCAAAATCTGAAGTGTGCTGTGATTGTCTAGGGAGGGTTAGGTGAAAGATCTTATCATGGTTTCCATACTGAGGTATCGTGGTGATACGTTGGGGCATGGTAACATGCTTAGGAGCCATGTCTTGTGGGTAAAGTTGTACACCTCTGCAGAGTAAAGCTATTCGAATAGCCGTGCCCGCGGTTATGGGGCGAACTGACAGATTCACTGGGATTAGTTGAACCCCTTTAATAACTTGATTAATTTGAACTAGTTTAACCCTGCGCAATGTAGTGTAACGTTGGCAATGGTTCGGGTCTGTCGCAACGTGGTTTAATGTTGGACAGAGGGTTGACCCTGTTGCAGTGTGGTGTAACGCTGAACAATGGTTTGGGCCTGTTACAACGTGGTGTAACGTTGGACAACGGATGATTATTTTAAATCTTTACTTTACCTTTTATTCAGTCTATTTTATTTACTGTTTTGCTAAATTTGCCGCTTTTGTGTAATTTAACTTTAGCCTATCCTTGTTGTCCTATTGCATTCATTATTTTTCCTCTCGTGGGTGTTACTTGTTGAGTACGGTGGTTTGTACTCAGTCTTGCTTAATTTTTCCCCCACCAGAGCAAGTGCTAGAGCCTGTGTCAGAAGAAGGTTGTTCCCAAGGTTGAAGTGAGGTTCAGTCCGCCGTCGAGAATGCCTATGGTGTAGAGCCGTCAACGCCAGCAGAATCTGAAGAATAGATGGTTTTAGCTTTGTTTCTTTTCTACTGCATTTCGATAGATAATTGTTTTTAATTGTTTTTAAGTAGTAGAACTGTTTATTGATTTGTCATAGTGTGTACGCGAGCTGATTTCTGGACCAAAATTAATGCATAATATTGTTTAAAAATTGGTGTAAATTTCTAGGCATAACAGTCGGCCTCCCGCCTCTGGAGACCCCAAACCCCACACGCCGGCGCGGCGCGGCGCTAGCTCCTCCCATCACCGAGCGGCCGATGCGGCTACTGGTGGAGCCGATGGGCGCGCTGGAGATCTTCGCGGGCGGGTCCCGAGGCGCGGTGCGGCGCGCCGTCGTCATCGGGAACAGCTGCCCGGTGCCGAGAACCAGTGCCTCGGCCTCGCCGACCGCCTCATGCTCTATGTCGGCCTCGCATCCCCCGTCATTTTCCTGGCAGCATGTGACTCTCGTGTTCTGTTTCATAGAATCGTCAGTCACTGAGCTGCGGATTTAATTTCCTGTGCATTATTGTGTTATTTCCCTGGGAGTATAGTCCATAAGTGCTAGTGTTACCGATGTCATCAGGCCAGGTGGCATTTTGCATCGGATTAACGATCAAGTTGTCGTACTTTATATCCTAATGCAACATTGGACTTGCTTTTTTACTCAATAAGTAAACTAAGATACGCCTCCATGATTTGGGGCTGTTTGTTAATTGTTACCATTTAGCATGATGTTTGCCTAATTAGCATGCCTCGTGCGTCCATTTGTCATTGTTACCTGCATTTGATAGTGGCAGCGAATGAAAAATCAATTCTATAATTTATGTTCACGTGTATTTGATATGTATCTGTTTTTATCAAACGCTAAAGTGGTTTTGCTTTGCCGTATGCTGCAAATGAGGGGTTTGTACAATCAATATCAAGTTTATTTTGAAATACTTCACCAACTTAGTTTCCAGACTATGATTGCAAGTGCAGTACCATAATGCCAGTTAGTTGTCATCATGTCCTTTGTTGTTTGCATCGACAGCATTTGTGGGAGGGTTGCTGCATGCAAGTTGTACATATTGTAGAGACTATGTAAGTCGTTATTGATGACCTGTCCAAATGGAGGATAGACATTTCTTGTAAGTTCAGATAACTATGGCACTAACCTTCTGTTCCTAAGTCATTTTTTCGTTCTTACAGAAATTTAGTTTTACTTTGTGAATTTGTTTCTGGTCTTGTAGCGTGTTAACAGGCCAACAGGAGGAGTTAACAAGTGGCTGCACTTTCTCCCAATCTCCTTGCATAATTAGTGGACCAAGTACTCAGGGATGAAAACGGATCGAATACGGTCGGAAACTAGCTCTATCATATTCGTTTTCATATTTTTTTTCGGAATCGAAATCGGAATTGGAAACTCGGATATGAAAACGGAATCGAATATTATCGAATACAAATATGGACTGAATACGAATCGAAACGAATACGGTGATGAATATTAATCGGAACATAAAAACCTCTTAAACTAAACTTCACATATCATTGAAGAAATATAACTTGTTATTTTTTAATATAAGTATATAACTTATCAATATTTTTAAATATAGGTGATTACTAATACCGTAAAAAGAAATATCCGTGACTGTTGTGTGGTCGTGGACGCCTAGACTGCTTGAAGCCAGATAGTCAGAACCAACTAAGGTTAACACTAGTTAGGCCGTTGGGATGGATTTCTTTAGTTCGAGCTGATTTGATTGAGTAGTTAATGCATAGGTCCAGATATCTGGAAAAAAATCTGGATAGTATCCGACGGATATCCGAATCTGAAGAAAAAAAATCCGAATTCGATTCTGAATCCGAAAATTTCCGGAACTATCCAACCAAAGCTATCCGAATCCGAAAAACGATCCGGTCGGACGGAAATTATCCGAATCACTTTCAACCCTAGTACTCAGACAGATATTTTCTAGTGGCAGATGTGCAACACTATTTCAAGGGAAAAAGTTGGCTCAATATAGTGTCTGTAATGGACAACCATTTGGATTATCTTCTGTACTTGAAGCAGATACCAAAAGGATAGTTACCATGGTCAATGATACCTTTGAGAAGTAAGGTTTCTTCGCGTATATTGGTGCTATGCTGTTTGTGCACTATTTCATAGTAAGCTTGAAGTCTATGTCACAACTTCTATGATGATGGTCTCTTTTATATAGCTTTCCCATAGTTTAGTTACTGGGGCTTGGTAGAACTTGGAAGAAATTCCCTTATAATCACCACAATCCTGTTATATGCTAGAGGTTTTTGGTAGCACTTGGCAAATCTGGAAAAAAAAAGTTGAACTGACCATTTTCATTCTGAGCATATGTTGCCCATGAAAGATTTTAAGAATATGTGCTGTTGATATCACTGTCATGGATGTTAGATGTGGTATCCTTAAACCTTGATGTTATATTTATAGTGAGAACATTGGAAAGAAGTGTTTTTCTTGGATTTGAAACTGGCAACTTCTTAAAACATATTTCTGGACTTCTACCAATGATTATGGCTGTGCAAATTGTATCGCATCCTAAACTTTTTTTTATGATATTTACATATCTTTTTTTTTTGTTTTGCATATTTTTACTCCGTGCTGCTTCCTTAGATTCTGTGTTCTTCAGAGAAGGCCTGGCACTAGTTATTGCATGTGGACGAGATACCATATCATATGCAAGTTCAATAAGGTGTTTGGCTCCTGATAATGTCTTTGTCATTCAGGTAGATTTCTGTAAGGAATGGATTATTAAAGATTACTTGTCATTCATCTTGGTTTATGAATCATTATGCACACTGTCATGTCTGCTTTACATCATATTTGTTGCATTTCAGATACAGCATCCCAGGTCTCGCCTTGATAAGTTTGATTTGGTGGTAACTCCTCGTCATGATTATTATGCTTTGACTGCAAGGGGACGATGGGAATTTCCTCACCTTCTCTGGAGATGGATCACTCCACGGGAACCACCTGGGCCAAATGTTGTATGTGCTTTCTTTTCTGCAAGCAAAAAGTTCTTGTATGTGTTCATAGGGTAGCAGCTGTCCCAATTCTGACCTCTGGAAATTGGAAAGCCAGGTCCTTACTGTTGGTGCACTTCACCAAGCAGATTCTGCTGCACTACCAACTGCTGCTTTTGATTGGAATGATGAACTTGCTAACTCACCAAAGCCATTAGTTGTAGTGAACATTGGGGGGCCGACAAGTAATTCATCCCTCTCTCCTTCCCGTCCTGTTTGCTTGCCTGCCTACACGATATTGAGCTTTGTGATATATGCAATTTTACATAACTTAGTTCTTACTGTTCATTGGAGTGATCACAAATGGTTGTGCTTGTGTCGGTGAATTATAACTTGGAATTTTTTTTTATCTCTCTTTCAAGTACAAACATTTACTTGTGTTATGGAGCTAAAAGGTATCAAGCACAAACGTTTACTTGAAAAAGGTATCAAGTACAAACATTTACTTGAATATTTTGAGCTAAAAAGTATTTATTTTCTTTTAATTTGTGTTATGGAGCTAAAATTTCCAAGCTAAAGTGGAGAAGCTGCAGCTTCCTCAGAAACCTCTCCCATTTTGCTCTTTCAGTTTTTCTAAGGTAGTGTGAGACATTAGCCTGCATACGTTGGTTGTAAGCTTGAGAGAAGAACAAATAAATCAGTCTCATGGCACATCTTTTGCTCTCGTCCATACAATTTCTTGCATTTCATATGTTCTTCACTATTCCAAGAAATGATGTCTTGTTCAAATTTTTGAACTTGGTGTGCCTGATAAAGTCTTCTATTCCTTCACATATTTTAATTTTAACATTTTATTTTATTTTTTTTACTTTGAGCTCATACATCGAACCTTTTCTGATTTCATGGTTATATAGATCCTACACATATATGATATTTTCAATGGCCAGGAAACTCTAATTATGATGTAGGCCTTGCCAAGCAGCTGATAATCTCACTACATAGTGTTCTGAAGACTTGTGGAAGTGTCAGGATTTCATTTTCTTCCCCTGCAACCACAACCCAACCGCCGTCATCATTTCACATCTCTGCATCAACAAAGACCCGCCATTTCTTCACCATCTTCTTCCTCCTCCCCTCTGGCGTCCAAGAAATCAATCCCCAAAATCTCGAAGCCATGATGCCAGAGCAAGGTTGAGATGTTTGTGTTGGGAATATAATAGATCAAAGAGATAGGATTTAACGTGGAAAAACCCCTCTAAAGTAGAGAGGAAAAAGACCACGTTAAATCATGTCTCTTTGATCTATTATTCCCAACAAGTGGCATTAGATCACCGTAAACGATATCCTTTGATACGAGAACCATAACCATCAAATATGCATTTTCTTACTGTAGGCTCCAATTTAGAGTAATCAACCGCTTTACCTGACCAAACCTCTTCAGGAATTTGAAAATTTATGGCAGAGTTTAGAGAACGATTAATCAGATAAGATGTAGTACAAAGAGTCTTGCAAACAAATTACGCTTGAAAGAACGTCTGTACACAATTCGTATGGCAGAAAGTACCTCTATTCGATCTCATCTTAATGAGTTTAATTCTCTCATCATTGATCTTGAGAAATTGGATGTGAAAATTAATGATGAGGAGAAGTCTATTTTACTCGTTGTCTCATTGCCTACTACCTTTAAACATTTCAAAGAGATTATGCTTTATGGTAATCATGATACCCTTAGCTTTGAGGATGTTAAGTCAAATTTATTGTCCAAGGAAAAATTTGACAGTAGGGATGGCAATTCTACCCGCGGGTTTGGGTCCCCAGCGGATACCCGCTCCTACAGGTATGGGGTTGGGTATGAATTTTGACCCACGGGTAACTAGGTCCGGAGCCCCGCATATGAGCGGGTGAGGGGCTGGGTATTGAGTCCTACCCGCTGGTCACCCGCGGAGACCCAAGGGAGTTATATTAGACTATAATCCCTTAAATTACAACCTATAAAATATACAAAAGCTCAATCCTAAGCCGGTGAGGAGCAAGGTACAGAAACCGACGAGCGATGGATCTTGATTATTGTGTATTTCGAATGATGGATCATGCACGAAAATATTCAATTTCTATTCAAGCTGAATTCATCATTGTCTTTTATTTATTGTGTGGATTAAAGTGAGATATTACTCAATGCGGGTGAGCGGGTCACCCGGTCGTGTTGCGGGTACCCGGTCAGGTTGGGTACGGGGATTGAATTCTACCCGTTTCTCCAATCGGGTCCGGGTTTGGGTATACAATTCGGGTTGCGGGTTCGGGTCTATTCCTGTCCAACCCACTCCCGACCCGGCCCGTTGCCATCCCTATTGACAGTGATCCTCGTTCTAAAGTTAAAGCTGAGGGGTTAATTGTTAGAGGTAGATCTTTCCAAGAGGGTAATATTTCTTCTAGATTAATGTCCAGATCTAAATCAAGAGATTGTAAATCTAGATTATTTTGTCGCTATTGCAAGCAAAATAGTCATGATATCTTTGAATGCCCTAAAGTGAAAAGGAAGGAAGAGAACAAGAGTAAGATTCAGGAGAAACCTGCTCATGCTAGTTTTGTTGCCAGTGATTCTGATGGGGAGGTTCTAATCAGTACTACTAGTATTGAGAATCAAACTGTTTGGATTATTGATTCGGCTTGCACCTTTCATATTTGTCAATATAAAGAGTGGTTTTCTACTTATGATTCTGTTGATACTGGTGAAGTTGTGATTGGTGATGGTTCTCCTCTTGAAATTGTTGGTATTAGTTCTATGCAAATTAAAACCCATGATGACATCGTTAGGACCCTTTCAAATGTTCGTCATGTTCCTAGAATGAAAATGGATCTTATTTCTTTGGGCACTTTGGAGTCGTTGGAATATAAATATATCGGCGACAATTTTTAGAGATATGATACGAATTATTATCTATAATGTATTAGGATTATGCTACTAGGAAACTAGGTTTCTACTAGCCGTTTTCTACTAAGAGTAGGAGCAGTGTTAGTTTCTTAATAGGATTTTACAATCTTTTTCCATTAGGACTCTTTGATTTTCTCATATATATATATATATATGTATGTATGTATGTATGTATGTGTGTATTACGTAGCGCGTGATTCATTCACCAGCCTTCCTGTCCCCGCTAGCCTTCCATCGCCTCCAGCATCCCGCCCGACCCGACCGCATCCGTCGCCAGTGGTAAAATTTTAACTCAACACAGTACAACACCTCCTCCGAGTAAGCAATGTTTTAACTTTTTAGTCAACAACGTTTATCTCGGCGTAGTGGTTACCTCCATCAGTTATTTTTTTTTTGCTGGGAATATTTTTGTATGACCAGTCAGTAAAATTTTGACTGACATATTAAAGGCGCGTGGTGAAAGTTAATTTTTAACGGTAACTCAACGCCGACTAATTTAGAATATAGCCGTTTTTTATGGAGTAAAACGAATCTTCTGGATTTAGTCACATAAAAACTGGCGGATTTATCGCAGCACACTACCTTTCTGGGGACAGTTCGTAACCATTGCTGTTTTTGTTCCAAAAAACCCTCCCCCCACACCGTGTTCTACGGGGCGATCGTCGGCGACCGACGCTTTTATCCGGATCGCGGTCCTTTTTCACCCGATCAACCAGTGCTTCCTGGAAGGTTTGTACCCTCTCAACCACCGCGTTTAAACCCTGGGGGTTATATTCTTGGTGATTAACTAGGGTTTAACCCGTCGTTTTCTAGGTTGTTTTTTACAGCGTGTTTTGCAATGAAGGTCACCGGGATAATGCCGGAGAGGGTGAAGAGAACCCGTTTCGCCGACTTGCAGAACGAATGCGATGTTGTTCTGCCGAAAACTGTGGATAGTCGCGGATACTCCTCGTCAAAGGGTTCAGGCGAAGATGGTCACAGGAATACTAAACGGCGTCATCGCTCCTCGTCGTCTGGCGGGTTCGAAACTTCTGATGATGTAAGCACCCCATCCCCGTACATTTTTTCGCAACCCCCTTTCTTACTTTGGGAGAGATGTCCATGTGAATTTGTCTGGTATAGTGAGTAAATTTTTAACTGGTCGGGAACATATGCAATCATATAAAGTCATTTTTTTACCTTACACTTGCTAATTCATGTGTAGGCGCGGACATGAAACGGGGAAATCTTACCTGGTGCAGTGCCACAATAGCTTTTGAAGCTTGTTGTGTGCTGTCTATTATGCACCATGAGAAGTTGGAGATCGACGTCGTTTCATTGGCATCAATGAGCTTATCAAGGTTCGAGAAGCCAGGTCTCATTCGATGGTTGGTGGACAACATTGATCCCGACACAATGTGTATATCACTAGACGACGAGAGGAAGATTCAAATCACAACCCTGCGTAGTTCAACTTGTGTTGGGCACACCTCTAGGTGGGAAGGATATATCTATCCCGTCTGGCAAGGTCCTGCGACTCGTACATGATAGCATCACCCAAGAGCTGGGGGTTCCATCCACAAGCCGCATTGCTGCCAAACAATTGATCCAAGCTATAAAAAGCCGGCCAGACGACCCCGAGGCTGTATGTTTCTTTATCATGGTTATGATGTCGAAGATACTACTGCCGACAACAGACTTCTATGTGCCGAAGAGCGATGTGTGGGTGGCTTCCGATCTTGAGATGGTTGCTTCGATCGATTGGTCCATGGTTGTTTTCCAAGCAATCAGAGACAAAGTAAGATGTTGGCGCCGGTCACCTGGTTCGTCAATAACATCGTGCGTTGTCTTCCTGGCGGTAAGCTCTACAATACCTAAATCGATTCACTCTTCCTAACTGCGGTCATATGCATCTACAAGCCAACCCTAATGAAATTTGTTTATCCTGCCTTTTTTAATTGCGGCGCAGGTGTTGTACGTGGATAATTTACTACCACCACAAGACATAGGTATGGACTTGACGTTCACGCCGCATATACATATGTATACAAAAGATATAGTTGAGCAGCTGCTTGCGGCGGACTGTGAGTCAGGTGGCGAAGGAGCGCCGACGTTTGGGAACCTCCCTGTATGTTCGTTACATTGCGTATTCAACAGATATTTAGCTGGGTCAAAAATAGCACGATATTGTATTGTCAGTTCAAATGTTTTATTCACCTTCATATCCTCTTTATGTTCACAGTTTTTACGTCATTGCCTTTTATCCTTTTGCTGTCACCATGCTGACGCGATGTCTTTGCCAATCCCACACATTCACCATAAAATTGTGTGTTCAGTGAATTGTTAACTTACTCACACTGCACCATTTTTTTACTTGATTGTGTCCGTACATATCCAACGTTTCTTTCATATTGTGATGTCTTTTTCTTCAGCTGCTCCCAATTGACACAACATGTTACGCCATCAAACCCAGTGGCAGTGGGGCCGTCCCAGCCTCTGAATTAATTAGGGCGCCATCATATAAATTTCCTAACATGTCGTACATCATCGGGCCTCACCTTGAAACCTTGCCAGATATGCACAGGGTAGGACTTTTACAGTCCATTCAGGAGTATGACAAGCAAGCTAAGGAATGTGCAGTCGAGATCAAGCAATTCATGATTGTTGTTGACAAACACCATTTGTTATGTCAACGAGTCATTGATGCCATTCAGAACTGCAGGTCTAGGCAAGCACAGCCGGGGTCACCGCATTCTGGTGGTCCGTGCGCCCCGGATGAGTTCACCGGCACAGAAATACTAGTTGTTGGACACATATCTCCAATTGAAGAACACCCAGAACAGGAGGAGGTATTCCAGCACCATGAGCAGAGAGTGCCGCAGCAGCAACAGGAGTAATGTCAAGACCAACGGCAGCAGCAGCATCAGTCAGTACAGCTCCAGGGACATGAGCAACAACAACAGCAGAAGCAGCAGTCAGAACAGCGTCAGAGCCATGAGCAGCAACAGCAGCAACAACAGTCAGAACAACCACAGGGACATGAGTAGCAACAACAGCAGCAGGACCATGATCAGCGGTAGCAGAATGTTGAGAATGAGCCGCAGGTCCAGCAGGGCGGTCAGGAGCAGCAGCATCAGAATAAGCATTATGATCAGCAGCAGTATGGGGAGGAGCATGAGATGCATGCCCAGCAGGTGGAGGGGAGTGAGCAGCTGGAGAGGGCGAGTTGTTGATCACAATTTAATTAATTAGAAAAAAGTGTGGTAATATACTCAAGGATATATATTGCAATAAATATTAAATAATTTCGAAACAACTAGTATGTCTAAATTTCTATTTTTTATGGATTGCAGTGTTCCGTTCTTGTTGTTTTAAAGTTGAAGTGTGGAGAAGCATATATTTCGCAAAGGTAAGAGAAAATAAAATATAAATAAATCATATACACTAGTAAAAGTATATTTATGACATTTTTTTCCTGTAGGTTTGACCATGGATAGAAATTGGATGTATGGAGTCGACCGGCTGAGCAAAGAGTACAGAAGTGGAGTCCAAGACTTCTTAAACATTGCCGAGGACCACATGAAATGAAAGAATAAAATATATATGACATGTCCAAGCGTTGATTGCAAAAACGAGAAGGTGTTTGCCGATCGAGTTCAAGTACACTCACATCTGATTCATCGAGGATTCATTAAGGGTTACAACGTGTTGGACAAGTCATGGAGAGGAGGAGTCACTTAGTACCGTAGGACACGGAGAGACGGGTGAACAAATTGAAGAACAAGAAGAACAAGACATGTTTGTTCCATCTCCTTTAGGTGGTGGCATGATCAATATGGAGAATGATAGTCTTAATGCAATGTTGCGGGATGAGTGAGCGATTCGAAGACACCGCTATATGATGGATGCAAAAGCAAGCATCGAAGATACACCTAATAGGTGTAGACCCCGACTCTATGCTTAAATGCGTAACAATTAAACATAGAGTCATCTATGGACTGTTACCCAGAAGGTTTTGTGCCTTGTTCCCCCAGACGTACAGCCTCCAGCCATGTTCTGCCTGAGGGGTAGGTTGCACCAACCGGCTCAACCGTTATAACCGAGTAGTTAGTACCGAGTATATTCGGGTTTATTCAAAGTTTAGGCACATGCTAAAAAGCACAATTAAGTGCCATGGGCGATATCGACCGACGCCTGCCCGAGTGCGGCCTTGGGCCCATAACATAAGCGTACTATCGATTCCCGATTTGAAGGAAATTATTAATTTCATATTAATGTTTGGCGCATCCATAAAACTTGCAACGGTCCCTAAGAATAGCATGGTATCCGTTATGCCAGCACCGAAAATTTCGGCCCACTCTGCCCGTAAGGAACATAACGACACTTAGCCCAGTAACAGAATTTTCTAGCCGTTAGGCCCACCATCAGCCCATTTAAGCCTCCCGTCACTCTGCCTATTCACCTTCTTCTCCGATGCGCTAACCACTGTAGCCCCAATTTGCTCCGGTGATCCCCGCACCCATCAAACCCTAACCTCCGCGCCCAAATCTCCAGCATTCCCACCACTCATCATGCCTGCACCCTTCCTTCCCCCGATCTGCCAAAGAACGACCCAGATGGCTTCCCCAACGGATACGGAGAAGGCGCTGCCGCTGCACTCATGACACTCCTCCATCATCTCCGACCAAAATCTCTCGGTGCTATCTGGAGCTGGCCTGATCCAGAGCAAGGAGGTAGCTGGGTACCACGGCGCCTCTAGTGAGGAATTTCCTACCCCTGACTCCTGGGAGTGGTAGTATTCGAGTCATTCTTCGAGCGAGGTTTTGGGCTGCCGGTGTCTTCCTTTTTTTGGGGTTTGTTGGACTTTTATGGAATCGAAATCCATCAGTTGAATCCTAATTCCATTCTTCAGATCGCGGTGTTTGTATACAACTGCGAGACCTTCCTTGGGATCCCCCCTCACTTTAACCTCTTCCGCCATCTCTTTGCCGTTAAGCCCCAACCCAACCGGAGTCATCCATCAGTGGTGGGCGGCACCGGCATTCTGCTCCGTGAGGGGAGCAAAAAAGCTTGGCTTTCCCTGCCCATGAAGACTTCCCTGAAGGGCTGGCATGCAGCATGGTTTTATTGCTCCAACCTAGCTAACTCCCTTCTTCCCTACGTCGGCCATGCTCCAGTAGCTCAGGAGGCCTGGTCGTCACTCCCGACGACCGAAGAGATGCCGCAGGTGAACTCGTTGCTCAACCTGATCGAGAACTTGAAGACCGCCGGCTTAACCGGCATATGGGTGACACGACACTTCATCCGGTGCCGAATCCAACCTCTCAAGGACCGGGTCCGGTTTGCCTTCGACTACACCGAGAACGACGACCCGGCTCGGGAGTCAGCGGAAGTACTGTAGTGGCAAGCCATCTAGGCCAGAGCTCGGCGGCTGTTCACTCCGAACACCACCATTCCGGCTAACCCCTTTGCCTTCCCATCGCCATTCCACGCTGGGAACGCTCCCCTTTCCCATCGCCATTCCACGCTCGGCGGCTTGATTTCTGACGTTTCTGCAGGACCGCAACCAGTTCCTGTCCTACCGCTAGTCGGGCCTCGCCCATGCTAAAGAGGGGGTCGGAAGCCTCGGCTGACGAGCCTGCCGCTAAGAGGATGGCCTTTGATCCTGACACCGAGCTCGCCGAGGCACCAGAAGATAATGACGCCCCGACCCCGACTCACTCTCCAAGCCCTCCTCTCCAGAGGCACCTAAGACGACCTGCCTTCAACACGGGGCCAAGGTAAATCGACCCAACCTTTTCGTTGTGATCTGATTAAGATTCTTCCGTTCGTCGAAGTCACATTGCAGGGTCCTTTCCAGGAAATCAAGCAACATCGACCCGACTGCCCCGACCGGTTTCGAAGACGTTCAACCCCCGGGTCCGTCAGCGGCCATCGTGCCGGTTGCCTTGAGCGCGGCCCCCGTGCCCGCAGCTGACCCTGTAACAGGGCCGGCTACTGAAGCGTCCCTCACGATCGTCCCGGGCCCGGGCCACCACCCCGGTCCCGACCGCAGAGCCGGAAACTGTCGTAGTGCTCCCAGCCACAAGCTCCACGAGGCCGAATGTCGGGGCGTCCGCCCCATCGGTCATGACAATGACCTTGGGGGCGCCCGCGCCGAGGGCCCGAGAAGGCCGCGTCGATCAGGTCAGGGCCAACCTGTCAGACGACTCCAAGGACATCGCGAAGATTGAGCGGTACATCGAGAAGTCGGT
Source organism: Oryza brachyantha (assembly GCF_000231095.2). Classification (NCBI taxonomy): domain Eukaryota; kingdom Viridiplantae; phylum Streptophyta; class Magnoliopsida; order Poales; family Poaceae; genus Oryza; species Oryza brachyantha. The sequence continues at coordinate 9,992,787 of NC_023166.2, forward strand.
CAAACTTATGAAGGTACACTCTCTCGACTATCACCCTCTGTGCGCGATTCCATGAGCTCACGTCATATCGTTCAGGCAATCGAAGGCCCTGCGCTCGCTTGACCCGCTGCTGGGGAACACAGACGCGCTGCGCTAGGATCGTGACGAGATCCTGGAACGCGCGAAGGCTTTGGAAAGCTGCATGCAAGGTGAGATAGCTGACCTCCGTGTGGAGCAAGTATCGAGTCACGCCTGGATCAAAGGTGCTATGCTAATTTGGTTGCTTCCCCGGATATAAGGATAAAAACCCTCTTATGTCATGGAAAGTGATATAGTTTGCGCCTATCTACAGGACCGAGTAATCGGACTTAACCTAGTACATGGTCCTACTATATGAACGACTATTAGAGGCTCTAGGAGCATATAGTAGTGGATATGTGCAAGGGGCCACGGGCCATTGACATGATCTCACAATAGTGGGCAACCATGAAAGTACGACGGTGAAAACTTTGCCTAGCGCTGGCAAGAGTCGACCACCAAGATGGTCCAAAGGATCCACTGGGCAGTGCTAGTAGTAAGTGGGACTAATAAACAGTTCTGTTATCTCGACTCTGATCCAGTCGTGGTATCATGTGGGTAAAGCTGGGCAGACGCTAGAGTCGTGTTGTATTCAAATACGTCGTGCTCTCGGTTAATGGAGATGTGTCATTCAGTGATTCCTATTTCTTATGGTATAAGTAGGCTTTATATGAAAATTTGGATTGGAATAAGATGAGGACGTTGGTGATTAATGTTGCTATGTTTTAAACTGATGATTTATAAATGTTTACAAATAAATTGTTTATCAAAATAGGGAAAAACTATTTATAATAGGCTTGTTATCAACCCATCTTGATGAACCCTATATTATTATACTACTTGCATGTATTCTACTTGTATCTCTTGGACTGTGGTTTGCTGGGTACGTTTGTACTCACCCCTTGCATAAAATATGGTTCAGAAGAGCAGGTCTTCGTCAAGGTTGCTCGTGTTAGGGTCACTTCCTTCGCTCAGGCTCGCCTGTGGAGCTGTTGGGTCTTCTGCTTGGTGTCTGGTTGGTCTTTTTAAAAAGCTAGGCCGACGTGCCATATTTCCGCTTCTATGTAAGTATTCTTCGCTGAGCTTGTGCTTTATACCTTTTCTGTGCACAACTAAATCCTGAACAGTTGTGCGTGTGGGATTCCTGTTTATTTCAGGTACATCCCCACACACATGTTGGTTAATGTAGCACATATGACTAATTGGACTAATTAGACTCAAAAGATTCATTCCGCGATTTCCAGGTGTGGAATACCTGTACTAGGGGTATCCGTAGACTACAGTATACGTATAGTCATAGGGGTACCGAATAGGAAGGAGATTATATCTGTATATGGTATCAATCGGAGTCTGGTTACTGTAGGATTGCATGCCGCATGTACCAGATCCGAGTTGTAAACGAATTAGGATAGATCTTGATCTTATCAGATTATGACTCTATTATATCCCCCACTATATAAGGGGGACATGGGCACCCCTCATTGGAGAAGGGCTAGACAGACGGCATCTTCAGATCAACTATTCTTCTAGTTGATCTGCACACAATCTAATACAATCGCCAAACAGGAGTAGGGTATTATCTCGCTAGTCGAGAGGCTGAACTTGGGTAACCTTGTGTCTTCATCCTAACCATCGATCTTTGCGCCTCGCTAGCCACCCCATATATATTGCCGACATCCAAATCGTCGATGCCAGGTGAACAGTGCAATTAGTTTCTTTTTTAATTTATATTTAATACTCTATGCATGTGTAAGACTTGATACGATGTTTCTGGAAAAACTTTTTTGAACTAAACAGAGCCTAAACTTGGCCCCGTTTAGTTCCAAAAAATTTTTCCCCGAAAACATCACATCGAATCTTTGGACATCCAAATAGAGCATTAACCATGGATGAAACGAAAAACTAACTGCATAGTTATATGAGAAAATCGTTTGACGAATCTTTTAAGCCTAATTAGTCCATGATTAAACATAAGTACTACAGTAACCCACATGGGCTAATGACGGATTAATTAGACCCAAAAGATTCATCTCGTGGTTTCTAGACAAGCCATAAAATTTGTTTTTTCATTCGTGTCTGAAAACTCCTCCCGGCATCCAATCAAAAGTCTAATGTAACACTAAAAAGTTTTTATTTCTCCGACTAAATACGCTGATTGCTGATTCGGCGGGCGCAGCCGCACCAGAAAGGCGAAAACCCGACCCAGCCAAGTCGATAGTCGCATCGCACCTATTCGAGCCGCCGCGTCGTTTCAGCAAATTTCTCCCCGTGTTCGAGCCGCAACAAGCAATCGCGCAAAAACCCTCTCCTCCTCGAGAACCCTAGTCCAAGCCCGGCGAGCGTGAAGGCGGCTACGGGGAGGACGATGGAGCACCAGGCGGGAGGCGGAGGCGTTGCCGGCGGCCGCGCGCTCGGGGCTGCGGTGGTTATTACTTTATCTATGCGCGACAAGAGATTCTCTGGTCGATTCGATTGATTTCCCCACTTGCGTTGTGCAGGTTCCTCGGGCGCCTCTTGATCTGGACCCGGACTGGAAATACAATTGGTCCATGGGTAATGTCAATCGAGGAGATCACAAGAGGAAGGCTGCATCACTCATTGATGACGATGAAGAAGAAGATAAGGAGCCTTTGCCATATGCGACAAATCCTCAGGTATTTAGTGAATTTTAACTGCTGTTTTGAGATTTTTGTTTTCCTTTTATCTCTGAACTCTATTTGAGCCGGATTCTCTTATAGCACATTTGGAATTGGAGGAAAGCTAGTAATCCAAAGGCAATGTTCAGCGGAACATCAGCAGGCAGAAGTACGAAATAATCAGTCAGTACGAAACAAACTCACTGAGAAATGTTGATAACTTAATGTCATGCAGCAGTTTTGTGATTTTGCTAGCTTTTGATCAGGGTTGTCCCCCTCTCGAAGGGCAGCATATGTTTTTGTTTCAGCTCACGCTGCAGCTGATTTTTGTTCTCAGGTTTTTGCTGCACTAGTTTGTATTCCTGGGGATTCTTTTTGGGTATTTTCAGGGTTTGGCTGATCATAGAAAGGAGGTAGGGATGGAGCTTGATAATCCACTGGATATGAGCAGAAATACTCATGGAAGGGAGAGAAACTTCATGATTAGTAAACATTTGATCCATGTTCGAGGGTATTCCTGGGATTTTTTCTGTCTATCTCTTGTAATTTTTACCCCTGCTTGTATGCTCTAGTTTTGGTGCTGTTTTGTTCAGTACCTAGGATAGATTGAAATGGATTAGGCAGCTATTTTGATGAAGCCACAACCTGGTTGCATTTGAATAATTTTCTGTAGCACATCTAGTAGTGGAAGAGTTATAGTCTGTAAATTGGTAGACGATTTCAATTGACATCTACTGTGCAACTCTTTCTATTTTTGTTTCTCGATGTCCATTGGCTTGTTTTGACATATTGAGAAATATATATTTTTGATCTCCTTTCAATGTATTAGCTATTTGGTCGCGCGTTGTGTGACTTTATATACCCGTATAGTAGTTTGCTTTTGATTTGTAAATATGTTGCATAATTACAGATTTGCAAATCATACCTGCGCATGTAGCAGATTTTTTATGCCATGTTTCGTCAGAATATCATGGATGAATCATCTAGTTGTTTCCCAATACGCATATTCAGATCACCATGTCTTGTACTGAACACAATGATCCGTTCTGTAGGTCTCCCAATATGCATTTTGTTTTTTTGTTTTCTGATCTAACTGTTTTGTTCATTTCTCCTTCTATGTTTTGTGCTGAACTTGCAATTGAAGCTCATAATTCTCATGCAATAAGACCTTTCTGAACTTCTTGTTTAATTTTTTAGGAGCTGATCGCATGCACACTTGAACCAAAGTATATGTGTCATGATGAGAAGTTGAACCGTTCCAATCGGGAGCTGGTTGGTCTGTACAATCAGATTGGATTAAGAAGAAGGAATCTTATCAGAAAAGCTTACAGAAGGGTTTCTCTGGGGCGTGATTTGAAGTCACAGCTTAAAGACATCTTACAACTGCTGAAGGTCGCAAAGAATCTACACAAGGATATCCTTGACCGAGGTGGTACTCCAGCACCCATACCTGCCCACTTCGAAGATAAAAAACGGGTAATTTTAGTCTTTGTCTTTATAATTTTAGTATTGTATTCTTGTACTCACTTCAATTTTTGATTTGCAGTTCTACTGATAGGGCAGCTGACAATACCTGACAGGTACTTAGGACTACATTTATACTAGTACATGTTTATTTTTTTTTATTGTTTTAGCTTGTAATTCCAGTTTTAGGCCAGACCTAGGCAAAAGTTGTGGCTGTAATGAATCTTATTTGTTTGTCATGTGTTCATTCATCATATTTGTTTGTTTGTTCACATCATGACACAGTTTTTGGAAAAGTAACGCACGCTGGACAGAGATCCATCAACTCGAAAGCTGCGCCACTGACTTCTGGATGTTTGGCCATCGGCATTTTATTTTTGTCTTGCCATCGACATGTTATTGTACAGCTATTTTGTTCTTGCTGATGCTACTACATGCTGCCCGATTTAACCATGAATGTTGCTGAAGCTTCTAGAAGGTCATGCCGTGATTATACAGCTATTTCGTTCTTGCTGATGCTACTGCATGCGCCTCGATTTACTTTTGAATGTTGCTGAAGCTTCTATAAGCCCCTTGATTCTCTTGTGATTGTTGCTGATGCTTTCACATGCTCCTTGATTTTCCTTCAATGTTTCTGATGATACTACATGCTCCTTGATTCATTTATGTTTCGGATGCTTCCACATGCTCCTTGGTTCACTTGTTTGTTTCTTTTGTTTTGTTGCGAGATTGCGGTGACACTAAGTGATATACTGCCAGCTTAGAAAAACTGAATTGGACACAAAAATGCATCGTTCGTCAGTTTGGGGTTACGATTTTTTTGCCACTTACATTTGGTAATGCCAATTTCTGCCAAAATTTGGTATTGCTAAACCCTCAATCAGTATGGTGATTGGTGAGCACTTGCGCGCTTGTGTTAGCTCCAGGTTACGATTTATTTGGACATGTAGCTTAGCTAGCAACTCAAATCTCGTTGACATAACCAAAGATTGCACTCAATCAATTTTTTTCACGCAAGGAATGTTATGGGAGCCCGCCTGTTCAGGTTTGCTTCGCTCTCCTTTGGAAATGTTTGGACTAGTACATTTGTGGGACTTTTTGCAAAATCCTTTTAAAGTTGCATGCTGGCCTGCTCCTTGTTGACCCCTCCACCGCTTGATCGCCATCGACGCGACGACCACCGGGGAAAGCAGTTAGCGGCGGCCGCTGATAAGGGCGCACGAAAGTATGCGACAGAAAAATCTCGATGCATTTGAACTGATTTTAATGTCATCAGGCCTCAATCTTGGAAATTTATTTGACTCGGAGCGGTACGTGATCTCCCTATTTCATCTGTGCTAACCAAGAGCCTTGTAGCAATGCTCCATGTAACCTTAATTTTTTAGCCCTGTAGCAATGCTCCATGTAACCTTAATTTTTCAGAAAACTCCCATTTTTGATGCACCTGTAATCTTAAGTGTAGTGCCATTGTTTTTTTGTTCCACTTATGCATCCCAAAGAAAGTGCGAAAGTAAGAAATTTTATCATCTGCATCCCAGAAGATTGTCAGAAATCGGGCTCTAGATAATTCTTCAGTTCACCAGCAGAAAGGTGGCGTGCATTAGTATCTCTATATATTGATTCTGGGCCGTTTTCTCGCGCTCTGATTGGGCCACGTGTCTATTCCCATAGGAAAGCTTTCCCATCCAAGCCACTTTGTCGTCTCGTCCGTCGCCTATGCTGGTTTTTATTTGTCTCCCACTCCTCTCTCGCAGTCTCGCTCGCCACCTCCAAAACACGTCGCCGATGTAACTCCGGCGACCCGGCCAGCGCACGAGAGTTTCGCCCTAGCCCGAGATCTGTCGCCCCAGCCAGAAGAGTCAGAACTCAGAAGAGAGGGGACAGGCAGGCCGCAGGCAAGAGGATGAAGGAGAGAGAGAGAGCAATCGATTGCTGGAGCAGCGAGCGTCCGTACGGTCCATGACGAGCTCTGCTGCTGCACATCGTCGGCCGTCGGCGAGGAGCTATGACCACCTCGAGGCGCTCTCCCTAGAGATCGAGCGCAAGCTGCAGAAGCTATCTGCTCCCTGCTCCTCTCTGCATTCTGTCCCCCAATCCATATTCTCTCTCTCTCTCGATTTTGTTGGGGCATATTTGTTGATTTGTGTTGCGGCAGGGGCAAAACAGGATAAATGACCGTCGGGTCGATACTCAGTATTAACTGAGCATTAACATATAGGTTGAGATAATATAATACCATACATAACATCAAATTAATACGATAATAGTTATATATTGTGACAAAATAAGCTTTTACAAATCACAATGGTAGTTACCTCTTATAGTGTCCATCGACGACTACGATCCTCCATCTTGTGAAAACGAACTATCACATCATCGATTGGAATTGTGGCCAGAAATCCTTGTTCTACGAAGCATACGATACAATCATTCATAAATCCATCTCCGATACAATTTCTAAGTATTGTCTTCACGATTTTCATTGCAGAAAAGCACCTCTCCACCGATGTAGTGGCGATGGAAAGAACTAGTACTGGCTTGGGAAGATGATAAGACCAAAGGAAAAGCCAAATACTTTTTTGTTCCCACCATCAACCTAGTAAGCTCAGAGATAGTGTTCAAGTTGCCAAATCTTTCATCAGCTCTTATATTATCAATACTACATAATGCGCATGAGTAAGACCACAACATTCATGTATATAAAATTTTGATCTTGTACAGTTTAACAAACCGAAGTTTCAGTGTGGTTGGCAAAATCATATTAGCATTAACATGGTTTCTCTTCCTTTATCATGCTACCAGCTTTTAAAGTTTACAGTCTGAACCTCAAAACAGTTTTTAGATTATGAGACATAAAGGCTACCTGATCTACAAGTTTAGTTTTCCATGTAAAAGTAAGGTAAATGATTGAAAGTTCTAATATGTACAGAGAGTAGCTACATGTAAGATTGTCAGTTCGAGCATCATTATGAAGTTTTATAAAAGTCCATGTCATTAAACATTATGACGATAAAGGTACAGTCAGCAGGATAATACCCCAGATATTCAAACTTTAGCCACTGAGTGCAGCCACGGCAATAGTTATGTGTACCAAATGAATATCCTTGGGAAGAGGACTCCAAGAAAATCGCTTTTTCAGGGTTCAGAACTTCAGATCACCTGGATTGGAGCAGGGTTCGGCATCATTATTGGGGAAATGTGATGGTCTTTCTCTTGCTTTGGTCAATGTATCTGAAGAGTTCAAATGAGCCCACAGGAGAACTTATGTGCAAAGATATGATGTAATCTGGGTTCTTATCTGAAACAGAAGAATGTCCATGGCCAACTGAGAAAATTGCTTCTTAACAACCATGACAATTTATCCGGCTCTGCACTAAGCTGCTTGCTGTATCTTGGTATATTCCCAAACAATTGTCCTCTCAAGAAGAAAATAATAATCAGGCGGTGGTTAGCTGAAGGATATGCAAGAAATGACGACCCTCGTCATAGTGAAGAGGACACTGCAGATGAGAATTTCAGTAAGCTTATTGACTGGAATATGATTCAACCTGTTGATACCAGAAACATATTTGAAGTGAAGATGTGCAGAATTCATGGAATTATGCATGAGTTGCTGTTAAACAAGTTCCTGTCGCAGAGATTCATAGGGACATACTCTCGTGATCACTCAAAGAGGCCAACGGGCCAAGACTCAGCGTTAACAAGAAAGGTCGTGCGGCTTTATTACGGACGAACCATTTTATTTATGATTATAACCATAAATATGTAATGTTATGAAAATTATTTTAAAAGGGAAATAGCGCGGTGTTGTCATGCTCAAATGACTTTGGGCCAGTCTAATTTCTCCATAATTATTTTCGTCATATATAGATCTAGATAAAATATTTTTAATTTTTTCTTAATACGTTCGATTAAGAATGATCTTGGAAAAAACGTATTATTAAATTGTTTAGGCAGTGATATTTCAGCACTAATGACATTGGTGAGCCACTTTGAACCATCATAACCATTTTTTACTTGGGATAAGATATTTTTGTCACTTTTACAATGTCTTTCTAAACTACTATTTGTTCTCACTACCCTTGGAAATTTAGGATTATAAATTTTAGTTCAAAAAATTATGCATCTTAATAAAATTTATAGTTTCAATGTAGTTCAATTTTTTTTATAAATCATATTAATTTTCCAAAATTTAACAACAATGCAAGGGCCGACTGCTGCAGCGGCGACGGCAACGGCGCAGTGGAGGCTTAATCAGGCTACGGTGGGGCAACTCGGGCCGGGCGGCCACGACGCCGCACCGCAATTGAAACATCTGATATGTGATTTTTGTTGATATAACGCAGGTAATGAAGCGATCATAGTAGTTAGTGAACTTGTACATACGCTGCACTTGCACAAGAACAACAAAACTGCATAAGTTACAATTGCTGTACTAACTTCAGTTGAACCGGACCCACCGTTGCCCTGCGGTCACGCCCACAACCGTCGCCCCGCGCCCGGTTGGTCTCACCGGCTCTGATTCGGCGAGACCGAGGTCGTTGTTTGGCCTAGGCCCCGTTCGATAGGGGCATAAGTTAACTTATACCTTAGACATGAGAAACGTAGTAATAGATTAATATACGATTAATTAATTAATAATTATTAAAAAATATAAAATAGATTAATATAATTTTTTAAACAACTTTTCTATAGAAAATTTTTAAAAAAAGTACACCTGTTTAGCGATCTGGCAAACGTATGCATGAGAAACGAGATTGAGGAAAAACGAGAGAGAGAGAGGGCACTGCCGAACGCTCCGGTTGGCCTCCGCCTATTTATATCGTGACGCCGCCGCCGTTTTCCACATCCACATCAGCTCGCCTCGAAATTCAATCCATGGCCGGCGGTGAGGAGAAGGGCAGATTGGGGGCCAGGGGGATGGGCGGCGGAGGCGAAGCCGGGAGCGGTGACGCGGGGGAACCCGCTGCGGCGGCGGGGGGCGCGTCGCTGCACATCCGGTGCGCGAACGGGTCCAAGTTCACCGTGCAGGCCGACCTCGCCGCCACCGTGGGGGCGTTCAAGGAGGTGGTGGCCGGGAGCTGCGACGTGCCGGCGGCGCAGCAGCGCCTGATCTACAAGGGGCGTATCCTCAAGGACGAGCAAACCCTAGAAAGCTACGGTGAGTGTCACGGCTGATGTAGGTAGGGCGACGTTCTCGAATTCGGTTGTATAGCTGTAACTGTAAGTCCCCGCGATTTAGCTCGTTGATGCAATGCCTGTTATGTATCTGGGCTCCGATTCATTGGGGGCAGTATGAAGTGATCTGCTTCAGTTCCCTATGCATGCTAGCCAAACAGATTCGTCGATATGCTTTGCTTTTCCTACGCAGCTATTGTTGATTGGGTGATGCGAGTAGTGTATATAATGTATTAATGATAATGTCTACTGCGAACCTATATATATGCTCTTACGTAGCATACAAGATGATGAAGCTGAAGGCAGCTCATCTTGTCGCGACTCGAATATAGTTCCAAACTTTACGGGTGCCATGTAAGCTACTACTCATATTAGTTGTGCATGCCCTGTTATTATGTCGCGATGTGCGACATCCTCGATTCTTCTTGGAGCCGGAGTGAAAATTGATTTATTATTCTGGAACTTTGGGCAAAGCGCACTTGATTATCAAATGTGGTTTATGTAGCACAACTATAAGTAAATACTGTCAATGTGTTGTTTGTGATGGAGCTGAACAATTTTGGTTGAAGAAAACAATGCTATTTAGATAACCGCACAAGCTTGCTATGGAATTTAGTTCACCAACTGTAAAGTCACCTTTTCTTTCTGTAGTTGATTTGTTCTGTTTAATGAAACTAAGCGTGGGCCATCTTTTAAAAAGAACAAGAATCTCTTTCTCTGGTGCTATTGTTATGATAAATTACTACATTTTCTGTTTTGCAGGATGATTAGATATGTTAGAAACTTGTATTTATGTCAGCTCTTATTTTTCACATTTCGTTTGAGCGGACAATGATGCCAACTAATTATGACATTGATTATGATTGTACCTTCTTGCTTGCAAAAACTTCCATATGAGGAAAACACTATTTATTTTACCAATTATTATGCATACTTGTATTTGGGAAATGCAGGGAACAACTATCAAAAGTTATGTTCTGAACATCTCTAAATGGCAGAATGCTGCCAACTAAATACGTTGAACCACTGATGGCTTAATAAAAAAAACATCATACATCTTCTAGGAGTAGTGTTCCCTTTTCTGAGAGGGTACTAAGAAATTCTAAAGTGAGGAGTATAGCAATTGAATTCTTTGATTTTTGATTGAAATGTTGGCTATGTCAAGTTTGTTAACATGTCATTATCGAGGATTTATCTCATATTTATCTGATACACTATCTTGCAGTCTCATGCACACTTGAATTCTTTAGTTTTTTTTAATAAAAAAATCGAATTCTCTTGTGTATGATTACATCAGATACAAGAGTATTCTTTATTTATATGGAAATTCTGGCCCATGATTTAATTTCTGAGTTATCAAGCAAATTTCTTTTCTATCTACTCACTCTTTATACCTTGCAGGTGTTGAAACGGATCATACCATTCATATGGTGCGTGGTGCTGGTCCCCCAGCCGGATCAGCCGCACCTGCTGCAGCCAGCCCCCAAGCTTCAACTACTCCTAGCAGCGCCCCAACTGGTGGTCTTGGAAGTTTGTTTCCTGGCCTTGGTGGTACAGGAACTGCTGGTACCAGGCAGCAGGCCTTTTTGGGTCTGGATTCCCTGAATTAGATCAAATGCAGCAGCAGTTTAGCCAAAACTCCAACTTAATGAGGGAAATAATGAATATGCCAATGATGCAGAATCTCATGAATAACCCTGATTTAATTCGTAACATGATTATGAACAATCCTCAAATGCGTGATATCATCGACCGTAATCCAGATCTTGCTCATGTACTCAATGACCCAAGTGTTCTCCGCCAGACCCTTGAAGCAGCTAGAAACCCTGAAATCATGAGGGAGATGATGCGGAACACAGACAGAGGAATGAGCAACATTGAGTCTTCTCCTGAAGGGTTTAATATGCTCCGGCGCATGTATGAAACTGTTCAGGAGCCTTTCCTAAATGCGACAACAATGGGCGGGGAAGGCAACACAGCTGCAAACCCATTTTCAGCTCTTCTTGGAAATCAGGGTTCTAACCAACCCAGGAATCCTGCTAGTAATGCTCCAAATACTGTTTCAGAGTCCACAACAGGAACCCCTGCTCCAAATACTAACCCACTTCCAAATCCTTGGAGCTCCAACAGTATGTTTTCAATGTTGTCTTGTTTATTTTGTTTTTGATAATATATGGTTATTGTTTTTTCACACTTAAATTGACAGCTGGAGGTGCGCAAGGAGCAACACGGGCAGGTCTAGGCAATGCAAGAACCGGTGCCACTGGGGGCCTAGGAGAAACTTTGCAGGTAACATATATTACGTTTTAAGTATGTAGCTAGTTCATCTCTTATCAAAATTAACTGCTTTCTGTTTTTGGCAGCAAGTACTCTCGTTCCAGCAGACACTATTGTCACAGCTTGGTCAGAATCAACCTAGGCAGTGAGTAACTCCAGTTCAATAGTACCTGAATTGCATCTAATTCATCATACTTTATTCCTTTCTTTAAACTGACATTATGCAGTTTCATTATGTGTTTGTTAAGTATCTTTTGATTTTCTTTATTCAGGGATGGTAGTCAAGGAGGCAATGCCACAGGTATTCTCCCTTGATTGTTTTTTCAATATATGCACTATCTAATATCTTTCTTATTTTAAAATGGATTAGTATGTCAGGTTTTATATAGGTTTTACTGAGTTGTCCATTTAGTGGTGGTTTATTCTAGCAGCAATTGTTGCTTTGCTTTCGCTACTTTGTTGACTTGTAGATTTCTGTTTTTCCATAATGTTATTACGTTATAAACGCATCATGATGACTATTATTATTGGTTCATTCTTGACAGTAAATTACTGTGGTGCATAACTTTGGAATTTGTATATATGATTGAATTTCCTTGAAATATTGGAATAATAAACAGTCAATAATCTATATACTGCTAAGTCTTTACCAGGCCTCGTTTTGCATGGCCCAAATCTTGTGTTTTGCCTTTAGGATAGCATGGCACATGTATGATTTTTTCCTTGAAAATGGAAACGTGTTGCCTATGACTAAATACTGCTTGTGGATTAGATATTGGAAAGCAGGTGTGGTCTCCCTCGCCGGAGTTTGCGCTGAGTCGTTGCGGCCTGATGCCGTGCACTAACAAGCAATCGGCTGCCTCCAAGCGGAGGAAGGAAGCAGAGGAGGAGGAGGAGTGCGCCACCGTGGGGTTTGCTCCGGTGAAGAAGATGGTTTCACTGCCGATGGGTGATGTGAAGTGGATCCTGGCGAAGAAGAGGGAGACCTACACCGACCCCGACACGCTGCCGAAGAGCTGCAGGAAGGCCATATGCAGATCGAACATCATCTGCAGGGTCGATGATGACCGCTTCTTCGAGTTCCAGAACAAGGTTAAGGCCGCCATCGAGTCTGATGGCTGTTACATGGTCGACAGCGACTTCGTTGCTCGCAGGGAAAGGTGTAGTGCAAAAGTTAATGATACTATTCGAAATTCGGAAGAATTGCGTAGATGCATGGGCCAAGCTTCTTGATGGTATCCCACTCTCTGATTCCGACAGTGATGAGGATGAGGAGGATGAGGAAGACATGGCCAGACTGGTTGCGATGGATCTAGAATCATCAGACTGAGAAGACTAATGGCATGTATTTATTATATACATCTATTACTCTTAGTATTTACCTATCTATTTAAATTAACAATGTTTATCTCAGCCATCTATCTTTTATGCTTGTCCTGCATGATCTAACTTTTAACACGCACAGTTATATGAAATGGAAATGTACCTTGTTGTGATCACTTATCACTGATCAGTGTCTTGCTGATGTCCTATTCAGCTTGAACAATTAGGAAGCTCTGCAAGATCTTTAGATCTTTTCTGCAATTCCATTAATCTTGTTTCTTAGGTGTACTTCTTCACAAAATTGTTTGCCTTGTATAGAGTTATTGGCTTATTGCCTATGAACTAGACTGGAATATGTTCAACCAATCTTCAGAAAGGCTGCTCCGGATAAATCAATGAGACAATGACCATGTTTTGCTGGCATATTTGCTGTTGTCAATCACATTAATACATAGAGCAAGATGATGTTTTGCTGGTGTGTTCTCGTGCTCTAGTTTGTAGTGTGGACTGCACAATTTGATCATTGTATGTTGGATTAGCACTTGATTGTTTCTTGTTGATCAGCTAGTCTTTTCTAGTTTGCTATTACTTCAATGCATATATGTCGGTAGCATGTTAAAGTTATTAGCTCAGTATGTGCTGTAATGGCACTAAAAAAAAGTATGTGCTGAAATGGTGTCGATTACTCTCATACTCGATGTGAATTTTGACAGATACTCCTAAGTTCTGACTGAACTTCAGCTTAGGGTGCGAGACTAAGTCTCAAAAACTTTTCTTTTTGCTCCAGCTAGTTAATCATGAGATGTGGAAATGTTGCATGTTTGATCTGCATCTACTGCCAAACTGTGCCCGTCAAGTCTTTTTCTTTTTATCTTTTTTAAACTAGCGTACTAATAAAAAAGCAGTGCTTATTGCTGTAGTCTGTAGAATAGAACTTTGTTCAACCGACTTACTCTGTAGAAGTTAGAAGCATAAAGTATTCCTTATATCACACATCCAGATATTCCTGTAGGGGCCGAGGAAAATTGTCTCAGAAAAGAGTTAGTGTCATTTCTGTGTGGCTTCCACTTTCTTTGCACTTTGTCCAATTGCTACTTTCGTGTTACCATCAGAGATCACCTTCAGCTGGGAAAAGAACTCGATTTATTTGACTTTGATGCTCTGCTGAAGTATAACTGTTACAAATTGAGGTTAAACATCACATGGTAGTAAGATATTCAATAGCATGAATTGTACTTGACTAGATGAAACCATTACCTGAATGCTGACTGAACTTAAGCCAGTTAGTGCTCCTTACAATTGTAGGTCGTATATTCTGTACTTCTTTTCACTTTCTATGTCTACTGAGGTCTTCTACTGTTATTTGCTGGTTAGTATGGCTTGAAGTTATATTACTTAAGACTGAAGATGTTCTGATGTAGATGGCCCTTTTCAGTTGGGCCATTGCAGATGTCCCAAAGAGAGGTGTCACACCACTAATAACTCTGGAGATTATACTTGTGCTGACGGCAAGCCATCTGAGCTGTGGCAGTGTGGTTGCTGGAGCCTGGAGGCGCCGGTGGTGCCAGCACCCAGCAGCGCAGGGAAGCCAAAGTGGAAGGCGGCGATAGACTTCAAGTGGATCTGGGAGAACACAGGCACCGCCCTCTGCCAACAACGGAGTACCTCGTGCTACAGAAGGTCTGGACCTTGTCGTTGCTGCTGTTGTTTACTTGTTTGGAGTTCTGATGGTGTGCCTGCGTCTGCAAATGATATGAATGAAAAAGTGTTTAGCACTTTAATATCAACTTGGACCTTAACTGTTGTTGTTTAGCACTTTAATTACTCCTAGCTCATTTTCTGATTATTAGTGAGTTGTGCCTGTTGTACATAGTGTTTGGGGTATAAAAAATTCAAAATCATAGTGCTCTACAATATAAACTTTTATTGTAATATAAGTTTTAAATTGTACGAATGTTTATAATTTAGAATGGATAGAGCAGTAAAAACCAACTGCCAAATAACGTATGAAAAAAAAATCTTAACACAACCATATTACCGGAAAGAAGAGCAATGGCAGATATTTATTGAACTAAAAGCTTTGATCCTAGCCCACGAAGGTAGCTATAATATAGACAACAATGAGAAGGCAGCGGGAAAATATGAAATACTTGCATAAAAAACCATCAGTGGCTAGATGCTTAGCCGTCAGCCCCATCGTCACTACATAGCAGTAGTGCATCAACATGACAGTGATTCCGGGGCCAACCGGTTTGAGTACAAGCTTGTAGCCCTCCAAGCTACTCTCCCGACGAAGCACAGTGACATCCTTTGCCTCTTTGTTGTGATCCAAAATCCCAAACAAGAATATGAATATGCAACAGGAGAGTATTTCCTTCGTCAATTCAAAGTGAACTCGAACCATAATAATATCAATGTTTGTCGACGAAATAGGCCCAGATATGCCGTGCGAAAGGAACATAACGTACACCACATTACCATGTTCTTTTCGATGAAAAGGTTAAAGCTGCTACGTTGCAAACTTTGACCTACAATCTTTGCTACATGGAAGGGGCCACCCCGAATCCACGTGGCCCACCCCGAGGTGTTGGGCCCGGGACCTAGGAGGCAGTCGCCTTCTTGGCCCAGCCCCTCAGGCCCTCGCCTGCTCATCAAGGGACACGTGGCGTGGAAGGCGCCTAGCGTGCAGCGCACTGCTACCGCATTTAATGCGCTCTACCACTCACGTGATGCTGCATTTAATGCGGCGTGCCAAGGACACGGTAAGTCACCAGATGGACTAACAGATACGACGTTAGACTAAAAGCATGTCAGAGGCATGCGCCTGCCCATGGCAGGTGATATGATCTTGTGTTAGCCCCATCTCATTGACCATTAATGAAGAGATTTTTTGCCTCTCCTCTCCGTGGGAGAGACAACATCCCGTCTTCGAGGCGCTTCATCAGCGCCTCCATTGCGCCTTGGTCACGAAGGACCTAGGAGTCTTCAACATTTAATGTCGAAGAGACACCGATTGCTCCCCCACGTCATGACAAGATGTGACCCATACGCGAAAAGACGTACGCTGTTGCCACACGCCTCGGATTAGATGGGCATTAAATGCCCCTAAACTATGTATTTTCCTTTTTCCTCAGAAGGCTTATCGAGTCACATGTAGGAGCCTCTTATAGTATAAAAATAGGCCCTTGCCTAAGGAGAAGGGAAAGCTCTCTCGAGAGATCAACCAAAAGGATTTAGTGCGCTTCGTCACTAAGCCCAACTAGGGTGTAATTCCTTACGCCCCAAGCAA
The DNA here is from genome assembly GCF_000231095.2 of Oryza brachyantha. Lineage (NCBI taxonomy): Eukaryota > Viridiplantae > Streptophyta > Magnoliopsida > Poales > Poaceae > Oryza > Oryza brachyantha. Next base: position 10,009,011 of record NC_023166.2, read on the forward strand.
CCAGCCACGGGAGTAGGTTTTTACGTTTCTCAGTGACCCAAACCTGTATACATCGCCGCGTTCACACCACATCCGAGGGGTCTGTTTCCTCCATCCTACACATGATCTCGCTCTCACCCACATGATTTTATTTTATTTTTTAAATCTTTTTAATAAATAATTTTATTACTAAACTTCATGAGAAAATATTTTCACCGTATAAACCTTTTGGTCACGCCAGCAACATTGGCGTGGCAAAATATCGCTGCCGCGCAAAATTTTTTTGTGTGGCAGGCTTGTCACGCCATTATCCGTGACGTGGCAACATTGTCTTACCACTCCACTGATATTGGCGTGACACGCCAACCAGGCTACGTGGCAGTGTTGTCTTGCCACACCATTGATATTGGCATGACCAAAAGGTTTATACGGTGAAAATATTTTCACCCGAGGTTTAGTAATAAAATTATTTATTAAGAAGGTTTGAAAAATAAAAAAATCCACCCACACCCCGACCGAACCTACAAAATGGGGGCCCCGTGGCTCTCGTTAGATGAGATCCACTCCCTGACAATGTTGGTGACAACCGTGTTCGTAATTATGAAGACCATTTGTTCACTTACTACTCCGTATTTCCTAAGGCCTTGTTTAGTTCACCAAATTTTTTTTCAAAAACATCACATCGAATCTTTGGACATCTAAATAAAGCATTAAACATAGATGAACCAAAGAACTAATTGCACAGTTACGAAAGAAATCTTGAGACGAATCTTTTGAGCCTAATTAGTCCATGATTAGCCATAAGTGCTACAGTAACCAATATGTGCTAATGACGGATTAATTAGGCTCAAAAGATTCCTCTCACGGTTTCTAGGCTAGCCGTGAAATTCGTTTTTTTATTCGTGTCCGAAAACCCCTTCCACTATCTGGTCAAACATTTGACGTGACACTTCTCCCAAAAATTTTCTCAATCTAAACACCACCTAAGATATGGTGGCGCCAACACAATAACGGTAGCCTAACAGACTTTGTTGTCGACTTTCGTAACCGGTGTCAATTGCACGAAGAACTTAGTTTGAATTTCTAGAATTCTTTTGAGTATTCACCGCTATACGATCAAGAGTTCGAGACGCTACTCACTTGTTCCGATCATAAGTGAAAATTTTCCTCTTAACTTTTATTTTGATATTTCTGATTGAATGTTTGTATACATGTACTCGAAGTGTTGTAATAAAGTCCAGCGTGTTGTTTTGACTTGTCCATTATCCTTGTGCAATTGTGGCGGTCACGAAATGTCGTTTTTGTTAGATTGATCTCTACCTCTTGAGCCCAACGGCCCAAGAGGGACCTTGACACGCGCTCTGATCGGGAGCGCCCAGCCCATTGGCTGGTGGGCCCCTGTCACCCTGCGCCAAATAAAAAGGGGGGGAGGCCGCACGGCACAAAAAACGAAGTTTGTCGCCGCCGCACTCCACCCCACAAACCCTAACCCTAACCGATCGAGGGGGCGCAGCCAGTGACAGGATCGCCACCGCTGCGTACTGCCTCGCCTGGACTACACTGACCGTCACCTTCATCGCCGCCGGCCAAAAGCCGAACACCGACGAAGATGACGGGATCATCTTCTTCCTCCGTGAGTGGCTCTACCGGTCGGTAACACCGAACCCTAATCCATGTTTACTACTCCTGCAATCCATTTCATCCATACAATAGAATACCCTGATCAATGCTAGACCTAGGTGATCCCAAATAGAATGCTAACAATGGTATCGGAGCCATCTAGGGTTCTAGATTGGTTCGGGGATTGAAAAATCCAGAGAGAAATCGCAAGGGGATTCGATCCCAAAAGAAAAACAAAAAAAGAAAAACAAAGAAAAGAGATAGATGGGAGGGGCGAAGCCCTAACCTCCATCGTTCACCGCCGGTCGTCGTCGACGCCGCGCGAGAAGTCCCCTCCATGGCCACCGTCGGGTGTCGTCGCCGTCGCGTGAGGCTTGCCGTCCGGGGAGGGAAAAAGGGCTCGGGCCACGTCGAGCTCCAGCCGGGAGCCGCCGTGAGGCCGCTCGACGGCGGCGCGTTCACCCGTAGGCGAGTGCGCGCGCTGGTGAGGGGGCCCGCGGCGGCACCGGCGGCGTTCGGCGTGGCCGCGGCCGAAAGAGGAGCTCGAAAGGCTAGGGTTAGGGTTTGACCGTCGGGCGTGGCGGCTGGTGGGTCGGGGGTTTTGTTGCCCCGACTTTGCCGCTCGGCCGTCGGATCGACCCCTACCTAGATCGGATGGCCACGGACGGCCGGGTCGAATAGAGCCCAAGAGGGGCGAGCGCTGCTGCCACTTTCCCGGCCCAGACCCAGGTTGTGGCCTGGGTGGGGGGAGTGCGCGCGTGGAAGGGAGAAAGGCCGATAGGCCAGCTGGTTACGCCCGAGGAAAAAAGTCCAAAATACGTCCCTTGCAGCAGTTTTAAAAGAAAAATGTCTGTTTTTTGTCCCTCGAGGCCGAATAGAATAATAGCAATTGAATATTTAAAATTTTCCTAAGCAATTTGAACCAACGTAAGAATTGTTTAGAGAATATTTAAATATTTCTTCCACTGCAAATAGATAAAGTTATTGAATGCTTATTATGAATTCTTTCTAAGCAATTTGAACCAACGTGAAAATTGTTTAGAGGATATTTTTTTCTGCTGCGAATAGCTTTCATGGACTATTTAATTGGATTTCCGCTGCAAATAGATTAAAATTGATGAAAGTTAGTGTTTCCAAAATTAAATTTCGAACCAACGGGAGAATTTAATTTGGGGGACATTGATTATGTGCTGTGATATTTGATTTTGACCAACGTTTTAATCACAATATTACAGTTATGGTTCCATGTGTTATGTCTATTTTTACCCAACGGTGACTTAGGCCTAGTGCATAATATTTTATCATTGTTTTTTGTTTCACCATACATGATTGTTACTGATGGCTACTCCTTGATGGGTTGCATCAAAGACATTCTGACCCTGAAAGGAGACAACTACCTTGAATGGAAAAGAAACTTGATTTTGCTTTTATCTTGGAAGAGGTGGACTAGGTATTGAATACCCCATGTCCTACAGAGCCTACTGTACTAGTCAGAGGCAGATGAGTCAGATGCTGACTGTCAGAAAAGAGAGAGGGACCATGCTCCCCTCGTCATGTCATATAACATAGAACACAAAAGTGGACCTTAGCCAACAAGAAATGTTTGGCTATGGTAAAGAATACGATTGAGCCCATCATATTAAGCTCCATCCTAGAGTGTGAGACTGTCGTAAAGTACCTCGACAGAATAAAGGGCTGGTTTACTTGTTCCTAAGGATGAGTGACATGGCTTCCAAGTTGAAGCTAATGGATTTGAATGGATATCATTGCCATTTTGGAGATGCAAATGTGAACTATGGTGTAATAATGAACACATTGGTCTTGCTATGTTGCAAGACGAGTTTTATTTGTTATCTCTGTCTGAAAGTGTGAATGTTATGTCCTCGTCGACAACAGAAAATAAGAAAAGAAAGAGAACTCCTAATGTCTCATCGAAATTATGGCACTGTCGTTTAGGCCATATTTCAAGGGGGGAATTGTGAGACTATTTAAGAATTAGTTTCTTACTTCATTGGAGTTCTCAGACTTAGAACAATGCATAGATTGCATTAAAGGCAAATGTGTAAATAGCATCAAAAAGGGTGCAAAACGATCCTTTGTGGTCTTTTCCCATGAAAAGCGTGGATGGTTATGACTCGTTCATAACATTCACAGATGATTACTCTCGCTATAGTTATATTTATCCAATTAAAGAAAGATCAAAAGTCTTGGATAAATTTAAGATATTTAAGGCTGAAGTTGAAAATCAGCATAACAAAAGATTAAAGTAGTAAGGTCTGACCGTGGGGGGAGTACTATGGTCGACACACGCCATATGGGCAAGTCTCCGGACCTTTTTGCAAGGTTCTTATTAGAAAATAGAATTGTAGCCTAGTATTCTACACCGGGCGAACCTCAACAGAATGGAGTAGCTGAAAGGCGTAACCGTACCCTCATGGATATGGTGCATAGTATGATGAGCTACCCCACCCTACCATTGGGGTTATGGATGGAGGCGTTAAAAACCGCCATTCATATTCTCAACAGAGTTCCAAGCAAGTCGGTGCCCAAAACACCGTATGAGCTATGGACAGGAAGAGTACCCTTGCTAGCTCACCTCCGGTTGTGGGGGAGTCCTGCAGAGGCTAAAGTATTTAACCCAACTATTGGGAAGTTGGACCCCCAAAACAGTGAGCTGTTATTTTATTGGCTATCCTGAAAGATCAAAGGGTTATCGTTTCTAATGTCCCGAAAATTATACAAAATTTATAAAAACGAGACACACCGTCTTATTGGAAGACGAGATGATTAGGGGGAGCTCGGTAGTTCGAGCCAAGTACTTAGAACAAACCCTCTCACTCCATATATAAATCATATACATTGATGAATGGGTAAACTTATACGATACCAAAAAGTCTTATGTCAAGTGCATTTGGACTTAAGCCAAGTACTTAGGAAAAAACACTGTATCTAAATTATATATATTGATCAATGGATAAACTTATGAAACGGATAGAGTGCTATTGAAACCAGTTAATACTCCATCTCAACGTTTCCTGATACATAAGCCAACTTGTTGATGCTGGTGTGCATACCATAATTTCATTCTAGCTTAGAGTTTACACAATGCAATCACCAAAATAACGAGGACACCGCCATTTGGCTCTATCACCATTTGCTGCACATGCACTATTTCTCTCAACGACTCGAGTTTCTTTCCGGTGGCGTCGCGGGGCTGTATTGCGGCGAGCCGGCGAGGCAGTGAGGCACTGCGTGTGCGGAGAGTCAGCGGCGGCGCCTCAAGGGCGATGGGAGGAGGTCATGGGCTGGTGGATTTTCGCGCAATCTTCTCGGCCTCATGGTATATATGATCCGTCAATTTATCCCATAAAATACAATATAAGCTTATAGGTTACTGGATGATATTTGATCTACACTTTTATTGTTTAGTGAAGTTTTTTTTCCCGAGACACTAGAAACATGGACATTTATGAGCCTATGCTCACACAAACAGCACAGAACCTTTCGAATAAAAAAGGGAAAAAGACGCTCGTAAAACAATAGAAACAGCTCAACATGGAACAGTAAATGACGAATAATATTTATTGGACTAGAGCTTTGATTCTAGAGAAAAGTGATATAAGTTCTACTTATGTAAACAACATTATTAGATCAACCCATCAGGACGAGCTCTGATTAAACAAGGGGCAATATAGTAGATACATGTAAAAAGAGGGCCAAAATCAACCCTGGTAACAATAGAGGTTGAACAGCAGATGGAAGAAAGTATGATCCAAGTACTAGGTTGCAAAAAAGAACCGTTACTGATGAACTACCTTGGACTCCCACTATCTTGTAACAAGCTTGGCTTAGCTGACTGGGCACCTACAATCGCTCGGGTGGACAAATATCTGTCAGGCTGGGAACTAAGTTTGCTATCATACTCTGAGAGAATTACATTAATCAATGCAGTTCTGAACGCGGTCCCAATATACAGCATGTGCGCTTATATACTGCCGGCGAGTATTATACATGCTATTGACAAGAAAAGAAGGGCTTTCCTATGGACCGGAGAAGACAAATGCTCTGGGGCGAAGTGCTTGGTAGCGTGGGAACAGGTATGCAAACCTAAACAAGAAGGAGGACTTGGAATCAGATGTCTCAGAACACAAAACAAAGCACTAATTCTCAAAAAGCTTTGTGACCTAACGAACGACACTTCACCGTGGGCATCCTGGATCTGGCAAGAATATGAAAATGACACTATCAACAATAGAAAATCACTCGGGCATCACTGGAGGCAGATTCAAAGCCTGGTTCACAACCTACAACTGCTCACCAAAGTTTCAGTAGGGAATGGAAAAAGAACATCTTTCCGGGAAGATAAATGGATTGGAGATCAGCCACTAAGTGAAAAATTCCCGGCTCTGTTCTCACATGTCACTCAAACAACGACAACGCTACACACGATGCACACCGAAGGACTACAAGCAAACCTCTTGCATAGGCTGACAAGGCAAGCAGTCGTTGAGCAGCAATCAGCCCAGCACATACTAGGTGAGCTCCAGCTCCAGGGAACAGACGACGTCAGGATCACCGAAGAAAGGAAGATAACATCATCAAAGTACTTCTACAACAAATTACTGACGCACCAAGAAAACTGCAAAAACTTCGCCTTTACCTGGCAAAACAAAGCGCCACTCAAGGGCCAATTTTTCACTTGGTTAGCAACAAAGGATCGCTTACCGACAAAGTACAATCTTCACTACAAAAACATTGTTCCCACGCCGAACTGTGACCTCTGCAATCATCAACAGGAAACAGCTACACACATTCTTCTGACCTGCCCATTTGCAGTGGCGTTTTGGAGGGCCATCCAAATCAATCCTGGAATAACTTCAACTACAAACCTCTATCGGATCAGACCATATGCACCGCTACCAGCACAGCACTACCAGGTCTTCTTCATCCTCTGCTTCTGGCTGCTCTGGAACCACAGGCATGAGATTGTGTTCACAAATGAACAGCCTTCGCTGCACCGTATTCTTCGGGCCGCGATCTCCAACTGCACCCTCTGGATACAACGCCTGAACCAAAGTGATATTGCTGCACTAGAACCTGCCTGGAGGGGAATATTCAACTCGGCCATCACGCGCTTAGGCTAGCTTCTCTATCGCTTTTGATCTTCCTCTCAGCTCTCTTGTCGTGTTTAACTGTTTGTTCTTATTTTTGTATTTCCTTCCTCAGCTGTACTTCCTTTTTTTATTATATTATGATTCAGGTGGGGCTCTCACCCCCCCGGTGATCCGTCAAAAAAAAAACTTCTTCGATTCCTTCGTGCTTGGCCTTTATCCGTAAATAATAATAGTGCGTCGCCGCCAGGAGAATGAACCGGATAAGCCAAACGGCGTAGTTTGCCCAGCGCTTAAAAGTGGCGTCCTCTTCTTCCATCTTCTTCTCGTCTTCCACCAGATGAGTCTTCGCTTCTGCCATCAAGGATTTCGAACCGAAGTCGAAATCTGCACCACGATTTTTTTCTTGCAACTTTGGTGCTCGAGGCTGAACGAATCTTTGGTGTGGTCGAAGGTTGCAATAGGCCGTCCCTATGCTTATATAAGAAGGAAATTGATATAAGAAACAGAGTCGGTATCGCCACATCGGAAGTAGATTAGTTTGAGATTGGGACTCGTCTTTTGGGCGGAAAACGAAGCGGATAGTTTTCGTCCGCTTCGAGAAAAAACAGATACGGAGGTAGCTCGGAGTGGATATTTTTTGGATAACTCGGATACAGATACGAATACGGATAATTTTCTTCGAATACAAATACGAATACGGTATGACAGTTTTCGACGGATACGGATATTTCGACGGACATCCGAAGATTGTAATGAGCGGATATCCACGAACACCTGAAATTAGTTTAGGGTCTGTTTGGTTGGTAGGATTTGTTTGGATAGGACATGGCCGCATTCTAGACTGTTTGGCTCAAGGGCAGAGGAAGGATTTGGCCACCACCTAGGGAATATTCCTAGTAGATGCTGCATATCCAGCTCCAGGCAAATCTGACGGCCGCCCAGGAGAAAAAAATCACAAGCGCTCACCTCTTTCTCACCTCCGGTCATTTTTTTCTCCCTTCTTTCTCACATCCTCACTTGCTCACCTCCTCACCAAGCCCAAACCCTAGCTAGAACTTGGGTGGCCGGCGGTGGTCTCCAGCGACGACGGTCTCCGGGCGGTGGCGGGCAAGGGCGCGGCGTCCAGGGGCAGCGCCGCGGCTTGCAGAGGGCGGCGCAGGGGGTGGAGTCCAGGGGCGGCGCGGCTTCCAGAGGGCAGCGACTAGGGGCGGCGCTTGGATGGCGCATGGAGGGTCTCGGCGTCCAGAGGCAGCGCTGGGAGGGCACAGGGGAATCTCGGCGGCTGGCTGCTACTACTGCTAATTTTTTGCATTGAAGAACTGTTGCTGCTGCTGTTGAACTATTAGAATAGCAATTATGTCTTGTAACTAGTACTTTGAAATTATAGTGTTTTCTTTTTCACTTAAACATTGGCTGATGAATGAAATGGTTTAAAGTGATGGGCTTTTGTGTTGTCCTTCTTTCGTTTTTATCAATACACAATGTGTTTCTATGTTAGAACTATGTTTGGTACAGAGAAATTCCTAAATATTTTCAATATGCATTCGTTATCATGTTGTTCATCCTTCTAGGTGAGTTTATAAAGGGTATTCTCACCAGAAGGTGACAGTACCAATCATCCATCTATCCAAACAAAAAACTAGATCACCATATCCACCTATATCCCTCCAACCAAACAAAATACTATCTAATCCCATCCACCCAACCAAACAAAAAACTGAATGGCTATATCACTTAGGACATGGATGGTCATATCCCATCTCACCTTCACCACCAACCAAACGCACCCTTAGTCCACTTGATTTCAGGTCTGGCCCATCAACCAGTTTACTGCAAAACTGCTTTAGTGCTATTAGACTATCGGTATTTGTTGAACTCATTATGTGCTATGTGGTGAACTTATGCCACTGTCTATTACACGCGAAATTAAATGTAACGTGTTTAATCTACGATAAGGTCTAAAATAACAACTATCTCGATTAAGTTAGCTATATATATGTAGTGCTATTTATCTTTATGAACGGTTTGAGTGGTTTGTATGTTCCGAGAAATATTATTTTCGTATTCGTGTTCGACTACATCCGATCCTTATTCGTATTTGAGATAATTCATATTTGTTTCCGTATCCGAGATATTCGTATCCGTTTCCGTATTCACCTAAAAATATGAAAACAAATAAAATACATATGTTATCTACCTGTACTCGCTCCGTTTTCAGCTCTATCGCCTTCCGCGTCGTAGCCCGTATGGTATCATCGGTTTGCCGTCTGGTTCGGTGACCTCCTCCGAGACGCTGCCTGTGCGGTATGGCATGCAGTCCCGAGATTTTGGGGAAGATAAGCCGAGCCAGCCCAGTTTGGCCCAATCCAATGGGGCGGCTGATAAGCAGGCCGGCCTAGCAAGCAAGCAAATCAAGTCTGGGCCGGCACAAACCCCACCGGAGAGCGTTGCCGGCCAAACGCGCCGGACCCAACCCTGCGCCCGACCGTCGACGCCATGTCGCCACCCACCTGACCACCGCTCGGCGAGCACGCGCCTTTTGCCTCCCGTGCGCCGCGCGGACGCTTCCAATCCACACCGACGTCATGCACCCACCGTGTCCAGCCACATGCACATTTGATAAAATCTACATGATATAAATATTATTTATACAAAAATATTATAAATATAAACTTAATATAGAAAAAATTTATACATACAAATTTATACATATTTAAACTTTATACATATAAAGTAAAAATATCATATTTTGTAAAGTAAAAAAAAGTGCCAGATTGGCAGATTAGCCTTCTTGTCTTGGCGACGCATGGTTTATCCAAGAGTAAAGTAAATGGCCGGTACTTAATTGTGGTGTGTATCACTTGGGTCCATAAAGTTAGAAAGTGCATGTTTAGATTCATGAACTCGTTTTAATATCTAAAATCATGGACCTGAATAGTACATTATAACGAGTTTATGGACCTGGATGATACATTTAAAACAAGTTCATGGACCTAGATGGTACATTAAAATAAGTTCATGGATCTAAACGTGTATTTTATAAGTTTACGTAGGGGTGTTAACGGATCGGATAATATCCGATCCGAATCCGAATCCGAATCCGCTTAAATTGAAGATGTGGTAGAGGTTTGTACCTATCTGGCGGATATGGAGTCGGATTCGGATATTGAGTTGTAGATTTGGATAAGAATGTGGTATCGTTAATATCCGGTGGATGCGGATTATCCGATTTTTTACCGGATAATCCGCTAGTCATTTCGGTGGATAATCCGGTTTCTTTAGTCCATAAAGCACTCAATCAAAAGTGCATCAATAGTCCAAGTATTTTTCATCCAATATTAAATGACAATGTATTGATTGTACGTACATATCATGTCCGATCATAATAATCCGTTTCCGAGCCGACTCCGCACCGCTCCGCGCCATTTCCGACATCCGCAACGATCCGTATCCGCATCCATATCCGAAAAGATCCACGTCCGCTTAAAAATTATGGTTTAGGATATGGTTTAATTACTCTCCGTCCGATTCCGCTCCATAACACCTCTAAATTTAGATAACTAAGTGATATCACGTCACAAATTTAAATACCGTACTTTACTCTTGACCCAATTTCCACGCACCGGATAATGGGCCCGCCTGGTTCACTGAACTCTCAGCCCAGTAGCACACCTCATTCGCGCAAAAAACCCACTCGATCTCGGCGGCGGCGCCTCCTCCGCTTCCGCTCCCCTCCCCCGGTCTCGTCCGCCGCGCCCTCCCGCCGGGCAGTAAGAATGAGAAGAGTGGCGAAGGGGAACCCAAAACGAAATGCAAAAGCAAACTTGTCCCACAAGACTGGCTCCGATTCACATGCCTGCTCGCCTTGCCTCGTTCCTCTCTTATCCGTCGGCCTCCCGCCTCTGGAGTCCCCAAACCCCACGCGCGGGCGCGGGCGCGGCGCGGCGCCAGCTCCTCCTCCCATCACCGAGCGGCCGATGCGGCTGCCGGTGGAGCCGATGGGCGCGCCGGAGATCTTCGCGGGCGGGTCCCGAGGCGCGGTGCGGCGTGCCGTCGTCATCGGGAACGGCTGCGCCGGCGCCGAGAACCAGTGCCTTGGCCTCGTCCGCGCCCTCGGCCTCGCCGACCGCCTCATGCTCTACGTAAGCCCCGCAACCCCCGTCATTTTCCTGCCATGTGGCTCTCGTGTTCTGTTTCATAGAATCGTCAGTCACTGAGCTGCGGACTTAATTTCCTGTGCATATTGTGTTATTTTCCCTGGGAGTATAGTGCATTAGTGCTAGTGTTACCGATGTCATCAGGTCAGGGCGTTTTGCATCGGATTAATGATCAACTGGTCGTACTTTATATTCCTGATGCAACAATCGACTTGCTTTTTTACTCAATAAGTAACTAAGATACGCCTCTATGTCATTGTTGTTGTTGCCTGCATTCGATAGTGGCAGTGAATGAAAAGTCAATTCTATAATTTCTGTTCACGTGTATTTGATATGTGGCATGTTATGTGTATGAATTTTATCAAATGCTAAAGTGGGTTTGCTTTGCCATATGCTGCAAATGAGGGGTTTGTACTATCAATATCAAGTTTATTCTGAAATACTTAACCAACTTAGTTTCCAGATTATGATTGCCAGTGCATTACCATACTGCCAGTTAGTTATTGTCATGTGCTTTGTTGTTTGCATCGACAGCATTTGTGGGAGGGTTGCCGCATGCAAGTAGTACATATTGTAGAGACTATGTAAGTCGTTATTAATGTCCTGTCCAAATGGAGGGTATACATTTATCATAAATTCAGATAACTATGCCACTAACCTTCTGTTCGTAAGTCATTTTTCGTTCTTACAGAAATTTAGCTGTACTTTGTGAATTTGTTTCTGGTCTTGTAGCGTGTTATCAGGCCAACAGGAGGAATTAACAAGTGGCTGCACTTTCTCCCAATCTCCTTGCATAAATTAGTGGACCAAGTACTCAGACAGATAATTTCTAGTGACAGATGTGCAACACTATTTCAAGGGAAAAAGTTGGCTCAATATAGTGTCTGTAGTGGACAACCATTTGGATTATCTTCTGTACTTGAAGCAGATACCAAAAGGATAGTTACCATGGTCAATGATACCTTTGAGAAGTAAGGTTTTTTCGCTTATATTGGTCGGTCCATGCTGTTTGTGCACTATTTCATAGTAAGCTTAAAGTCTATGTCACAACTTCTATGATGATGATCTCTTTTATATAGCTTGCCCATAGTTTAGTTACTGGGGCTTGGTATATCTTGGAAGAAACTCCCTTATAATCACCATAACCCCTGTTATATGCTAGAGATTTTTGCTAGCACTTGGCAACTCTGGAATAGAACAGTTGAACTGATCAGTTTCATTCTGAGCATATGTTGCCCATGAAAGATTTTAAGAATATGTGCTATTGATATCACTGTCATGGATGTTAGATGTGGTATCCTTGAATGTTGATGTTATATTTCTTGTGAGAACATTGGAAAAAAGTGTTTTTCTTGGATTTGAAACAGGCAACTTCTTAAAACATAGTTCTGGACTTCTACCAATGATTATGGGTGTGCAAATTGTATCACATCCTAAACATGGTCTATGATATTTAAGTGTTTTTCTTTTTGCATATTTTTACCCCGCGCTGCTTCCTTAAATTCTGTATTCTTCAGAGAAGGCCTGGCACTAGTTATTGCCTGTGGACGAGATACCATATCATATGCAAGTTCAATAAGGTGTTTGGCTCCAGATAATGTCTTTGTCATTCAGGTAGATTTCTGTAAGGAATGGATTATTAAGGATTACTTGTCATTCATCTTGGGTTATGAATCATTATGCACACTGTCATGTCTGCTTTACATCATATTTGTTGCATTTCAGATACAACATCCCAGGTCTCGCCTTGATAAGTTTGATTTGGTGGTGACTCCTCGTCATGATTATTATGCTTTGACTGCAAGGGGACGATGGGAATTTCCTCACCTTCTCTGGAGATGGATCACTCCATGAGAACCACCTGGGCCAAATGTTGTATGTGCTTTCTTTTCTGCAGCAAAAAGGTCTTGTAATGTGTTCATAGGGTAGCAGCTGTCCCAATTCTGACCTCTGGAAATTGGAAAGTCAGGTCCTTACTGTTGGTGCACTTCACCAAGCAGATTCTGCTGCACTACACACTGCTGCTTGTGATTGGCATGATGAACTTGCTAACTCACCAAAGCCATTAGTTGTAGTGAACATTGGGGGACCAACAAGTAAATTCATCCCTCTCTCCTTCCTTCCTGTCTGCTTGCCTGCCTACATGATATTGAGCTTTGTGATACATGCAATTTTACATAACTTAGTTCTTACTGTGTTCATTGGAGAGACCACAAATGGATCTGCTTGTGTCTGTGAATTATAACTAGGAATTTGGATCTCTTTTTCACTATAGACTTGTAGCATTGCTGATGCAAAAGGTATCAAGTGCAAACATTTACTTTATCATTGTGAGCTAAAAAAGTATTTATTTTCTTTCAATTTGTGTTATGGTAGCAAGTTTCCAAGCTAAAATGGAGAAGCTACAGCTTCCTCAGAAACCTTTCCCATTTTCCTCTTTCAACTTTTCTAAGGTAGTGTGAGATATTAGCCTGCATCCGTTGGTTGTAAGCTTGAGAGCAGAACAAATAAATCAGTCTCATGACACACCTTTTGCTCTCGTCCATGCAAAATCTTGCATTTCATATGTTTTTCATTAATCCAAGACATTTTGTCTTGTTCATATTTTTCAACTTGGTGTGCCTGATAAAATCTTCTATTCCTTCACATATTTTAATTTTTTACTTTGAGCTCATATATCGAACCTTTTCTGCTTTCATGGTTATGTAGATCTAATGTATATGTGATATTTTCAATGGGCAGGAAACTGTAATTATGATGTAGGCCTTGCCAAGCAGCTGATAATCTCACTACACAATGTTCTGAAGACTTGTGGTAGTGTCAGGATTTCATTTTCCAGGAGAACGCCACTTAACGTAGTACCTTTCACTGTATTTTTTCTCTTTTTGGTTTGCGCCAGCACTTAAATTTCTAAATCATCTGCTTGCAGGTGTCTGATCTTATATTGAAAGAGTTCAGCTCACATCCTAAGGTTTATATTTGGGATGGTGAAGGTAGTTGCCAGAATGAGACCTGTGTGATGCTCTTGTCTTTATGTGCTATGCGAAAGTTTTGTCAGTCAATTTTGTTGCTGCAGGACCTAATCCACACCTTGGACATCTTGCATGGGCTGATGCTTTCATCATAGCAGCAGACTCAATTAGTATGCTAAGTGAGGCATGCAGCACTGGGTGAGCTTTTATGACACATTTGTTGTATCTTTTCACTAATTTTTCATTTGTATAGCTAACCTTCCTATGACATTTAATTACAGGAAACCTGTCTATGTCGTTGGAACTGAGCACTGTAGGTGGAAATTCTCAGATTTTCACAACACACTGCATGAGCGAGGTGCTGTTCGCCCTTTCACTGGACTGGAAGATGTAAGTTCGGTGTAAATATCCAAATCCGGGATATTTGAGTGCCCCGTCTGGGCACTGTTGAGTTTTGAAACGAAAGGAATATGAACTATCTTTTTTAAGCAGTAAATTGCCCATCGATTTTTTTCATATGCGGTTGGTATCCATTTGTTTCACCATGATGACAGTTTTGAAAATACTCAATATGCAGTTTTTGGTATCCATTTGTTTCACCATAATGACTTTTTTTTTGCCATTGCAGATGTCGGAGAACTGGAGCTACCCCCCCTTGAACGATGCCATTGTTGTGGCTGCACGGGTTCGCGAAGTGCTTATAGAACGTGGATGGACAGTCGGGTAATAGCAACCAGCAGAGAAAGAAGAATGCCATTTCGGTACAGTTGTGCCAAGCCCATAGAGTTGAAAGCCTCCACCTCAGCAGTATCTTGGTGCGTAAAAGACAATCTCTTCCTGTCGCACCACAGGAATTTTTGAGCAGCCACAGACTACCAGAAGGTGTTTTACACCAAAAAGAAAATAAAAAAACAGTAGATGTTTTTGGTCTTGACATGCTCATTGGTGCACTTATTATTGTTATGTTGAAATCAGCCAGTTGAAATTTGCATTTTCGAAAGCGGGGGTCATGTGTCATCTACTCATCTGACATCAGACATTGTGGGCTGTGACTGTGTTGAGTTATCACCAACTGCTATCGGTCTTTTTTTGACTCAAGGCCTACATGGCCATGTATAATTTTGTAGCACAGCATCATACTGTGGACGCACGTTAGGATACTTTGAACCCTTGCTTTATCGAAACCTAACCTTTCTCTTGGGCTTGATTAGTTCCTAACAACTTTTCTTAATAATATCACATCGAATCTTTGGACACTTAAATGAAACATTAAATATACATAAATATTAAAACTAATTACAAAGTTATGGAGAAATTGTAAGACGAATCTTTTAAGTCTAATTAGGATATAATTAGTCATAAATACTATAGTAACTAACATGTGCTAATGATGAATTAATTAGAATTAAAAGATTCATCTCGTGGTTTTTAGGCGGAATCTAAAATTTGTTTTTTCATTTGTGTCTAAAAATCCTTTCTAACATCCGATCAAACTTTCGATGTGATATTTTTGTCAAAAATTTTTGGCCAGTGAACACAGCCTTGGACAAATACCCCATTTCGGAATCACGTCTCGGTCGCTCCGTCCTGCGCAGCATCCGTGCCGATCCGACCGATGGTGCGTAAGCAGTGCTGTGAAGTGAAACTGTGAAAAATCCCAACACTTGTGTAGTACTGTTGTGCAACACGACAAGAACGGGAGGACGTGTAGAGTTAACTTTTCAAAGCATCGGATGACTTCTTGTGTCCGGTGGTCATTCCTTGCACAGACTGGCTGGCAGCAGGGCTAGTGCAGATCCCCTGAATTTCCTGAATTTTTTGGGAATTTTAGAGAAATTGAACTGTTTTTTTAAAAAATTTTGTGATTCGAAGAAGTTCTAAAACATGTTGTATGAAAATTACCGAAATACCTCCGGACAAAGCAAACATTGACACCTTTTTTTTTTGCTTCTGATAATATTATAAGCTAATATTTAAATTTTAAACTTTAAATTAGAATTTGATTTTAGGATTTTGTTACTGTTGTTTATTTTATACTACTCATCTCGTTTCATAATATAAGATGTTTGACTTTCTTGCTTGCAATGTTTGATCATTTGTCTTATTCAAAAAATTATGAAAATATTATTATTTTACTTGTGACTTACTTTATTATAAAAAACTTTAAGCACGACTTATTATTTTTTATATTTAAGATGAGTGGTCAAACATTATAACCAAAAAAGTTAAACATCTTTACATTATAGTATTGACTTACAAACCGTTAAGTGTAATAAAAGTTATAATCACATGTTATTATTTTTAATAATATGCACGTGTGTCCATTTGCCCATTCATGACATCCGTACCTTACGTGCTATCGTTTGAGAGCCTGTGCGCCAAGCACAAGATGTACAGCTTAGTTTACATCTTCTGTGCTTCGGACCTACGTGCCGCCCACTGCAGTACTGTCTGATTATTTTAGCCCAATTATTTTTTGCTTTGTATGTATTCTTTTGAATGGTTAAATATGTATTTTTTATAAAAAAATGTATACTCACTTGACTTGAAAATATATAGCCCTAATCAAGAACTCATATTGGGATGGTAGTAACGAGCCTTCGCCGGTTGTTCACTGGAATCGCTCGCACTGCCATGAAATTTCCAGACAACAGCAACAATGGCGCATCCACGCCACATCGCGTGCGACTGCGATACCGCAAAACGGCACACCACGGGCCACTGAATTCCACCATCAACGGAAAACCAACAGTATCGCGACGTTACCGTCCATCCTAACGGAGGCTGACGTGTGGGTCCCATCCGTCATTGTCCGTAGGCCTCCCCTCCCTTCCCACGTAGTATAAAATGGTTTGCACACCCGCCTCTCGCTCCTTCCATTTCCATCGTCTTCTCGTCCTCTTCCGAGGCCTCACCTGCAGCTGCTCTCTCTCTTTCTCCCCCTCCACCCGAAGCAAAATCCCCAAAACAACCGAGAGAAAAAAAATCACGCGGCGAAGCCGAAATTTCTTTCGATTCGATTTGAACATAAACCCTAGCTCCGATCCCCCTCGCGTCGGCCCCGAACCCGTGGACCCCCGTCGCTAGCTGAATCGAACGCTACCGGTCGATTCCCCCGACGAGGTAATCCTATCGAACCCCTCGAGAGAGAGCGAGAGGTTGGGGTAATTGGTGTTGTTTTCTGGGAAATTGATCGGGTTGGCGGGCGATTTAGGGTTTTTGGACGGGTGGCCCGCCGCCCTCTCCCAAGGGGACTAGCCTGCGCGTCTCGATCTCGCGGGGAGCTAGGGTTTTGTGATCTGAGTGTGAGAAGGGACTGGTGTCCGCCCTGGTTCTGATGAGAATTGGCAGTGGAATGCTCAGATTGGCTGCCGGCGACGACGAGAGGAGCAGCTCCCTTGGCAACGGCGGCGGAGGCGCCCGATTCACCGCCCCCAAGGTCCGCACGCGTGATAAAGGCGCGCTCGTGGCCCTCTGATTCGAGGAGGAGGGGGTTGCTGGTGCGTCGACGTGGAGTCTTCTCTGAGGAGAGTGGGAGATGACGAGGATATTCGTGCAGCGCGGGGCTGCCGGCTCCTCGTCCAGCTCTGGTCGCTCGGGCTCACAAACACTGCAGCAGCAGCAGCAGCAGCAGGCTACATCATCAGTTGCCCGGGAGGAGGAGCTGCCGCAGCAGCCTCATCAGCATCCAACGGAGCTATTGTCTTCAGACGATATAACTGACCATCTATTGGAGGATGTTGATACCATCAGTAATAGTAATAAGGCATTGAGGCTAGATGATCCCACATCAGAGAGTTCAAGCTCTGCAGAGGAGAGGGCTGTCAGGGAGAAACCTCCCAAAGATGACTCCAATGTGATCGATCCTGCTTTCTTGGTGGAGGAATTAACAGGCCTCCAGTTTTCTGATCAGTTCGAGGAGGAAAATTCAGTGCAGTCAAGTATTGGGCCGTCACAGATTGCTGGTGTGGCATCACATTCACACCCACCACCTCCACCAGCGCCACCAGCCCCACCAGTCCCACCACCGAAACCATCGTCTGGTAATAATGGGTTAAGGAGAATGGGGTCTGGAAGCTCAAACAACGCACGGATTGGATCTTCAAGAAGGCCAGTTGCTTGGCCACCAGTGGCAGTCTGGGCATCTGCTTCGGGTTCCCGGCCTTCTTCACCTAGATCACTTGCTGATAGTGAAGGGTATAACAGTGCAGACGAGCAGGGCCCCTGTTACGCCTCTAGTTTTTATGATTCGGTATGATCTCTTGTCTGCTTCTGTTTTATATGAAAACTTTAATACCTCCTTCTATTTACTATATCAGCTTTACCAATTTGTCAATGATTGCATGACATGAAGATGATGTCTATGATGTGATGAAGATAATGTCATAGATCCTTTGGAAGTTTGGATCCTTTGTAGTTGCATGATACAATAACATTAGTCCTTTTATATTGTTAATAATGGTAGGTTTGTCACATTCACAAATTGACACCTTTTTGTTTTTGACAAGAACTAATATCATTTATATTTCCTCAGGAAAGGGAGCGCATGTTTGAACATGACCTAAGACGAGTTAGAGGATTTGAAATCAATAAGATGGCTGAAGATGGAAATTGTCTGTTTAGAGCAGTTGCTGATCAAGTTTATGGTGATCCAGAAACTTATGACATGGCTAGGCAGATGTGTGTTGATTACATGGTATGTTATTGTCACTTCTGAGTTATAACATAATATATATCCTTTGCCTTCAATCAATAAACTAGATTCACATGCTTGGAGGTAGTCTTGTAACGTATTAATCTGTTGTATTCAACCTTGCCCCTTATTTATTCCTATTAGCATGGGTAGTAGATGCATGTTGATTATATGGTGTGTTATGTTGATGCATCTGAGTAGTCATACTATATAGGATATGCATTCCATCCCTAGGTTCAATTAACAAGCGGTTGCTAATGTTTGCTTAATGTTTCTCATTTTCTACTCGCCACTTAATTCATGTGACTATTTTATATTAAGTTATTGGCTCTGTAAGATCTTGGATAATTTTGGAGAAGTGATATGTGGTAGATGGTGGGACATTACAAAGTGTGAGACACCTTACTGTTAGTCTGGTTGAAACATAAGTGCAACCTGCTTCTCCTTTCCTGATCATGGTAGATATTGGTTTCTGCTGTTCTGTTTCGTTGGGGATAGCACAGCAACTTATCCAGGAATTGGTTAAAAATGATAATGAACTTACCCAGGAAAAAGTTCTGTTCTTCTGTCCCAGAAATCTGGCCGTTCTATCGTTCAAAACAAGGCCCATAAAATGTGTCAGTTTAGCATTTTGATTAGAAAGGTGGGGTCATCTGGTCTTATCCGCTGACTCATTCTGATCCACTCAATTTTTCCCCAGTGCTTCCTCGCTTACCACAGCTTCCTGTTGAATGCCTGCACCCTTGTTGAAATGACTTCTAGAGTAATAAATGAGGGTAACTTAATCATTTATAGATACTGTTAATGTGCATCA
Source organism: Oryza brachyantha (assembly GCF_000231095.2). NCBI lineage: Eukaryota > Viridiplantae > Streptophyta > Magnoliopsida > Poales > Poaceae > Oryza > Oryza brachyantha. The sequence continues at coordinate 10,028,360 of NC_023166.2, forward strand.
GAAACCTTAAAACGTCAAGTTTTCTAGGATGGAGGAAGTACCTTTTAACTTGCATATTTTGTGAAATGATATAATTGTACAATTATATTGTGTGCAAGAAATATGGAACTTTTCCTAGATTGTTGTTCATTCTTGGGATCTATTTAATTATACCGTGATGTTTTTGACCAGTCTTTTGCTTGGTCATTTACTTCAACAGTTTGCCACATTGAAAAATGAATAGTTTTTAGGGATGATCTTGTCTATATGCCAACAGGGCCTTTTGCTTTCCTTGCATTCTGTTTGCCTTGCATCTCCTGTTCATGCAACCACAAGGACATTTGTAGTCTTTTTTGGGTATGTTTTACACATCTGGAGTTCGATCTAAGAAGTTGTAAGCATTTGAACTAACATGACCAATTTGAACTTATACCGTTGTATAAGGTATGCATTGGAATCGTAATTACTCCCTGTGGTCTGAATTACTTGACACATTAGCTCCATGTGCATAGAACAATGAGTATACTTCAAACTTTTGATGTGATTTAACCCTATTGATCTATATTCTGGAAAGTATTGCCTGGAAATCTGGAAGTAACTCCAGTTTCCTGAAACCTGATCTATTTTAGACTAGAGGGAGCAGTGAATCCCCTTTGGCCAACAAGCCAAGTGTCTGATATGCCCATTATTGTTCTCAATTCTTCCAGGAAAGAGAACGCGATCATTTCTCCCAGTTCATGACAGAAGGTTTTACATCATACTGTAGGAGAAAAAGAAGAGATAAGGTATGCTGTTCAATTCATCTTGGCTGTTTAGGATACGTAAAAAATGCCTGCTGCTTTTCCTTACATGGGGTTATCAAGTTACACGATTTGACAAAATGGATTTCAAGATTAGTAACCGTTATGCTGTGCTTGTGAACATCCTTGTCCTTTTTGAAAGTAATGTTCTGAAACTAATTGTTTTTCAGTCAACCGACTAATGTCTGTGTTTCATGTTCTAATTATTTATACTTCCATACAGTGGCTTCGCATTTTCCTTGGCTTTCAGGATTTATTTATTAATTAAAAATAATGCTGTGTTCCTGTTTTTCAACCTCAAAATAAAAAAAAGGGACTTTGGACAAGGAAAAATTCTGTACCTTAGAACCTTAGCTTCTTCCATTGCAATTTGCAAATAGTTTATGTTGTTGTTGCTTGATTATTCGAGGTATATGGCAACAATATGGAGATCCAGGCATTTGCTGAGATGTACAATCGTCCCATTCACATATATTCCTACAGTACAGGTAACTGCTAACATAGATGTTGCTATAGAATTTTAACCCTTTTCTATTTTTCATCTCTTTCATAGTCTCATGTTGTTTGCTCTTACTGCAGAACCCATTAACATTTTTCAAGGAAGCTATAACACAGATGTCCCTCCAATTAGGTTAAGTTACCATCATGGTAATCATTACAATTCAGTTGTTGATCCTCGCCGGCTGACAGTAGGGGCAGGCCTGGGATTTAGCTCCCTTAGAGGGGTAAGTCTTGATGCATGGTTCTTATTGCCTTTCTAGGCTTTCTAACCTATTCTGTAGTTGAGTGTTTGATAACTGCTATTCTTTGTTAAATGAACTTCATTTCCTTTCTGTACAGACAAATAATGTTGACAGGGATCAGGTGAAGGCTGCAATAAAAGCACAGCAAGATCAGCAGATTGAGAATGTAAGTACCGACAATTGTTTTCAAGGCGTATTTGCGATCTCAATATCTGCACAAATTAACCAGGTTTACTTTGAATAATCTGACTATAAAACGAAATATGCTTAATTGTGTTGTCGGCCACATCAGGCACTTCTGGCTGAAGGACGACTATACTCTGATTTGGAGTTGACTGAGAAGGAAATAGAGCGGATGGTGATGGAGGCCTCACGGGCTGAGTATCTGAAGCAGCAGCAGCAGCTTAACTTTAGAGAGTCATCAACATCAGGGGCAGAGCCATCTTCTTCTGCTGCCAGTAAGACCACCACCACTCTTGGCATTGGACTATTTGGGGGAGCACGTAACTTTACTCTGATAGGTTTGCTGAAACCGTCATGCTTTTATATTCTGCAGTTAGTGGATCTTCTCGTTCGCCCGGAACTGCTGATAGAGTTGGCGAGGAATGTTTCGTTCTACCGGACACTGTGCTAACCCGCAGCATGCAGCTGCTCTTGGCAATGGGCTTCAGCTACATCCAGGTCATGGAAGCCTATAGTATATTTGGTGAGGATGTCGACTCAATGATCTACTACCTTGTGGAGATGGGTGGTACAGGAGCATCTGCAGGTGGTAGCAATCGCAGGAAAGGAAAAGCCGCTGAGTGAATGTGTACCTTTGACCGGCCATGATGAATCGAAATAAAAACCGAACTATAACGCATAAGCCACAGAAGAGAGATGACAGACTTGTGGGTTGAATGAGCTGAAATGCCAATAAAATAAACTTTACTACTGCATGTGACCTGGTGTTTCTGCATTTGCCTGTGCGTTACGGGGGAATTTCTGTGTTTGCCTATGCATGTAGGCTAGTTGTACACACGAGAACCCCGAACTTTGTATAATAAGATCAATGTTGCAAAGGAACTTGTGGACGTCGAGGGATTCACGCATTACAGCAGACTTTCGTCTCGGTCGGATTGCTTCCACAGACTTTCATCTCGGCCGGATTGCCTAACTGAGCTCACTGCGTCATTATAGTTTTATGCATCCTTTAACATAAACTTTAGGTATTGCCAGGCTATCCTCGAGATTTTGTTTGAGATATCAGGATTCAGTTTCCTCCCGGCTGATAGAACAAAGGGAGGATTAGCAATTTTTTGGGACAATACAGTAGTTCATCTTGACAACATCCGGGACTCATTTTGTTGACAGCAGGCCTCATCTTTTCATCTCCCTTTTTGCTTATAATACAAAATTGAAAATTTTCAACCTTAGAGGGCCATCTTTTTACCTTCTTAACGAAAAATCCAAAAGGTATATTTATAAATAGAAAAATAATTTACAAATAAAACTTTTATATATGTGTTCATATTGATCTAAAATTCAATGCTGAAAAATAAATTAAAAAACTCAAAATCAACTTTAAATTTAAAGCTGAAAATTCAAATTTTTGGTTATAAGCAAAAGCAAAAGCTAAAATATAGGGGTGTTAAATATCAAGTTGATTTAGGGTATCTCATCATAGTTTACCTTTTAACCTTTTTAACCTTTGCTTTTGGATCACTAAAAATACATATATAAAAACTTTTACAAATAATTTTTTGTTTGCAATTACGTTTGGAACCGAGTAAACAAGAAGCTTACCAATGCTGCAAACGCCCTAAGAGCATCTCCAAGAGGTTATATAGTTTGGAGAGGCTCTTAGCTAAAACATTTTGGGCAACTAAAGCTACAATCTACAATTGTGCAGGTGTTCATCTAACGTTTACACTTGTCACAAGAAGCTTGAGCATACAGCAACAATCCTTAAGGAAAGGCCTGAAAACTAGAATTTTGGGTTTGTCAGTAGTTTCAAAGGCAAGAAAGAAACAACCTTCTAGAATCTCTTATGCTTGTAGGTCAAAAGTCAAATTTTCAATCTAATTTTGGAGTAGACTTTGGGGTTTTTTTTATCATAGTTTAATTTCCAGCCATGACTTTTAAGATCACTAACACGTATATAAAAGTTTCTTTAATAATTTATTTTTATTTGTAAATATGTTGTGTGCTATTTTACCCTAATAAGACAAATGAATGAAGTAAGGTGATGCCAACAATTTTTTTCATATGAAAGCAATAGCCAGGTGTAGAAAAAATCATATACATGCATCACAATGGGTAGACAATACACACAGAAGATGACAAGGCAAAAGTAGTCGAACACTTCCAACAGGACATTGGGGAAAAGGCTAGCAGAACATGGATAGGCTACAAATAACAGAATTTGATGAGCCTTTCTTAGAGGGCAATATTTGGAATGCAATTAAGAAATCACCTCAAAAAAGGCTCTTGAACCACGATTCACTGGGGCTCTATAATACTCCTGCTAGACCATTATAAAATAAAATAACATAATCCTCTTTCATAGTTATCATTGCATATCAGGAGGAGAGTTTGGAGTTGTCAACTTGTCAACAGAGTAAACATCATTCCCCTACCAAAGAAGGACAAAGTGGACCTTATGCCTAACTTTAGACCTATAATTATTATATGTTGGTCAAATTGCTCTCTAAGGTCGTAGAAATCAGACATTAATCCCTCTCACAAAATGCTTTCATATGGGCCCAGCGATTATCCGCTAACTTTCGTATGTTGGTCAAAATACTATCAGAAAAATTGTATTTTGGGACCGAGGTCATGTTTAGATGGTAAAATTTTTTAGAAAAGGAATCACATCGAACGTTTAATCGGATATCGAAAGAAGTTTTTAAACACGAATAAAAAAGCGAATTTCACAGCTTGGCTAGAAACCACGAGACGAACTTTTTTAGCCTAATTAAGCGATGGAATGTTTTTGAAAACTTTTTTGAACTAAACAAGCCTACTTGGAAGCCGCAATCCCCGAACCCAGCGATTATCCGCGCGACGAGGAAACAAACGAACTCCGGGTCTCCTACCCGCGTTTCCTACGCCTATTCTCTTCTCGAAGCTCGAAGCACACCGTGGAAGGTTCGGGCGCACGGCCATGGCGATGGCGATGGCGGCTCTCCGTGAGACCACCCGCCGCCTCGTCTCCAGGAGGGAGTACCCCGCGGCGGCCCGCCCCTTGCTCCTCACGCACTCCCGCGGCATCACCTACAGGCTATTCATCGGAGGTAGCCTCACCCGTATTCTCCCGCTTCCTGGCTCGCGCATGCCGCTCGTGTAACATCTCTCGTCACAGCGCTGAAGTTGTTTTCTCGCACGATAGTCTCTGAAGCGTGTAGCTGGGCAACCGACACGCGGTTGAAGGCGCTGTAACCTGTGCGTGCACGGTGTTCGACGAAATGCCCGAGATACGCATTCACCCTGAGTTCTTTATGCTTTTACAGGACTGTCCCAATTTGCGACCGAAGATAGTCTAGCAGATGCTTTTTCTCAATATGGCCAAGTACTAGAAGGTACATACATGTAACTCTGTAACTTACAAAGTTACATAGCCAGAGCACACTTCCATTTATTCTTGTTGTGCGGTTGTGCCTGTTGTCATTTACTAAGCTGGATGCTGTTCTTGTCCGAATGCAGCAACAATTGTCACTGATAAGATGACCAACAGACCAAAAGGGTTCGGCTTTGTGAAATTTGCCTCTGAAGAGGAAGCCAATAAAGCAAGGGAAGGGATGAACGGCAAGGCAAGCTTTAAAAATCAGTACACTTATTTTAGCCTAGGCCTTGTTTGGAACTCTGGATTACCACATGAACTTCACAGGAAACCCCAAATCCAGTCTCTTTCCTGGCAAGTTCCTGTAGAATTTCAGCCTTCCAGACAAGGCCTTATTAGAAGCATTCTGTGTGTCTTCCTGCTTGATTTGAGAAACGCTAACTTGCAGCAGGTATTGAACGGCCGAGTTATCTATGTCGACATTGCGAAGGCCAAAATGAATCGTGTTGCAGATTCTAGTCCAGGAGCGACAGGCCCTCCTAAGCCACCTGACAACAGCTGATAGAATGCGTGTCATCTCCATACTTTCTTTTATCTTCTGTACTAATACTCTAGCGTTAGATTGGGAGGATCTTGATATTATTGAGAAGTTCATGCATAATAATAATACCGAATTTCCAGTTTTGCAAGAAAACAAGATTGTGCCCGTTCAACAGCTCAGATAATGATATAACATCACACACATGCTCTTGCCGATCAAATACTGTACCCTTTCCTTCTTTGTCACGGACAGTATCTATAGTGTTGTCGCCCTGAAATGATCTGAAAGTATTTCCTGCAGAAAAAAAAAAGTGATGTTACTGATCACACATAGTTGCATATTCTCTTGAAGCTGTGGTAGAACAGTATCCTCCACATGTCTGTTCGGTTTTCTGTATGGCACTAATAATTCATTGGTGTTTACATGTACTTCTTGCTTAAAATTTCATTTGATTCCCCAAAAATTTGAAACAGTACCTTGATAGTACGGAAACCTGAAATATAATGCGCTGGACAGACGGCACATTTTTTTGCTACATTATTATATTATTTGAAAGGAAAACATTGAATTGTCTTTTTTCAAATAGCAGAAAAAAAGCATCGCTATAAAAATAAAGAAAAAGGAAAAAAAAAAGCATTGCTTATATGAGATTGGAACATTCAAACAATCCAATCTCCAAAATCTCAATTCTACTCGGCAGAATTTCACATCCTAGGATCAGCTCAGGTGCTTATCTGATTATCTCACCTGGCCAATTTGTAATTCAAAAGGAATTGTATTACTACAGTGGAGGAAATTACACACAAATTCTCAACTCGATTTGTACACTGACGACAGACATGTCATTTTGTCGCACCCACAGCCGCCGATCACCGGAGCACCACGGCGGCGACGAAACTCAGCACGGCCATGGCGCTGGCGGCGGAGCAGCATAGGTCGATGAGTGCCTCGCGTCGCGCCTTGCTCTCCATCCTCCCCTTCTTGCTCTTCACGAACTCGTCGTACCTTCTCTTTGCTTCGTCCCGTTCCCTGTCTCCACCTTTTCTCTGTTCCTCCATTGCCGCGGCGAGGAGGCGGAGGCTGCGCTCGCCGCTCACAGCGGCGCCGTCGGCGTCCTGCACGGCGAGGCTGACCTCGCTGATGTGGCCGGTTCCCTCGGAGCAAGTGACGGTGGTCTCGAACTTGCACCCGCCAAGAACCACGGCGAACCTTACCAGCGTCTCGCCGGTGTACCAGTGCCGGTCCACAGCCACCGCGCGCCGGCTGGACAGGTTCACTGCTCGGCCGCGGACAGGGTCCACGACCACCCAGCTCAGCTCAAGTTCCGCCGGCGATAGCACCGCGTCCGCCACCGGCTTCTTGCACTCGAAGGCCTCCACGCGGAACGGCGAGCCGAGGAACCACGACGACGACGAGGCCGTCTCCACGACACGGGAGAGCAGGGGCGCTCCCCTGTAGTACACGTCCACCGCCGAGACGAGCTCCGTGGGGAGAAGGCCGTCTCCGCCTCCTCCTCCTCCGAGCTCCCCGGCGTCCTGGCACGGGAACGGGAACGCGTCGGCGAAGAACCGCCTCGGCGGGACCACCGACAGCAGCCGCGCACGCCCCGCCAGGGACGGCCACTCCGCGAGGCAGAGCGCGCGCCACGTCTCCGGGTCAGCGGCGAGCGCCCGGAGCCCCGCCGTCGCGCAGCTCGCCGCGGCCAGCGACCGCCCGTCCAGCCGCCGCAGCGCGCACGACAGCACGTCGGGGTGCAGCTCCTCTATCGTAGTCGCCGCCATCTTTTGCTCCTCTCCCTTGATCCCTTCTCCCTATCCTCCTCTCTGTACGATGAAACAGACAACTACTGCGCCGGGGCAGCTTACCCGCGCCCCCGGCTTTATATAGCGCGCTCCAGTCAATACCAGCATTCATCTCGTCACTGCGACGTGGACGTGGTTGCGTGTGCTGCCTTGGTGTGTTTCACATTTAACCCGCGTGCCGGCGCGGGCCCCGGCATGCAGGGCGCCGGCCGCGCGGAGGCGGAGCTTCGTGGCATCCGGCGAGGAGGGGTCGGTGGCGCCTGGCGCGCGCCGTGGTACGCGGCGGCTCGGCCCGATCTCGCGCTCGCGCTCGCCGTAATGCAGCATGTCTCCGCGACGCCGAACGCGTGGCGTGCCGCGTCCGCGTGCGCGACGTCGTGGGGCGTGGTGTGTGTGGGTGGGTGGGTGTGTCTCCCCCTGGCTGCCACCTCCGTACCGCGCAACGCACCCCTCCACAAGTGGGTCGGGCGCAACCGCAGCCGTGGTAGGCGATGCGCTTCCACAGAGCGTGTGCATCCGACGTGACAGGGAACCAAAAAAGAGAGGCATTTTTTGTTTGCTGCCCCTTTGCCTTTCGCGACGACCGGTTTTTTTTCTGGCTTGATGGCAAAGCAAAACTGCTTTGTACCGGACTACCGGTGTACCGTGCCCGTGCATCTGATTCTTTAATTGCGTTAGAAGGATATCGTTTTCTCCTCGCCTGCATTAATGTCCTTGGGAGAGCGTCGAGGGCTACTGACGTGTTACGTGTACGACGGCTGGCTGCGTACGGAGTAGCAATGCACGATTAGCTCGCTAGTAGTGGTAGCAGCAGCAGCGTGTGCTGCCGATGCGCTGCTCCGATCTTCTGCCGGCCAGCGGCAGGCTCGCAGCTTAGCTTGGAGATTTCTCGTCAAAAGGCGCATTGATACCGGGATCTATACGTCCGTGTGTGTCGTTCGTTCTCGTTCATATCCTCTCGCGACCGACACGATAAGGCTTCTGGTCGAGCTTCTGCTAATCGTTTTTGAAGGCACAACACAAGGGCTTCTCCCAAGTCCTAACCCTGTTGGTTTTCTGCATGATCCGCAAGTTTGGTGAGGCAATAAAACGAGAAACAAATGAGTGACACTTTTTTTTTTGGCTGAAGTTTGGATGCATTTGCAATGCTGCATACTAGTACTCCATTTGCTGCTGTTGTCTGGGAAAGCAGCGGTGGTATTCGAGGCTTATCAAATTGCCCATGCGTCCTCCGTTTTGAAGTTTCAGCTTTCAAAGCCTGGGTGATCAGTCTGAGCATGTCGGTAGAGTCCCTGTCAGGATTGCCAGAGCAATTACACTGAAGATTAAATAAAGGTCACGTTTACTTCCTAAAATTTTTTTCCCAAAACATCGCATCGAACTTTTAGTCATCTAAATGAAGCATTAAATATACATAAATAATAGAATTAATTACATAGTTATGGGAGAAATCGTTAGATAAAACTTTTGAGTCTAATTAGGACATAATTAGCCATAAGTACTACAGGAACCAATAAATACTGATGATGGATTAATTAGACCTAAAAGATTCGTCTCGCGGTTTTCAGTCAGAATCTAAAATTTGTTTTGTAATTAGACTACGTTTAATATTTTAAATATATATCAAAAACTTAATGCGATTATTTTACAAAATATTTACCAAAGTATTAATATAGGAGTAGATTGGCCCCGTAATGAAATAGCCTTGGATTTTTTGGCAAGGGTTTTTTCAAGCCTTGACTTGACCGGCAGTCATGGGTTCCCTGGGTTCCCTGACCGGCAGTCATGGGCCCAAATCCTCCTGGAAGGTAGTAGTAGTACCAAACCAGGAAAAGTGAGGCCCCTTTCATGTGGGGAAAATTTTTCGAGAAAGATTTTATGTATTTGAAGTATTAAACGTGGTTTAATTATAAAATAAATATCAGATTTTGTTTGCAAATCACGAGACGAATGTTTTGATTCTAATTAATCCATTATTAGTACATGTTGGTTACTATAGCACTTGTGGCTAATCATGTACTAATTAGACTTAAAAGATTCGTCTCACGATTTCTCGTATAACTATATAATTAGTTTTAATGTTCATATATATTTAATATTTTATTTAGATGTCCAAAGATTTGATGTGCTGTTTTTAGAAAAAAAATTTGAAAACTAAACATGGGCTAATAATCTCCCGTAGTACAGGAAATACTCCTGCTACTGCATACTTACGGCAGGGGTAACTTTGCGATACAGTGAGGGACCCTTTTAAAACTGCGTGAGTTTTATAGAATTTTTTTATAAAAAAAACATAGGTTGATTCCATCCGTTTTTCTTTGAAAATTCTTCAAATCGAAAGAGGCCGGCGTTTTATATACAAATTGGAGTGTAAGGGATTTTTGATCCGAGGAGAGTAAAGTACCACATAGAGCAATCGTTAATCATTAGTTCAGCTTTTCATTTAATATTTGTTGATTTTCACTGCCGATTTGGATTAGGAAGAGATAGAAACACCATTTCTTTACAATCAAGGAAACAGAGATAAAGTTTGTTTTGTATGATCGGTGTAAAGTAATAGGGGTGAACGCTGGTTTTTGCAGGGAAAAGGTAATTTCTGAATAAAATTTTTATATATGTATTCTTGATTTAAAACTAAACCTAAAAAATAAACTACGATCAAAAACCTTAAAATTAACTCTAAATTTAAGGCTAAAATTTAAACTTTGACAATCTCAGGTTAGTCAAGTCGGTGCCTCTGCATCCCTTACAGTGAAAAACAAAGGAAAACAAGAAGAAAGAAAGAAAGAAAATAAAAACAAGTAGTCGGATGAGATGCGAGTTCAGGGTTTATATGGCTTAAGAAAAGGTCCATTAGATCAATTTATGTTAAACAAAGCTAAAACATTATTATGCTAAGAATTATAACCAAACTAAATCGAACTTCAACGTTTAATTCCCCCACCGGGCCTTGCTAAACTTTTGTACTTTATTTCCAACCTGCTACTGCAGTTCTTGCTGTAAATGTACGTCACCTTTTCAGCGTATCATTAGAATTTTTTTCTACCTTAATTCTGGTAAATGTGACACAATTCCAAATGGAGTATATGGCAACTTGGCAACGACCTAGCTAGTTTACCCTGCACAAATAATGCACAATGATTCTAAACGAGTTGCCGAAGTTTTTTTTAGAAGTTACCAGAGATTCCGATGCTACTAAGTGGCTCTGTCAAAATTTCAGGCTGAAGAATGCAGCTCGGGAATATGTCGCAATGGTCTATCTTTTTTTTTTTTTTGCTTTTTACGCTTATAAACCAAAATTTAAATTATCAAACTAAAATTTAGAGTTAATTTTTAGATTTTCTAATTATAGCTTGTTTTTTAGCCTTGGATTTTAACTCGCTATGAACACGTTTATAAAAGTTTTATTCATAAATTATTTTTCATTTGAAAATATGACACTTGACTTTCTTTCGCTAAACAGAGATTTTTTGAAAAACTTCGAACAAACATTAATTCAGCATATCCAGACATCCAGTCTCCACATAAAATTGTCTATTTTTCCTAAATGAGAGGAATATTTCCGTCGAATGTTATTAATCATTATCTCGAGACTCGAGTTACAGCATATTTCTCTTTAGACAAAGAGAAGCATCTCCATTTCTTCTTTTCTATAATTCTTAACTGCATTGTTTGGGCAACTTTACTATTCCGAACGTGTGAATATGAAGCATATTTTTCAGTATAAAATTTGATGGATAACTTTATTATCTTCGAGAAAACACCGAGAGTTAACACATTTTCTATTTAAAACTTCGGTAAATTTTACATTGGAAATTCGATATGTTCATGTACTTTCTCAATGTCTATCAAATTTATCAAAATTCCGTGTACTATAGCAAAATTTGCTCATAGTATATAAATGTTAGAGTTTTTTATTATCCTTAAAAAGTATATCAAGGTATTATATTTTTAATATAAAAGTTTAGTATCTTTAGGTACAATATATGTACCTTAAGGTAATAGAATTTTGTACTGAAATTTTTCCCTAAAAATATCACAACGAATCTTGGGACATCTAAATAAAGCATTAAACATAGATGAAATGAAAAACTAATTGCACGGTTACGTGAGAAATCGTGAGACGAATCTTTTTAAGCCTATTTAGTCCATGATTAATCGTAAGTGCTATAGTAACCAACATACGTTAATGATGGATTAATTAGACCCAAAAGATTTGTCTCGCGGTTTCTAGTCGAGCCGTGAAATTCGTTTTTTTTCATTCGTGTCAAAAAACCCATTTCGATATTCGGTCAAAACATCTGATGTGTCACTCAAAAATTTTTATTTCCCAGACAACACCCCATGAATATATTGGGAGTATTCACCACTCAGCACAGGTAAAGAGTGATTTTTTCTTTGGCAGCACCTCCGGGCTCTGGCCCCAAGCTTGTGATCACAAATTCTGAATTAATTCCATGACCTAAACTGAAACCACTCGTCTCTTCTGTTGTGTATATCTTTTGACCTGCTGCTGTCCTGGAATGTTTGCTTGCCTGCTTTTGCGACCATCTTTTCGTTTCTTCTGCGCTCTATATCAAGAACCATATGTGCCCGAATTGTAGTGAACTAGTGATATTACTACATTGATTGATCCACCGTCTAATCCAGCATCTTACCCGGGAATTATTTCTCCCATATCAGCGGCTGCGTGCTCTTTCTGCGGTTCTGCTAGAGTCCTGGATTCTGGTTTCTGGACGTGCCTGGTTAGGAAGGAATCCCGTCGAAGGTTTGGTTGGCGTCGCTCTCGACAGAGCGAGCTCACACAGTTCTTCAGACTCTCACCGAGTACGTTGCCAGCAGTTTGAGACTTTTTTGGGACAGGCTCATGGCCTGGTTTGACAACGGGCGATGATCTCGATCTCTCTGTTTAATTGGTTGTCCTGTAAGGCGAGAAAGAGTTCCGGTTGTAGCGTAGCGTGTGTACGAACTGGTAGGAGCCGCAAGAAGATGTGCACGGGAGGGAACTGATCACTGATGTATAAATGTATGTATGTATCAGGATCAGAAGTTCAGAACAGATCGGACGCCGTGATCAGTGCTGCGTGGAATCGACGGAGAAAAATGTGGTTGGATGTCGGTAGGCCTAGGCCCCCCGAGTTCCAGTTGAACACTTCCATTCCCCATCCCGATCCTCTGCTGGCGAAACGGGCTGGCTCGCTCGACGATTGCGGTGCATGGTGGCGCGGTTCTGAATGAGCAGTTTGTGTGGCTACTGCCAAATCTGTCAGGAAGCAACATCAGTTACAAGACTGGTTTTAGAGATGGTTTAATAGTAGACTATAAGCTAGCTATAAGTATATTTTAAAAAGATAAGAGAGGAGAGATAGGACAGTGGGCTACTACTTTATAAACACGGGCTCCAAGACATGATATATGTATGACATGTGAGATCATGTATTAATGTTTTATATGTAATTATTGTATGAATTGACTATTAGATTGGCTATAGATGAATTAGAGCCAGTAGTTGTCTATACAATTGAACTTGCTCTAATTCATTTATAGCCAATTTAATAGTCAATTCATACAATAGTTACCTACAAAACATCAATACATGGTCTCATATGTCATACACATTTTGTCTTGGAGTCCGTGTGTAGCTGGCTATAAATTAATAAATTAATAGCACACATTTTTTTCTCTCTCCCCTCATATCTCTTTAAAATATTTTTATAACTGACTTGTAGTCTGCTATTATACCTTCTCTTAGTAGCAACTAGGCAACAAAAACATTGATATAGCTTTTCGGGCGTTGGTCCGCCTGGCCTTCGGTTTCGAGGGCTCAGTCAGCGGCGTTCGTAGGATTTTGAGTATGGGTGGTTCAATTTTCATATTTAAGTAAAAAAACGCAAATCCCTAAATACAGCTCTACTCTCACTATAAGTTTATTTGTTAAATGCATCTCGTCTCATAATTCATTTTGGTCCTATTATGATCACTCATGTATTGTTGTGGCTAGTCATGTTCATCCATAGTTCAAGACGATTTTCAAGGAAAACCTAACTAAACCTGCAAAAATTGATGTAGAACGGGTTGGGTTAGTGTGTTGAACAGATTATCTGTTTTATGTTTACCAATAATCTATTATATATATATATATATAAAGTAACAGGAAAAGAAGTCTCCACATTACTTCTCGTGGGCTAGAAATTCTAAGATTAATCGGAGAAAAATAAAAGAAAAAAAATAAAAGATCAATCGAACCAGCGGGGAAAATATCATGCCTCAACCGAATCTTTTGGAATAAAGAAAAGATCAATATAATTATCTTTTACCAAGTACATGTCATAATCGGGTACGTCTCAATTATTAGATTAGGCACGTATCGATCGGACAATGAAAAAGAAAGTATCAGTCTGACAATGAAAAGAATTAGTACCATAATTAGATATGCTTCAGCCATGGATCAACGACGTACGAATATGATTAGTGTGATGATATGGTGCTACAATTGGTTTCCAAGAACACAATCTATACATCTTAAAAAAAAACTACACCGTTAAATCATAATATATCTAGATCATATGGTCTAAAAATCCAAATTTTCGATTAAAAATTTTAAAATAATTGATATTGAAGAAAAAGACCATCTATAAATACAATTTATAAACATCTAGAATCTAATTAGAAATACAATTTTGGAATTAAAAATAAAGTAAAATAAAAGAGTCCATGTGTAAATATAATTTAGAAAAAAAATCCAAATTTTAGATTAAAAATTTTAAAATAATTGATATTGAGGGAAGAGACCATCTATAAATATAACATGAAAACATCTAAATCCTGGTTAAAAAGTAAAATCATTAGAAAGAGTCTACGTATAAATACAATTTAGAAGTATTTAAAATTTGAATTATAAATTAATTATTTTGCAGAAAAGAGTTTATATACAAGTACAATTTAGAATATAGATAAATAAGGTTCCATGTAAAAATAAATTTAGAAAAAATAATTTCGATTTAACAATTAAATTAATTATTATCAAGATAAGAGACTCTATATAATGATGTTAGCCGCACCCGCACATATGTGCATGCCACCGTGCTAGTTATAAAGACTACAAGCATTAGATAATCATAATTGTTTTTGATCATCTTGATGCAAGTGAGCTAGGTAACCCTACTCTGAGTTGGTAGGTAAACGAAGATGATTTTTGTCTCAACGTTATAGCTGAATATTAGGTCCATGAGTTGAACACATTTGGCATGACATTGACCATGAGCTTAATGAGTGCGTGACAACATGGAAAGATCTAACAGTGATACTTGGATGAGTTTTATAATTTTTCCTTTTTCTTAAATATCTTATATATAATATGCTAATACATAGTACAAGTATACGATTGCTTAAAAATGCATCTTGCTATATCAATAATGTAATTATTTTTTAAAACAATATACATGAGCTTTGGAATATACTTTTTTGGGCACCCATAGCCTCGCCGGATTGCGTCTTGTCTACTCATGCGTCTTGTCTACATCTAGCAAAATCAATTCGGTGGTGCTCATCTGTAAAAACAGAGTCAGTCATGGTCTACTAATCGAAGGTGGAGTAGCACGCAAATGAGCCGCCATGTTCGGTTAAACCGAGGTAATCTTCTAACAAAATAAGTTTGCCATGGTGGAAACGAGCCACCTACACCTAGTCAGCTACTGTGCGACAGAAAAAAAGAAAAAAACCGGCCGTGTGCCACGCCTTATCCAGGCGTATCCAAGTGGAGCGTCCCCATAGGCCGCTTCACCGGCGACGAATCTATTTCATCCATTGCAAGTGATCCACATCACGCGAGCCCCCACAACGATCCGCGCCGTCTCATCCCCTCCTCCTCCCACGTACGCCCGCGCACCGGCCGGGCACGTCTCCATCCGCTAATCCGATCCGCCCCCGGCCCGCAGCGACCACCACAAAATAAGAGCCAGGCTTACCGCACCACACACACACCCCACGCAGCCGAACCAACCAGCTGAGACCACCCCCTGCCATGGCCGCCGCCGCCTCCACCGTCTCCGGCCTCGCCGGCGCCGCCCTCGCCCACCGGCCGGCCTTCTCTACCGGTACGTGTATAGAACACAGACACACAGAACATCTTGATTCAACCATCTCCTCTCCATTCCTCACGTCGTTAGCTGAAGCCTGAACGGGACGACAGTACGTGCTTGTATGTGATGTTCGGTCTTGATCGAAATGTGCGCTTGAACGTGTAGGCTTCACGACGGGCGCCCGGGTGTCGGCGAGGAACCCGCTGATGACGAGGAACCTGGAGAGGAACGGCAGGATCACCTGCATGACGTGAGTAGCTAGCGTATTGTTTCTTCTCTTTTCATTCACTCGCAGCAGCATGAGCGCGCATTGGTATTGTTTTTTCGGTTTTGCTTATGCTTATAAACCGAAATTTAATTTTTTAACCTTAAAGTTGAATTAAGATTTTTCATTTTAATATAGTTTTAGCATTTATTTTTAGATCATTGATTATTAAGAATATGTATATAAAAATGTTGTTCATAAATTATTTTTAGTTACCAATATATTATTGTCCCTTTCTTCTTAAAAATCAAAAGTTGATCACTTGATTCACCTCTGACAGTTTTGAGCTCCGCGTGGTGGTGTTGTGTTCGTTGTCAGGTTCCCACGGGACTGGCTGCGGAGGGACCTGAACGTGATCGGGTTCGGGCTGATCGGGTGGCTGGCGCCGTCCAGCGTCCCGGCGATCAACGGCAACAGCCTGACGGGGCTCTTCTTCTCCAGCATCGGCCAGGAGCTCTCCCACTTCCCCTCCCCGCCGCCGCTCGACTCGCAGTTCTGGTCAGTATATAGCCTTCCGCGCTCGCGTGCGCTGAGTTTTGTCACTAGTGTCACGCAGCGGCAGCGCAACGGTGGTAGCTCATGGTTAATTTCTGTGGCTTTTGCAGGCTGTGGTTGGTGACATGGCACCTCGGGCTCTTCCTGGCGCTCACCTTCGGACAGATCGGGTTCAAGGGCAGGACCGAGGGCTACTTCGACAAGTGAACGATGGATGTGTGTGCGCACCACACACACACCCTTCCTTGTATAGGGCTCTGATTTGATCCTTCTGCGATATATGTGCGCTGTTGCCATGCTCAACCCGTTAAAATTTTTAAAGTACAACGTTTGTGTTGTGGTTTAATTTTTCACGAGGTTATATGAACGACGCGCATACACCACTACGGACTTACACCTCGTACACATTTGCATGCATACTCGAAAGGATAATGGGGTGATTATTTGAATTTTTAATG